>NC_087369.1:176270605-177492035 GCF_030014295.1 Loxodonta africana | reverse complement strand
TTAACATTTAAGTGTTTTGGCCACTTGGAATTGATACTTTTGTGTGGTGGTGAGACAGTCTGATATCATTTTTTCATATTGTGAGAAGCTATAATTTTCCACCCATGAACTTTGACCTGAACTTCTGTGCCTAAAGGCAGTTCTAGGAATTGATCAAAGCAGATAATAGTTGCAATAAATTCCAAGAAGCAATAAATTCTGAGGAGCAAAATCAGATTCTGAGCAGTGACCAATCACCCTGAAAAGGCATGGGGATGTCAGGAAAAGACAAGCTTCCTGACTACCCACCCTCTGAATTGTTACCAGACTTGTTTTCTTAGTACTTTTCCTCTCTGAGCTTTGCCTCAGTAAAAATGTTAATTAAATTTTGCTGGAGAATCATCATCTTTGAGTTCTCTGGACCGCAGTGGTTTGAATAAAATGCTTGCTTTCACCTCTAACTAGTCTTGGTGACAACATGGATACTCAATATGGCCCAGTACCATTTAGTGAAAGTCTGTCCTTTCCTTTCTGTTCTGCAATGCCACCTCTGTCATATTATCAAATGTCTAAATATGCACAAATCTGTTTCTAGTGTCTCTTGTTCATTGGTCTCTTTATCTATTCCTGTGCCTATACCATAGTCTCTTCAGGCCTTGCTGTCTCAAAGGCAGACCCTTCACCTTGTTTTCTCTTTTAGAGTACTTTGGTTCTTCCTGCTCTTTAACATTCTGTGTACATTTTAGAATTAGTTTGCCAAGTTTTACAAACATACTTGATGTTTTTCTTGGGATTCCATTGACCCTATAGGCCGATTTGGAGGGCTTGATATCTTCATGAAATTTAATCTTTTCAACCATGAATATGATTTATCTCTCCATTTCTTTAGCTCTTCTTTAATGTATTTCAGTAGAAATTAAAATTTAATATTGTTTGTATATTAATTTTGTTATATTTACTCCTAGGTATTTGGTATTTCAATTTTTTATTGTAGTAAAAATACTTGCAACAAAATTTTTGCAAAATCAACAATTTTAACATGTACAATTCAGTGACATTGATTACATTTGTCATCTTGTGTAATATTTTTAGATACTGTTATGAACGATATTTAAAATCATCTTTTCTGTGTGTTATTGGTATATAGAAATGCAATTGTTTCTGTATAATGGCATTGTAACCAGCAACGAAATTGACTCAGTGGCAACTAACAACAAGCAGCAACCTTACCAACAGCTCTTATGAATTTTAATAATTTATATGTAGACTTTTGGAATATTCTATATAGACAATAAAGTATCTGCAGATAATGACAGTTCTGTTTCTTTGTTTCCAATCTTTATACTCTTATCCGTTTTTTGGGTTTTTTTTTTTTTGACTTACTGTGTGCTGGATAAAAAAATAATAATAATACAATGTGAAAAGAACAGTTACAGACCAAATTGGGAACAGTTGTTCCCTCTGGAGAGTAAGAAGGGAAGAAGAAATGGTTTTTCTGTTTCTGCTTTATATATTTATACATTTAGGATTTATTTTATTTTGTTCTACCAAGCCTGTGCTACTTTTGTAAAGTTGAAAAATCAATTAAAACAAGGTAAAAATAAGTGAAGATTGATATATGATTTTTAAAAATTTCTCATTCCACAAGCATTTATTGATCCTGATTTTGAGTAGGGCACTGGGATAGGCATGTTGAAGATACAGAGATGATTAAAACTGGTTGGTCCCTGCTCCCTAGAACTTCAAGTTTAGTAAGGAAAAGTAGAAGTAACTATGTTGCAAGGCAGAATGTGTTAAGTGCTCTAGTCTGTGGAAGAAGAAAGCACATCAAACAGGGAAAACTTCATGTCAGAATATTTAAGCTGGACACTTAAGGACAAGTAAAATGTATTTTTCTTTTTCCTTCTATTTTGGACCCCATGGACATTGGGTTAATCATAATTTTAGTTCACAACAAAGTCTTATCTTCAGTTCATGCACCAGGGGTCCAAAATAGTTATCTTGTTAAGCGTTTTTAGTAAGGTAATAAGTATATGGAAACATACTGTCCCAAAGAAAAGCTAGGACGTTGACTATATCCTACATTGAACCGTAGGTCTCTCCTGCCCAATCTTATCCCTTTCCCCACCCCAGTTAACTAGCATCCTGAATCCCATGTCCATCATTCTTTTCCTTTTTTTCAAATAGTTGTACTGCATGTACATGGGCCATTGGTGGTCCGGTGTAGCATTCTGTCCTTCCATGCGGGAGACCCAGGTTCAATTTTGACCAGTATACCTGATATGCAGCCGCCACCCGTCTGTCAGTGGAGGCTTGCTTGTTGCTATGATGCTGAACAAGTTTTAGCGGAGCTTCTGGACCAAGACACACTAGGAAGAAATGCCTGGGGACCTACTTTAAAAAATCAGCCAGTGAAAATCCTATGGAGGGCAATGGCCTGATTCTCACTAATCGTGGGGCAGGATTGGACAGGACTGGCAGTGTTTCCTTCCATCGTGCATGGTGTCACCATAAATAAACGTTCTTAATGTTAATAATGTCAAACTTACCAACATTCAATTTTACAGACGATGGTTTGTCTGCATTGTTTAAGAAATATTTATCTCAAAGTTCAACAGCTCTTTGTGTATGTTTTCTGTCAATAGTTTTAAAGTCGTATTTTTGACAGTTAAATCCTTAATCTATTTGGAGTAGGTTGTGTGTGCATGTGTGTCTGCGTTGTGTGTGTATGACATGATGCAGGTTTTTTTGTTTTGTTTTGTTAATGGATTTTATTATGCCAATTGACTTAGATGTCCCCTGAAACCATGGTCCCCAGACCCCTGCCCCTGGTACGCTGGCCTTCGAAGCATTCATTTTATTCCGGAACCTTCTTTGCTTTTGGTCCAGTCCAGTTGAGCTGACCTTCCATGTATTGAGTATTGTCCTTCCCTTCACCTAAAGGAGTTCTTATCTACTAATTAATCAGTAAAAAACCCTCTCCCACCCTCCCTCCCTCCCCCCCTCGTAACCACAAAAGTATGTGTTCTTCTCAGTTTATACTATTTCTCAAGATCTTATAATAGTGGTCTTATACAATATTTGTCCTTTTGCCTCTGACTAATTTCGCTCAGCATAATGGCTTCCAGCTTCCTACATGTTATGAAATGTTTTATGGATTCATGATGTAGGGTTTTTAATTTTATGTCTTAAATATGTTTTCCATCTTCATTTAATGTTCCTCTCCTAACATGTCGTCTCTGTCATGTATCAAAGTTTCAAAGTCCCATACATGCATGAGTGTGTTCTTCATGCTGTGTTCTTTGCACCAATACCACTTTCAGCGCCATTATAGCATTCATGGTCTCTCTCTCAACACTTTATAGTTCCCTTGGGTTGATGTTGGGGAAAGGAGCCAGTAATGATCAGCGTTCAGCCTCTTAGGAAGACAGCAGCGTAGCTGAGAAAACTGGGTGATGCCAGCCCCAAACTCTTGTCCTTGGAGTTTCTCCTCTGGACCCAGACCTTGAAGAAGGTCAGAATAAGATTACATTATAACCTGCTTCCTAATACTGTGAGATGACTAGGTTAGGAGACCAGATTTTTACCAGGTAAAGGTGTCTACAGATAGTAGACAGTTCTGAACCGTGTAAGCTCAGTCAATTTTTGTGTGTGCCTGTTCTCTTTGCTTGCACTGATCCCTAAAAAACGTGTGGCATTAACAGTAGGAGATGTGGCCTGAGACAAGCAGTGTAAATGACAGGGTCAGAGTCGTACAGGCGCCTTAACGGCATCTTCGGAATGTGCAAACCTCGCAGGCTGCGCGGACCCTGCTGTGCCCGCATCAATATATGGGTATGGCTGGACTTCGCCACCGTCGTGTGTTCCGTGCTTGCATGGGTGTGTGAACCGCTTCAGCGGGCCGCATCAGCTAAGACGCTGCGGGCGGGCCTGCGGGCCTGCGGCCCTTCCGCCCTTCGGCCGAAGGTGGGGGTGAAGGGGCGCAGCCGCTTCGCCGCTAGATCCCTCCCCAGCGCCACGACGACGCCGTCAGCTCCGGCTTGTAGGCTGGCTTGGGGCTGGGCCGCGCACTTGGGGAGTTGCAGGGGAGGGTGCCGCTTCCCTAACCCGCCCTCTGCGTCCCGCCCACGCGCCCTGCCCAGGTAGAGGCGCCTCCCTCCGCCCGGGCCGCCACTAGCTGGGCGGCTCGCGGGCCGGGGCGGGGCGGGCCGGAGGCGGGGCGCACGGAGCTCCGCCCCGCCCGCCCGGCGCGCAGCCTGCGGGGAGGTGACGGCTCAGCCGCACCGCGTCCCTGCTCCTCCGCCGCCGCCGCCGCCGCCGCCGCCACCGCCGCCCGCAGGTCTCTTGCGTCCTGGCTGTGGCAAGATGACGCTCAAGGCGAGCGAGGGCGAGGGCCCGGGCGGCATGCGCACGGCGCTCTCCGACCTCTACCTGGAGCATTTGCTGCAGAAGCGCAGCCGGCCCGAGGTGAGCGGCCGCCGCGGGGCCTCGGGGCGCGACAGCCGGCCGGGCGCGGAGGGCGCGGCGGCAGCGGGGCTCGCCTGCAGGCCGCGCCGCCCTCCCGGCCGCCGGGAATCCCCGTGTCCTCAGCCTTGACCCCGAGCGTCCGTGTCCCTGGGGTCCCTGTCCCTGTGGCGGAGGCTGCGGGAAAATGAGGACAGGGGCCGGGGTGCGGCAACCAGCCTGGAGAGGCCGCGGCCGGGGACAGTGCTTGGTAAGGTCAAGGAAAACTTCGTGGACCTCAGGTATGGTAACAGATCCAGGCATGGATCAGCTTGGTCGCTTGGGAAGTGTTTGTGTTTGGGCCCACAAACAGGACTGTAAACAACTTCGGGCTTTACAGCCCTCACTCACCGTCCCTCTGCGTTTAGTCAACTCCTCTGTGTGTATTTCTGGGTGGACCAATGATGCCAAGGATTTCTGAGGGAATTCTGCTCTCCAGACCCCTGTGATGGATGGCCGCTGAGCAGCTATTAACCTCGATTATCTCTTGACATTTAAGAGATCTTCCCCCAATTCAGTGACTTACAGTACAGCGATCATTTTCTTACCTCCCATAGTTTGGGGTTTGGATTGGACCCATGGAGGTCCTCACCGCATTGCCCAGAGAAAGATACACAGAGAGAAAACACAGAGACAGACAGAGAGACAGAGAAGAACCAGGCCAGAGCTTTTCAAACCCAACCCTCAAAGCTTCCAGCTCTGATTCTGCTTCCTAGATTGTGACAGCCTCCAGAGCAAGGCTATTTCACATTCAGTTCTGTAGTTTAACTGCCCGGCAGAGTGGGGCCTCTTAAATGTTTGCTCACTTAACAAATAACTGATGAGGTAGACATTAGAAATTTACTGTAACCCCCTGATTTTACAGATGGAAACAGGATCATGAGGCAAAGCAAACAGTAGAGTGGCCCTTAGGAAAATTTATAAGCATCAGAACTGAGGCTAGATTTTGTGTCTGCAGAGTCAAAGCTCACTGTTCTTTTTGTCTGCTTCACCTACTAGGGTGCAGTGTTCACACTTGTCTGTCCTCTCAAATCATGATTGCAGCCAGCCTGGGCTCATATGAGGGCCTGAATGAACAGTGCAATGCACACACTAGATGGAAATTGGGACCTAACCCTACCTGATTCTCTGTAATCCTAGATGTGCAACTTTTTTTCTTCCCTGCAGTTGAGAGCTCACTTGGCTAAACCTTACATTTTTTTTTAATTCAACAAATATTACATGTATAATACAGTTGACATTGATTACATTCTTCAAGTTCTGCAAACATCGTCACTATCTTTTTTTATTCTACCACCATTAACATAAATCTACTGCCACCTGTGCAAAAGCTCCCCCTTTCCCCTTCCTTCCCCCTTCCCTCCTACTCCTGTTAACCGTTAATAATCTTTGGTTTCTATATATTCGCTTGTTTCACATAAGTGAGATCATACAGTATTTGTCCTTTTGTGACTGACTCACTTTGCTCAGCATAATGTTTTCAAGGTTTGTCCATGTAGTGGCACACATCAGAACTTCATGTCTCTATGGATGAACGATATTCCATTGTATGGATGGACCACGTCGTGTTTATCCATTCGTCTATTGATGAACATTTCCATGGTTTCCACCCTTTAGCTATTGTGAAAAGTGCTGCAGTGAACATTGGTGTACAGCTTTCTGTTTGAGTTCCTGCCTTCATTTCTCTTGGGTATATACCTAGGGTTGTGATTGCTGGGTCAGTCATATGGTTCAACTTTTTGAGGAAACACCAAACTTTTCCACAGTGGCTGCACCATTTTACATTGCCACCAGTAATGAATGATGGTTCTTCTTTTCCATTTTTATGATGATTGCCAGTTCTAATGTGGATGAGGTGATTTCTCATTGTCATTTTGATTTGCATCTTCCTAATGGCTTTTTTTTTAATGGCAATAGGGAGCCCTGGTAGCATAGTGGTTAAGAGCTCAGCTGCTATATAAAAGGTCAGCAGTTGGAATCCACCAGCCGCTCCTCGGAAACCCTGTGGGGCGGGTCTACTCTGTCTTATAGGGTTACTATGAGTCAGAATCAACTCAGCGGCAACAGGTTTGGTTTGGTAATGGCTAATGAGGAGCCCTGGTGGCTCAGTGGTTAAGAGCTCAGCTGCTAACCAAAATGTCAGCAGTTCGAATCCACTAGCTACTCCTTGGAAACCATAAGAGGCAGTTCTGCCCCATCCTGTACGGTCGCTATGAGTCGGAATCGACTGAATGGCAACATGTTTGATTTAATGGCTAATGAAAGGAAACTTGGTGGCACAGTGGTTAAGCAGTTGGCTGCTAACCAAAAGGTTGGTAGTTCTAACCCACCTATCAGCTCCACTGGGAGAAAGACCTGGAGTTCTGCTCCAATAAAGATTACAGCCTAGAAAACTCTGTGGGGCAGCTCTCCTGTGTCAGATAGGGTCTCTATGAGTCAAAATTGACTCAATGGCACCTAACAACAGCAACAACAACTAATCACAGTGAGCATCTTTTCATGTGCGTGTTGGCCATTTGGATGGTGTGTTCCAATCCTTTGCCCATTTTTCGATTGGGTCGTTTATCTTTTTGTTATTAAGCTGTAGAAGCATTTTATGTATTTTGGATTAAAAAAAAGAGGCCATTGCCTTCAATTCGATTCTGACTCATAGCGACCCTATGGATATTAGACCTAATTAGGTATCTGGTTCCCCAAATTTTTCTTCCAATCTGTTGGTTGTCCTTTCACTTTGTCGGTAAAGTCTTTTGATGAACAAAAGTATTTTTATGAGGTCCCATTTATCTAATTTGTGTTTTGCTACTAGAGCTTTTGTTGTCATATCTGAAAATCTATCATTGAACACTAGGTCTCACAACCTTGCTCTACATTTTCTTCTAAGAATTTTATGGTTTTAGTTTTCACATTTAGATCCTTGATCCATTTTGAACTGGTTTTTGTGTATGGTGTGAGGCACAGATCCTGATTCATTCTTCTGCATGTGGAAATCCAATTTTCCCAGCACCACTTATTGAAAAGACTCTTCCTTCCCCATTGAATGGACTTAGGACCCTTGCCAAAAATCAGTTTGCCATAGATGTATCGGTTTATTTCTGGATTCTTTATTCCATTGGTTTATATGTCTGTTGTTATACCAGTACCACCCAAACCCACTGCCGTCCAGTTGATTCCAACTGATAGCGACCCTATAGGACAGAGTAGAACTGCCCCCATAGAGTTTCCAAGGAACCCCTGGTAGATTTGAACTGGCAGACCTTTTGATTAGTAGCTGTAGCTCTTAACTACTACGCCACCAGGGTTTCCATACCAGTACCAGGCTGTTTTAATTGTTGTAGCTTTATAGTATGTTTTGAAATCAGGAAGTGTGAGCCCTCCGATGTTATTCTTCTTCAAGATTGCTTTTAGCTATTTGAGGTCCCTTGCCCTTCCGTGTAAGGATTGAGGATTGGTGTTTCTGTTTCTGTAAAGAAGGTTGTTGGAATTCAGATGAGAAGAGAAACCTAAGGCACAGAGAGCCTGTTTCAGACTTGCATCTAGTTGCTTCATTTGAGAAGGGAAATTATTGGTTCAAGGTTTTTCATTTCTCAGAAAATGATAATAGAAAAGTAAATATAATTTTCAAATGACAGTCTTTGCGCATTTTTTTTTTCAATACGTGATGTGATCTCAGCCAGTCTATCTTTCCTGCCCTTCACTTCCAGGAACTCTATGACTTTATTTCAAAATTAGAAGGAGGACTTATGTACCTTGCAGATAAGAATCAGATTTTATTGTGGCTACTTAAGGCTACGTAGATTAGAATTTAATCAAGTAAGTTCTGTTCAGTATTTTAAGTTAAAGAAGATAACCTTTTTTAACACACTTGTTCTCCCTAGACAAGATGCCGAACCAGAATATCGAGAATAGATATTTCAGGTCAAGATCAATTCCCTTATATCCTAGTTTATCAATTGACATTTTGGTCTGGATAAATCTTTGTTGCGAAAAGTGACAGCCCCCCCCCAGTTGTGACAATCAAAAATGACTTCAAACATTGTCAAATATCCCCTAGATGCCAAAGTTCCCAGCCTGCATTGAGAACCATTCCGTAAATCTAGGACCTGGGAAGAGTTGACATTTCATTGATGTGGAGATTTTTATCCTGAGCAATGAATTGCTCTGACCTTTTGGTGTTGCTAAAAAGAAGTCTGAGTGGGTGGATGGGTGGGTGTGGAGTGTACAAAGGGAAGAGTAAATTGGCTGGGGGAGGGGAAGTAAGGCCAGGGGTAGGGAAGAGGAAGAAAAGACTCTGAGTTAGGGAGCCAGAATACAATTTTCTTAACATCGAGTTTTCTTTTCTGTTCTTTGTTGTCGTTAGTTGCTACTGAGTGGATTCCAACTCATGATGACCCCACGTGTGCAGAGTAGAACTGCTCAGAGGGTTTTCAAGTCTGTGACCTTTTGGAAGCAGATCACCAGGCCTGTCTTCCTGGGCCCTTCTGGGCAGGTTTGACCTGCCCACCATGGGGCTAGCATTTGACCATTTGTGCCACACAGGAACCTTTCTGTTTTTTACTTTTTCTTTTTTTCCCATGTGTAAAGAAATGTACAAGAGCAAAACACATATATAGGCTTTTGATCCAAAGTCACCTTTCCTGTGTAGCCTTTTCTGGATACCCTATTTAGAATGACAAATCCCTTTACCCTATTTCTGCTTCATTTTTCTCTGTAGGATTTATCATCATCTTTTGAGTATTCTGTATAACCAATGGGTAATGTTTATTATCTGTATCTGCCCACTAGAATGTCAGGTTCTCGAGTACAGGGCTATTATCTTTTACCCACTCAGCTCGCATTGCCCAGGTTGTAGTATCAGTGAGCTCTCACCTTTGCAAACACAAAGGCAAAGCCTTCCTGATGCTTACACTTCTGCTAGAAAGACAGAGAATAAATGAGTCATGATTTGTTGGAGTAATAAGTGCTTGAGTGGAGAACAAGAGTACTTGAGGGGTTCTTTCCTGGAACTTGGGAGCAGAGAGCTGTCCTGTGGTTACGATAGGCCCGCCTGCCTGCCGGAAATAGCCTCACTTTGACTATATTGTGTTGATAGAATGAATTTAGATTAATGTCTCTTCAGTCCCAGATACCTGTTTGCACCACCTCTGTACTGTCCCTGCATTATTTTCTTGAACCTTCACAACCCTGAATCATACTCTTAATTTAACTCCGGGAGTTGGAGACTTACTTGTCTTTTAACCTTGGATAAGTTTCTAAACTGTTTCAAGCCTCCACATGTTTATCACAAAATAGGGATGAGAATGTAATGAATGAAGTTACTTACACATAGTCCAGCGCTGGCTTAATGACAGTGCCAGACTCCGAGCCAGATATTTGGACTTAGAGTTCTGTGTTTCTTTCTGTGAGAAGCAGTGCTACTTGGGTTTCCTGTTTTTCTTCAGTGGAGGGAGAATCCTTTGTGTATACGTATACATAGTACATAGAATACATAAAGGGCACTGGCAAAGGCTCTTTAGAGACTTGGACTTTGTATTGATGTATGTCTTCTTAAAGAGATTTAGTGCCTTAGAAACAAAGTGCCTAGTTAATGTATGATTTTAAGATACTTTTGCCAAAACATCCTGGCTCTTAGGCCTTCCATTCTCCCCAACTCTGTTTCCCAACTCTTGTTTGTGGTTAAATAGTGTTGACTGGCCAGTGCTAATCTCTTTGTAATACCTTGGAGCACTCTTGTTTTTCTCAGTTTCTCTCCTTTTTTCCCCAAATGGAATTGGATCTTGCACATGCAGAGAGTGGGGGTTTGTATGCAGCTGGGCTTGGGACTATGAGGGACCACAGATGTTGCGGTCCCTCACCTTCTCCTAAGTCTCCATGTGGAAACAGTTGACAAAGAGCCTAACAGTATGCTACACAAATGTTTGTTCTTTCCTACCTTCACTGTCATCAGCTCTTAATCCAATTGTTTGGATGGAAAAGCCAATTTTAGCTGCCCGAGCTCTTTTCACCTCCCTCAGCCTTCCCCCTCAAAGTTTGTTTTTCATCTCCTTTTCAATTCCAACTTCCTTTGAGCAACTGCCTCTGCCCTTTGAACCCTGCTGCAGATGTTTCCTCTGAAGGGGGTTTCAGAGCAGCAGGCTGCCTGGCAGGTGGGTGGGTGTTGCCGCTCCAGTAATTTGTTAAAATTAAAAGGCCAAAAGGCTGCAGAGCAAAGACCAGACACGAAGTCATGGTTGGAGGTTCATGCTTCAATTTCTCCTGAATTTGAGCAGGGATCTTTAACCAGAGTCCCTTCCATCCTGCCTCTGTTGGTGGTGGGGGACAGCCCCATCATAGCCTTGGGGCCCCTCATGTTCCTTGGAGAAGAGGGTGATGGTTTGAGGGGACAGCATGGAGATTGTGAAGTGAGCTCTGAGAAATGATATCTAGTACCTTTGACCTTTATTACTTGTTCAGCATTGCTGTTTTCATTTACCATTCACATATTGGTGCTGGTGGTGGTGCTGGTGGTGGTGGTGGAGGTGGAGGTGGTGGTGGTCGTGGTGGTGGTGGTGGTGGAGGTGGCGGTGGTGGTGGCGGTGGTGGTGGCGGTGGTGGTGATGATGACTCAGAAAATACGGGAGCATGCCTTGAGCTTCAAGTAGTCAGGAAATCTTGAACAAGCCCCTGTTGCAGCCAGGCACTGCTCTTGGTGCTTGAGTTCGTGAGAGAATGAAATCGACAAAGCTCTCTGCCCATGTGGAACTTGCATTCCAGTGTGTTAGAACATTCTGAGGGCTGTGGAGACAAGCAGAGTTAGAGCACAGTTAGAGGGAATCAGGAGGGCCAGGGCAGGTGTGTGACAGATGCTGTAAGTAGATGGACAGGTAGGACAGAGTGCAGTCTAAGTAGTCAGCCCGGGCAAGTTAGTTATCCTGAGTCAAAGGCAGATACTTTCCCCTTTTTCTAAGTTCAGTTTCGGCTAGTTATGTGAAGTGAAGACTTTGTGCAACTTCATCAGAAAAAACTTACGTATGAATCATGATTCTTCCGTCGCCCATCCCCCACTCAAGAGCCAACTTCTCCTGGGTCTGCTGCCTTCAGTCTGCCATGTGCCCCCCCTCTTTTTGCAGATGCCATCCCCCTCACCATTTAGAGAACCTCATTGTTGTCTGCTTTCTTCAAAACTAGCAAAGTATTTCCCCAAATTTGGAGAAATACTTTGCTAGTTTTGAAGAAAGCAGACAACCATGGTCTGTGTCCTCTGGGTGCTTACAGTCTGTGACGATCTTCAACTTGACTGGGGACAGAGTTCTTTTAGACTGTGTTTTTCCTACCCTCTGGACCCCACAGCATCTCATCTCTGCATCCCTTGCAGTATTGACCACAATAAATGAATGGATGAATGAGTGGGTCTCTCCTCATATTACTGAGCTGCTGTGAGGCAGAGGCCATGACGGCTAGGTGGGACTCCAGAGGTGCAATTGAGTTAATAAATGTGTGTGTGTGTGTACACACACACACAGATATCACATGTAAGTGTATGCTTGCGTATCCTTGCTTCTATGATATATCTGTAGTGAGGGGAGATGGGGGCTAGTTGAAAGAGTTTGCTGTAAGGGGAGGTAGCAGGAGAAGCTGTCCCTCCCTCTCTGAGTAGTCCAGGGAAATTTCACTGAAGGCAGACACCAGGAAGGGCTTAGTAGTCAGGGTGGAATGTGTTTCAGGAAGACAGGGTGCTTGGGGACAAGCTTGTGGTGGAGAAGTTGCACTTTGCTTTTGGAAACCTTCCTGTTGTGAATTGGTTCTTCAGTTGCCACGTTGGGAGTTTCAGTTTTTCTTAGTCATCATTTGCAACTTCTGGGTGAGTATAATAGTGACTCTTAGTCATCATGAAGGGTAATGTCTTGATGGATAAGCACATTTAAAAGACCAACCTTTGGGATAGCAACTCTTGAACTTTTCTGACTGGAATTTGTTCTGCCTCTGGTTAGCTTTGCTGAGTCCTTAATTTAAAGGCTGACATGTTAAAAGCAATCTTGGTAATAAAGCTGAATAAGAATATGAGGTAAGAGTGCTACTTTATCTTCCTGTTCTAGGTACACTATGAACAGATGATAATATTACTTGTAGATTTCTCCCTGCTTTCAAAGGTCATTTTGTATTCTGTGGACAAAGATTTTCTAATCTTTCATTCCTTAGAGCATTATATAGGGAGGCCAACAAATCTGGAAATACAGGTGAATCAATGCAACTACTATTTATGTGTCTTGGTAAATACAGTTGCTGATAAACCCATAGAATTTCTGAGTTTGCATTCCAAATTTTTCAGCAACGTAATTACTAATACTAAGAGATTTCTTAAGGCAGGATCAAGGAAACTCCTGAATTTTATTTTATTTTTTATTTCATGCTTGAGACCAGAAATTTATTTCAGCTCATCGTTCTTTTACAGCAGTCATTCAATCAGTGCTACTTATCCTATACATTCCTCGTTTTATATATTCAATCGCTAAGACACGCACGTGGTAAAAACATAGAGCACTTCAGATTGTCTCTCAGAGCTTCAGCCACATAGTCCTAGGTCACCAAGGGCAGTGATTTAAAGAACTGTTCGGTCACTCTTACTGCCCCATCCCAGAATATGATTGGGAATCTCATTGCTTTAAAACCAGTCCTGTCTAGCGCAGGTTGTCTGTACCCATTCTCTGGTACCAAGCTGTCTCTTAGTTTTAGTTCTTTGGTTGCAAGCAAACAGTACATGCCAGCCATTTTATTAGTTATTGTATATAATAAGCTCAACTCCATATACTAGGTGGGCAGTAATAGTATAATATCAAAAGTAGATGAGTTCTATGCAATTTTATCCCACGCATACATTCACAGAATCACCACCGCAGTCAAGGTACAGAGCTGTTCCATCACCACAGAAGACTTCCCTGGTGCTGCCCCCTCGCCTGACCGTCCCTCACCCCAGGCAACTGTGAATCTGTTTTCCATCTCTATAATTTTGTCATTTTAAGAATGCTATATAAAAGAATCGTAGCATATAATCTCTTGGGATTGGCTTTTTTTACTCAGCACAATTCTCAGGAGCTTGATTCAGGTTGTTGTATATATCGATAATTTTTTTCCTTTTTATTGCTGAAAGGAGTTCACGGTACCACAGTTTGTTCAACCGTTTATCTGTTGAAGGGCATCTGGGCTGTTTCCAGTTTGGGGCGATTATGAATAAAGTTTCATGAACATTCATGTATAGGTTTTTGAATGAACATAAGTTTCCATTTCTCTAGGTAAATGCCCAGTTGCTGGTTGTACGGTGGTTGCTTGTCTAGTTTTTTAAGAAACCGTCAGATGGTTTTCCAGAGTGGCTGTACCACTTTACCGTCTCACCAGTGATGTATGCATACTTGCCAACATTTAGTATTGTCACTATTTTTTATTTTTGCAGTTCTAATAGGTGTGTAGTGATAACCTCATTGTGATTTTTAACTTGCATTTCCCTGATGTTTAATGATGTTGAACATCTTTTAATGTGCTTATTTGCCTTCCGTATATCTTCTTTGGTGAAATGTGTGTCCATATCTTTTGCCCATTTTCTAATTGGATTTTTTTTTCAATGCTCGGTTTTGAGAATTCTTTATATATTTTAGGTACTAGTCCTTTGTTGGATATGTGGTTTGCAAATATTTTTCCCAGTGTGTAGCTTGTCTTTTTGTCCTCTTAAATGGGCTTTCATAGAGCAAAAGTTTTTAATTTTTCTGAAGTCTAATTTCTTTTTTTTCTTCTTTTTGTTTTATGGATCATTCTTTTGGTGTCAGGCCCTAGATCCTGAAGAATTTCTATTTTTTTCCTAAAACTTTTATAGTTTTACATCTTACATTTAAGACCATGATCCACTCAGTTAATTTTTATATAAGGTGTGAGACTTAGGTCGAGGTTCATATTTTTGCCTATGGATGTCCATTTGGCAGCTGACACTCAGCCTCCATACCAGTGAAACTTGGGGCGATCTGGAGAGCATGTGCCCATCTGCGAGGAGACCTCCATTCCTCAGTCCTGGCCTCCTATAGCCATGTTAAGATACAGGCTCAGTTGTGCCAGATCTTCTGTGGTTTTAAAGACAAGTTGGAATCTCCTGATTTTACAAAACAAAAAACACATGGTGCAAATGAAGCAGATTCATGGGCTATCAGTTTGTACCTTCTGCTTTGTTGTTACCCTTGAAACTTTAAATACTATATTTATTCTTTCATTTATTGTTCCATCCAGTATAGATACTATCTCTTGACTCTCCAGTTCATAAAGTGGTGAGATTAGTATCCCCTTTTCTTCGTTTCTCCTCCCCTCTTCTAGATATGTACTGTGGTATTGTCTTGGTGCTGACATTTATAATCTGTTCTTTAACTATACTTGTTTTACAATTTGTCTATAGGTAGGTTCTAAAAAAGTGAAAATCAGTAAATGGTTTTTATATTGTTAGAAATGGCAGACACTGTTGGTTGCCTTCCCAACAGCCTCCTCCTACTTCTCACTTACTCAAAGATCCCTCATTTTGGTTGGGATGGCAAGATTCCCCTTTTGCAGCTTGGCATGGCCATGTGCCACAGTTCTGGCCAGCGAGACATAAACAGATGTCTGCTGGGGAAGTCCTGGGACAGATGCCACTGGCCTGGCCCTTCTTCCTTCTTCCTGCCTTGAAAGTGGGCCCAGTGGCTAGACCTGTAGCTTTTCTGTGCAGTTCTCTCCTTGGCAAATTCTTCTTCTGTGTACATTCTAAGATTGAGCTTTCTCAACTCTGCCTTATCAATGATTATTCCCGCATTTGCTTTCTGTCTTCTAGAAAGTTATAGAAATCTCATCTTTTTTGTGCATTTATGTCTCCCTGCTCCTTTACTCTCATTTAAACACGGTTCCAGGAGGGAGAGGAGATACACAGAGGTACTTAGTCTGCCAACTTGAACGAGAATCACAATCACTTAGGAAAATTCCATCTTGCCAGTATAGAAAGCATTGGACTTTGTAGAGCTTTTATGAGTCACAGGCAGCTTCTTTAGCATCTGGAATCAACTCGACGGCACTGGGTGGTAGGTCAGAATTTTGACGTATCTCAGTATTCCCTACAGATGTTGTGCATATCTTAACAACAGCCAACATTTGCCGAGTGCTTCTAGGTGTTTTATTAAACACTGGCCTCTTCACAACCCTATCAAGTACATTCTTTTATTATCCCCATTTTAGAGCTGAGGAGACTAAAGCACAAGAGGGGTCAAGAAACATGCCCAGAGTTACCCAGAACTCAAACCCATACAGTTGTATATATTGCCGTTAAAAGGTATGCCTCAGATTTATAACCACTGCTGGCTTTTTTCTTTTACGAATTCCTTTTTATTAAAGTAACACAGGCACATAGTACAGAATTTCAAAGGTATAAGTGCGTATACATAGAAAAATTTCTTCTCACCCCATGCAATAGCCACTTAATTCCCCTCCCTAAAAGCAACTGGAAACCCTGGTGGTGTAGTGGTTAAGAGCTATGGCTGCTAACGAAAAGGTCGGCAGTTCGAATCCGCCAGGCACTCCTTGGAAACCCTATGGGGCAGTTCTACTCTGTCCTTTAGGGTTGCTCTGAGTCAGAATCGACTCGATGACATCGGGTTTGGTTTTTTTGTTTTAAAAGCAACCACTGTTTCTTATGTCTCCTTCCAGAGCTAGTTTAAGCATTTACAAACAAATATGCTTGTATTCATTTTTTACTATTTATGCTAATGATAGAATATTCTTCCTCACTTTGTTTCCTTTTTTTGCTGAACAATATACCTTAAAGATTATTTAACATCAGAACATAAAGAGCTTCCCCATTGATTTTCAGACTGTGAGATGTCTGTATGCCCAGAATGAGCTCATGCTGATGTGGTATTAACTGTATTATTGCATTATGTACTGTGGAATATCTTGCACTTACGTGGACTTCCCGTGCTCCCAGGTATCAGAAGTCACTTTTATAAACACAGCCCTGTGTTAATACAGTTTGGTTCTAACAGCACTGCCATGTTACTCGGAGTCATGTGAGCTTTTTGTTGATCTAGTTGCACTGTAAGGCAGTTTCTATTTCTCAGTACTTCCCTCATTTGAGGCCATCCAGTAACTAACAATACTTCAAAACTCACCATCTTATCAGAGTTTTGACTGACCTCTTAGAAAGCATACAGTAAGTTAAAATGAAAATTTTATTGAGTTAAAGCCTCAACCCCAGACCTCCTTGTCTCTGATCTTCCAGTCCTTTTCCTTCAGGCCCCTGAATAGGCTACTGGGCACTTCTCAGGAATGTGTTCTGCCGCTATTCATAAGGTTTTCATTGACTAATGCTTTCCAGCAGTAGACTGCTGGGTCCTTCTTCCTAGTCTGTCTTAGTCTGGAAGCTCAGTTGAAACCTGTCCTCCATGGGTGACCCTGCTGGTATCTGAATACCGGTGGCAGAGCTTCCAGCATCACAGCAACATGCAAGCCCCCACAGTACGACAAACTGACAGAACAATTAATTGTGCTCATGAGGAACCTTTACATATATTAAGAGGCAGTTGTTCAGACAGAACAAGGGGATACTAATTTGTTTAAGGTCAGGAAAGCTGTGCATCAGGGTTGTATCCTTTCACCATATCTATTCAAACCATATGCTGAGCAAATAATCCGAGAAGCTGGACTATATGAAGAAGAGCAGGGCATCAGGATTGGACGAAGACTCATTAACAACCTGCGTTATGCAGATGACACAACCTTGCTTGCTGAAAGTGAAGAGGACTTGAAGCACTTACTAATGAAGATCAAAGACCACAGCCTTCAGTATGGATTACACCTCAACATAAAGGAAACAGAAATCCTCACAACTGGACCAATAAGCCATGTCATGATAAAGGGAGAAAAGATTGAGGTTGTCAAGCATTTCATTTTACTTGGATCCACAATCAACAGCCATGGAAGCAGCAGTCAAGAAATCAAAAGACGCATTGCATTGGGCAAATCTGCTGCAAAGGACCTCTTCAAAGTGTTGAAGAGCAAAGATGTCACCCTGAAGACTAAGGTGCGCCTGACCCATCCATGGTATTTTCAAGCACATCATATGCGTGTGAAAGCTGGACAATGAATAAGGAAGACTGAAGAAGAGTTGACGCCTTTGAATTGTGGTGTTGGCGAAGAATATTGAATATGCCATGGACTGCCAAAAGAATGAACAAATCTGTCTTGGAAGAAGTACGGCCAGAATGCTCTTTAGAAGCAAGGATGGCGAGACTGTGTCTTACATACTTCGGACATGTTGTCAGGAGGGATCAGTCCATGGAGAAGGACATCATGCTTGGCAGAGTACAGGGTCAGCGGAAAAGAGGAAGACCTTCAACAGGATGGGTTGACACAGTGGGTGCAACAATGAGCTCAAGTATAACAACAGTTGTGAGGATGGCGCAGGACCGGGCAGCGTTTCGTTCTGTTGTGCATAGGGTCACTATGAGTCGGAACCGACTCGACGGCACGTAACAACAACAACAGGAGTGTGTGTGTCTATACATACATGTATGTGTGTGTTGTTGTTGTTGTTAGGTGCCATTGAGTCAGTTCTGACCATAGTGACCCCATGCACGAAGAATGAAACACTGCTCGATCTTGTTGTACCATCCTCACAATCATTGTTATGCTTGAGCCCATGGTTGCAGCCACTGTGTCAGTCCACCTCGTTGAGGGTCTTCCTCTTTTCCGCTGGCTCTGTACTTTGGCAAGCATGATGTCATTCTCCAGAGAGTGATCCCTTCTGACAACATGTCCAAAGTATGTAAGACACAATCTCACCATCCTTGCTTCCTAAAGAGCATTCTGGTTGTACTTCTTCCAAGACAGATTTATTTGTTCTTCTGGCAGTCCATGGTATATTCTATATTCTTCGCCAACACCACAACTCAAAGGCATCAGTTCTTCTTCGGTCTTCCTTCATTCATTGTCCAGCTTTCACACGCATATGATGCGATTGAAAATACCATGGCTTGGGTCAGGCGCACCTTAGTCTTCAAGGTGACGTCTTTGCTTTTCAAGACTTTGAAGAGGTCCTCTGCAGCAGGTTTTCCCAATGCAGTGCATCTCTTGATTTCTTGACTGCTGCCTCCATGGCTGTTGATTGTGGAGCCAAATAGAATGAAATCCTTGACAACTTCAATCTTTTCTCCGTTTGCTATGATGTTGCTCATTGGTCCAGTTGTGAGGATTTTTGTTTTCTTTATGTTGAGGTGTAATCCATATTGAAGGCAGTGGTCTTTAATCTTCATCAGTAAGCGCTTCAAGTCCTCTTCACTTTCAGCAAGCAAGGTTGTGTCATCTGCATGTCGCAGGTTGTTAAGGACTCTTCCTCTAATCCTGATGCCCCGTTCTTCTTCCTATAGTCCAGCTTCTCGTATTATTTGCTCAACATACAGATTGAATAGGTACGGTGAAAGAATACAACCCTGACACACACCTTTCCTGACTTTAAACCACGTAGTATCCCCTTGTTCTGTCTGAACAACCACCTCTTGATCTATGTACAGGTTCCTCACGAGCACAATCAAGTGTTCTGGTATTCCCATTCTTCGCAACGTTATGCATAAGTCGTTGTGATTCACACAGTTAAATGCACTTGCATAGTCGATAAAATACAGGTAAACACCGTTCCGATATTTTCTGCACTCAGCCAAGATATATCTGACATCAACAATGATATTCCCAGTTCCACATCCTCTTCTGAATCTGACTTGAATTTCTGGCAGTTCCCTGTCGATATACTGCTGCATACGTACACACACGGGAAACCCCGGTGGCATAGTGGTTAAGTGCTGTAGCTGCTAACCAACAGGTCGGCTGTTCAAATCCTCCAGGCGCTCCTTGGAAACTCTATAGGGCAGTTCTACTCGGTCGTATAGGGTCGCTATAAGTCGGAATCGACTCGACGGCACTGGGTTTTGGTTTGGTTTTTTTGGTTATGTATACACACAGAGAGCTGACAGTCATGGTCGAACAATATGATAAACATAATTTAATGGAATTGTACATGTGAAGAATGTTGGAGTGGCAAATGTTTTGTTATATATTTACCACAAAAAGATATATATATACACATATGTATGCGTGTATATATATATATGTATGTATTTATGAAATTACCAAACTGTTTTCCAAAGTGGCTGCAACATTTAATGTTCCCGCCAGCAATGTATGAGAGCCCCAGCACTTGTTATTTTCTTTCTTTTTTACTTTAGCCATTCTAATGAGTGTGAAGTGGTCTCTTCTTGTGATTTTAATTTATATTTCCCCAATGATTAATGAGTTGGAATCAACTCGATGGCAATGGGCTTAATGATTAATGATGTTGAGTATCTTTTCTTGTGCTTATTGGCATTCATATATCTTCCTTTGGGAAGTGTCCAGGTCTTTCACCCATCTTTTCATTGAGTTGTATGTTATCTTGCTATTGAGTCGTAAGAGTTATTTATATATTCTGAATAGTTTCTTTGTCAGATGCATTAAAATGTTTACTCTTGGGCTATGCCAGGCCTTTTAGTTTTCTTAAAAGTATCTAATGATGAACAGAAGTTTTTAGTTGTGATTAAGTCAGTTGTTTTATTTTATGTTTCTTGTGTCTTGTCTAAGAACTCTTTACCTACCTTAATGGAGGTTTTTAACGAACAGGTATTCTTAATTCAAAGTAACCCAGTTTATCCTTTGACTTTTCATTTTATAGTTAGTTGTTGTTATCGTGTGCCATCGAGCCAATTCCGACTCATAGTGACCCCATATGACAGAGTAGAAATGCCCCCATAGGGTTTCCAAGGCTATAATCTTTACAGAAGCAGTTCACCAGATCTTTTCCCCTGTGGAGCCACCTTTGGGTTTGGTTTGAACCACTGACCTTTTGATTAGCAGCTGAGCACTTAATCGTTGCGCTATCAGGGCTCCTTATAGTTAGTATCTTTTATGTCGTATACATGACATTTTGCCTATTTGAAGGTCGTGAAGATATTCTCCTGTGTTTTCTTGTCAAAGCTTGGTTGTTTTACCTTTCCCATTTGGATCTACAATTTTTCTGGAATTGAATTTGTATATAAAATGAGGTAGGGGTCAAGATTAGTTTTTTTCCATATACTTATCTAATCAATTCAGCACAGTTTATTAAAAAGATCATTGGGGGCAAAGGACTTGAATAGACATTCAAACAGCCACCAAACACATGAAAAGATGACAAATGTCATTAGCCATCAGAGAGATGTAAATCAAAACCACAGAGAGATACCATGTCACTCCTACTTAGGATGGACGCTATGAGTTGGAATCGACTCTTTGGCAACAGGTTTTTTTTAGTTAAGATGGCTAAGATATTTAAAAAAAGAAAAAAGAAACCCAGAAAATAAGAAATGTTTGCAAAGATATGGGGAAATTGGAACCCTTACCCATTGCTGGTGGGAATGCAAAATGATGCAGCCATTATGGAAAACTATGTGGCAGTTCCTCAAAAAACTGAAAATAGGACTACCATGTGACCCAGCAATTCCACTCCTAGTATATCATATACCGAAAAGACTTGAAAGCAGAGATTAAGAAAGAGACGTGTACACCAGTGTTCATTGGAGCACTATTCACAGTAGCCAGAAGTTGGGAACAACCTAAATGCCTATCGACAGGTGAATGGATAAACAAAATGTGATACATACATACAATGAAATACTGCTCAGCTATGAAGAGAAACGAAGTCCTGATATATGCCACAACATGCATGGACCTCGAAAACATTATACTGAGTGAAATAAGTCAACCACAAAAGGACAAATAGCGTGTGGCCTCACTTATATAACAAGACAAGAGAAGGCAAATGTGTAGAGAACAATGTTTATTAGTGGTTACCAGGGGCAGAAGGTAGGCAGAAATGGCGGGTGGGGGGGTTAACGGTGATGGAAATGTTGCATTGATTAAGGGTAGGGTTGCACAGTTCATTATTGTAATTGCTATGTATAAGCTGTACACCCATAAAAAGTTGAAATGGCAAAATTTGTGTGATAGATGTATTTATGACAAAAAACAAACAAAAAGAGTAGCTGCTGAGGCTGCCTATGTACAGCCAGAAACCTCATGGGATTTGGTTTCTTGGTTTGTAGGTTTAGGGTCATGGTTTCATGGAACATCCCAGTTAATTGGCCTAATCACATGTTTAGTGCTTCTGTTCTACCTCCTAGTTTATTGTGTAGTGCCTGGGGTCTCAAAAGCTTGCTAGTGGACATCCAAGGCACGACAATTGATCTGTATTTGCCTGGAGCAATGGAGGAAGAAGAAGCATCAGGAATAAAGGAGGATATGGAATGTGTGGCTAGCTGTTTCCATGAACAACAGCATTCTTTGTCATGAGACCAGAAGAACTAGATGGTGCCCAGCTACCATTACTGAACATTTTGATCAAAGTTTATATAGAAGAGTCCTGACCAAAAGGGGGAAAATACAGAACAGAATTTCAAATTTTCATGGACACTAGACTTCTTGGAACCATGAAGTTTGGATGAACTCCTGAAACTATTGCCCTGTGATAGTCTTTAAACCTTGAACCAAAAATATCCCCTGAAGTCTTCTTAAACCAAATAATAGCTTAGCTTAACTAGTAAAAAAAAGTATGCCTTTAGTATTATGCTTTTTTAAGAAGTATGTATACAGGATCAAAGTGACAACAGCAACTGGCAAGATTAGATAGGAACCTCAGGGGGCAGTGAATTTATGTTAATGGGGGAGGAACAACTCAGAAAAGGCGGGTGTGGATGGTTGCACAACTCCAAGAATGTAATCAATATCATTAAATGGTATGTAGAAACTGTTGAACTGGTGTATGTTTTGCTGTGTATATTCTCAAGAACAACAAAATAAATAAAATTTCAAAAAATAGTTAAAAAAGAAAAGACCATTGGATGCCAAACTTACGAAATACCTGTTAGTTTACAGAGCTTTGTAGGTTTTAGCATTGGAGATGAGGGACCAACTGGGAGCCTTTCCTTTGTATTTCATACATTGCTCTGTTGTTTTGACTTGGCAGGCTGTGTCACAGCACTTGAATGCTGTGACTGAGGACATGTACACCAACGGGTCTGCTGCCACAGGTAGCCCTGCCAAAGGGCAGGAGGTGCGAAAAGTGCGACTCATACAGTTTGAGAAGATCACAGAGGAGCCCATGGTAAATCTGTTGTCATATTGTTACCTACCACTTCCTCCTGACCCCGTGAGTCACGGGCCACAAGAGGAAACAAAGAAGGCTACTTATGGAGCTATGGAAGCAATCAACTGTTTGTGTCTCTTCATCCCTATGTCAAGCCTCTTCTTTTTAAACCAGGACTCATGCCTGTCCTAGTTGAGGACTGTCCTGGGTATAGATGGAAAATATTTTTTCTGAGAAATCACTTTAAGTTGTTTGAAAGATAATAAGCTTGCTGTACCATTGTCTTTATTTCAGGGAATCACTCTGAAGCTGAATGAAAAGCAGTGCTGTACGGTGGCCAGAATTCTTCATGGAGGCATGATTCATAGACAAGGTACTCTGCAGGGGGTCCTAGGTCATGCTGTATTCAGAGATTAGTCATTTACACCCTGTTCAGTGGTGTGGGATATGAAGCTTATATTCTTCAAAACTGGTAGCATTTTTGTGACTGTGCCAAGGGATTTTAACAGCTAGCTCCCTGGAATAATTGTGTGATAAGATCTTAGTATGAATGGCTCAGTGCTACTCCCTTTCCCTCTGAGCATTCTCACACACCTACTTATTACTGATAGTTTTCCAGTTAGTTAACATTTGGGCCATAACTACATGCCACCCATAACATTAAAAAAAAATCACATTAGGCTTTGAATATATAGCAGTCAAGAAAAGAGACCATCTCTGCCTTCCTTAAGCTAACAGTTTAACAGAAAATAGCCATTAAACAAATAATCACATATAATTGTATTTCCTTAATGTTACGCTGCCATCAATTTTCAATTGCACCATTTAGTAAAACCTATTTTTATTTTTTTTTGGGGGGGGGGTAGCGAGAGAGCAAAGTAATAAATTAAAATACAGCATGTTTTTAGGAGTTGACAGTAGCCTATATTTGCCTTCCTGATTTATACCTTGCTCGGAGCCCTGCCTGGGACTTTTCCTAGTGTTGTAGTCATGGCGACTCAAAAAGAAGTAGTTTTCCTACCCCACTAGCTCCTGCCCCTTTATGTTTAGTTATGACATTTTTTTTGTATCCAGGGTAGCACAAATATTGCTAACCACTCTTCACACAGAATCTAAACATTTGATTGACTTTACCATTTGATACAATTTTTGTGTGTTACCTAAATGACAAAGAAAAATTGAACTTGCTGATGAGTGATGAATACTGAGTTCTTTACCTTGCTTTGTTATTCTTTTTAGTATGTGCAGGTGTGTCCTAGAATCTGCAGTCACTTTAGTTTCAGGAGACTTTGAGGATAAGGTGTTTGTAGTCTGTTGTTGGAGTACTGAGGTCAAGGAGAATGAGATAGTCTTCAACTGCCAGGTGCTTGCCCTAGTACATTACTTGAGGGAATCCAAAGGATATTCCCATCTCTCATGGATGAATGTTCTCAATCCAGAGTATTTCAAACAGCCCTCTTAATACAGTGCTCTAGATTATGGTTTCTTTCCTATGGTATCTCAAGTTATATTGACAGTTCTCGTTTGAACTTTTATTCTTTTGTGGATTGATTTTTCATTTCGTGACAGGCTCACTTCACGTGGGGGATGAGATCCTAGAAATCAATGGTACAAATGTGACTAATCACTCTGTTGATCAGCTACAGAAGGCAATGGTACGTATTTTCTGTGTTGGGTTACGATCTGTTCTCTTCATGAAGTGTAGGTCCATGTTGGTGTCATTGTACCTCATTTTTTTTTTGTTAAAGTATCTATACCTTATTTAGGGCACTTTTATCACTGCTAATCTCCAGTCCCTAGAGAATGACATCATGCTTGGCAGAGTACAGGGTCAGCAGAAAAGAGAAAGACCCTCAACAAGGTGGATTGACACAGTGGCTGCAACAGTGAGCTCAAGCATAACAACAATTGTGAGAATGGCGCAGGACCGGTCAGTGTTTCATTCTGTTGTGCATAGAGTCACTATGAGTCGGAACTGACTCGACGGCACCTAACAACAACAACAACAACAACACGGTGTGTCAGGCAGCAGGCATTCTGTCTTAGAAGATGTAGAGCCAGAATGCTCCTTAGAGGCAAGGATGGCGAGAGTAAGTCTTACATACTTTGGACATGTTGTCAGGAGGGATCAGTCCCTGGAGAAGGACGTCATGCTTGGCAGAGTACAGGGTCATCGGAAAAGAGGGAGACCCTCAACGAGGTGGATTGCACCTCGTTGTTGAGTGGCTGCAACAATGAGCTCAAGCATAACAACGATTGTAAGGATGGCACAGGACTAGGCAGTGTTACGTTCTGTTGCGCATAGGGTTGCTATGAGTCGGAACCGACTCGACGGCAGCTAACAACAACAACAACAATCTTTTTTTGTGATAGAAATGACAATTCTCTTCTAAAACAGGGGAAATAACTGAGCATCAATCTGGTGTAATGAAAAGAACATTGGATGGCGGGGGGGTCTAGAAGACCCCAGTCTTCCATAACAGCTCTGAATCCCAGCTCCACTTTATTCTGTTGTTGTTAGGTGCCCTCTAGTAGGTTCTGACTCACAGCAACCCTACGTACAATAGAACAAAATACTACCCAGTCCTGTGCTATCCTTACAATTGTTGTTATGCTTGAGCCCATGGCTGCAGCCACTGTGTCAGTCCATCTCCATGAGGGTCTTCCTGTTTTTCCCTGACCCTCTACTGAGCATGATGTCCTTCTCCAAGGACTGATCCCTCCTGATAACACGTCCGAAGTATGTAAGATGCAGTCTCGCCATCCTTACTTCTAAGGAGCACTCTGGCTATACTTCTTCCAAGACAGATTTGATCGTTCTTCTGGCAGTCTATGGTAAATTCAATATTCATTACCAACACCACAATTCTAAGGCATCAGTTCTTCGGTCTTCCTTATGTATTGTTTCACTTTTGCATGCATATGAGACAACTGAAAACACAATGGCTTGGGTCAGGCATACCTTAGTCCTCAAGGTGACATCTTTGCTTTTGAACACTTTGAAGAGGTCCTTTGTAGCAGATTTGCCCGATGCAGTGCATCTTTTGATTTCTTGACTGCTGCTTCCGTGGGTATTGATTGTGGATCCAAGTAAAATGAAATCCCTGACAACTTCAGTCTTTTGTCCATTTATCATGATGTTGCTTATCGGTCCAGTTGTGAAGATTTTTGTTTTCTTTATGTTGAGGTGCGATCCATACTGAAGGGTGTGGTCTTCGATCTTCATCAGTAAGTGCTTCAAGTCCTCTTCACTTTCGGTAAGCAAGGTTGTGTCATCTGCATTACGCAGGTTGTTAATGAGTCTTCCTCCAATCCTGAAGCCCCGCTCTTCTTCATATAGTCTAGCTTCTCGTATTATTTGTTCGGCATATGGATTGAATAGGTATGGCGAAAGGATACAACCTTGACACACACCTTTCTTGACTTTAAACCATGCTGTATCCCCTTGTTCTATACGAACAACTGCCTCTTGATCTATGTACAGCTTCCTCATGAGCACAATTAAGTGTTCTGGAATTCCCATTCTTCGCAATGTTATCCATAATTTGTTATGATTCACACAGTCACATGCCTTCGCATAGTCAATAAAACACAGGTAAACATCCTTCTGGTATTCTCTGCTTTCAGCCAGGATCCATCTGACATCAGCAATGATATCCTTGATTCCACGTCCTCTTTTGAATCCAGCTTGAATTTCTGGAAGTTCCCTGTTCATGTACTGCTGCAACCACTTTTGAAAGATCTTCAGCAAAATTTTACTTGCATGTACTATTAATGACATTGATAATTTCTGCATTCTGCTGGATCACCTTTTCTGGGAGTAGACATAAATATGCACGTCTTGCAGTTGGTTGCCCAGGTAGCTGTCCTCTAAATTTCTTGGCATAGACGAGCGAGCACCTCCACTGCTGCATCCGTTTGTTGAAACATTTCAATTGGTATTCCATCAATTCCTGCAGCCTTGTTTTTCACCAATGCCTTCAATGCAGCTTGGACTTCTTCCTTCAGTACCATCGGTTCCTGATCATATGCTACCTCCTGAAATGACTGAATGTCAGTCGATTCTTTTTGGTATAGTGACTCTGTATTCCTTTCATCTTCTTTTGATGCTTCCTGCGGAATTAGGAATTGTAAAAAAGCAATATTCTAATTCTATCATCTCTTCTTCATTTTTTAGTTAGAATACTTCTACGAAGAAACTTTCCCCTAATTTACTGTCTGGTTACCCAGTGGTATCATTCATATAGGAAATGCAGGATAAGTGCTTCATTCTTTCTCTTTATTTACCAGTTCCAAAATAATGAATTGGTTCCCTCACATCCTTCAAATAGTTTATATGTAAATATGCAAATACATATATAAATATATATGTATAATTCCACCATCATACTACAGGTAATCCACTTTAGAGTTATCTTTTAAAAGTCCTCCCGTGTTCACTTGCCAAGGTCTCATCCAGTCTGTTTCTGATTGTCCATTTCCTTCTTTCTGCTTCTCTGAGTTTAGTTGGTTCTTCTTCTACTTTCTTAAGGTAGAAGCTGAGGCCATTCATTGGAAATCTTTCTTCTTTTCTAACAGAGGCATTTAGTGCTATAAATTTCCCCCTCAGCACTGCTTTAGTGGCATCCTACAAATTGTTATACTGTGTTTCTAGTTTTATTCAGTTCAAGATATTTTCTTATTTCTTCTGTGAACACTATTAGCCGAGTAGACCTAATAGGTATTTGTAGAACACTCCACCCAACAACAGCAAAATACACATTCTTTTCAAGTGCACGTAGAGTATTTACCAAGGTAGACTGTATGCTAGGCCATTGAAAAAGTCTCAACATATTTAAAAGGATTCAAATCATACAAGTTTTGTCATTTGACCACAATGAAATTAAACTAGAATTCAAAACCAGAAAGATATCTGGGAAATCCCAAAATATTTGGAGTTAAACTACACAGTTCCAAGTAACCCATAGGTGACAGAAGAAACCACATGAGAAAATAGAAAATATCTTGAACAAGCACCAAACACAATGCCAGGCACATAGTAAATACTGGACAAATATCAATTGAATCTAAAGAGCATACTTAACTTTTCATTTATAATATCCCATTCGATCTTCGTAACAAGTCTATGAGGTAAGAATAAGGAATACTATTGTGATGTTATAGATGAGAAAACAAGGACTTAGAGGTGTTAAATCACTTGCCTAAAATCACAGAGCTAGAATAAAGTGTGTCAGGATTGGAGGAAGACCCATTAACAACCTGCGTTATGCAGATGACACAACCTTGCTTGCTGAAAGTGAAGAGGACTTGAAGCACTTACTGATGAAGATCAAAGACCACAGCCTTCTGTACGAATTATACCTGCACATAAAGAAAACAAGAATCCTCACCAATAGACCATTAAGGGACGTCATGATAAATGGAAAAAAGATTGAAGTTGTCAAGGATTTCATTTTACTTGGATCCACAATCAAAGCCCACGGACACAGCAGTCAAAAAATCAAACAAAGTGCTGCGTCGGGCAAATTTGCTGCAAAAGACTCCTTTAAAGTGTTGAAACGTGTTTGTCAGTTTCTCGTACTGTGGGGGCTTGCGTGTTACTCTGATGCTGGAAGCCATGCCACCGGTATTCAAATACCTGCAGGGTCACCCATGGTGGGTCACTCATGGGGAGTTGTGGAATGACATCAAGGACATCACACATGAAGCGAGCAACAGGTCATTAGAAAGACAGGAAAGAAAGAAAGACCAAAATGGAGTCAGAGGAGACTCTGAAACTTGCTTTTGAACGTCAAGTAGCTAAAGCAAAAGGAAGAAATGATGAAGTAAAAGAGCCGAACAGAAGATTTCAGAGGGCTTTTCAGCAAGACAAACTATTATAATGACATGTACAAACACTTGGGAGATAGAAAACCAAAAAGGAAGCACATGCTTGGCATTTTTCAAGCTGAAATAAGAAATAATTCAAGCCTTGAGTTGTAATATTGAAGAGAAAAATATTAAACGATGCGCTAAGCACCAAAAGAGGATGGAAGGAATACCCAGAGTCATTATACCAAAAAGAATTAGTGGATGTTCACCCATTTCAAGAGGTGGCATATGATCAGGAACCGATGGTACTGAAGGAAGAAGTCCAAGCTGCTCTGAAGGCATTGGTGAAAAACAAGGCTCCAGGAATTGATGGAATATCAACTGAGATGTTTCAACAAACAGATGCAGTGCTGGAGGTGCTCACTCATCTATGCCAAAAAATGTGGAAGACAGCTTCCTGGCCAACTGACTGGAAGAGATCCATACTTATGCCTATTCCAAAGAATGCAGAAATTATCGAACAATATCAGTAATAATCACACGCAAGTAAAATTTTGCTGAAGATCACTCAAAAACAGCTGCAGCAGTATATCGACAGGGAACTGCCAGAAATTCAGGCTGGTTTCAGACCAGGATGTGGAACCTGGGATATCATTGCCGATGTCAGATGAATCTTGGCTGAAAGCAGAGAATACCAGAAAGATGTGTACCTGTATTTCATTGACTGTGCAAAGGCAGTCGACTATGTGAATCATAACAAACTATGGGTAATGTTGGGAAGAATGGGAATTCCATTGAATTGTGCTCATGAGGAAGCTGTACATAGAGCAAGAGGCAGTTGTTTGGACAGAACAAGGGGATACTGATTGGTTTAAAGTCAGGAAAGGTGTGTGTCAGGGTTGTATTCTTTCACCACACCTATTTAATCTGTATGCTGAGCAAATAACATGAGAAGCTGGACTATATGAAGAAGAACGGGGCATCAGGATTGGAGGAAGACTCATTAACAACCTGCATTATGCAGATGACACAACCTTGCTTGCTGAAAGTGAAGAGGACTTGAAGCAATTCCTGATGAAGATCAAAGACCACAGCCTTCCATATGGATTAAACCTCAACAGAAAGAAAACAAAAATCCTCACAACTGGACCAATAAGCAATATCATGATAAATGGAGAAAGTATTGAAGTTGTCAAGGATTTCATTTTGCTTGGATCCACAACCAACAGCCATGGAAGCAGCAGTCAAGAAATCAAAAGACTAGTTGCATTGGGCAAATTTGCTCCAAAAGACCTGTTTAAAGTGTTGAAAACCAAAGTTGTCACCTTGAGGACTAAGGTGCACCTGACTCAAGCCATGGTCTTTTCAGTCACCTCATATGCATGTGAAAGCTGGATCAATGAATAAGGAAGACCAAAGAAGAATTGATACCCTTGAATAATGGTGTTGGTGAAGAATATTGAATATACTGTGGACTGCCAGAAGAAGGAACAAATCTGTTTCTTGGAAGAAGTACAGCCGGAATGCTCATTAGAGGCAAGTATGGTGAGACTTCGTCTCACATACTTTGGACATTTTGTCAGGAGGGACCAGTCCCTGGAGCAGGACATGATGCTTGGAACAATAGAGGGTTAGTGAAAGAGAGAAAGACCCTCAATTACATGGATTGACACAGTGGCTGCAACAGTGGTCTGAAGCATAACGATTGTGAGGATGGCGCGGGACTGGGCAGTGTTTCGTTCTGTTGTACATAGTGTCACTATGGGTCGGAACCAACTCAGATGGCGCCTGACAACAACACTGCTGCCGTGAGTTGGAATCTACTCCACGTTATAGAGTAATGTATGTGGCCTAATTCTATATTTGTTTAAAAAAACAAAAAACTTAAGTGTGTGTGTGTGTGTAAATATGTTTATATATGCAAATGCTTTTCTTGACTTGGAGAAAGGTGTGGTTGTATTCATGCCAGACTTCATTTTATATACTTCATTTGGGTACTTTTGTGGCTGAGGGTGGGAAGGAGGGAAAATAATTAGCTTTTTCTTCTTTTTACACTGGTTTATGGACTAATAGTGAAGGGGGAACTGTTCTATAAAATTTCAAAATGTAAAGGTGGCTGTTTGGTAAAAACATCTGGGGCTTTTCGAGGGGAAAAATGACTTCATGAAATCCAGAGTCATCCCAGGTAGTGCTCCTAACAATTTTGTTTTCTGCCCCCCCCCCATTTTTTAATAGAAAGAAACCAAAGGAATGATCTCATTAAAAGTGATTCCCAACCAGCAAAACCGGCTTCCTGCACTACAGGTAGGTGGCGCTGTTTTTTGATTGTGGCTTCATGCCAGCTGTGATAATGGCTGGATTCAGGCCCAGTGTTATATTGTGGTTCTTTGAGATTTAATTAAAAGAGATGTGAGTCTAACTTTACATTCTAGATATTCACAATAGAAGAACTGTAACAGCATGTAGCTGCTTGAGTCAGGGTCCCATTATACTTTGCCAGGTGCTTTCTGTACCACCAAACATCAGACGTGAGAAAGTGGGACAGTATGTATATAGCAGTGATTTCTGGCTTCCACATTTTATTTGTTTTTTGTGCCTTCTAGACATTTTTTAAATGGAAATTGAAAAAAAAATACAGCTGATTCCAGTTCCCTTCAGGCATACAACAGTGCAGACAGTGGTGAATCAGCTAGGCAATGACATGATTGTAGTGCTGGACTGGTCAGAAAGAAGGTTGGCCTCTATAATGCACGCGAGAGGAAGGGCTAATCCCCTTATTCTACAGATGGTGAAGAATCAGCACAACTCTCAGAGAAGAAGTGGGCAAAAGGAATGAAGAGATTGCTTACAGAAAGAAAAATATAAATGGTCATAGACCATATCAACAAATATTCAATCTTACCAGTCACCAAAGAAGTGAAAATTAAAATATGTCTGAGATACCAGTTTTTACCAAGCAAATTGACAAAATTTTTTAACAACAATAATAAAGAAGTCCAGTGATTAATCATGCCAAAATAAGGGAGAGAGGCTTTTGAACACCTATTCAGAATTCATTGAGGGCCTACCCTGTACAAATCGATGTGCTAGAAAATGAAGGTCACATAAAGAGAAATGGGCACATTTTGGTCCACAGCTCATCTTCTGGTAGAGGAGAGCTCTGCACGCAAATGAATGTGGAAGAAGAAGCGTTTTTAAAAGATAACTTTGAAGTTTCAATCACAGGTTACTTGTAGTGTGATGGTATAATTTTCTTTTTAAGTAAGCTTTTTCATCAAAATTTTTGTGTGTGTGAGCATATATACAACAAAGTGCTCAACTCATAAGTATAAAATTAGATGCATTTTTGCAAACTGAACACACCCGTGTAACTGAAGAACCCCCGGATGGAATTCTTTAGTGTGATTCATCTATGTTGCACGTAGCAATAGATGTTTCATTCCCGTTCATTCCTTCTATTCTTGATGGACTTTTGGGTTTCCAGCTGTTTTGCTCTTACAAAGAATGCTTCTGTGAACCTCTGTGTATGTTATTTGGTGCACATATTATGCATTTCTGTTGGGCATATACCTGGAAAGGTCCCTAGGTGGCGCAAATGGTTTGCGTTGGACTGCTAACCTAAAGATTGGTGGTTTAAGCCCACCCAGCGGTACCACGGAAGAAAAGGCCTGGCGGTCTGCTTCTGCTGAGGTTATAGCCAAGAAAACCCTATGGAGCAGTTTTACTCTGTAACACATGGGGTCTCCATGAGTCAGAATTGACTTGACATCAACAAACAATAATATACACCTGGACTTGGAATTGCTGAGTTGTAGGGTATGCATATGTTCATCTTTAGGTGATACTGTGAGACGTTCCAAACTGCCCTGTTGCTGTTGCCCTGCTGCATCACCTTTGATGTAAATCATATGGGTAGGTGTGTTTCTGAACTCTGTATTCTGTTTCATTGGACTATTTAGTCCTATGTTAGTAGATCAACTTGGGTAGAATTGACATCTTCACAATATTACAGTAGAAGTGCTGATAGCAGACATCCTTGTCTGTTTCTCAGTCTTGAAGGGAAACCTTTGAATATTTCACCATGAAGTATGGTACTGGCTATACATCTCTTGTAAATATTCTTCATCAGATTAAAGAGGTTCCCTTCTATTCTACATTCGCTAAGAATTTTGAATTTTATGAAATGCTTTCTTTGCATTTATTAAGAAGATCATATGATTTTCTCCATTCTTCTGTTGGTGTAGTGAAATCATTGATCTTTTTTTTTAACTTTTTTTTATTAACTTTTATTGAGCTTCAAGTGAACGTTTACAAATCAAGTCAGACTGTCACATATAAGTTTATATACACCTTACTCCGTACTCCCACTTGCTTTCCCCCTAATGAGTTAGCCCTTCCAGTCTCTCCTTTCGTGACGATTTTGCCAGCTTCCAACTCTCTCTGTCTTCCCATCCCCCCTCCAGACAGGAGATGCCAACACAGTCTCAAGTGTCCACCTGATATAATTAGCTCACTCTTCATCAGCATCTCCCTCCCACCCACTGTCCAGTCCCTTTCATGTCTGATGAGTTGTCTTTGGGAATGGTTCCTGTCCTGGGCCAACAGAAGATTTGGGGACCATGACCGCCGGGATTCCTCTAGTCTCAGTCAGACTATTAAGTCTGGTCTTTTTGTGAGAATTTGGGGTCTGCATCCCACTGATCTCCTGCTCCCTCAGGGGTTCTCTGTTGTGCTCCCTGTCAGGGCAGTCATCGGTTGTGGCTGGGCACCAACTAGTTCTTCTGGTCTCAGGATGATGTAGGTTTCCGGTTCATGTGGCCCTTTCTGTCTCTTGGGCTCTTAGTTATCGTGTGACCTTGGTGTTCTTCATTCTCCTTTGCTCCAGGTGGGTTGAGACCAACTGATGCATCTTAGACGGCCGTTTGCTAGCGTTTAAGACAGCAGACGCCACTCTCTCAAATGGGATGCAGAATGTTTTCATAATAGAATTATTTTGCCAATTGACTTAGAAGTCCCCTTAAACCATGGTCCCCAAACCCCCGCCCTTGCTCCGCTGACCTTTGAAGCATTCATTTTATCCCGGAAACTTCTTTGCTTTTGGTCCAGTCCAGTTGAGCTGACCTTCCATGTATTGAGTGTTGTCCTTCCCTTCACCTAAAGCAGTTCTTATCTACTAATTAATCAGTAAAAAACCCCTCTCCCACCCTCCCTCCCTCCCCCCCTCGTAACCACAAAAGTATGTGTTCTTCTCAGTTTATACTGTTTCTCAAGATCTTATAATAGTGGTCTTAGACAATATTTGTCCTTTTGCCTCTGACTAATTTCGCTCAGCACAATGCCTTCCAGGTTCCTCCATGTTATGAAATGTTTCACAGATTCGTCACTGTTCTTTATCGATGCGTAGTATTCCATTGTGTGAATATACCACAATTTATTTAACCATTCATCCGTTGATGGACACCTTGGTTGCTTCCAGCTTTTTGCTATTGTAAACAGAGCTGCAATAAACATGGGTGTGCATATATCTGTTTGTGTGAAGGCTCTTGTTTCTCTAGGGTATATTCCTAGGAGTGGGATTTCTGGGTTGTATGGTAGTTCTATTTCTAACTGTTTAAGATAACGCCAGATAGATTTCCAAAGTGGTTGTACCATTTTACATTCCCACCAGCAGTGTATGAGAGTTCCAATCTCTCCGCAGCCTCTCCAACATTTATTATTTTGTGTTTTTTGGATTAGTGCCAGCCTTGTTGGAGTGAGATGGAATGTCATCATAGTTTTAATTTGCATTTCTCTAATGGCTAATGATCGAGAGCATTTTCTCATGTATCTGTTAGCTGCCTGAATATCTTCTTTAGTGAAGTGCCTGTTCATATCCTTTGCCCACTTCTTGATTGGGTTGTTTGTCTTTTTGTGGTTGAGTTTTGACAAAATCATATAGATTTTAGAGATCAGGCGCTGGTCAGAGATGTCATAGCTGAAAATTCTTTCCCAGTCTGTAGGTGGTCTTTTTACTCTTTTGGTGAAGTCTTTAGATGAGCATAGGTGTTTGATTTTTAGGAGCTCCCAGTTATCTGGTTTCTCTTGGTCATTTTTGGTAATGTTTTGTATTCTGTTTATGCCTTGTATTAGGGCTCCTAACGTTGTCCCTATTTTTTCTTCCATGATCTTTATTGTTTTAGTCTTTATGTTTAGGTCTTTGATCCACGTGGAGTTAGTTTTTGTGCATGGTGTGAGGTATGGGTCCTGTTTCATTTTTTTGCAAATGGATATCCAGTTATGCCAGCACCATTTGTTAAAAAGATTATCTTTTCCCCAATTATCTGACACTGGGCCTTTGTCAAATATCAGCTGCTCCTATGTGGATGGATTTATATCTGGGTTCTCAATTCTGTTCCACTGGTCTATGTGTCTGTTGCTGTACCAGTACCAGGCTGTTTTGACTACTGTGGCTGTATAATAGGTTCTGAAATCAGGTAGAGTGAGGCCTCCCACTTTCTTCTTCTTTTTCAGTAATGCTTTGGTTATCCGAGGCTTCTTTCCCTTCCATATGAAGTTGGTGATTTGTTTCTCCATCACATTAAAAAATCTCATTGCAATTTCGATCGGAAGTGCATTGTATGTATAGATGGCTTTTGGTAGAATAGACATTTTTACTATGTTAGGTCTTCCTATCCATGAGCAAGGTATGTTTTTCCACTTAAGTAGGTTCTTTTTAGTTTCTTGTAGTAGTACTTTGTAGTTTTCTTTGTATAGGTCTTTTACATCTTTGGTAAGGTTTATTCCTAAGTATTTTATCTTCTTGGGGGCTACTGTGAATGGTATTGATTTGGTGATTTCCTCTTCGATGTTCTTTTTGTTGATGTAGAGGAATCCAAGTGATTTTTGTATGTTTATCTTATAACCTGAGACTCTGCCAAACTCTTCTATTAGTTTCAGTAGTTTTCTGGAGGATTCGTTGGGATTTTCTGTGTATAAGATCATGTCATCTGCAAATAGAGATAATTTTACTTCCTCTTTGCCAATCTGGATGCCCTTTATTTCTTTGTCTAGCCTAATTGCTCTGGCTAGGACTTCTAGCACAATGTTGAATAAGAGCGGTGATAAAGGGCATCCTTGTCTGGTTCCCGTTCTCAAGGGAAATGCTTTCAGGCTGTCTCCGTTTAGAGTGATGTTGGCTGTTGGCTTTGCACAGATGCCCTTTATTATGTTGAGGAATTTTCCTTCAATTCCTATTTTGGTGAGAGTTTTTATCATGAATGGGTGTTGGACTTTGTCAAATGCCTTTTCTGCATCAATTGATAAGATCATGTGGTTTTTGTCTTTTGTTTTATTTATATGGTGGATTACATTAATGGGTTTTCTAATATTAAACCAGCCTTGCATACCTGGTATAAATCCCACTTGGTCGTGGTGAATTATTTTTTTGATATGTTGTTGAATTCTATTGGCTAGAATTCTGTTGAGGATTTTTGCATCTATGTTCATGAGGGATATAGGTCTGTAATTTTCTTTTTTTGTGATGTCTTTACCTGGTTTTGGTATCAGGGAGATGGTGGCTTCATAGAATGAGTTGGGTAGTATTCCGTCATTTCTATGCTTTGAAATACCTTTAGTAGTAGTGGTGTTACCTCTTCTCTGAAAGATTGGTAGAACTCTGCAGTATAGCCATCCGGGCCAGGGCTTTTTTTTTGTTGGGAGTTTTTTGATTACCGTTTCAATCTCTTTTTTTGTTATGGGTCTATTTAGTTGTTCTAGTTCTGATTGTGTTAGTTTAGGTAGGTAGTATTTTTCCAGGAATTCATCCATTTCTTCTAGGTTTGCAAATTTGTTAGAGTACAATTTTTCATAATAATCTGATATGATTCTTTTAATTCCAGTTGGGTCTGTTGTGATGTGGCCCTTCTCGTTTCTTATTCGGGTTATTTGTTTCCTTTCCTGTATTTCTTTAGTCAGTCTGGCCAATGGTTTATCAATTTTGTTAATTTTTTCAAAGAACCAGCTTTTGGCTTTGTTAATTCTTTCAATTGTTTTTCTGTTCTATAATTCATTTAGTTCAGCTCTAATTTTTATTATTTGTTTTCTTCTGATGCCTGATGGATTCTTTTGTTGCTCACTTTCTATTTGTTCAAGTTGTCGGGACAGTTCTCTGATTTTGGCTCTTTCTTCTTTTTGTATGTGTGCATTTATCGATATAAATTGGCCTCTGAGCACTGCTTTTGCTGTGTCCCAGAGGTTTTGATAGGAAGTATTTTCATTCTCGTTGCATTCTATGAATTTCCTTATTCCCTCCTTAATGTCTTCTATAACCCAGTCTTTTTTCAGGAGGGTATTGTTCATTTTCCAAGTATTTGATTTCTTTTCACTAGTTTTTCTGTTATTGATTTCTAGTTTTATTGCCTTGTGGTCTGAGAAGATGCTTTGTAATATTTCGATGTTTTGGATTCTGCAAAGGTTTGTTTTATGACCTAATATGTGGTCTATTCTAGAGAATGTTCCATGCGCGCTAGAAAAAAAAGTATACTTTGCAGCCGTTGGGTGGAGAGTTCTTTATAAGTCAATGAGGTCAAGTTGGTTGATTGTTGTAATTAGGTCTTCCGTGTCTCTGTTGAGCTTCTTAGTGGATGTCCTGTCCTTCTCCGAAAGTGGTGTGTTGAAGTCTCCTACTATAACTGTGGAGGTGTCTATCTCAGTTTTCAATTCTGTTAAAATTTGATTTATGTATCTTGCAGCCCTGTCATTGGGTGCATAAATATTTAATATGGTTATGTCTTCCTGATCAATTGTCCCTTTTATCATTATGTAGTGTCCTTGTTTATCCTTTGTGGTAGATTTAAGTTTAAAGTCTATTTTGTCAGAAATTAATATTGCTACTCCTTTTTTGCTTATTGTTTGCTTGATATATTTTTTTCCATCCTTTGAGTTTTAGTTTGTTTGTGTCTCTAAGTCTAAGGTGTGTCTCTTGTAGGCAGCATATAGACGGATCGTGTTTCTTTATCCAGTCCGAGACTCTCTGTCTCTTTGTTGGTGCATTTAGTCCATTTACATTCAGCGTAATTATAGATAAGTAACTTTTTAGTGTTGTCATTTTGATGCCTTTTTATGTGTGTTGTTGACAATTTCATTTTTCCACTTACTTTTTTGTGCTGAGACGTTTTTCTTTGTAAATTGTGAGATCCTCATTTTCATAGTATTTGACTTTATGTTTGTTGAGTCGTTACGTTTTTCTTGGCTTTTATTTTGAGTTATGGAGTTGTTATACCTCTTTGTGGTTACCTTAATATTTACCTCTATTTTTCTAAGTAAAAACCTAACTTGTCCTATATCGCCTTGTATCCCTCTCCATATGGCAGTTCTATGGCTCCTGTATTTAGTCCCTCTTTCTGATTATTGTGATCTTTTACATATTGACTTCAACGATTCCCTGTTTTGAGCTTTTTTTTTTTAAATTAATCTTAATTTGTTTTTGTGATTTCCGTATTTGAGTTGATATCAGGATGTTCTGTTCTGTGACCTTGTGTTGTGCTGGTATCTGATATTATTGGTTTTCTGACCAAACAATTTCCTTTAGTATTTCTTGTATCTTTGGTTTGGTTTTTGCAAATTCTCTAAGCTTGTGTTTATCTGTAAATATCTTAATTTCGCCTTCATATTTGAGAGAGAGTTTTGCTGGATATATGATCCTTGGCTGGCAGTTTTTCTCCTTCACTGCTCTGTATATGTCATCCCATTGCCTTCTTGCCTGCATGGTTTCTGCTGAGTAGTCTGAACTTATTGATTTCTCCCTTGAAGGAGACCTTTCTTTTGTCCCTGGCTGCTTTTAAAATTTTCTCTTTATCTTTGGTTTTGGTGAGTTTGATGATAATATGTCTTGGTGTTTTTCTTTTTGGATCAATTTTAAATGGGGTTCAATGAGCATCTTGGATAGATATCCTTTCGTCTTTCATGATGTCAGGGAAGTTTTATGTCAGCAGATCTTCAACTATTTTCTCTGTGTTTACTGTCCTCCCTCCCTGTTCTGGGACTCCAATCACACGCAAGTTATCCTTCTTGATAGAGTCCCACATGATTCTTAGGGTTTCTTCATTTTTTTTAATTCTTTTGTCTGATTTATTTTCAGCTATGTTGGTGTTAATTCCCTGGTCCTCCAGATTTCCCACTCTGCATTCTAATTGCTCGAGTCTGCTCCTCTGACTTCCTATTGCATTGTCTAATTCTGTAATTTTATTGTTAATCTTTTGGATTTCTGCATGCTGTCTCTCTATGGATTCTTGCAACTTATTAATTTTTCCACTATGTTCTTGAATAATCTTTTTGAGTTCTTCAACTGATTTATCAGTGTGTTCCTTGGCTTTTTCTGCAGTTTGCCTTATTTCATTTCTGAGGTCATCCCTGATGTCTTGAAGCATTCTTTAAGTTAGTTTTTTATATTCTGTATCTGATAATTCCAGGATTGTATCTTCATTTGGGAAAGATTTTGATTCTTTTGTTTGGGGGGTTATAGAAGCTTTCATGGTCTGCTTCTTTATGTGGTTTGATACCGACTGCTGTCTCCGAGCCATCACTAAGACATAAAAAAAAAAAGATATAGTAGTGATTTATTCTATAATTGCTCACTGAGTCTTATCTTGTTTTCTTTTCTTTCAATATACGTGGATGGGCTACTAGATTGTGCTGTCTTGTTTGTTGTAGCCCTTGACTGACTTATGACCTATTACCAGCTGGTTTGGGCTGTTGCCAGATATATATGCCTGAGTCTATTCACTATGCTTGAGTAGAATCTGATTTTGGGTCATCAAGTGTGTGCTGCACCCTAACACCTATCCACCTCAAGAAGTAGTGGTGAAAGCTGTGTGCACCAGATTCTATTAGCAGCTGGGGTTCACTCTCCGGGGGGGCAGGATGCTGACAGGCTTCCCCCAAGTGTCAGTGAGGTAGGTGTGTCTCTATTCCTATAGCACCTTGGTGGGAGGGCACTGCAGCTGTACCTTAGGTCCCCAATGCAAGTACTTCTACTGATTGGTAGGTGTCACCCTCCTTAGACCCCTAAGGCAAGAGGCTAGGTGGTCTGGGGGGAGCTTCAGCCTTCAGTCCCCTGTTGTGGGTCAGTTAGGGCTCTGTTGAATAAGCAGAGATATCAGACCTGGGAAACTTGTTTTTCCAGTAAATCTACTAAAAAAATGCAGTCAGATCCCTATCAGAACTGCCTTTGCATTATAACAGCCACCTTGTTCCCTGTAAGGATGAAAGCCCGAGATTTGGAGCATATATGCTTGGCTGGAGCTGGTTCTGTGTTTTTAGTCCAATTAGGGAAGGATTTTTGGTCCCTGGGTTTTTTGTGGTTGCTTCTCTCAGGCCGGAAGAATGGGTTAGGAACAGACCAAAAAAAAAAAAAAGGGAAAAGCAAAGCTGCAGAGCCGGAGCCGTTCTCCCTCTGGCTCAGGAAATTGCAATGTTAGTGAAGCCGCCTGGGAAGGGGAGGGGAGGATTCAGAAAAACAGGAGAGAGTAGCAGCCCGGAATATAGCCAAAGTTGCTTATCTTGCTTGGGATGACCATTTTATCTGAGATTCCCGAGGGGCGTGTCGTCTATGTGTGCTGGCTGTGTGGAGATTGTCACCGAGGGTCTAGCCCGCTGAAGCCGTGGTCAGATCCTCCGCTGCCAGTCCAAAGCCCAGTGTCAAGGTTCCCCTGCTGGGACGCTGCACTCCCGGCTCCAAAATCAGTCGCTGCTTCCCGGGGACTTCTCGTCCCGCCAGCCGTGTTGCCGTGCTGTCTCCGCGGACCGGCTGGGCCCCCTCCTGGGGCTAGTTCAGGGGAGTAGGGCTGCGCCCTGTGTTTGCCCCGTGACAGGATGCCGTGTTCAGCTCCCCTGTGCCCAGTCCAAAGCCCGGCGCCAAGGTTCCCCTGCTGGGATGCTGCACTCCCAGCTCCAAAACCAGTCACTGCCTCCCAGGGACTTCTCCTCCCACCAGCTGCGTCGCCACGCCGCCCGCGTGGACTGGCTGGGCCCCCTCCTGGGGTCAGTTCAGGGGGGTAGGGCTGTGCCCCATGTTTGCGCCCTCACAAGATGTTGTGTTCAGCTCCCCTGGGCCCAGTCCTAAGCCCGGCGCCAAGGTTACCTGACTGGGACGCTGGCTCCAGGCTCCGAAAACAGTCGCTGCTTCCCCGTAGTTGTTCGTTCTCCGTCTCTGTCACTCAGGTCAACTCTTTAAATCTGTGTTTGTTGTTCAGGGTTTGTAGATTGTCATGTATGTGATCGATTCACTTGTTTTTTTGAGTCTTTGTTGCAAGAGGGATCCGAGGTAGCGTCTACCTAGTCAGCCATCTTGGCCCCAGTCCAATCATTGATCTTTAAATATTAAATTTTCTTGCATTGCTAGACTAGGTCCCAGTTGGTTGTGATTTATTATCCTTTTTATAAATTGTATTTGATTTGCTAATGTTTTGTTTAGGATTTTTGTATCTCTGTTGCTGAGAGAGATGGTAATATTCTTGTCAGATTTTGGTATCGTAGTTGAGAAGTGTCATGTCTTATAATCTGTAAGCGTTTATATAACATTAGCCTTGTTTTTTCAAATACTTAATGTTTGGAAAAATTTACCAGGGAAGCCACCAGGGCGTGTGTGTCTCTGTTTGAGGGAGGGTTTTCAATAATGGATTTGTATTTTAAGTAAGTTGCATTTTTCAAGGAATTTGTCAAATGGATTGGTGTGAAATCATTTATAATCTCTTATAACCTTTTTTTAATATTTCTAGGATCTCTACTTGCAAATTGTATTTTATTTTCCTAATCAACCTTGCTAAAACAAACAAACAAACAGAAAACTCATTGCCATCCAGTCAATTCCAACTCATAGTGACTCTATAGAACAGAGTAGAACTGCCCTATAGGGTTTCCAAGGAGCGCCGGGTGGATTCGAACTGCTGATCTTTTGGTTAGCAGTTGTAGCTCTTAACCACTGTACCACCAGGGCTCCTCAATCTCGCAAGGGGCTTCTTAATTTCATTAATCTTTTCAAAGAGCCAATTTTGACTTTTTGTCAGTCCTCAACTCTAAATTTATTTTCTATTTCACCTCTTTATTATTTCTTCCTTTCTCCCTTTGGGTTGAGTTTGCTACCCTGTATCTAGATTATTGAGTTGGAATTTTGGATTGTTGATTTTTAGCCTTTCTTTAATTTAATTCTGTAAATTTTCTTCTAAGCGCTACCTAAAGCATCTTTAATTGCTTTCTACCCGAATCGCGCTATTGTCAGAGACCAAACTGTATGATTCTAATCCTTTGCATTTTGTTGGGTTTTGCTTTATGGCCCAGTGTATGGTCAAATTTGGTAAATGTTTTGTGTGTGGTTGAAAGAAAAAAAGTGTATCCTGCATGTGTTCTGTCCTTAGCCATTAGGTTAAGTTTTTAATCATTTTGTTCTACTTGTCCATATCCTTTGAGGTTTTTTTAATTATTTGTGGTAAGCATTGATTTATAATCTTTTAAGTCAGTAAAGTCATGGATATATGGGAATGTAAAGATATATTTAACCTTTTACATCAACAGTAATTTTTTTTTTAAATCATGGAACTAGGGAATGTTTTATTCCGAAGCCACAACTGGGTTCAAATTATTTTCCTATGAAAAATGGTTATTTGGATGGAGTGCTTAAAGCATTTTTTCTCATTATGAAATAATATTTTTATTTTAGAAAATATGGGAAGTATTAAGAGAATAAAAAACACTCCTAAACTCACTGCCAGAACTAACCATTGTTAAATTTTGGTATACTTTCTTCCAGTCCTTTTTTCCTATGCATAAATACTTATATTTTTAAAATTTCAAGCATACCAGGTGGTCTTGTTTAATGATATTCTCATTTCATGTTATATTGGCAGTACTTTTCAAGGGCATTCAATATTCTTCTACAAATTGATTTGTATAGTTACATGGTAATATATCCAGTAGATGGTCATAACTTAACCAATTCCCCATTCTTGGAAAATTAGGTTGTTTTCAATATTTCAGCCTCAAAAATATAACACATATCTTTATTGACAGCTCTGTTTTTATTTATATCAGAGAAATGCCTTAAAGTAGAAGGTGGGGCCAAGCGGTATTAGTCTTTGAAGATTTTTGGTATATTCATATTGCAAACTGTTCTCTAGGGAAGATCTCCCAAGTGTAACATGCTAGTGGCCTGTGGTATCTCCCATAGTGTTCCTCTGAGACTTCATGAGCACGAAGAACTGGCTTAGGCCCTTATCCATCATCATCCTCATCTGTACTCATTTCTTGATTGCATTCAGGTGGAGCCCATGGCTGATGGGGGAACCCCAGTGCTTTTGAGCTCTTTGCTTGCCAAGACCAAGTTGGTGCCTGCTGAGAGTATTTCAAGTTTGCAACTAATTCTGGAGAATGAGACTCTGAGAAAATTGGAGGAAATGATTTGTCTTTCAATCCTGACCCTATTTATTTGCAGCAGGACCATCTGCAGTTCAGTTTTGCCTTCTTTTTTCAGATGTTTATGAGAGCACAGTTTGACTATGATCCCAAAAAGGACAATCTGATCCCTTGCAAGGAAGCAGGACTGAAGTTTGTTACTGGGGACATCATTCAGATCATCAACAAGGATGATAGCAACTGGTGGCAGGGGCGGGTAGAAGGTTCCTCCAAGGAGTCAGCAGGATTGATTCCTTCCCCTGAGTTGCAGGAATGGTGAGCTGCTTTTATATGGGTGGAATTTGCAAATGGAGGGAGCATGTGCCTGCCACAAATAATCACTTATCTTCAAAATTCTGTTATCTTGTGTATGGCTTCTGTTTCTCCCCTTAGTCTCCCTGACATAATGGGCATAAGTGGGTCAGCAATGACTTATAGATAAAGGAGTCTGTATAGTACTTCATTAGTATCTGGTCCTTACTATCCTGAAATGAGAGAGAGAGATGGTAGGTGGGGAGAGGATCTGATGGAGTTGAGACACACAGAGAGAAAGAGACAGACAGAGATGGACAGACAGATGACAGTCTGAGAGAGAGAGAGAGAGAAACGCACACAGAGACAGATACACACACACACACACACACGCACGCACACAGAGGATACTGAGAGTGAGAGCGAGAAAGAGGAGGATCTGGAGAGCCAGCATCTGGAGAACCCAGGGTATTGGGGCTGTGAGCACCCGGCTGGTTGGAGGCCACTGAGGGGCCATCCGGGGAGGACAGAGCAGGGACCAGGAACTACAGCCACTTAGTGGGGTGTGGGCAGAGGCCAGAATGGAGCAGGTTCAAGAGATAGGAGGAGTATAGATAGTCCTTTTGAGGTTTTTCTCTAAAGAGGGGGAGAAAGGATATATTAGCCACAGGGCAAAGCAGTGTCAAGAAGTGGTGGCTTGGTTTGGGTTCATTTTTTAAAACGGGAGAGATTAGTTTGTACGTTTGTGTGCTAATAAGTTGATGCAGTAGGAAAGGAAAAGCGTTCCTGCACACAGACTAAAATCAGCAAAGGGAAGAGGCACAAGGGCAGCATTCAGGAGAGCATCTGGTTGTCCTCTCCCGTGTAGTTCTATGGATGGTGCTTACTTTGTTAACTATCTGCCATGCCCCGCCATAAGTCCCATTGTTGGTGTAGACTATCTGGGGTAGACCAAGGTCCCAGGTAAACAAAAACTCTCTTACTGGGCAGGACGTTGTGAGGGGTTCAAGGTCATTTCCCAGGAACAAGGGCCAAACCTACCTTTAACCTTTAGGCAAGGTTAATCCTTTACTGCACAGCTCTCATCATCGTCTACAGGGGTTACTGCAAAGAGAAGCTACTGGGGCACAGGGATGGCTGATGGTGCACCCTTTTCTGTTTTCATAGTAGTCAGTAGCAGAGAAAACCTCATTTGACTTAATGTTTGCTTCAGGAACATGAAGATGGAGACCCTGTGGGAGACTGAATTTGATTTCACAGGTGACAGGAATGGAAGGGAGGAAGGTGACCAATCCTAGATGTTTAGTGTACAAAGGAAAGGGGGTTCCCAGAGCCACAGTCACAGGACAGACAAAAGACCCTGGGGCTCTAACCTGCCTCCAACACTGTGGATCCTCTGATCACTGTCATCTTTTTCCTACTAGGCGAGTGGCAAGTATGGCTCAGTCAGCTCCAAGTGAAGCCCCAAGTTGCAGTCCCTTTGGGAAGAAGAAGAAGTACAAAGACAAGTATCTGGCAAAGCACAGCTCAAGTAAGCTTTCTGAGTGTCTTCCCTCTCCAGGCTCCTGGCAGCAAATGTTAGTGTGTTTTCCAATCTCTTTAACCTGCAGAAAATGGGAGATACTACCCCTGGGTACAGTATTCAGTGGGACGTATAATCTACAGAAAGTCTTTAATTTCTACTTTATGTCATTTTAGAGGAAAAGCTGTATGTTACAGTAGTAGTTGAGAATTTGGGAAATTGTAAAGATCTCAGAAAACATTGTTCATGAATGTCAAGGATCTGCTGCTGGGTCTATGGTTCATACTTAACGGAGTATTTTGGGTCTTCCTGTCAATGTGATTCCTCGTTGGATCATTTTGAACTATTGACACTGCTGTATTTGGGCATCTTCTCTTGCCTTCAGGTTTTCTGTTTTCATAATCTTAGTAATTTAGTTAGTTTTTAACCAGAAACAAAGTTTGACACTGGCTGAAATCAGTGGAACAATGTCAGTAGATATGAACAAAAGCTAGTGATCTTCCTGTACCTGCTCATTCTCCTTATCCCTCGGATAACCAACCAAACGGCCTTCCATACCTTTTCTCTATGCTCGGGCTTTGTTCAGTTTGTCAGCACCATCGGCATGACCCAGCTGCAAGGTTTGAGGAACCCCAGAGATTAGTATGTTTTCCTGAGAACTAATTCTGGATTTGTTTTTTACCTACCACGGTTGGAAGCACAATAAATTAAAATTATAAATGGGTTCAAGTAGATTTCAGATTAAAAAATGAATGATCTACCATTCTGTTGGAGCAAACAGCGTAACAAGGAAGTAGACATGGCTGGAGTGTCAATGGTGGGAGAGAGGAAGTGGGACAAGAACTCAGGCCAGATCATGGGGAGCCTCAATGCCATCGTTAGTGTTTTCTTGATTTATTTTAGCTTTTTCAAAACCCTTTATTTTGAAATAATTTTAAATGTATAGAAAAGTTACAAGAATACACTTCACCTCTACGTGTCAGCAACTGTTAACGTTTTCCTCCATTTGCTTTCTCTCTCCCTATGGAGAGACTGTAGATAGATATGGCTAGTTAGACTGCCTAAATACGGAAAGAGAAGCTGTAGACTTATAGCAGCAAAGCTCTTTGTTCAAATAAACATTCATTGGCACTCTGAACAAAATATAAAGATTTTATTTATGTATTTAGTACATTAAAAAGCTTGTTCCTTATGCTTTTGTTTTAAAGAAATCCCCTAAAAGCTTCTTTTTAGTAATTCTGCATTGCAAGTCCACAAATTCATATATACACCAAGCATCTTGCAAAAGCGTTTTTTACATGTAGATATTATTATAATAAATTGAAAAACATATGTACGTAAAAGCATTTCTGTGTTCATGGTAGCTTTTGGTCAAGACAGCAGAAGTATAATTACTTGGTTTTCTGTATCTGTAGTTTTTGACCAGTTGGATGTTGTTTCCTATGAAGAAGTTGTTCGACTCCCTGCATTCAAGAGGAAGACCCTGGTGCTGATAGGTATTTCTCATCACCCTCCACATTGCTTTGCTAGTTAAAGAGAATATTTCTGTCCTTGTTTTTCCACCTGCTTTATGTGCCTCCCCCCAGCCCAAAAAACAAAAAAAAAAGGCAGGGAGGAAGAAGAGAAGTGAGGTCTCTTGGATCCCACCAGAGTAGGTATAAAGAATTCTCTGGGTCCTTGTGAGAACCCCATCTTGAGGTAGGTATATAGTGTTGGCTCCGCCTTAAATTCAGCTCCATGAATTTTGGAGAGCTCAGTAAAGCTAATATCCTTAGAAAATGAACATAAAATGCTCTGAGTAGCCCCCAAAAAAGCCCAGATTAAAAAAAAATGTTCTGAAGCTACTTGGCAGCCCCTTTCCTACTCCCATTTCCACCATTGTTTTTGGAGAAGGAGATGGGAGCTTTCATCAGAATCATAGCAACCTGGCTTCTCTCCCTTTTCTTTTCTCCCTTCACAGGAGCCAGTGGGGTGGGTCGCAGCCACATTAAGAATGCCCTGCTCAGCCAGAATCCAGAGAAGTTTGTGTACCCTGCCCCATGTAAGTAGCTCCTGGGGGCCTGGAGTAATGGGTGTCTCATCATTTAGCACCCCACTCAGTCTGAGATACCATAGTGATCTTGTTCTGATTACTTTATTTTAAATGTTTGACTATTAAAAAAACAGAAGTTGGAAAGATTACAAAGGTAAGCATTTTTCACCCATAGTCTCTCCAACTAACAAAATAACTAGTGTTGTTTTTTTCATTCTCTTCTATGCTGTTTGCCTACATAATAAGCTGTAATAAACATATTTTTATCCATGTTCCTATACTGTCTGCCTAATTCATTTTTGAGAACTATTTTATAGAGCATTGAATGGATGTACTATAATTTACTTAGCTCTCCCACTATTGTTTGGCATTTAGGATGCCTCTAATTTTCGTGAAACATCTAAACCAAAGCAGTATTTAGGAAAGGTGTAAACAATCTCAGTATTAGTCTTAGATATAGAAAAGAATAGGGCCAGTGATCAGGTGGGAAATGAGATCACACCTCCATTCCCCGAAGTGAATTTGTATAGCAGAGTTGTATATATTCCCAGAGAGAGATGCTGCTAATCCAAGAAGAAAACTGGATTCTAAAACCTGATAAGATTCATATTTTTTGATTCTTTGCCTCTCTGTTTTGCTATTTTACTCATGGGCCACTGAGAGTGGGATCAGAAAGCAGAAGGCCCTGGGTTGAGGAGTGAGTGGGGGAAGCAGAAATAACCAATACATGATCCTCATTCAAGAAGCTTGAATAAGAAGGGAGAGAAAGAGTAATAAGGTCAAAGGAGGGTCGTTGTTTTATAACACAGAAGGAGACTCATGTGTGGTTATAGATTGAGGTGAAGGAGCCCATTGAGAGAGACAAGTTGATGATACAGAAGACAAAGGAGGTGTTCAATGGAAGATGAAAGGAGGTCTACTAGGAGGAAGTTGGGAGTATTGTGTTTCCATACTCTCAAGCTATGATATCTGGAGCTTAATTTACTTAAAGGACAACTATTTGAGTAATAGAAGGTGCTGTGGCTTTTAAGAGCATTTTAACGTGGATCTCCTGGGATGCATCACCTCTGAGCATCAGACCTTCAGGATCCCATGGGATAAACCATCTAATAAACCCTCTGCATCAGAGGCAGCTAGGTTTTCAATACGGACACTATGGTCCAAGCCTTTGAGATACGGTAAGGACCCAGGTACATCAGGGCATTTGGGTTCTTGTACACAGATACAACACGGCCACCCAAGAAGAGTGAGGAAGATGGGAAGGACTACCACTTCATCTCGACTGAGGAGATGACAAAGAATATCTCTGCCAATGAATTTTTGGAGTTTGGCAGCTACCAGGGCAACATGTTTGGTACCAAATTTGAAACAGTACATCAGATTCATAAGCAGGACAAAATTGCCATCCTTGACATTGAGCCCCAGGTTAGTAGGCATGAAAAGGTAGGAGTGGATGGGCTTGGCCACGCAAGGGGTGGGAAAGGTAGGGCTGAAAAGCGAAGCTTGTGGGAATCTTCTGAGAGCTTAGGGTTGCTTAAGATACTTCTTCCTTCCTCCCCTTTCCTCTTTTTTCTAGACCCTGAAGATTGTTCGGACGGCAGAACTTTCACCATTCATTGTGTTCATCGCACCTACTGACCAGGGCCCTCAGGTGGGAAGGAGAGTATGTGGGGGCTGGGGCTCAGCTCTAGCTTGTGGTCACATTTCTCATGAGTCTCCTGGCTACTGCTGTCCTTCTTCCTTCAAGGCCAAGAAGCCAAAGGGCAGCATGTGCGTTTTATTTATTCAGCAGACATGAACAACTAGCTTGGCCAGTGCCCATGCTAGGTGATGGGGGATAGAATCAGTTCAACACAATCATTGTTCTGGGGGTGCTTAGAGGTGGACAGTGAAGCAAATCCTGACACTTCAGTGTTATGAGGCTTGGGTGGGACCAGCAGGGGAAAGGACAGAGAGAAAGGGGTCCAGGTTTGCAGTGAGTCATTCAAAACAAATGAAAAGGAATGCATTGCAAATCTTCCTCCCTTTGTCCCCCACTACCCAGTTCTTTCCTGCTCCACAGTCAACCCTGCCCACCAAGTAATCACTGTTAAGTGTGTTTAATGTATCCTCCAAATGTTCTTTATTCGACACCTTGTTTTTTCATTTAACCTGTCAGCATGTAGAGCAGTTCCGCAGTCTTTTTATAATCGCAGAATGTCATAAGGTGCCCTGGTGGTGCAGTGGTTAAGAGCTCAGCTGCTTACCAAAAGGTCAGCAGTTCAGATCCACCAGCCACTCCCTGGAAACCCTATGGGGCAGTTCTACTGTGTACCTATAGGGTTGCTATGAATCAGAATTGACGTGACGGCTATGGGTGTTTTGGTTTGGGATATGTCATTATTTATTTGGGTTGTTTTAAAACTTCCTATCATAAACAATACTGCAGTCGTAATCTGGAGAATACATTCCCACAAGTAGGGTTACTGGGTCCAAGAGTGTATGCATTTATAATTTTGATAAAACCCAAAAACCCAGTGCCATCAAGTGGATTCCGACTCATAGCGACTCTATAGGACGGAGTAGAACTGCCCCATAGAGTTTCCAAGGAGCGCCTGGGAGATTTGAACTGCCGACCCTTTGGTTAGCAGCCGTAGCACTTAACCACTATGCCACCAGGGTTTCCTAATAATTTTGATAGATATAACCAAATTAACCTCTATAGAAGTCATAGCGATTGACAGTCCCTCTAACTTCAGACATGAGGAATGGCTGTGGCTTCAAAGTTCTTGCAGTGGGCTTTCTCAAGCAGTAAACCCGGCCCCCTTTCCCCATGCTGCTTCAATGCCCAGAAAGTGTATATTAATACTGACTTCCTACCCCCACCGGTTCGGTGGTTTCTTTTGCCCCAGCTCTCACCTTCAGAAGGCTTAGGTTGCTGCACCAGGAAGTTCAGCCCCTTCCCAGTCACTAGGGCAGCTGGGAAGCCCTATTTCACTATAGTGCTTTCTCTCTCCTCTGCAGACTGAAGCCCTGCAGCAGCTGCAGAAGGACTCTGAGGCCATCCGCAGCCAGTATGCTCACTACTTTGACCTCTCGCTGGTCAATAATGGTGTTGATGAGACCCTCAAGAAATTGCAAGAAGCCTTTGACCAGGCATGCAGCTCTCCACAGTGGGTGCCTGTCTCCTGGGTGTACTAAGCTTGCAGAATGCAGTAAACCACTGTGTGCCCCTGATCTGCGCACCATCACACCCCTCTCTGGCATTTGGAACTCCATTTCTCTTGCTCTAAGACAAACAGGGTCACTCCAACTAGCTTTATCTGTCAGCTTCCAGCTCCTAGCAGTTATCCTAATTAGGCCAGTAGGATTCAGTCTTCTTGTTCAGGCTCCTGAAGGGCTGGACTATTTGATTTTCCTGATAGATGGGGCCCCATTGGTCTGGATTTCAAAAGGATCTCTTGGGGGCCAGAAGTACTATGAGAATGCAGCCACTCATCAAATTGTGCACAGTGAGGATAGCAGTGAACCCTGTTTTTCTAAAGCCTGTGCTCTTTCACCTTCCGTTACACTGGGAACAGGAACCTTCTAAAATGCCAAAATGAAACCTGTACAATAGGATGTCTGCTATAGGGAAACCTTCAAAAGCAATAAAAATGTGCTGTTAAAATGCCAGTGACCTTGTAACTTGTTGGTTTCCCCTGCACAAGCTTTTGGAAAGGTAAATGGTGACCCTCTTCATTTAAGCTGACTGGACAACAGCATTAACACAGTATGTCTCTCCTGGGTTAAGGCTGGAACAGAATCCTAGAATCCAGAGATCAGACTAAACCAGCCTCCTGTCTGTGGTTAGGAGGAACCGGTTTCATTATAGCGGGTATGTGTATCTGTGTAACAAGGCTGTTTAATTTCTGCTTCATGGGGAGATTACTCTGAACTCTGATCCTCAATTCCCTTTGTACTGGCCCTGGTGGTGACATGTTTCTCAGATCTCCTTTCTTCCTCTTGACAGCCACTCTTTTAGCTTCCTCTTATTCTCAGAACACACGGCTTTCACACCACCTATGTGTGAGGTAGCCCAGATTAAAGTGTCACAGCACGGACACTTCTGTTCCTGCTGTTGAGTATCACATTAGCCCTGGAAAGCTAAGATGCAACCACAAAAATTATAAACGTTTGTGCCCTAGAAAAACCCGTCCTTTGCATTCATGTTCTGTAAGAAACAAGCAGCCAAGTCAGAAGACCCAGCTGCTGGCGCCTGAGATGTCAGGACCCCAAGAACTCGGCTGGGAAGTGAGTCAAGTCAGAGTGTGGGTCCATATTCTCTGCACCTACCCTGCGAGGCCCAACAGCCCTTCCTTTGCTACATAAAACCTTTCTCCTCTTGATTATTTTGGACAGACCACTGAATTTGTGATGATATCCCTCCATTATCTACTTAACAGCTTTAAGATAGCAGAGTATTTGATCCCGTGTCAGGGTGATCGGTCCGAAGTTGAATGTTGTGAGAAACAGAATCAGAGACTGTGAAGCCAACTAAGCATAAAGGAAAAACATTAACTAGGAAATAAAGGACCCTGGATTTCTTATATGACCTTGAGTACATCCCACCTGAATTTAGAGAGCATCCCAAGAATAGATTTGACACATTGAATGCTGATGACAGAAGACCAGACAATTGCAGAATGACATCAAGGACATGTGAAGAAAGCAAAAGGTCATTAAGAAGACAGGAAAGATCAAAATGGATGTCAGAAGACTCTGAAACTTGCTCTTGAACATCAAGTAACTAAAGTGAAAAGAAATGATGAAGTCAAAGAGATGAACAGAAGATTTCAAAGGGCGGCTGGAGGTGACAAGGTGTCATAACATGTGCAAAGACCTGGAGTTAGAAAACCAAAAGGGAAGAATATGCTCAGCATTTCTCAAGCTGAAATAGCTGAAGAATAAATTCAAGCCTCAAGTTGCAATACTGAAGAATTTTATGGGGAAAATACTGACTGATACTGAATGACATAGGAAGTATTAAAAGAAAATGGAAGGAATATACAGTCATTGTATGAAAAAGAAAATTAGTCAACGATCATTTCAGGAGGTAGCGTATGATCTAGAACCAATGGCACTGAAGGAAGAAGTCCAAGCTGCACTGAAGACATTGGCGAAGAGGCTCCAGGAACTGATGGAATGCCAGTTGAGATGTTTCAACAAACAGATACAACAGTGGAAGTGCTCACTCATCTATGAAAAGAAAACTGGAAGACCATTATCTGGCCAACTGACTGAAAGAGAGCTACATACATGACACTTCCTAAGGCAATCCAACAGAATGCAGAAATTATCAAATATTAGTATTACATTATGAGTTAAAACTGGCTAAGGTAGTTCAAAAAGGGTTGCAGCAGTGTATCGACAGGTAACTGCCACAAATTTGAGCCGGATTCAGAAGAGGACGTGGAACCAGGGATACCATTGCTGATGTCAGATGGATCCTGGCTGAAAGCAGAGAATACCAGAAGGATGTTTACCTGTGTTTTATTGACTATGCAAAAGCATTCGACTGTGTGTATCATAACAAACTATGGATAACACTGCAAAGGATGGGAATTCCAGAACACTGCATTGTGCTCATGAGGAACCTTTACATAGATCAAGAGGCAGTTGTTCAGACAGAACAAGGGGATACTGATTGGTTTAAAGTCAGGAAAGGTGTGTGTCAGGGTTGTATTCTTTCACCGCACTTATTCAATCTGTATGCTGAACAAATAATCCAAGAAGTTGGACTATATGAAGAAGAACGGGGCATCAAGATTGGAGGAAGACTCATTAACAACCTGCATTATGCAGATGACACCACCTTGTTTGCTGAAAGTGAAGAGGACCTGAAGCATTTACTAATGAAGATCAAAGACCACAGCCATCAGTATGGATTACACCTAAACATGAAGAAAACAAAAATCGTCACAACTGGACCATTGAGCAACATCATGATAAACGGAGAAAAGATTGAAGTTGTCAAGGATTTCATTTTACTTGGATCCACAATCAACAGCCATGGAAGCAGCAGTCAAGAAATCAAAAGACGCATTGCATTGGGCAAATCTGCTGCAAAGGACCTCTTCAAAGTGTTGGAGAGCAAAGATGTCACCTAGAAGACTAAGGCGCACCTGACGCAAACCGTGGTATCTTCAATCACCTCAAATGCCATGTGAAAGCTGGACAGTGAATAAGGAAGACAGAACTTACGCCTTCAGATTACAGTGTTGGTGAAGAATACTGAATATACCACGGACTGCCAGAAGAAGGAACAAATCCATCCTGGAAGCACAGCTAGAATGCTTCTTGGAAGTGAGGATGGCAAGACTTCACGTCATGTACTTTGGACATGTTATCGGGAGGGACCAGTCCCTGGAGGACATCATGCTTGGGAAAGTACAGGGTCAGCGGAAAAGAGGAAGCCCCTCAAGGTGGATTCACAACGTGGCTGCAACAATGGGCTCGATCATTGTGTGGATGGCGCAGAACCAGACAGTGCTCGTTCTGTTGCACCATGAGTCAGAACGGAGTAGACGGAACCTAATTTTTGCTCTGCTGCTAGTTTGAGATCACCACCAATTAGAAAGCACACCAGGAGTACAAAAAAACTTAGTAAGTAAACTTTAATTATTAAGAATTACAACATTCCTTCTCCCTAAGACATCCTTTTAAAAGTACATGAGGGTTTAACGGAAGCAGAACCATCAAAATGGAAACATAGTCCCCAACTTATGACTGGGTTCCGTTCTGACATGAATTGAATACCTAATTTCTTTTTAATTTTTATTACCTTTTATTATCAATATTCTTATATGTAACACTGAGTATCTGCAAGTAGAGTAACAGCAAATCATGTAACAATAAGATGTACCAGAACAAAACTTTGTGGCAGTGGCAACACAGAACTCAGACCACACTGTACGTGATAATTGGGATTAGGGAAATAACAGGCTACAGCCTTCAGTACGAATTACACCTCAACATAAAGAGAACAAAAACCTCACAAGACCAATAAGCAATGTCATGATAAACAGAGGAAAGACTGAATTTGTCCAGGATTTCAGAGTTTACCTGGATCCACAATCTATGCCCATAGAAGCAGCAGTCAAGAAATAAAGAGGACACATTGCGTCAGGCAAATCTGCTGTAAAAAGATGTCTTTAAAGTGTTGAAAAGCAAAGGTGTCACCTTGAAGACTAAGGCGCACCTGACCGAAGCAAAGGTGTTTTCAATTGCCTCAATGGCATGGGAAAGCTGGATGATAAGACCAAACAACTGATGCCTTTGAATTATGGTGTTGGTGAATAATGAATATGCTGTGGACTGCCACAAGAATGAACAAACCTGTCTTGGAAGAAGCACAGCCAGAGTGCTCCTCAGAGGCAAGGCCGATGAGACTTTATCTCACATACTGTGGACACATTATCAAGAGGGACTGGTCCCTGGAGGAAGTCATGCTTGGTAAATTAGAGGGCCAGCGAAAAAAAAAAAAGACCCTCAAAGCAATGGATTGACAGTGGGTGCTAAAACGGGCTCAAGTGTAATGATTGTGAGGATGGCGCAGGACTGGGCGCTGTTTTCAGTCTGTTGTACACAGGGTCACTATGAGCCAGAACTGACTGAACAGCAGCTAACAAAAGATGAGAATATTCACACATTGTGAAGAATGTCCCCAAGTAATCTGTGTAGCAATTGTTGAATGGGAACCTAAACTGCTTATAATCCTTCACCAAAAACACAATATATTTTCTTTAAAAGTACATGAGGGTTAAAGCAACAAGACATTAGACCAGTTTTACCTTGGTCACAACATACAAGCAGTCAAGTCAGTTTAGTTGAACACCATACGTGCATGGTTTGGACAAGCCCAAAAGGACGAGTGGGAAAGAGAAGCTGTCAGAATGGAGCACCCAAAGTCCTTGCCAGGCCTATACCAGGGAGATCTGGTGGAGCAAGGGCAGCTTTCTGAAGCCAGAACAGACCATCGCCCTCATCACATCATGGAAAAGGTTTACCCCAGTAGACAACTTGGTTTAGTTAATATTTTTGTCACTGAATAGACTTATTACAAATTTTTTAAACAGGGAAAAAAATCAGAAGACTGATGTTAAAAAGGCAATTAGAAAACAATTGTGGGTAGTTGCCGGGTGGTCTTCCATCTGAAGGTGAGGCTTTTGAACTCTTAGCCATCTGTGAACCCAATACGCCTCATTCATCACCCAGGTCCTTAAAACAGGACAAGATGGGCTGAACACACCAGATAACATCACCATAGTCTCAGGTAGCAGCTGTCTCTGCCAGTCTATTTGACTCTCCAGTGAAGGTAGACATATCCAAGGGAGGAAAAGTAACCATTTATAGCACTTTGATGCTTTGTGTCACACTCATGAGGTCTTTTAGGACATTTCTCAAGTCATTTGACCACATACTAGTGTGGTGAGTATGGAGATATAAAGTTTATGTACAATTGCTGTTGTTGTTGTTAGGTGCCTTTGAGTCGGTTCTGACTCACAGGAACCCTATGTACAACAACACAAGGATTCATGTTTTCCCAGTAAGGCTTTAATTCTTCTCCCAGCAGGACAAAATGCTCAAAGCAGCTGTCACTACTCAGAACCCACTTTTGCTTTCTTCTTCTTCTTCTTTTTGGTAGTGTCACTGTCCTAGGGAGAAAGGGAAACAAAGCTCACACCAGCCATTAACATTAACAAAAACAAGTTGATTCTCATGCACTGAACAAGTTCCTGAGAATCAAGAAGTAAACCTTTTTGCTGTGTACATTCTCCCTTTCAGAATCTGTAATGATATTCCTTGTTATATAAATTTTGCACATAACACAAAATTCTAATAGGTCCTCCAACTCAGGGACACCCTAGTAATCTACTTTTACAACAAAGACCGTTCAGATTACTGAGCTACACATTCTCCCCACCCACCAGCTCCTCCTAAGAGTCACAAAGCCATCACCATCTGGACAGTTCTCTTCCCCATCCAAGGACTAAGGACTAAGCAAGGCCAAAGGACCCTGGAGGTGGAAGCTGATATACACACCACATCTCCCAGCTCGCCCGCACTCTCTAGAGCAGCTTTGGCCTTTCTGTCCTTTTTATTCTTCTTCTTCTCCTTCTTGGTCAAGTGTGGAACAGCTGGAGGGGTTTCTCTGTCACTTTCACTGTCACTCTCTCGTTTCCGCTAAGGTAAAGACAATTGATCCAAAATTAGGTCTTGGACAGTAAAGAATGAGAAATGTTCAACAAGTCAAAGGTGGGGAGTCACCATGAAAGATCCCAACTGGATCCAATAGGCAGAGTTTTCTGATCACTAACCCTGACAGGACTTTAGTTTACAGAAGACTTGAAACATGGTCTTATCCCAAAAGACCAAGGGTATAGTGGGGCACAGGAACCCCACACCAGATGCCTATATCCATCCATCCCCTAGAGGGGTGAGGGTGGCACCCACCAGCTCCTCCTAGGACTCATAAAGCCATCACCATCTGGACAGTTCTTTTCCCCATCCAAGGAGTAAGGACTAAGCAAGGCCAAAGGACCCTGGAGGTGGAAGCTGATATACACACCACATCTCCCAGCTCGCCCGCACTCTCTAGAGCAGCTTTGGCCTTTCTGTCCTTTTTATTCTTCTTCTTCTCCTTCTTGGTCAACTGTGGAGCAGCTGGAGGGGTTTCTCTGTCACTTTCACTGTCACTCTCTCGTTTCCGCTAAGGTAAAAACAGTTGATCCAAAATTAGGTCTTGGACAGTAAAGAATGAGAAATGTTCAACAAGTCAAAGGTGGGGAGTCACCATGAAAGATCCCAACTGGATCCAATAGGTAGAGTTTTCTGATCACTAACCCTGACAGGACTTTAGTTTACAGAAGACTTGAAACATGGTCTTATCCCAAAAGACCAAGGTCATTGTGTGGCACAGGTGCCCCACACCAGCAGTGCTGGGTTCAGCCACTGAAAGCCTTACTCAGGGTAGGAGGAAGAGGAGGCTGACCTACATTACCTCCAAGAGTACTCCAGCTCTAAGACCCATAAATCCTCAAAGGTAAGCAGGCAAACCAGGACTTTACATTTGACACACCAGGAGAAACGAAAGGACTGGAACGCCAACCCAGAACTTAGCAAACAACTTGTCACTCAGCACAGCCCTCTATGACCCTGAGAAGCTGTGTCGTCACCACCTGTTTTACTTTGACTGGACTGTCCTTTGGAGATTTTGTTCCGAGTTTTACGTGAACCCCAACGAATGTGAACTACAACATGCCATGGCCTCTTTTAAGTGTACTGCAGAACACTAAAACTTAACCTGTGCTACCACTTAACCCAGGGTGGGAGACAGAAGAGCATCTGGGCCACCTTGTCTGTTCCAGTGTTGTTGACCTCAGTCCCCTTGCCTCAGCTGAGATGGGAGCCATAGGCAGTCTGACTCCAGAGCCCACCCTCCTCCAAGCAGACATGGTCAGGAGTGTGAATCGCAAGAGCCCACAGAAACCCAAATAGGTTCTACACCCACCATACCTCATAAGCCCGAACTGCAGTTCCTGGACGCTAATCCCCCCATCACAAGACATGGCCAGATATGGCCTGGAGTGGCCGGTTGATGCTGGCTGAGAGCTGAGCCCTGGATGTGATACAGTATTATCTCTGCATGCAGTATGGCACACGCATGAGGACACAGAACTAGGCTGCAGGTAGTCCCCAAGATGAGCCAAGCACACGCACTTCACAGAATTACCTCCTGAAGCACATTCCAAACACCATAGCAGGCCTCTCACCTTTTGACTTTCCACAGTTTCAGCAACTACCTGTGGGGATTTCACAGCTTCAGCAACCACCTCTTTTTTCACAGAATCACTGAAAGAAATGATAAACAGTCAAATTCATGAAATGGCTTCCATGAAGGTAGTGCTGTACCCTCAGCTAACTGGTGATACTTGGCAAGTCTAAAGTTGCCAATGAACACTGACACTGGACAGACGAGTTCACTACTTAATATTTCAGACTGACTCCCTCTAGAGTCCCAGGAGCCAGACTAGAAAGGGGTAACTGTCTGCACTGCAGGCCCCAACCCCTCCTTGACCCAGGCAGTCAGGGAGAGGCCTCTGCACCCCTACGGCTCACCAGGTCTCGCCCAGTCCAGCAGTTTCATGTGAGCAAGGAGAACTGAGCAGCCGCACTGGCTTCCTGCCCACCTGTGGTTACTATAGTGCTGCATTCAGTCAGCTTTCCCCCAACCAAGTCTCTAGCCCCCCGCAGCTTCACTATCTCTTCTCCTCACCTGTAGTCCACATATTGCTGTACCCAAGCAGCGGGTGTGCTGTCCGTGGGCTTGCCATGCTTGTCCAGAAGGCCCTGCTTGATCATCATCCTCTTCTGACTGGCCTGATGGCAAGTTGGGTGTTCAATATTGGAGCCATGCAACACGGGAAGCATCTGCAGGGCTGTATAACCCTCTAGAGAGCACTCAGAACTCACCGGCTCTCTCCAACGGGAAGAAACATGATTCCTCCAAGGCACAAAGCTTACTGTGCTAGGAGAGCCTCTGCAGTGTCATTTTGTAGCATCCCCCGCCAGTCTGCTCTGCAGCCACAGGGCCTTTGCACAGCTGTTCCCTCTGCCCTAAACTCATCACCTCACTAACACCTAACCCATCTTTCGGATTGGCATAGCTCAAGAGATGAACCCCTCCCCAGGTCAGGCCCCTTACAATGGGCTCTCATGCCACCAGGCACCTCTCTGCACTCCTAGACAGGCCTTAACTTTGGCCAAAGTTCACCATCCCATTGTGCAGTAAAGCCATCTACTTCTCCATTTAACCTGAAAACTTTAAGGTCTGAGATAAGGCCTGTTTCTACTCACCATTCACTCCCCAGAGCCCAGCACAATAAATGCTTAGGGGTGTGTGTGGCTGAACACACCAAGGGCTGCTCAACAACACAAAACAAAATAACACAACCAACTTGCTAATCAATCCCACTTACCTTTGGACCTAAACCCCACTTCCGAGGGTATGTATCTCTCTCCATGATCACTCTCTTGATCTTAGCTACTATCCCATGGTCACAGGTAGAGATCACTGCTGTGGTCATTAATGCAATAGCTACAGGCATCGGAGAGAGACAAAAGAATGACTTGAAAAGGAAAAGGCTGATAACTGATGAGCCCCAACTCCACTGTTTTACGCAACTTTTTAACCCATTTAAAACTCTGCACTGTACTGCCTTAATTGGGGCTTCCTAAGCCTTGTGTTATGGATTGAATGGATTGAACAAATATGTGTTGGAATCCTAATTGCTATACACATGGATGTAATCCTATTTAAAAAGAGTTTTCAGGATTATGTTAATTAGATCAAACTGGAATAAGGGCTGGTTCTAAACCTAATCACTTCTGAGTTATAAAAAGAGCAGATCAGACAGAGACATAGAGGAGAAGGCAGACACCACATGAGGATCACCAGCGGACCAAGGCAACAAAGATTGCATGTCCAGGTTTACAAAGAAATCAGGGAGCTTCAGATTCCAGTTCCCATTTAGGGAACATTCCACCACATGGTTTTTTAATCCTCAATTATGGGAAGATGTTAAATTTATCTAGGTAAACGGATACCAATAATAACCACACTAACTAAAAATCTTAAGTCCTTGGGAGAGGTCTTAATGAATCAGTCTGATCTACCTTTAATGGGTCTAATTTGCTCCAGAAATAACAAAGCGTATCATCAAAATCCATTGTCTCAGCTCAGTTAAGCAGGTAGAACCAGAGGGTGAAGGAATCCCACGACAAAGCCCTTTAAGGAAACACACGTCAGGATTGTGACGTATGACGAGTACAGGGGCTGTGATGGCGTGGAACAGAGCATCGACTCAAAGAGCTGACCGAATGCATCCTCCCTCTTACCCATACAGATCGCCTCCCCTTTGGTGGTGATGACTACGATCTCCTGATTGACTTCAATGCCGTCCTCGTACCGAAGAACACCGGGAAGCAGGATCTTTGCTCCATAGCAGATCGCATTCACCTGCAGAAGAGCCACCGGCAATCTCAGTTCTGTCATCGACTGATTCAAACACTTACCAGCTGAGGGCCTATTAGGACCCACCGTGTAGCAGCAAGAGACCACTGGTCTCAAAGCAGGTCCTCCCAGACCAGCAACATCAGAGAATCTGCAAGTGATCCAGGCTTCTGGATCTGAAGCCCTCCAGGGGATTCTGATGCCACCTAAGTGTGATGTCTGCTCTCCATAAGAATGCAAGACAAGAAAGGAGCAGAGCGGAGAGAGGACACAAGCACCTGTGAAATGGGGACAACAGCATCTATAGCTCATTGGAGGGGAGGGACTCAGAATAACAGCAACCACCTAAATACTTTACATGTTGTTGTTGTTAGACACCATCCAGCTGGTTCTGACTCAATGATCCTATGCACAACAGAATGAAACACTGCCCAGTCCTTTACATACATTAGCTCAAAATTGTTAAAGACAACTTTAGTAGCTACTTCTCCCGTGCCCAGGGTACTTTATTGCTAAAGAACAATGATTTTCTCATGGACATTCTTCTTCAATAAATTACACAGTCAAGTTTTTAGATGAAATTTTTCCCAGAAGCCAACAGAGTTTGGCCCCAGCATAAGAAGAGTATAAGACTTACGTTGTTCACTAGTTAAGTCTCTTTAAACATCATAGTGGAACGTTTTAGTATGTCTTTTTTTATTTTCGGTCTTTTACTATTGGACTATAAATACAAAAATAGGTGTATGATTTAAGATTGGAATATGAATAACCATCCACTTCTAAATAATACACACATAAATATATATCCCACAAATAGATAATTTTTTATGACTACATAAACTTTAACGTGACTCGAATTTGACTCAATGGCAATGTTTTAACATTTGACAAAAACTGACATGAACTTGGCCACAAAGAAAATCTTAACTTACAAAAGACCACATTCTCTGATTATAACACAAAGCAGTCAAAAATAGGTAATTTAAAAATATCTGGACTACTTGGGAAGTAAGAACCTAAGTCATCCCTGGACCAAAGAGGATATCAAAACGGAAACAACAATCAGGGAATAGGACTGACTTTCATTAGAACGATTGCCTCGATTTTAAGGTGTTTTAGTAAACATACTAAGAAAAAAGGCTAAATAAGCTGAAATTTAGGTTTTATAGCTTTACACTACATCTAAGCAAAACACATTTTTTTATTGAAATTCCTACTGGATAAATACACCTTTGTTATTGTAGTTCAAACTCACTAGTCCAACCCCCCCCGCCACATTGAAACAATTATTTTTTTAACGATAGTTTAAATAAATCAAGGTTTCATAGGCACATGCAAAACTACCAGGTTGTGGGAGGGCAAGTCTTATGTACCACTGATAGTCTTTACTCGACCCAAGTTACTTACTTTGGGAGAACTCTTAAATATCAATGTGTAATTAACCTGCTTTATTTTGAAATGGAATTACACCTGACATTCAACTTTTACCTCAATTTAGCCCATTCGGGTCTGGTTTAATAATTTTTAAGTTATAAATCCGTCCATTGTGAACAAAGAATTAAAATACAGGGCCCAACTTATGAAACCAGAAAAAACAAAACCCAAAGGAAAATAATAAGCGTAAATTCACAACTTCAAAGTTTTCTCTTTAAAAGGAACGAAGTTTTCAGAATAAGAATGTCTCCTTTGGAGTCCCATTTCATCCAGATGTGACTAGCAACCCTGAACTCACCGCGCTGTCTTTCATAACCAGCCGCTTATGTGATGTCAGCAGCTTTTCCAGAGGGTAAATAACTCGGCGCAGGTAACTCTCATCCTTGTGATTATCATACAGCCACTGGGCATCCAGGACGTCATGCATTGTCACCATGTGGTCCTGAAAAAAGAATTCAACGGCGTCTGATCTCAAATAGCCAACCCGACCCTAAACTTCAACAACAACAGAACGAATGGGACTTGTGTGGACTGCTTGACCTCTGCAGATGTTTAACTGTTGCTTTATGGATCTTGGGGGCACAGTGGTTAAGTGTCAGCAGTTTGAATCCACCAGGCGCTCCTTGGAAACCTTATGGTGCGGAAGTTCTACTGTGTCTTACAGGGTCACTATGAGTCAGAATCGACTTCGACAGCAGCAAATTTTACAATAAATCTAGGCAGGCATTTCTGTAGGCTGGGAAATAAATGAATAAAGAAATGTTTTCTATCCATTCATTTTCCCTAGCCCGTTTCAATGTCCCAAAGTTTAATTAACAGATCAGGGAAGCTGCCCTGAGCTGAACTCAACACTTTGGAAGCTGCCTTTTCCAGGATGTTAAGCGGGTAGAGTTCTACTACGGGTTGGAAGATAGTAAGAACCAGCTCTAAAATGTCTAGAACAGCGTACCTTTTCACTCATAACTCCAGAACGAACCCTCCGAAGTTCTTGCATCTGACCTCCAACTCCCAGTAACAAACCAAGGTGCACGCAAAGTGTACGAATGTAGGTGCCAGCCTCACAGCTCACCCAAAAGATTCCTGAGACACACACACACAGAGGAAAAGTGGCACTTATTTTCCAAGGAAGACACATCACTGGTTGACAAACCTACAAAGTCCTACTCCAGCTGATGCTGGAGACGACAAACACAGGCTGTGATTACACAACGTATTAACAGCCTCTGCTTTTATACACAGAATTCTCACAAAGCCATTCCTACTCCTTTGTGGTCTATGCCACGTCAGTTTCTCAAAAGCGTAATGACCCACCTAATCTTCTCTCAGGATCATACTCTATCATTTTGCTCTCGTAGATGGTCCGGACTCGGAGTTGCCTCTTTACTGCAGCAATAAGTGGGGGTCGCTGGAATAGGGCACCTGTCAGAGTTTCTAGGGCCTACAAGTACACACAAATCAAAACAAAGACTCACTGCACAAACTCGCAAATAAGATCAAAGGGTGTATTTTGTGATTTTAAGAACTTAATCAAACGTGTTTTTTTCTGCTTCTTCAAATACACTGAGTAGCCCAGTGCTGATCAGAACCCCTCCTCAGAGGGGACACTGCCAGAAGATTTCTGAAAGGGTGTGAGAGTTCCACGGAAGACACAGGAATGCTGACCTGTCTTCAGACACATCTAGGCTCAGAAGATCCAAGTCGCCAAAGGGGGGCTTCTCTGCAAATGCAGACTTACCCTAGAAAGCTGGGTCCCCCCTTCAATGGCATCGTGCAGCCGGACAATTCCCACATACTCTTTGCCTAAAAAATGACAGAACAGTAGTTAGGTGTAGCCACTAAGTTTTCTGTTTTCAAACCTGGAGTGATGAGTTGAGAGTCTCTCTGGTAACTAAAGCTCCAAGAAAGGGCAGCTGCACAAGGATCTGGCAGAGGACAGACAGAAGGCACAGAAAAGCCAAAAGAATATCCTGTTCTGGGAATTTTTATCCCCAAGAAATTGTTTTCAAAAGCCAAAGTATAGACAAACAGGAAGAAAAACAAAGAGCCTTCTGATCTCAAAGTCCCCACTCCTCCCCTCCCTCCTTCGCATACCTGCACTCTGTTGTGATTTCACCAAGCGGGTGGCTCGTTCTATGCACACGATCAGACAGCCAGTCACCTTGGGATCCAGAGTACCGCTGTGTCCTGTCTTCTCAACACGGAGTATTCGCCGGATCCAGGCTACCACCTCATGGGAAGAGGGGTTAGAAGGCTTGTCAAGGTTAATGAAACCTGTCCTGTAAAGGAAAAAAAAATTCATAGAACACCTGCTCTTGTCTTCTGATAAAACAACAAATCTGAAAAGTAAAAAGAAAATCACCATGGGTACAAGTGCTATTGAAAGATACGGCTACACTGAATAACTGATGAGAAATAACGAAAGTTTGACTAGTGTCTGCTCCAGACACTTACCTAATATAGTCGGCAATCTCCCTCTTGAGAGGATTTGAACCAGAAGGAAGAGGAGTATAGTGTGTTGTCCTTACATTTAGCTTATCGAAATTCTACAAGGCAATAATACAACACAAGATCAACTTAACTTTACAATCCCTGTTTTTAAGCTATTAGTGAATATGAAACAGCACCAAGCAACAACGATAGGGTAACCCTTAAAGAACACCAGTTTGGGTTTTGCTCCTATGTTTTCATTATCTGCTGTGACAGACTGTTAGGTCTCCGTAACTATTGGCAAAACTACCCGTATTAATAAGAACAAGACAAATTTGATGACTCATAGATTTAAGACACTGCTTTAAAAAGTGGAGGCTCCTGGGAGTACTACAGTACAGACTAGGTACTGCTATGGAAGAACCTTCACCTCCTCAGGGGAAAAGACAGACGAATTTAGGATTGCTGGTGGCAACATGGAAACCCTGGTGGAGTAGTGGTTAAGTGCTACAGCTGCTAACCAAAGGGTCGGCAGTTTGAATCCACTAGGTGCTCCGTGGGACAGTTCTACTCTGTCCTCTAGGGCCGCTATGAGTAGCAATCGACTCGATGGCACTGTGTTTGTTTTTTTTTTTGGTGCCAACATTTTTCAAACATGACCAACTTGTTCCCCCTTTAGATGCTCCTATCTCTACTGTCCACAAGTATGCTTAAGTCTCTTCACTTCTGAGGATCCATCTATGGCCACCTCTCCCATGTGAAACAGAACCCCAATTCAAACACAGCTGTCCTGTCACCCTGTTTAGCTCTGTCATAGCATTTCTTACAAACAGCACTTCTTTAACTATCTCCCACACCTAGATCTTAGTTCCAGGACAGCAGGGACCTTGTCTACCCAGCTTACCAGTTGATTCTCAAGCCCCCCAATAGAAAACCAAATGTTTAAATGGCAGAGGTATCTGGCCAAAGAGAAACTCAGCTCTATTGAAAGATATGAGCAAACCTTATGTCAAGCAAATTGGCTTATTAAAACTCTTCGTCAAGGGGTGTCTCAGTAACTTTTTCTACTAACTTTATACCACGTGCCCGTTTAATTGTAAAACAAAAACACAACGTAATTAGATTCTTTACTGAACTACCCTATTGAAGGCCAAAAATAACCCAAAAAACCAAACCCGCTGCCATCAAGTCAATTCTGACTCATAGCTCGCTATAGAAGAGAGTAAGGTTTCCACGGCTGCAATCTTTACAGAAACAGGCTGCCACATCTTTCTCATACAAAGCAGTTAGTGGGTTAGAAGCACCCACCTTTCTCTTAGCACCCAAGCACTTTAACCACTGCACCAGCAGGGCTAAGACCAAAAATAATAGTAATCTCTAGAGGACATGTTACACGCCTGGCACTGTGGCTAAACACATTTCACGGGTTACCTCCTGCGGTATTTTGAACAAACAGTATGAGGAGTGGAGTGACTGGCCCAAGGTCACAAATAGCTTGAATCAAACTGGCTGGCTTCAAAGCCTATGATCTTAAGCACTAGAGCAGTACTACTCCAAGGGTGGCCCATGAACTAGGACAGGTCTGGAAGACAAGAGCACAGAAACTGAAAGCTAAGCATTTAGAAACTTTGATAGCAATTTAACATAGCTGTGGCATTTTAACTGTATTTTACAACAGTATTTGGTGCATTAGAAATTTAAAAGAATGACCTGATCCTTCATCTCAAATACTTTGGGGAACAGTGCTTTAGACTGTATCATCTGGCACTTCCTAGAAGTCAGGAATGCTAGCATTAAGCATTTCTGATTTTAAGAAGAGAAACTTAATGGGCAAGACAGAGGGTACAGACAGGCTCAAGCATGGATAAAATCACGGGACAGTCAGATGTTTCTGCATGTGTAGCAACACCCACAGATTAATGGGCAAAATAAACTGCTTAACATTTAAAAATAACCTAAAAGCCTGATGCATGATCTTCACCACGTACCTTTAATAACAAGGGCCACTGAGATGTGTCCAACTGAGCCACTTTGGATTCAGGTTTTATAAGAAATTCTTCAGCATGTTGTATTTCCTTTGGCAAGACACAAATGCACCCTGTTAGACTTCCCACCTGATTTTTTAAACAAATCTGTACCTACTATAGAAAGCTATGCTTCTGTATGAAAGGAAGAGAAGAAATGAACCAGGGGCTCCGAAGTGGAAGTGAAATACCACTAGGATGGATTCAAATACTTAAAGAGAAAAGGGCCTGGAGTATCTGTGGGTAGGGTAAGGAAGAGACGGATTTTCAGGAGAGCAGTTGGTAAGACTAAAAACGTTTAGTAAACAGTGGTCCAGTATGAGAAACACCGGGTGGCTGGGGATCAGGGCAAGATGGTTTAATTCTCAGGGGCTTTGTTGTTTCTAAGAAACCTTTAGAAAGTTATTTCCTACAACTTGCTCTGTAAGTAACTTAAGGTAAAACATTCCCACTTACGGCTACATCATCTTCTGCTAATGACTTCCGGTCCTTCTTCTTCTTATGTTTCTTCAACAAAACAACTAAAAACAGAGATTTGAAAATTTTCCCCCAAACGGGACAAAGTTTAGAATAACATAAAATCAGAAATCAGGGCAGATAAGATATAGATTTTTAGTGTATAATTCCCGGAGAAAACAAAGTCTGTAAAGCCAAACACTTCTCCGCACGGGGTCGGTCGGTAACTAAGTAGCGCCTGTCGCACGTGTTGGCTTCCCTTTCGGTTCACCACGTGGTCGCGGTGGGGCTTAAAAAACGCGCAGAGCCACCCGGCCAGAGGTTTCTGGCATCTAGGTCTTTCTTGGGACATAGTTACTTCCGCGCCTGCGGCCCTCAGCTACTTTCTCCCCCGCTCGTCCCCACCACCCCTCTCCCCCAAAGCGCGGCGCTGGCGGCAGCGTCACACAGGTACTCGCCGGACTGCCGCCACCTCGGGGCCGCCAGCGCCGCCACACCTTTCGGTTGCGACTCGGGCCCTGCGGAGCCACGTCACCGCAGGGCCCTCTAGATCTCGTGTCCTCACCCGAGCAGCACAGGGCCAGGAGACAAGTCCGGCCAGAGGCCCAGGAGCCACGGGGCTGGCCCGGCGGTGGGAGCGGGCGGGCGACGAGCGCGGGCCCCGACGCCGCTCCCCCGGTTCCTCTAGCCCGCAGAGCTGGCTCCGCCAGGGCGCGCACGGCCAGCCGGCTTGCAGTCCTTACCTTCGGCGTCCGCCATGTTCTCCACACAACGTGCACGCCGCCGAGGCCACAACCAAGGGATAGACCGCCCGACTCCCGTCGCCTCGGTCCCGTCAGGCCGCGCCGCTAGGGCCCGCCCACGTGTGCTCCGCCCCGTGCGTGGAGCGCTGCGCTGCGAGGCGGGGCAGGGGCCAAGGGGCGGAGCCGGAATGCGTGAGGGAAGCAACAGCAATTCTATTGGCTGGCTCGGCCCAGGTATTGCGTGCGCGCAGGCGCCTCGGGCCTCGCCCCGCCTTCCGCGGCCCGAGCCAGGAGCGCGCGTAACCAGCCAGGTTGCCGCGGGATGGAGTAGGGATGGTAGTCGAGTTTTGTTAGCTTTAACCTGGGCGCCCAACACCTGATCACGGTTCTGAGTGCCAGAGCGCCCTGTAAATGTTAGTTCTTTGCTTCCTCATGCCGACACTTTAAGGTAGGTGTCGGAATCAGCGCCGATTGAAAAATGAGGAAATGGAGTCACAGAAATGGAAGTTCCTTTGCAGCTCGCTAGTACCATCCCTCTAGAGCCTCGCTGTCCAATGGGAATAGAGTGCGAATCACATGTGTACTTTTTATTATTTCAGCAGCTACATGGAAAAAAGTAAAAAGGAACAGGTGGAAATAATTTTAATATTGTGTTTTATGAAACTCACCCAAAATATTTTATTTCACAATGTAGGCAATACAAACACGTTATGGAGAGATAGTTCACACTTTTTTTCCGTGCTAACTCTTCCGTTCCCGGCGTGTATTTTACGCTTTTAGCATATCTCAATTAGAACAAAGGATCCCTGGTGGTTCACTGCGGGGAGAAAGACCTCGCCATCTGCTCATGTAAATATTTTACCTAGCATCTCTAGACTTGGTGACAGAACTTTTGGAACTCCCGAGGCTGTATGCAACATTCGTAGGTGCATCTTATGTGGGAGATGGTCCAAAACTTTCCAAAGATTCTTACAGGTTTAAGAACCCGTGTTCATCCTGTTCATGTCTCAATTGATTGAGCCCTAGTTATTTAATACTTTATTGCTATTGCAAACAGAATCGTTTGCCATTGTTTTCCAATGAGTTGCTGCTGATAAAAAAGGAGAGCTTTTTTTCTCCATTCCTCCTGTACCATCCGAAGATTGGAAAAATTTGACTTTTAACTGTGGCTTTCTAAAAATACAATTGGTTTTTATCTCACGTAACTTTTATTCTATCTAGACTTTGGGTATGTTGTTGTTGTTGTTGTTAGGTGCTGTCCAGCCAGTTCCAATTCATAGTGACCCTGTGTACCACACAATGAAACACTGCCTGGTTCTTCACCATACTAACAGTTGTTGCTATGCTTGAGTCCATTGTTGCAGCCACTGTGTCAATCCATCTTGTTGAGGGTCTTCTTCTTTTTCACTGACCCTCTACTTTACCAAGCATGATGTCCTTCTCCGGGGACTGATCCCTCCTGACAACATGTCCAAAGTATGTAAGACACAGTCTCACCATCCTTGCTTCTAAGGAGCATTCTGGTTGTACTGCTTCCAAGACAGATTTGTTCGTTCTTTTGGCAGTTCATGGTATATTCAGTATTCTTTGCTGACACCATAATTCACATGCATATGAAGAGATTGAACATATCATGGCTTGGGTCAGGCACACCTTAGTCTTCAAAGTGACATCTTTAGTTTTCAACACTTTAAAGAGGTCCTTTGCAGCAGATTTACCCAATGCAACGCGTGTTTTGATTTCTTGACTGCTGCTTCCATGGCTGTTGATTGTGGATCCAAGTAAAATGAAATCCTGGACTTCAATCTTTTCTCCATTTATCATGATGTGGCTTATCGGTCCAGTTGTGAGGATTTTTGGTTTCTTTATTTGCCTTTCACCACTTATTTGCAGGCATAATCCATACTGAAGGCTTCAAGGCCTCTTCACTTTCAGCAAGCAACGTTGTGTCATCTGCATAACACAGGTTGTTAATGAGTCTTCCTCCAATTCTGAAGCCCCACTCTTCTTCATATAGTCCAGCTTCTGAGATTATTTGTTCAGCATACAGATTAAATAGGTATGGTGAAAGAATACAACCCTGATTCACACCTTTCTTGACTTTAAACCAATCAGTATCCCCTTGTTCTGTCCGAACAACTGTCTCTTGATCTATGTAAAGGTTCCTCATGAGCACAATTAAGTGTTCTGGAATTCCCATTCTTTGCAGTGTTATCTATAGTTTGTTATGATCCACACAGTCGAATGCCTTTGCATAGTCAATAAAAACTAGTTTTTTAAAACATCCTTCTGGCATTCTCTGCTTTCAGCCAGGATCCTTCTGACATCAGCAATGATATCCCTGGTTCCATGTACTCTTCTGAAACCAGCCTGAATTTCTAGCAGTTCCCTGTCAATATACTGCTGTAGCTATTTTTGAATGATCTTCAGCAAAATTTTGCTTGCATGTGATATTAAGGATATTGTTCTATAATTTCCACATTCGATTGGATCACCTTTCTTGGAAATAGGCATAAATATGGATCTCTTCCCGTCAGTTGGCCAGGAAGCTGTCTTCCATATTTCTTGGCATAGACGAGTGAGCACCTCCAGTGCTGCACCAGTTTGTTGAAACATCTCCATTGATACTCCATCAATTCCTAGAGCCTTGTTTTTCACCAATGCCTTCAGGGCAGCTTGGACTTCTTCCTTCAGTACCATCGGTTCCTGATCATATGCCACCTCTTGAAATGGTTGAATATTGACTAATTCTTCTTGATATAATGACTCTGTGTATTCCTTCCATCTTCTTTTGATGCTTCCTGTGTCATTTAATATTTTCCCCATGGAATCCTTCACTATTGCAACTCAAGGCTTGAATTTTTTGTTCGGTTCTTTCAGCTTGAGAAATGCCGAGCGTGTTCTTCCCTTTTGGTTTTTTAACTCCAGGTATTTGTATATGTCATTTGCACATGTCATTATAATAATGATATTACTATTATGTGCATGTATGTTGAGGTAATAATAATGATGCAAATTTCCCAGTATCATCCTATCCATGAGCAGTTTTTAAACCCACTGCTGTTGAATCGATTCTAACTCATAGCGAGCCCATGTGACAGAGTAGGACTGTCTTATACAGCTTTGGGAACTGTATAAGACAGTTCTACTAAATCTTTACTGAAGCAGACTGCCACATCTTTCTCCCTCAGAGCAGCTCCTTTAGTAGTTTAGTAGTTTTTTACTTCCCCGTTATTGTGTAATAATGCATTACTACATGTTTGGCTGAATAAAGTTGAGGTATTTATTGATGGATTTTTAGCACTGTATTTTTTCCTTTCTCCTCCCCCTCCAGGCCTCCATTCAAGAGGGTACCCAGCTCTCTGCTTAGATGACTCAGGAGAAACGTGGGGCATACCAAAGGAAAGCTGTGGTACCTATAAGACTTTCTGGTGTGTGTTTAAAAGACTAAGCCCTCAAGAGAGCTTCCTGAGTTTAGAGAAGGAGAGAAGGTGAGTGTGTGTGTGTTTTGGGGGCAATGCCCCTGCCCCAAAATGTTTTCCCATGAAAGCAAACTATGTACAACACAATGGCAGAACATAGCTCTAGAAATGCAGAGTTCTATGGCAATATGTCTGCGCTCCTTGGAAACTCTGTGGGGCAGTTCTACTCTGTCCTATGGGGTCGCTTTGAGTCGGAATTGACTCGATGGCACTGGGCTTTTTTGGTGTTTTATGTCTGTTGTTTTATGTCTGTTGTCTGGCTAGAGTTGAGAGAAGTGAGCCTAAGGTTACAGAGCACAAGTCCTGGGCAGAGAAGAGACAAAATCAAGGAAGCCCAAGAGAATATTTTGAGACAGCTCAGTGGAATGAAGCCTCAGAGTTAGAAATTCAGTTGCTATAAAAGATTTTTAAAAAAAGAAGATAAAGGCGTGTTTCTAACATCCCTGATTTCAAGGACTGACACTAATGTTCACTATATGTATTTAACTTGTCATATGCTACAACTTGTTTCTAGACTATTTTGTTGATTACTGTATTAGTACCACAGTGATTAAATAATTGCATTTTTGCTATGTTTTGTGCATTCTTTGTCTTAATCCTGGGAAGTTGGTACACAGCATGAACATGAGAGGTCTCCCTCCAAGTAGTCATTCACCAGGGCAATATTATAGGGATTTCATTCATAAATTCCCTTCATGGGTTAATCAGTGCTAAAGGTGGAGGCGGGGAGGGTAGTGGAACCTGTGGGCCCATTTTCCAACTGCAGCGGGGTGAGTTTGAAAGAGGCCTAGGGATTTGTGCTGCCTTGCTCACCTGATTTCCCCTGGCTCTTCCAGCTCTAGTTGCCTGGCCTAAACCCTTGTCCCCTTTTCCTTCCATCATCCTCACTAGCAAAACCACAACCTGCCTAAATTCAACTCTCCCCCTATTCTGTCTGCATCCAAGCAGCTGACTAGCATGACCATGCCAGTTTCATAACCTCAGTTGATCCCTCAGGGCTACCTGGTGATCTAACACTCTCCCTTCTCCACCTTGGGTTCCCTATGCCAGCTGTCATGGATTGAATTCTGTCACCCCAAAAATGTGTGCGCCAATTTGGCTGAGCCATGATTCCCCGTATTGTGTGATTTTCCTGTATGTTGTAAATCCTGCCTCTGTGATGTTAATGAGGGAGGATGGGTGGCAATTGTGTTAGTGCAGCAGGACTCAATCTACGGCAGGACTCCATCTACCGGATTGGATTGTGTCTTGTGGCAATCTCTGATATATAAAAGAAAGAAGTGAGCAGAGAGACAGGGGGACCTCATACCACCAAGGAAGCAGCACCAGGAGCAGAGCCCGGGTCCCTGTGCTGAGAAACTCCTAGAGCAAGGGAAGATTGATGACAACGAATTTTTCTCCAGAGCCGTCAGAGAGAGAAAGCCATCCCCTGGAGCTGACACCCAGAGTTTGGACTTGTAACCTACTAGACTGAGAGAATAAACTTCTCTTTGTTAAAGCCATCTACTTGTGGTATTTCTGTTATGGCAGTACTAAATAACTGAGAATTTGGTACCAAGAGAATGGAGTGCTGCTCTAACAACAACAACAACAAAAAAAAAACGGATACCTAAAATGTGGCAGTGGGTTTTGTGAATGGGTAGAGGAGCAGCAGCCACAGAGGGCCAGCAGCAGCAGAACCAGGAGACCAGCGCCAGACAGTGGTGGAGCCGATCCACTAAGTGAGAGAGCTTATTTAGTGGAGCTACAGAGCTTTGGAACACTTGCCCAGCAGGGCAGACATGGGTATGAGGCCCAAGCCCAAGAAACCAGGAAGCAGAAGCTGAAGGGACAACACAAGAAGCGGAGCTGCCTCAGTCTCAAAAGGTATGGCCAGGATCTCAGAGATTTCAAAGGTTGGAGCCATGGCCTCTGGTGTTTCTATGGGTGGAGTCAACACTCAGCTGGACTAGGTGAATGGTGCACTTAAAGCTGAGGGAGCAGAATTGGTGTCCCAGTGCGCCTGGAAGGCGGAGGTGAAGCCCAGGGCCGAGGGGCCTCCACTCAGAATCTGGAGAGTGTGGCCAATAACTAGAGTCTAGAGGGCAGGGCCATTGTGTAAATTGTCTCAGAGAACAGAGGATTTTTTTCAAAGCTTTGAGGGCTAATGTAATGCATTCTGCTAACTTGCTTGGTGCCTGTTATGTGTTGTTTTCCTCCAATTTCTCCCATTTGTAACGGAAATGTCTAGCTTGTGCTTGTTCTGCCACTGTACCCTTGGAAGCAGATAACTTGTATTCTAGATTTCAGAGATGAAGATTTTTTGGATTTTGAACTTGGAGTTAAGACTTTAGCTATGATCTGGTGCGGTGAATATGTTTTGCATGTTGCAAGGATATGATCTAGTGCGGTGAATATGTTTTGCATGTTGCAAGAATGTGATTTTTTGGGGGCCAAAGGGTGGAATGTCATGGAGTGAATTGTGTCCCCCCAAAAATGTGTGTATCAACTTGATTAGGCCATTATTGCCAGTATTTATTGTGTGATTTTCCTATGTGTTGTAAATACTGCCTCTATGATGTTAATGAGGGAGGATGGGCAGCAGTTGTGTTAGCGGGGCAGGACTCAATCTACAAGATTGGATTGTGTCTTGAGGCAGTCTCTTGAGATATAAAAAGAAGAAGCGAGCAGAGAGAGGGGTGGGGGTAGGGGGTGGGGGGGTGGGGGGTGTGATCGGGACCTCATACCACCAAGAAAGCAGCACCAGAAGCAGAGTGCATCCTTTGGACCTGGGGTCCCTGTTCCTGAGAAGCTGCTTGACCAGGGGAAGATTGATGACAATGAATCTTTCCTCCAGAGCCAACAGAGAGAGAGCTGTCCCCTGGAGCTGACACCCTGAAATTGGACTTGTAACCTACTAGACTGTGAGAGAATAAACTTCTCTTTGTTAAAGTAATCCACTTGTGGTATTTCTGTTATGGCAGCACTAGATAACTAAGACATCAGCTTTCATGTCCCCTCCTGCCTTCCAGTCCTTGCCTCTGGGCTGGTGTGCCCCTTTAGTCTTGTTTTGTTTTATGCGCCTGTCTAATCTTTGGCTGAAGGGTAAACCTTAGGAGTGAATTCATTACTGAGGTAAAAGAGTGTCCGGGGGCCATACTCTCAGGGTTTCTCCAGTCTCTGTCCGGCCAGTAAGTCTGGTCTGTTTCTGTGAGTTAGAATTTTGTTCTACTTTTTCTCCAGCACTGTTTGGGACCTTCTATTGTGATCTCTGTCAGAGCAGTCGGTGGTGGTGGCATCTAGTTGTGCTGGACTCAAGTCTGGTGGAGGCTGTGGTAGTTGTGGTCCATTAGTCCTTTGGACTAATCTTTTCCTTGTGTCTTTGGTTTTCTTCATTCTCTCTTGCTCAAGGCAGAGTGATACCAGTGGAGTATCTTAGATGGCTACTCACAATAAAGCCATGGTGTTTTTAATCACTTTATATGCATGTGAAAGCTGGACAATGAATAAGGAAGACTAAAGAAGAATTGGCTCCTTTGAATTACGGTGCTGTGGTGTTGGTGAAGAATATTGAATATACCATGGACTGTCAGAAGAACGAACAAATCTGTCTTGGAAGAAGTACAGACAGAATGCTTATTAGAAGTGAGGATGGCGAGACTTCATCTCATATACTTTGAACATATTATCAGGAGGGACCAGTCCTTGGAAAAGGACATCGTCTTAGTTATCTAGGGCTGCTAGAACAGAAATACCACAAGTGGATGGCTTTAACAAAGAGAAATTTATTCTCTCACACTCTAGTAGGCTACAAGTCCAAATTCAGGGCATCAGCTCCAGGGGAAGGCTTTTTCTTCCTTTTGGCTCCGGGGGAAGGTCCTTGTCATCAATCTTCCCCTGGTAGAGGAACTTCTCCATGCAGGAACCCTGGGTCCAAAGGACATGCTCTGCTCCTGGCACTGCTTGCTTGGTGGTGTGAGGTCCCCTTGTCTCTCCTGGAAACCCTGGTGGCGTAGTTGTTAAGAGCTACGGCTGCTAACCAAAAGGTCATCAGTTTGAATCCACCAGGCACTCCTTGGAAACCCTGTGGGGCAGTTCTGCTCTGTCCTATAGGGTCACTACGAGTCAGAATTTACTCAGCGGCAGTGGGTTTGGTTTTTGGGTTTGTCTCTTTGCTCTCTCCTCTCTTTCATATCCCAAAAGTAACCAGCTCAAAAGACAATCTAATCCCATAGATTGAGTCCTGCTTCATCAACACAACTGCCACCTATTCCCCCTCATTAACATCATAGAGGCAAGATTTACAACACATAGCAAAATCACATACAACAAAATGGTGGCAGTCACACAATACCAGGAATCACGGCCCAGCCAAATTGATACACACATTTTTGGAGGACACAGTTCAGTACATGACAGACATCATGCTTGATAGAATAAAGGGTCAGAAAAAAGAGAAAGACCGTCAATGAGATAGATTCACACAGTGGCTGCAACAATGGGCTGAAGCATAATAATGATTGTCAAGATGGCACAGGACCTGGCAGTGTTTCGTTCTGTTGTACATAGCGTCACTGTGAGTCAGAAGTGACTCGACAGCATCTAACAACAACAGTCATCGACAGTGCATAAATATTTTGTCTTCCCCACTTTGTCCTTGAATGAAACACCCATGCTGTTGTGGATTGAATTGTGTTCCCCAAAAAGACATGTTGCAGTACTAACTTCTGTACCAGTGAAAGTGACCTTGTTTGGGAAAATAGGGTTTTTCTTTGTAGATAACAGTTAAATTAACAAAGTCATGCCAGAGTAGGGTGGGTCTTAATCCTAATCCCTTTTGAGTGGTGCCTTATAAAAGAGAAGGACAGAGAGGGAGACAGTCACACACACACACACACACACACACACACACACACACGGAAGGTGGGGGGGCCGTGTGATGATGGAGGCAGATGCTTTTACAAGCAGCAAAGGAATGCCAAGGATTGCCAGCAGCCCCCAGAAACTAGGAGAGAGGCATATAACAGTATGTTCTAGCACCAGAATGTGTCTAGATTCCTGAGAGAGGAGAATCAGAATCAGCACAAAGCTGGGTTCTATGAGGTGACACCTCTACTCTCTAATTTTTTCACCATTTCCGACATCAGCTGTCCCCCCTGGCCCCATAGCACTCTCTGCTTCTCTACTGGGTTTGATAATTCGTTGCAATGGCCAAACAGAACTCAAAGACAATGTTATTGTTGTTAGGTTCCATCGAGTCGGTTCTGACTCATAATAGCGACCCTGTGCACAACAGAATGAAACACTGCCTGGTCCTGCAGCATCCTCACAATCGTTGTTATGCTTGAGCACATTGTCGCAGCCACTGTGTCAATCCATCTCGTTGAGAGTCTTCATCTTTTTTGCTGACTTTCTGGTTTACCTGAGTGTCTTAGTTATAACTGAAATACCACAAGTGGATGGCTTTAACAAATGGAAATTTATTCTCCTACAGTCTAGGAGGCTAGAAGTCTGAATTCAGGGTACCAGCTCCAGGGGAAGGCTTTCTCTCTCTGTCAGTTCTGGGGGAAGGTCCTTGTCATCAATCTTCACCTGGTCTAGGAGCTTCTCAGTGCAGGGACCCTGGGTCGAAAGGACATGCTCTGCTCCTGGTACTTCTTTCTTGGTAGTATGAGGTCCCTCCTCTCTGCTTGCTTCTCTCTCCTGTTATCTCTTGTAAGATAAAAAGTGATGCAGACCACACCCCAGGGAAACTCCCCTTAGATCAGATCAGGTATATGACCTAACTAAGAGTGTTGCATCCCACTCTAATCTTCTTTAACATAACTTAATCTTGTCTCATTAACCATAGCAGACATTAGGATTTACAACACAGGAAAATTACACCAGATCACAAAAAGGAGGACAAGCACACAATACTGGGAATCATGGCTTAGCCAAGTTGATACATATTTTGGGGAAACACAATTCTATCCATGTCAATGTCCTTCTCCAGGGACTGGACCCCTCCTAATAACATGTCCAAAGTACTTGAAATGAAGGCTTACCATGCTTGTTTCTAAGAACCATCCTGGCTGTACTTCTTCCAAGACAGGCTTGTTCATTCTTCTAGCAGTCCATGGTATTTTCAGTATTGTTCGTCAACACCACAATTCAAAGGGATCAATTCTTCGGTCTTCCTTATTCATTGTCCAGCTTTCACATGCATATGAAGAAAAATGCATATGAGGCGATTGAAAATACCATGGCTTGGGTCAGGCACACCTTAGTCTTCAAGGTGACATCTTTGCTCTTCAACACTTTAAAGAGGTCCTTTGCAGCAGGTTTGCCCAGTGCAATGCGTCTTTTGATTTCTTGACTGCTGCTTCCATGGCTGTTGATTGTGGATCCAAGTAAAATGAAATCCTTGACAACTTCAATCTTTTCTCCATTTATCATGATGTTGCTCATTGGTCCAGTTGTGAGGATTTTTGTTTTCTTTATGTTGAGGTGCAATCCATACTGAAGGCTGTGGTCTTTGATCTTCATTAGTAAGTGCTTCAAGTCCTCTTCACTTTCAGCAAGCAAGGTTGTGTCATCTGCGTAACACAGGTTGCTAATGAGTCTTCCTCCAATCCTGATGCCCCGTCCTCCTTCATATAGTCCAGCTTCTCCTATTATTTGTTCAGCATATAGATTGAATAGGTATGGTGAAAGAATACAACCCTGGCGCACAGCTTTCCTGACTTTAAGCCAATCAGTATCCCCTTGTTCTGTCCAAACAACTGCCTCTTGATCTATGTAAAGGTTCCTCATGAGCACAATTCAGTGTTCCGGAATTCCCATTCTTCCCAATGTTATCCATAATTTGTTATGATCCACACAGTCGAATGCCTTTGCATACTCAATAAAATACAGGTAAACATCCTTCTGGTATTCTCTGCTTTCAGCCAGGATCCATCTGACATCAGCAATGATATCCCTGGTTCCACGTCCTCTTCTGAAACCGGCCTGAATTTCTGGCAGTTCCCTGTTGATATACTGCTACAGCCGTTTTTGAATGATCTTCAGCAAAATTTTGCTTGTGTGTGATATTAATGATATTGTTCTATAATTTCCACATTCAATGGATCACCTTTCTTGGGAATAGGCTTAAATATGGATGTCTTCCAGTCAGTTGGCCAGGAAGCTGTCTTCCATATTTCTTGGCATAGACGCGCGAGCACCTCCACTGCTGCATCTGTTTGTTGAAACATCTCAATTGATATTCCGTCAATTCCTGGAGTCTTGTTTTTTGCCAATGCCTTCGGAGCAGTTTGGACTTCTTCCTTCAGTACCATCGGTTCCTGATCACATGCCACCTCTTGAAATGGTTGAACATCGACTAGTTCTTTTTGGTATAATGACTCTTTGTATTCTTTCCATCTTCTTTTGAAGATGCTTCCTGTGTTGTTTAATATTTTCCACGGAACCCTTCACTATTTCAACTCGAGGATTAAATTTTTTCTTCAGTTCTTTCAGCTTGAGAAACGCCGAGCGTGTTCTTCGCTTTTGGTTTTCCATCTCCAGCTCTTTGCACATGTCATTAAAATACTTTACTTTGTCTTTTCGAGAGGCCCTTTGAAATCTTCTGCTCAGTTCTTTTACCTCATCATTTCTTCCTTTTGCTTTACATGCTCGAAGTTCAAGAGCAAGTTTTGGAGTCTCCTCTGACATCTATTTACATATAGTGTTGCAGCATGTAATTTGTTGATGTTATTCTCAGATGGTCGTTTGCAGATGTTCAATGTTATGACCATACAGACAACTGTCACTAATTTTCTGACTAGAAATGCCCCCCCCCCATTTCCAGAGATAATCCGGATGATCTAGAACCTTCTACAAATGGAGTTACTACTATAACTGACAAAATACCAACGTCACCCAACTCTTCTTCATTGCTGGAGTAAGTTTTTATGATTTGTGTATTTTTTGTATGTTTTTATGTATGTATTATGGAGCTCTGGTGGCGTAGTTGAGGCCCTGATGGCACCGTGGTTAACAGCTTGAAAAAGTTAGCAGTTTGAATCCCCAAGTCACTCCTTGGAAACATGGGGCAGCTCTACTGTGTCCTATAGGGTCACTATGAATTGATTCTAGGGCAATTGGCTTCATTTATGTATGTATTAAAATGTATTTGTAAGTTTATAAGTAATGTTTTTAAGTCCCAGAAACAAATGAAGATTGAATGTAAAGATATTGACAAAATAATAATGAAAACCAAATAAAACAAATTGAAGTATTTGACTTCTGTCAGAAGCAACTTACGATGGAGTCGACTCACGATAGAGTCGTCTGAACAGAACCCTGTCCTAAGTCGGGGACTACCTATATGTATATATGCACACATGTACATCTCAAGGGAGAGAAGTTAAGAATGAGAATGAATGTGTGTATGGAGTGAGTGAATTAAGGGTAAGCCTCAAAATTGTTTATGGTCCATCTCTTAAGTCCTTCCACAGCACCACCACATAAAATTATATGATTATGTAAAACTTTAGTGAAGGATTTAAAAAAACCCAAGCCAAAACCATTGCCATCAAGTCGGTTCCAACTCATATTGACACTACAGGACAGAGTAGAACTGCCCCACAGGGTTTCCAAGTTGCAGCTGGTGGATTCGAACTCCTAACCTTTTGGTTAGCAGCCAAGCTCTTAACTACTATGGGATGAGAGCTCCTGTCTCAAATTACTTGCCTGCAAAATTGAGAGAAAGCCCATTTAATGGGGCAAGGTGTCAGGATGGCACAGAAGAAGGCGCCTTTGGGGCGCTACATTGTTGAGTCCTCGCTGTCACCCGAGCGGGTGGGTAGGAGAGGCCGGGGACGGCGGCACCCGTCTGAGGGGCGCCCAGGGGGCGGTGGGGCGGTGGCGGGGCGGCGCTGGGCCCGCCCCGCGGGGATCAATGGCCCGACTTCCTTCTGCTCGGCCGGCGGGCGGGCGGCCCAGCTGGAGGAAGCGGCGCGGCGGCCACGATGAGCGCGGGCGACGCCGTGTGCACCGGCTGGCTCGTGAAGTCGCCCCCCGAGAGGAAGCTGCAGCGCTACGTGAGTAGGGGCGCCGCCGGCCCACGGCCTCGGGGTAGGGCGGCGCCGGGCTGTGGGCGCCGCTACCCGCCGCCTCCGCGGCTGCTTGCCTGCGGGCCGCCGACCGACGGGCCCAGGCGAAAGCGAAATTGCACGTCGAGCCAGGCTCGCGCTGTCCGCGGGGCCGGGTGGGCCGCCGCTTGGTGCAGAGCCCAGAGGAGGAAGGGGACCAGGGCCGAAAGAGCAGGCGTCAGTCTAGGAGCAGGGCCTGGGAAACATTTAGAAAGAAGTGCTCCGGTCTCTGGCGGGGAGCGGCCTTCAGTGCCCTTGGCCGGCGAGGGGGCAGGGCAGGGGCTAGGGACAGGGCTGGGCCGAGGGGACCTGCCTGGGCCGGGCTGGCAGGCCTGCTTCTGCATCCTCCTTGGACTGTAAGCTGTGTTCTTGGTGCAGCTGTCACCGGACACTCCTGTAGGGAGCTTAGCATCGTGTCTCTTGTCAGCTGTTTCTTTATACCGAGACTACGTTTTCACAGTAACACAAGGAACTGTTGGCTTTTACTAATATGAAATAAGGGACTCGGAAGAACACATCTTCCAACAGATTGAATTGCCGGTTTAAAATGTACTGTCTACAGCGCAAGTGTTCGTTATTGCCATCAGTGTGTGCAGGACAAGGTCTTAAAACCCTGGGCGGAGAGATCGGGTTGCTACTGAGTATTATTCGGCCATTACGAAGAACCACTTCAGTCTCTTGGGAGCTGCATATAAATAGATACTAAGACTTGCTTATTTTAGGGGTAGCTTGATGGATCCATGATGTTCATGATGCCTAGCTTCCCTGCGACTCCAGATCCAGGTGGTAGGAACAAATCCGTGCATATCTGCACCAGTCTAAAGCCATCCACCCCAGAACACTTCCAGAGCATGTTTTCAAATGGTCATCCTAATTTCTGCCAGATTTCACCTGGTGTTTTCGCTCCCACATTTATGCGGCACCTATTGTGAAGAAGTGGGATTATAAGAAGTGTTTAATAATTTATGGAAATTTCCAGAATGTGTTCAGGGTCATAGGATCCCTCAGGGCCTTACCCCCTTGACCCTGGGCTAGACAGTGTCTCTCCCTTAGGGGTCTTTGGGATATTTTTAGTTGTTCAGTTGAACAACATTTAAAAAATAAAAAGTTTTTTCTACTTAGCATGTAGTTGCTGGATGTCTATAAATACAGTACAGTGATTTCTCTAACTACCATCGTGCCCCTATATCATTTTTTTTGAGTCCAGAAGTCCATAAACTCTGGGTACCATACAGCTCAGCCTCTGAATTGCCCAGCTGGTTTCCTGATAGTTACGGTATTTTGAAGACTCATTGCTGGGCAGGTGAGGGCTTTTGTCATAGATTGGTACTTAGGAAGAACACTGGACATTGGTTTCTTTGCTGCCCTTTTGAATGCAAGCCATTTTAAAGGTTCATTAGACATTTTCAGAGTGGTACTTACTTGCTTTCCAGCAGATGATTCAGGAAGATGCTAAACCTGGAGGGCAAAGTGTATGGAAGGTTTTTTCCCGGTCTTTTGTATCTTGTCCTGAGCACAGGTTTAGGAACTGTGGTAGTGTTTCATTAATTTTGGGAAAGCACAGGTGTGTATGCTTATTATCATTTGTGGTTTATTCTTTTTTGGTGGAATAGGAGTGTGGCAAGTGTGGACTTTGCAAAGCTCAGAGCTGTGTAGGGCAGTGATGGAGGAGGCTTGGCATGATCAACTTAAAAAGTGAATCGGACTTCAACAAGGGAGGACTAAGAGATGAGACTTCAGACATAAGAGTACCTAATGCCATTTTACCAACACTGCAAGACATAAAGCTTGACCTTTTAGTCCATGGTGGAGATTTTTTATAATGAGGGTCATAGTTTTTTAAACAATCAATGCATTTTGTGTGTGTGTGGAAATGGTCAGAAAAGTCCGTTTCCTCTCATCTCTAAATCTTGCAGGAACCTCTTGATGCCACTAGATGGCATTCACATGTCAGTTTAACGGGGCATGGACAGCGTTATAATTAACCAAAAACCAAACCCTGTGCCATCCAGTGGATTCCGACTCAAAGCGACCCTATAGGTCAGAGTAGAACTGCCCCCATAGAGTTTCCAAGGAGCGCCTGGCAGATTTGAACTGCCGACCCTTTGGTTAGCAGCCGTAGCATTTAACCACTATGCCACCAGGGTTTCCGTTATAATTAACAGCTGCCTCTAATTCAGCTCTAGTCCCACTTTGCGAGGCCCTTCCTTACTGCCCTTCCTCCCATTAATTGTGCAGCAACTCTCAGCTAGGCTCCTTGTTACTCACTGGAGATACAGAAGGTGGGAGGACCCCAAAACCTTGATCCCTGCCCTGGAGAACTTCAAGCCTACCATTTATCACACAATAACATAACAAAGCTAGTTAGTGGCATAGTCGGGGTAATCAATCAGTCAAGCAGCACCCCATTAATATTTGTAGAGTTAGAAATGGAAGCTCAGTCTGCTTTAAGGTAAATCTTTCAGTTCAGAGTAAGCTGGTGCTTCATCCAGTCGAATCCATGAGCTAAGGCAATCAGAAAAGGTACTTGATTCTTTCCTTTTGTATTTTTGGTTTCATAAGTAATATAGGAATATATTCTTATTGTAAAAATTTAAACAGTATAAAAATAAATAAAAGGCGAAAGACCCCCTCCCCTTAAGTCTTCTTTCACGTCCTACCCTCCCTGTACACTCCTGCCTAATCCCTTACCCTCCCCAGGGATAGCAGTTGTTAGCAGTTTATTGAGTATCATTCTAGAAAATATATAACTTTCTTTTTGTACAAATACTATACAAATCGTCCTGCAATTTGCTTTTTTTTTTAGATTGTGCTTTAGGTGAAAGTTTACACAGCAAATTAGTTTTTCATTAAACAATTAATACATGTGTCACTTTGTGACATTGGTTGCCAACCCTGCAACGTGTCAACATTCTCCCGTTCTCAACCTCAGCTTCCCCATTTCCATTCGTCCAGCTTTCCTATATCCTCCTGTCTTCTTAGCCTAGCCCCTGGGATGATGTGCCCATTCAGTCTCATATACATGGTTAAACTTTCTGTGTTATTATTTGTCTTATAAAAACAAAACCAAAACCAAACCAGTTGCTGTCGAGTCAATTCCAACCTGTCTAATCTTTTGCCTCATGCATGTGAAAGCTGGACAATAAATAAGGAAGACTGAAGAAAAATTGACACCTTTATATTATGGTGTTGGTGAAAAATATTGAATATACCGTGGACTGCCAGAAGAAGCGAACAAATCTGCCTTGGAAGAAGTACAGCTAGAATGCTCCTTAGAAGTGATCGTGCTTACTTAGGACATGTTGTCAGGAAGGATCAATCCCTGAAGAAGGACAACATGCTTGATAAAGTACAGGGTCAGCAAAAAAGAAGCCCCTCCATGAGATAGCCTGACACAGTGGCTGCAACAATGGGCTCAAGCAAAACAACAATTGTGAGGATGGCACAAGACCAGGCAGTGTTTCATTCTGTTGTACATAGGGTCGCTGTGAGTCGGAACTGACTCGATGGCACCTAACAACAACAATCTTTAGGTGAAGGGTGAACCTCAGGTGTGACTTCAGCACTGAGCTAAAAGGGCATCTGGGGGCCATACTCTCTGGGTTTTCCCAGTTTGTACCAGACCAGTAAGTCTGATCTATTTTTGTGAGTTTAAGTTTTGTTCTACATTTTTCTCCTGCTCTGTCCAGGACCCTCTATTGTGATCCCTGTCAGAGCAGTGCTGGACTCAGTCTGGTGGAGGCTGTGGTAGCTATGGTCAGTTAGTCCTTTGGACTAATCTTTCGCCTGTGTCTTTGGTTATCATCATTCTCCCTTGTTCCAGATGGAGTGGGACCAGTGGAGTATTTTAAGTGGCTGCTCACAAGCTTTTAAGATCCCAGATGCTACTCACCAAAGTAGAATGTAGAACATTTTCTTTATAAACTGTATTATGCCAGTTGAGCTAGATGTCTCCTGAGACCTTGATCCCCAGCCCCCAGCCCAGTAATTTGGTTCCTCAGGGAGTTTGTAGAAGCTTCTATTCATGAGGTTTTCACTGGCTACTCCTTTTCAGAAGTAGGCCGCCAGGTCTTTCTTCCTAGTCTTAGTCTAGAAGCTCAGCTGAGACTTGTCTGCCATGGGTGACCCTACTGGTATTTGAATACTGGTAGCAGAGCTTCCTGCATGACAGCAACATGCAAGCCCCCACAATACAACAAACAGACAGACACACGAGGGCCAATGTACAGATGACACAACCTTGCTTGCTGAAAGTGAAGAGGACTTGAAGCACTTACTAATGAAGATCAAAGACCACAGCCTTCAGTATGGATTACACCTCAACATAAAGAAAACCCAAATCCTCACAATTGGACGAATGGGCAACATCATGATAAATGGAGAAAAGATTGAAGTTGTCAAGGATTTCATTTTACTTGAATCCACAATCAACAGCCATGGCAGCAGCAGTCAAGAAATCAAAAGACGCATTGCATCGGGTAAATCTGCTGCAAAGGACCTCTTTAAAGTGCTGAAAAGCAAAGATGTCACCTTGAAGACTAAGGTGTGCCTGACCCAAGCCATGGTATTTTCAATCGCATCATATGCATGTGAAAGCTGGACAATGAACAAGGAAGACCGAAAAAGAATTGATGCCTTTGAATTGTGGTGTTGGTAAAGAATATTGACTATCATGGACTACCAAAAGAGTAAATCTGTCTTGGAAGAAGTACAACCAGAGTGCTCCTTAGAAGCAAGGATGGTGCGACTTCGTCTCACATACTTTGGACATGTTGTCAGGAAGGATCAGTCCCTAGAGAAGGATAAAGTAGTTGTTAGGTGCTGTGAAGTCGGTTCTGATTCATAGCAACCCTGTGTGCAACAAAACAAAAACACTGCTTGGTCCTGCGCCATGCTCACTGTCATTATGCTCGAGCCCATTGGTGCAGCCACTGTGTCAGTCCATCTCATTGAGGATCTTCCTCTTTTTCGCCGACCCTGTACGTTACCAAGCATGTTGTCCTTCTCCAGGGACTGACACCTCTTTGACAACATGTCCAAAGTATGTGAAATGTACTCTCACCATCCTTGCTTCTAAGGAGCATCCTGGTTGTACTTCTCTCAAGACAGATTTGTTCATTTTTTGGGCAGTCTATGGTATATTTAGTATTCTTCGCCACCACCACAATTTACAGGCATCAGTTCTCCTTTAGTCTTTCTTACTCATCGTCCAGTTTTTACATGCATATGAGGCGATTCGAGACAACCATGGCTTGAGTCATGCGCACCTTAGTCTTCAAGGTGACATCTTTGCTTTTGAACACTTTAAGGTAGTCTTTTGCAGCAGATTAGCCCAATGCAATGCATCTTTTGATTTCTTGACTGCTGCACCACGGGCGTTGATTGTGGATCCAAATAAAATGAAGTACTTGACAAGTTCAGTCTTTTCTCTGTTTATCATGTTGCTTATGATGGTAAAGTAGAGGGTCAGCGAGAAACAGGAAGACCCTCAAGGAGATGGATTGACACAGTGGCTGTAATAATGGGCTCAAGCATAATAATGATTGTGAGGGTGGTGCAGGACTGGGCAGTGTTTTGTTGTGTTGTACATAAAGTTGCTATGAATTAGAACCAACTCCATGACACCTAACAACATCCTAACAAGATGAAGCTTCTAGGACTTTGCCTTGGTCAAGTTGTGTTGACTTCTCCAGTATTTTGTACTGTTTTACCCTTCACCAAAGTTACCACTTATCTATTGTCTGATTAGTGTTTTTCCTGCCCCACCCCACCCCTCCTGTCCCTTGTAACCATCAAAGATTCTTTCTGTGTATAAACCTCTTCATGAGTTCTTACAGTAATGATCTCATACAGTATTTGTCCTTTTGTGATTGACTGATTTCACTCAGCATAATGCCCTCCAGATTCGTCCATGTTGTGAGATGTTTCAAAGATTTAGCCTTGTCCTCGACGGCAGTGGGTTTGTTTTTTTTTTTTTATCGTTGCATATTAAGGTATTCTGTTATGTGTATGTGTATCATAGTTTATCTATTCTCATGTTGATGGGCACTGTGATGGTTAATGGAAACCCTGGTGGCGTAGTGGTTAAAAGCTATGGCTGCTAACCAAAAGATCAGTAGTTCAAATCCATTAGGCACTCTTTGGAAACTCTGTGGGGCAGTTCTACTCTGTCCTGTAGGGTTGCTATGAGTCGAAATTGACTCGAAGGCAACGGGTTTGGTTTTTTTGATTTTTTGGTGATGGTTAAGATTGTGTCAACCTGGGTGGGCCATGATTCTCTGTGGTTTGGCAGTCGTATAATGCGATCACTTCCCTGTTGAGATTTGATGCATGATCACCCCCATGATTGGATCTGTTGTAAGTAGCCAATCAATTGAAGGGGAGTTTCCTTGGGCATGTGGCCTGCATCCAGTGTGGGTGGACATTCAAGCAGGGTTCGGAGGCTTTTGCTCCTTCTGGATCCTGCAGCTGGCTCCTGTTCATCTGACCTCCTGTTCTTGGGACTTGAGCTAGCAGCCCTGCAGTCTTGCCTGCCAATCTGGGGATTTGTCAATCATCACAGCCTGTGAGCAACAGCCTTGCTCTCCAGCCTACCGATCTTGGGTTCACCAGCCCCTGCAGCTATGTGAATCAGGAGAAACCTCTTTCCTGACCCATGGACTTGGGAAATTATAGCCTCTACCACTGCGTGACGGGTCTGGGTTACCACTGCGTGAACCATTTCCTTGATATAAATCACTCTCTCTGTATATGTATTTATATGCTTTACTGGTTTTGGTTCTCTAGAGAACCCAGCCTAAGACAGGCACTTAGGTTGTTCCTATCTTTTTACTATTGTGAATAATGCTGTAGTGAACGTGGGTGTGCATACGTCTATTCGTGTGATGGCTCTTATTTCTTTAGGGTATATTCCTAGGAGTAGGATTGCTGTATCATATGGTATTTCTATTTCTAGCTTTTTAAGGAAGCACCATATCATTTTCCAAAATGGTTATACCATTTTGCATTCCCACCACCACGAGTGCATAAGAGTTCCAGTCTTCCCGCAGCCTCTTCAATATTTGTTATTTTCTGTTTTTTTCATTCATGCCAGTAATGTCAGGGTGAGATGGTATCTTATTGTAGTTTTGATTTGCGTTTCTCTAATGGCTAATGATTGCAAGCATTTCCTCATGTGTCTGTTAGTCACCTGAATGTCTTCTTTAGATATCCTTTGTCCATTTTTTAATTTGATTATTTGTCTTTTTGTTGTAGAGGTATTGGATTTTCTTATAGATTTTAGAGATTAGACCTTTGCCATACATGTCATAGCCAAAAAAATTTTCCCAGTCTGTAGGTTCTCTTTTTATTCTTTTGATGAAGTCTTTTGATGAGCATAAGTGTTTAATTTTTAGAAGATCCCAGTTATCTAGCTTATCTTCTGCTGTTTGTGTATTGTTATTTTGGGTTTGTATCCTATTTATGCTGTGTATTAGGGCCCTTAGCATTGGCCCTATTTTTTTCTTCCATGATGTTTATGGTTTTTGTTTTTTTATTTAGGTCTTTGATCCATTTTGAATTAGTTTTGTGTATGGTATAAGGTATGGGTCCTGTTTCATCTTTTTACAGATAGACATCCAGTTTTGCCAGCACCATTTGTTAAAGAGACTGTCTTTTCCCCATTTAACGGACTTTAGGCCTTTGTCAAAGGTGGATTTACATCTGGGTTCTTGATTCTGTTCCATTGGTCAATGTGTCTGTTGTTGTACCAATACCAGGCTGCTTTGACTACCGTAACTGTATAGGAGGTTCTGTGGTCAGGTAACGCGAGGCATCCTACTTTGTCCTTCTTCTTCAATAATGCTTTATTATCTGGGGCCTCTTTCCTTTCCAAATAAAACTAATGATTAGTTTTTCAATCTCTTTAAAGAGTGTTGTTGGTATTTGGATCAAGATTGCATTGTATTTGTAGATTGCTTTGGGTAGAATTGGCATTTTCACAATTTCTCTTTTCATTGCTGTTAGAGTTTGTTTATGTATTTTGGAGCCCTGTCATTGGGTGCGTAGATATTTATTATGGTTATGTCATTATGGTGGATTATCCTTTTAATCATTATATAATGTCTTTCCTTGTTTTTTTTATGGTGGATTTTGTCTTAAAGTCTATTTTATCTGAGATTAGTTTTGCCACTCCTGCTCTTTTTTAGTAGTTGTTTGCTTGATATATTTTCTCCTATCCTTTGATATTTAATATATTTATGTCTTTGTTCCTAAGGCATGTTTCTTGTCAACAGCGTATTGATGGATCATGTTTTTTTTAATCCATTCTGTCACTCTCTGTCTCTTTATGGGTGCATTTAAGCTATTTATGTTCAGTGTGATATTGATAGGTGTGAGTTTATTGCTGTCATTTTGTAGTGTTTTTTTTTTTTGTGTGTGTGGTGCTGATGTTTTCTTTGTTCCCCTTACTCTCCTATGCTGTTTCTTTTGTTTGTGGATTTTCTTTTTGTTTCTTTTGTTTTTGTAGATTTTGTGTTTACTGTTTTTGTTTCTTCTTTATTTTGATGAGTAGGTTCATTAACTTTGTGGTTACCTTGAAATTTACCCCTATTTTCCTAAATTTGAACCAGTCTTTTATTACTTTATATCACCTTGACTTCCTCTCCATTTGAAAGTTCTATGCCTACACCATCTATTCCCCCTTTTATTGTTTTGACATTGTTGTCATTTACAGATTGACATCTCTGGTTCCCTGTTGTAAATCTTTTAGCTTTGTTTTATCCTTGAGAGTTCATTATCTAGGTTGGTATCTGGCTGACATGTCCTGTGTCCTAGATTCAGGTTGTTGTCTGATGTTTTTAGTCCTCTAACCAAAGGACTTCTTTAATAATTCTTGTAAGTTTGGCTTGTTTTTTACGTATTTTTTTTTTGTAAATTTTCGTTTATCTGGGAATGTCCTCATTTCGCCATCATATTCGAGTGAGAGTTTTGCAGGATATGTTGTTCATGGTTGGCAGTTTTTTTCTTTCAAGGTTTTATGTACGTGAACCTTTTTTCTTCTTGCGTACATGGTTTCTGCAGAGTAATCAGAGCTTAGTCTTATTGTTTCCCCTTTGTATGTGACTTTTTGTTTTTCTTTTTTTTTTCAGCTGCTCTCAGGATTCTTTCTTTGTCTTTGGTTTTGGTGAGTGTGATTATGATACATCTTGGTGACTTTCTTTTGGGGTCTATCCCATATGTGGTTCATTGAGCTTCTTGAATGGTCAGCTTTTCATCTTTCATGGTATTAGGGAAGTTTTCTGTCAGCAATTCTTTGATGATCCTCTCTGTGTTATCCATTTTCTCCCCCTGTTCTGGAACTCCGATCACATGCAAATTTTTGCTCTTGATTTTATCCCACATATTTCTTAGGTTTTCTTCATTCTTTTCTCCGATTTTTCCTCAAACAAAGTGGTATCCAAGGATTTGTCTTCAATTTTGCTGATCCTGTCTTCCATTGTTTCGGATTTGCTCCTAAAACCTTCTATTGCTTGTCCATTTCTGAAATCGTGTTGTTTATCTTCTAGATTTCTAATTGCTGTTTTGGTGTGATTTCTAATTATTTATTTTGGCATTTTGTTCTTGTGTTGTTTTCCTGAAATTTTCAATTGCTTTGTCTCTATTTTCCCTGTATTTTCCATGATTTTCTCTATTTTTTCCTTAGTTTTGTCTGCGTTTTCTTCGATCTCTTCCCTAATCTCTTGGAAAGCCCTGAATATTAGACTTTTGAATTCCCTATCAGGTAGTTCCGGTCCTTTTCTTCTATCGGAGGGTCATCTGGTGTTTTATTTTTTTGCTTACCGGAGCCATTCTGTCCTATGTTTTTAAACATTTTGCTATTGTTTGCTGTTTCCAAGACATTCAGGATTTATTTTCTTTATTCATTGATTGTAGGTTTGTTTGTTTCATCCTGCTTTTTTGTTTTATTTGATAATGTCTGAGCGAGTGGGCTTGGTGTGTTGTTGCTTGCTTATCTGTGGGCATGGTAGTCCTCACCTTGTCCAGGTAGACAGGGCCAGTTGCTTAGCTGTGGTGCAGCAGGGCAGGTCCAGCAAGGGGTGGGGGTTGGGTTGGGTCATTTGCAGCATGAACTGGGACCAGCAGGTTGGGTCTGGGGGTGACGCAGTGGGGCGGGGTGCCAGGGTCCTTAGGTCCACATCAGTTTCGCTTGGGAGCACGGCACTCAGTGGGGCACTGCCACAGACAGTACAGGGTCCGAGGTTCTGCACTGGTTCTGCACAGGGGCACAGTGCTTGGTGGGGTTGGGCCAGGGGGTGGCACAGGGCAGGTCTGAGGGCCTGGAGGACTGCACCAGTGCCACTCAGTGGCACAGCACTTGGCTGGCGGTGCAGAGAGGCAGTAAGGAAGGGAGAGGTTGTGATGTGAGAAGCTAAGTGGGAGAGAGAGGAGAGAGAGAAACAGAAGCAAAAAATAAAATGATTGATAGCACGATGGGAGTCAGTAGGTGGGGGTGGGGCAGACCCAGGGAAGCCGTGTACTGGTCATTCTCTAGCTGAGCAATGTGGCATGGCCTGTTGAGAAGTGGCAGGGGTGGCACACAGGGCTAGGTGAGTGGGAGAAAGGAAAGGAAGGGAGAGAAAGAGAGAGAGGAAACAAAAAACCATAAAATATGGTGCTGAGGGAACTGGCCTTTGGTGGTGGGGCGGAATCGGGATGGCGGTGAGCTGGTGTCTCTCTCTCTGGGTAGTGTGGCACAGCCTTTCAGGAAGTTGCAGAGGCAGCACAGGGCCTAGGTGGAGGAGAGAAGGAAAAGGGAGAAAGGGAAAGATGAAGAAAAATAAAAAATGCAGCACTAAGGGATCCAGCGGGTGGGAATGGGCCAGACCCAGAGAGGCCAGTGGCGCTGTAGGTGAGCAGTGCGGCAAAGCCTATTGAAAAGGGGCAGGGGTAGTACATGGAGCTAGGTGGGTGGGAAAAAGAAAAGGAAGGAAGAGAGAGAGAAGAAACAAAAAATGTGGTGCTGAGGGAACCAGCCATCGGGGGTTAGAGGGAATCAGGGTGGTGGTGAGCTGGCGTCTCTCTTGCTGGGCAGCGCAGCACGTCCCGTCAGGAAGGGGTGAAGGCAGTGCAGGGCCGGGTGCTCTGTCTCCCCTTGGGAGCTCTGTGAAGTTGCCTTCCCGCATTTCCTGTCCGGGGTCGTTGGTGGCTGTGCTCCAAGGTGGTGAATTCACCGTAGCTCTCCTCGTTCTCCCTTCTCTGTCAGTTTCTTCCATTTCGTGCTTGATCTAGCTCTTTGTCCCTTCATTTCTTGCTTAGGGTTCCAGGATTGGCATTTGTATCTGTTTTTCTTAGTTTTTTTGGTCTTTGCTGCAGAAGGACGGCATGGTGCTTCTATCTATAGTACCATGCTGGCTCTCTGCAATTTGCTTTTTTCACAACAATCCTGGACATCTTTCCAAGTCACCACATACAGATTTACTTCATTCTTTTTACCCATTGCCTAATATTCCTGGTAATAGATACAACATAATTTCACAAATCCTCTGTTGATGAACATTCAGCTTCTATCTTCCCAATTGTAAAGAATCCTATAATAACAATAGGAGCTCTGGTGGCATGGTGGTTAAGAGCTTGGCTGCTAACCAAAGGGTCAACCGTTCAAATCTACCAGGTGCTCTTTGGAGACCCTATGGGGCAGTTCTACTCTGTCCTATAGGGTTGCTATGAGTCAGAACCAACTCGATGGCACCTAACAACAACATAAAATAATAGCAATGATAATAAAAATTATAATAATTCCCATTTATTAAATGTTCATATGTGTTGGGCATTATGGTAAGGACTTACTCGTATTATCTCATTTAATCTTCAAAACAATGCCAAAAGCCAGGTACTGTTGTTATCTCTGGATACGAGTTCCTTGTTGGATATAGATATATAGTTTGCAAATATTTTCTACTAGTTTGTAGTTTGTCTTTCCATTCTATTCATAGTGTCTTTTGCAGAGCAAAAGTTTTTAATTTTGATAAAGTCCAATTTATCAGTTTTTTCTTTTGTGGATCATGCTTTTGATGTCAAGTCTGAGAACTCTGCTTAACCTTCGATCCCAAAGATTTTCTCCTGTGTTTTTTCTGAGGAAACCCTGGTGGCGTAGCGGTTAAGTGCTATGGCTGCTAACCAAGAGTTCAACAGTTCAAATCCTCTATGGGGCAGTTCTACTCTGTTCTATAGGGTAGCTATGAGTCGGAATCAAACAACGGCAGTGGGTTTGGTTTTTTTGGGGTTGGGTTTTTTCTAAAAGATTTATAATTTTAAGTTTTACATTTAGACCTATGATCCATTATGAGTTAATTTTTATAAAAGGTGTCAGGCTCATGTTGAGGTTCGTTTTTTTGCATACGACTTCCAATTGTCTCAATACCATTTATTGAATAGATTGTCTTTACGCCAGTGAATTGTTTTTGCAGTTCTGTCAAAAACCAATTGGCCCTATTTATGTAGGTCTATTCTGGATTTGGAAACCTTGGTGGTGTAGTGGTTAAGTGCTGTGGCAGCTAACCAAAAGGTCAGTAGTTCAAATCCACCAGGCGCTCCTTGGAAACTCCATTGGGCAGTTCTGCTCTGTCCTGTAGGGTCACTACAAGTTGGAATCGACTCGACGGCAAAGGGTTTGGTTTGGTATGTCTGGATTCTCTATTCTGTTGATCTATTTGTTTACCTTATTGCCAGTACCTGCTGTTTTGATAACCAAAGCTTTATAATAGTTCTTGAAATCAAGTATTAAAGATACCTCAACTTTGTTTTTCTTTTTCAGAATTGTTTTGGCTATTCTAGTTTCTTCACTTTTCCATATCAGTTTTAGAATTAGGTTGTAAAATGATTCCTGTATATTGATTTTGTATCCTGCATATTTCCTAAACTGATTTATTCTAGTAGCCTTGTTTATAGTTAGAACCTCCAGTGCTATCAACATTGCATAGAAATGATGAGAGCAGGCATCCTTGCCTTTTTCCTGATCTTAGGGGGAATGCATTCAGGCTTTCACATTTAAGTATGTTAGCTATAGGCTTTTTGTGGTGTTGTTGTTGTTAGGTGCCGTTGAGTCAGTTCTGACTCATAGTGAACCTCTGTACCTGCCCGGTCCTGTGCCATCCTTACAATCATTGTTATGCTTGAGCCCATTGTTGCAGCCACTGTGTCAATCCATCTCATTGAAGGTCTTCCTCTTTTCTGCTGACCCCGTACTTTACCAAGCAGGATGTCCTTCTCCAGGGACTGATCCCTCCTGACAACATGTCCAAAGTATGTGAGATGCAGTCTCGCCATCCTTGTTTCTAAGGATTCTGGTTGTACTAAGGTTTTTTCTAAGTGTCTTTTATCAAGGTGAGGAAGTTCCCTTGTATTGCTAGTTTACCAAGACTTTTTAATGCGAAAGTATGTGAATGTATGTTGGATTTTGTCAAATGCTTTTTCTGCATGTATTAAAGTAATATGTTTTTTTTCTTTTTTAGTCTATTACTATTATGGATTGAAAATATGTGTTGTAAATCCTTATCTTTATGCCTGTGGCTATACTCCCATTTGGGAATGGGTTGTCTTTGTTATGTTAATGAGGCAGGATTAGTGTAGGGTGTATTTCATATCAGTCTCTTTTGAGATATAAAAGAGATTAAACAAGGAAGCAAGGAAGCAGAGATGGGAGAGAATAGATGCCATGCCATGTGAAGATCACCAAGGAGCCAGGGAGTAAGGACTCTCCCCCAGAACCAAGAGAGAGGGAAAGACTTCCCCTAGAGCTGACACCCTGAATTTGGACTTCTAGCCTCCTCAACTGTGAGAAAATAAATTTCTGTTTGTTAAAACCACCCATTTAAAAAACAAGACAAAAAAACCATCCATTTGAGGTATTTCTGTTTTAGCAGTACTAAACAGCTAAGACAGTTACTATGGTGAGTTACACTGATTGATTTTCAAATGTTGAGCTAGCCTAGAACTGGAATAAACTTCACTTGGTTGTGATGTATTATCCTTTTTATATATTGCTGCATTTGATTTGCTGATACTTCGATGAGGATATTTGTGTCTCTGTTCATGAGGGCTATTGGTGTATAGTTTTCTTTTTTTTTTTAACTGTGTCTGGTTTTGATATTAGCTTGATGCTGACCTCATAAAATGAACTGGGAAGTGTTCCCTCCTCTTCTGTTTTCTGAACTAATTTTGTAGAATCGATATGCCTTCTTTCATAAATGTTTGGTAGAATTCACCGTCAAAACCATCTGGGCCTGAGCTTTTCTTTGTGGGACTGTTATTAACTATAAATGCAATTTTTTAAATATATACAGGACTATTTAGGTTGTCAGTGTCTTCTTGAGTGAGCTTTGGTAGTTTGTGTCTTTCAAGGATTTTGTTTATTTCATCTAAGTTCTTCAATTTATTTGCATAAAATTGATTGTTATAGTCCCTTATTATCCTTTTAATGTCTGTAGGATCTGTTGTAATGGGTCTTCTTTCATCTATGATATTGAAATTTATGTCTTCTATGCTTTTTTCCCTGATCAGTCTAGCTAATTTTATCAATTTTACTGATATTTTCTAAAAACCAGCCTTTGGTTTTATTGATCTTCATTGTTTCTCTGCTTTCGGTTTCATTGATTTCTCCTCTTTATTATTTTCTTCTTTTTGATTGCTTTGAGTTTAATTTTATCTCGTATTTATCTAGTTTCTTAAGGTGCAAGCATAAATTACTGATTTGAGACCTGTCTTATTTTCTAATATATAAGCCTTTAATGCTGTAAACTTTCCTCTAAGCGCTGCTTTAGGTGCATCCCACAAGAGTTTATAGTTGTGTTTCCATTTTCATTACTTGCAAAACATTATTTAATAGTTTCCCCTGAGATTTTCTCCTTGACCCAAGGATTGCTTAAAAGTTTTTTGTATAATCCTCAAGTATTGGGGGATTTTCCATATATCTTTCTGTTATTAATTTCCAGTTAAATCCCATTATGATCTAAGAACATGCTCTGTATGATTTCTGTTCTTTAAAATTTGTTAAGTTTATTTTATAGTCCAGAATACGGCTTTTCTTGGAGAATATTACATGTGCACTTGAAAGAAAACGTGCATTATTTCATGTTGGGTGAAGTGTTCTATAAATGTCAATTAGATGAGGTTGGTTGATAGTGTTGTTCAGTTCTTTTATAGCCTTACTGATTTCCTGTTTACTTTTACTACCAATTACTTAGAGAGGAATATGGAAGTTTTCACCTGTAGTTGTGGATTTGTCCACTTCTCCATTTAATTCTAATTGTTTTTGTTTCATGTGTTTTGATGTTCTGTTGTTAGTTGCGCCCATTTATGATTATTATGTTTTCTTGGAGAATTGACCCCTTTTTCATTGTTTAATGTCTCTTTTTATCCCTGAAGGAGCCCTGGTGGAGTAGTGGCTAAAGCAATCAACTGCTAATCGAAAGATTGGCAGTTCGAAATCACCAGGAGTTCTGTAGGAGAAAGGTGTGGCAGTCTGCTTCCATAGAGATTTATAGCCTTGAAAACCCTATGGGGTCGCTATGAGTCAGAACTGACTTGACGGCACAGGGTTTTTGGATTTGGGTTTTATCCCTCATGCTATTCCTTGTTCTGAAGTCTACTTTTTCTTATATAAATACAGCCAGCCTTGCTTTCTTTTGATATGTGCTTGCATATTATATATTTTTTCCATTCTTTTACTTCTGACCTACCTGTGTCTTTATATTTAATGTGGGTTTCTTTTTAAAATTTTTTTATTACTTGTGCTTTAAGTGAAAATTTACAAATCAAGTCAGTCTGTCATAGAAAAACTTACACACACCTTGCTATGTACTCCTAGCTGCTCTCCCCATAATGGGAAAGCACATTCCTCCTCTCCACCCTATATTCCCCGTGTCCATTCAGCCAGCTCCTGTCCCCCTCTGCCTTCTCATGTCGCCTCCAGATAGGAGTTGCCCACATAACCTCATGTGTCTACTTGAACCGAGAAGCTCACTCCTCACCAGTATAATTTTCTGTCTTACAGTCCAGTCCAATCCCTGTCTGAAGAGTTGACTTTGGGAATGGTTCCAGTCTTGGGCTAACAGAAGGTCTGGGGACCATGACCTCCGGGGTCCGTCTAGTCTCAGTCAGACCATTAAGCCTGGTCTTTTTATGAGAATTTGAGGTCTACATCGCACTGTTCTCCTGCTCCGTTAGGGGTTCTCTGTTGTGTTCCCTGTCAGGGCAGTCACTGGTGGTAGCTGGGCACCATCTAGCTATTCTGGTCTCAGGGGATGTAGATTCTTGTTTATGTGGCCCTTTCTGCCTCCTGGGCTCATCTTTACCTTGTATCTTTGGTGTTCTTCGTTCTCCTTTGCTCCAGGTGGGTTGAGACCAAATTGATGCATCTTGGGTGGCTGCTTCCTAGCTTTTAAGACCCCAGAGGTAATGTGGGTTTCTTATAGACAGCATATAGTTAGTTGGGTCTTGCTTTTGTATGATATCTTACCTTTTTTGTTTTAATTAGTGAGTTTAGTTCATTCACATAAAATGTGATTATTGAAATGTTTGTATTAAAATCTGTTATCTTTCTACCTGTTTTGTGTCCTATCCTTTGTTTTTTTGTTGTTGTTGTTGTTGTTTGTTTGTTTGTTTTGCCCTCTGTTTCTGCCTTCTCTCAGGTTAATTGAACTTTTTATATTATTCCATTTTTTTTCTCTACTATTTGGCACTTTGACTACTGACATAGAGGTTGGTGGTTTGAACACACCCAGAGATGCCTTGGAAGAAAGACCTGGTGATCTACTTCTGAAAGGCCACAGCCTTGAAAACGCTAAGGAGCAATTCTATTCTGCATACATGGGGCCACCATGAGTCAGAATTGACTCAACAGCAACTGGTTTTTGTTTGTTTTGATTGACTTATTGTTAATAACATTTTTGTTTTTTAGTAATTTCTGCGGAGTGTACAATATACATCTGTAATTAATTAGAGTCTTCCTTTAATTATTATACCACTTCATAAGTAGTTTAAGGACCTTACAACAATATATTCCCAATTACATCCTTACATTCTTTGTGCTATTGTCAAATATTTTACTTTTATGCATGCTATAAACACATGATACATTGCTACTAACTTTGTTTTAGATAGTTATCTTGTAGAGCAATTAAAAATAAGGAAAAAAGAAAAAAATCAAATTAACCTTCCTTTATTTATTCCATCTCCAGCACTCTTCATTTCTTTGTATAGATTCAAGTTTCTGTCTGGTACCATATTCCTTCTGCTTGAAGAACTTCCTTTAACTTTCCATGTAGTTTAAGTTTTCTGGCAACAAATTTTCTCAGTTTTTGTTTGAGAAATTTCTCCTTCATTTTTGAAAAACATTTTCACTGGGCATAGAATTCTGTCTTCACAGTTTTGTTGTTATTTTCTTAAAGATGTCACTGCATTGTCTTCTGGTTTCAGTTTCCTCTAGGAATACCTTATGTTTAGGGTGGGGACTGGTTGTTAGAGGTTTCTTTTCAATGTCTGCTTGCCCCTCAGCTTTTCAACGTCTGATTGCCCCTCTCCTTTTTGTATTGTGCCTAAGAGAGATCCTCTTCCTTGTAGCTCCCCCAGCAGTATTTCACTGTTGGTGTTACTCAGTGCTTGTTAGCCTGATAAGTGCTTGATGGGATTTGTAGGAAAAAAGCCTGCAAGAGGGTGCGAACCTCCTCGTATCTATGGCCCCCAAAGGCTTCACATCTTCTCACTAGGCCACGCTCAGCCTCTACCAATTCATCAGCTATCCTCACTGATGCTGTGTTTTCTTCTCTGAATATCACTTACGATGGTCTGTTGCTGTCTTTCACGTTCACTGGTCTTTTTTTATTTTTAATGCAGTATCTAATCTGCTGCTAATTCTGTCTAGTGTATTTTTTCATCTCAGGCCTTATATATTTCATCTCTAAAAGTTTGTGTCTTTTTTTTTAATCTTTCATGTCCCCCTTTAATATGCTTATACTTTACCTTCTTGAACATGTGGAATGTATTTATATTAGCTGTTTTAACGTCCTTGTCTATTAATGAAAAGTGTGGAAACTTCTCTTCCATTTTGGAGGGGATAGCCCAGCATGGTCAATATCATTATGCCCTTAGAAACTTCACTCAGGGGCCTGGAGTTTTGTGGAGTTCATTTCACAGTTTCTGGCATGCTTTGTCTTACTAAGCCAAGGTATTCTCTACTTTGTGCTCAGCAGATCTAATCAGCATGATGTCATCAATGTAGAGGTCCAGTGTGATATTCTGTGAGAAGTTAAGATGATCACAATCTCTGTGGAGTAGATTATGGCAGAGAGCAGCAGACTTTACATAGCCCTGAGGCTAGATAATAAAGATGTACTATTTTCCCTGCCAGTTGAACATGAACTGCTTCTGCTTATCTCTGCAAGTTGATGTAGAGATAAAAGCATTTGCCAGATCAGTAGCTGTATAACAGGTGGCAGGGCTGTGTTGATTTGTTGCAGTGAAGTGACCATATATAGAAGAACAGGTGCAGTTGACATCACCACTGGATTAAGTTTATGATAATACATTCTCTAAAATCCATCCATCTTCTGCACAGACCAAACAGGCATGTTAAATGGGGATGTGGTAGGAATCACCACACTTGCATCTCTCAAGTCTTTGATGATGGCTAATCTCTGTACTTTTGAATTACTGTTCTGGTAGTGAGTGTGGGAAGTTCTGGTGACTTTTGCCCGTACCATCATAGCCATCACTCCACAGGTCAGAAGGCTGATGTGGGGATTTGGTAAGTTGTCAGGGACATCTGTTCCAATTATATGTTTAATAACTGGGGAAATGGCCATAGACCCACTGGGCTCACTCTGAGATGGAGTTAGGTCAAAGTTTTACATTTTTTCCTTTATATAAGACAAGGAAATTCTGCCACCTCTGGCCCTACCCTTTGACACCAAGACAGTTCTGCTTCCTGTACTCCTTGTGTCTTCAGCTTCTGCTTCTTGGTGCCTTGGTCTCTCGGCCCCTTGAGCCTCTTGGGCCGGCTTAGCCTTCGCCCTGCTCAGGCAAGTATTACAAAGCTCTTTGGCTCTACTGATCAGTGCCTAGAGGCATCCCATTCTACCAGTAAGCCTCAGTCTGAAGGCATTCAGCTCTCTCACTTCATGGGTTGGCAAGCCTAGCTCCATCAACAGGTGCCTAGAGGCACCCCCCTCCACCAGAAAGCCTCCCACCCGAAGGCATTCAGCTCTCTCGCTCCATGGGTTGGCTCCTGGCCATCTCTCACTGGTCTTCTGGTTCTGCTCTGCCATTTCTCTGCCCACTGCTTCTTAGTGTCTGCACCATCTCTGGTGTTACAGCTCTCCTCATTTTCTTCTGAGCCCTCATCAGAATTGACTTCGATGTCCATAATTTCACCAGCAGTGTTTTCAAGGCAGTCTAGACTTTTACTCTCAGGTACGTTAAAACTCTTCCAGCCTTTACTCATTACCCAATTCCAAAACCACTTCCATATTTTAGGTATCTGTTAGAGCAGCACCCCACTCCTGGTACCAATTTCTGTCTTAGTTATCTAGTGTTGCTATAACAGAAATACCACAAGTGGATTGCTTTAATAAACAGAAATTTATTCTTTCATGGTTAAGGAGGCTTGAAGTCCAAATTCTGGGTGCCAGCTCCCAGGGAATCAAGGGTAGTGATTCCTACCACATCCCCATTTAACATGCCTGTTTGATCTGTGCAGAAGATGGATGGATTTTAGAGAATGTATTATCATAAACTTAATCCAGTGGTGATGTTAACTGCACCTGTTCTTCTATATACGGTCACTTCACTGCAACAAATCAACACAGCCCTGCCACCTGTTATACAGCTATTGATCTGGCAAATGCTTTTATTTCTGCATCAACTTGCAAAGATAAGCAGAAGTAGTTCAAGTTCAACTGTCAGCTCTGGGGGAAGGTCCTTGTCTCCTTTCAACATCTGTGGGCCTGGATTTCCTTGGAAATCTCCATATGTCTAAAGAGCTTTGTAACTTTTTCCCTAGCAAGGCAGAAGCAGGGCTGGCCAAAGAGGTCCCAGAGGCCAAGGGGCCGAGAGGCCAAGGAATCAGAAAGCAGAAGCTGAAGAGACAAGGAGCATGGGAAACAGACCTGCCTCAGTCTCAAAGCGTGGAGCCACGGCCTCTGGGGTGTCAAAGGGTGGCTTCCTAGGTTTCAAAGAGTCAGATTTTCACCAACTCGGTTCAGGAATGTGGGGCTGCAATTCACTAGTGCCAGGGGGGTGGGGCCAGATCTAATGCCCAAAGCTGAGGGGAGGGGGCTGCCATGCCCAAAGGGTAGAAGAATGGGACCTGCCAGGGCCAAGGGGGTGGGGACGCCACTCAGTTGGACTAGGAGAATGGGGCCACTCAAAGCCAAGGAAGCAGAGTTGCCTTCCCAGTGGGCCTAGAGGGCAGAACTGAAGCCCAAGGCTGAGGGAGCTCCATCCAGAATCCAGAAAGCATGGCCAAGACCTAGAGTCTGGAGGGCAGGGCCACTGCCTATATGGTCTCAGAGTACAGAGGATTATTTTCAAGCCTTGAGAGCTAATGCAAATTGTTCTGCTGGGTTTTGGACATTATTCCTTATTTCCTTCCAGTTTCTCTCATTTGTAATAGAAATGTCTACCATATGCCTGTTCCGCCATTGTACTTTGGAAGCAGATAACTTGTAGTCTAGATTTCACAGGTTCACAGATGAAGAGGAATCTTGCCCCAGGATGGAATTTGGATTTGGAGTCAATTTAAGACTTTTGGGATGATACGATGGGCTGAGTGTGTTTTGTATGTGGCAAGGGCGTGAATTTTGGGGGGCCAAAGGATGGAATGGATGTTTGTAGCTGTTTCTTCTCATTTTGAGTTCTGCCACATGAGCAAATGAAGGTCCTGAAAGCTTGACTCCATCCATGTCATTAAGGTTGACTCTACTTTGAGGAAGTAGCTCTTTCCCAATTGTCTTTTGAGTGCCTTCTGGTCTGGGGGGCTCATCTTCCAGCATTATATCAGACAGTGTTCCGCTGCTATTCATAAGGTTTTCACTGGCTAATGCTTTTCAGAAGTAGACTGCCGGGTCCTTCTTCCTAGTCTGTCTTAGTCTGGAACCTCAGCTGAAACCCGTGCTCCATGGGTGACCCTGCTGGTATCTGAATACCGGTGGCATAGCTTCCAGCATCACAGCAACATGCAAGCCCCCACTGTACGACAAACTGACAGACATGTGAACATCAATATCCTAGGCGTTAGTGAGCTGAAATGGACTGGTATTGGCCGTTTTGAATTGGACAATCGCATGGTCTACTATGCCGGGAACGACAACTTGAAGAGGATGGCGTTGCATTCATTGTCGAAAAGAACATTTCAAGATCCTTCATGAAGTACAGCACTCTCAGTGATAGGGTAATATCTATACGCCTACAAAGAAGACCAGTTAATGCGACTATTACTCAAATTTACACACCAACCATCAAGGCCAAAGATGAAGAAAGGGAAGATTTTTACCAGCTGCTGCAGTCCGAAATTGATGGAGCATGCAATCAAGGTGCGTTGTTAATTACTGGGGATTGGAATGCAAAAGTTGGAAACAAGGATCAGTAGTTGGAAAATATGACCTTGGTGATAGAAACGATGCTGGAGACCGCAGGATAGAATTTTGCAAGACAAACAACTTCTTCATTGCTAATACCTTATTTCACCAACATAAATGGTGACTATACACGTGGACCTCACCAGATGGAGTACACAGGAATCGAATTGACTATATCTGTGGAAAGAGATGATGGAAAACCTCAATATCATCAGTCAGAACAAGGCCAGGGCCCAACTGCTGAACAGACCATCAATTGCTCATATGCAAGTTCAAGTTGAAGCTGAAGAAAATCAGAGCAAGTCCATGAGAGCCAAAATATGACCTTTAGTGTATCCCACCTGAATTTAGAGACCATCTGAAGAACAGATTTGATGCATTGAACACTAGTGACCAAAGACCAGACGAGTTATGGAATGACATCAAGAACATCATACATGAAGAAAGCAAGAGGTCACTGAAAAGACAGGAAAGAAAAGACCAAGATGGATGTCAGAGGAGACTCTGAAACTTGGCCATGAATGTCGGGCAGCTAAAGCAAAAGGAAGAATTGATGAAGTAAAAGAACTGAACAGAAGATTTCAAGGGGCAGCTTGAGAAGACAAACTAAAGTATTATAATGACATGTGCAAAGAGCTGGAGATGGAAAACCAAAAGGGAAGAACACGCTTGGCATTTCTCAAGCTGAAAGAACTGAAGAAAAAATTCAAGCCTCGAGTTTCAATAGTGAAAGATTCTATGGGGAAAATATTAAATGACACAGGAAGCATCAAAAGAAGAAGGAAGGAATACACAGAGTCATTATACCAAAAAGAATTGGTTGATATTCAACCATTTCAAGAGGTAGCATTTGATCAGGTACTGATGGTACTGAAGGAAGAAGTCCAAGCTCCACTGAAGGCATTAGTGAAAAACAAGGCTCCAGGAATTGACAGAATATTGATTGAGATGTTTCAACAAATGGATGCGGTGCTAGAAGTATTTACTTGCCTATTCTAAGAAATTTGGAAGAAAGCTACCTGGCCATCCAACTGGAAGAGATCCGTATTTATGACTATTCTCAAGAAAGGTGATCCAACTGAATCTGGAAATTATCCAACAATATCATTAATACCATGAGCAAGTAAAATTTTGCTGAATATCATTCAAAAGTGGCTGCAGCAGTACATTGACAGGGAACTGCCAGAAATTCAAGCCAGATTCAGAAGAGAACATGGAACCAGGGATATCATTGCTAATGTCCAGATGGATCCTGGCTGAAAGCAGAGAATACCAGAAAGATGTTTACCTGTGTTTTATTGACTATGCAAAGGCATTCAACTGTGTGGATGGTAACAAATTATCGATAACATTTTGGAGAATGGGAATTCCAGAACACTTAATTGTGCTCATGAGGAATCTGTACATAGATCAAGAAGCAGGTACTCGAACAGAACAAGGGGTTACTACATGGTGTAAAGTCAGGAAAGGTGTGTGTCAGGGTTGTATTCTTTCACCATATGTATTCAATCTGTATGCTGAGCAAATAATCCAAGAAGCCGGACTATATGAAGAAGAACGGGGCATCAGGATTGGAGGAAGACTCATTAACAACCTGCATTATGCAGATGACACAACCTTGCTTGCTGAAAGTGAAGAGGACTTGAAGCACTTACTGATGAAAATCAAAGACCACAGCCTTCAGTATAGATTGCACCTCAACATAAAGAAAACAAAAATCCTCACAATAGGACCAATGAGCAACATCATGATAAACAGAGAAAAGATTGAAGTTGTCAAGGATTTCATTTTACTTGGATCCACAATCAACAGCCATGGAAGCAGCAGTCAAGAAATCAAAAGATGTATTGCACTGGGTAAATCTGCTGCAAAGGACCTCTTCAAAGCGTTGAAAAGCAAAGATGTCACCCTGAAGACTAAGGTGCACCTGACCCAAGCCATGGTATTTTCAATTGCATCATATGCATGTGGAAGCTGGACAGTGAATAAGGAAGACCGAAGAAGAATTGACGCCTTTGGATTGTGGTGTTGGCAAAGAATATTGAATACACCATGGACTGTGAAAGGAAGAAACAAATCTGTCTCGGAAGAAGTACAACCAGAATGCTCCTTGGAAGCAAGGATGGCGAGATTGTGTCTTACATACTTGGGACATGTTGTCAGGAGGGATCATTGCCTGGAGAAGGACATCAAGCTTGGTAAAGTACATTTTCAGCAGAAAAGAGGAAGATCCTCAATTAGATGGATTGACACTGGCTGCAGCAATGGGCTCAAGCATAACAATGATTGTGAGCATAGTGCAGGACCGGACAGTGTTTCGTTCTGGTCTACACAGGGTCGCTATGGTGTACACAGGGTCGCTATGAGCCGGAACCAACTTGACGGAACCTAAAAACAACAAGGATGGAATGTCATGGATTGACTTGTGTCCTCCTAAAGTATGTGTCAACTTGGCTAGGCCATGATTCCCACTATTATGTGGTTGTCCTCCATTTTGTCATCTGATTATCCTACATTTTGTGATACATTGTAAATCCTAACCTCTATGCTTGTGATCATGGTCCCGTTTGGGAGTTAGCTGTCTATTGTGTTAATACAGCAGGATTACATCATGTTAATAAACATTAGGGTGGGATGCCACACCCTTACTCAGGTCACATCCCTGATGCAATGTAAGGGGAGTTTCCCTGAGGTCTGGCCTGTATAACCTTTTATTTTACAAAAGATAAGAGAGAGTGGGACCTACTATCACCAAAAAAGAAGAGCCAGGAGCAGAACATGTCCTTTGGACCCAGGGTCCCAGCACTGAGAACCTCCTAGACTCAGGGGAAGATTGATTCCAAGACACATGAGGATTTCCAAGGAAAGCCAGGCCCACAGATGTTGGAAGGTGACAAGGACCTTCCCCCAGAGCCAACAGAGAGAGAAAGCCTTCCCCTAGAGCTGGCGCTCTGAATTCAGACTTCAGCCTCCTAAACCATGAGAGCAGTAGTTGTCCTTTGTACTGGAGGGATGCTAAACCTAACAGGAAGACAGGCAGCAGGGAACTCTGAGAAATGTGGTTGATAGTGCCTCGGTCCCAGCATTGGAGTAGACTGGCTTGCAACTGTAACGTCCATACAGATATTTCAGGGGAGGAGGTTTTTAGAAAGAGGGAACAGCAAATGCAAAGGTCCTGAGGCAGGAGAAGTGTATTTGGTATATAGGAGGAAAAGATTTTTGAGTTTGGTTTTGTTTTCTTCAAATGTTTGGTGATTCTTTGTTGCCTGCTTGTGTTTGTATTTGAGGGTTTAGATCAGTGGTTCTGGGGGTAGTGCTTCCCCCGCAGGTAGGCTTGCCAATTTAGCAAAATAAATAAAAATAGAAGATGCCCAGTTAAGTTTGAATTTCATATAACAAATAAATAATTTTTTAGTATAAGTAAATATAATGTGTCAACCCTACCTCCAGGGAACACTTGACAATGTCTGGAGACATTTTTGGTTGTCCTTTGCATTGAGGGTGTTAACAGCATCCCTGATTCTATCCACAACCCCCCACAACAAAGATTTATCCACCCCCAAATGTCAGTAGTGTCAAGGGTGAGAAACCCTGTTCCAGACTGAACAGTGAATTTCTTCAACTTGAATGAGATTCCTGTTGACCAATATCTATTTTAACTGTAGGAGTCTGTTTCTTGTTACAGTGGAAAGGAAGGCTAGGGACCTGGGTTGGCTGTATAGGTAGTTTGTCATCTGGGTTGTGGGTTCCCATAGCAACTGGAAGTCTGTATTACTTGGGATTGCTGTCAAGGGGGTCTTTCCTCAATCTCCTGCCCTACCTGATATTTCCTATGAGCAACTGATGGAGGTCTGTGGAAAACAGCTTTGTGTGTGAGTGCAAACTCCCCTTGTGTCTAGGGCCAGTCCACACATGGCCTGTGGCAGTTTTGTTTTGTTCAGCTTTTTCTCATTATTAGGGTGGGAGGAACATTCTTTGCGACTTTCTACATCCTCGGAGGAAGCGGAAACCCTTTCTGTTTCTTTTCTGAGTTCAGTCAACTCTTGTTTATTTCTTCCTGTTATGTATCCATTTCTTAGTTTTGATGTTTAGATAATCTTTGACTTTTAGTTGTTTTTAGAGAATATGTTGGAAGTTTCAGATTTACACAGCTACCATTAAACCATTACCTTGGCTAATTTCATTTTTTTACTTGCATTTTTTAGTCCAACTAGTATTTATTTTAGTGTAAGACAAGGGTATAACTTTATTGTCCAAATAGTTCATCAACTGATCCAACACCATTTGTTGAGTAGTCCTTCCTCTATACATATTTTCTTATGTTGCCAGAGATAGTGTATCTTTAAGGAATATATGTACATGGTTCAAAATCAAACCATGTTAAAGTACCTACAGTGGAAGGCAAGCTTCTCTCCTTCCCCTTTCACCTAGTAAGCTTGCAGCTGGAGAGAAGAGAGGAACTGAATAATCAGTACATTGATTTTCCTTCTAGGTATACTCCATGCATATATACCTCCTGATTTTTCTCATTGTGATTTAGATGGAAGTTTACAGAGCAAAATAGTTTCTCATTCAAAAATTTACACACACGTTGTTTTATGGCATTGGCTGCAATTCTACATTGTGTCAGCACTGTCCCTCTTTCCCTTTCCATCCCAGGTTCACCGTGCCTATTCGTCCAGTTTTCCTGTCCCCTCCGTGAATCACAGCCCACATGACCCTGAGACCAGAAGAACTAGATGGTGCCCAGCTACCACCTCTGACTGGGATTACAATAGAGCATCCCGACAGAGTGGGAGAAAAATGTAGAACAAATGATCAAATTTACAAAAAAGAACAGACCTCCTGATTTTTTGCATAAATGGTAGAATACTATACTCACTATTTTTGTTACCTCCTTTGTAAACTTAATTTATTTTGGCAACTGTTCTGTATCGGCACATATAGAACTTATTCTTTTTAACAGCTTCATAATATTTCATTGAATGGAGGTAACATGAATTTATTTAACTGTTGATAGATGATTTATTGTTTCTGACATTTTGCTTATAAACAATGCTGCGATGCATATTTTTGTATGTTGGTCTTTGTGGTCATGTGCAGTTTTTTTTTTTTTAATTCTTAGAAGTGGAGTTGCTGAGTCAAAGTGTATGTGAATGTCAGATTCCAATAGATATCTAAAATGGCTGTACCAATTTTCGGTCCTAGCAACACTGCATGAAAGTGCTTGTCTGCTGTACTCCCACAAACATGGTGTATTATGAAATGTTTTGATCCTTGCAAAGTCCATAGATGATAAACAGTATCTTGTTTTAATTGAACTTCTTTATGAGTGAGGTTGAGCATCTTTTTACATTATAAAAGCCATTTATATTTCTCTTTCTACAAAATAATCTTACATGCAACCTTATTAAATCTTAAAGCCTTATTTTAGTCTGTTTTGGACAATTTTGTTCCATTGATCTGCCTTATCCTTTTGTCTCAGTTTTTTAAAATTGTTATTGAATAGGTAATATAGTTATGTTTCAAAAATTAAACAAGAGTATATTTAATATATACATCAAGAAATCTCACTTCACCTCTGTCTTCATCCACTCAGTTCACCCTCACCCCTTCAATTAAACATTTTTATTAGTTTTTTTTTCTTACGTTCAGTCTTACACATACAAACAACAACTAGTCAAAGATATAATGGGGATAAGGCAATACAATACAAAAGATACATTGTTGGTAACAACAAAACTGAACAAAAAAATACTAGGCATAAATTTAACAAGAACTGTGTAAAACCAACGTGAAGAAAACTTGAAAATGTTCCTGTAAGACATAAAAATATACTTGAACAAGTGGAAAGATATGTTCTTGGATAGAAAGACTTAACATCATAAACATGTCAATATTATTTCTAAATAAGTCAGTTTAGAAAGTTAACACAACTCTCCCCCCGCCCCACATTTGAAACTAAGCAAGCTGATTCTAAAGTTAATGTAGAAAAATCAAAAAGGAGAGAACAGCCAGGAAAACTCTAAAAGATAAGAAAAGGGGACTAGCCACCCCAGTACTGAAATAAACTGTAAGACGTCTATAATGAAAACATTGTGATCCTGGCACAGAACAGAAAGCTGAGAAATAGAACCAGAAAGAAATACGGGAATTTAGTATAGGTAGTCCTTGATTTACAACAGGGTTCTGATGACTCCATCGTAAGTCGGTTCTGACATAAGCCAAATACCTCCTTTTTTTTTTAGTTTTCATTTTTACTGCCTTGTATTATCATTATCTTTATAAATGCTATCTTTGAACATCTGTGAGTGGACATCTGAGAGTGTTCGCATCAGCAAATTACATGCTGCAACGTCGTATGTAGTACATATTACTAATGATAAAATGTAAAAAAGAAAAGGACGATTTTAAGTGTGGTTTGTACTAACTGAAATGTGTCTTAAATCAGTGGGGTAAAGATGAACTTTTTAATAAATAAGTGGTGGGACAGCTATACAGGCATTTGGAAAAAGATAAAAATGTATTCTTTCTTTACACCTGCACTGTGATAAACTCCAAATGTATTGGGAGGTACATGGAGAAAATAGAACAATATAAGCACCAGAAGAAAGCATAGGTGAGTTCCTTTTTAACCACGAAATGGGAAAAGACTTCCTCACTTATGCCCTAATCTGGGTGTTTAGAAAACAATGTGTACCAAAGCTTATTTGCCATGCTTTGCTGGGGTTGTAATCCCGGGGCAGTGAGAGTGATGGAAAAGGGGAAGGAGAGAAGGAAAATACACATTGGTGTGTTATTGAGTTGGCCATAGCTTTGTAAAAAAAACACAACCAGTTGTTGGATTATGTAGGCTGTATATTTGCACAGGCTCTATAGAATCACTGCCCCTCCGATTGGTCTTTGGTAGAAAGGAAGGGAAAAGAAAATTACCTGAAAGTTCCCTTACATATCCTGTCTGTCATTGGGCAAAGTTTGTCTCAGAATCTTAACTCCGTGATACTTGTGATTGCATTTACTCCAGGGAGGCCGAAGATAGGATGGGCCAAATTCATCTGGGGGGGGCGCGCAAAAACTGAGTCCAAGATAATTTCTGCATATTAGTATTATATCCTGTAATCTTTGAATTCTCTTACTGTTTGTGGTAGTTTTTCAGTTGATTCTTTTGGGTTTTCCAGGCATACAATCATGTCATCTGAAATAGAAATAATTTCACCACATTTTAATTCAATTCTTACATATCTAGGAAACCCTGGTGGTGTAGTGGTTAAGAGCTATGTCTGCCAGCCAGAAGGTCAGCAGTTCGAATCTACCAGGTGCTCCTTGGAAACTCCATGGGGCAGTTCTACTCTGTCCTATACGGTTGCTATGAGTCAGAATCAGCTTGACGGCAATGAGTGTTTTTGTTTTTTATATATCTAATTTTTTCTTTTGTCCAAGTGGGTTGGCTAGCACTTCAGTGTTAAATGGTATAATTGATAATGGGCAATCTTGTCTTGATTTTGACTTTTACATGCATGCCTTCAGTGTTTTCCTATTAAGTTGCTATTGGTTTGGGAGCTGAGAGAATTTTTTTCATGTTAGTGAAGTATTCCATTGATTCTTGTATTATAGAGTTTTTTTTAAGTCAAAAATTATTATTAGATTCTATTAAAAGGCTTTTCATTGAATCTATTAAAATAATGAATTCTATTAATAGATTATCTAATATTGAACAGTCTTTCCATTTTTGGAATAAATCTCATTTGGTCAGGGCATATTAATTTTGTTGGGTTGTTGAATTATGCATGTAATATTTTATGTTGGATTTTTGCATCAATGTTCATAAGAGAGATTGGTCTTTGGTTTTCTTTTCTGCTGGCACAGTGGTTAAGAGTTTGGCTGCTAACCAAAAGATTGGCAGTTCGAATCCACCAGGCGCTCCTTGGAAACTCTATGGCGCAGTTTTACTCTGTCCTGTAGGGTCGCTATGAGTCGGAATCGACTCGACGGCCACAGGTTTGTTTTGGTTTTGGTTTACCATCTTTAACAGATTTTAGCCTAAATGTTATACTTGCTTCATAAAAAAATTTGGAAATTTGCCATATTCTAGAAGAGTTTAAGCAGAGTTGGAATTAACAGAGTTTTAAAAGCTTGGCAGAATTCCCTTGTAAAACTGTCTGTACCTGGTGCTTTTTTGTGTGTGTTTAGATGTTTCTCAACTTTTTCTATGGAAATTAATCTGTTTAGTCTGTTTCTCCTGAGTTAGTTGTGGTAAATTGTACTTTCTTGCAAAAGTATCTGTTTCATCCTGGTTCTCAAATTCATTTACATATAATTTTACAAAATAGTTCTTATGATTAAAATGTTTTTTCAGTCTCTCCACAGGCATTTTTCCTTGTCATGGTGAATTTGTGTTCTCTTTCCTCCTCCCCTCCATTAGATTAGCTGGTGGCTTTTCTATTTTATTGATTTTTTTTGCTCTGAATCAGCTTTTTGTTGGCTTATTAGTTTTACTTCTTAAGTTTTCTAACTCTTTAACGTCTCCTTTCATAACTATTAATTCCCTCCTTCTACTTTGATGTATTTTAAGGATGGAGAAACCTGGACTGACCACATACTCCATTTAGATGTTGGACCAGTCAGAGTTTTAATTTGCAAGCAGTCAAAGCTGACCCTGACTGATTTAAGCAGAAAAGGCGTGTATCAAAATGATATCGGGCAGCTCACAGAAATGTTGAGAGGGCTGGAGAAACAGTTTTGAGGTTAAACAGCCAGGAAAAAACACCCCAAACCACAACTCAGAACTAGTTCTGGTGAGAAATCCGCTGCCACTGCTGCCTACTTGTTACTTTCCTATTGTGGCAAAGGGAGTGGGTACACGTCTGTTAGAACCTAAGACACAAGAATCTCTGAGTGATGGCCACTTGTATCTAGTATTGTCCATAAGCTATGAATTAAACTGTAAAGTTCACCACTACCACAACATGCTAGATAAAATAGGGAAAAGAAAGAAGCAAGAAAATCTACTGAAATGTCATAGCAAGGCCGAACATATGGATGGTTGCTACAGTCCTTGCTCAGCCAGTACCTCAGCTGGTCAGGGTTCTTTACTTGGTGAGGAGACCTTAACCTTCGTTTCTGGGGACTCTAAGTCCTTGGCCGTCCTACCAGTAGTTTTTGGGGGCTGGGAGTTTAGCATACTCTGAATCATCCAAATACCCTCAAAATGTCTTCATTCCAATCCTCAAGGCCTAATTTTCTGACCATGCACTGAGCCAAGAAGTTAGGTCTTTGGACTTGTCATTCTCTTTTCTTTAAGCTCTCCAGCACATTTAGAAGCAAATGCCTACCTTAGAGTTCTGGAAGGCCTCATGCCTGTCATTACTATACAAAACAAACAAACAAACACCTTATCTTCAGTGGGCATGTCACATCAGGTAATTACAGGATTATTTAATTAAGTAGCTAAAGAATGACAGCACTAGGTTCTGGGTTTTTGAGCTAAAGAACTGTTTGAGAGGGGTGGGGGGAGCTTCAGAAGCAATCTTGAGACTAAACTTTCAGGAAAGACTATCAGAGCCAGTGGCCTAGCTGTAAGGGAGACTGGGAAAGAAAGTCTCCAGCATTTCTTGCTTCTATAGTGGGAGTTGGTCTCTGCCTCTCCCAGAAACTTATAAGGTGGAATTCCCCAAATACAGAAGAAGATTTAGATGCTGGGTGGCCAAAACCAGTGACAATGCCTACTACAGATATCTGTGGCCTCTGAGGGTCTGGATGTCAGGTTTATGGGAATAGGATCTGCAGGTGTCCTAATTTCCACCCTCTTTCCTGGGCAGTGGGACTTAGTCCAGGGTATTAATAGGAATGCAGCAGAAGGGATAAATCAGGGAATGATTTTAAAGAAGTGATCAGTGGGACTTGATTGCTTAGTCATAGGGTACGTGAGAGAGAGGGAATAGTGAAAATTTTCAACATGACAGGAAACGGGTTACATAATGTGTTTCTCAAATAATCGTGTGATAACTCTTTCTTCTAGAAACTGGCCCTGGTGTTACCTATTTAGAATACACAGAACACACCTTATTCCTTTGAACTTGAGAGCCCAGCAAATATCCAGGCTAAATGTTGCCAGTTTAAGCAGTCATTTCTTAGGCTAGGACATGGTTTTACATTCCCTCATCATCCTGATAAATCTGAACATGGTACCAGAACTGAACAAAATAATTTAGATTGAGACTGTCCAGGGTAGACCAGAGCAGGACTCTCTGGACACTGTGCGTCTGAGAATGCAACTTTGTTCTGGCAGCCACACCACACTGGTGACTCACTCTGAGCTTCCTGTCAAGTAAACTTAGTTTTCCTCTGTGCTTTTACTAAGCTGTCCTTGCTCCATTCAGTTCTTGTGCTGTTGGTTCTTTGGTTTTTGTTTTAGCCCAGGAACAGGACCTTGCATTTACTACTGGTAACTTTCATCTTTTTTGCACTTGATCCTTCATGCCGGTCTGTCAGAATCTTTTTGGACCCTGATTATGCCGTATAGGACTATGAGAAGAAGCACGGGAAGTAAGCCTAGTTTAGGCGCAAGTCAGTGAGACTGATACGCAGCAGTCAGGCAGATCTGTTCAGTTTAAGTAACTGCAGGACAGGCAGCAATTATTTGGGCGAATTTGTCCTGAGCTCAGAGGAGGGATCTGGGCCAGAGATGAAGTTTTGGTGTTCACTGGGGTATACCAAAACCAAGCCCATCACAGTTGAGTCAATTCTGACTCATAGCAGCCTTATAAGACAGGGTAGAACTGCTCCACAGGGTTTCCAAGGAGCAGCTGGTGGATTCGAACTGCTGACCTTTTGGTTAGCAGCCAAATGCTTAACCACTGTACCACCATGGCTGCCACTGGGGTATATACCAAAAAAAAACCCCATTGCTGTCAAGTCAATTCCAACTCATAGCAACCCTATAGGGCAGAGTAGAACTGCCCCATTGAGTTTCAAAGGAGCACCTGGTGGATTTGAACTGCAGACCCTTTGGTTAGCAGCTGTAGCACTTAACCACTATGCCACTAGGATTCCCACTGGGGTAATAGGTAGTAGTCAAAAGCATGGGAGTGAATGAGGTCATCCATGGAGAGTGTGATGAGTAAGTAGGAAGACGAAGGACCTAGGCCAGAACTTTGGGAGGTACCCACAGTTAAGAGTGAGAGGAAGGGAGTCAGTGAAGCTAAGAGAGATCTGAGGAGAGCAGTGTTAGAGATCTGCTTTTGCAGGAGGGAGCACCACTCACTCCTCCTTCCTCCCAGGGCTCTTACAGATAGAGCATAGACAAGGAACTATTGACAGATGGATGTAAAACATCTGTTTCATCACTGAAAAAAGCTGAATTGGAGAAAGCCACTTGGGCCTGAGGCCAGAGTGGGGCTTCCTACTCTTTCTGGTGAGGCTGATTCCCAGTATTAAGGGTTTTTGGAATGGGTAGAGAGGAGAGTTGGAAGGTGGTAGTGAAAGAGAAGACAGCTGAGGTGGTAGTTCACAACAAAATAGAGCGGAAGCAAAGAAGAGGGAAGCATTTTATGCATTTGCAATGTAAAGTAACTAGAAAGAAAGTTAGTTAGACAGACTGCCAGGTCCTTCTAGTCTGTCTTAGGCTAGAAGCTCAGTGGAAACCTGTCCGCCATGGTGACCCTGCTGGTATATGAATATCAGTGGCATAGCTTCTAGCATCACAGCAACACATAAGCCCCCACAGTACGACAAATTGACAGACGCATGGGGGAGATGTGGTGGTAGGCGCTGCCATCTTTTGATTACAAAAGAACAAGATGCTATAGTTGGAGTTTTCTTTTAGTTTTTCTGTGGTATATATTCTGGGGCTAATGGTTGCCACCCAGGCTACCAGACCCCAGCCTGATAGAAAAAGAAATACGGCCAAATGATGAGGAGGTATAAAAGTAAACAATTTTCCAAATGGGTACCTACATCTTCAAGGCCCTAGAGTGTGTTTTAGATGAGTTTTGCTTATACATATTTAGTGAGACTGGGGAGAGTCCAGTGCTGAGGAGCCTTGAGACCCCCCACCCCTTAGAAACCTCCCTGTAGTTCTTTCTCAGAATATAACTGCCCACTTGTTTAGAACCAGGAGAAGACTGGGAGAAATAAGGGAGTGAACTAGCTCTTCTGTGTGTCACATGCTTTGGGGCGAGCTCTCTAAAAAGCAAGGAGGTAGCTCAGAAACGGGATCAGCTCCCGACTCCTCTCCCTGCACCCTACACCTGGTCAACAGCTTGTTGGTGCAGCAGAAGCTTTTTCATCTGATATGTAAGTTCTAAAACTTTCAGGAAAATGACAGCCATTAGCCCCAAAATATATACCACAGAAAAACTAAAAGAAAACTCCAACTACAGCATCATGTTCTTTTGTAATCAAAAGATGGCAGCGCCTACCACCACATCTCCCACACGCGTCTGTCAATTTGTTGTACTACAGGCTTGTGTGTTGCTGTGATACTGGAAGCTATGCCACTGATACTCAAATACCAGCAGGGTCACCCATGGTGGACAGGTTCCAGCTGATCTTCCTGACTAAGAGAGACTAGGAAGAAGGACTTGGCGATCTACTTGTGAAAAGATTTTGCCAGTGAAAACCTTATGAATAGCAGCAGAACATTGTCTGATATAGTGCCAGAAGATAAGCCCCTCAGGATGGAAGGCACTCAAAAGATGACTGGGGAAGAGCTGACTCCTCAAAGTAGAGTCCACCTTAATGACGTGCATGGAGTCAAGCTTTGGGCCCTTCATTTGCTGATGTGGCAAGACTCAAAGTGAGAAGAAACAGCTGCAAACATCCATTAATAATCAGAACCTGGAATGTACAAAGTATGAATCTAGGAAAATTGGAAGCCGTCAAAAATGAAATACATAAACATTGATATCCTAGGCATTTTGTGAGCTGAAGTGGACTGGTATTGGTCAATTTGAATTGGACAATCATATGCTGTACTATGCCAGGAATGGCAGCTTGAAGAGGAATGGCGTTGTGTTCATCGTCAAAAAGAACATTCCAGGATCTATCCTAAACTACAACGCTGTCAGTGATAGGATAATATCCATACACCTACAAGGAAGACCAGTCAATACAACTATTATTCAAATTTGTGCAGCAACCACTCAGGCCAAAGATGAAGAAATTGAAGATTTTTACCAACTTCTGCAGTCTGAAATTGATCAAATGTGCAATCAGGATGCACTGATAATTACTAGTAATTGGAATGTGAAGGTTGGAAACAAAGTTGGAAAATATGGCCTTCATGATAGAAACAGGGCCAGAGATCGAATGATAGAATTTTGCAAGACCAACGACTTCTTCATTGCAAATACCTTCTTTCACCAACATAAACAGCAACATGGACCTCACCAGGTGGAATACACAGGAATCAAATTGACTACATCTGTGGAAAGAGACAATGGAAAAGCTCAATATCATCAGTCAGAACAAGGCCAGGGGCCAACTGTGGATCAGACCATCAATTGCTCAGATGCAAGTTCAAGCTAAAACTGAAGAAAATTAGAACAAGTCGATGAGAGTCAAAGTATGACCTTGAGTATATACTACCTGAATTTAGAGACCATCTCAAGAGTAGATTTCACACATTGAACTCTAATGACCGAAGACCAGACAAGCTGTAGAATGACATCAAGGACATCATCCATGAAGAAAGCAAGAAGTCATTAAAAAGACAGGAGAGAAAGAAAAAACCTAAATGGATGTCAGAAGAGACTCTGAAACTTGCTCTTGAGCATCGAGTAGCTAAAGCAAAAGAATAAAATGATGAAGTAAAAGAGTTGGGCAGAAGAGGGCAGCTCGAGAAGACAAAGTAAAGTGTTGTAATGATGTGTGCAAAGACCTGGAGATAGAAAACCAAAAGGGAGGAACACGCTTAGCATTTCTCAAGCTGAAAGAACAGAAGAAAAAAATTCAAACCTCAAGTTCCAATAGTGAAGGATTCTACAGGGAACGTATTAACCGATACAGGAAGCATCAAAAGAAGATGGAAGGAATACACACAGTCACTATACCAAAAACAATTGGTCAACGTTCAACCATTTCAGGAGGTGGCATGTCATCAGAAACCTAAGGTACAGAAGAAGTCCAAGCTGCACTGAAGGCGTTGGTGAAAAACAAGGCTCCGGTAACTGACAGAATATCAATTGAGATGTTTCAACAAACGGATGCAGCACTGGAAGTGCTGACTTGTCTGTGCCAAGAAATTTGGAAGACAACTACCTGGCCAACCGACTGGAAGAGATCCATATTTATGCCTATTCCCAAGAAAGGTGATCCATCCGAATGCAGAAATGATCAAACAATATCATTAATATCACATGCAAGCAAAATTTTGCTGAAGATCATTCAAAAATGGCTACAGCAGTATATTGACAGGGAACTGTCAAGAAATACAGGCTGGTTTCAGAAGAGGATGTGAAACCAGGGATATCATTGCCGATGTCAGATGGATCCTGGCTGAAAGCAGGGAATACCAGAAAGATGATTACCTGTGTTTTATTAACTATGCTAAGGCATTCGACTGTGTGGATCATAAGAAGTTATGGATAACATTGCGAAGAATGGGAATTCGAGAACACTTAATTGTGTTCATGAGGAAACTTTACATGGAACAAGAGGCAGTTATTTGGACAGAACAAGGGGATACTGATTGGTTTAAAGTCAAGAAAGGTGTGTGCCAGGGTTGTATTCTTTCACCATACCTGTTCAATCTGTATGCTGAGCAAATAATCCAAGAAGCTGGACTATATGAAGAAGAACGGGGCATCAGGATTGGAGGAAGATCCATTTACAATCTGTGATATGCAGATGACACAACCTTGCTTGCTGAAAGTGAATAGGACTTGAAGCACTTACTGATGAAGACCAGAGACCACAGCCTTCAGTATGGATTGCACCTCAACATAAAGAAAACAAAAATCCTCACAACTGGACCAATGAGCAACATCATGATAAACGTAGAAAAAAATGAAGTTGTCAAGGATTTCATTTTACTTGGATTCACAATCAACACCCATGGAAGCAGCAGTTAAGAAATCAAAAGACATATTTCATTGGCAAACTGGCTGCAAGAGATCTCTTTAAAGTGTTAAAAAGCAAAGACGTCACCCTGAGAGCTAAGGTGTGCCTGAACCAAGCCATGGTATTTTCAATCACCTCATATGCATGTGAAAGCTAGATGATGAATAAAGACTGAAAAAGGATTGATGGCTTTGAATTATGGTGTTGGCAAAGAATATTGAATATACCATGGGCTGCCAAAAGAACAAACAAGCCTGTCTTGGAAGAAATACGGTGGAGTGCTCCTTGGAAGCAAGGATGGTGAGACTTTGTCCTATGTACTTTGGACGTGTTACCAGAAGGGATCAGTCCCTGGAGAAAGGACATCATGCTTGGTAAAGTAGAGGGTCAGCAAAAAAGTGGAAGACCCTCAAGGAGATGGATTGACACAGTGACTCCAACAGTGGACTCAGCAACATTGTGAGGATGGTGCAGGACCGGGCAGTGTTTTGTTTTGTTGTGCATGGGGTCGCTATGAGTTGGAACCAACTTGACAGCACCTAACAGCAACAACAACTAACACCACCACATCTATGGACCAACCCACGTGCATTCCCGTTTGCAGTCAGATCCCATCCCCTCCCCTTATTCAATTTCCCCCTCTACTGGCTGATGATAGTCAGCATTCAGATATGTTATTTTCTGAGAGAATAATGTAATGAGTCTATCACCCATCTGCAACAGTTAATTAACTCCTGGCTTTCATATGTGGTTTTCTTATACTTCCATCAAAAGGGAAATTATATCTGGTTATGTCTCTTCTGATTTTAGCAGCCATTGATGCTCAGTGCTTATATCCATTAATTCATTAGTAGTTACAAAATGGCGATATTATACTTATTGTTCTCTCCTAATCACTTTGACCCCAGCACTCCATCAAAACTCAAAGGTTGACCAGTGTTCTAGTCATAGGGTTGTTGTAAGAATTAAATTCATTACGATACGTAAAACATGTAGAATACTACTTGGCACTTAATCAGTGCTCAATGAAGGTTTACTACTAGTACTACAGAAGGATACCGGAGGATGTACTCTACTCCCCCCACCTTGGTGGGCTTTTGCTTCCAGCAGCTTTCATCTGCAGCTCCTTTTTGAAAGATTGTCTTTGGCCTACTGGAGACCGTTTTGCTTGCGCTTTAGAGCGCTAGAAGTGTTTGGGAATTTGCATATTCCACTTCTTAATCAGGGGAGAAAATAGTAAAGGCAGAGCCTCTGAGGCAGCAGCACACCTGGAATGTTCCAAGGGCCACCAGCTTGGCTGGAGCTGAGGGAGTGAAGGATGCAGTAGAGGAGGGCAGAAGGGTGATGGGAGGGAGGAGGAGGGTTGTGCTGGGCCTTGTAGGCTACAGGAAGGCCTTTGGGTTTTCCTTTGAGTGAAGGAGGCAGACATTGGAGGATTCTGAGCACAGAAGTGACATGATTTGATGTGAATTTTAACAGGATAGTGTTGCCATAAACTGAGATGTGGAAGCCTGTGGAAGGAACAGGTTTAGGGAGAACTAAACTGCTGCAGGACCTTCATTATGGAAAGATATTTTATGACATCTTTCCTTGCTTTTGCTTATTTTTTTTTTTACATTTCCTTTTATTTTGTGATTAAAAACTTTTCATTTCACTCAGACTTGTAAATAAGACAATGGAAATGGAACTCAAAGAAGTGCAAGAATCACACTGAGATTTAGAGTAGACTGGTTTGGAGGGGTATGCATGGTTTGCTTATTCACGCTGCAATTTAATCAACCTTTTGATAGATATTTAGATTCTTTTGGATTCTTAGCCATAATAAATAATGACATTAACATCTATGTATATATATCATGTACATGATTGAAAATTTTTGCCCATCTGATAGGCGAAGAGATAGCATTTTTTACTTCAGTGTATTTTGGATATATTATTTGAAGTCATTTCTGTTTTGTTTTTTCTTCCCAAAAAATGCCTATTCATATCCTTTGCTCATTTTTTCTTCTATTAGGTCATTTATATTTATCTTAATGTTTCATAGAAGGTCCTTATGTGTTTTGTTTATTAAACGTATAGCAAATGTACCTACCTACATATTGATCATCTCACCCTTGTTCACAGGGTCACTCCCCATGTAGACATTTTTGACTTTTTGTAAGTACAGCTGTAAATCTCTTCCTTTATACTTTTTGTAAATTATTTGCCATCTTTTCTGTGTTTTGATTGTGAACAAATCTAGAATTATAAAGCCTATTTGCCTATATTTTCTTTTAATCTTTTGTGTTTAATTATGATATAAATATAATTGTAGATATTTTGGTGAAAACCTCTGAACTTGTGGGGGTGGTTCCCATACTTCCCAGGCTGGGTGCTTCCTGAGGCCCTGGCTAACCTGGCTCAAAGCATGCTGGGAGCTCCTGTCTGGGGTAGTATATGGCCAGTGTTAGGGTAGGAAACAGATCAAATGGGTTTCCTTCCCTCTCGGAAACACACACACACACACACACACACACACACTCTCACTATTTACTTGTCTTTCTCCCTCCCTGGACTGTCAGCTCTGTGAGCGCAGGCGCCTGAGTTGCCTTCTCACCAGGGCCTGGAGTAAGAGAGATCAAAGGAATAGGGGAGCCCACAGTTGGGTTTCTTCCCCTTGCAGAGCACTCCCTTCTCTGCCCCACTGCTCACAAATGGTTCCTACTGCCCTCCAAGGTTTGTGGGGCATAAACCTGTACTTCTGTACTTTCCCCAACTTCAGACCCTGTACTTTTCCTTGTTGCAACATTTGCCATACAATATGTGATTATTTGACTTACTCATATCTGTATACCCAGTACTTAGCAAAGCCTTTCACTAGAGACTTTATACCAGAATAACAGCTTGTTTTGCCTTCTTTGCAGATAAGACTTGTACCTTGCTTTACACTAAGATACATGCCTTGCTATTCCTCATTAAAAGGCAGCAGCAGCCAAATGATAGTTCAGCTTTGAATGGGGATGGCTGCTATTCTGTCCCCCTCACATGCCTCCTTTTCTGTAGTTATTTCAGTTCACCACCACCAAGTCACGACTTCCTGTTAGAGGCTTCCAGTTCTGGCAGGACTTGGTTCCTATTTCACAAGAAGTAAGTCTGTTACATTGTGGCTTTCAGTGCTGACAAGAAATTAGTGGCTAGGGGTCTTTAGCCATGAGAACTGTGCAATTAGAAAGTAAATGAAGGTTTACTGTAAAAAGTAATTTAACCTCACCCAAATTTTCACACCAAATGAAAATTCTAGTATTGCCAAAAAAAAAGCAGGGCACTTTTCTTTCTTTCTTTTTTTAAAATAATATTTTATTGTGTTTTCAGTGAAAGTTTACACAGCAAATTAGGTTCCCATTTGACAATTTCTACACAAATTGTTCGGTGACATTAGCTGCATTTTTCACAATGTGTCAGCAGTCTCTTTAATTATGTTCTGGTTTCCCCACCGCCTTATCTTATCATCTTTGCTTTAGAGTAGTTGTTGATCTTTTGGCCTCATATAGATAAGTTTTTTTATGGAGCACCATGCTCGCATATACTATCCTTTATTTTGTGTGCTAATCTGTTATTTAGCTAAAAGGTGGACCACAGGGGATAGTTTTGGTTCTGGATTTAAAGAGTATCTCAGGGCAATAGCCTCAGGGAGTCCTCTAATCTCAACTGGTCCAGTAAGTCTGGACTTTTTAAGAACCGAATTCTGTTCTCTATTTCTCTCATATTCTATCAGGTCCATCGTATTGTGGCTTTGATCAGAACGGTTGGTAGTGGTACTTGGGCACCATCTGGTTCTTCTGGTCTCAGGGTAGGTGAGGCCATCACTCGTGTAGGCTGTTAACCCAAAAACAGGGCACTTCTCAAAGTCTTGGTCACTAAAATGCTATCCTGATCAATATAATAAATATGAAATAAATGAAAATTATTGTCAGAGAATTACTTCCAAGACAGATGACTGACTCAAGAAGTTTTTCTATTTGAGCTTTAAAGATAACTGTCATACTATATAAAATGTTTAGGCATAGAAAAAATGTGGAAGTCTTCAATTAATTTTATGATGCTAACATAACCCTGATACCAATGCCAGGTAAGGAAATCACAATACAAAAAAGAAAACTATAGGTCAAACTCACTTAATATAGATAAAAAAAGAGCAACTAAATCAGATGTGTTATATGTAAATGTAAAAAAATGAAATTCCTAGAAGCGAATGTATTGAATCTTAATCTGATCTTGGGGTGGGGAAAACTTTTTTAAACACAGTGGCAGAGGGAAAATCATGAAGGAAAATACTAATAGACAAAACGTGAAATATTTTTACATCATCTGTGGCAAGCAGAGAGTTTATATCCTACACATCTGTGCATAATCCTCATCAATTAGGAAAAGATCAGCATCCCAGCAGAAAAATGAGGAAAGTGTATGAACAACACTTCACAGGAGAATGTCTACAGAGGAACACAATATGTAAGAAATAATATCCAACCTCATTAGACATCAGATAAATACAAATTTAGACAAGACACTTTTTTTTTGGCCTATGTGATTGCATGCACTCTGAAACTTCTGTTACTTTCTTTCTGCCATCTTTCTCAGAAACCTTTTTTCTGAGTACGTGTTCATGTAACTCGCCTCTGTGAAACTCATCAAAATGAACAAAAAGAATCCAAAATTGAGAAGGAAAATCCAACCAACTCATGGAAAGACCCTAAATCAGGTTGACATCTCATCATGCCCTGGTGGGACACAGTTTTGACCAAATCAGAGAAAGGATTCTGAAGGGTTCCGTTGAAAAATCCTTAACTTGGAGAGTAGAAGACTGTGGCTTGGGATAATCCCTCCATTCTGGACCCTCAGAAGTTACTAGTGGAGAGGAGGAGAAGAGGTGGGAGATTTGAGGAGAGAACAGGGGTGCTATCATTGCTTGGGAGAGTGGAAGAGTGTATGCACTAGGACACGTACTGATTGGGTTAGCATTGTTGAGTGTGAGTATGCTTGCTTGTTGATGTGGTCTGGACCAATGCTCATCAGTTCCTTCAACAAACATTTTCTGAAGCTCCGCTTGCATTATATGTGTCATGCAGGCCTTGTAGGAAGGGCATTTGGGTCAGCAGAGGCAGTGAGGAGGCCAAGGGAGTTGCCTTGAACTGTAAACGATAAAGGGTCCTTTGAGTGAAGCAAGTAATGAAACCAGGTGGAAATTCAGAACATTCTTTTCTTCTCCAGGTACCTGGGGATATGTCAGCAGGCAGGCACTCTCTGGGATCTTAGCTTCTCCTGTGCCAAGACAGGAGTTTAAATAAATACAGGGAAGAGTGGCTTCTATTACATTGGCTATATTTTTCTTCTCTTCCAAACTTTTTATCTTAGGTCCTTTCCCCAAATACACACTCACCTACATGGGTCCCATGAAGTACACACTCTTCTTATACCCTTCTCTACATGTGAGGAAACTAAGGTGCATATTAGCTCATGACCTTGGGCAAGTTATCTAACCTCTCTGTACCTTAGTTTCCTCATATGTAGAGAAGGGTATAAGAAGAGTAAGTACTTCGTGGGATCCATGTGAGGGTTAAATAAGTTAATTTAGTCCATGCAAAGCACTTAAAATAGCTCCTGGTACCTATGTGTTAGCTATCATTATTACTAATATATATTTAGAGGGATCTTTGTTACTTCAGATCTTTCTATTATTGTGATACTGGTATCTTCCCACTGTTAATGGACTCTTTTGGAGACAGTCCCAGGAGCCCTCACTACCTGTGTACTCAGCATGAGCAGTGGGGACTGTCCCTAGGGTAATGTATCAGAAACTTCATGAGTGTGAGGGTAATTTTAAATAAGAACATGCCTTCCTGATCTTGCAAGTACCTCTGCTTAGAATAAATAGCCTACACTCCCCTCCCCTGGTGAACTCAGCTCAGCTCTCCCTTTCTCTGTATTATACTTTCCCTGAAACTTCATCCAGACTTGATTATCTCCTTTGTGTTTCCATCGCACCTCAGGCTCTTAATCTATCAAAGAATTTACCAGAGTTTAAAATAACGGTTTATTCCTGAGTCAGTTTTAGTCCATTGTTCCAGTCCATCATTTTGCATCCCGATCCTGGTACCTAATATATTGGTACAAATTTTATTAGTTGGTCTTAATGGCCCCTAAGATTCTGCCACACAAGAAATGACGAGAAACTAGCCAGAGCCTTCAGTAGCATTTAGATTGATAATACATGAGGAAGGTCAAGACCATGTCACGGAGTGTGGTAGTGCTTGAACACAACCATCTTAGTAGACTTATTTCTAACAAACATATCCCCTCAGGATTCCTCCTTCAAAGGCCCACAACACTGCAGAGATGCAGGATCTTTCTGCATCTTTTGACAAGTCATGGAAGCAGATCCTGTGGGCCAGCCCATCTCCAGGACAATCAGGGGAAGTTATTCCAAGCCTGGGACAAGTCCCAACTCTATCTGGCAGGGAACAGAAGGTTACAGGCCATCAGGCTGAAGGGTCACCAGCAATCCCAGGGCTAATGGCACTGAGCCAGAACAGAGAGGATCACTGTAGCCTGCTCCTGGAAATTCCCAACTCCCTGGCCTTGGATTCCATGGCCTTTGTGGTCCCCCTTGACAAGAAAGTAGAAGGTGGAGAGAAAAGGCCATCTTGAGTAAAGCTCAACAGAAAATAGAAAAGTAACAAGAATTCTGTTGCTTCAATGGTTTTTACCTTTTGCAACACTTAAACACACCCCAGACTTCCCGAGTATTCTAAAGGCTAAACCACTGGAAAGAGAATGGGGGCTAGGCTTAGAGGAGCCACTCTTGGCAAGTTACCAAAAATCACCAAGTAGTTACCAAATGCTTTCTTTCATCGGGTGTTCTGGGACCATATCCAAGATTCCTGGGGGCCATACAAATGGTAGTCAGTGCTAGAGTTGTGTGGTTTTCTAAACACTAACTAGCATTTACTGAGTGTACATCAGTAACAACACAACAATAAGGAAAACACAGAGGAATGGGGTGAGGAAGGATGTAAACGAAAATGAAAAGTCAGTAAATCAGACAAGAGTAAGTCTTACCCTCCTTTCCTTTTTTTTTTTTTTGCCCCCTCTGTGTCTTCTGGACTCACGAGAAGAATGTTTGCACGTAAATAGACAAATATTCCACTTTGAAATACAGAGCTAAATCAGGGGAAAGAGCTTTGACAGTCCCATGTGATAGCACAGTCTTTGCTAAAAGCTTGAAAACCTGCCAGGGAAAATTTTAAGATATCTTGACGGGTCAACAACCAACCTGACTAGGTATCTGCCCTCTTCCTACGGCAGCTCTGTTTTTTTTTCTCTTCTTTAACTTCAGCTAGTTTGAAACAATATTCTTGAACATTGAAGAGGGGGTCATGAGACTTGGGTTCAGATTCACTGTGAGGCAATGAAGGCTTTGTCTCTCTGAGTGCCAGTTTCTTTTCTGGAGAATTAGGATAATAGCTGCCTTGACCACTTGACAAGATTATTACTGTAAGTTGATAAACTTGTAAAAGAAAGAAATGTCATCAGTGGAAGCTCATTTGCCTTTGTTCCATGCAGGGGACTCAGCGTTTTATAATAGGTTACACGATAATAATATCTGCCCAGTCACAAACTAGAAGCCTGTGATTCAGCCTGGACCCCTCCCTCTCCCTGATGCCTCACATGCAGTTAGTGACCCAGTCCTATCAATTCTGCCCTCCACATGTCTGCCACGTCTCTAGCTTCATCTTCTGTCCCTCACTTCCTATAATTTATGCTCCACTAATACCAAATTTTCTGTGGTTACCAGAACACATTTCCTTTCTCAAATACTCTTCCCTCTTCCTTGAATGACCTTCTGTTACTTCTTCACCTGGCACAGTTCCATGATTTTTCACAACCCAGCTCGTGTGTCATCCCCTTTGTACCCTCCCTCTCCTCCAGCGCTTCTGGCATTTATGAGCTCATCTGTGGGACACTCTATCACAGCACTGGGCACAGCCCTTGGGCCACCAGACCACTGTGAACACCTGATCATCTCTGTGTCCCCTGCACACATTCTAGTGCTTGCCCACAATAGGCATTCAATAAACATCTTTTACTAGAGCATTGAGTCCATTTACATTTAATGTAATTATTGCTGCATTTAGATTTAAAGCAAACATTTTATGCCTTCTTATAGCTCCATTTCCTGTACTTTCTTGACTTCTTTTGGATTGAGTATCTTTTTTAAAACTTATAATTTTGAAATGTTTACAGATTTGCAGGAAGTTGTAAGAAATATACAGGGAGATGCAGGACACCCTTCACTCCATGTTAGCATCTTGTATAACTGTAAGACAATATAACAACCAGGAAATGGACACGGGTACCATCTGCAGAGCTCATGCAGACTTGGATACATCTGTGTGTGTGTGTGTGGCTCTATACAGTCTCATCTCGTGTGTAGATTCATGTGACCACTACCACAATCAAGATACAGAACATTTTCATTGCTGCAAGAATCCTTTTTGGTGCCCTTTTATAAAACCACACCCACTTCCCTCCCATTCCCACATCCTCCTTAATCTAAACAACGTTATATCGGTAGAATCATATAGTTTGTAGACTTTTTAGATTGACTTTTTTTTACTCAGCAGAATTCCCTTGAGAGTTATCCAAGTTTTTGCATGTATAGTTTGTTCCTTTTTTATTGCTGAATAGTGTTCCAAAGTATGACTATACCGCCGTTTGCTTAATCATTCACCTACTGAAGGAGATTTGGATTGTTTCTACTTTTTGGCTATTATGGATTAAAAAAAAAAACCCACTGCCGTTGAGGGTTGGATATCATACAAAAGCAAGACCTGACTAAGCATATGTTGTCCATAAGAAACCCACATTAAATATAAAGACACAGATAAGTTAGAAGTAAAAGAATGGAAAAAAACATAATATCCAAGCACGTATCACAAGAAAGCTAGGCTGGCTGTATTTATATAGGAAAAAGTAGACTTTAGAACAAGGAATAGCATCAGCGATAAAACCAAACCCAAAAGTCCAGTGCCATCAAGTCAGTTCTGTTTCATAACGACCCCATGGCATTTCCAAGGCTCTAAATCTCTGTGGAAGCAGACTGCCACACGTTTCTCCCAAGGAGCAGCTGGTGGTTTTAAACCACCGACCTTTTGGTTAGCAGTCAATAGCTTTAACCACTGTGCCACCAGGGCTTTATGGATAAAGCTGCTATAAACACTTGTGTGCAAGTTTTTGTATGAACACACGTCTTTATTTCTGTGGAATATATGCCCAAGAGTGCAAATGCCGGGTCATATGGTACAGGCATATCTCATTTTATTGCACTTCACAGACATTGCGTTTTTTACAAATTGATGGTTTGTGGGAACCTTGTGTTGAGCAAGTCTATCGGTGCAATTTTTCCAACAGCTTCATGTCTGTGTCACATTTTGGTAATTCTCATAATATTTCAAACTTTCTCATTATTATATCCATTATGGTGATTTTTGATCAGTGATCTTTAATGTTACTATTGTAATTGTTTTGGACCACCACAAACCACACCCATATCAGATGGCGAGCTTAATTAATAAACATTGTATGTGTTCTGACTGCTCCAAAGACCGGCCATTCCCGCATCTCTCTCCCTCTCCTCGGGCCGCCCATTCCCTGAGACAGGACAATATTGAAATAGGCCAGTTAATAACCTTACAATGGCCTGTAAGTGTTCAAGTGAAAGGAAGGGTCCCACATCTCTCACTTTAAATCAAAAGCTAGAAATGATTAAGGTTAGTGAGGAAGGCACATCAAAAGCCAAGATAGGCTGAAAGCTAGGCCTCTTGCGCCAGTCAGTCAAGTTGTGAATGCAAAGGAAAAGTTCTTGAAGGAAATAAAAAGTGCTACTCCAGTGAACATACGAATGATAAGAAAGTGAAACAGCCTTATTGCTGAGATGGAGAAAGTTTTAGTGGTCTGGATAGAAGATCAAACCAGCCACAACATTCCCTTAAGCTAAAGCCTAATCCAGAGCAAGGCACTAACTCTCTTCAATTCTGTGATGGCTGGGAGAGGTGAGGAAGCTGCAGAAGAAAAGTTTGAAGCTAGCAGAGATTGGTTCATAAGATTTAATTAAGGAAAGAAGCCATCTCTGCAACATAAAAGTGCAAGGTGAAGCGACAAGTGCTGATGTAGAAGCTGCAGAAAGACACCCAGAAAATCTAGCTAAGGTAATTGATGAAGGTGGCTATACTAAACAACGTATTTTCAATGCACATGAAACAGCCTTATATTGGAAGAAGATGCCACCTAGGACTTTCATAGCTAGAGAGAAGTCAATGCCTGGTTTCAAAGCTTCAAAGGGCAGGCTGACTTTCTTGTTAGGGGATAATGCAGCTAGTGGCTTTAAGTTGGAGCCAAAGCTCATTTACCATTCCAAAAATCCTAGGGCCCTTAAGAATTATGCTAAATCTACTCTGCCTGTGCACTGTAAATGAAACAACAAAGCCTGGATGAGAGCACATTTGTTTACAACATGGTTTACTGAATATTTTAAGCCCACTGTTGAGACCTACTGCTTAGAAAAAAAGATCCCTTTCAAAATATTACTGTTCATTGACAATGCACCTGGTCACCCAAGAGCTCTGATGGAGATGAACAAGGAGATTAATGTTGTTTTCATGCCCGCTAACACAACATCCATTCTGCAGCCCATGGATCAAAGGGTAATTTCAACTTTCAAGTCTTATTATTTACGAAATACATATCTTAAGGCTATAGTTGCCATAGATAGTGACTTTTCTGATGGATCTGGGCAAAGTAAATTGAAAACCTTCTGGAAAGGATTCACCATTCTAGATGCTATTAAGAACATTTAGCGATTCATGGGAGGAGGTCAAAATACCAGCAATAACAGGAGTTTGGAAAAAATTGATTCCAACCCGCATGGATGACTTTGAAGGGTTCAAGACTTCAGTGGAGGAAGTAACTGCAGATGTGGAAATAGCAAGGGAACTAGAACTAGAAGTGGAGCCTGAAGACATGACTGAATTGCTGCAATCTCACGATAAAACTTTAACAGATGAAGAGCTGCTTCTTACGGATGAGCAAAGAAAGTGGTTTCTTGAGATGGAATCAACTGCTGGTGAAGATGCTGTGAACATTGTTGAAATAACAAAGGGTTTAGAATATTACATAAACATAGTTGCTAAAGCAGCGACAGGATTTGAGAGGATTGATTCTAATTTTGAAAGAAGTTCTACTGTGGGTAAAATGCTATCAAACAGCATCACATGCTACAGAGAAATCTTTTGTGAAAGGAGGAGTCGATGTGGCAAACTTCATTGTTGTCTTATTTTAAGAAATTGCCCCAGCCAGCTCAACCTTCAGCAACCACCACCCTGATCAGTCAGTATCCATCAACATCAAGGCAAGACCCTCCAGCAGCAAAAAAGATTACGACTCGCTGAAGGCTCAGATGATGGTTAGCCTTTTTTTAGCGATAAAGTATTTTTAAATTAAGGTATATACATTGTTTTTTTAGACATAATGCCATTGTACACTTACTAGACTACAAAAGCCAAAAAAAAAAAAACAAACCCATTGCCAATGAGTCAATTCCAACTCATGGCGACCCTATAGGACAGAGTAGGACTGCCCCACAGAGTTTCCAAGGAGTGCCTGGTAGATTCAAACTGCCCATCTTTTGGTGAGCAGCCATAGCACTTAACCACTATGCCACCAGGGTTTCCTAATAGACTACAGTATAGTGTAAACATAACTTTTATATGCACTGGAAAACCAAAAAATTTGTGTGACTCATTTTATTTTGACATTCACTTTATTGCAGTGGTCTGGAACTGAACTTGCAATATCTCCGAGATATGCCTGTAGTTGCATTTTCAGGTTTTTAAAAAACTGATAAAATGTTTTCCAGAGTGGTTATACCATTTTATATCCCCACCAGCAATGTATGAGAGATAAACTGGAAAGAATATGAACACAAGTGGAGCTAGCAATCAGAGGCCTGGTCAGAAATAGATGGCACACTGAACTTCAATAATTTGAAGAGTGTTTAATAAAGGCACTGTTTATAAAGGTGTGGGCAGGAAAACCACAGGGGATGGTGCGGTACTGTGGAGCCAGCCCTGTGCTTGAATGGGTAAGTGGAGGGAGTGGTTACTGGAACCTGGAAACAGAAGGAGTAGCTATATGAAGAGGACCACCTCGCAGGAGCTGTGGCTTTCAGTCAAGGGTTGCAGCCAGCTCCAGGTGACCTCAAAGGAGAAGTTTGGGTGACTAGTACTCTCGGCTCTCTTTTCTCCTTCCCTGATGGTACTCCCATTGGCTAAACCTAACTGGAAACCAGAGTGGAGGGGTTGTTGTGTTGCGGTCCATTCATTCAGCCTGCCAGGACACAGAGCGGACAGGAAAAGGGTAGTGAGTAGACCTGGAAGGACAAATGGAAGATACCAGGCACAGAGAGGCAGATGGCTGCAAGAGTCCAAGTAGACCTCTGGTTAAAGTTGCTCTGTTTTGAGGACTGGATGAGCTTCCAGAAGTGGTAGAGGCACTGAGGTCAGTCATTCGATCAACAATGACACATTGAGTGTGTACTGTTAAAGATGCTATTAAAGATGCTGAAGGTACTTTAGGGACCAAGACAGACAATGTTCTGCCATCACATAGCATACACTCTAGGTCAGCACAGGCTAAGGTCCCAGAGAGAATTGGAGACCAATTGATGTTCATTGTCTGTGGCTTGGCTTCTGTGGTTCTTTTATTTTGCCTGTAAAAAACTCCAGAAGCTCCCCCAAACTAGTTCCACCCCCAACTTTGTACCATTCTTCATATGTAACAGTGAGAAATCCTATATCAGGCCAATCCACACTCACCTTGAAAGGCGTTCACAATTGTTCTAGGCCTTGTTGTCTATAGGTTCTTAGTGACATTTTTTCGTCCTTTTTGTCTTCTAATCTGAGGCATCTTCTGCAGCTTGACCAATAAGGCTACTAAAAAAAGGCAGCTCAGAAGGGGCCCAACACCTGTAAGCAATCAGAATCTGAGAACCAGATCCTGGAGCACTAGACACTCTTGGCCAGGACTGTATGGCGCACATCCATGGATCAGGAGGGGAAGAGGCCCACGGAGTTCCTCTTGTCAAGTTAAGTAAAAAACTGCCGTTATGAAATGACGTCAGTATTGAAGGATCAAAACTTGGAGCTCCAAAGGCAGAAGATGTAAGCTTTGCTCCCTCAGCCTGAGTTGGAAACCATGGCTATGAAGGCAGGTTACTGACCCATCCTGTGCACATACTAAGGAAATGATTTCATAGCTCTGGGATTTCACCACTGAAGAGAGGGCAGGGGGCCAATTCCATTGAAACAAAGGGACAGTAATCACTCTTGCCAGAAAAGCAGTTTAAATTAGAGGTGTCTCTTTACAGCCTCAGAGACTTTCAGGATGTTTCTCAGTTCATTTCAGTATTTTTCAACAATGGATACAATCCAGACAGACCACTTCAACTTTATTGGAGTGGCTTATAGAGTCAAAGAAGTGAAACTTGCTATAACCCAGCCAGGTTTCTTTTACTGTGCAAGTAGAATTGAGTGTAGGAATAAAGTGCTCAAACCTCTAAGCCTTGTCCATTATAAACTTAAACCTGGATAGCCCATCTTATTAACTAATAAATGCTCATCTTCAGTGTGCTCTGGAAAGTCGGCAGATGATCACTGTCATGCCCCAGTTGAATCCTGAACAACATGGACTTTATGCTTCAATGTCTGGATAGAACATTTTCTGGTTTTCAGTTAAAAGTCTGGCACCAGGCCTTGCTTGACTGCCTAAGTTCTAGCTTAGAGACCGTGACTATCAGGTTCACCATCATATCCCTGGATCCTAGCACATAAATTTGTGATGAGTAAATCCTGGTGATTAGGTTATAAACCCACAAATCTTATCATGTTTCAAGAGTAGTGTTTTTAACTTAGGTCTATGACTCCATGAAATCAGGTATGGAATGTTTTCATTTCAACAGGTATTTACTGAATGACTACATATTCTGTGCCAGGAACTATTCTAGGCCCAGACAAGGCCTCTGCCACCCAGGAGTTCACATTCTAGTGGTTATTGGTGGGGAATCAGACAGTAAACCTCAAACAAGAAAAATACCAGTTGATGAAAAGTGGAATGAAGAGAGTTAAAATAGGGTGATATAGTAGATAATGACTGTGTGGCTGGCCACTTTTATTTGGATGATCAAGGAAGGTCTCTGAGGAGGTGACAATTCAGTTTAGGTTTCAGTGACAGGAAGCTGAGATCTGCATGACATCCATTCACAGATCTGGTGAAAGAGTATTCTCACCCAGAAGCAAGGACAAGTAGGACAAAGGCCCCAAGATGGAAAGGAGATTTTGTATGTTCAGGAATGGCAAAAAGGCCAGTGCAAAAGAGCAAGAGAATGGTTGAGATGAAGTGGGAGAGATAGTCAGGGCAAATTCATGGGGGACTTTCTAGGTTTAAGAGTTTGGCTTTTATTATTAAGGCACTGGGAAGCTTTTGGAAGGTGTTAACAAGGGGAGCGACATGATCTGATATATGTTTTTAAAAGGTCATTGACTTACCTGTTGAGAAGAAATTTATGGGGAAAGTGAGTGAATGTGGGAAGACTAGAAGCTGTTTCTGTTACCCAGGTAACAGAGAGACAATGGTGACTTGGACTAGGGTGGTTGTGGTGGGGGTTGGTGGAGAGAAGTGGAATGGTTTGGAATACTTGAAAGTAGAGTCAATGAAACTTGCTAATGGTTTGGATGTGGTGAGTGGAATCAAGAATCACTCCGAGGTTTTGGATTTAGAAAATGAATGGATGGTGGTTCAATTTACTGAGATATTGGAAGGCTGGGGAAAAGAGCACATTTGAGGGGCATGAAATCAAGAGCTTAGTTTTGAGTATGTTAAAGTTTGAGAAACCTCTTAGATATATAAGTGGAGATGCCAGTTAGATGGTTGGTTATATGGGTCTAACGGTCTTGGGAAAGATCCAGCCTGGAAATATAAATTTGGAAATCATCATCAAATAGGTGGTATTTAAAGCAATGAGGGTGAAGCCCAGTTACCTTTGGAAAGGGGACCTGACTGCCTTTATGCATCACAGTCCACAGATGTTCTTGTTAAAAATGCACATTCCTTGTCCCCAAGCCAGGCTTTGTTAGGTGGTTAAGATCTATGGCTGCTAACCAAAAAAGGGTCAACAGTTTGAATCCATCAGCCACTCCTTAGAAACCCTATGGGGAAGTTGTACTGTGTTCTATAGTGTCACTAGGAGTTGGACTTGACGGCAACGGGTTTTGGAGGTGAGGTCCAGGAATGTGCATTTTAATAGCTCCTCAGGTGATTCGGTTCATTTTCTTCCAAGTTCGGGCAGTTTGCATTGCCTTGACTTCTGGTTTAATTTCTGTCTAATATGTTGTTATGCCCAGCCAATGAATTTTTCATTTCAGTTATTGTACGTTTTACATCTAAAAGTTCTATTTCGTTTTTTTCTATATATTCCATTTCTCTCCTCATGTTTGTTTTCCTTTCAATCTTGAACACATTTATAATAGCTATCTTAAAATTCTTATCTGCTTATTCCATCATCTCTGTCATTTTTGAGTCTCCATTGACTGATTGTTCTGATTATGAGTCACGTTTTCCTGCTTTTTTATTTTTAGTTATTTTTGGATGCTGTACATTGTAAATATTATATTGTTGAGTGTCTGAATTTTGTTGTCTTCCCTTAAAGAATGTTGAACTCTGTTTTGGCAGGCAGTTCAGAAACTTGCCAATCCAGCTTGATCATTTCAAAGCTTCATTTTAAGCTTTCTAAGGGCAGATTTGTTGTTGTTGGGTGCCATCAAGTCATTTTTGACTCATAGCAACCCCATGTGACAGAGTAGAACTGCCCCATAGGGTTTTCTTGGCTGTAATCTTTATGGAAGCATGTCACCAGGTCTTTCTCCTGTGGGGCCGCTAAGTGGGCAGGTTTAGGGTAGCCTATTCTTATTCTGTAGAAGCAGGGGTGGTGAAACTTCATCTCACTTACTTTGGATGTGTTAGCTGGACGGACCAATCCCTGGAGCAGGACATCATGGTTGGTAGAGGGTGAGCAGAAAAAAGGAAGACACTCGAGGAAATGGATTGGTACAGTGACTGCAACACTGGGCTCAAACACAACAACAGTTGTGAGGATGGCGCAGGAATGAGCATCATTTAGTTCTGTTACACGTAGGGTGGCCATGAGTCAGAACCAACTCCAGAGCAGCTAACGACAACAACATACTCTAGGGCTAGTTTGAGCCTGCCCCTACTCCTAAGATGTGGTCTTCCAGGGGTCTCTACTGAGTGTTCCAGTACTACTGTGGCAGCTCTCAGCTCTGATAGTTACTCAGTTTGTGGCTCCCAGGTAGTTGTTCTTGGATTTGCCTCATAGGGTTTCACCCTACACAAGTACATGCTAGTATTCAGCTGAAGTCTCAAGGGAACCCACATGTAGATTTCTGGAGATATTTCTCTGCATAGCTCCCTCCTCTCTTGTGCTTTTCCCAGCCACCTCAGCCATCCAGAATTCTGATCTCAGCTTCTCAACTCCAGGAGATTGCCATGCTCTGTTTGGGATCCCCCTAGCTGCACTGCGGTCCTGAATGTGCCTCCAGGCAGAAAGTCCGGGCAGTCATAGGGCACGCCTCGTTTGTTTACCTTCTCACAGAGACCACAGCCCCACACTGACTGAAAGGAGTTGTTTCACAGATTTGGTCCAGTTTTCCAGTTGGAGGGCAAGTTCAGTCCCAGGTACACCAGTGTGATTCTTGCAGGTGATTCAGTTTGGATTCAAGTCTCAGTCCCCAGATCCTGTGTCTTTTCACCTGAACACTAAAGTGGCAGCAGTTCTCCGAGCCTGCCCTTGCACAGGATCCACCTCAGCCTGTAGATGCCTTTGATTAACCTGGTGGGTGACTATTAAGAAACAAACTAGGAGATTGAAATCAGCAAATTGGATTGTTTAAAAGGAGAACAGCTCAGAGCTTTCACTCTCAGAAAGATGGATGGAATTCAATTACTCCTCGAATAATGCCATAAAAACTAGCAGGCCTATGGCCTAGACACATATTCCTGGAGGAGTTCAGTTTTAGCCTCCCTCAGATTCTAGAAATGAACACAAACATTTTTCCACATGGTTACAGGATGTTGCAGTTTTTTTGTTTTTTTGGAGATGATACTGGTGGGATGGTAATGAGTCAGCTTTGTGACTGTGGCAGGAAAGGCTGATGGGAAACTGATCTTTTGATTGTCAGAGCTAGAAAAGCCTTCAGAGCCCACCAGTTCAACCCCATCATTGTATAGTGGGGTGATGTGGGCTCCAGAAGGGGAGACGCAATTTCCCCAGGTCAAGTTGTTGCCACGTGCCCTGGGGACCAACAGTCACGTTGTCATTTTACAAACTACTTTCAAATTGATAACGTTGCACTGTCCATCTCTCTTTGGTTTACTGCAATTACCCCATAAGGGAGGCAGGGCAGGGTTTATTATCTCCATTTACAAATGTGTACAGAAGTTGAGTTAATTGCTCAAGGTCACGCAGGAAGTCAGTAGAAGAATCAGCACTTTTTTATATACTCCATTCTCTGAGTAATAGTTGTAGATACTTGCTCTTCAGTAAGAGACCCCAGCACCTGGGTCCTCACATCCTCTGTGCTGAACTGTTCACCTCAACCCTTTTTGCTACTTCCCGACCTGATTCTGAACTTCTTAGTTCCAGACACCTTGACTCGTCTCTTATTTACACCCTGACACGCCCTCCTCAGGTCTGGTATTTGATACTGTCCCTCTAGCATTGACCTCTGCCCTTCTTCCTCAACCTGTGAGCTTACCAACTCTCTTGACATTCCTAGCACCCTTTTTCCTTATATGCCTGGCACAGTGTCTGACACATAGCAGGCACTCAGTAAATATTTGTTGAATGAATCCATGAATATGCCCTGTCCAGAAAAAAAAAAATATTGTGCTTTAGGTGAAAGTTTAAAGCTCAAGTTAGTTTCTCATACAGAAATTTATACACGTTGTTATGTGACCCTAGCAGCTATCCCTGTAATGTGACTGCACACTCCTTTTCACTCCGGACTTCCTGTGTCCATTTAACCAGCTCCTGTCCCTTTCTGCCTTCTCATCTTGTCTCTGGACAGGAGCTGCCTGTTTAGTCTCGTGAATCCACTTGAGCTAAGAAGCACATTCTTCACGAGTATCATTTTATGTCTTATAGTCCAGCCTATTCTTTGTCTGAAGAGTTGGTTTCATGAATGGTTTTAGTTCTGGGTTAACAGAGAGTCCAGGGGCCATGTCTTCTGGGGTCCTTCCAGTCTCAGTCAGACCATTAAATCTGGTATTTCTGTTAGAATTTGAGTTCTGCACCCCACTTTTCTCCTGTTCCGTCAGGGACTCCCTGTTGTGTTCCCTGTCAGGGTGGTCGTTGTTGGTAGCCAGGCACCATCTAGTTCTTCCAGTGTCACGATGATGGAGTCTGTGGGTTATGTGGCCCTTTCTGTTTCTTGGGCTCATATTTTCCTTGTGTCTTTGGTGTTCTTCATGCTCCTTCGCTCCAGGGGAGTTGAGATCAATTGAGGCATCTTAGATGGCCACTTGCTAGTGTTTAAAACCCCAGATGCCATTCTCCAAAGTGGGATGCAGAACGTTTTCTTAACATAGCCCCTTGCTACTCTGTCCCTCGAAGTGTTTGGTTGTATTCAGGAAACTTCTTAGTTTTTGGATTAGTCCAGTTGTGCTGATTTCCCCTGTATTGTGTGATATCCTTTCCTTTACCTAAGATAATTCTTTTCTACTATCTAGTTAGTAAATTCTCCTCTCCCTCCCTCCCCACCCTCGTAACCATCAAAGAATGTTTTCTTCTGTGTTTAAACCTTTTCTTGAGTTCTTATCATAGTGGTCCCAGAGGAATTTTTTTTTTAATCTTTACTTTATAAGAAAATACAAATAGAGTAAACAACATAAAACGAATGCATGGCTTAATGGAATATTATAAGGTGAGCCCCCTTGTAACCACCATCCATTTGAGAAATAGAAGTCCCTCCATAAGACATCACAACCTCCTCTTCCTCCCCATCGGTAACTACTATCTTGACTTACATGGGATCTCTTCTTTGCGTTTTAAAATATTTTTATCACTCAAATGAGCATCCATAGGTACTATAGTTTAGACTTGCACATTAAAAATTTTTTGATGTATTTTAAGTCTCATTTAATCTATAAATTCCCCTCCTGTCCCTTTGTTTTCCATATCACTAATCAGTGAAGAACCTGGACCTTTGACCTGCAGAGTTTCCCCTCATGGTGCAGTTCAGCTTGTCTCTCCACCCTTGTGTTCCCTGCACATGGTTCCTGAATCCTTTGGGTGTGACCCTAGTCATATTTGTTTTATTGTAAAGAGCTGTTTTATCACATGCCTCCCCTTTACAGAAGCCTGTAAGCTTGGTGGAACAGGCCCATGGTCTCATTCACCTAACAAAAAGCTCAGAGAACACATTATTTCTACTTTTGCATAATCACAACTCTTTAGTAGAAATTGTAAAACCTGAGGTAGAACATGCTGGTGATTTCCCATGATTTAGCAAAAAGATTATGCTACATACTCTTCAAGTTGTTCTGTGACTATTTTTTTCTTTCTGCTCTCATGCCTACCTTCCAGCTGAACCTAACTGAAGCTTCATGCCTTGTCCATCTTGAGGCTTTGTACATGCTGCTTCCTCTGTCAGCGCTTAGCCATCACTTCCTTCTGGATTCAGTGCCCTGATAGAGATGTCTTTTATGATCCTATAGCCTCTTGATTTTCCCTTAACATAGCCCTTATCACACTGACTGCAATTGTCTGTCCATGTGCCCGCTCCCTGCCTCTCGCTGCTAGCCTGTGAGTGGCTCACTTCAGTTTCCCAAGCCTGCATAGTGTCTGGCATATTAGTAAGCTATCAACAGATATTTGTTGAATAAATGAAACAAACCCAAACTTGTTCCTTTTCTCCCCGGCACTCCTACTGCTCCTGGTTGACTCCTCTACCCCGGGTTGAAATCTATGTCTAAACAGTGGGCTCTTTTAGGGACCAACTCTATTCCCCTTCTCTATCTCCATCATCTAGCAAGATGCTTGGTGTTGAGTAAGCACTGAATAAATAAACTCTTGATGTTACTTTTTCTCCCTGAAATCATTATTAATGGATAAGAAATCTACTGTTTCCATAAAACTAAGATTGGTTAATGTGAAACTTATTTCTGTGCTCAGTTCAGCTTTTAGAATCATTTTTGGGAAGTGTAACAAAGTTCCTCTTCACATTTCCCCACCAGACTGGCCTTTGGAAAGTTTGGGGTCCCCTATTCTCACCATGAAAGCTTTTCTTAGCAAGCACACATTGCACTCTCCCAGCCCTGGGCCCCTTTCATGGGTCCACCCCATCTCAGGGAGCATGGGGACTAGGTATGACGTTGATGTTTGCCTCAGTCCCTGCCAGACGCCCAAGCATCTCATTTTCTGTGCTCTTAACCCCACAACAACAGTTCATGCTAGCACACAAAGCAAAGACTCAAGCTCCCAGCTCACAGTCTGTCTCTCCTTCCCTACTCCTTCCTTATTCTCAGTGGCATCACTTTCATCCAATGCCATGTTTTTGCAGCAGGAGTTTTTCGAATCATTAATCTCTCTCTCTCCTGGGTCACTCATACGAACATATGAACATACTGTTATTTCTCTTGTCTTAAAAACGCACTGACTTAACCACACTGTCTTGTCCGTCTCTTGAGTGACCAACCCTCTTCTCAGAGTTTTATGCTGTCTGTAAAGGTTTTGCCTGCCAAGCACTGTTTCGCCCTCCCTGTCCAACTTGGAGGGACTGCCAACTTCCTGCTGGCTGCATCTTGCCACAGCCTCAAAGGGTTTTTTTCTTGTGAAGGCATAATTGTGGGTCGTTTGTGATGGCTGGCTGTCCACTCTTTAGTACTTCTTTGGACTCTTGACAGCCTCAGGAAAGGAACTGATAACACCCAAATGGCTGCTTGTCCTCTTTCCCTGGCCTCTCGGTCAGAGCCAGTGGGCTTACCAAAGTGTCAGGCATAAATGAAGCTAAAGATACAAAAGACTTCCTGTCCTAGTGGTCACCATGCTTCCTGGCAGAATCCAGTACTTCCTGCCATCACACATGCCACTACACAGGAGAGAAAACCACAAAGGCCATAAACCTCTCCCCTTGCATTTGCTAACTGCAGCGCCAAGCATCTTCGATGGAGGAAAGCCCTACAGTCAGCCCATCATCCTAAACCCGAGAAGACACGAAACTCCAAGAAGTTCTCCATTTTCTTCTCCCTGGCTCCAGGAGAGGGCCAGGGTAGTTGGCAGATGCAGAAAGCTCTAGTCAGTTGCAGATACCTCTTTCTCTAGGCCTCATACCCTTGGAGGTAGTTCAACCATGTATCTGATGGGATCTGCACCCCTTCTTTGTCCTGAATCAAGATGGTACTGTCTGCAGCAAAACATTGGAGGTCAAAGAGTGAGTGGAGTCGAAGGGCCCAAGGTCCTAGTTCTCAGTCTAGTCTAAAGCTCTCAGTGCCTTGTTGAGAAACACTATAAGAATTGAAAGTAACTTTCTTTAGTGCAATAGGAATCCTGGAAAGAGCCAAGCCTTAAGGTAAGATGACCAGGAAAAGCTCAGTCCATGATAGCCTTAGGCCAGACAGTTCCTGTCCCCTGCTCCAATTCTGTATGACAAGCAAAACACACATAATTTCAGATGTCCCCTAGGGGACTTATGTCAACCCTGGTTGAAAAACACTGTGACTTAGGAGATAGATGCACAAGTGTCTCCCATCTTTAAAAACAACCACTTGACCACAGAAGTCTCCTCCCCTTTAGAGCCAGCCATCTCTAGAGAGTTCGCTATACTTACCCTTTCTACTTTTTTACTTTACATGCATTACTGACCCTTCCGTTGCCACCAAGTGTTCTTATTATAAAATAATTCAATAATATGGAAACATGTAAAAGGCAGTATAATGCAGGTGATTAGGAGTGTGGGTTTTGGGATCACACTGCCTGGTTCAAATCCGTTTCTACAGCTGCTTAGCTGTGTGACTTTGGGACATTGCTTAACTTCTCTGAACCTCAGTTTTAGCCTATGTAAAATGGAAATAATAATAACCACCTCTCCAAAAGGATAGTTTTGGAAATTAAATGAGTTGCCCTAATTATATAATTTTTTTTTTTATATACGCACTTAGCAAAGGGTCTTGCCCATAGAAAGTATAACCAGCCACTCTACTTAATTCTCTTAGAATTCTATTTGGAAACAAAAGGTATACATATTGGGAAGGAAGAAATAAAACTGTCTTGGTTCACAGATTGTCAATGTAGAAAATTCCAAAGAATTGACCAAAAAACAATTATGGAAGGGTTACAGGAGACGAGGTTAATATACAAAAGTCAATTGCTTTCCTATATACTGGGGTTGAACAATTAGAATAAAAATAGTCCAAAGCTGGATAGACTTTGTATGTCATCAGTCGAATGGCCAATTTGCATCTCTTTTGCTGCCCTTGTCATGAAGTTGGTTCTTGGCAGAGCCAAGTAATTCCTTGTTGATTTGCCTCTTTGCAGGCCTGGCGAAAGCGCTGGTTTGTCCTCCGGCGGGGCCGCATGAGTGGCAACCCCGACGTCTTGGAGTACTACAGGAACAAGCACTCCAGCAAGCCTATCCGCGTGATAGACCTCAGTGAGTGTGCAGTGTGGAAGCATGCGGGCCCAGGCTTCGTTCGGAAAGAATTTCAGAATAATTTTGTGTTCATTGTCAAGACCACTTCACGTACATTCTATCTGGTGGCCAAGACTGAGGAAGAGATGCAGGTCTGGGTGCATAGCATCAGTCAGGTCTGCAACCTCTGCCGCTCGGAGGATGGTGCAGGTGAGAGCTGACCCAGGGCTCCTGCATGCTGAGGGGTGGTCTGGAGTGCTGCACTCACTCGGGGAACCTACTGCAGGAAAATGGGTGGAAGTGCTGGACTTGCTCATTTACATCAGAGCTGTCCCCCCATTTCCCATCAAGCACAGTACTTTGCAATTCCTAGAGACTACACTCTTTCAGCTGCTTCTAAGGTTCACGGCCAAATGTGAGAAGGCAGGATCCATCCACAAACTGAGCATTACTCTCATTCAGCTGTAGTTGGGATGCAAGCAGTGAAAGTAAAATGCGGGTAAGCATGACCCACAGACTCTGATTTACCCCCATGATTTTCTAGAGATATCTAATAGCAAACTCTTTCCAAAGTTTGTAGAGATCCAGCTTTTCTAGTGCCTATTGGGTTATTGCAAGCCCTGGTGGCACAGTGGTTGAGAGTTTGGCTGCTAACCAAAAGGTCAGCAGTTCGAATCTACAAGCTGCTCTTTGGAAACCCTATGGGGCAGTTCTTCTCTGTGCTGTAGGGTTGTTATGAGTCAGAATCTACTCGATGGCAATGGGTTTTTTTTTATTGGTTTATTCAACACTAGAGGTAAAAAGAACTTGGCTATTTATCATAGACAGGAAGGAACTCCTCATGTTTTTTCTCAAGATTTCTACAAGGTTTTCTCAAGGTCTCTGCGGGGGAAATTATGTATAAGTTTGCTTTAGGCCATTTCTGGGCACCAGCAGGAACAGGATTGTTGAGATGATGGCTCATGTGCTCTAATGCTTGCACAAATCCACTTTCTGTAAGTTGGTGTACATGTAACTATACGAATGAGCTCTCTGTCTCTCTCTCTTTCACATACACACATTTTCCTATGTAATATATCAGGGTTGCAATTCAATTCCCATTCCCTTCAAGAACTTTCTTGTTGAGCCCTGGGGCATCACTGCACCAGGCCTTGATCCTCAAACTATGGGATTGTGAATGTGGTTTCTTTCAGTCTTTAGTAGACAAAACCATACTCCTAAATCCCATGCTTTACAGTGGCTTCAACATTTAAATGGTTACTGTATGCTTTCTATCGTCTACCATTGAGTTGTTTTCAACTCATAGCAACGTTCTAGGACAGAGTAGAACTGGCCCATAGGGTTTCCAAGGCTGTAATCTTTATGGAAGCGGATGGCCACATCTTCCTCCTGCGGAGCAGCTGGTGATTTGAACTGTCCACCTTTTGTTAGCAGCTGAGCACTTAGCCATTGCTAAGTGCCAGCAGGTGGCAATGAAGATTCAAAGTTGTGTGCTTTCTGGGGACGAAGTCGTTTTCTTTTCATGAACCAGGGAAGTAACATTGCTGAGCTTTGAGAGCACTCAGATAAAAGGAAATGAAGTGATGGCAAGTTCTTTATCCTTGGTACAACAGAGGAAGCTAACTTGCAAAGTTGCAGTAAGTCCATCCTGGCCTGAGTCTGACAGCGTGCAAATCAAGCAGGGCCTACCCAATCAACTTCTCAGCTTTGCCACTGGCTCTCGCCTTGCCCCCCATTCCCTACCTTCAGCCCAAACTACATACATATTTGCACACCTTGTTCTGTTTCACTTCTGTTTCTTTCCTCATCCAGAAGATATCCCAAGATATATATATGTAGTATATATGTTAGCAGGTCATGTATATGCTGGCCAGAAGCTCTATTAAATGCTTTATACACATTAACTCATCTTATCCTCATACTGATCCTGTGACATATGTAGTGTTATCATCTCCACTTGCCAGAGAAGGTGGTAACTTGCCCAAGGTCACAGTGGTTTGGTAGTGGAGTCTGGAGTTGACCTTGGGCAGTTTTGGGCTGCTCTCAGAATCCTGAATTTCTGCTAATTCTCTTCCAAGGGGAAATAAAGGCAAGCTTTTCACCGAGAGTTTCTGATCTGGAGTTCTCATCAGCTTCTGATCTAGATTCATCTTGAGGGCTGTTTTCAGAGGCGATGGGGAAAATGTTATGCTCCTTGCGAAATGTGGGCTTTTCCAACCATCCTTCGTTTTACTTATAACAATCATGGACAATATTCTTTATTTGTGTGTTATTCGTCTGTCTCCTCTACTAGAATGTAAATCTAATGAAGGCAGAATCTTTGTCTCAGCTGTATTGTCAGTGTTAGAACAGTTCCAGGCACCTGTTAGGTGCAGTAGTAGGTCTTCTATATGGACATATATAGGCATATGTGGCTGCAACAATGGGCTCAAACATAGCACCAATTGTGAGAATGGCACAGGACTGGGCAGTGTTTCATTCTGTTGTACATAGTGTTGCTTATGAGTTGGAACCGACTCAATGGCACCTAACAACAACAGGCATATCTATCTATATATACGTACATATGTGCATACATGCATATGTAAGGACAAACATTCATATGTATGTGTATATATATATATATTTGTACATGTACATATATATGTATTTGTTGAATGAATAAACAATGATGTGGGGTGGCTCATGAGGGCCCTAAAGGAACTGTGTGGAGACTATGTAACTGCAGGTTTTTAGGCCAAGAAAGCTTGTTTTTTAAACTTTTAATTGATTCAACACTTCACTCTTGGAACATTGGCCTTCTTTTCTCAGACATTGTTTATAAAAAAAAAATATATAGCTTGGGGAAATGGTCTTCTCCATCAGTACAACACCAGCTGTGATTTGCATCTTATATTTGGCTTCTGAGCTGCTGTTTGACAAATTGTGAGTGAGTGTTATAGCCATTTTTCAAATGTTAACCTGGGAAATTATTTCTCCAGCAGATTCTGTGGAGAGCCTCTCTCACACGCCCTCCTCCCTCCAGCCTTCCCCTGCTAGCTCCCTTCATACCGCCCAGGCTGCCAGGTCCTCCTTGCAAAGAGATGACCCAAGTGCTAATACCTCAGCCACTGAGGAAACCAGAAGTGAGTCAGATTTTCTCTTCCTTCCTGATTATCTGGTTCTGTCCAACTGTGAGACTGGAAGACTACACCATACCAGGTATGCTTATGCCCAGACTTCTCTCTGAGCTGGGTCTCTTAATGTGCTGTCCTCTTACCAGAGCCCATACTACCTCCTCTTGTGGAGTCTGTTGCTGAGATGCTGTCTGTGTGCTTGTCCAAATCAGTCCTTTTAGCTGTAGCATATTCTAGTGGGTAGGTCTGCCCTCACCTCTCTTCCTACAGCTGCCAAGGTAGGGACAGATCACTGTCAATAGCTGTGAAAAAATGAAGCATGCAGCATACTAAACAAAATGAGTCATGTGTTTCAGCATTGTGGCTTTCATTTCTACCCTTGTGTTTTCATATGTATCAGATGTTTATGAGATGAAAAAAAAAATCAATAAATTATTTTTACATGTACCAGAGGGCTTAGCATAACTTGGTATATGGCTATACAAGTAGAACAAGAAGTGCTTTTAGAGGAATGGGAAGGAAACCAGCGTGTGTTTTGTGATAGGTAGATTACTTTCTTCTTCAGATTTCTGCAAAGGGTGGTGTCAGTAGTGTCACTGTGATACTAACTGCAGCCACCAGGGATTTGCAATTGTTCTATCAAACTTTCATGTTTTTCTTCCCTCAGTCTACCCACGAGATGTGATAGCTGGTCAAATTCAGACCGCTCATTGGAACAGACTTCATTTGATGACGTTTTTGTTGACTGCCTGCAGTTGCTACCCTCCAGTAACTTGATGTACTCCTCATGCCATGGGACTGGATCTCAGGAGGTACCTTCCACAAAGTCTCAGGCTGCTCTGATCAGGAGTAGAGAATTCAATGGGCCATCCAAGGACCACTTGTCATCTTCACCATTGCTGGAAACTTCCTTAAATTCCACCATTCAGGTAGATAAAAACCAAGGTTCCTTGCCCTGTGGGGTAAAAGAACTAGACATTATGTCCAATACTCCACCTCCCCGCCCCCCTAAGCCAAGCCATCTCTCTGAACGGTGCCAAGAGGAGCAGCTCCTGTGGAGTGGGCACAGCAGCATCAAGAACCCAGAATGCTCTATGGTTCCAAGAAGAATCTCTCTCTCTGGTTTAGATAACGTGAGAACCTGGAAAGGTAAGTGTTGAACGCTAAGATTCAGGTACAGAGAGAAGCCTGGGCAAGGACTGCTTGGCCTGGATCCTCTTCACATCTTGTGTCCACATGAGAACTTCTCCCAGTGTCCCTTGCTCAAACCAGCCTGGTTTCCTAATGGGGCCAGGCACTTTGTAGAAGTACACAGCCTGAATATTAGCAACTGTCCTACTCTCAGGGTCCCCCTCCTTTGAGACTAACCATCAGGAGAGATACTTGGTTTCCTATAGATGCTGAAAGAAGTCATAGCCCTGGTCCCTTAGCTATGCCCCTGCCTGTGGGATGGGCTCCCTACCTGAGACAGCTCCTGGTGTTTGTTTGGAGTTACTTGGGAGCCCCCTTGGTATAGAAGGTGATGTCTTTTGCTTCAGCTCGGCCCCATCCCAATCTTTGCCTCTCACAGGCATAGTGAGGGCTGAGACTGTAGTTCGTAGCTCCTTCCATCCACTTTTCAACAATCCCATTAGCCTCATTCAGTGTCTCACCTGATGTGTTCTTTCCAAATTCTAACTGGCTACACACTAGTGATGTAACATTTGGTCAAGCCATCCACATCAGTGTAATGCTAATGCAGCCTCATCAGCTCAGTCCATTGCCGTGGCCTCTAGAGCCCTCTTTTGCCTTTCTCTGTAATGCCATCTATTCTCCCTGGGTTGCCTTGCAATTTCACTTACAGCACCATCTTCTGCCACCCTTATCCTCCACCTGGATCTCTCTGGCCTTCAGATGCTGGCTGGTGCAGGCCCACACGAGCCCCCTTGGTGTGACTTTTTGGTACCCTCTTCTTTACTGCTTCCCTGCGCCTCCTCACTTTCTGCTATGACCCAACCCACCTGAGCATTTTACTCTTCTCTCTTATGTTGGCCTGTCTCTCTCAGACACACACGCGCACGCACACATACTCCATATATAATAACCTTCGTGCCACTGCCTACTAAGGCCCTGTTCTAAAATAATTATGGAAGTTTAAGCAGAATGCAAACTCATTTCCAAATTGTATAAATTTCTCATTCTGACCAAGGAATTAAGTCACTCTGGAAAAGACCTCCCCCAGTGTCCCTAGTAATGTGACCATTACACATGTTGCTTGATGTGGAATGGGTGTGCGCTGATTACACAAAGGATCTGAACATGTGGACAGTGAACAAAAGGGGAAAGCTGAAAGAGTAGAAAGTGAAATGAGTAAAGTCAGTAAGGTATAGAATATGAGAATGAATTAAGTCTTAAAAGTAAGAACCAAAAATTGAAATAATTTGGAGTTTTAATACAAACAAAACAATTAGCTTTTGTTCTTTCAAATAAAGGCAAACAAAGGCTAAAATTAATAAAAAAGTAAATAAAATAAGGGTTTTCATCATGTAACAAAGACAAAAACAAGAGTGAATAGAAACCAAATGGGTACAATAAAGCAGAGGGAACAAGTAAAATTTATGGTTCTGCCTTGCCCATTTAGATCTACCTGGAACTGATGTTTGTGCATGGCAGGAGAGAGGGGTTGAGGCTCATTTTTGTCCGTGTGACTATCCAATGACCTGAAAAAGTCATTGTGTTTCCATAGCTCTCCAGGGCTACCTCTGTCATAAATTAAGTGCCTGAGTATGTGAAGTTCTGCATCTGAGCTCTGTTTTCTATTTCATGTCGTGCACTACAGTTTCTAGGAATTTAGCCCACAGTTGCTATAAGGACAGTATTGGGACAGCAACACTATATGAATGTGGACTGTATGGTAATTGTAATATTTGTAGATGGTATAAATTGGTTCAGCTCCTCTGAAGGACAATTTAAGTTACAGAAATACTTACACATGTGCAAAATAAATTATATACATGGTTTACCATTGCAAAGAATGTGTGAAAGAAAATATTTATGAATTAACCTAAATGTCCACCTATAGAGAACTGGTTAAATAAATTACTCTACATCCACTCAATAAAATACTTCATAACTATAAAAAAGATACTTGGGTTACTATAAAAGGTTCATAAATATATTTTTTCTCTATGCATAAATATGATTTCTCCAAATATTTTTTCTTCTCTTTCTGTCCTCTCTTTCTGGGACTGATAATGTGCGTCTGTTGGTACGCTTGATGGTGTTTCACAGGTCTCTTAGGCTTTGGTCATTTTTCTTCATTCTTTGTTCTTCCTGCTTTTCAGACTAGGTAATCTCAGTTGACCCATCTTCCAGTTTACTGATTCTTCTGCCAGCTCACATCTGTTGAGCCTCTGTTGTTTTTTTTTTTTTTTCTAGTTGCCATTGAGTTAATTCCGACTCATGGTGACCCCATGTGTGTCAGAGTAGAACTGTGCTCCATAGAGTTTTCAATGCCTGATTTTTTGGAAGTAAATCACTAGGCCTTCCTTCTGAGGTGCCTCTGGGTAGACTTGAACTGCCAGCCTTTCAGTTAGCAGCCAAGCACTTAATTGTTTGCACCACACAGGGACTCCGATAAGTGAATTTTTAATTTCAGTATTGTACTTTTCAACTACAGAATTTTCATTTGCTTCTTCTTTTTCTTATAATTTCTATCTCTTTATTGATGAATGATTGTTATACATTCTTTCCTTTAATTATTTAAACATGGCTTTCTTTAGCTCTTTGAATATATTTATGATAAAACCAAAACCAAACTTGTTGCCGTCAAGTCAATTCCAACTCATGGTGACCCACAGGACAGAGTAGAACTGCCCCATAGGGTTTCCAAGGAGCACCTGGTGAATTCAAACTGCTGACTTTTTCGTTAGCAGCCAAACTCTTAACCACTACACCACCAGAGTTCCATATTTATAATTGCTGCTTTAAAGTCTTTGTTTGCTAATTCCAATGTCTAGACATTCTCAGAGACAGTTTTTAGTTGACTGTTTTTTTTCATACTTTCTGTTTCTTTGCATACATTGTAATTTTTTTGAAAACTGGACATTTTAAATAATATATTTTAGCAGCTCTGGATTCTGATCCCCTCTTGGTGGTGTGATTCTTGCTATTTGTTTGACCAGTGACTTGCCTGGACTAATTCTGAAGATTCTATCTCTACGTACAGTATGTGGCTGCCAAAGACTATGCTCAGTTCTTATATTTTATAATCTTTGTTTTTATTTTTATGGCTGGCTTCCTGGGGATCACCTCTGGGTCAGCATATCTTAGTACTCAGCCATTTGTTGGTCAGAGGTTGTGCCAAAACTTTTGAGCCAGTAAGACTTCTGCCTTTTGCCAGTAGATCTGTGTTTGGGTTGGGAAACACATCCAAAGTTCAGACTGTTTACAAGTCTGTCCCAGCTCTTACTTTCCATGTGGCAAGGTCTCATATTCTTCCAGGGACAAGTAGATAGATTGGATTCTCTTTGACCTCTCCTGATTGGACATGGATTGCACATGAACCCAGTCTTCTAGACCCCTAGGGATGGATGAGAACTTATCAAGGCACACTTTAGCAATATCACTCTTTACATTTCTGGCTAGATTTCTGTCTGTTCTGCTGTTCTGCTGCAGGCTACAACCAGTATCAAGACCTTGCACTATCTATAGTGTTGGCCTTCCCTAATTTTTTGCCACCAAGATTGTTATTGTTTTCAACAATGCTCAGGGGCCTGGGGCTTTATGTTCTCTATTTGAAATTACCGCTACATGCCTGTCAGTTTGTTGTACTGTGATGGCTTGTTTGTTGCTGTGATATTGGAAGCTATGCCACAAATATTTCACATACCAGCAGGGTCACCCTTGGTGGACAGGTTTCAGCTGAGCTTCCAGTCTAAGAAAGACTAGGAAGAAGAACCCGGCAGTCTACTTCTGAAAAAACTGGCCAGTGAAAACCTTCTGAATAGCAGTGGAACATTGTCTGATATAGGGCTAGAAGATGAGCCCCCACAGGTTGGAAGGCACTCAAAATACAACTGGAGAGAAGCTGCCTCCTCAAAGTAGAGCCGACCTTAATGATGTGGATGGAGTCAAGGTTTTGGGTCCTTCATCTGCTGATGTGGCATGACTCAGAATGAGAAGAAACAGCTGCAAGCATCCATTAATAATTGGAACATGGAATGTACAAAGTATGACCGAGGAGAATTGAAAGTTGTCAAAAATGAAATGGAACACATAAACATCGACATCCTGGGCATTAGAGAGCTGAAAAGAACTAGTATTGGTTATTTTGAATCAGATAATCATGTAGTCTACAATGCCAGGAATGGCAAATTGAAGAGTAATGGAATCACATTCATTGTCAAAAAGAAAATTTCAATATCCTGAAGTGCAATACTGTCAGTGATAGAATGATATCCATACACCTACAAAAAGACCAGTTAATATGACTATTATTCAAATTTACACACCAACCACTAAGGCCAAAGAGGAAGAAATTGAAGATTTTAACCAACTTCTTCAGTCTGAAATTGATCAAACATGCAGTAAGGATGCATTGATAATTACTGTCGATTGCAGTGCAAAAGTTGGAAATGAAGAAGGGTTGGTAGTTGAAAAATACGGCCTTAGTGATAGAAACGACGCTGGAGATCACATGATAGAATTTTGCAAGACCAACAACTTCTTCATCGCAAATACCTTTTTTCAACAACATAAGCAGTGACTATACACAAAAAAAAAAAAAAAATTTTTTTTTATACACATGGACCAAGCCAAATGGAATACACAGGAACCAAATGGACTACATCTGTAGAAAGAGATGATAGAAAAGCTCAATATCATCAGTCAGAACAAGGCCAGGGGCCGACTGTGGAGCAGACCATGCATTGCTCATATGCAGGTTCAACTTGAAGCTGAAGAAAATTAGAACAAGTCCACGAGAGCCAAAGTATGACTTTGAGTATATACCAACTGAATTTAGAGACCACCTCAAGAATAGATTTGATACATTAAACACTAATGACCGAAGATCAGATGGGTTGTGGAATGATGTCAGGGACATCAACCGTGAAGAAAAAAGAGGTCACTTAAAAGACAAGAAAGAAAAGACCAAAATGGATGTCAGAAGAGACTGTGAAACTTGCTCTTGAACATAGAGTAGCTGAAGTGAAAGGAAGAAACAATGAAGTAAAAGGGCTGAACAGAAGATTTCAAAGGGCAGCTCAAGAAGACAAAGGAAAGTATTATAATGAAATATGCAAAGACCTGGAGATAGGAAGCCAAAAAGGAAGAACATGCTCAGCATTTCTCAAGCTGAAAGAAGTGAAGAAAAATTTCAAGCCTCGAGTTGCAATATTGAAGGATTCTACGGGGAAATTATGAAACGACGCAGGAAGCATCAAAAGAAAATGGGAGGAATACACAGAGGCACTGTACCACAAAAAATTGGTTGACATTCAACCATTTCAGGAGGTAGAATATGATCAAGAACCAATGGTACTGAAGGAAGAAGTTCAAGCTGCACTTAAGGGAATGGCAAAAAACAGGGCTTCAGGGATTGACAGAATACCACTTGAGATGTTTCAACAAACAAATGCAGCACTGGAGGTGCTCACTCGTCTATGCCAAGAAATTTGAAAGTCAGCTACCTGGCCAGCCAACTGGAAGAGATCCATATTTGTGCCCATTTCAAAGAAAGGTTGATCCAACAGAATGTGGAAATTATTGAACAATTTCATTAATATCACACCCAAGTAAAATTTTGCTGAAAATCCGAACAGATATATGCATCACCCATGTTCATTGCAGCACTGTTTACAATAGCAAAAGGATGGAAGCAACCAAGATGCCCATCAACGGATGAATGGATAAATAAATTATGGTATATTCACACAGTGGAATATTACGCATCAATAAAGAACAATGATGAATCTATGAAACATTTCATAACATGGAGGAATCTGGAAGGCATTATGCTGAGTGAAATTAGTCAGTTGCAAAAGGACAAATATTGTATAAGACCACTATTATAAGAACTGGGGAAATAGTTTAAACTGAGAAGAAAACATTCTTTTGTGGTTACGCGAGGGGGGAGGGTGGGAGGGAGGCAGAGGGGTATTCACTATTTAGATAGTAGATAAGAACTACTTTAGGTGATGGGAAAGATAACACGCAATATAGGGGAGGTCAGCACAACTGGACTAAACCAAAAGCAAGGAAGTTTCCTGACTAAACTGAATGCTTTGAAGGCCAGCGTAGCAGGGGCGGGGGCTTGGGGACCATGGTTTCAGGGGACATCTAAGTCAATTGGCATAGTAAAATCTATTAAGAAAACATTCTGCATCCCACTTTGAAGAGTGGCATCTGGGGTCTTAAACGCTAGCAAGCAGCCATCTAAGATGCATCAATTGGTCTCAACCCACCTGGATCAAAGGAGAATGAAGAACACCAAGGACACAAGGCGATTACGATCCCAAGAGACAGAAAGGGCCACACGAACCAGCGACTACATCATCCTGAGACCAGAAGAACTAGATGGTGCCCGGCTACAACCGATGACTGCCCTGACAGGAAACACAACAGAGAACCCCTGAGGGAGCAGGAGAGCAGTGGGATGCAGACCCCAAATTCTCATAAAAAGACCAGACTTAATGGTCTGACTGAGACTAGAAGGACCCCAGGGGTCATGGTCTCCAGACCTTCTGTTAGCCTGAGACAGAAACCATTCCCAAAGCCAATTCTTCGGACATGGATTGGACTGGACAATGGGTTGGAGAGGGATGCTGGTGAGGAGTGAGCTTCTTGGATCAGGTAGACAATTGAGACGATGTTGGTATCTCCTGTCTGGAGGGGAGATGAGAAGGTAGAGTGGGTTAGAAGCTGGCGGAATGGGCATGAAAAGAGAAAGTGGAGGAGGGGAGTGGGCTGTCTCATTAGGGGGAGAGCAATTGGGAGTATGTAGCATGGTGTGTATAAGTTTTTGTGTGAGAGACTGACTTGATTTGTAAACTTTCACTTAAAGCACAACAAAAATTAAAAAAAGGTTTTTTTTTTTTTTTTTTTTGCTGAAAATCATTCCAAAGTGGTTGCAGCAGTACATTGACAGGGAACTGCCAGAAATTCAAGCCGGATTCAGAAGAGGTTGTGGAACAAGGGATATCATTGCTGATGTCAGATGGATCCTGGCTAAAAGTAGAGAATACCAGAAAGATGTTTTGTTGTTGTTATTAAGTGCCAAAGAGTCAGCTCTGACTCATTGGGACCCTATGTACAACAGAATGAAACACTGCCCAGTTCTGCACCATCCTCACAATCATTGTTATGCTTGATCCCATTGTTGCAGTTACTGCATCAATCCATCTCATTGAGAGTCTTACTCCTTTTCACTGACCCTCTACTTTACTGTGCATGATGTCCTTCTCCAGGGACTGGTCCCTCCTGATAATGTGTCCAAAAGAAAGATAGATGTTGTTTACCTGTGTTTTATTGACTATGCAAAGGCTTTGGACTGTGTGGATCATAACAAATTATTAATAATATTGCAAAGAATGGGAATTCCAGAGCACTTAATTGTTCTCATGAGGAACCTGTACTTAGACCAAGAAGCAGCCATTCAAACAGAGCAAGGGGATACTGCATGGTTTAAAGTTAAGAACAGTGTCTGTCAGGGTTGTATCCTTTCACCATACTTATTCAATCTGTATGCTGAGCGAATAGTCCGAGAAGCTGGATTATAGGAAGAAGATCACGGCATAAGCATTGGAGGAAGACGCATTAATAACCTGTGATATGCAGATGACACAACCTTGCTTGCTGGAAGTGAAGAGGACTCAAAGCACTTACTGGTGAAGATCAAAGACTACAGCCTTCAGTATGGATTGTTTACTCCTCAACATAAAGAAAACAAAAATACTCATAACTAGACCAATAAGCAACATCGTGGTAAATGGAGAAAATATTGAAGTTGTCATGGATTTCATTTTACTTGGATCCACAATCAACACCCATGGAAGCTTCACTCAGGAAATCAAAAGACACACTGCATTGGGCATATCTGCTGCGAAAGACTTCTTTAGTGTTCAAAAGCAAAGATGTCACTTTAAGGACTAAGGTGCGCCTGACCCAAGCCATGGTGTTTTCAGTTGTTTGCTGTGCATGGACAGTGAGTAAGGAAGACTGAAGAAGAATTGATGCCTTTGAATTATGGTGTTGGCGGACAATACTGAATATACCAGGAACTACCAGAAGAACAAACAAATGTGTCTTGGAGGAAGTACAGCCAGAATGTTCCTTAGAACCAAGGATGGCAAGACTTCATCTCACATACTTTGGACATGTTGTCAGGAGGGATCAGTCCTTGGAGAACGACATCATGCTTGGTAAAATAGAGGGTCAGCAAAAAGGAGGAAGGCCCTCAATGAGATGGATTGACACAGTGGCTGCAACTGTGGGCTCAAGCATAGCAATGACTGTGAGGATGCTGCAGGACCTGGTAGTGTTTCATTCTGTTGTCCATAGGGTTGCTGTGAGTCACAACAGACTGCACCGCATCTAAGAACAACGTTTGAAATCAGTTTAGTCCCTTTAGCAGCAAAGCTGCTGGTCTTAATGGCTTGCACTACCCTGTTTGCTAATATTTTATTCAGGATTTTTGCATTGATAATCATCAGTGACACTGGCCTGTAATTTTCTTATTTATTTTTATCTCTATCATTTTTTCAGGTTCAGTTATCAATGCTACACTTGCTTCATAAAAAGAATTACAAGTGTTCCTTGATTTTCTATGCTGTGGAACAATTTATGTAACATCAGAACTGTCTGGTCTTTGAAAGTTTGGTAGAATTCCACATTGAGGTCACCAGGTCTGGTGTTTTTGAAGAGTAGCTCCTTGGTAACTTTTTCTTTTTTGTATGGAAATTGATATGTGTAAGATTTTTATTTCTACTTGGGTCAATTTTGGTATGATGTATTTTCCTATGAAATTATCCATTTCCTCTAGGTTTTTAAATTTATTTATTTGCATAAAGGTATGCAAAATCATCTCTTTTTTATTTTTTAGTCAAATCTCTTCTTTCATGTGCATTTTGTAATTTAGGCTTCTTTTCTGAGATTTTTTTTTTTTGTCTTTTTCTTCAATTTCTTTCCTGAGTGCAATCAATCGAGTTTTATTTCATTTCTTCCTTTTTTTTTTTTAATCCACTTATGTCTTTTATTTTAATAGCAAAAGGTTGGAAATAAACTGGATACATAATATTAATGGGGTAGCCAAATAAATTATGGCACATTTGTAGAATGAAATACAATACCAGTGAATAAAAGAATGAAGAAACTTTTTATTGTGTTACTCTGGACTGATCTCCAAAATATTAAGTGAAAAAAAGCAAGTTGCAGAGCAGTGAGTATGTTACCATTTGTAGTAAAAAGGAATAGATATAAATATGTATATATATTCATAGAATTAACTTTTAAAAGATACAAAAGAAACTGGTAACATTTTTTGCCTCCAGAGATGATGAGACTGCCAAGCTATGGTAACAAGGTGGGAGGAAGACTTTTTGTTGTATAACCATTTGAGTGTATTAACCTATTTCAAATAAAGAAGTTAAAATACAGAAATCCTTCCTTCCTGAACCTTATGTTATGGGTGGGGAGGGACAGAAAATAAGCATAATAGATAGATATATGGTATGTTAGAAGATGATAGGCACTTTGGAGAAAGAAAAAGTAGAGCAGAGTGAAGGAAATAGGGGAGCCAGCAGAAGGCCAGGTTGTAATATTAAAAAGTGCAGTTAGGGCAATTTTCATTAAGAGATTTGAGGGAACATTTGAAGGACGCAAAGGACCAATCCATGCTGATATCTGGTGTAAGAGTGTTCTGGGAAGAGGATAAAACCAGAGGAAAGGCCCTTAAGTGGGAGACGCTTGGTGTGTTCAAAGAACAGCAAAGTAAGGCCGGTATTACTGGAATGGGGAGAATAAGGAGAAAAGTAGTAGGAAATGAAGTCAGAGAGGCAAGGGGGCACAGATTATACGGGTTCCTATAGAGCACTGTAAGGACTTGGACTTTGAGTGAGATGGGCCCATTGTTGGGTATCGAGCAGGGGAGAGACATGATATGACTTACATTTTAACAGGATCACTTTGACTGCTGTGTTGAGAATAGACTGAAGGAATGCAAGAGTGGAAGCAGGAAAACCAGTTAGGTAACCAATATAATAATCCAGGTAAGCTATGATGGCGGCTGAGACCAGAGTAGTAAAAACTGGTTGGATGCTTGATACATCCAGATTAAGATATGTCTTAAATATAGAACCTCACAGTTTGGACATAGAGTTTAAGAGAAAGAATGAAATAAAGGATGGCTTCATGGCTTTTGATCTGACAGACTGAGATGGGGAAAGAAACAAGTTGGAATATGTGAGGCAGTCAAGAAATTGGTTTTGGACACGTTGAGTTTGAGATGTCTGGTAAATAGTGGGAACGTCAAGTAACTTGTTAGAAATACGAGTCTGAAAGTCAGGTGAGAGGCCAAGGGTGGAGCTATGAATGTGGGAGTTATCAACACATAGATGGTAAATCCAAAGGTCTAGATGAGATCACCAATAGAGTGAATATAAAGAAGAATAAAGGACCAAGGACTGAGCCTGGAATGCTCCAACATTTAGAGATTATGGGAAAAGGAGGAACCAGCAAAAGAAACTGAAGACAAGTGACCAGTGAGATAGGAGGAAATCCAGAAGAGTGACATTCTGGCAGAGACTCATCTTCCAGATGTCTGATCCCATCTGCATGCTACCATAAATTCCATAAACGATCTGGCATGTGGATAACTAATCTATTTGGCGCAAGGTTTTCTCTATATTTATGCTCTTTGGTGATTTCAGTAGGTATCTGCTAGAGGAAAAGGTGGTTAGGGAGGGGCCTGTGGTCACATATGCAATTCCCACGTTCTTTATTAACAACATCCCTAAATAGCAGCTGAGCACTTTAACCACTGCACCACCAGGGCTCTTAATGACTGCTAGTATTTTCTGTATTCCAGGTAGTATTCTAAGTGCTTCACTTGCATTGACGCATATAACCTACTCAGCAGTCCTATGAAATAGGTTATATTATTGGTCTCATTTTACAGAGGAGGAAACTGAGGCACAGAGAGGATGAGTAATTTGTTTAATGCCACACAGCTAATAAGTGATGGAGTAGGGACTCCAGAGCAGCTTTTAACCAGCACCTGTCCTATCCACCAGGAAACCCTGGTGGCGTAGTGGCTAAGTGCTACGGCTGCTATCCAAAGGGTCAGCAGTTCGAATCCACCAGGCACTCCTTGGAAGTTCTATGGGGCAGTTCTACTCTGTCCTATAGGGTCACTATGAGTCGGAATTGACTCAATGGCACTGGGGTATCCTGCCCTTAAAATATATAAATATGTTGTGTGCCATTGAGTTGATTCCAACTCATAGCAACCCTTTAGGACAGAGTAGAACTGCCCCATAGGGTTTTCTAGGCTGTAATCTCTACTGGAGCAGTCACCAGGTTCTTCATATATATATGAAGTGGTTAAGTGCTATGGCTGCAGTTCAAATCCACCAGGTGCTCCTTGGAAATTTTATGGGGCAGTTCTACTCTGTGCTATAGGGTCGCTATGAGTCGGAATCGACTTGACGGCATTGGGTTTGGTTATATATAATAAAAAATAAATAAAAATTATTTTTTTATTATATATATAAAATCCATATTCTTATTTCCATCAGTCTCTATCACATCTTTCTGAGCTGGGACTTATTTTCACTTTAAGATGATGTTGACTCTTAAGTTTATTTCTCAGAGGCAATCTTATTTTTTACATCTCCACGTTCTTGCAGGGTGCTCTGTTCTGCCCCCCACACTCTGAGAACATTTGCTGGACTTCTCAGCAGCATTGAGCATTGTTGGCCATTCTCCCCTTCCTGAGGCTTTCACGGCACCACACGTTCCTGACTTTCTCATTACTCTTTCTCAGGATCCTTTACTAGCTCATCTTCCTGCTTTTTGAATCAGGGGATTCTCTAGGGTTTTCTACTTAAATTCTCTGAACACCCTTAACCTAGGTAATCACATCCATTTACTGTTATGGTTTTAACTGCTATCTCTAACTGCTAATTTCCAAAGTCATATCTCCTCTGAGTCCAGGCTCATATATCTTGCTGTCTTCTGGATTAAACTCAATAATTATTCTAAATTTTTACATCATTGTTAGGCTTGAGCCCATTGTTAAAGCCACTGTGTCAATCCATCTCATTGAGGGTCTTCCTCTTTTCCACCGACCCTCTACTTTACCAAGCATGATGTCCTTCTCCAGGGACTGGTTGCTCCAGTCCAAATAACATGTCACTCTATTTGTTACACCCACCTGATAAGTTTCCAGCCCTTGATTAATCCAACGGTCTCCATGCCTGTACCTGAGTAACTGCCTATTGCTGTAGAAGATCATGGTTACAGATCTCAACTAGGCTTTCCATGCTATCCTTTCTGTGCTCACCCCTTTCTCCCACTCATCACAAGGGCTATTTCAAACCTTCTTCCTTGTCTGTAGACCTTCAGCTCTGCCTCCATGATCTCTAATCTCAGAAGAATTAATGAATGCAATAAGCATTTGTTCATTACCTACTATATCTCCTCCTACTTCATAGAGAGAACCAAAGCCATCAGGTAGAAATTTCTTCAGCATCTTGTCTGATTTTCCATTTGTTGGGTAATGCATTCTGACCGCTCAGCTAGAGTCAGTAGAAAGCCTTGCATACATGTCTCTGTCTGACCAGAGCTGAGCGCAGGGGGGACTTGGACCCTAGTTTCAATTGATGTCCTACATTTCTAACCACCCCAGCTTGTTTCTTGCAGCTGATGTAGAAGGCCAATCCTTAAGACACCGAGACAAGAGGCTTAGTTTAAATTTGGTAAGTTTGGTACTCAGCTTCCTTTAAGCCTTAATTTTACCAAAATTAGCCTGACCTATACATATGCCTCTGAAGTCTTTTGAGGCTCAGCACTCAGAGTCTCTGAGGACTCTTCAATCTCCCCTTAAGATCTGAACTTATTTAAAAGATGTTTGTGAATCGCTGGCGTTCTATAAGGGCCCTGCCAGTTCAGATGGTCCAAATACTTGCCTAGCTTATGGTAGCTACTTAAAGCATTTGCATAAATTCATAACCTTCTATCTTTTGGCATCAGATCTAGGAGAGTCATTGCCTACATTCGCATATTAAGTCTAGAGGCAGAGCCTGAATTAGAAGCTTGTTTGCTTTCCCTAAGAAAGTTGACAGTTAATTCTTGAATAATTTGGAGCTGAAAGCATATGTACAGCCTCGGCTACCCACCAGTAGCAGTTTCCATACTGGTCTGTGGTTCCCAACCTGTACCTGTTCTCTTGCAGCCATGCAGGTTCTCTCCAATGAGCCCCACAGCTTCAGCCAGTGCCGAAGACAGCTATGTGCCCATGGGCCCCCATGCCACTGCCATGAGCCTTGGATCCCACAGTTGCCCTGATGACTACATCCCGATGAGCTCAGGAAGCATCTCGAGCCCACTTCCTGAGCTACCTGTAGACCTGGAGCCTCCTCCAGTGAATAGAGATCTCAAGCCTCAAAGGAAACGTAAGCCACTTGACCAGGTCTGCTTTGCAGGGAGAGGGGAGCAAGGTTCTGGCAGCTGCGTAAAAGAGGTTTCCTTCTTGACTTTCCCTGGGAAAGAAGCTCTAGAGAAGTACGTTCAGAGGACTGGAAAGTATAATGACTAGAAAAAAGTGGCTCAGGTAGAATGGGAAGGGCTGGGGAAGCTTGCTGCCCCAGACTGGGATGTCAGAAAGAGTCAGGAGGCAGGGTCCTAGGCCTTGGGGACTTACAGGCACTGTGACCCTCAAATACAGCCTACAAAGCCAGGTTCATTCCAGAGGGCTCATATTTGACTGCTTTCCCAGAAAAAGCCTAGAAATAAGGCAGCCAGGAATGGCCTTTGACACTAACTCCTAAATGTGCTGGCCTGGTCACATGCAATTTAGCATTCACTGTTCTGTGTGTGCCCACCTGCAGAGGTGTTTGGAGATGGGAGAAATATTTGGCAATGAGCAGTAGGAGTCCTGTCTTAGTCATCTAGTGCTGCTATAACAGAAATACCACAAGTGGATGGTTTTAACAAAGAGAGGTTTATTTTCACACAGTCTAGTAGGCTACAAGTCCAAATTCAGGGCGTCAGCTCCAGGGGAAGGCTTTCTCTCTCTGTCGGCTCTGGAGGAAGGACCTTGTCATCAGTCTTCCCTTGGTCTGGGAGCATCTCAGTACAGGAACCCCAGGTCCAAAGGATGCGCTCTGCTCCTGGCACTGCTTTCTTGGTGGTATGAGGTCCCCCTGTCTCTCTGCTTGCTTCTCTCTTTTATCTCTCAAGAGATTGCCTCAAGACATAATCCATTCTTGTAGGCTGAGTCCTGCCTCACTAACACAACTGCCGCCCATCCTCCCTTATTAATATCATAGAAGCAGGATTTACCATATATAGGAAAATCACACAATACTGGGAATCATGGCCCAGCCCAACTGATACACACATTTTTGGGGGGACATAATTCAATTTATGACTAGTCCTATGTGCACAAAGCTCCTCATAGCTTCTGCATTGCTCCGAGTCAGCTTTTTTGGTCTGCTAAACAACATGGACAGAGAGAGAGATAAGAAGAGGGAAAGATGAAAAGCAGGTCAGCAACTTGCTGACTCCATTCTTGCCCACCTGCACCTGCCTAGTCAGGGTATGTGATTACAAGGAAACATTTCGTGCAATGACTATAATCTCTAGCACTCCCTCTGGTTTGTTCCCACCTCCCCATCCCTTCTCTTTGGAAATACCACCATTTAGATGGCTGTGCCCAAAGCTGGTAACTAAGCCTCCTTTACTCATGCCTGGTCTGTTCCAGTCATACTCTCTTCAACTCAAGTCAAACCACACTTAAAGCACATTTGCTCTCTGTGTAGAACTGTGCTAGGCACTGGGTGGGATGCAAAAATGTGAACACAGGAGGGTTTTTCAGTCTGAGAAGGAGGAAGATATGTCAAAACCACCTGGAAGAAGAAGCGCTATGAAGTCAGCACTAAATAGGAGAACAGACCCCATTTCATGAAGTTCAGAGGAAATAACCATTCATTCTGGTCAGAAACAATTTTACAGGAGATCATAACTGTGAGGTGGGTTTTATTGTTTGGATCAATTAATTTTTTTATAGCAAAACCGTCCAAGAGAACTTTTCTTTGGACAGATTTTGATGGAAATGTAGTCGCTGAACACTTGAAATGTGGGTAGTGCAACTGAAAACCTAAATTTTTAATTTTATTCAATTTTAAATAATTTGCGCATGTTCCTGTTGTTGTTGTTAGGTGCCATTGGGTCGGTTCTGACTCATAGCAACTGTCTTAGTCATCTAGTTCTGCTACACCAGAAATACCACAAGCGGATGGCTTTAACAAAGAGAAATTTATCTTCTCACAGCCTAGTAGGCTAGAAGTCCAAATTCAGGGCATCAGCTCCAGGGGAGGGCTTTCTCTCTCTGTTGGCTCTGGAGGAAGGTCCTTGTCATCAATCTTCCCCGGCCTAGGAGCTTCTCCTAACAGGAACCCCAGGTCCAAAGGACGCACTCTGCTCCCAGCACTGCTTTCTTGGTGATATGAGCTCCGTCCTCTCTGCTTGCTTCTCCTTTTATCTCTTGTAAGATAAAAGGTTATGCAGGCCACACCCCAGGAAAACCCCCCTTACATTGCATCAGGGATGTGACCTGAGTAAGAGTGTTGCATTCCACTCTAATCTTCTTTAACATAGCTTAATCTTGTCTCATTAACCATAGGCAGAGAGTAGGATTTACAACACGTAGGAAAATTACATCACATCACAAAAAGCACAGCCACACAATACTGGGAATCATGGCCTGGCCAAGTGGACACATATTTTGGGGAGACAAATTCAATCCATGACAGAGACCCTATATGTATAACAACAGAATGAAACACTGCCCATTGTTGCAGCCACTGTGTCAATCCATCTCATAGAAGGTGTTCCTCTTTTTTTCTGATCTTCTACTTTACCAAACACGATGTCTTTCTCCAGGGACTGGTCCCTAATGATAGTATGTCCAAATTATGTGAGACACAGTCTCGCCATCCTCACTTCCAAGGAGCACCCTGGCTGTGTTTCTTCCAAGACAGATTTGTTTGCTCTTCTGGCAGTCCACGGTATATTCAGTACTCTTCCACAGCACCACAATTCAAAGTCGTCAATTCTTCTTCAGTCTTCCTTATTCATTGTCCAGCTTTCACATGCATATGATGCGATTGAAAATACCATGGCTTGGGTCAGGCGCACCTTAGTCTTCAAGGTCACATCTTTGCTCTTCAACTCTTTAAAGAGGTCCTTTGCAGCATATTACCCAATGCAATGCATCTTTTGATTTCTTGACTGCTGCTTCCATGGCTGTTGATTGTGGATCCAAGTAAAAGGAAATCCTTGACAACTTCAGTCTTTTCTCCATTTATCATGATGTTGCTCATTGGTCCAGTTGTGAGGATTTTTGTTTTCTTTATGTTGAGGTGTAATCCATACTGAAGGCTGTGGTCTTTGATCTTCATCAGTAAGTGCTTCAAGTCCTCTTCACTTTCAGCAAGCAAGGTTGTGTCATCTGCATAATGCAGGTTGTTAATGAGTCTTCTTCCATCCTGGTGGGAGTGAAATAGTATCTCATTGTGGTTTTGATTTGCATCTCTCTGATGACTAATGATGCTGAACATCTTTTCATGTGATTGGTGGCCATTTGAATGTTCTCTTTGGTGAAATATCTATTCAAGCCCTTTGTCCATTTTATGACTGGGCTATTTGTCTTTTTGTTGTTAAGTTGTCAAAGTTTTATATATATTTTGGTTATTAGACTCTTATCAGATATATGGTTTCTGAAGATATTCTCTCAGTAATAACTTGTCTTTTCACTTTTTTTGTAAAATCTTTTGGTGAACAAAAGTTTTTAATTTTTATGAGATCTCCTTTATTTTGTGTTTTGCTGTTTGTGCTTTTGTTATTATATTACACAATCCATTGATGAAAGGTAGGCCTGACAGCATTGCCCCGGCTTGTTCTTCTAAGAATTTTATGGTTTTAGTTTTCACATTTAGGTCCTTGAGCCATTTTGAATTGGGTCTTGTGTATGGTGTGAGGCTTGGATCCCGATTCATTCTTCTGCATGTGGAAATCCACTTTTCCCAGCACCATTTATTGAAGAGACTCTTCTTTTCCCATCAAATGAACTTAGCACCCTTTTCGAAAATCAGTTGGCTATTGATGTGTGGGTTTATTTCTGAACTGTCAGTTCTATTCTGTTGGTTTATTTGTCACAGTACCAGGCTGTTTGGATTACTGTAGCTGTATAATATGTTTTAAAGTCAGAGAGTGCGAGCCCTCCTACTTTGTTCTTTTTCAACATTGTTTGAACTATTCGGGGCCTCTTGCTATTCCATATAAAGTTGAGGATTAGTTTTTCTATTTCTGTAAAGAAGGCTGTTGGAATTTTGATTGGCATTACGTTGAATCCAAAAATCACTTTGGGTAGTATTGACATCTTAACAATATTAAGTCTTCCAATCCATGAGCGTGGAACATCTTTCCTTTTTTTTTGAATCTTCTTTAATCTCTTTCAGTAGTGTTTTATAGTTTTCATGTATAAGTCCTTCATGTCCCTGATTAGATTTATTCCTAGATATTTTATTCTCTTAGATGCTATTGTAAATGGAATTGTTTCACTAATTTCTCTTCCAGAATTCTAATTGCTGGTGTATAGAAACCCAGCTGATTTTTTTTTCTTGACCTCGTACCCTGCACCTTTGCTAAATTCCTCTATTTGCTCTAGAAGTTTCTTGTGGACTCTTTGGGATTTTCTATATATAGGATTATATCATCTTTGAATAGAGATAATTTTACTTCTTCTTTTCCAATCTGGATAACTTTTATTCCTTTTTCTTGTCTTATTGCTCTGTCTAGGACTTCTAATGCAATATTGAATAGAAGTGGTGAGAGCAAGCACCCTTGTCTTGTTCCCAATTCCAAGGGGAAAGCTCTCAGTCTTTCTCAGTTAAGTATAATGTTGGCTGTTTACTTTTCATATATATACCCTGAATCATACTGAGGAATTTCCCTTTTAGTCCAATCTTCTTTAGGGTTCTGATCAAAAATGGGTGTTGGATTTTATCAAATGCTTTTTATGCATCCATAGAGTTGATCATGTGGTTCTCTTCCTTTGTTCTATTGATGTGGTATATTATGTTGATTGATTTTCCAACGTGGAACTATTCCATTTATTCCTGGAATAAATCCCACTTGGTCATGGTATATGGATCTTTTAATATGCTGTTGGATTCTGTTCACTAGCATTTTGTTGAGGATTTTTGTATCTTTATTCCTAAGAGATACTGGCCTGTAGTTTTCTTTTCTTGTGGTGTCTTTGTCTGGTTTGCATATCAGGGTTATGTTTGCTTCATGGAATGAATTAGGAAGTATTCCTTCCTCCTCTGTCTTTTTAGACAATCTCTCTTCATATAATCTAGTGGAGGAAAGAGATACAAAACAAATGATAAGACAGTGACCAAGGAATACATGCGTGACTAACACAGCAAGGTGGGCCACTGAGGTGGGATAAGGGTCAGAGCACTTACTGTGTGCCAGACACTTCACTAGATGCAAAGGCTACTGCAATGAACAAACCAGAAAAAAACCCTGTACTCATGGAATGCACAGTCTAGACCTGAATCAAATAAACACAGATGAATGTTCATCACAAACTGTGACGGATAAGTATGGGAACTCATGAGCACCTGTGATGTGGAGCCTGATCTAATCTTGAGGTCAAAGAAGGCCTCCCTAAGCAGGGGACTTTGAGCTAGGATCAGAAGATGAGCAACCAGTCAAAAAGATGGGGAAGAATGTTCTAGGCAGAAGGACCAGTAGGTAGAGGATGAATTGGAGGTGGGAAAGACTAGAACATGGGCGATCATCTCTGCCTAGGATAAGAAAAGGTAAATTTTCAGTTTTGGAACTGTTGAGTGTGAAGTAGACATTAGGATCCCAAAAGGGTGGAGACTTTGGTCTGTTGTGTTCATACTGTGCCTTCCACACATAGGACAGTACCTGACATATAGTGAATTCTCAATAAATATGTGTTGAATGGATGTATCACCTCATTGTTACCTCCAGCTGGTATTGTGTCCACTTGCTCAATAGTTGTCCTCTCTATTCCCAGGGAGGCAAGAAAGAGTAGGACAGTGAAATTCACGTTTATCATCAGTGATACTTGTTAGTAAATTTGGATTTGGTACGCTAGGAAAGTAGAATATCATAGTTTTACAGTCTTTAGATTCTGGCCTTGCATTCCTGAAAACTTACACCATACTGGATACTGTGTGTTATCTTGTAGCACGGCCACCTCCACTGGACCTGAGAAACCTCTCCACCATCCGGGAGCATGCGTCTCTAACCAGGACCCTCACTGTGCCTTGGTAAGTCTTTGATAACTCACAAGGACCTCATCAGCACAGACAGTGCCCTTTCTTCATTAGGTCTCTTTGAGTAAATGTAGTCAAAGCCCACTTGAGCTAGCTTATGCTAAAGGAGGGGCAGGATTTATTATCAAGAGCCAGAGGAAGGAATATAACTGAGTCTTCTAGGATACTGGAACCAGGAACTAGAGTGCTGCTGGGAACCTAAGGAATTCTCTCTTTACTTGCGCTCATTTTCTTTGCAGAACTGTTTTCTCTGCTCCATAATTCTCATGATCAAAGATAGCTGAACCATAGGTCCTGAGGTTATTTACATGTTACCATTCCAGAACCAAGAGAGATGTGCTCTTTTTCGGCCCCAGTTCATATTTCCTGGGAGAGAGAATTGTATTGTCCCAGCCTGAGTTCAAAGAGCTGTGTGGTTCAGGGGGTGTGGTCAGTAGTATCAACATGGCTTCCAGAAGCCCAGCCTTGTAAACAGGTAGGGGAAGGGAGTTCTTGATAAGGAAGGATGGTTCATGAGCTGGGTAGCTGGATACCCCAAAATTCTCTCATCTCACTTTTTAGAAGTTGTATTTTCAGAGTTCTAAGCCTAGCATGGGCATTTCTTGGTACTGTCTAAATGTCACTAAACACAATCACTTTCTAAATTGGAATTCTACAATGAGCTATATTTCCAGCCAAGACTTCAGAGAGCCTTAGCCTGTGCTTCTGACTCTGGAGTAGGATGGAAGTCTATTTAGAGTCTTGTCCTCATCCTATGAGAGGAACCATCACACTGGGTTTCCCTACTTTTCCTGCTTACTTTGAATGGAAACAAGAGAGGCCCAAAGGAGCATCTTTTGCTAAATGATTTGATGCCTTGGTCTGTTTCTAGAAATCTCATGAGCCATGTCAAGTGTAGGCCCTGGAGAAAAGCAGCTTTTGAGAATTAGGAGCCATTTGCCCCAGAGTGCGACAGAAGTTATTGGGTAGTCTTTGCTGCTCAGGAGTTGCCTTGGCCGGAAGGAAATTGTGTCTGGAAGGGGAGGGCTGAAGCCTCATGGGGGCCATGTAAGTTCCTGGCTGGCTTTCAGAGCAGCTGTAAGACATTGCTTTGACCTCATCTGTATTTTTGTTCTTAGCAATCGAACCAGCTTTCTCTCTTCAGAAAGAAATGGTATTAATGCTGCAAGATTTTTTGCCAATCCTATTTCCAGAGAAGAGGAAGAAACCTATATCCAAATGGTAATTCCGTATTTTGCACACTTATTCTATTTTTCATCCTAACATATACTCTTAAAAGTTTATTTTAAAGGAAGCATACCCTTAAGAAAGCCCGGTGCAGTCTTAAAACAATCACTTGATTGTAAAACCAGGTCACAAGGTTTTCTAGACTGGCAAAAAATTGATTTGAAGCTGCAATATTCAACTCCTCATGCCATTTTGAAGCTATAGTATTTCAAGAGAACCTGGGGCTAAGGCACGCGTAATGGGAAAATGGAAATGCCAGTGATTCTTTTCACTGGTGCTGTGATGCCCTGTTTGACCACAGTAGGCTGAATGTGCAGAGTCTAGGCTGTGAAAACTCACATATTGGATGCCTCCCTTCCACCAGAAACCCAAACCACCCACTGCTGTCAAGTTGATTCTGACTCATAGCGACCCTATAGGACAGAGTACAACTGCCCCATAGAGTTTCCAAGGAGCGCCTGGCAGATTTGAACAGCCGACCTCTTGGTTAACAGCTATAGCACTTAACCACTACGCCACCAGGGCTTCCCCTTCCACCAGAGCACTGCCTTACTTCCTAGTGTCCCTGACCTGACTAACTCTGAACCTTCCCAGAGGACAAATCACGGTCCTACTATGGGGGGAGGAGAAGACTGGGTGAGTGGGTGCTGGTGCAATGGGGGGACCCCCGTGCCATGGACTTTGAGTGTGAATGTGTCTTAGCCTCAGGAGACTCCTGTTATAGTGTCTTTCTGTAGACTTGAGTGGATAGAGACTTGACTTCTCTATCCTTTTGTTAACCATTTACAGTTTACAGTTCAAGAGCCCTAATATATCTCCCCTGCCCTCTGCTGTCCTTTCTATTCTCTTCATCATGGATTCTATCGAGACCAGGGGTTTTGAGGAGGAAGAGGGCTTTTAGCACCTCTGGCAATTATCAGGCACTTTAATTCTGTAGGGTTGCTATGAGTCGGAATTGACTCAACAGCAATGGGTTTGGTTTTTATGGTTAGTTAGAATTGCCCATTCTGCAGTTTAGAAATGTAGGGAACTCTAAAGAGAGCTTCCATTTGAACTGTGAAATTTTGAAAAGAAATCTTAGAAGGACAGAGTACAAGGCACTGAGAAGATCATTTTCCCGTCTTCTACATGCAGATAGGAGGCAATTGAAAATATCAAAATGGCAATTCCTCTTGAAGCAATAAGAAAACGCTTCTTTTCCTGTTTATTTCCTAAAAATTGTGTTGTAAGTGCACTTAACCATATGCAGATGGGAAATGACTCATATACAAATCTGCTGTGGTCTTCCCAATGTTTCTCACATTTAGTAATAGCCCTTGGGAAACTTCTAGAAGAAAGCACTCATAAAGGATGCTGAACAGCTGTACTCTGTCTCCAGAGAACAGAAAAGGGAAGTAAACCTAAAACTTTATGGAAGCAAATGCAGAGTCATCCAGATCCCAACAGTTCATTTCTGATCTTTGAGGTTGTGAGAAAGGCCAGTGTTTCATTAACAGCATGGTTAAGGATTGATTCCTTGTCTGAGTTTATATTCATTGGCCAATAACTGTCTCTGTGCATTACTAGGCAAGACGACAGAGTAGATTAAGAGCCCAGAATACTGACCACTTGTCTGTCAGTTTGTATTGTGGTGGCTTGCTAGTTGCTGTGATGTTGGAAGCTATGTCACCAATATTCAAATACCAGTAGGGTCACTCATGGTGGACAGGTTTCAGTGGAGCTTCCAGACTAAGACAGATTAGGAAGAATGACCTGGAGATCTATTTCTAAAAAAATTGGCCAGTGAAAACCTTATGAATAGTAGCAGAACCTTGTCTGATATAGTGCCAGAAAATGAGACCTTCATGTTGGTAAGGGATTCAAAATATCAGTGGAGAAGAGCTGCCTCCTCAAAGTAGAGTTGACCTTAATGAGGTGGATGGAGTCAAGCTTTCCGGACCTTCATTTGCTGATGTGGCACGACTCAAAATGATAAGAAACAACTACAAACATCCATTAATAATTGGAACCTGGAATGTACGAAGTATGAATCTAGGAAAATTGGAAATCATCAAAAATGAAATGGAATGCATAAACATTGATATCCTAGGCATTAGTGAGCTGAAATGTACTGGAACTGGCCATTTTGAATCGGACAATCATATAGTCTACTATGCTGGGAATGACAACTCAGAGAGGAATGGTGTTGCATTCATCATCAAAAAGGACGTTTCAAGATCTATCCTGAAGTACAGCACTGTCAGTGATAGGATAATATCCATACACCTACAAGGAAACCAGTTAATACGACTATTATTCAAATTTACGCACCAACCACTAGGGTCAAACATGAAGAAACTGAAGATTTTTATCAGCTGCTGCAGTCTGAAATTGATCGAACATGCAATCAAGATACATTGATAATTACTGGTGATTGGAATGCGAACGTTGGAAACAAAGAAGAAGGATCAGTAGTTGGAAAATATGGCCCTGGTGATAGAAACAATGCCGGAGATCAAATGATAGAATTTTGCAAGACCAACGACTTCTTCGTTGCAAATACCTTCTTTCACCAACATAAACGGCGACTATATACATGGACCTTGCCAGGTGGAACACACAGAAATCAAATTGACTACATCTGTGGAAAGAGACAATGGAAAAGCTCAATATCATCAGTCAGAACAAGGCCAGGGGTTGACTGTGGAACAGACCATCAATTGCTCATATGCAAGTTCAAGCTGAAACTGAAGAAAATCAGAGCAAGTCCATGAGAGCCAAAATATGACCTTGAGTATATCCCACCTGAATTTAGAGACCACCTCAAGAATAGATTTGACACATTGAACACTAGTGACTGAAGACCAGATGAGTTGTGGAATGACATCAAGGACATCATACGTGAAGAAAGCAAGAGGTCACTGAAAAGACAGGAAAGAAAGAAAAGACCAAGATGGGTGTCAGAGGAGGCTCTGAAACTTGCTCTTGAGCGTCAAGCAGCTAAAGCAAAAGTAAGAATTGATGAAGTAAAAGAACCGAACAGAAGATTTCAAAGGGCCTTTCAAGAACACAAAGTAAAGTATTATAATGACATGTGCAAAGAGCTGGAGATGGAAAACCAAAAGGGAAGAACACACTCGGCATTTCTCAAGCTGAAAGAACTAAAGAAAAAATTCAAGCCTCGAGTTGCAATAGTGAAGGATTCCATGGGGAAAATATTAAACGACATAGGAAGCATCAAAAGAAGATGGAAAGAATACACAGAGTCATTATAACAAAAAGAATTAGTTGATATTCAACCATTTCAAGAAGTGGCATATGATCAGGAACCGATGGTACTGAAGGAAGAAGTCCAAGCTGCTATGAAGGCATTGGCGAAAGACAAGTCTCCAGGAATTGATGGAATATCAACTGAGATGTTTCAACAAACATATGCAACGCTGGAGGTGCTCACTCGTCTATGCCAAGAAATATGGAAGACAGCTTCCTGGCCAACTGACTGGAAGACATCCATATTTATGCCTATTCCCAAGAAAGGTGATCCAACCGAATGTGGAAATTATAGAACAATATCATTAATATCACATGCAAGCAAAATTTTGCTGAAGATCATTCAAAAACGGCTGCAGCAGTATATCGACAGGGGACTGCCAGAAATTCAGGCTGGTTTCAGAAGAGGACGTCAAGCGGGGATATCATTGCTGATGTCAGATGGCTCCTGGCTGAAAGCAGAGAATACCAGAAGGATGTTTACCTGTGTTTTATTGACTATGCAAAGGCATTCAACTGTGTGGATCATAACAAACTATGGATAACACTGCGATGAATGGGAATTCCAGAACACTGCATTCTGCTCATGAGGAACCTTTACATAGATCAAGAGGCAGTTGTTGGGACAGAACAAGGGGATACTGATTGGTTTAAAGTCAGCAAAGGTGTGAATCAGGGTTGTATTCTTTCACCATACCTATTTAATCTGTATGCTGAGCAGATAATATGAGAAGCTGGACTGTATGAAGAAGAACAGGGCATCAGGATTAGAGGAAGACTCATTAACAACCTGTGTTATGCAGATGACACAACCTTGCTTGCTGAAAGTGAAGAGGACTTGAAGCATTTACTAATGAAAATCAAAGACCACAGCCTTCAGTGTGGATTGCAGCTCAACATAAAACAAAAATGCTCACAACTGGACCAATGAGCAACATCATGATAAATGGAGAAAAGATTGAAGTTGTCAAGGATTTCATTTTACTTGGATCCACCATCAACAGCCATGGAAGCAGCAGTCAAGAAATCAAAAGATGTATTGCACTGGGTAAATCTGCTGCAAAGGACCTCTTCAAAGTGTTGAAGAGCAAAGATGTCACCTGAAGACTAAGGTGCACCTGACCCAAGCCATGGTATTTTCAACCGGATCATATGCATGTGAAAGCTGGACAATGAATAAGGAAGACCGAAGAAGAGTTGACGCCTTTGAATTGTGGTGTTGGCGAAGAATATTGAATATACCATGGACTGCCAAAAGAACAAATCTGTCTTGGAAGAAGTACAACCCGAATGCTCCTTAGAAGCAAGGACGGCGAGACTGTGTCTTACATACTTTGGCTGTGTTGTCAGGAGGGATCAGTCCCTGGAGAAGGACATCATGCTTGGCAGAGTACAGGGTCAGTGGAAAAGAGGAAGACCCTCAACAAGGTGGACTGACACAGTGGCTGCAACAATGAGCTCAAGCATAACAACGATTGTAAGGATGGCACAGGACCAGGCAGTGTATCATTCTGTTGTGCATAGGGTTGCTATGAGTCGGAACTGACTCAATGGCACCTAACAACACAACAACACAATCAGTGGTTTATTTTGTTTTATTGCTGAGTAGCATTCAAGTGTATGGATATGCCACAGTTTTTTTATCCACTCACCCACCGAAGGACTATTTCAAATTTTTGTCAGTTCTGAATAGACCTGTTATAAACATTCTTTTAAGGATTTTTCATGGACAGAAGTTTTCATTTATCCAGGGCAATGGTTCTCAGCCAGGGGTGATTTTGCATCCCCTCCCCCCAAAGGATATCTAGAGATATTTTTTGTTGCCATGACCTGAGGCACGGGGGTGGTGCTCCTGGCATCTGGTGAATAGAGGCCAGGGATGCTGTTAAACATCCTACAATGCACAGGACAGCCCCTCCCAGCCCAACAAATGTCAATAGTGCTGCTGTTGAGAAACCCTGCTCTAGGGTAAATACCCAGTAGTGGGATTGCTGGGTCATTTGGTAACTTTGTTTAATTTTATAAGAAACTGCCAAACCATTTTCTATAGCAGGTGTATCCTTTTGCATTCCCACCAGTAATTCATGAGATTTCCAATTGCTCCACACCCTAATCAGCATACTTGGTATTGTCAAATTGTTTTTTTTTTTAATGTAGACATTCTAATGGATGTGTAGTGGTGTATCATTGTGGTTTTAATTTGTATTTCCGTGATAGTAAATGATATTGGATATATTCTCAAGTGTTTACTATGCCACCCATATATCCCCTTTGGTGGAGTATATATCTGTTCAAGCCTTTTGCCCAATTTTTAATCGGGTTGTTTTCTTATTTTTGCGTTTTGAGAGTTTTTTTTTAATATATATTCTGCACACAAGTCCTTTGGTGGATATGTGATTCTCAGAAACTTTCTCTGATTCTGTAGTATGTGTCTTTTGCAGAGCAAATATTTTTAATTTTGATGAAATCCAATTTGTTGATTTTTTTTAATGTACTGTCATCATGTCTAAGAATTCTTTGCCTAACCCCAGGTCATGAGGATTTTCTCGTATGCATTCTTCTAAAATTATTATGGTTTTAAGCTTCATATTTAGGTCTGTGATCCATTTTGAGTTAATTTTTGTTTAAGATGTGTAGTCCGCCAAAAATCCAAACCAATTCCGTTGCCATTGAGTAGATTCTGCATCATGGCAGTCCCATGAGTTACAGAATAGAGCTGCCCCATAGCGTTTTCTTGGCTGTAATCTTTATGGAAGCAGATAACCCGACTTCTCTCCCGTGGGTGGGTTTGAACCGCCAATCTTCCTGAGGAAGATTTTAGCAAAATGAAACCAGAATATATAAAATGGATTATATATAATATATCATGAACAAATTGGATTTATTTATTTATCCTAGGCATGCAAGCTTGGTTTAAAATTAGAAAAATCTATTAATAGTCATCTTGGTAAAGAAGGCAGATTGAGCACAAGCATCTATTTTTCCCTTCATCCCAAAACACTTTGTAAAATATCAGTAAAGATATTTTTAAAAGGCTAAACCCCACAAGGATGTGCAGAATTAGAGAAGAAAAATAGCAGTAACATATTGGATACTAGAAAGCAGATGGATGAGTAGTAAGTTACTTACCAGACCAAAGAAGGCTAAATACTAAATAATCTGGGGGAAAGGCAAGAACTTGACTTCTACTGTGGAATACCCAAAGAGTTCAGGAAGTATTCATTGTAGGTAGTTCTGGAAGTAGGCATGAAGGGGAAATAAAATAAGGTGTAGTGGTCAAAAGTCTGTTTCAGAACCAAGTAAATTCCAAGATTCCCTCCCCTACTCCATGGAGCTGATGTGTTGTGACTTCCCATACTGTACCTCCACAGAAAACACGGAAAGAGTATAAAACAAGAGGTCTCTGGACTGGGGCACACCAGACACAGTTGTTCAAGAATAATATGTTATAAACAAGGGGATTAAGTGAATATGCATAATGGATATGAGGACCACCCCCCCACCCCGCAACCTTCTTCTCCACTATTCCACCCTTTTCTCCAGAATGTTGACAACCATACCTTTACACTTGAATCTGGAGATTGGAAGATACTTCCCTGGGCACTTTGACAAGCCCAAGAAGCAGGACCTAGGTACTGACATTGGGAGTTTCCCAACAAAACTGCCTAGTGAGATCACCCTGTAGTAAAGCCCACAGTTGACAAGCACCACCCATGTACTCAAAGTTTTAGTACAATTAAATACAAGCAGATAGCCTATGATTATCAGACATTTCAGGACAGTGCTAACATAAAAGATAGAGACCAAAATAAACAGGAGAAAACTTTAAAAAATATAAATATCTATTAATATTCTAAGATAAATAAGATAAAATATTGTAACCATAAATCAAGAAAATCTGTTAATACAACCATCCACATTATCAGATTTAAGGAAACTGATATGATTGTCTCAGATACATAAAAGGCATTCGATAGAACTCAACATTTATTCATGAAAAATCCTGTTAGCAAATTAGGAATTGAAGGAATTTTCCTTAACCTTGTAAAAAGAAATCTCTATAAAACCTATTAAAAAAAAAAACCCAAGGTGGAGCCAAGATGACAGAATAGACAGACGCTTCCATCCAGCCCTCTTTACAACAAAGACCTGAAAAAACAAGTGAAATGTGTATATTTGTGACAAGCTGGGATCCCTGAGCATCAAAGGCAAGCTTAGACAATGAACTGAGGGGCATGGGGGAGGAAGAGACTGTTCAGAAGTGGAGAGGAGTTGCCGGCCCTGAATCGTGGGGAGCCCTCAGGCACCATTCCCTGAGCGGCTGCAGAGGCGGCGGGCTGGTCCTAGCATTCAGCTGCAGTTTCCTCAGGGAGAAGCAGCAGCCACACAGCCCGCTCACACCTCCGGGACCTGGGGAGAATGGCGCTCTCGGCAAAAGCTAAGGACTTGCAGATATTTTACCGCGCCCCCCCCCCCACCCCCAAGCTAGCTTCAGCGGCTGAATCCCTAGGCCTAAGATAGACCCTGGTGAGAACATGGAGCCATCCTCCCGGCCTTGGGGAAGGAAAAAATTTCCAACTAGGGGGAAAAGATAATTTGCTACCTCCATTAACTGGGGGAACTCAAGACAGAAGCAGCCCCATGCCAGGCATAAACCGTCCATGGACCTTGAGCACCTTTCCCTTCTGCATGGACTTGTGTGGGCCTATTTGGGGATAATAGGCCCTTGTTGGCAAACTTCAACCATTTCAGCTGTGCAGTGGAGAGGTGGGTGTTTGACGTTTGACATTGCTTTGCCTATTAAACAAGATCCTCGCCTACCCACACCAGGGACCTAAGGACTGGTAGCTCCACTCAGGTCACCCAGCCACCCGCGACAGGGGTCCAGAGATAACTGGTACCTCCCAGTCCTTACAACCAAAAACTTTGGGTGCCCATAGTCCGTCTGCAGAACTCACCCAACAGCATGCTCTAGGGAACAGGGACGCGTTTTCCTCAGAGACACTCGCAGGTCGGTTCTTAGCCCCCTGCCTTGTTCAGAGCGTGACTCCCTGCTGCAATCAGATACCGGTATATACGCCAATCACCCCTGCCCCTCTAAGACTGTAGCACAGAGCCTGTACCACAAACTTGATGATCAGCTACCTGGAAACCGGAGCTGAATTCATAAAAGAAAACTGAATGGACGCCTAGACTGATATCCTGATAACAGCTCTAGCCAGCTGGGGACAGGACACCAGAGCTCCAAAGGTGAAAATAATCAAGGTAGCTCACTAAAGCAACCCATAGGGGTATACCAAAACAAAACAAAGCAAGCAGCTACAACACAGTAAGCAAGCATAAACTAATACAATAACTTTTAGATGGCTCGGAGACAACAGTCAATATCAAGTCACATAAAGAAACAGACCATGATCACCTCAACAGGCTCTCAAAACAAAGAATCCAGGGATTTTCTAGATGAAAATGCATTTCTGAAATTACCAGATGCAGAATACAAAAGTTTAATATACAGAACCCTTCAAGACATCAGGAAGGAAATGAGGCACTACGCAGAACAAGCCAAGGAACACACAGATAAAGCAACTGAAGAAATTAGAAAGATTATTCAGGAACATAATGAAAAGTTTAATAAGCTGAAAAAATCCATAGACAGACAACAATCAGAAATTCAGAAGATTAACAAAATTACAGAATTAGACAACTCTACAAAGTCAGAGGAGCAGAACTGAGCAAGTAGAAGCTAGAATTTCTGAACTCGAAGATAAATCACTTGGCACTAATATATTTGAAGAAAAATCAGATAAAAGAATTAAAAAAAAAGGAAGAAACCTTAAGAATCATGTGGGACTCTATCAAGAGAAATAACCTACCAGTGATTGGAGTACCAGAACAGGGAAGGATAACAGAAAATACAGAGAAAATTGTTGAAAATTTGTTGGCAGAAAACTTCCCTGATATTGTGAAAGATGAGAAGATATCTATCCAAGATGCTCATCGAACTCCATATAAGGTAGATCTGAAAAGAAACTCACCAAGACATATTATAATCAAACTTGCCAAAACCAGAGAGAATTATAAGAGCAGCGAGAGATAAAGGAAAAGCCACCTGCAAAGGAGAGCCAATAAGAATAAGCTCAGACTGCTCAGCAGAAACCATGCAGGCAAGAAGGCAATGGGATGACATATTTAAAAAATTGAAGGAAAAAATTGCCTGCCAAGAATCATATAGCCAGCAAAATTGTCTCTTAAATATGAAGGTGAAATTAAGACATTTCCAGATAAACACAAGTTTAGGGAATTCGTAAAAACCAAACCAAAACTACTAGAAATACGAAAGGGAGTTCTTTGGTTAGAAAATCCATAATATCAGGTATCAACCCAAGACTAGAACACTGCGCAGAGCAATCAGAAGTCAACCCAGACAGGGAAATTAAAAAAAAATTATAAAAATAAGCCCAAAACAGGGTAACAGCGAAGTTATTATATAAAAGAAGACAACATCAAAACGATAAAGAGGGCCTAAGAAATGTAATCATAGACCTTCCATATGGAGAGGAAGTTACAACGATACAAAGAAATAAAAGTTAGTTTTAAATTTAGAAAAATAGGGGTAAATAATAATAATAATAATAATAATAATAATAATAATAATAATAAGGTAACCACAAAGGAGACAAACTATCCTACTTATCAAAATACAATACAAGGGAAAAATAGAGACTCAGCAGAAACAAAATCAACAACAACAAATATGAGGAAAGGACAACAATATATACTCAGCAGATAAAATTAAGTGGGAAAAAGAAACTGTCAACAACACACACAAAAAAAGACATCAAAATGACAGCACTAAATTCATAACTATCCATAATTATGCTGAATGTAAATGGACTAAATGCACCAATAAAGAGACAGAGTAGCACAATGGGTTAAAAAACAAGATCCGTCTATATGCTGCCTACAAGACTCACACCTTAGAATAAGAGACACAAACAAACAAAAACTCAAAGGATGGAAAAAAATATATCAAGCAAACAACAATCAAAAAAGCGCAGGAGTGGCAATACTAATTTCTGACAAAATAGACTTTAAAGTTAAAAACAATAGGAAAGGGTAAGGAAGGACACTATATAATGATTAAAGGGACAATACACCAAGTCGATATAACCATATTAAATATTTATGCACCCAATGACAGGGCTGCAAGATACATGAAACAAACTCTACCAGCATTGAAAAGTGAGATAGACAGCTCCACAATAATAGTAGGAGACTTCAACACACCACTTTTGGTGAAGGACAGGACATCCAGAAAGAAGCTCGGTAAAGACACGGAAGATCTAAATGCCACAATTAACCAACTTCACCTTGTAGACATATACAGAACACTCCACCCAACAGCAACCAAGTATACTTTCTTTTCTAGTGCACATGGAACATTGTCTAGAATAGACCACATATTAGGTCATAAAGCAAGCCTTAGCAGAATCCAAAACATTGAAATATTACAAAGCATCTTCTCTGACCATAAGGCCATAAAAGTGGAAATCAATAACAGGAAAAGCAGGGAAAAGAAATCAAACACTTGGAAATTGAACAATACCCTGCTCAAAAAAGCCTGGATTATAGAAGACATTAAGGATGGAATAAAGAAATTCATAGAATCCAATGAGAATGAAAACACTTCCTATCAGAACCTTTCGGACACAGGAAAAGTGGTGCTCAGAGGCCAATTTATATCAATAAATGCACACATCCAAAAAGAGGAAAGGGCCAAAATCAAAGAATTATCCCTACACCTTGAACAAATAGAAGGGGAGAGCAACAAAAGAAACCCTCAGGCGCCAGAAGAAAACAATAAAAATTAGAGCTGAACTAAATGAAATAGAAAACAGAAAAACAATTGAAAGAATTAACAAGACCAAAAGCTGTTTTTTTCAAAAACTCAACAAAATTGATAAACCACTGGCCAAACTGAAAAAGGAAAAACAGGAGAGGAAGCAAATAACCCGAATAAGAAATGAGATGGGTGATATAAAACAGACCCAACCAAAATTAAAAGAATCATATCAGATTACTATGAAAAACTGTACTCAAATTTGAAAACCTAGAATGGATGAATTCCTAGAAACACACTACCTGCCTAAACTAACACAAACAGAGGTAGAACAACTAAATAAACCCATAACAAAAGAAGAGATTGAAAAGGTAATCAAAAAACTCCCAACAAAAAAAAACCCTGGTCTGGATGGCTTCACTGCAGAGTTCTACCAAACTTTCAGAGAAGAGTTAACGCCACTACTGCCAAACGTATTTCAGAGCATAGAAAAGGACGGAATACTACCAAATTCATTCTATGAAGCCACCATATCCCTGATACCAAAACCAGGTAAAGACACCACAAGAAAAGAATAATTATATCCCTCATGAACGTACATGCAAAAATCCTCAACAAAATCCTAGCCAATAGAATTCAACAACATATCAAAAAAATAATTCCCCATGACCAAGTGGGATTCATACCAGGTATGCAGGGATGGTTCAACATTAGAAAAACAATGTAACCCACCACATAAATAAAACAAAAGACAAGAATCACATGATTTTATCAATTGATGCAGAAAAGGCATTTGACAGAGTTCAACACTCATTCATGATAAAACTCTCAGCAAAATAGGAATAGAAGGAAAATTCCTCAACATAATAAAGGGCGTTTATACAAAGCCGGTGTTCAACATTATCCTAAATGGAGAGAGTCTGAAAGCATTCCCCTTGAGATCAGGAACCAGACAAGGATACCCTTTACCACCACTCTTATTCAACACTGTGCTGGAGGTCCTAGCCAGAGCAATTAGGCTAGATAAAGAAAGAAAGGGCATCCAGCCTGGCAAGAAAGAAGTCAAAGTATCTGTATTTGCAGATGACATGATCTTATACACAGAAAACCCTACGGAATCCTCCAGAAAACTACTGAAACTAATAGAAGAGTTCAGCAGAGTATGGGGATACAAGATAAACATACAAAAATCAGTTGGATTCCTCTACACTGACAAAAAGAACATCGAAGAGGAAATCACCAAATCCATGCCATTTACAGTAGCCCCCAAGAAGATAAAATTCTTAGGAATAAACCTTACCAGAGATGTAAAAGATGTATACAAAAAAAACTACAGTCCACTTCTGCAAGAAATCAAAAGAGACTTACGTAAGTGGAAAAGCATACCTTGCTCGTGGATAGGAAGACTTAACATTATAAAAATGTCTATTCTACCAAAAGTGATCTATACATTTAATACAATTCCGATCCAAATTCCAACAACATTCTTTAATGAGATGGAGAAACATATCACCAACTTCATATGGAAGGGAAAGAGGCCCCAGATAAATAAGGCGTTACTGAAAAAAGAAGAACAAAGTGGGAGGCCTTATTTTACCTGATTTTAGAACCTATTGTACCGCCACGGTAGTCGAAACACCCTGGTACTGGTACAACAACAAATATATGGATCAATGGAACAGAATTGAGCATCCAGACATAAATCCATCCACATATGAGCAGTTGATATTTGACAAAGGCCCCAAAACCGTTCAATGGGTAAAAGACAGTCTTTTTAACAAATGGTGCTGGCATAACTGGATATCCATCTGCAAAAAAAAATGAAACAAGACCCATATTTCACTCCATGCATAACAACTAAGTCAAAATGGATCAAAGACCTAAATATAAAATCTAAAATGATAAAAGATCATGGAAGAAAAAATAGGAACAACGTTCGGAGTCCTAATACATGGCATAAACAGTATACACAACGTTATTAACAAGGCAGAAGAGAAACTAGATAACTGGGATCTCCTAAAAATCAAACACCTATGCTCATCCAAAGACTTCACCGAAAGAGTAAAAAGACCATCTACAGACTGGGAAAAAGTTTTTAGCTATGACATTTCTGATCAGCGCCTGATCTCTAAAATCTACATCATATTGTAAAAACTCAACTACAAAAAGACAAATAACCGAATTAAAAAATTGGCAAAAGATATGAATAGACACTTCACTAAAGAAGACATTCAGGTAGCTAACAGATATATGAGGAAATGTTCACGATCATCAGCCATTAGAGAAATGCAGATCAAAACTACAATGAGATTTCATCTCACTCCAACAAGGCTGGCATTAATCCAAAAAACACAAAATAATAAATGTTGGAGAGGCTGTGGAGAGATTGGAACACTTCTACACTGCTGGTGGGAATGTCAAATGGTACACCACTTTGGAAATCGATTTGGCGCTTCCTTAAAAAGCTAGAAATAGAACTACTGTATGATCCAGCAATCCCACTCCTTGGAATATATCCTAGAGAAATAAGAGCCTTTACACGAACAGATGTATGCACACCCATGTTTGTTGTGCAGCACTGTTTACAATAGCAAAAAGATGGAAGCAACCAAGGTGCCCATCAACAGATGAATGGATAAATTATGGTATATTCACACAATGGAATATTACGCATAGATAAAGAACAGTGAGGAATCCGTGAAACGTTTCATAACATGGAGGATCCTAGAAGGCATTATGCTGAGTGAAATTAGTCAGTTGCAAAAGGACAAATATTGTATAAGACCACTATTATAAGAACTTTAGAAATAGTTTAAACTGAGAAGGCAACATTCTTTTGTGGCTACGAGAGGAGGGGAGGGAGGGACGGTAGAAGAGGGGCATTCACTAATTAGATAGATAAGAACTACTTTAGGTGAGGGGAAAGACAACACAATACAGGGGAGGTCAGCACCGTTGGACTAAACCAAAAGCAAAGAAGTTTCCAGAATAAACTGAATGCTTCAAAGGCCACCGTAGTAGGGGCAGGGGTCTGGAGACGATGGTTTCAGGGGACATCTAAGTCAATTGGCATAATAAAAACGATTAAGAAAACATTCTGCATCCCACTTTGATGAGTTGTATCTGGGGTCTTAAACGCTAGTAAGCAGCCATCTAAGATGCATCAATTGGTCTCAACCCACCTGGATCAAAGGAGAATGAAGAACACCAAGGACACAAGGCGATTACGAGCCCAAGAGACAGAAAGGGCCACATGAACCAGAGACTATATCATCCTGAGACCAGAAGAACTAGATAGTGCCCGGCTACGACCGATGACAGCCCTGACAGGGGAACACAACAGAGAACCCCTGAGGGAGCAGGAGAGCAGTGGGATGCAGACCCCAAATTCTCATCAGACCAGACTTAATGGTCTGACTGAGACTGGAAGGACCCCGGTGGTCATGGCCCCCAGACGTGTTGTCCCAGGACAGGAACCATTCCCGAAGCCAACTCTTCAGACGTGGATTGGACTGGACAATGGGTTGGAGGGGGATGCTGGTGAGGAGTGAGCTTCTTGGATCAGGGGGACACTTGAGACTATGTTGGCATCTCCTGCCTAGAGGGGAGATGAGAGGGTGGAGGGGCTTAGAAGCTGGCGAAATGGACACGAAAAGAGAGAGTGGAGGGAGAGACTGCGCTGTCTCATTAGGGGGAGCGTAGTTGGGAGTGTGTAGCCAGGTATATATGGGTTTTTGTGTGAGGGACTGGCTTGATTTGTAAACTTTCCATTAAAGCACAATAAAAAAAAATCCCAAAAGCAAATCCATTGCCATTGAATCAATTCCAATTCACGGCAACTGTACTGGACAGAGGAGAACTGACCCATAGGGTTTTCAGGGAGCTTCTAGTAGATTTGAATTGCTGACCTTTTCGTTAGTAGCCAAGCTCTTAACCACTGTGCCACCAGGGCTCCATAAAACCTATAGTAGGTTTCATATTCAGTGGTGACACATTAAAAAATAGTTTCTTTAAAATAAGGTATATTGGTTTTCACTATTTCTGTTCAACATTGTACAGGAAGTACTGGCCAGTGATAGAAGACAAGGAAACAAAAATATGAGAATTAGAAAGGGAGGAAGAAAGCAAACTCTGATTAGGCATAGACAAAGGATTGTGTACACAGAAAACCCAAAGATGTCTACCTACAAATCACTAGAATTATTAGGAGATTTTAGCAAGATGAATGGATGTAAAATCAACACGCAAAAGTCCACAGAACTTTTATACAATGGTAAAAGAAAGTGTGATTTAAATAAAACATCATTTACAATGGCAATAAAACTCTAGTATCTAGGGATAAATCAAACTAGAGATTGGTAAGAACGTTTTGGAGAAAAGTGTTAAAACTTTATTGAGTGATGTTTAAGAAGATCTAAATAAATGGAAAGATAGGCAATGTTCTTGGTTTGGAAGGCTCAAATATTAAAGATGTCAATTCTTACCAAATCCGTGACAGAGGTTTTTATGGAACTTTGAAACTGATTCTGAAATGTATATGGAATAGCAAAGGGGGGTTGAGATGACCCAAGGCACTTTGGAGGATGGTCTTTGTCCTACCAGATATCAAGGCTTACTGGCAAGTACAGTAATGAATACAGAGTAATGCTGGTACAGGTGTAGACCAATATGCCAATAGAATAGAAGGGAGAGCCCAGCCAGAAAGAGACCCAAACACATATGGATACTTGATATAGGAATGGGGGTTGTATTCCTAGGGGAAAGGTTGGTTATCCGTGTGGGGTTTTTTTTTAAAAAAACAAAGGATTGTATCCTATTTCAGCCCCATATTTTAAAACTAATTCAAGCTAGATTGACGTCCCTGGGTATTGCAGATGGTTAAACATTCAGCTACTAGCTGAAAAGTTGGCAGTTCAAACCCACCCAGAGGTGCCACGGGAGACACCTTGAAAACCCTTTGGAACAGTTCTGCTCAGCACATACGGGGTCAGAATTGATTTGATGGTTTTTTTAACAACAGCAACAAACTAGATTATTAACTAAATGTGAAAGACATAACTTTACAAGTTTTTAGGAGATAATATAGAGAAATAAATTGTGACTTCAGAATAGGAACAATTACATAATAAAACACAAGTGCAAATCATACTGGAAAAGATTGAGATACTGTATTACATTAAAAGTAAGAACTCTTCATTAAAAAATACCATGTTGTTGTTAAGTGCTGCCAAGTCATTTTCAACTCACAGTAACCCCATGTGACAGAGTAGAGCTGCCCGATAGGGTTTTCCCAGGCTGTAATCTTTACAGAAGCAGATTGCCAGGTCTTTCTCTTGCAGAGACGCTGGGTGGATTCAAACCACCAACCTTTCAGTTAGCAGCTAAGCACTTAACCATTTGTGCTGCCAGGAGTCCTTAAGTAAAGAGAATGAAAAGACAGGCCACAGATCAACATGGGCTATTTGCAATGCACATAACCAGCAAATAATTACTCTCCAGGATATATGAACTATGAAGGATAAATAAGAAAAATACAAATAATCCAATTAAAAAATGACCGAAAATTGAACAAGCATTTCACAGAAGACAACAAATGACTTTTAAACATATGAAGAGGTGCCCAGGCTAATTACTGTATTTTAATGCAAGTAATGCGCGCCTTCTACATTTGTTTGCCAACCGCACCCCCCCACCCCATGAGATATTTTTGAAAGTGCAGTATGCTACTTTTATTTTTTATAGCTACATGTAAAAAAAATTGGCATAGTGGCCCTTATGAAAGTACCTCACAGGAGACAGTGTGGTTGGCAGACAGGCATAGAAGGCATGCATCATTTGTGTAAAACTTCAATAATCAGGAGAATGGAAAATAAAACCACAATTGATACCCTTCACCTCTATCAGGAAACCCTGGTAGCGTAGTGGTTCAATGCTATGGCTGCTCAGCAAAAGGAGGGCAGCTCGAATCCACCAGGCGCTCCTTGGAAACTCTATGGGGCAATTCTACTCTGTTCTATAGGGTTGCTATGAGTCAGAATCGACTCGGCAGTGGGTTTGGTTTTTGGTTTATCTCTGTCAGGTCAGAAAAACATTACAAAGTCTGACAATACCAAGTGTGGACCAGGATGTGGAGCAATAGGAACTCCTGGTACACGTGTTGGTTGGTCCAACCACTTTGGAAAATCATTTGGTATTATTAATAAAATTGAATATGCGCACATCCTATAACCCAGCAGTGCCATTCCCAAGTGAACACCCTAGAAATTTTCACACAGGTGCAGGAATGTTCATGGCAGCATTATCTGTAACAGCTCCCAATCTGGAAACAACCCAAATTCCATTGAAGGTAGAATGGTTAAATAAATCATTCAGTGAAATAATCTATAGCAATGGAAATCAATGAAATAAAGCTAATACATCAGCGTAGGAAAATATTAGGTACATGATAATGAGCAAAAATTTAAGTCCCTAAAAATACATACAATATTATTTTACTGATATAAAGTTCAAAAACAGACAAAACTAAACAATACACTATTTAAAGATCCTTATATTGTTACAAAGCTAAAATTTAAAAAGAAAAGGAGTGGTAAACGCAAAATTCAAGATAGTGTTTAACCTCTTGGGGAGGCGCAGAGAAGGAGATAGAAGAGGGGAAACGGCGCTTCAGTGCTATTGGTTGTGTTCCATTTCTTCATAAGCGTGGTGAGTACATATGGGTGTATGTTGCACATATGTTAAAACTCTTTGTACATACATTTGTGATGCCTTTGCTAGAACGTCAATAAGTAGTTGATATTTCTAAGATCTAATCTCAACAGCACAATTGTGTCTGTCTGATCCAAAAAAAGAAAGAACATTTTTGAAGAAATCTTGGCAAATTGTTTCCATGGTGAATAATGGCATGATTTCATAGTGAAGGCTGAATTGGCTATATTGTATTAAAAATTCCAGCTCTTGATCACATGTCCTGTGTGATCTCCTGAGCTGTCATTCGACCAGTCAATTGTGATCTGATGGCAGCTGCTCAACAACTCATTCTTCCCTGGTGCAGCTGAGTTAGAAGCTATTAACTGAAGTCCTGTGGTGTTGCTTCCTAGCAGGAGCACAGACAAGCCAGTTCCCTGAGCAGTGGTGCTTTGACTTGGACAAAGCAATTCAGCCTGGATTATTTAGCTCTGGACTTTAACTCAACATCACCAGCTCCTGTACAGAAGGTATGGCTTTGTGTCTGAGAATTCCTAGGTAATTATATTTGTTGAGATTTTTCTGAGTTTTGAAGCCAGCCATGCATGTTCTCTTGAGAAGATCTTGAAAATGCAGCCATGTATCATGAAGAATATTAAAATCAGCTATAATCCTGCCACTCAGAAAAAAAAAAAAAAAACTCAGAGAGAAGGATATTCTGGCATATTTCCTTCTAGGGTGTTTTTTTTTTATTGTACTTTAGATGTAGGTTTATAGAGCAAACTAGTTTCTCATTAAACAGTTAGTACACGTATTGTTTTATGACATTGGTTAACAACCCCACAACATGTCAATACTCTGCATTCTCAACCTTGGGTTCCCTATTATCAGCTTTCCTGTCCCCTCCTGCCTTCTAGTCTTTGCCCCAGGGCTGGTGTGCCCCTTTAGTCTCATTTTGTTTTATGGGCCTGTCCATTCTCTGGCTGAAGGGTGAAGCTCAGGAGTGTCTTCATTACTGAGCTGAAAGGGTGTCCAGGGGCCATACTCTCAGGTTTCTCTAGTCTCTGTCAGACCAGCAAGTCTGGTCTTTCTTTTTGAGTTAGGATTTTGTTCTACATTGTTCTCTAGCTCTGTCCAGGACCTTCTATTGTGAACCCTGTCAGAGCAGTCAGTGGTGGTATCCGGGCACCATCTAGTTGTACTAGACTCAGTCTGGTGGAGGCTGTGGTAGATGTGGTCCATTAGTCCTGCAGACCAGTCTTTCCCTTGTATCTTTAGTTTTCTTCATTCTTCCTTGCTCCCGAAGGAGTGAGACCAGTGGAGTACCCTATATGGCCGCTCACAAGCTTTTAAGACCCCAGACACTACTCACCAAAGTAGAATGTAGAACATATTTTTATAAACAATGTTATGTCAGTTGAGCTAGATGTTCCCCAAGACCATGGTCCCCACAGCCCTCAGCCCAGCAATTCTGTCCTCTAGGATATTTTTTTGTGTATATCTATGTATATGTTATATTCCTCTTCTTCAAATTTTGGACTGCAAAGTTTATAGAAAATTTTCTCAGGCAGAGATGAGGGTGGAGTAAAGGGCACTAAAGGCAGAAGAAGGATCGGCTCAGGGAAAAATTCATAACCCAATTTGGCAAGAGTTTGGGAATGGTGAAAGGAGTCCCAAGTTGAAAGTGGCTATGTAGTGAAGGACCTCAAATGCCAGGTTGGGCAGTTCTAACGCCTTTGGGTAGTATTCTCTGTAAAGTGGGAATAAGAAATAATAACACCTACCTCTAAGGGCTGTTGTGAGGATTAAATAAGTTAATACATGTAAGCAATCACAATCATTAACTAGGGTCACTGCACAGTCGACGCATGGTCAGCAGTAGACAACAACTAAATATTTTTGAGCTGGGAATGGTCATAATCAAAATTGTGCCCAACAGTGTATCGTTTGGTGACAAATGCAATTCACAGAATATAATGTATGATTCCATTAAAAAAATTATACATGTATTGGAAAACATCTCTCTTGGTGAATGAACTCCTACTTCTCCTTCACCTTTAATGTCATTCCAGAAAGCCTGGTCAGAAGGGTGGGATGAGCAAGTACAAAAAGTACATTAGTCAGTTTTGCTAGGCTATGCAGTCAAAACAAACAACCCCCAGTTCTCAGTGACTTACAGCCACAAAGATTTTTTTCAGATTTGGCTCATGTACTGCCCATTGCAGGCTGGGAAGTTCTGCTCCAGGTCATCTTCCATCCAGGGCCCCAGCACTCGGAAGGAGCAGCCATCATCTGAGGCAAGCTGGTCTTGAAGCAGAGGGAAAGGAGAGATTGCAGAATTATGTCATGCGTCTTTTTTCCATAGGATTGGCACACATTACTTCCACTCACATTATATTGGTGAAAGCAAGTCAAATGGCTATAGCGAAGTTGAAGGGCAGACATTTTCCTGAATGTTTTATTAGGTGTTCTGAAAACCCTTTTGTTCTCGCTTTGCAGAAACTCTTTCTTTCCGAAGAGCAAAGAGTAGACTATGTCCAAGTGGATGAACAGAAGACACAAGCTCTCCAAAGCACCAAGCAGGAATGGACTGATGAGAGGCAATCAAAAGTGTGAGGGATGTGCATTTGGGGGAGTTTGGGGCTGGAGATGAGTTTTTGCACGAGACCCAAACTGGTGATCGACACGGGTCAAAACCAAAAGAGAATGGGTGATTCCAGTGGTCTTGATGAGAACCTTGAGGAAAGGGGACTTGTTTGTATGCTTTAATGGAGAACAGATGGGAGCACTTTCCTCTCAGAGGGTGGTCTGTGGGTGTCCAGCCCTTCAGCCTGAACCTGTTGCAGCGGTTTCCTTCTCCAGCTACACTGTCCTTCACAGATCCTTGGCCTTGACTCTGCAGTCCTACGAGTCAGAGATTGAGATTCCATTCATTCAGGAAGTGTAGAAACAATAAAAACAAGCCTTAAGAGAACATTTTTCCTAGAGTCTTGTTAAAAGCGCTCCAATGGAGTAATTGGAGAGAAGATTGGAGCCAGTATTGGTACCAACAGAATGACATCATTTTGCTCCAATAACTGGCATTCTGACCCCTCTCCTGTGTTTACATTTGGAATCCTGAATTACCCTAGCTAGTGGGGCCCCTGAGGCCATCTTGTCCCAGCCCCTGAAGGCACAGCGATGGTCACACTGGTGGCAAAACTTGTACTCCTTAGTCCAAAGACTCCAGCAGACAAAGAGAATTCAAGGTAACGGCAGTGAGTCCCAGGCTCTGTGCTAAGCATATCAAATGACCCTGGTGGCTCTAAGAATTCCGTGGTTGAACAGGTACCTGGAGCACAGTATTCCATTGCTGTTAGCCCCTTCCCAATGTGCTTTCTCAGGCATCATCTCAGCTGCCCCTATGAAGCGTACCTCCCTGTGAGCTGGCTAACACCGGCAGAATAATTTTTGCCACCTTGGGGAGTGATATAAATCATCCCTGGCTATCCCATTATGGACCCTGGCTTTTGTGTGATAATAAGAAATGATCAGAAAAAGAATGAGTTTCTTTCTCAGCTTTTCTTACACATTTTCACTTCTGCTTTAGAGATTACTAGGTCCTGAGAGTACAAACCCTCCTGCTTTGTAATGATGCCACCATGTGATCCCTTCCTTTACAAGGACCTGTGGTCATGGGCCCCAAAATGACAGTCTCAGTTGAGCACAAGGTTTGACTTACTGGCCCTTCTACATCCTTCTGAGTACCTAAAGCCAGAAGACATACCTGAACAACTCTGATTAAGCAGAGACTTGTCTGCCATTCCCTTTGACAAGAGTGGATCAAATAGGTGGGCAGGACTATGATTATCAGGGTAGTGGGGCAGTTGTAGGCTTTGCTGCAAGGTTTTACGGTTTCTAACTGCCCCAAAGGGGAGTAAATAGCAAAGTAATTCTGATTTTCAAAGTAGCAGGCTGTGAAGACACCATTCTCCTCCTCAGGCAAAGAACGGACGACTTGCGAAGTACACTAAATGAGTTCGGAGTCCTTAGTGAACCTGGACAGAGTACCAAGAGGGGTCCCTGCCCTGTGATCAGCTTCACATGCAGATGCGTGGGCGGGCCCAGGTCACCTGCAAAGAGTCACGGAGTCTCAGGCAAGAACTTGGGCCTCTAGACTGCCAATTCAAATAACTCATAGCTCCCCCTTGTTCGGGGCACATGTGCATAGGTTACCTGGCTGAGGCTGGTGTAGAAGAGTTGTATGCCTGAGGATCAAGAATCATACCAGACTGAAGATAGATCAGAAAAGAAAATATAGTTGAAATTATATCAATAGTGAAAGGTCATTCAATTGACCAAAAAAAAAATCTTATTCTACAAAACATTTCCAGAAATGTATTTACTGCATGAAGTAATACACACTTGAGTGGCATGACCTGTTTAGGAGTAATCAGTTAAAACTAGGAATGCTCTGAATAGGGGCTACCTAGTTCCCACCACAGTTCAAAGGTATGGATGGTGATAAGGTGTAGGAATTAAAAAAAAAAAGGTGACCTTATGCTCATTTCTAGGGTGTCATGTGATCATGTCCTGCTTTGATAAAACTGCTAATGGATAGCTAAGCAAAAATGTAACAATTCAGGGAAACAAAAGACAGATAACTTTTGCGCTTACAGCAGCATATGTTCCTGAAAAAAGCATCATAAATCCAAACGATGCTGGACAAACCTTGTTTTCCGGCAGAAACAATTGGTGTGTAATAGAGGGCTATGTTTATGACGAAGAGCCTGATGGTTTTTTATAGAAGTCATCCCAAATACCATTCTGAGCCCAGGACACAGGACATGTCTGTACGCTGTACAGTATATATCTTCCTAAAAGATTTGGAAATCAACCAACCAGGGCAATACTGTAATTAAATCGCATATTGTTCTCTGTCATTCATTTCTGTTTCAATTTGTTGGGAAATTCCTCCAGGTCAGGGGCTGTGCAGTGCAGGAGGAGGGACTGAAGTGTCTCAAGTTTGCAAGACCCAAAGGCCATAAGCCAGAGACCTTTGGGAATTAAGCTGTGGTTGGGAAGGGAGGAACCTGGACACCCAGCACCCAGCCTGGCTGTAATAATGGCACCAAGTGAACCAGTAGGAGTCACTGCACAAGCCACTTCACTGAGAAGCAGAAATCAAGGCCAGACTGGAGGTTCTCTTTAGGCCTGACTCTCTCCTCAAAAAGGCTTCCATAGACCCACTTTGCATCATCTCTGTACCCATAATGGCACTGATTTTTTAAAAAGCTCATTTTGTTTTTATGATTTGCATTTTGGCACTAATAAAAGTTTTATCAAGAGGAATAATGACTTAAGCTCCCTGTAATTTGTTTTAAGTTACAATATTCAATAGAAACAACACCATGTTTAGTGAGAATAACAATAGAAGCATCCCTGTTAAAGTCTGGAACAGGGCAAATATATCTTTATCACCACTATAATTTAATTTTATTCTAGACGTAAACAATAAAGTCAGACAAGTAGAAGACAAGTACAAAAATCAAAAAACGGAAGGTAAATGGATCATCATTTTGGGAGATTTAAGTGTTTACCTGGAAAAAACAGAATCCAATTGGAAAACTATTACAAATGATAAGAGAATTCAGTAAAGAGGCCTGATACACAGCTGATATACAAAAATCAGTAATCTTTATAAACAAAAGCAATAACTAGCAAAGGTGAACAAAACACCATTGACAAGAACAATGTTGTTGTTAAGTGCATGGAGTCAGAGGTCGTGGTCCCCAGGCTTTCTGTTAGCCCAAGACTGGAGCCATTCCCAAAGCCAACTCTTCAGAGAGGGATTGGACTGGACTGTGGGATAGAAAATGATACTGGTGAGGAGTGAGCTTCTTGGATCAAGTAGACATGAGACTATGTGGGCACCTCCTGCCTGGAGGGGAGATGAGAGGGCAGAGGGGGTCAGAAGCTGGCCAAATGGACACAAAAATAGAGGACGGAGAGAAGGAGTGTGCTGTATCATTCGGGGAAGAGCAACTGGGAGTATATGTTGTTGTTAGGTGCCATGGAGTGGGCTCCGACTCATAGCGACCCTATGCACAACAGAACGAAACACTACCGGGTCCTGCGCCATCCTTATAATCGTTGTTACTCTTCAGCTCATTGTTGCAGCCACTATGTCAATCCACCTCGTTGAGGGTCTTCCTCTTTTCCGCTGACCCTGTACTTTGCCAAGCATGATGTCCTTCTCCAGGGACTGATCCCTCCTGACAACATGTCCAAAGTAGGTAACACGCAGTCTCACGATCCTTGCTTCTAAGGAGCATTCTGGTTGTGCTTCTTCCAAGATAGATTTGTTCGTTCTTTTGGCAGTCCATGGTATATTCAATATTCTTCGCCAACACCACAATTCAAAGGCATCAATTCTTCTTCGGTCTTCCTTATTCATTGTCCAGCTTTCACATGAATATGATGCGATTGAAAATATCATGGCTTGGGTCAGGGGCACCTTAGTCTTCAAGGTGACATCTTTGCTTTTCAAAATTTTAAAGAGGTCCTTTGCAGCAGATTTACTCACTGCAATGCGTCGTTTGATTTCTTGGCTGCTGCTTCTGTGGCTGTTGATTGTGGAGCCAAGTAAAATGAAATCTTGACAACTTCAATCTTTTCTCCGTTTATCATGACGTTGCTTATTGGTCCAGTTGTGAGGATTTTTGTTTTCTTTATGTTGAGGTGCAACCCATACTGAAAGCTGTGGTCTTTTATCTTCATCAGTAAGTGCTTCAAGTCCTTTTCACTTTTGGCAAACAAGGTTGTGTCATCTGCATAACGCAGGTTGTTAATGAGTCCTCCTCCAATCCTGATGCCCTGCTCTTCTTCATATAGTCCAACTTCTCGGGCTATTTACTCGGCATACAGATAGAATAGGTATGGTGAAAGAATACAACCCTGGCCCCCACCTTTGCTGACTTTAAACCAATCAGTATCCCCTTGTTCTGTCTGAACAGCTGCCTCTTGATATATGTAAAGGTTCCTCATGAGCACAGTTAAGGGTTCTGGAATTCTCATTCTTCACAATGTTATCCATAATTTGTTATGATCCACGTAGTCAAATGCCTTTGTATAGTCAATAGAACACAGGTAAACATCCTTCTGGTATTCTCTGCTTTCAGCCAGGAGCCATCTGACATCAGCAATGATATCCCCGCTTGACGTCCTCTTCTGAAACCGGCCTGAATTTCTGGCAGTCCCCTGTCGATACACCGCTGCAGCCATTTTTGAATGATCTTCAGCAAAATTTTGCTTGCGTGCGATATTAATGATATTGTTCTATAATTTCCACATTCGGTTGGATCACCTTTCTTGGGAATAGGCATAAATATGGACCTCTTCCAATCAGTTGGCCAGGAAGCTGTCTTCCATATTTCTTGGCATAGACGAGTGAGCACCTCCAGTGCTGCATCTGTTTGTTGAAACATCTCAATGGATATTCCATCAATTCCTGGAGCCTTGTTTTTCACCAATGCCTTCAGAGCAGCTTGGACTTCTTCCTTCAGTACCATTGGCTCCTGATCATATGCCACCTCTTGAAATGGTTGAACATCGACTAATTCTTTTTGGTGTAATAACTGTGTATTCCTTCCATCTTCTTTTGATGCTTCCTGCATCATTTAATATTTTCCCCATAGAATCCTTCACTATTGCAACTCAAGGCTTGAATTTTTTCTTCAGTTCTTCCAGCTTGAGAAATGCCGAGCGTGTTCTTCCCTTTTGGTTTTCCATGTACAGCTCTTTGCACATGTTATTATAATACTTTTTCTTCTCGAGCCACCCTTCGAAATCTTCAGTTCTCTTACTTCATCATTTCTTCGTTTTGCTTTAGCTGCTCGACGTTCATTAACAAGTTTCAGAGCCTCCTCTGACATCCATCTTGGTCTTTTCTTTCTTTCCTGTCTTTTCAATGACGTCTTGCTTTCTTCATGTATAATGTCCTTGATGTCATTCCACAACTCATCTGGTCTTCAGTCACTAGTGTTCAATGCATCAAATCTATTCTTGAGATAGTCTCGAGATTCAGATGGGATACACTGAAGGTCATATTTTGGTTCTCATGGACTTGCTTTGATTTTCTTCAGTTTCAGCTTGAACTTGCATATGAGCAATTGATGGTCTGTTCCACAGTCGGCCCCTGGCCTTGTTCTGACTGATGATAGTGAGCTTTTCCATCGTCTCTTTCCACAGATGTAGTCAATTTGATTCCTGTGTGTTCCATCTGGCGAGGTCCATGTGTATAGTCGCCGGTTACGTTGGCGAAAGAAGGTATTTGCAATGAAGAAGTCGTTGGTCTTGCAAAATTCTATCATTCGACCTCCGGCATTGTTTCTATCACCAAGGCCATATTTTCCAAATACCGATCCTTCTTTGTTTCCAACTTTTGCATTCCCGTCACCAGTGATTATCAATGCATCCTGATTGCATGTTCGATCAGTTTCAGACTGCAGCAGCTGATAAAAATCTTCTATTTCTTCATCTTTGGCCTTAGTGGTTGGTGTGTAAATTTGAATAATAGTCGTATTAACTGGTCTTCCTTGTAAAAAAAAAACTGGTCTTCCTTGTAGGCATATGGATATTATCCTATCACTGACAGCATTGTACTTCAGGATAGATCTTGAAATGTTCTTTTTGACAATGAATGCAACACCACTACTCTTCAAGTTCTCAATCCCAGCATAGTAGACTGTATGATTATCTGATTCAAAATGGTCAACAGCAGTCCATTTCAACTCACTAATGCCTAGGATATCGATGTTTATGTGTTCCATTTCATTTTTGATGATTTCCAATTTTCCTAGATTCATACTTCGTACATTCCAGGTTCCAATTATTAATGGATGTTTGTAGCTGTTTCTTCTCATTTTGAGTCGTGCCACATCAGCAAATGAAGGGCCCGAAAGCTTTACTCCATCCACGTCCTTAAGGTCAACTCTACTTTGAGGAGGCAGCTCTTCCCCAATTGTCTTTTGAGTGCCTTCCAACCTGGGGGGTCATCTTCCAGCACGGTATCAGACCACGTTCCACTGCTATTCATAAGAATTTCACTGGCTATTGCTTTTCAGAAGTAGACTGCTGGATCCTTCTTCCTAGTCTGTCTTAGTCTGGAAGCTCAGCTGAAACCTGTCCTCCATGGGTGACCCTGCTGGTATCTGAATACCGGTGGCATAGCTTCCAGCATCGCACAGCAACATTCAATCCTCCACAGTACAACAAACTGACAGACACGTGGGAGAGGAGTATATAGCAAGGTGTATATAAATATCTGTATGAAAGACTGACTTGATTTGTAAACTTTCACTTAAAGCATAATAAAATTCTTTTTAAAAAAAAGTACAAGAAGAAAAAAAGCCATCCACTTGTGGTATTTCTGTTACAGCAGCACTAGAGGACTAAGACAGCGGAAGAGTGGAAAGGTTCTGGAAGAGCTAGTGGGACAGGAAATCTTGTTTCAGCCATTTTTCGAAAATACTCTCTACAATTGAATTCCCTAAAGGCAGGCACAGAGACCAGGACAGTGGAGGAAGCAGGAAAGCAAAGGGGAAGAAACCAAGCAAAGGTGTGATCTCAGGCAAATCCTTGAAGAGGAGGAAAGATTCAGCCAGATCCCCACAGGGGAACTCTGGGCTGTAAGTTTCCACTTAGAGTTTGTCCCAACCTGAGGTAAAGGAGCTGGGATGCCATAATTCTGAAACCCACCCACCCTCCAGTTCCCATTAGGTAGTCATTGACTAAGGGCTGCCTGGGGGGTGAGCAGAGAAAGCAGTCCCAGCACACTGCCAACTCTGCTCTTTCAGGCATAACAGCTCCAGTAGCCTGAGGGTCGAGCCTCTGAAAAAGAGACATGGGTGTGGGCTGTTGGAAGCAAAAGTACATTTACGCTAGAAAGGGGGCTGCACAACAGTGAAAGGGATCCCATAGGAGGATTTGGGCGGAGCACCAGCAGTGCCCACCACATCCTGCGAGAATGTAAGCTCCTTAACAAAAAGAGACCTTTGTTTCACTCACCAATGGACCTGCAGCACCTATAAGAGTACCTCTTACACAGCATGTGACCCATAAATATTTGTCAAACTGAACTGAATTATCAAAGGAAATATTTCCTTTATTGCTTCTGTCTTTTGGGCTTTGCTTCTGAAGATCTAGCCCCAGCCAAGATAATAAAAAGTTTTCTTGTATTATCTTCTAATGCTTTTTATGGTTTTATTTCAGCAGCTGTCTGTTAATTTGTCAGTCTGTTGTACTGCGGTGGCTTGGGTGTTGCTATGATGCTGGCAGCTATGCCACTGTTATTTCAAATACCAGCGGGGTCACCCATGGTGGACAAGTTTCAGTGGAGCTTCCAGAACAAGACAGGCTAGGAAGAAGGACCCGGCAGTCTACGTCTGAAAATATTGGCCAGTGAAAACCTTATGAACAGCAAAGGAACATTGTCTGATACAGTGCTGGAAGATCAGCCCCTCGAGCGGGAAGGCACTCAAAATATAACTGTGGAAGAGCTGCCTCCTCAAAGGAGAGCCGACCTTAATGATGTGGATGGAGTCAAGCTTTAGGGACCTTCATTTGCTGATGTGGCACGACTCAAAATGAAAAGAAACAGCTGCAAACATCCACTAATAATCAGAACGTGGAATGTATGAAGGAAGAATCTAGGAAAATTGGAAGTCATCAATAATGAAATGGAAGGCATAGACATCCATATCCTAGGCATTAGTGAGCTGAAATGGACTGGTATGGGCCATTTTGAATCGGACAATCATATGGTCTACTGTGCCGGGAATGACAACGAAGAGGAATGGCGTCACGTTCATCATCAAAAAGAACATTTTGAGATCTATCCTGAGGCACAATGCTGTCAGTGACAGGATAATAGCCATACGCCTACGAGGACAACCAGTTAATATGACTATTATTCAAATTTACACACTAAGCACTAAGGTCAAAGATGAAGAAATTGAAGACTTTTACCAACTTCTGCAGCCTGAAATTGATCAAACATGCAATCGAGACACATTGATCATTCCTGGTGATTGGCATGTGAAAGTTGGAAACAAAGAAGAGGGATCCTCAGTTGGAAAATATGGCCTTGGTGATAGAAACGACAACAGAGATAAAGTGATAGAATTTTTCAAGACCAATGACCTATTCATCGCAAATGCCTTTTTGTCAACAACATTAAACAGTGACTATACACACGGAACTCACCAGATCAGAAAACACAAGATTCAAATCGACTACATCTGTGGAAATAGACAATGGAAAAGATCATCAGACAGAACAAGGTCCAGGACCGACTGTGGAACAGACGATCAACGGCTCATACACAAGTTTAAGCTGAAGTTGAAGAGAATTAAAACAAGTCCACGAGAGCCAAAATACAACCTTGAGTATATCCCACCTGAATTTGGAGACCATCTCAGGAATAGATTTGACGCATTGACCACTGATGACAAAAGATCAGACGAGTTGTGGGATGACACCAAGGACATCATACATGAAGAAAGCAAGAGGTCACTGAAAAGACAGGAAAGAAAGGAAAGACCAAGATGGATGTCACAGGAGACTCTGAAACTCGCTCTTGAGCATCGAGCAGCTAAAGCGAATGGAAGAAAGGATGAAGTAAAAGGTCCGAACAGAAAGTTTCAAAGGGCAGCATGAGAAGACAAGGTAAAGTAGTATAATGAAATGTGTAAAGACCTGGAGAAAGAAAACCAAAAGGGAAGAAAAGGCTCAGCATTCTTCTAGAGGAAAGAACCAAAGAAAAAAGCCAAGCCTCGAGTTGCAGTTTTCAAGGATTCTGTGGGGGTAGTGGTTGCAGAGCTACGGCTGCTAAGCAAAAGGTCAGCAGTTCGAATCCTCAGGTCCTCCTTGGAAACCCGATGGGGCAGTTCTACCCTGTCCTATGGGGTCGCTATGAGCCAGAAACGACTCGACGGCAGTGGGTTTGATTTTCGTTTTTTTGGATGGGCAAAATATTGAATGACCCAGGAAGCATCATACTAAGATTTCAGGAATACACAGAGTCACTGTACCAAAAAGAATTGGTCGACGTTCAAACGTTTCAGGAGGTAGCATATGATCAAGAACTGACGGTATTGAAGAAAGAAGTCCAAGCGGTACTTCTTCCAAGACAGAACCTGTTAGTTCTTCTGGCCGTCCGTGTTCACTTTTCTTCGCCAGCACCATAATTCGAAGGCCTCAGTTCTTCCTCAGTCTTCCTTATCCATTGTCCAGCTTTCACGTGCATATGAGGCGATTGAAAACACCCTGGCTTGGGTCAGGCGCACGTTAGTCCTCAAGGTGACATCTTCGCTTATGAACAAGTTACATGAACGAGGCCTTTGAAGCAGAATTGACCAATGTAACATGTCGTTTGATTTCCTGACTGCTGCTTCCATGGGTGTTGATTGTGGATCCAAGTAAAACGAAATCCTTGCCAACTTCAATCTTTTTTCCGTTTCTCATGATGTTGCCGGGAACGACGAAATGAAGAGGAATGGCATCACGTGCATCGTCAAAAAGAACATTTCAAGATCTATCCTGAAGTACAACGCTGTCGGTGATAGGATAACATCCATAGGCCTACAAGGAAGGCCGGTTAATACGACTATTAATTCAAGTTTCCACACAAACCAGTAATGCCAAAGATGAAGAAATTGAAGATTTTTACCAACTTCTGCAGTCTGAAATTGATCAAACATGCAGTCAATATGGATTGACGTATGTATAGATGTGTACATTTTATACGATTGTGTGAGCATGGAGAAAGATGTGGAAAGACACACTCCAGGCGTTTAACATCGGCTGTCCAGTGGAGGAAAGGTGGTTGTTTTTGTTAGGTGCCGTAGAGTCAGTTAGTAGTGACCCTAGGTACAACACAACGAAAAGCCCCCCAGTCCTGCGCCACCCTAACACCCATTGCTGTGTTTGAGCCCATTGTTACAGCCACTGCGTCAATCCATTTCCTTGAGGGCCTTCCAATTTTTCGCTGACCCTTTACCTTACCGGCATGATGTCCTTCTCCAGGGACTGGCCCCTCCTGATAACATGTCCAAAATACATGAGACAAAGTATCTCCATCCTGCCCTTTAAGGAGCATTCTGGCTGTATGTCTTCCGAGACAGATTTAGATTTGTTCCTTCTTCTGGCAGCCCATGGTATATTCAGTATTCTTGGCCAACACCATAATCCAGAGGCATCAATTACTCTTTGGTCTTCCTCATTCACTGCCCAGGTTTTGCATGCATATGAGCCCATTGACAATACCCCGACTCGGGTGAGGAGCACCTCGGTCCTCAAAGTGACACCTTTGCTTTTTAACACTCTAAAGAGGAAGGGGTAACGAAATGCAAAAACTCTGTAGAGACTGCTGAAAGCTGCTTGCCGCTCCTTCTACCTGGAATCCTCTTCCTTGAAATCTTCCCACAGCTGACTCCATCTCATTGCTCAGGTCTCAACTCAAATGTCAATTCTTCAGATATTTTTCCACACCCTCAGCTAAAGCAGCTGCTCCATCCCCCACCACCATCCTCAGCCACCCCATTTTCACCCATGAAAATGTAAACTCCTGACGGAGGGAACTTCGGTTTCTTGTTCTTCACTCTAAGCTCAGGGCCTAGAACCATGCCCGACACATACTAGGCATTCAAGACATATTTATTTCTTCCCTGAATGACTGGTATAAAGTGCCATCCTCACGTACATATTATGTCCGTTCCATAAATTAAGAAAGTTTCCGTGAAGTATGTGATCTTGTCAGCCGGCAAAGGTGGGTGGACCCCTCCCAGATTTGGGTTCAAATGTTAAGATCGGTCAGCACCCTTCTGTCATTTTTTGGTATACATTCTTTCAGTAAATTTTGGACTTCCAATTGGATCAAATTGTGGGCCTCCGTTTCAGTTTTTTGTCTTCTTTCTCAGGGTGTGTGCGTGTGTTTATTGGATATAGTTTGGTTTGTGGGGGTTCTCTCTACCCTGCTTAGAGTTATAAGTGTCTTTGTCTCCCAGCGGTGTCAAATCAGTATCATCAGCGTTAGAGGTCTCCCCCATGGGAACGGTTGTTCTATTGGGTTTCCAAACCTTGGGTTCAAGTTGGGTTTGAACTACCCCTTTGGCTGTGCCACATGGGTACTGTCTTAGTCATCTAGTGCTGCTGGAATAGAAATACCACAAGTGGATGGCTTTAACAAAGAGAAGCTTATTCTCTGACAGTTCCAGTAGGCTAAAAGTCCAAATTCAGGGCTCCAGCTCCAAGGGAAGGCTTTCTCCCTCTGTGGGCTCTGGAGGAAGGTCCTTGTCACCAGTCTTCCCTTGGTCTGGGAGCATCTCGGCACAGGAACCTCAGGTCCAAAGGACGCACTCTGCTCCCGGTGTTGCTTTCTTGGTGGTATGAGGTCCCCAACTCTCTGCTTGCTTCCCTTTCATCTCTGGTAAGATAAAAGGTGGTGCAGACCACACCACAGGGAAACTCCCTTTACATTGGATCAGGGATGTGGCCTGAGCAAGGGTGCTACATCCCATCCTGGGGAGCTGGGGACCACAGTCTCAGAGGACATATAGGTCAACTGGCATAACATACTTCATAAAGAAAATGCTTTACATCCTACCTTGGTGAGTAGCGTCTGCAGTCTTAAAAGCTTGAGAACGGCCATCTAAGATTACATCCATTGGTCCCAGCACGTTTGGGGCAAAGGAGAATGAGGAAAACCAAAGACACGAGGAAAATATTAAACCAAAGGACCACATGAACCCAGCTCCCCACCCCAGTAACTTGGTCTCTCAAGGTGTGTGGATGTGTCTAGGAAACGTCTATGGCTTCGCTTTGGTCAAGTTGTGCTGGCTTCCTCTGTATTGTGTGTTGTCTTTCCCTTCATCAAAGTTGACACTTGTCTGCTATCTAGTTACTGATTTCCCCTTCCTCTCCCTCCCCACACTCATAACCATGAAAGGATGTTGTCTTCTGTGTTTAAACCTTTTCTTGACTTCTTTATAATAGTGGTCTCATACGCCGTCCTCTTTGCCTGTGTCCAGGTTCTCACCACCTGCCACCTGCTCTCTTGGTGCGCCCCTGTCCAGCCCACTCCCTGCACCGTGAAAGCAGGGTTGAGTGGGTGTCGGGACAGGAGAAGGAAGCTGAGGACCGCCCTCCTCCCCCTGCCACTCCCGGGCTGTCGAGGCCTAGTGTTCCCTCCACCCGCCCCAGTCGGAGCTGGCCCCAAGGCTTCCTGCACCAGGGCCGGCCTGCCCATTCTGGGGGCCATGCCTTGACCCACACGAAGTAATGGGTGGGGGCATTAGGGCATCCAGAGGAGTCAGGGTGGGGCCGTCCACGTGCAACCTCTCACTTGGGGCCACTGGAGGCCAAGGGAGGGCTTGTTGGCTCTGGTACCGAGTGGTCTTATGGAGCGTTGAGGGCGCAGCTTACTGAGGGAGCCTCATTCCCTCCACACCAACATCATGGCATAGCCCCCTTGGTAAGAACTGACCACGCACTCACTGGGCACCATGAAAAAGGACCTGTTTGCACTGGCGCACTTGGGACAAAAGACAAGCGAAGGGGCGGAGCTTCCTGAGGGTCTACTGCAACCAGGAGAGGGCAGGCTTGGCGGGAACAGGTCACATCACGTGCCCTGCGTCCTCTGGGGGGCCTGTTTGCGCAGGCGCACTGGAGTCTCAGCGCGCACTAAGGGGAGTGGCTTCTCTCAGGCGCTGTGGAGAGGGTCGGCTGGTTCTTGCTGTGCTCTGAACTGGGACTCGAAGGCCAGGAGCAGCCATGCAGGCCGCAGACGACGGCGCAGGCGGCGCGGCGGGTGCGCCAGGAGGTGCAGACGACCAGCGTGGCCGCCGCCTCCCCAGCGGTCAGGGTGGCCAGGGCGGTCCTGACGGCTCCGATGGCCCCCGAGGCCGAGGCGGCCCCGACGGCCCCGACGGCCCCGACGGCCCCCGAGGCCGAGGCGGCCCCCACGGCCCTGACGGCCCCAATGGCCCCGACGGCCCCCGTGGCCCCCGAAGCCCCCGAGGCCGAGGCGGCCCCGATGGCTTTCGCGGGCCCGGCGGCCAGGATGGCCCCGGGGGTGGCCGACAGGGTGGTCCCAGCGGCCAGGGTGCTCCCGGCGGCCAGAGTGCTCACGGTGGCCAGGGGGGCCCCAGCAGTAGCCACCAGGGTGGCCCTGATGGCCCTGGCGGTGGCTGCCAGGTTGGCACTGGTGGCCGCCCCGGCCGTGGAGGTCCCAGCGGCCCCAGCGGCCAGGGAGCGGTGGGCGCCCCAGTCGACCAGGCTCCTCAGGTCCAGCTGGTACCGCATGGCCCTGGGCCGGATGGAGACACGGTGCCTGCAGCTGGAGGACCAGCAAGCCGACTGATCGAGTTGTATCCTTTCCAAAGAGAGCAGCCCCCGCCCCTCGCACCGGGACCGCAGGTGTGGAGTGGGGGTGGTCTGGGGTTAGGAGTACCGACCAAGAGCGGCTTTTGTGGGCGGGACTGAGTGGGAAGTGGTGGGAGGACTGAGGGGAGGGGGAGCGACCTGGGGAAGCCTCATAGGACGGGGGGTGGGGATGGCTGAAGGGCTGGAGCGGGGAAGAAGGCAGACAAAGGGCGACTGAATGAGGAGGGAGGCAGGCCAAGGTGGCCAGAGCTGGTGTGGAGGGGGATGGTGGGCAGCCTGGGGGGCAGTGGGCCTGGGAGGGAGAAGGAGTCTGGGGCACAAAGCCAGTATTCAGGGGTGCCTTAACCACATGCCCGCCAGCTCCCTCACCGTGCCTTTCCGATCGCCCCTGGAGGCGGACATGGCCCGCAGGGCCCTGGCCCCAGATATTATCCAGCGCCACCAAGGGGTGATTCATAAGGAGCTTACCGTGGACGGAAGCATCTTGGCTGTGTAAGTTCGAGAGGGTGCCTGCTGGGGTCGCAGATGCCCGGGCTAATCTCAGTAGCAGCGGAGCTGTAGTGTAGACAGGGCAAACCAAAAATACCAAACCCATTCTGTCCCGTGGATTCCGACTCATAGCGACCCTATAGGGTGGGGTAGAACTGCCCCATAGGGTTTCCAGGGAGCACCTGGTGGATTCGAACTGTGACCTTTAGGTTAGCAGCCCTATAGCACTTAACCACTACACCGCCAGTGTCTCCTGGAGACAGGGAGACACCTAAATGTTAGGTTGAAGGAAGGGGCGTGGTGCACTTAGCATAGACAGAGTTCCTGACCTATAACTTGGCTTTATTTTCTCCCTCACTTTAGCAGATGGACTGCTGAAGACCCTGTTCTCTTCCAAATTGCTGTCAACTCCTTCCTCGACCATCTTTCCCTGGTGGTGCGGAATATTCAGCGCTTTGGGCCCCCTGTTTTCCGCTAAGCCTCGGTGGGCAAAAGGGGGCTGAGACCTAGGCTTGTGTCCCCTCCTGGGCAGTGCTTCCCCCCCGCCCCGGGCATTGGTTCCTGGAGTAGTTGCCACTTTCTGATTGTGCCAGTCTAACGGTTTGCCTGCATTGGCCCTTGGGCACTCTCTGCCCACTTGTTTTGTTTCCCTGTTGTTGGAGGGGGGGAATGTGCTTAAATGTTTGTCACTGCAGAAAATAAAACTGAGCTTCTACTCCGTGTCTGAGTTCCTTTTCAGCTCCCACACCTCCAGAGTTCCTTGTCCTCAGGTTGGAGGGGAGCTTCTGGGACTCACACATTCAAATAGTACGAGGTGATTGAAGACCATTTGGGAAATGGGAGAAAAGGAAAATCACTTGTGTCCTTTCATTCAGCATTCACCACTCTCAACATTTTGGATTTTTTTTTTTTTGGTTTGGTTTGGTTTTATAGTCGCCTCTGCGTAGTAAAGTTATAACACTCATATATAAAGTACAATTTTTTGCAAGGTTAACATTGAATTTTTGTTGTCGTTAGCATTACATTTTTTTCCTGAATTTTTCCATTTAACATACGAGCTTCTCCTGTTTCTAAAACGTCCTCGGAAACAGGCTGTTGAATGGATGCATAAAAGTGCATTATCGTGAAATTGCAGATCACATAAATCCTTTCTAATTTTCCCCTTATTAATAGGTAGTTGTTCAGTGGGATTCTTTTATATCAGTGTTTCCATGGGTGGTTATTTCTTTAAGATGGACTCCTAAAAGAGGTGGAATTATTGGAGTGAAATATTTCTTTTGTACTTATGATTTAAGGTTCTTGATCTACAGCACAAGATTACTCTCCAGAAAATGTTTCCACTACCCGCCAGGATTCTGGTTTCCCCCACATCCCTGACACCTCTGGGTTCCTCTTCCTGCCCAAGTTAAAAAAAAAAAAAAAAAAACCAGTTTGCATGAGGAGAGCAAACTACCCCAAAACACTAAAAAAAAAAAAAAAAACTAGAGGAGGAATTTTGTGGTTTACTGGACTTGTTTCAGATCAGTGGGGGTGGGGGGGGTGAATGCTGGGACCATAGGTAAAGTGTTTGGGCCTGGGCCTGGCTGGCGGGGGCAGGGTGGGGAGGGTTAGTTCCCTCTAAAATACCTTGTGTCCTGCAGCCTTGCTAAACTCCCTTCTTAGTTGGCAGGAGCTGCTTTGTAGATTCCATCAGATTTTCTACTTAGATGATCATGTTGACTGCAAATACAGGCAGTCTTGCATCTACCTTTCCAATCTGTTCCTCTCTCATTGATTTCTCTCCCTGTTATGGGTTGGATTGTCCTGCTGCTTTTTGCTGTTAATTCTTGTTACCTGCCATCGAGTCGGTTCCGACTCTGTAGACCTGGTTCTTTCAGACTGGTTGTCAGACATGGTGACTTTTACCTTGGGTACCCGATAATTTTGTCTGTTCCCAGGATGCTCTTAAGTTTCTTGGAAACAGTATGTTCCCTTCCAAGCCTTACTTTTAAGATTTGCTCAGTGGGACCCAAGCGACTTTAAGGGTAGCATCAATGTTTCCTCACTGCTGAGTACTCCACCCCATGGCTCCTGGATCCTGACGTTTTCCGTTCCAGTGGAAAGGGACAGATTCTATTCCTGGTCCTGCTTGGCCCTGCTGGGCGTGGTTGCCACCATTAACCCTTACCAGGGGTCCTTCCCATGGACTCTCGGAGTCTCCTCAGGCATGTGCCCATCAGAACTCTGCTCCATACTCCAGGGGACCCTCTGCCCATCTCCAGGCTTCTCTCCCTCTGCAGCTCTGGATCTGTGGGACACCAGGCTTCAGTCTGACCCTTCCTCCCTCACCCTGCAAAGCCCAGAGGCAGTCTGCCGCCTTGGCCCCAAAGATGGACAGCTGAAGCTGCTGGGCTGTTTACAACATAAGGCAGGTCACGTGGCTCCTCTCTTCTAAACCCTGGGGAAGCTGGAGCAGGAAGACCAACCTCAAGAGAACCAAATCCTGGATTTCGCCGTGCCTGAAGCCAGCAACTTCCTGCAGTCCTTTCAGTTGCACAGACCCATAGCGCCCCCTCAGGCTCTAGCCTGTTGGGTGTTTTACTTTCTCTTTGGTATTTAACTTGAAATAGAAAAGTCTCCTCTATTTGAAATGAAGGATGATAAAATTATTTCTTACCTATCCTACTAACCTGGCCTGAGGGCCTCTTATCCTTCATGGAAGAAAGGGGCATTTATTCTTGATAAGGGACTGGCTCCTTTGCTGATAAGCCATCAAGCCATAGTACCCTACAAAAGGAGGCACATGAGGCTTTAGTGGATAGGAACCCAAAGGAGCGGTGGGGTGGGGGACCACAAGGCAGTAGCTGGAGGAAAGGACAGAGGAGGAGGGCACCAGTAGCTCCATTTTCAGATTTAAAAAAACCTGTTGTCGTCCAGTGGATTCCGACTCATAGCGACCCTATAGGACAGAGTAGAATGCCCCGTAGTGTTTCCAAGGGAGCGCCAGGTGGGTTCAAATTGCTGACCTTGTGGTTAGCAGCCGCAAACTGAAACACTATGCCACCAGGGTTTCCCACTTTCCAGATAGGGCTCCCAAATTTGGCCCTGAAATGTGGGGCCAGCTCACTGGGGACAGGATATGAGTCTGACCCTCCCTCCCTCCTTCACCCTGCAAAGCCCAGAATCAGCCTGCAGCCTTGGCCCTACAGATGGACTGCTGAAGCCGCTGGGGTGTCTTTTTTTTTTTTTTAACTGTGTTTTAAGTGAAAGCTTACAAATCAAGTCGGACTCTCATACAAAAACTTATATGCACCTTGCTATGTACTGCTATTTGCTCCCCCCTCAATGAGTCAGCACACTCCTCCTCTCCACCCTGTACTCCCCGTGTCCATTCAGCCAGCTTCTGGCCTCCTCTGCCTTCTCATCTCCCATCCAGACTGGAGCTGTCCACATAGTCTCATATGTCTACTTGAGCCAAGAAACTCACCAGTATCATTTTCTGTCTTACAGTCCAGTCCAATCCCTGCCTGAAGAGTTGGCTTTGGGAATGGTCCCAGTCTTGGACTAACAGAATGTCTGGGGACCATGACCTCAGGGGTCCTTCTAGTCTCAGTCAGACCGTTAAGTCTGGTCTTTTTATGAGAATTTGGGGTCTGCAACCCACTGCTCTCTTGCTAGCTCAGGGGTTTGCTGTTGTGTTTCCAATCAGGGCAGTCATCCTTTGTGGCCAGGCACCATCTAGTTCTTCTGGTCTCAGGATGATGAAGTCTCTGGTTTATGTGGTCCTTTCTCTCTCAAGGGCTCATACTTACCTTGTGTCTTTGGTGTTCTTCATTCTTCCTTGCTCCAGGTGGGTTGAGACCAATTGATGCATCGTAGATGGCCATTAGCTAGTGTTTAAGACCCCAGACGCCACTCTCCAACGAGGCATGCAGAATGTTTTCATAATAGAGTGTATTATGCCAATTGACATACATGTCCCCTGAAACCATGGTCCCTAGAGCCCTGTCCCTGTTACGCTGGCCTTCAAAGCGTTGGGTTTATTCAGGAAACTTCTTTGCTTTTGGTTTAGTCAAGTTGTGTTGACCTCTCCTGTACTGTGTGTTGTCCTTCCCCTCACCTAAAATAAGACTTAAAAAAAAATAAAATAAAATAAGACTTATCTACTATCTAATTAGTGAAAACACCTTTCCCTCCCTCCCTCCCTCCTCCCCCATAACCATCAAAGAATATTTTCTCCTCTGTTTAAACTATTTTGGAAGCTCTTATAATAATAGTGGTCTTTTTTTATTGTGCTTTTTTTTTTTAAGTGAAAGTTTACAAATCAAGTCAGTCTTTCATACAAAAATTTATATACACCTTGCTATATATTTTTTTTATATACTCCTAGTTGCTCTCCCCCAATGGGACAGCACACTCCTTCTCTCCACTCTCTATTTTCATGGCCTATCTGCCAGCCTCTGATTCCCTCTGCCTTCTCACCTCCCCTCCAGACGGAGCTGCCCACATAGTCTCATGTGTCTACTTGGTCCTTTTCGTTTCTTATTCGGGTTATTTGTTTCCTTTCCTGTATTTCTTTAGTCAGTCTAGCCAATGGTTTATCAATTTTGTTAATTTTTTCAAAGAACCAGCTTTTGGCTTTGTTAATTCTTTCAATTGTTTTTCTGTTCTCTAATTCATTTAGTTCAGCTCTAATTTTTATTATTTGTTTTCTTCTGGTGCCTGATGGATTCTTTTGTTGCTCACTTTCTATTTGTTCAAGTTGTAGGGACAGTTCTCTGATTTTGGCTCTTTCTTCTTTTTGTATGTGTGCATTTATCGATATAAATTGGCCTCTGAGCACTGCTTTTGCTGTGTCCCAGAGGTTTTGATAGGAAGTATCTTCATTCTCGTTGCGTTCTATGAATTTCCTTATTCCCTCCTTGATGTCTTCTATAACCCAGTCTTTTTTCAGGAGGGTATTGTTCAGTTTCCAAGTATTTGATTTCTTTTCCCTAGTTTTTCTGTTATTGATTTCTAGTTTTATTGCCTTGTGGTCTGAGAAGATGCTTTGTAGTATTTTGATGTTTTGGACTCTGCAAAGGTTTGTTTTATGACCTAATATGTGGTCTATTCTAGAGAATGTTCCATGTGCACTAGAAAAAAAAGTATACTTTGCAGCCGTTGGGTGGAGAGTTCTGTATAAGTCAATGAGGTCAGGTTGGTTGATTGTTGCAATTAGGTCTTCCGTGTCTCTATTGAGCTTCTTACTGGATGTCCTGTCCTTCTCCGAAAGTGGTGTGTTGAAGTCTCCTACTATAATTGTGGAGGTGTCTATCTCACTTTTCAATTCTGTTAAAATTTGATTTATGTATCTTGCAGCCCTGTCATTGGGTGCATAAATATTTCATATGGTTATGTCTTCCTGATCAATTGTCCCTTTTATCATTATGTAGTGTCCTTCTTTATCCTTTGTGGTGGATCTAAGTTTAAAGTCTATTTTGTCAGAAATTAATATTGCTACTCCTCTTCTTTTTTTGCTTATTGTTTGCTTGATATATTTTTTCCATCCTTTGAGTTTTAGTTTGTGTCTCTACGTCTAAGGTGTGTCTCTTGTAGGCAGCATATAGACGGATCGTGTTTCTTTATCCAGTCCGAGACTCTCTGTCTCTTTATTGGTGCATTTAGTCCCTTTACATTCAGCGTAATTATAGATAAATAAGTGTTTAGTGTTGTCATTTTGATGCCTTTTTATGTGTGTTGTTGACAATTTCATTTTTCCACATACTTTTTTGTGCTGAGACGTTTTTCTTATTAAATTGTGAGATCCTCATTTTTGTAGTCTTTGACTTTATGTTTGTTGAGTCGTTACGTTTTTCTTGGCTTTTATCTTGAGTTATGGAGTTGTTATACCTCTTTGTGGTTACCTTATTATTTACCCCTATTTTTCTAAGTAAAAACCTAACTTGTATGGTTCTATATCGCCTTGTATCCCTCTCCATATGGCAGTTCTATGCCTCCTGTATTTAGTCCCTCTTTTTGATTATTGTGATCTTTTACATATTGACTTCTGTGATTCCCTGTTATGAGTTTTTTTTTTAATTAATCTTAATTTGTTTTTGTGATTTCTCTATTTGAGTTGATATCAGGACGTTCTGTTTTGTGACCTTGTGTTGTGCTGGTATCTGATATTATTGGTTTTCTGACCAAACAATATCCTTCAGTATTTCTTGTAGCTTTGGTTTGGTTTTTGCAAATTCTCTAAACTTGTGTTTATCTGTAAATATCTTAATTTCGCCTTCATATTTGAGAGAGAGTTTTGCTGGATATATGATCCTTGGCTGGCAGTTTTTCTCCTTCAGTGCTCTGTATATGTCATCCCATTCCCTTCTTGCCTGCATGGTTTCTGCTGAGTAGTCTGAACTTATTCTTATTGATTCTCCCTTGAAGGAGACCTTTCTTTTCTCCCTGGCTGCTTTTAAATTTTTCTGTTTATCTTTGGTTTTGGTGAGTTTGATGATAATATGTCTTGGTGTTTTTCTTTTTGGATCAATCTTAAATGGGGTTCGATGAGCATCTTGGATAGATATCCTTTCGTCTTTCATGATGTCAGGGAAGTTTTGTGTCAGGAGTTCTTCAACTATTTTCTCTGTGTTTTCTGTCTTCCCTCCCTGTTCTGGGACTCCAATCACATGCAAGTTATCCTTCTTGATAAAGTCCCACATGATTCTTAGGGTTTCTTCATTTTTTTTAATTCTTTTATCTGATTTTTTTTCTGCTATGTTGGTGTTAATTCCCTGGTCCTCCAGATTTCCCACTCTGCATTCTAATTGCTCGAGTCTGCTCCTCTGACTTCCTGTTGCGTTGTCTAATTCTGTAATTTTATTGTTAATCTTTTGGATTTCTGCATGCTCTCTATGGATTCTTGCAACTTATTAATTTTTCCACTATGTTCTTGAATAATCTTTTTGAGTTCTTCAACTGTTTTATCAGTGTGTTCCTTGGCTTTTTCTGCAGTTTGCCTTATTTCGTTTGTGATGTCTTGAAGCATTCTGTAAATTAGTTTTTTATATTCTGTATCTGATAATTCCAGGATCGTATCTTCATTTGGGAAAGATTTTGATTCTTTTGTTTGGGGGGTTGGAGAAGCTGTCATGGTCTGCTTCTTTATGTGGTTTGATATGGACTGCTGTCTCCGAGCCATCACTGGGAAACTAGTTTTTCCAGAAAATCTGCTAAAAAAAAATGCAGTCAGATCCCTATCAGAATTGCCTTTGGATTATAACCGCCACCTTGTTCCCTGTAAGGATGAAAGTCTGAGATTTGGATCATATATGCTTGGCTGTAGCTGGTTCTGTGTTTTTAGTCCAATTAGGGGTGGATTTTTGGTCCCTGGGTTTTTTTTTTTGTTGTTGTTGTTCCTTCTCTCAGGCTGAGAGAGTGGGTTAGGAAAAGACCAAAAGAAAAAAAAAGGGGGGGGGAAGCAAAGCCGCCGCGGAGCCGGAGCCGTTCTCCCTCTGGCTCAGGCAATTCCAATGTTAATGAAGCCGCCTGGGGAGGGTGGGGGAGGGATCAGCGAGATAGGAGAGTAGCACCTCAGAATATAGCCAGAGTTGCTTGTCTTGCTTGGAATGACTATTATATCTGAGATTCCCACGGGGCGTGTCGCCTATGTGTGCTGGCTGTGTGGAGATTGCCCCCGGGGGTCTGGCTCTCTGAAGCCACCCGCTGCCAGTCTAAGTCCTAGCGTCAAGGTTCCCCTGCTGGGACGCTTTACTCCCGGCTCCAAAATCAGTCGCTGCCTCCCGGGGACTTCTCCTCCCGCCAGCCGCGTCGCCGTGCCGCCCCCGCGGACCAGCTGGGCCCCCTCCCGGGTTTAGTTCAGGGGAGTGGAGCAGCTCCCCGTGCTTGTGCCGTGCCAGCGCCCAGTCAAAATCCCAGCGGGACTGTTCCCCGGCTGGGACGCTGCTCTCCCAGCTCCAAGACCAGTCACTGCCTCCCGGGGACTTCTCCCACTGGCTGCGTCTCCACGCCGCCCGCGTGAACCGGCTGGGCCCCCTCCCCGGGTGATTTCGGAGGGTAGGCCTGGGCCCCTTGTTTGCGCCGTCAGCTCCCCTGGGCTCTGCCCTAAATCGGGCGCCAAAGGTTACCTGACTGGGACGCTGGCTCCAGGCTCCGAAAACAATCGCTGCTTCCCCGTATTTGTTCGTTTTCCATCTCTAAATCTGTGTTTGTTGTTCAGGGTTCGTAGATTGTTACGTACTTGATCGATTCACTTGTTTTTCCGAGTCTTTGTTGCAAGAGGGATCCGAGGTAGCTTCTACCTAGTCTGCCATCTTGGCCCCGCCCCCCTTGCCTAGAATTTTGTTGAGGATTTTTGCATCTAAGTTCACGAGGGATATAGGTGTATAATTTTCTTTTCCGTTTAGTAGTAGTGGTGTTAACTCTTCTCTGAAACTTTGGTAGAACTCTGCAGTGAAGCCGTCCGGACCAGGGCTTTTTTTTGTTGGGAGTTTTTTGATTACCTTTTCAATCTCTTGTTTTGGGTCTATTTAGTCATTCTACAGTTTTATCTCTGTTTGTGTTCGTTTAGGTAGGTAGTGTGTTTCTAGGAATTCATCCATTTCTTCTAGGTTTTCAAGTTTGTTAGAGTACAATTTTTCACAGTAATCAGATGTGATTCTTTTAATTTCATTTGGGTCTCTTGTAATATCGCCCATCTCATTTCTTATTTGGGTTATTTGCTTCCTCTCCTGTTTTTCTTTTGTCAGTTTGGCCAGTGCTTTATCAATTTTGTTGATTTTTTTCAAAAAACCAGCTTTTGGTCTTGTTAATTCTTTCAGTTGTTTTTCTGTTTTCTATTTCATTTAGTTCAGCTCTAATTTTTATTATTTGTTTTCTTCTGGTGCCTGAGGGTTTCTTTTGTTGCTCTCTTTCTATTTGTTCAAGTTGTAGGGATAATTCTTTGATTTTAGCCCTTTCTTCTTTTTGGATGTGTGCATTTATTGATATAAGTTGGCCTCTGAGCACCGCTCTTGCTGTGTCCCAAAGGTTCTGATAGGAAGTGTTTTCATTCTCATTGGATTTTCTGAATTTCTTTATTCCATCCTTAATGTCTTCTATAATCCAGTCTTTTTTGAGCGGGGTATTGTTCAGTTTCCAAGTCTTTGATTTCTTTTCCCTGCTTTCCCTGTTATTGATTTCCACTTTTATGGCCTTATGGTCAGAGATGATGCTTTGTAATATTTCAATGTTTTGGATTCTGCTTAGGCTTGCTTTAAGCCCTAATATATGGTCTATTCTAGAGAATGTTCCATGTGCACTAGAAAAGAAATCATACTTGGTCGCTGTTGGTTGGAGTGTTCTGTATATGTGTACGAGGTCAAGTTGGTTGATTGTAGCATTTAGATCTTCCGTGTCTTTATTGAGCTTCTTTCTGGATGTCCTGTCCTTCACCGAAAGTGATGTGTTGAAGTCTCCTACTATTATTGTGGAGCTGTCTATCTCACTTTTCAATGCTAATAGAGTTTGTTTTATGTATCTTGCAGCCCTGTCATTGGGTGCATAAATATTTAATATGGTTATATCTTCTTGGTGTATTGTCCCTTTAATCATTATATAGTGTCCTTCCTTATCCTTTTTGATAGATTTAACTTTAAAGTCCATTTTGTCAGAAATTAATATTGCCAGTCCTGTTTTTGACTGTTGTTTGCTTGATCTATTTTTCCATACTTTGAGTTTTAGTATGTGTCTCTAAGTCTAAGGTGTGTCTCTTTTAGGCAGCATATAGACGGATCTTGTTTTTTTAATCCATTCTGCCACTCTCTGTCTCTTTATTGGTGCATTTAGTCTATTTACAGTCAGGGTAATTATCGATAAGTATGAATTTAGTGCTATCATTTTGAGGTCTTTTTTTGTGTGTTGACAGTTTCTTTTTCCCACTTGATTTTATGTGCTGAGTAGATTTTGTTTATATATTGTACTTTCCTCATATTTGTTGTTGTTGATTTTGTTTCTGCTGAGTCTGTATTTTCCCCTTGTATTTTATTTTGGTGAGTAGGATAGTTTGTCTCCTTTGTGGTTACCTTATTATTTACCACTATTTTTCTAAATTTAAAACTAACTTTTATTTCATTGTATTGCCATATCTTCCTCTCCATATGGAAGGTGTATGATTACATTTCTTAGTCCCTGTTTATTATTTTAATGTTGTCTTCTTTTATATAAAATAATATTGCTGTTACCCTGTTTTGGGCTTTTTTTTTTTTTTTTTTACAGTCTTGCTTTGTTTTTTTTTTTTTTTTGGATTTCCCTGCCTGGGTTGACTTCTGTTTGCTCTGCCCAGTGTTCTAGTCTTGGGTTGATACCTGATATTATTGATTTTCTAACCAAAGAACTCCTCTTAGTATTTCTTGTAGTTTTGGTTTGGTTTTTACGAATTTCCTCAACTTGTGTTTATCTGGAAATATCTTAATTTCACCTTCATATTTAAGAGAGTTTTGATGGATGTATGATTCTTGGCAGACAATTTTTTTCCTTCAATTTTTAAAATATGTCATCCCATTGCCTTCTTGCCTGCATGGTTTCTGCCAAGTAGCCCGAGCTTATTCTTATTGGCTATCCTTTGCAGGTGACTTTTCGTTTATCCCTCGCTGCTCTTATAATTCTCTTTATCTTTGGTTTTGACAAGCTTGATTATAATATGTCTCAGCGACATTCTTTTAACATCTACCTTATGTGGAATTTGATGAGCATCTTGGATAGATATCTTCTCATCTTTCACAATATCAGGGAAGCTTTCTGCCAACAAATCTTCAACAATTTTCTCTGTATTTTCTGTTATCCCTCTCTGTTCTGGTACTCCAATCACTCGTAGGTTATTTCTCTTGATAGAGTCCCACATGATTCTTAAGGTTTCTTCCTTTTTTTGAATTCTTTTATCTGATTTTTCTTCAAATATATTAGTGCCAAGGGATTTATCTTTGAGTTCAGAAGTTCTAGCTTCTGCTTGCTCAATTCTGCTCCTCTGACTTTCTATTGAGTTGTCTAACTCTGTAATTTTATTGTTAATCTTCTGAATGTCTGATTGCTGTCTGTCTATGGATTTTTCCAGCTTATTAAACTTTTTGTTATGTTCCTGAATAATCTTTCTAATTTCTTCAGTTGCTTTATCTGTGTGTTCCTTGGCTTGTTCTGCATATTGCCTCATTTCCTTCCTGATGTCTTGAAGGGTTCTGTATATTAAACTTTTGTATTCTGCATCTGGTAATTCCAGGAATGCACTTTCATCTAGAAGATCCCTGGACTCTTTGTTTTGAGAGACTGTTGAAGTGATCGTGGTCTGTTTCTTTATGTGAGTTGATATTGACTGCTGTCTCTGAGCCATCTGTAAGTTACTGTATTAGTTTATGCTTGCTTACTGTGTCGTAGCTTCTTGCTTTGTTTTGTTTTGGTATACCCTTATGGGTTGCTTGAGTAAGCTAGTTTGATTATTTTCACCTTTGGATCTCTAGTGTCCTGTCCTCAGCTGGCTAGAGCTGTTATCAGGTATATCAGTCTAGGAGTCCCTTCAGTTTTCTTCTATGAATTCAGCTCAGGTTTCCAGGTAGCTGATATCAAGTGTGTGGTACAGGCTCTGTCCTACAGTCCTAGAGGGGCAGGGGTGATTGGCGTATATACCGGTACCTGGTTGCAGCAGGGAGGTCATGCTCTAAACAAGGCAGGGGGCTGAGAACCGAACCGCAAGTGTCTCTGAGGAAAACGCGTGTCTGTTCCCTAGAGCATGCTGGTGGGTGGGTTCTGCAGAGGGACCATGGGCACTGAAAGGTTTTGGTTGTAAGGACTGGGAGGTACCAGTTATCTTTGGACCCCTGTCACGGGTGGCTGGGTGACCTGAGTGGAGCTACCAGTCCTTAGGTCCCTGATGTAGGTAGATGAGGACCTTGTTTAATAGGCAAAGCGATGTCGAACATCAAACACCCACCTCTCCACTGCACAGCTGAAATGGTTGGAGTTTGCCAACAAGGGCCTATTCTCCCAAAATAGGCCCACACAGGTCCATGCAGAAGGGAAAGGTGCTCAAGGTCCACGGATGGTTTATGCCTGGACAGGAGCCGCTTCTGTCCTGAGCTCCCCCAGTTAATGGAGCTAGCAAATTATCTTTTCCCCCCAGTTGCAAATTTTTTCCTTCCCCAGGGCCGGGAGGATGGCTCCAGGTGCTCACCTGGGTCTATGTCAGGCCCAGGGATTTAGCCTCTGAAGCCGGCTTGGGGGTGGGGGGGCGCGGTAAAATATCCGTGAGTACTTAGTTTTTACCAAGAGCGCCGTTCTCCTCAGGTCCTGGAGGTGTAAGTGGGCTGTGTGGCTGCTGCTTCTCCCTGAGGAAACTGCGTTCTCCCCAGGTCTCGGAGGTGTGAGTGGGCTGTGTGGCTGCTGCTTCTCCCTGAGAAAACTGCTGCCGAATGCTAGGACCAGCCCACCACGGCCGCTGCTCCGGGAATGGTGCCTGAGGGCTCCCTGTGACCCAGGTCCGGTAACTCCTCTCCGCTTCTGAACAGCCTCTTCCTCCCCTGCCCCTCAGTTCATTGTCTAAGCTTGCTTTTGATGCTCAGGGCTCCCAGCTTGTCACAAATATACTCGTTTCACTTGTTTTTTCAGGTCTTTGTTGTAAAGACGGCTCGCCGGAAGCGTCTGTCTATTCCGCCATCTTGGCTCCGCCCTGAATAGATTTTTTAAATGTAGTATATCCATGCAATGGAATATTATTCAGTCATAAAAAGGAATGAAGTCCTGGTACATGGTACAATGTGGATGAATCTCAAAAAATTATACTAAGTGCAAGAAGCCAGACACAAAAGGTCACTGTCTTAGTTATCTAGTGCTGCTATAACAGAAATACCACAAGTGGGTGGCTTTAACAAACAAATTTATTCTCTCACAGTTTAAAGAGGCTAGACGTCCGAATTCAGGGTGCCAGCTCCAGGGGAAGGCTTTCTCTTTCTGTCGGCTCTGGGGTAAGGTCCTTGTCATTAATCTTTCCCTGGTCTAGGAGCTTCTTAGTGCAGGCACCCTGGGTCTAAGGGACTCCTGGTTCTTCTTACGTGGTGGTAATGAGGTCCCCGTCCTCTCTGCTTGCTTCTCTCTTTTATAACTCAAAATAAATTGACTCAATATGCAACCTAGTCCTTTGGATTGTGTCCTGCCTCATTAACATAACTGCCTCTAATCTTGCCGCATTAACACCATAGAGGTTAGGATTTACAACACCTAGGATAATTACATCAGATTTAAAAATGGAGGACAACCACACAATACTGGGAATCAGGGCCTAGCCAAGTTGACACACATTTTGGGGGGGGACACAATTCAATCCATAACAGTCACATATTGTATGATTCCATTTATGTGGAACGTCCAAAATTGGTAAATCCGTAGAGACAGAAAACATGTTAGTGGTTACCAGGGAATGGGGGAAGGGAGGAATAAGGAGTGACCACCTAATGGGTACAGAGCCTCCTTTTGGGGATGATGAAAGTGTTTTGGAACTAAATAGAGGTGACAGTTGCATACCATTTTGAATGTACTGAGTGCCACTGTATTATTCACTTTACAATAATTTTATGTTATGTGGATTTCACCTCAAAAAATAAAATGTTTAAAGAAAGAATAAGGACAAAATAAAAGCATTCTCAGATAAAAGAAAATGAAGGGCATGCTTCACTAGCAGACCTTCACTACAAGAAGCATTAAAGGAAGTTCCTCGGCAGAAGGGAAATGATACTGTATGAAAAGTCACATCTTTAGGAAGGAAGAAATAAAGCATCAGAAATGATAAATACTTGGGTAAAAATGTAAGATTATTTTTCCCTTTCTTTCATCAAAATACATACGACTGTTTAAAACAATAATTTGAGATGGATAATATACCTAAAAGTAAACGCCCAAACTACAAAGCTTTTGGAGGAAAACATAAGAAAATATCTTCACGACTGGGGTAGGCAAAAGTTTCTTAGGCAGATCAGAGGAAACAATAACCAGAAAATAAAAAATTTATAAATTTGACTTCCTTAAAATTTAAAGCTTCTGCTCATTAAATACAGTTAAGAAAATGAATAGGCAAATTACATGTTGGGAGAAAACATTAGCAAAACATAACTGACAATGAACTGTTACCTAGAACACATAAAAAATATCCGAACTTCAATAATAACAAGAAAAAACAACTCAATTAAAATGGGCAAAAGATTTGAACAAACACTTCACAAAATAAGATGTGTAAATGTCCAATAAATACTTGAAAAAGTGCTTAAGGTCAATAGACATCAGGTAAATGCAAACTAAACCAACAATACAATGGCACTACGCACCCACTGGGAATGATAAAATTTACAAGACGGACAACACCGAATGTTGGTGAAGATACAGAACAAGCAGGACTCTCATCCTTTGTTAGTGGGAACGTAAAATGGTACAACCACTTTGGAAAAAGGTCTGGTAGTTTGTTTTTTTTTTTTAAATAGTCTTTATTTAAGCGTGTGTTGTTATTTTATGGCCTACAATTTGGTGTGCTATTTGAAAAATGCAGTATTTCAAAGTAGTATATTTTTTATTATTCATGTAGCTTTTGAATTTTTTTAACTTTTATTGTGCTTTAAGTGAAAGTTTACAAATCAAGTCAGTCTCTCACACAAAAACTTATATACACCTTGATAATACTCCCAATTGCTCTTCCCTTAATGAGACAGACTGCTCCCTCCCTCCACTCTCTCTTTTCCTGAACATTCCGCCAGCTTCTAACCCCCTCTACCCTCTCATCTCCCCTCCAGACAGGAGACGCCAGCATAGTCTCCTCACCAGCATCCCTCTCCATCCAGTTGTCCAGTCCAATCCCTGTCTGAATAGTTGGCTTTTGAAATGGTTCCTGTCCTGGGCCAACAGAAGGTCTGGGGGCCATGATCACCGGGGTCCTTCTAGTCACAGTCAGACCATTAAGTCTGGTCTTTTTACGAGAATTTGGGGTCTGCATCCCATTGCTCTCCTGCTCCCTCAGGGGCTCTCATGTTCCCTGTCAGGTCAGACATCGGTTGTAGCCGGGCACCATCTAGTTCTGGTCTCAGGCTGATGTAGTCTCTGGTTCATGTGGCCCTTTCTGTCTCTTGGGGCTCGTAATTACCTTGTGTCCTTGGTGTTTTTCATTCTCCTTTGCTCCAGGGGGGTTGAGACCAATTGATGCATCTTAGATGGCCACTTGCTAGCGTTTAAGAACCCAGATGTCTCTCTCCAAGGTGGGATGCAGAATGTTTTCTTAATAGATTTTATTATGCCAATTGACTTAGATGTCCCCTGAAACCACGGTCCCCAAACCCCCACCCCTGCTATGCTGGCCTTTGAAGCATTCAGTTTATTCAGGAAACTTCTTTGCTTTTGGTTTAGTCCAGTTGTGCTGATTTCACCTGTATTGTGTGTTGTCTTTCCCTTCACCTGAAGTAGTTCTTATCTGCTATCTAATTAGTGAATACCCCGCTCCCACTTTCTCTCCCTCCCCCCTCTCGTAACCATCAAAGAATATTTTCTTGTCTGTTTAAACTATTTCTCGAGTTCTTATAATCATAGTCTTATATGATATTTGTTCTTTTGCAACTGACTAATTTCACTCAGCTAATGCCTTCCAGGCAGGTTCCTCCATGTTATGAAATGTTTCACAGATTCATCACTGTTCTTTATCGATATCCACTGTGTAAATATACCATAATTTATTTATCCATTCATCCATTGATGGGCACCTTGGTTGCTTCCATCTTTTTGCTATTGTAAACAGTGCTGCAATGAACATAGGTGTGCATATGTCTGTTCGTGTAAAGACTCCTGTATCTCTAGGATATACTCCAAGGAGTGGGATTGCTGGACTGTATGGTAGTTCTATTTCTAGCTTTTGAAGGAAGCACCATATCGATTTCCAAAGTGGTTGTACCATTTTACATTCCCACCAGCAGCGTAGAAGTGTTCCAGTCTCTCCACAGCCTCTCCAACATTTATTATTTTGTGTTTTTTGGATTAATGGCAGCCTTGTTGCAGTGAGATGGACTCTCATTGTAGTTTTGATTTGCATTTCTCTAATGGCTAATGAACATGAGCATTTCCTCATGTATCCCTTAGCTACCTGAATGTCTTCTTTAGTGAAGTGTCTGTTCATCTCTTTTGCCCGTTTTTTAATTTGGCTTTTTGTCTTTTTGTAGTTGAGTCTTTGCAGCATCATGTAGATTTTAGAGATCCGGCGCTATTCGGAAATGTCATAGCTAAAAACTTTTTCCCAGTGTCTAGGAAATCTTTTTATTCTTTTGGTGAAGTCTTTGGATGAGCGTAGGTGTTTGATTTTTAGGAACTCCCAGTCATCTAGTTTTTCTTCTGCATTGTTAGTAATGTTTTATATACTGTTTGTGCCATGTATTAGGGCTCCTAATGTTGACCCTATTTTTTCTTCCATGATCTTTATCTTTTTAGATTTTATGTTTAGGTCTTTGATCCATTTTGAGTTTGTGTTTGTGCATGAGTGAGGTATGGGTCTTGTTTCATTTTTTTGCAGATGGATATCCAGTTATGCCAGCAGCATTTGTTAAAAAGTCTATCTTTTCCCCATTTAGGAAACCCTGGCGGCGTAGTGGTTAAGTGCTACAGCTTCTAACCAAGAGGTCGGCAATTTCAATCCACCAGGTGCTCCTTGGAAACTCCATGGGGCAGTTCAACTCTGTTCTATAGGGTCTCTATGAGTCAGAATCGACTCAACGGCAGCGGGTTTGGGTTTGGTTTTTGGTTTCCCCATTTAACTGCTTTGGGGCCTTTGTCAAATACCAACTACTCATACGTGGATGGATTTATGCCTGGATTCTCAATTCTGTTCCATTGCTCTTTGTATCTGTTGTTGAACTAGTACCAGGCTACTTTGACTACTGTGGAGGTATAATAGGTTCTAAAATCATCTAAAGTAAGGCCTCCCACTTTGTTTTTTTTTTTTTTTTTCAATAATGCCTTATTTATCCAGGGCCTCTTTCCCTTCCATATGAAGTTGGTGATTTGTTTCTCCATCTCGCAAAGAAATGTCGTTGGAATTTGGATCGAAATTGCATTAAATGTATAGATTGCTTTTGGTAGAATAGACATTTTTATAATGTTAAGTCTTCCTATCCATGAGCAAGGTATGTTTTCCCACTTATGTAGGTCCTTTTGGTTTCTTGCAGAAGTGTTTGTAGTTTTCTTTGTGTAAGTATTTTACATCTCTGGCAAGATTTATTCCTAAGTATTTCATCTTCTTGGGGGCTACTGTAAATGGTATTGATTTGGTGGTTTCCTCTTCGATAATCTTTTTGTTGGTGTAGAGGAATCCAACTGAGTTTTGTATGTTTATCTTGTATCCCGATACTCTGCTGAACTCTTCTATTAGTTTCTATTAGTTTTCTCGAGGATTCCATAGGGTTTTCTGTGTATGAGGTCATGTCATCTGCAAATAGAGATACTTTTACTTCTTTCTTGCCAATCTGGATGCCCTTTATTTCTTCACCTAGCCCAATTGCTCTGGCTAGGACCTCCAGCACAGTGTTGAATAACAGCGGTGATAAAGGGCATCCTTGTCCCTTGTTCCCGATCTCAAGGGGAATGCTTTCAGGCTCTCTCCATTTAGGATGATATATTCTATTGGCTTTTATAAATGCCCTTTATTATGTTGAGGAATTTTCTTTCTATTCCTATTTTGCTGAGAGTGTTTATCATGAATGAGTGTTGAACTTTATCAAATGCCTTTTCTGCCTGAATTGATAAGATCAGGTGGTTCTTATCTTTTGTTTTATTTATGTGATGGATTACATTAATTGTTTTTCTAATGTTGAACCATCCCTGCATAAAAAAAAAAAAATTTTTTTTGTTTTGCATACCTGGTATTAATCCCACTTGGTCATGGTGGATTATTTTTTTTATATGTTGTTGAATTCTGCTGGCTAGAATTTTGTTGAGGATTTTTGCATCTATGTTCATGAGGGATATAGGTCTGTAATTTTCTTTTTTAGTGGTGTCTTTACCTGGTTTTGGTATCTGGGATATGCTGGCTTTATAGAATGAGTTTGGGAGTATTCCATCCATTTCTATGCTCTGGAAAACCTTTAGTACTAGTGGTGTTAATTCGTTTCTGAAACTTTGGTAGAACTCTGCAGCGAAGCCATCTGGACCAGGGCTTTTTTTTGTTGGGAGTTTTTTTTATTACCTTTTCTATTTCTTCTTTCATTACGGGTCTATTTAGTTGTTCTACCTCTGTTTGTGCTAGTTTAGGTAGGTAATGTGTTTCTAGGAATTCATCCATTTCTTCTAGATTTTCAAATTTGTGAGAACACAATTTTTCATAGTAACCTGATATGATTCTTTTAATTTCAGTTAGGTCTCTTGTAATATCTCCCATCTCATTTCTTATTCAGGTTATTTACTTCCTCTCCTGTTTTTCTTTTGTCAGTTTGGCCAATGGTTTATCAATTTTGTTAATTTTTTCAAAGAACCAGCTTTTGGTCTTCTTAATTCTTCCAATTGTTTTTCTGTTTTCTATTTCATTTAGTTCTGCTCTAGTTTTTATTATTTGTTTTCTTCTGGTGCCTGAGGGTTTCTTTTGTTGCTCTCTTTCTATTTGTTCAAGTTGTAGGGATAATTCTTTAATTTTAGCCCTTTCTTCTTTTAATATGTGTGCATTTATTGATATAAATTGACCTCAGAGCACTGCTTTCGCTGTGTCCCAAAGATTCTGATAGGAAGTGTTTTCATTTGCTTTGGATTCTATGAATTTCTTTATTCTATCCTTAATGTCTTGTATAATCCAATCTTTTTTGAGCAGGGTATTGTTCAGTTTCCAAGTGTTTGATTTCTTTTCCCTGATTTTTCTGTTACTGATTTCTACTTTTATGGCTTTATGGTCAGAGAAGATGCTTTGTGATCTTTCGATGTTTTTGATTCTGCTAAGGCTTACTTTATGACCCAATATGTGGTCTATTCTAGAGAATGTTCCATGTGCACTAGAAAAGAAAGTTTACTTGGCTGATGTTGGGCGGAGTGTTCTGTATATGTCTATGAAGTCAAGGTGGTTGATTGTGGCATTTAGATCTTCCGTGTCTTTATTGAGCTTCTTTCTGGATGTCCTGTCCTTCACTGAAAGTGGTGTGCCGAAGTCTCCTACTATTAATTATTGTGGAGCTGCCTATCTCACTTTTCAATGCTGATAGAATTTGTTTTATGTATCTTGAAGCCCTGTCATTGGGTGCATAAATATTTAATATGGTTATAACTTCTTGGTTTATTGTCCCTTTCATCATTATATAGCGTCCTTCCTTATCCTTTATGATGGATTTAACTTTAAAGCATATTTTTCAGAAATTAATATTGCTACTCCTGCCCTTTTTTGGTTGTTGTTTGCTTGATATATTTTTTTCCATCCTTTGAGTTTTAGTTTGTTTGTGTCTCTAAGGTGTGTCTCTTGTAGGCAGCATATCGATGGATCTTGTTTTTTAATCCATTCTGCCACTCTCTCTCTTTATTGGTGCATTTAGTCCATTTACATTCAGTATAATTATGGATAGGTATGAATTTAGTGCTATCATTTTGATGTTTTTTTTGTGTGTTGTTGACACTTTCTTTTTCCCACTTAATTTTATGTGTTGAGTAGATTGTCTTTATATATTGTCCTTTCCTCATATTCGTTGTTGTTGATTTGTTTCTGCTGAGTCTCTATTTTTTCTTGTATTTCATTTTGATGTGTAGGATAGCTAGTCTGCTTTGTGCTTACCTTATTATTTACCTCTATTTTTCTAAATTTAAACCTAACTTTTATTTCTTTGTATCGCCTTGTCTTCCTCTCCATATGGAAGATCTATGACTACATTTCTTAGCCCCTTTTTAGTGTTTTAATGTTGTCTTCTTTTACATAATAACATTGCTGTTTCCCTGTTTTGAGAGTTTTTTTTATTTTGATTTATTTTTGTGATTTCACTATCTGTGTTGATATCTGGTTGCTCTACCCCATATTCTAATCTTGGCTTGATATCTGATATTATGGATTTTCTAACCAGAGTACTCCTTTAGTATTTCTTGTAGTTTTGGTTTGGTTTTTAAGAATTCTCTAAACTTCTCATTATCTGGAAATGTCCTAGTTTCACCTTCGTATTTTGACAGGCAGTTCTGCTGGATATATGACTCTGCTGGCAATTTTTTTCCTTCAATTTTTTAAATAAGTCATCCCATTGCATTCGTCCCTGCATGGTTTCTGCCGAGTAGTCTGAGCTTATTCTTATTGATTCTCCTTTCGTTTATCCCTAGCTGCTCTAAAATTTCCCTATTTATTTTTGGTTTTGGCAAATTTGATTATAATATGTCTTGCTGACTTTCTTTTAAGATCTACCTTATGTGTAGTTTGATTAGCATCTTGGATAGATATCTTCTCATCTTTCACGATATCAGGGAAGCTTTCTGCCAACAAACCTTCAACAATTCCCTCTGTATTCTGTTATCCCTCCCTGTTCTAGTACTCCAGTCACTCGTAGGTTATTTCTCCTGATAGAGTCCCACATGATTCTTAAGGTTTCTTCATTTTTTTTAATTCTTTGATCTGGTTTTTCTTCCAATATATTGGTGCCAAGTGCTTTATCTTCAGTTTCACTAATTCTGAATTCCATTGCCTAAATTCTGCTCCTGTGACTTTCTATTGAGTTGGCTACTTCTGTAATTTTATTGTTAATCTTCTAAATTTCTGATTTCTGTCTCTCTATGGATTCTTGCAGCCTATTAAATTTTTCATTATGTTCTGGGATAACCTTTTTAATTTCTTCAATTGCTTTATTTGTGTGTTCCTTGGCTTCTTCTGTGTTTTGCCTGATGTCCTTCCTGATGTCTTGAAGAGTTCTGTATATTAATCTTTTGTATTCTACATCTGGTAATTCCAGGAAGACACCTTCATTCGGGAAATTCCTTGATTCTTTGTTTTGGGAGCTTGTTGAAGCGATCATGGTCTGCTTTTTTATGTGGTTGATATTGACTGTTTTCTTGAAGCCATCTATAAGTCATCATATTAATTTATTTTATCTTTACTTACTGTATCGTAGCTTCTTGCTTTCTTTTGTTTTGATATGCCAAAATAGGCTGCTCGAGTGGACTATCTTGATTATTTCTGCCTTCGAAGCTCTAACGTCCTGTCATCAGATGGCTAAAGCTGTTACCAGGTATGTGAGCCTAGGAGTACATTCACTTGTTTTATATGGATTCAGCTCAGGTGTCCAGGTAGTTGATCATCAAGTGTATGGTACAGTACAGGCTCTGTCCTACAGTCTTAGAGGGGCAGGGTAATTGTTGTAACCACAGGTATCTGGTTGCAGCAGGGAGGTCACACCTGAACAAGGCAGGGGGCTGACAACCATCTCCCAAGTACCTGTGAGGAAAGCGTGTCCCTGTTCCCCAGAGCATACAGAAGGGTGGGTTCTGCAGTCAGATCACGGGCACCCACTGCTTTTGGTTGTAAGGAATGGGAGGTGCCACTTATCCTTGAACACCTGTCCTGGGTGGCTAGGTGACATGGGTGGAGCCACCAGTCCTCAGGCCCCTGATATGTGTAGGTGAGGACCCTGTTTAATAGGCAAAGCAGTGTAAAACATCAAAAACCACCTCTCCACCACACAGCTGAAACAGTTGAAGGCAGATCTCAAGCATATACACAGTCTTCCAACAAGGGTCGAATTTCCTGAAATGGGCCCACACAGGTCCATGCAGGGGTGAAAGGTATTCAAAGTCCATGGACCAGTTGAGCCTGGACAGGAGCTCCTTCTGTCCTGAGCTCCACAGCTTAGTGGAGCTAGCAGAATATCTTTTCCCCCAATTCTTAATTTATTCCTTCTCCAAGGCCAAGAGAATGGCTCAGAGCATGCAGCAGGACCTATCTCAGTCCCAGGGAAACCGACAGCCACTGAAGCCAGCTTGGGTGCTGAGGGCACGGTAAAATAAACCCAAGCACATAGCTTTTGCTGAGAACACCATATTTCTCTGGTTCTGGAGGTGTGAATAGATGGTGCAGCTTGCTGTTGCTCCATGAGGAAACTGCATCCTGAATGCCAGCTACTGCCAGCACGACTGTGGTCACTCCAGGGGGGCTGGTTCCCAGCAAGACAGGTCCGACAACTCATCGCCACTTCTGAACCGTCTCTCCCACCCCCTGCCGCTCAGTCCAATTTCTGAACTTTGCTGTTGATGTTTAGGGCTCCTAGATTGTCATATATATAATCGTTTCACTTGTTTTTTGTGGGTCTTTATTGTAAGAGGGATCACTGGAAGTATCTGATTACTCTGCCATCCTGCCCCCCCCCGGGTTGTCTTAAACCGAGTCAGGTCTCAGGACCCATCTCTCCTGTTCCAAACCCTCCAATTGGCTCCCATCTCTCCCACAGGCAAAGCCAGAGTCCTCACAGTGGTTCACAGAGCCCAAGGTGGTCCTGTTCTTTTCCTCTCTGGCCTCCCTAGCCTCCCCCTTGCTCACTCTGATCCAGCCACACTGGCCTATTCGCCCTTTCTGAAACACCTCAGCCCAGACGTGCCTCAGGACCTTTGCATGGACTTTTTCCTCTCTGCAACTCTCTTCCCCCGGGGTTCGCCTGGCTCACTCCCTGACCTCCTCCAGGTCCTTCTCAAATGTCCCCCCTCAGCCAGGCTTTCCTGACCCCCTACTTAAGCATGCATGCCACCCCCACTGCTCACGGCTCATTGCCCCCCCCCCCACCATACCCTAGCTCCTGGAAAAGTGTTTGCCTGGTGCAATGTAGGCCCAGACACTCTCGCTCCTTAATCGGATCATGGTCTCTCACAGGGCTTGTCAGATGCCATTCTCTTGTCCCAGAGCACTCCCTGTTTGTCCTGCTCCTTCCTGCCTGTGCTCCACTTGAACAGGTGTGGGAGCAAGAGATAGGTAGGTGCATCCTGATAGGAAAGACACCTGGGACAGTAAGGCATTGCCAGCGTTTAAGGAGTGTGGGTGCATTTGAAGGTACTGGAGGGTTTTGAACAGAGTGGCAGTGTAGTTCACCTTACATGTTTAACCCACAGTCTTTCCAACTTCTATTTGTCATTCCCCACCCTTGTAGTCATTTGAGTGAAAAATCCTATAGTCTTCCTTGACTCTTCTCTTCTCCTGGCCCACATCCAGTCCATCAGCAAATGTTCTTTTACCTAAACTATCCAAAATCCTGAAATGGTTGAATGTCCACCAATTCTTTTTTTTTTTTTTCTTATTTGGTCCAGTGACTTTGTGTATTCCTTCCATCTTCTTTAACGTTTTAGTATTTAATATTCTCCCCGTAGAATCCTTCAGTACTGCAATTCGATGTTTGAATTTTTTCTTCAGTTCTTTCAGCTTGAGAAATTCCAAGCACATTCTTCCTCCATTTGGTTTTCTATCTCTTGCTCTTTGCATGTGTCATTATAATACTTTACCTTGTCGTCTTGAGCCGCCCTTTGAAATCTCCCGTTCAGCTCTTTTACTTCATCATTTCTTCCTTTTGCTTTAGCTACTCGAAGTTCAAGAGCAAGTTTGAGTCTCTTCTGACATCCATTTTGGTCTTTTCTTTCTCTCCTGTCTTTTTAATGACCTCTTGCTTTCTTCATGTATGATATCCTTGATGGCATTCCACACTTATCTGGTCTTAAGTCATTATTGTTCAATGTGTGGAATGACATCAATGACATCATCCATGAAGAAAGCAAGAGGTCACTGAAAAGACAGGAAAGAAGAAAAGACAGGAAAGAAGAAAAGACGAAGATGGATGTCAGAGGAGACTCTGCAACTTGCTCTTGAACGTCGAGCAGTTAAAGCAAAAGGAAGAATTGATGAAGTAAAAGAACTGAACAGAAGATTTCAAAGGGCCTCTCGAGAAGACAAAATAAAGTATTATAAGGACATGTGCAAAGAGCTGGAGATGGAAAACAAAAAGGGAAGAACACGCTCGGTGTTTCTCAAGCTGAAAGAACTGAAGAAAAAGTTCAAGCCTCGAGTTGAAATAGTGAAGGATTCTATGGGGAAAATATTAAATGGTGCAGGAAGCATCAAAAGAAGATGGAAAGAATACACGGAGTCATTATACCAAAAAGAATTAGTCGATATTCAACCATTTCAAGAGGTGGCATATGATCACAAACCGATGGTACTGAAGGAAGAAGTCCAAGCTGCTCTGAAGGCATTGGCGAAAAACAAGGCTCCAGGAATTGATGGAATATCCATTGAAATGTTTCAACAAACAGATGCAGCGCTGGAGGTGCTCACTCGTCTATGCCAAGAAATATGGAAGACCGCTTCCTAGCCAACTGACTGGAAGAGATCCATATTTATGCCTATTCCCAAGAAAGGTGATCCAACCAAATGTGGAAATTATACAACAATATTATTAATATCACACGCAAGCAAAATTTTGCTGAAGATCATTCAAAAACGGCTGAAGCAGTATATCGACAGGGAACTGCCAGAAATTCAGGCTGGTTTCAGAAGAGGACGAGGAACCAAGGATATCATTGCTGATGTCAGATGGATCCTGGCTGAAAGCAGAGAATACCAGAAGGATGTTTACCTGTGTTTTATTGATTATGCAAAGGCATTTGACTGTGTGGATCATAACAAACTATGGATAACACTGCGAAGAATGGGAATTCTGGAACACTTAATTGTGCTCGTGAAGAACCTTTACATAGATCAAGAGGCAGTTGTTCGGACAGAAAAAGGGGATACTGATTGGTTTAAAGTCAGGAAAGGTATGTGTCAGGGGTGTATTCTTTCACCATACCTATTTAATCTGTATGCTGAACAAATAACCCGAGAGCTGAACTATATGAGGAAGAACGGGGCATCAATTTTGGAGGAAGACTCATTAACAACCTGCGTTATGCAGATGACACAACCTTGCTTGCTGAAAGTGAAGAGGACTTGAAGCACAGTAATTACTAATGAAGATCAAAGACCGCAGCCTTCAGTATGGATTACACCTCAACATAAAGAAAACAAAAATCCTCACAACTGGACCAGTGAGCAACATCATGATAAACAGAGAAAAGATTGAAGTTGTCGAGGATTTCATTTTACTTGGATCCACAATCAACAGCCATGGAAGCAGCAGTCAAGAAATCAAAAGACGCATTGCATTGGGCAAATCTGCTGCAAAGGACCTCTTCAAAGTGTTGAAGAGCAAAGATGTCATATTGAAGACTAAGGTGGGCCTGACCCGAGCCATGGTATTTTCAATCGCATCATATGCATGTGAAAGCTGGACAATGAATAAGGAAGACCGAAGAAAAGTTGACGCCTTTGAATTGTGGTGTTGGCGAAGAATATTGAATATACCATAGACTGCCAAAAGAACAAACAAACCTGTCTTAGAAGTACAACCAGGATGGTCCTTAGAGGCAAGGATGGCAAGACTGCGTCTTACATACTTTGGACATGTTGTCAGGAGGGATCAGTCCCTGGAGAAGGACATCATGCTTGGCAGAGTACAGGGTCAGTGGAAAAGAGGAAGACCCTCAACGAGATGGATTGACACGGTGGCTGCAACAATGAGCTCAAGCATAACAACGATTGTAAGGATGGTGCAGGACGGGGCAGTGTTTCGTTCTGTTGTGCATAGGGTCGCTATGAGTTGGAACCAACTCAAGGGCACCTAACAACAACAGCAATGGCTAGTGATCGTGAGCATTTCCTCATGTATCTGTTAGCTGACTGAATGTCTTCTTTGGTGAAGTGCCTGTTCATATCCTTTGCCAACTTTTAAAATGGATGATTTGTCTGTTTGTTGTTGAGGTTTTGCCCTATCTTGTAGATTTTAGAGATTGGATGCTGATCAGATTTGTCATAGGTAAAAAAAAATTTTTCCCCAATCTGTAGGTCATTTTTTTACTCTTTTGGTGAAGTCTTTGGATGAGCATAAGTATTTGATTTTCAGGTGCTCCCAGTTATCTAGTTTCTCGTCTGGTGTTTGTGCATTGTTAGTAATGTTTTGTATACTGTTTATGCCATTTATTAGGGCTCCTAGCGTTGTCCCTGTTTTTTCTTCCGCGATCTTTATCATTTCAGATTTTATATTAGGTCTTTGATCCATTTTGAATTCGTTTTTGTGCATGGCGTGAGGTATGGTTCTTGTTTCTTTCTTTCTTTCTTTTTTTTGCAGATGGATATCCAGTTATGCCAGCACTATTTGTTAAAGAGACTGTCTTTTCCCCATTTAACAGACTTTGGGCCTTTGTCAAATATCAGCTGCTCATGGGTCGATGGATTTATGTCTGGATTCTCCATTCTGTTCCATTGGTCTATACATCCTTGTTGTACAAGTACCAGGCTGTTTTGACTTCCGTGGCAGCATAATAAGTTCTAAAATCAGGTAGTGTTAGGCCTCCCACTTTGTTCTTTTTCATTGTTGCTTTACTTATCCAGAGCCTCTTCCCTTTGCATATGAAGTTGGTGATTTGTTTCTCCATCTGATTAAAAAAATGCCATTGGAATGTGGATCGGGATTGCATCGTATCTGTAGATGGCTTTGGGTAGAATAGACGTTTCCACAATGTGGAGTCTTCCTATCCATGAGCAAGGTATGTTTTTCCACTTATGTAGGTCTCTTTTTGCTTCTTGCAGTAGTGTCTTGCAATTTTTTTTGCAAAGGTCTTTTACTTCTCTGGTTAGGTTTATTCCTAAATATTTTATCTTCGTGGGGGCTATTGTAAATAGTATTGGTGATTTCCTCTTCAACATTCTCTTTCTGGGGTGTAGAAGAATCCAACTGAATTTTTGTTTATCTTGTGTCCTGATACTTTGTTGAAGTCTTCTATTACTTCCAGTAGTTTACTTGTGGATTCTTTCAGGTTTTCTGTGTATAGGATCATATCATCTGCAAATAGAGATAGTTTTACTTCTTTCTTACCAATTTGGATGCCCTTTGTTTCTTTTTCTAGCCTAATTGCTATGGCTAGGACCTCCAGCAAAATATTGAATAAGAGTGGTGATGAAGGGGGTCATTGTCTGGTTCCCGTTCTCTTTCAGACTCTCTCCACTTACGATTATGTTGGCTGTTGGCTTTGTATAAAAGTCTTTTATTATGTGGAGGAATTTCTCTTCTATTCCTATTTTGATGAGAGTTTTTATCATGAGTGGGTGTTGGACTTTGTCAAATGCCTTTTCTGCATCAGTTGATAAGATCATGTGTTTCTCGTCTTTTGTTTTATTTATATGATGGATTACATTGATTGTTTTTCTAATGTTAAAGGATCCCTGCATACCTTCTATGAATCCCACTTGGTCATGGTGATTATTTATTTGTTTATTTTGATATGTTGTTGAACTCTGTTGGCTAGAATTTTGTTGAGGATCTTTGTGTCTATGTTCACGAGGGATATTGGTCTGTAATTTTCTTTTTTTCTGGTGTCTTTACCTGGTTTGGTATCAGAGTTATGCTGGCTTCATAGAATGAGTTTGGGAGTATTCTATCCTTTTCTATGCTCTGGAATACATTTAATAGTAGTGATGTTAACTCTTCTGTGAAAGTTTGGTAGAATTTTCCAGTGAAGCTGTCAGGGCCAGGGCTTTTTTTTTTTTTTTTTTTTCTTTCAATCTCTCTCTCTCTCTCTTTTTTTTGTAGGTTTATTTAGTTGTTCTACCTCTGTGTTAGTTTAAGTAGGTAGTGTGTTTCTAGAAATTTGTCCATTTCCTCTAGGTTTTCAAATTTGTTAGAGTACAAAACAAACTCAAAATGGATTAATGACCTAAATATAAAACGATAAAGATCATGGAAGAAAAAATAGGGAAAACTTTAGGAGTCCTAATACATGGCATAAATAGTGTACAAAACATTACTAACAACGTAGAAAAAAAACTAGATAACCGGGAGCTCCTAAAAATCAAGCAGCTATGCTCGCCCAAAGACTTCACCAAAATATTCCCACAATGGAATACTACGCATTGATAAAGAACAGCGATGGATCTGTGAAACATTTCATAACATGTAGGAATCTGGAAGGCATTATGCTGAGTGAAATTAGTCAGTTGCTAAAGGACAAATACTCTAAAGACCATTATTATAACAACTTGAGAAATAGTTTAAACAGAGAAGAAAATATTCTTTGATGGTTATGAGAGGGGGGAGGGAGGGAGGGTGGAAGCGGGGTTTTCACTGATTAGATAGTAGATAAGAACTACTTTAGGTGAAGGGAACGACAACACACAATACAGGCAAGGTCATCACAACTGGACTAAACCAAAAGTGCAGAAGTTTCCTGAATAAACTGAATGCTTCAAAGGCTAGCATAGCAGGGGCGGGGGTTTGGGGACCATGGTTTCAGGAGACATCGAAGTCAATTGGCATAATAAAATCTATTAAGAAAACATTCTGCATCCCACCTTGGAGAGCAGCCTCTGGGGTCTTAAATGCTAGCAAGTGGCCAGGTGAGATGCTTCAATTGGTCTCAAACCACCTGGACGAAAGGAGAATGAAGAACACCAAGGACACAAGATAATTACTAGTCTAAGAGACAGAAAGGGCCACATAAACCAGAAACTACATCAGCCTGAGACCAGAAGAACTAGATGGTGCCCAGCCACAACTGATGACTGCCCTGATAGGGAACACAACGGAGAACCCCTGAGGGAGCAGGAGAGCAGTGGGATGCAGACCCCAAATTCTTGTAAAAAGACCAGATTTAATGGCCTGACTGAGATTAGGAGGACCCCAGTAGTCATGGCTTCCATACCTTCTGTTAGCCTAGGACAGGAACCATTCCCAAAGCCAACTCTTCAGCCTAGGGTCAGACTGGACAATTGGATAGAAAAGGTTGATGGTGAAGAATGAGCTTCTTGGATCAAGTAGACGCTTGAGACTGTGTTGGCATCTCCTATGTGGAGGGGAGATGTGAGGGCAGGGGGGGTTAGAAGCTGGTGGAATGGACACGAAAAGAGAGAGTGGAGGGAAGGAACAGGCTATCTCATTAGGTGGAGATCAATTAGGAGTATAGAGCAAGGTGTATATAAATTTTTGCATGAGACATTGACTTGATTTGTAAACTTTCACTTAATGCACAATAAAAATTAAAAAAAAAATACAATCACAAAATAGAGGATAACACAATACTGGGAATCATGGCCTAACCAAGCTGACACATATTTTGGGGAGACACAGTTCAATCCATGACAGCAACCAATGTCACAAAACAATGTGTATATTAATTGTTCAATGAGAAAGTAATTTGTTCTGTAAACCTTCATCTAAAGTACAATAAAAAGACAAAAAAGGATACGAAAGAAAGAAAAGACTAAAACGGATGTCAGAAGACACTCTGAAACTTGCTTTTGAACATCAAGCAGCCAAAGCAAACGCAAAATATAAGTAAGTAAAAAAGCCGAAAAGAAGATTTCAAAGGGTAGTTTGAGAAGACAAAGTAAAATATTATAATGACACGTACAAAGACCCGGAGTTAGAAAACCAAAAGGGAAGAACTGGCTCGGTATATCTCAAGCTGAAAGAACTGAAGAAAAAAATTCAAGCCTCGAGTTACAATATTAAAGAATTCTACGAGAAAATATTAAACGACACAGGAAGCATCAAAAGAAGATGGAGGGAATACACAGAGTCACTGTACCAAAAAGAAATGGCTGCCGTTCAACCATTTCAGGAAGTAGCATAAGATCAGGAACCGATGGTACTGAAGGAAGACGTTCACGCTGCACTGAAGGCTTTGGCGAAAAACAAAGCTCCAGGAATTTACGGAATATGAATTGAGATGTTTCAACAAACGGAGGCAGCCCTGCAAGTGCTCATTCTTCTATGCCAAGAAATTTGAAAGACAGCTACCGGGCCAACTGACTGGAAAAGATCCGTATTTATGCCTATTCCAAAGAAAGATGATCCAACAAAATGCAGAAATTATCGATCAATATCATTAATACCACATGCAACAGAAGTTTTGCTGAAGATCATTCAAAAGCAGCTGCAGCAGTACATGGACAGGCAACTGCCAGAAATTCAAGCCAGATTCAGAAGGAGGCCATGGAAACAGGGATGCCATTGTTGATGTCAGATGGCTCTTGGCTGAAAGCGCAGAATAACATAAAGATGCTTATCTGTGTTTTATTGACTATGCAAAGGCATTCGTCTGTGTGGATCATAATAAATTATGGATAACATTGAAAAGAATGGGAATTCCGGAACACTTAATTGTGCTCATGAGGAACCTGTACATAGATCAAGACAGTCGTTCGCACAGAGCAAGGGGGTATTGCATGTTTTAAAGTCAGGAAAGCTGTGCGTCATGGTTGCATCCTTTCACCATACTCATTCAGTCTTTATGCTGAGCAAATAATCTGAGAAGCTGGACTATAGGAAGAAGAATTCGGCAACAGAATTGGAGTAAGACTCGTTAGCCACTTGTATTAGGCAGGTGACACAACCTTTCTTGCTGAAAGTTTTTGAAGCATTTACTGATGAAGATCAAAGACTACAGCCTTCAGTATGGATTGCACCTCAACATAAAGAAAGCAGAAATCCTCCCGACTGAACCAATAAGCAACATCATGATAAACAGAAAAAAAATTGAAGCTGTCTAAGGATTTCATTTTACTTGGATCCACGGTCAACGTCCATGGAAGCAGCAGTCAAGAAATCAAATGACGCATTGCATTGGGAAAGTCTGCTGCAGAAGAACCCTTTAAAGTGTTAAAAAACAAAGATGTCAAAGGTGAGCTTGACTCGAGTCATGGAGCTCTCAATCGCCTCCTATGCATGTGAAAGCTGGACAATGAATAATGAAGACCAAAGAAGAGTCGGTGCCTTTGAACTGTGGTGTTGGTGAAGAATATTGAACATACCATGGACTGCCAAAAGAATGAAGAAATTTGTCTTGGAATAAGTACAACCAGAATTCTCGTTAGAAGCGAGGATGGCAAGAATTCGTCTCACATACTTTGGACATGTTATCAGGAGGGGTCAGTTCCTGGAGAAGGACATCATGCTTGGTTTAAGTAGGTCATCGAAAGAGAGGAAGACCTTCAATGAGATGGATTGACACAGTGGCTGCAACAATGGGCTCAAGCACAACAACGACTGCGAAGATGGCGCAGGACCGGGCGGTGTTCCCTCCTGTTGTCCATAGGATCGGTAGGAGTCGGAACAGATAACAGGGCACCTAACAACAGCAACACCCCTATCTAATGAGATTAACCCACCTGTGTCTAAAAAGCCTTTGTCTGAGTCATTGCCTGGGGCATCACCTGAGGCAGACGCTTTATAAGGCAAGCTGAATGGTCTCAAAATATTGCCCCACTACCGTCTTTGGCTTCTAGACCTATAACTAGACTTAAGATCCATTGATCCCCAAAAGGTGAAGTACAAAGAGTGACCCAAGAAGAGGTACACTACACTCTAAAAGAACTGCTTGGCTTTTCTAACATACACAAACAGAAACCTGGGGAATATGTGTGGGAATGGCTACTAAGGGTGTGGGATAATGGTGCAAGGAATGTAAAGATGGATCAGGCTGAGTTTATTGACATCGGCCCGCTAAGCACAGATTCTTCATTCAGTGTTTCATCTCGAGAAGTTGGGAAAGGATCTAGCAGTTTATTTGGTTGGGGCGGGGGGGGGGGCGGGGGCTGAAGCATGGGTTACGAAGTGGCCTACACTAAATGAAGTTCAAGTACGGGACCTGCCTTGGTATACCGCAGAAGGAAGTATCCAAAGACTTAGGGAAATTGGCATGTTAGAGTGAATTTATTAGGTTAGGCCCACAGATCCAGACACGGGGTGCCCAGAGGGTGCACCTTTTACCACAACTGTGGGGGACAAATTTGTGAAGGGAGCCCCAGCATCCTCGAAGACTGCCGTGATTGCTACTTTCTGTAAATCAGATGTGACAGTGGGAACTGCCTAACTGAATTAAGACCATAACTGCAATGCAGCTGATTGAACCCCATGGTGGTAGGGGCCAAATGGTGCCACTCAATAAACAAAGAAAAGGTGGACATGGTTACCATAATGGACAGCAGAGTCAAAGCAGTAATTGGCTACTTAGTCATGGTGTCATGAGGACTGATATAGATGGGGAATCTACTAAACATTTACTTAATCTGTACAAGCAGATGAATCCTAGGTAAAGTGAACAGCAGTCTACCTGGAATCACCAGAATAGAGTCATGGCCCCTAAATCAATCAATTCACAAGCTTGTGGGACTTTAATGACCTATGACCCCTTGAGTGAAGGCGAGGCCGGATCCCCTTGAGGAAGGACTCCAATACACTGGCAAAGACTTATACTGTTAATCTTTCTCTCAGCCTTTTACGAGAGTGACTGTTCATTGGGGGAAAGGAAATAATCAGGTTTATCGGGGATTATCGGGGATTACTGAATACTGGCTCTGAATTCACACTAATTCCAGGAGACCCAAAATGCCACTATGACCCATATGGAGGCATATGGAGGCCAGGTTATTAATGAAGTCTTAGCTTATGTCGGTCTCGCAGTAGGTCCAGTGTGTCCCCAAACCCAACCTGTAGTGATTTCCCCAGTTCAGGAATCCATAAATGGAATAGATACACTCAGCAACTGGCAGAATCCCTACACTGGATCCCTAACAAATGGAGTAAGGGCTATTATGGTAGGAAAAGCCAAGTGGAAGCCATTAGGACTGCCCCTACCTAGGACAATAGTAAATCAAAAGCAATACCACATTCCTGGAGGGATTGTGGAGATCACTGCCACCAACAGGGACATGAAGGACGCAGGGGTGGTGATTCCCACCACATCCCCGTTCAACTCACCTATTTGGCCTGTGCAAAAAACAGACGGATCTTGGACAATGACAGTGGATTACTGAAAATTTAACCAGGTGGTGACTCCAGTTGCAGCTGCTGTTGCAGATGTGGTTTCATTGCTTGAGCGAATTAATACATCTCCCGGTACCTGGTATGCAGCTGTTGATCCGGATAATGCCTTTGTCTCCATACCTATTTCAAAGGACCATCAGAAGCAGTTTGCCTTCAGCTGGCAAGGCCAGCGAGACACCTTCAATTGCCTACCTCAGAGCTACATCAACTCTCCAGCCCTACGTCATAATTTAGTCCACAGGGACCTTGATCCTTTCTTTCCCTTCCCCAAGATGTCACACTGGTCCATTACGTTGATGACATTATGCTGATTGGACCTAGTAAGGATGAAGTATCAATGACTTTGGAATTATTGGTAAAACATGTGTGTGCTATACGGTGGGACATTCATTCCACAAAAATTCAGGCACTTTCCACCTCAGTGAAATCTCAAGGGGTCCAGTGGTGTGGGGCGTGTTGAGATATGCCTTCTGCAGGGAAGGATAAGTTATTGCATCTGGCTCGTCACACAACTAAAAACGAAGCACAATGCCTAGTGGGCCTCTTCGGATTTTGGAGGCAACATATTTCTCATATGGGTGCGCTACTCCAGCCTATTTATCAAGTGACTTGAAAAAAGCTGCTGGTTTTCTGTGGGGCCCAGACCAAAAGAAGGCTCTACAACAGGTTCAGGCTGCCGTGCAAGCCGCTCTGTCCCTTGGGCCATATGATCCGGCTGAACCAATGGTGCTTCGCATGTCAGTGGCAGACAGAGATGCTGTTTGAGGTCTTTGGCAGGCCCGTATTGGTGAATCACAGCACGGACCCTTAGGAGTTTGGAGCGGAGCCCTGCTGTCCTCTGCAGATAACTACTCTCCTTTTCGGAAACAGCTTTGGGCTTGTTACTAGTCCTTAGCAGAGACCGAACACTTAACCATGGGCCACCAAGTCACCACGTGGCCTGAGCTGCCCATCAGGAACTGGGTGTTGTCTGACTCACAGAGTCATAACGTTGGACGTGCACAGCAGCACCCCATCGTTAAATGGAAGTGGTATATACGAGATCGGGCCCAAGCAGGACTTGTAGGCACAAGTAAGTAGCATGTGGAAGTGACCCAAATGCCCATAGTCTCCACTTCTGTCACATTATCTTCCATCTCCCAGCCTGCACCTGTGGTCTCATGAGGAGTTCCTTATGATCAGTTGACCGAGGAAGAGAAAACTCGTGCCTGGTTACAGATGGTTCTGCGAGATAGGCAGGCGCCATTTGAAAGTGGACAGCATCAGCACTGCGGCCCCTCTGGGACTTCCCTGAAGGACAGTTGTGAAGATTAATCCTCCCAATGGGCAGAACTCTGAGCAGAGCACCTGGTTGTTCACTTTGCTTGGAAGGAGAAATGGCCAGTTTTGTGATTGTATACTGATTCATGGGCTGTGGCCAATGGTTTGTCTGGATGGTCAGGGACTTGGGCGGAACATGACTGGAAAATTGGAGACAAAGAAATATGGAGAAGAGGTAATGTGGATAGAGCTCTCTGAATGGGCCAAAGTAGTGAAGATATTTGTGTCCCACGTGAATGGTCTCCAAAGGTTGACCTCGGCAGAGGAGGATTTTAACAGTCAAGTGCATAGGATGACATGCTCTGTGGAAACCAGTCATCCTCTTTCCCCAACCACTCCCGTCATTGCTCAATGGGCTCGTAAACAAAGTGGCCATGGTAGTAGAAATGGAGGTTACGCATGGGCTCAGCAGCATGGATTTTCACTCACCAAGGCTGACTTGGCTAATGCGCTGCTGTACTTTCAATCTGCCAGCAGCTAAGGCCAACACGGAGTCCCCAGTATGGCACCATCCCTCGAGGTCATCAGCCAGCAACCTGGGGGCAAGTTAATTACGTTGGACCACTTCCATCATGGAAAGGGCAACGTTTTGTTCTTACTGGAATAGACACTTACTCTGGATATGGATTTGCCTTTCCCTACATGCAATTCTTCTGCAAAAACTACCATCCGTGGACTTACAGAATGCCTTATCCACCGTTATTTTATCCTACACAGCTTTGTCTCTGATCAAGGGTCTCACTTCACAGCAAATGAGGTTCGGCAATGGGTTCACGCTCATGGAATTCACTGATCTTACCATGTTCCCCATCATCCTGAGGCAGCTGGTTTGATAGAACGATGGAATGGCCTTCGAAAGACACAATTACGACCCCAGCTAGGGGGCAGTATCTTGCAGAGTTGGGGCAATATTCTCCAGGAGGCTGTATATGCTCTAAACCTCCATCCAATATATGGTGCTGTTTCTCCTATAACAGGAATTCATGGGTCCAGGAATCAAGGGGTAGAAATGGGAGTGGCACCACTCACTATTTCCCCTAGTGACCCACTCACAAAATTTTTGCTTCCTGTCCCCACGACCTTATGCTCTGCAGGTCTAGCGATCTTAATCCCTAAGGGATGAATGCTCCCACCTGGAGACACGTCACTGATTCCATTGGACTGGAAGCTAAGAACGTCACCTGGCCACTTTGGGCTCCTTGTGTCTCCGGATCAACAGGCAAAGGAGGGAATAACCATATTGGCTGATGCGATTGATCCTGACTACCAAGAGGAAATTGGATTGACACTACATAATGGCGGTAAAGAAGAGTATGTCTGGAATGTAGGAGATCCCTTAGGGTGTCTCTTAGAACTACCATGCCTTGTGATTAAAGTCAGTGGGAAACTACAATAACCCAATTCTGACATGACTACTAATGGCCCAGATCTTTCATGAATGAAGGTTTGGGTCACCCCACCAGGCAAAGAACCATGACCAGCTGACATGCTTGCTGAGGGCAAAGGGAATACAGAATGGGTGGTCAAAGAAGGTAGTTGTAAATACCAGTTACGACCACATGACCAGTTGCAGAAACCAGAACTGTAATTGTTATGAGTATTGCTGCCTCGTATGTGTCCATCAAATATTTTTGTTTTCTTCTCTTAAGAAATATACAACGTAAACTGAGCTAGTGCATTTTTGGTTGCATGTGTGTTCGTTGTATCATGTTAGGAGCAAGTATGACTTTATAATTGTCTTTATTCAGAGGTTATGCATGGTTTAAGGAGATGTGTACCGGAGGCAAGTTGACAGAGGGTGGACTGTGATGGTTAAGGTTGCTGTCAACTTGACTGGGCACGATTCTCAGTGTTTTGGCAGTCATGTGATGTTGTGATCACTTCCGTGATGAAATTTGATGCAATGGGATCGCCTCCATGATGGGATCTGCTGTAAGGAACCAATTCAGTTGGAAAAGAGTTTCCTTGGGCACGTGGCCTGCATCAGATATAAATGGACATTCTGGCATGGCTCATGGGCTTTTGCTAGCTCAGGGTCCTGCAGCTGGCTCCTGTTCGTCTGACCTCTGGCTCTCAGGACTTGAGCTAGCAGCTTACCTGCAGTCTTGCCTGCCAATCTTGGGATCCGTCAATCTTTGTAGCCTGTGAGCAGGAGCCCTGCTCTCTGACCTGGCGATCTTGGGTTCCTCAGCCCTTGCAGTTATGTGAATCATAGAGTGTCTGCTTCTATCCTGACCCACGGACTTGGGACTTTTCCAGCCTCTACAACCACATGAACCATTTCCTTGATATAAATCCCTATCTGTCTGTCTGTCTGTCTGTCTGTCTGTCTGTCTGTCTGTCTGTCTGTCTATCTGTCTATCATCTATCTTCTATCTATCATCTATCTATCTATCTGTCTGTCTGTCTTCTGTCTGTCTGTCTGTCTACCTACCTAATCTTTTATACACCTTACTGGTTTTGCTTCTCTAGAGAATCCAGCTTAAGACAAGAGTCTTCCTCTTTTTCACTGACCCTCTACTTTATCAACATGATGTCCTTCTCCAGGGACTGATCCCTCCTGATAACATGTCCAAAGTATGTGAGACATAGTCTCACCATCCTTGCTTCAGATGAGCATTCTGGCTGTACTTCCTCCAAGACAGATTTCTTCATTCTTCTGGCAGTGCATGGTATATTCAGTATTATTCTCCAACATCCATAATTCAAAGGCATCAATTCTTCTTTGGTCTTCCTTATTCATTGTTCAGCTTTCAGATGCATATGAGGCAATTAAAAACACCGTGGCCTTATTGCTGTCATTTTGTAGAGCATTTTTTGTGGTGCTGATGTTTTCTTTGCTCCTCTTACTCTCCTGTGCTGAATTCTTTTTTTTTTTTTTTTTGTGGGTTTTTTAAAATTTATTTTGTTTTTATAGATTTTGTGTTTACTGAGACTTTGTTTTTCCTCTTTATTTTGATGAGTAGGTTTGTTAACTTTCTTTGTGGTTACCTTGAAATTTACTCTTATCTTCCTAAGTTTAAACCAGTCTTTTAGTATTTGGTATCACCATGACTTCCTCTCCATTTGAAAGTTCCATACCTACATCGTTTATTCCCTCTTTTATTGCTCTGATGTTGCTGTCATTTACAGATTAACATCCCTGGTTCCCTGTTGTAAACTTTTTAGTTTTGTTTTATCCTTGAGAATTCATTACATAGGTTAGTATCTGGTTGAGGTGGTCTTGCATCCTAGATTCAGGCTGTTGTCTGATGTTGTTGGTTCTCTAACTGAAGGACTCCCTCTAATAACTCTTGTAACTTTGGTTTGGTTTTTACATATTGCCTTAATTTCTGTTTACCTGGATATGTCCCAACTTCACCATCATATCTGAGTGAGAGTTTCGCAGGATATATTGTTTTTGGTTGGTGTTTTTTGTTTGTTTGTTTGTTTCAAGGTTTTATATATGTCATCCCATTGCCTTCTTGCCCGCATGGCTTCTGCCAAGTAATAAGAGTTTAATCTTATCGCTTCCCGTCTGTATGTGACTTTTCATTTTTCTTGGGCTGCTCTCAGGATTCTTTCTTTGTCTTTGGTTTTAGCGAGTGTGATTATGATATGCCTTGGTGAATTTCTTTTGGGGTCTATCGTATATGGGTTTCATTGAGCTTCTTGGATGGTCAGCTTTTCATCTTTCATGATATTAGGGAAGTTTTCTGTCAGCAATTGTTCAATGATCCTCACTGTGTTTTCTGTTTTCTCCCCCTGTTCTGGAGCTACGGTCACTCGCAAATTTTTGCTTTTTGTGTCCTACATCGTTCTCAGGGCTTCTTCATTTTTCTTCCATCTTTTCTCTGATTTTTCCTCAAAGTGGTATCCAAGGATTTGTCTTCAATTTTGCTGATCCTGTCTTTCATTATTTCAACCCTGCTCCTCAAACCTTCTATGAGACTGTCCATTTCTGAAATTTTGTTGTTTATCTTTTGGATTTGTAATTGCCGTTTTTTGTGTGATTTCTAGTTGTGAGTTTATTTTGACATTTTGTTCCTGTATTATTTTCCTGAATTCTTCCATTATTTTGTTAATCTTTTCCATGATTTTGTCTATTTTTTTCTCTTTTTTGTCTACTTTTTCGTCATCTCTTGGATATTCCTGAATATTAGAGATTTGAATTCCCTGTCAGGTACTTCCAGTGCCTGTTCTTCTACTGCAAAGTCATCCGATGTTTTATTTTGGACACCTACTGGAACCATCCTGTCCATTTTTTTTTAAGTTTTCAAATTGTTTGCTGTCTTCAGGACATTCAGTAATTATTTTCTTCGTTTAGTGATTGTAGATTTGTTTGCGTCATCTTGCTTCTTTGTTTTATTTGGCTATGTCTGAGTAGGCAAGCTGGCCGTTCTTCGTTGCTTGCTCATCTGTGGGCATGATACTTCTCACCACCTTATCCAATGGGCAGGGCCAAATGTTCAGCTACAGTGCAGCAGGGCAGATCCAGTGGAGGGGGAAGGGCTTGGAAGGCGGGATCAGGGGGCAGTGCAGGGCAGGTTCTGGTAGGCCGTGCCTTTCCCACTTGGGGGTGTAATGCTCAGCACAAGGTGCAGATAGGCAGGAGGGAGAGGAGAGGATGTGATGTCTGGAGTAAAGTGGGTGTGGGGAGGAAGAGAAAAAGAAGAGACGAACAGAAGCCAAAAAAAAAAAAAAAACCCAAAAATGTGCTGAGAGAACCCACTGTTGGAGTGGTGCAGACTTGGGGAAGCTGTGTGCAGGTGGCTTTCTAGCCAGGGAATGTGGCACAGCCCATCAAGAAGGGACAGATACAGCACACACAGATAGGTGGGAGGGAGAAGGGAAAGGAAGGAAGGGGAAAGAGACAAGAAAGTAGATTTTAAAAAGAGGGAGAGAGAGGCGGGGGCCAAGATGGCGGACTAGGTGGACGCTACCGCGGATCCCTCTTGCAACAAAGACTCGGAAAAACAAGGGAATCGATCACATAACAATCTACGAACTCTGAACAACAAGCACAGACTTAGAGACGGAAAACGAACAAATACGGGCAGACAGCGACTGTTTTCAGAACTAGGAGCCAGCGCACCAGCTGACTACTTGGAAAATCTAGTTTCCCAGTGATGGCTCGGAGACAGCAGTCCATATCAAACCACATAAAGAAACAGACCATGACAGCTTCTCCAACCCCCCAAACAAAAGAATCAAAATCTTTCCCAAATGAAGATACAATCCTGGAATTATCAGATACAGAATATAAAAAACTAATTTACAGAATGCTTAAAGATATCACAAATGAAATTAGGATAAATGCAGAAAAAGCCAAGGAACACACTGATAAAACTGTTGAAGAACTCAAAAAGATTATTCAAGAACATAGTGGAAAAATTAACAAGTTGCAAGAATCCATAGAGAGACAGCATGTAGAAATCCAAAAGATTAACAATAAAATTACAGAATTTGACAACGCAATAGAAAGTCAGAGGAGCAGACTCGAGCAATTAGAATGTAGACTGGGACTTCTGGAGGACCAGGGAAACAACACCAACATAGCTGAAAAAAAATCAGATAAAAGAATTTAAAAAAATGAAGAAACCCTAAGAATCATGTGGGACTCTATCAAGAAGGATAACTTGCGAGTAATTGGAGTCCCAAAACAGGGAGGGGGGACAGAAAACACAGAGAAAATAGTTGAAGAACTCCTGACACAAAACTTCCCTGACATCATGAAAGAAGAAAGGATATCTATCCAAGATGCTCATCGAACCCCATTTAAGATTGATCCAAAAAGAAAAACACCAAGACATATCATCATCAAACTTGCCAAAACCAAAGACAAACAGAAAATTTTAAAAGCAGCCAGGGAGAAAAGAAAGGTTTCCTTCAAGGGAGAATCAATAAGAATAAGTTCAGACTACTCAGCAGAAACCATGCAGGCAAGAAGGGAATGGGACGACATATACAGAGCACTAAACGAGAAAAACTGCCAACCAAGGATCATATATCCAGCAAAACTCTCTCTGAAATATGAAGGAGAAATTAAGATATTTACAGATAAACACAAGTTTAGAGAATTTGCAAAAACTAAACCAAGACTGCAAGAAATGCTAAAGGAGATTGTTTGGCCGGATGACCAATAATATCAGGTACCAGCACAATACAAGGTCACAAAACAGAACGTCCTGATATCAACGCAACTCAAACAGGGAAAGCACAAAAACAAACAAATTAAGACTAATTCTAAAAAATAAATAAATAAACAAAATAATACACACAACAGGAAATCATGGAAATCAATAGATAAACGATCAAAATAATCAAAAAGAGGGACTAAATATAGGAGGCATTGAACTGCCAGATGGAGAGTGATACAAGGTGAAATAGAAGGATACAAGTTAGGTTTTTACTTAGAAAAATAGGGGTAAATAAAAAGGTAACCACAAAAAGGAATATCAATCCCATAACTCAAGAAAAAAGCCAAGAAAAACGCAACGACTCAATAAACACAAAGTTAAACATTATGAAAATGAGGATCTCACAAGCTACTAAGAAAAACGTCTCAGCACAAAAAAATGTGGAAAAATGAAATGGCCAACAACACACATGAAAAGGCATCAAAATGACAGCACTAAAAACTTACTTATCTATAATTACGCTGAATGTAAATGGACTAAATGCACCAATAAAGAGACAGAGAGTCACGGACTGGATAAAAAAACACGATCCATCTATATGCTGCCTACAAGAGACACACCTTAGACTTAGAGACACAAACAAACTAAAACTCAAAGGATGGAAAAAAATATATCAAGCAAACAATAAGCAAAAAAGAAGAGGATTAGCAATATTAATTTCTGACAAAATAGACTTCAGACTTAAATCCGCCACAAAGGATAAAGAAGGACACTATATAATGATAAAAGGGACAATTGATCAGGAAGACATAACCATATTAAATATTTACGCACCTAATGACAGGGCTGCAAGATACATAAATCAAATTTTAACAGAATTGAAAAGTGAGATAGACACCTCCACATATATAGTAGGAGACTTCAACACACCGCTTTCGGAGAAGGACAGGACATCCAGTAAGAAGCTCAATAGAGACACGGAAGACCTACTTACAACAATCAACCAACTTGACCTCATTGACTTATACAGAACTCTCCACCCAACTGCTGCAAAATATACTTTTTTTTCTAGCGCACATGGAACATTCTCTAGAATAGACCACATATTAGGGCATAAAACAAATCTTTCCAGAATCCAAAACATCGAAATATTACAAAGCATCTTCTCAGACCACAAGGCAATGAAGCTAGAAATCAATAACAGAAAAACTAGGGAAAAGAAATCAAATACTTGGAAAATGAACAATACCCTCCTGAAAAAAGACTGGGTTATAGAAGACATCAAGGAGGGAATAAGGAAATTCTTAGAAAGCAACGAGAATGAAAATACTTCCTATCAAAACCTCTGGGACACAGCAAAAGCAGTGCTCAGAGGCCAATTTATATCGATAAATGCACACATACAAAAAGAAGAAAGAGACAAAATCAGAGAACTGTCCCTACAACTTAAGCAAATAGAAAGTGAGCAACAAAAGAATCCATCAGGCACCAGAAGAAAACAAATAATAAAAATTAGAGCTGAACTAAATGAATTAGAGAACAGAAAAACAATTGAAAGAATTAACAAAGCCAAAAGCTGGTTCTTTGAAAAAATTAACAAAATTGATAAACCATTGGCTAGACTGACTAAAGAAAAACAGGAAAGGAAACAAATAACCCGAATAAGAAACGAGAAGGACCACATCACAACAGAACCAAATGAAATCAAAAGAATCATATCAGATTACTACATAAAATTGTACTCTAACAAATTTGAAAACCTAGAAGAAATGGATAAATTCTTGGAACAATACTACTTACCTAAACTAACACATTCAGAAGTAGAACAACTTAATAGTCCCATAACAAAAAAAGAGATTGAAACGGTAATCAAAAAACTCCCAACAAAAAAAAGTCCTGGCCCAGATGGCTTCACTGCAGAGTTCTACCAAACCTTCAGGGAAGACTTAACACCATTACTATTGAAGGTATTTCAAAGTATAGAAAAAGACGGAATACTACCCAACTCATTCTATGAAGCTACCATCTCCCTGATACCAAAACCAGGTAAAGACATTACAAAAAAAGAAAATTTTAGACCTATATCCCTCACGAACATAGATGCAAAAATCCTTAATAAAATTCTAGCCAATAGAATCCAACAACACATCAAAAAAATAATTCACCCTGATCAAGTGGGATTTATACCAGGTATGCAAGGCTGGTTTAATATCAGAAAAACCATTAATGTAATCCATCACATAAATAAAACAAAAGACAAAAACCACATGATCTTATCAATTGATGCAGAAAAGGCATTTGACAAAGTCCAACACCCATTTATGATAAAAACTCTCACCAAAATAGGAATTGAAGGAAAATTCCTCAACATAATAAAGGGCATATATGCAAAGCCGACGGCCAATATCACTCTAAATGGAGAGAACCTGAAAGCATTTCCCTTGAGAACGGGAACCAGACAAGGATGCCCTTTATCACCACTCTTATTCAACATCGTACTTGAAGTCCTAGCCAGAGCAATTAGGCTAGACAAAGAAATAAAGGGTATCCAGATTGGTAAGGAGGAAGTAAAGCTATCACTATTTGCAGATGACATGATCGTATACATGGAAAACCCTAAGAAATCCTCCAGAAAACTACTGAAACTAATAGAAGAGTTTGGAAGAGTCTCAGGATATAAAATAAACATACAAAAATCACTTGGATTCCTCTACATCAACAAAAAGAACACCGAAGAGGAAATAACCAAATCAATACCATTCACAGTAGCCCCCAAGAAGATAAAATACTTAGGAATAAATCTTACCAAGGATGTAAAAGACCTATACAAAGAAAACTATAAAACTCTGCTACAAGAAATTCAAAAGGACACACTTAAATGGAAAAACATACCCTGCTCATGGATAGGAAGACTTAACATAGTAAAAATGTCTATTCTACCAAAAGCCATTTATACATTCAACGCACTTCCAATCCAAATACCAATGTCATACTTTAAGGGAATAGAGAAACAAATCACTAATTTCATATGGAAAGGAAAGAACCCCCGGATAAGCAAAACATTACTGAAAAAGAAGAAGAAAGTGGGAGGCCTCACCCTACCTGATTTCAGAACCTATTATGTAGCTACAGTAGTCAAAACAGCCTGGTACTGGTACAACAACAGGCACATAGACCAATGGAACAGAATTGAGAATCCAGATATAAATCCATCCATTTATGAGCAGCTGATATTTGACAAAGGACCAGTGTCAGTCAATTGGGGAAATAATAGTCTTTTTAACAAATGGTGCTGGCATACCTGGATATCCATTTGCAAAAGAATGAAACAGGACCCATACCTCACACCATGCACAAAAACTAACTCCAAGTGGATCAAAGACCTAAACATAAAGACTAAAACGATAAAAATCATGGAAGAAAAAATAGGATCTACCCTAGGAGCCCTAATACAGGGCATAAACAGAATACAAAACATTGCCAAAAATGATGACGAGAAACCAGATAACTGGGAGCTCCTAAAAATCAAACACCTATGCTCATCTAAAGACTTCACCAAAAGAGTAAAAAGACCACCTACAGACTGGGAAAGAATATTCAGCTATGACATCTCCGACCAGCACCTGATCTCTAAAATCTACATGATTCTGTCAAAACTCAACCACAAAAAGACAAACAACCCAATCAAGAAGTGGGCCAAGGATATGAACACACAATTCACTAAGGAAGATATTCAGGCAGCCAACAGATACATGAGAAAATGCTCTCGATCATTAGTCATTAGAGAAATGCAAATTAAAACTACGATGAGATTCCATCTGACACCAACTAGACTGGCATTAATTCAAAAAACACAAAATAATAAATGTTGGAGAGGCTGCGGAGAGACTGGAACTCTCATACACTGCTGGTGGGGTTGTAAAATGGTACAACCACTTTGGAAATCCATCTGGCGTTATCTTAAACAGTTAGAAATAGAACTACCATACAACCCAGAAATCCCACTCCTCGGAATATACCCTAAAAATACAAGACCCTTCACACAAACAGATATATGCACACCCATGTTTATTGCAGCTCTGTTTACAATAGCAAAAAGCTGGAAGCAAACAAGATGTCCATCAACGGACGAATGGGTAAATAAATTGTGGTATAGTCACACAATGGAATACTACGCATCGATAAAGAACAGTGACGAATCTCTGAAACACTTCATAACATGGAGGAATCTGGAAGGCATTATGCTGAGCGAAATGAGTCAGTTGCAAAAGGACAAATATTGTATAAGACCACTATTATAAGATCTTGAGAAATAGAAAAAACGGAAAAGAACACATACTTTTGTGGTTACAAAGGGGGGAGGGAGGGAGGGAGGGAGGGAGAGGGCTTTTTATTGATCAATCTGTAGATGGGAACTGCTTTGGGTGAAGGGAAAGACAACACTCAAAACATGGAAGGTCAGCCTAATTGGACAGGATTAAAAGTAAAGAGGTTACCGAGATAAAATGAAAGCTTCAAAGGTCAGAGGAGCAGGGGCTGGGGTCTGGGGAACATGGTTTGAGGGGACTTCTAAATCAATGGGCAAAACAATTCTATTATGAAAACACTCTGCATCCCACTTTGAATTGTGGCACCTGGGGTCCTAAATGCCAACAAGCAGCCATCTAAAATACATTAATTGGTCTCAACCCACCGGGAGCAAAGGCAAAGGAAGAACACCAAGGTCACACGACAACTAAGAACCCAAGAGACAGAAAGGGCCACTTGAACCAGAGACCTACAATATCCTGAGACCAGAAGAACTAGTTGGTGCCCAGCCACAATCGATGTCTGCCCTGTCAGGGAACACAACAGACAACTCCTGAGGGAGCAGGAGACCAATGGGATGCAGACCCCAAATTCTCATTAAAAGACCACACCTAATGGTATGATTGCGACTAGAGGAATCCCAGAGACAATGCTCCCCAGAACTTCTGATGGCACAGGACAGGAACCATCCCCGAAGACAAATCATCAGGCATGAAAAGGACTGGTCAGTGGGGGGGAGAGAGATACTGATGAAGAGTGAGCTAATTAAATCAGGTGGACACAGGAGAGTGTGTTGGCAACTCTTGACTGGAGGGGGGATGGGAAGATAGAGAGAGAGGGAAGAAGGTAAAATTGGCACGAAACGAGAGACTGTAAGGGCTGACTCAATAGGGGGAGAGCAAGTGGGAGAAGGGAGTAAGATGTATGTAAACCTACATGTGACAAACTGATTGGAATGGTAAATGTTCACTTGAAGCTTAATAAAAATTTAAAAAAAAAAAAAAGAGGGAGAGAAAGGTACACACAGCGTGGTGATCAGGAGAGAGAAAGGAAGGATAATAGAGACAAAAACCAAAAAAAAAAAAAAAACGCCAGGTGGTAGGGAGGAAGAAAAGGAAAGAAGGAATAGAGAGACAGGAAACCAAGAAAAACTGAAAGAAAATACCCCAAGGGAGCCTACTGGCATGTCAGTACATACCAAGGAAGAAGCTCTAGCTGAGGGGTGCTGCCCGGCCAGTCAAGAAGGAGTGGAGAGGGAACACGGTGTCAGGTGTCCAGGAGGAAGGAAAGGAAGGAAAGGAAGGGAGGTAGAGAGAGACAAGAAAATGAGAAAAGAAAAAAAAATGTCCCGAGGAAGTCTTCTGGGTTGGAGGACCGGACTGGGGGAAAAGGCTACCCTGCTGAGTGGTGCTGCACAGATCCAAAGGCCACAATGAGACAGGGATCACAATGGAGGGACCCAGACATAGCTGGAGAAAAATGTAGAGCAAAATTCTTAGTCGCATAAAATTTTTTTAAAAAAGGCCAGACTTACTGGTATGACAGAGACCAGAGAAACTCTAAGAGCATGGCACACAGACACCCTTTTAGGTCAGTAATGACGTCCCTCCTGAGGTTCACCCTTCAGCCAAAGATTTGCTGTTGTTGTTGTTAGGTGCTGTCAAATCGTTTGACTCACAGTGATACTACACACAACAGAATGAAATACTGCCTGGTCGCGCGCCATGCCCGCAATTGTTTTTATGCTTGAGTCCATTGTTGCAGCCACTGTGTAAATCCATCTTGTTGAGTGTCTTCCTTTTTTCCGTCGCCCCTCTACATTACCAAGCATGATGTCCTTCTCCGCGGACTGATCTCTCCTGACAACGTGTCCAAGGTATATAAGATGCAGTCTTGACACTCTTGCTTCTAAGGAGCATTCTGGTGTAGCTTCTTCCAAGACAGATTTGTTCATTCTTTGGCAGTCCTTGGTATAGTCAATATTCTTTGCCAGCACCACAATTCAAAGGCATCCATTCTTCTTCTTATTCATTGTCCAGTTTTCACATTCATATGATGTGCTTGAAAATATCATGGCTTGGGTCAGGCGCACCTTGGTCTTCAAGGTGACATCTTTGCTTTTCGACATTTTAAGGAGGTCTTTTGAAGCAGATTTGCCCAATGCAATGTGACTTTTGAGTTCTTGACTGCTGTTTCCATGGGTGTTGATTGTGGATCCAAGTAAAACGAAACACTTGACAACATCAGCCTTTTCTCCATTTGTCATGATGTTACTTAGTAGTCCAGATGTGAGGATTTTTGTTTTCTTTATGTCGAGGTGCAACCCATACTGAAGGCTGTGCCCTTTGATCTTCGTCAGCAAGTACTTCAAGTCCTCTTCACTTTCAGCAAGGAAGGTTGTGTCATTTGCATAACGCAGGTTGTTAATGAGTCTTCCCCCCATCCTGATGCCCCATTCTTCTTCGTGTAGTCCAGCTTCTCAGGGTATTTGCTCACCACAGAGATTGAATAGGTATGGTGAAATTATACAACCTTGACACACACTCTTCCTGACTTTAAACCATGCTGTATCCTCTTGTTCTGTCCGAACATTGCCTCTTGATCTATGTACAGGTTCCTCATGAGCAATTAAGTGTCCTGGAATTCCCATTCTTTGCAATGTTATCCATAAATTTGTTATAATCCACACAGTCGAATGCCTCTGCATAGTCAATAAAACATGGCAAACATTTTTCTAATACTCTGTGCTTTCAGCCAAGAACCATCTGACACCAGCAATGATATCCCTGGCTCCACGTCCTCTTCTGAATCCGGCCTGAATTTCTGGCAGTTCTCTGTCAATATACTGCTGCATCCACTTTTGAATGATCTTCAGCGAAATTTTACTTGCATGTAATATTAGTGATATAGTTTGATTATTTCAGCATTTGGTTGGATCACCTTTCTTGGGAATAGGCATAAATATGGATCTCTTCCAGTTGGTTGGCCAGGCAGCTGTCTTCCAAATTTCTTTTCATAGACAAGTGAGCACTTGCTGCCCTGCATCCATTTGTTGAAACATCTCAATTGCTGTTCTTTCTATTCCTGGAGCCTTGTTTTTTTATGAAAGACTTCAGTGCAGCTTAGACTTCTTCCTTCAGTACCATGGGTTCCTGATCATATGCTACCTCCTGAAATGATTGAACATCGACCAATTCTTTTTGGTGTAATGATTCTGTGTATTCCTTCCATCTTCTTTTGATGCTTCCTGCATTGTTTAATATTTTCCCCATAGAGTCTTTCAGTATTGCAACTCGAGGCATGGATTCTGTTCTTCAGTTCTCTCAGCTTGAGAAATGCCAAGGGTGTTCTTCCCTTTTGGTTTTCTATCTCCATGTCTTTGCACGTAGCATTATAATACTTTACTTTGTTTTCTCGAGCCTCCCTTTGAAATCCGCTCAGCTTTCTTACTTCATTATTTCTTCCACTCGTTTTAACTACTCTACATTCAAGAGCAAGTTTCAGAGTCTCTTCTGACATCCATTTTGGTCTTTCTTTCTTGTCTTTTTAAGGACCTCTTGCTTTCTTCGTGTATGGTGTCTTCCCACAACTCGTCTGGTCTTTGGTCGTTAGCGTTCAATTCGACAAACCTATTCTTCAGATGGTCTCTAAATTCAGCTGGGATATACTCAAGGTACTTTGGCTCTCGTGAACTTGTTTTAATTTTCTTTAACTTCACCTTGAACTTGCATATGATTATTTGATGGTCTGTTCTTCAGTTGGCCCCCGGTCTCGTTCCGGCTGATGATATCGAGCTTTTCTATCACATCTCTTTCCACAGATGTAGTTAATTTGACTCCTGTGTATTCCATCTGGCAAGGTCCAAGTGTATAGTTACTGTTTATGTTGCTGAAAAAAGATATTTACAATGAAGAAGTCTTTGGTCTTCCAAAATTTTATCATTCGATCTCCAGCGTCGTTTCTGTCACCAAGGCCATATTTTCCAACTACTTTCCCTTCTTTTTTGTTTCCAACTTTCACATTCCAATCACCAGTAATTATCAATGCATCTTGATTGCATGTTTGATCAATTTCAGACTGTAAAAGTTGGTAAAATCTTCATTTTCTTTGCTTTGACCTTAGTGGTTGGTGTGTAAATTTGAATAATGGTCGTATTAACTGGTCTTCCTTGTAGGCATATGGATATTATTCTATCACTGACAGCTTTGTACTTCAGAATAGATTTTGAAACACTCTTTTTGACAATGAATGCGACACCATTCCTCTGCAATCTATAATTTCTGGTAGACCATATGATTGTCTGATTCAACAGAGTCAACATCAGTCCATTTCAGCTCACTAATGCCTATGGCATCAATGTTTAAGTGTTCTATTTCATTTTCGACAACTTCCAATTTTCCTAGATTCGTACGTCGCACATTCCACGTTTCAATTATTAACGATCATTAATGAATGTTTGCAGCTGTTTCTTCTCATTTTGAGCAAATGAAGGTCTTGGAAGCTTGACTCCATCCACATCATTAAGGTCGACTCTTCTTTGAGGAGGCAGCTCTTCCCCAGTCGTATTTTGAGTGCCTTCCAAACTAAGGGGCTTATCTTCCGGCACTATATCAGAGAACGTTCCCCTGCTGTTGGTAAGGTTTTCACTGGGCAGTTTTTTTCAGAAGTAGATTAACAGGTGCTTTTCTTCCTAGTTTGTTTTAGTGTAGAAGATTCGCTGAAACCTCTCCACCAAGGGTGACCCTGGTGGTATTTGAAATACCAGTGGCAAAGCTTCTAGTATCAAAGCAACACGCTCTGCAGTAGCCTCATTCACCAACAGCCTGTTATTATGGTGAAAGCCAGAAGCCAAGAAACCACTGGAGGGTCAGAATGGGTCTGGAGCTCCTTCAAAGCTCCATTCTGAGACAATCATTGTTATTTCATCTGTGTGGTAGTTTCTTGCAAGACCCCACTCACAGGGCTGTCTTTATTTGCCTTGACCAATCCAGTGAGAATGGTCTTTCCCCCAAGAGATTTTTCTTGAAAACAATCAGAGGCAATTATTTTTTGGGTTTTAGCACACAAATGTTTTACCATAACTCCAGAGTCGTTGAAACTCCTTCCTTACTAGGTACAGCCGGCATAATGTCATCAGTGTAATGGCCCAGTGTGATGTCTTGTGGAAGGCAAAGGCACTCAAGGTCCCTTGAACTAAGTTATGACGTAGAGCTGGAGAAGAGATATACCCCTGAGGTAGGCCACTGAAGATGTATTTCTGGCCTTGCCAGCTGAAGGCAAACTGCTTTTTGTGGTCCTTCAAAAGAACGTATGGAGAAAAAGACATTAGCCAGGTCAGTAGCTGCATGTTGTTGTTGTTGTTAGGTGCCGCCGAGTCGGCTCCGACTCGTAGCGACCCTATGCACAACAGAATGAAACACTGCCCGGTCCTGCACCATCCTCACAATTGTTGTTGTGCTTGAGCTCATTGTTGCAGCCACTGTGCCAATCCACCTCATTGAGGGCCTTCCTCTTTTCCGTTGACCCTGTGCTTTGCCAAGCATGATGTCCTTCTCCAGGGACTGATCCCTCCTGACAACATGTGCAAAGTATGTAAGATGCACCGTCGCCATCCTTGCTTCTAAGGAGCATTCTGGTTGTACTTCTAATACAGATTTGACCACTCTCTTGGTAGTCCGTGGTGTATTCAGTATTCTTCACCAACACCACAATTCAAAGGTGTCAAATCTTCGGTCTTCCTTATTCATTGTCCAGCTTTCACATGCACATGATGTGATCAAAAATACCACGGCTTGGGTCAGGCACACCTTAGTCTTCAAGGTGACATCTTTGCTCTTCAACACTTTAATGAGGTCCTTTGCAGCAGATTTACCCAATGCAAAGTGTGTCTTGATTTCTTGACTGCTGCTTCCATGGCTGTTGATTGTGGATCCAAGTAAAATGAAATCCTTGACACCTTCAATCTTTTCTCTGCTTATCATGATGTTGCTCATTGGTCCAGTTGTGAGGATTTTTGTTTTCTTTATGTTGAGGCGCAATCCGTACTGAAGGCTGTGGTCTTTGATCTTCATTAGTAAGTGCTTCAAGTCCTCTTCACTTTCAGCAAGCAAGCCTGTGTCATCTGCATAACGGAGGTTGTTAATGAGTCTTCCTCCAATCCTGATGCCCCGTTCTTCTTCATATAGTCCAGCTTCTCAGATTATTTGCTCAGCATACAGATTGAATAGGTATGGTGAAAGAATACAACCCTGACGTACACGTTTCCTGACTTTAAACCAATCAGTATCCCCTTGTTCTGTCTGAACAACTGCCTCTTGATCCATGTAAAGGTTTCTCATGAGCACAATTAAGTGTTCTGGAATTCCCAGTCTTCGCAGTGTTCTCCATAATTTGTTATGATCCACACAGTCGAATGCCTTTGCATAATCAATAAAACACAGGTAAACATCCTTCTGGTATTCTCTGCTTTCAGCCGGGAGCCATCTGACATCAGCAACGATATCCCTGGCTCCACGTCCTCTTCTGAAACCAGGCTGAATTTCTGGCAGTTTCCAGTCGATACACTGCTTCAGCCGTTTTTGAATGATCTTCAGCAAAATTTTGCTTGGGTGTGATATTCATGATACTGTTCTATAATTTCCACATTTGGTTGGTTCATCTTTCTTGGGAATAGACATAAATATGGATCTCTTCCAGTCAGTTGGCCAGGAAGCTGTCTTCCATATTTCTTGGCATAGACGAGTGAGCACCTCCAGCACTGCATCTGTTTGTTGAAATATCTGAATTGATATTCCATCAATTTCTTGAGTCTTGTTTTTAGCTAATGGCTTCAGAGCAGCTGGGACTTCTTCCTTCAGTACGATTGGTTCCTGATCATACGCTACCTTTTGAAATGGTTGATCATCGACTAATTCTTTTTTGGCATAATGACTCAGTGTATTCCTCCCATCTTCTTTTGATCCTTCCTGTGTCGTTTAATATTTTCCCCCATAGAATCCTTCACTATTGCAACCCGAGGCTTGAATTTTCTCTTCAGTTCTTTCAGCTTGAGAAATGTTGAGCGTGTTCTTCCCTTTTGGTTTTCCATCTCCAGCTCTTTGCACGTGTCATTATAATACTTTACTTTGTCTCCTTGAGCTGCCCTTTGATATCTTCAGTTCAGTTCTTTTATTTCGTCAGTTCTTCCTTTTGCTTTAGCTGCTCGACATTTGAGAGCAAGTTTCAGTCAGAGTTCCCTCTGACATCCATCTTGGTCTTTTCTTTCTTTCCTGTCTTTTCAATGACCTCCTGCTTTCTTCATGTATGATGCCCTTGGTGTCATTCCAAAACTCGTCTGGTCTTCCGTCACTAGTGTTGCATGTGTCCAATCTATTCTTGAGATTGTCTCTAAGTTCAGGTGAGATGCACTCAAGGTCATATTTTCGCTCTCGTGGACTTGCCCTGATTTTCTTCAGTTTCAGTTTGAACTTGCATATGAGCAATTGATGGTCTCTTCCACAGTCGGCCCCTGGCCTTGTTCTCACTGATGATATTGAGCTTTTCCATCGTCTCCTTCCACAGATGCAGTCATTTTGATTTCCGTGTGTTCCATCTGGCGAGGTACCTGCGTATAATCGACGTTTATGTTGGTGAAAGAAGGTATTTGCAATGAAGAAGTCATTGGTCTTGCAAAATTCTATCATTCAATCTCCAGCATTGTTTCTATCACCAACTACTGATCCTTCTTCTTTCTTTCCAACTTTTGCATTCCAATCACCAGTAATTATCAATGCATCTTGATTGCATGTTCGATCAATTTCAGAGTGGAGCAGCTGATAAAAATCTTCTATTTCTTCATCTTTGGCCCTAGTGGTTGGTGCGTAAATTTGTATAACAGTTGTATTAACTGGTCTTCCTTGTAGGTGTGTGTATATTTTCCTATCACTGACAGCATTGTACTTCAGGATAGATCTTGAAACGTTCTTTTTGACGATGAATGCAACACCATTCGTCTTCAAGTTGTCATTGCCAGCATAGTAGACGATATGATTGTTCGATTCAAAATGGCCAATACCAGTCCATTTCAGCTCACCAATGCCTAGGATATTGATGTTTGTGCATTCCATTTCATTTTTGACGATTTCCAATTTTCCTAGATTAATAGTTTGTACATTCCAGGTTCCAATTATCAAAGGATTTTTGCATCAGTTTCTTCTCATTTTGAGTCGTGCCACATCAGCAAATGATGATCCCGAAAGCTTTACTCCATCAACATCGTTAAGGCCGACTCTACTTTGAGGAGGCAGCTCTTCCCCAGTCACCTTTTGAGTGCCTTCTGGTCTGGGGGGCTCATCTTCCAGCACTATATCAGACAATGTTCTGTTGCTATTCATAAGGTTTTCACTGGCTAATGCTTTTCAGAAGTAGACTGCAGGGTCCTTCTTCCTAGTGTGTCTTAGTCTGGAAGCTCAGCTGAAACCTGTCCTCCACGGGTGACCGTGCTGGTGTCTGGATACCGGTGGCATAGCTTCCCACATCACAGCAACACGCGAGCCCTCACAGTACGACAAACTGACAGACACGTGGGGGAGTAGCTGCATACCAGGTACAAAACAAAACAAAACTCTTTGCCATTGAGTCGATTCCAACTTATAGCGACCCTGTAGGACAGAGTAGAATGTCCCACAGGGTTTTCAAGGTGAGGCTGGTGGATTCAAACTGCCAACCTTTTAGTTAGAAGCCATGCTCTTAATTAACCACCACCGAGCCACCACGGTTCCATCAGCTACCACGAGATGTATTAATTTGCTCAGGCAATGAAACCACATCTGGAGCAGCTACAATTGGAGTCAACACCTGGTTAACTTTTCAATAATCCACTGTCATTCTCCAAGATCCATCTTTGTTTTTTGTTTTTTTTTTTTTGCACACACAGGCCAGATAGGCAAGTTGAATGGGGTTGTGGTGGAAGTAACCAGCCTTGCATCCTTCAAGTCCTTGATGGTGGCACCAATCTCTGCAGTCCCTCCAGGAATGAGGTATTGCTTTTGGTTCACTATTTTCCTAGGTAGGGGAAGTTCTAATGGTTTCCACTTGGCTTTTCCTACCATAATAGCCCTTACTCCACTTGCCAGAGATCCAGTGTGGGGGTTCTGCCAGTTTGCTGAATACATCCACTCCAATTATTCATTCTGGAAGTGGGGAAGTCACAGCAGGATGAGTTCAGGGACACATTGGACCTACTATGAGCTGAACCTGGGCTAAGAATCCATTAATAACCTGACCTCCGTATGCCTCCACTCTGACTGGTGGGCCACAGTGATGTTTTGTGTCTCCTGGAATTAGTGTCAGTTCAGAGCCAGTATCCAGTAATCCTCGAAATGCCTGGTGATTTCCTTTGCCCCCAGTGAACAGTCACGTTCATGAATGGCCGTCGATCCCTTCGGAGAAGGCTGGGAGAGAGATTAACAGTATAAATTGTGGGCAGTTTAGTGGGGTCCTTCCTTAAGGTGAACCGGCCTTCCCTGCATTCAAGGGCTTGTGGGTCTGCAAGTTGGCCCAAGTCTGAGATTTGATTGATGGGCCTGACTTCCTATTTTGGAGATTCAAGTTAAACTGCCATTCGCTTGACCGAGAATTCTTCTGCTTGTACAGAACAAGTAAATATTTAGTAAATTTCTGATTTCTTTCACTCCTAGGGACACCGTGACTAAGTAGCCAATGCTATAAGTCTACACTAGTCAGAGTATTCTGATTACTGCTTTGACTCTGCTGTCCATTACGGAAACCATGTCCACCTTGTCTTTGTGTATTCAGTTGCACCACTTGGCCCCTACCACCACTGGGTGAATCAGCCGCATTATAGTTAGGGTCTTAATTCAGTTAGAGCCGTTTCCACTGTCAAATCGGATTTATATAAAGTAGCAATCACATCAGTCTTCAAGGATGCTGGGGCTCAATTCACAAATTTGCTCCCCACAGTTGTGGTAAAAGGTGTGTCCTCTGGGCACTCCAGGTCTGGGTCTGTGGGTCTAACGTGATAAATGCACTCTAACATGCCAATCGCCCTAAGTCTTTGGCTTCCTCGTTATACACTACACCAAGGCAGGTCTGGCAGTTGAACTTGAGTTAGTGTGGGCCACCACATAATACATGCTTCGGCCAACCAACCAAATAAATTATTAGCTCCTTTCTAACCTCTCAAGCTGAAACATTGAATGAAAAATCCATGCTTAGTGGGTCTCTATCAATAAACTCAGACTGATTCAACTATATGTTCCTTGCACCATTGTCCCACACCCTTAATAGCCATTCGCACAAATATTCCCCAGGTTTCTGTTTGTACGTATTAGAAAAGTCAAGCAGTTCTTTTGGAGTGCAGCATACCTCCTCCTGGGTCACACTTTGTACTTCACCTTTTGGGGCTCACTGGAACTGAAGTCTAGTTAAAGGTCTAGAAGCAAAAATCAGTTTTAGGGATGTGTCCTGAGAACATTCAGCAACATTTTGTAAGGCATTTGCCTCAGGCAATGCCCCAGGCAATGACTCAGACAAAAGCTCTTCTGACGGGGGCTGGGTTAACCTCATCAGATGGGGGTGGAGGGGCTCATGGTTTTACTGGGGGTGATGGCTTAGCATACGCAGGTGCGGTAATCTCCTCAGATGAGATTGACAGTGCTGGTTCTGTTGGCAGGAGTGACTCACAGGAATTTAGGGGCTCAGTGTCTCCAGCTTCCCGTTTAAAAAAAAAAAAAAAAACTAACTAAATGCATTGACATCAAGTCGATTGCAACTCATTGCGAACCTGTAGGACAGAGTAGAACTGCCCCATACTGCCCCATAGGGTTTCCAAGGAGCAGCTGGTGGATTAGAACTGGCAATCTTTTGGTAAGCAGCTGAGCTCTTAACCACTGAGCCAACAGAGCTTCCTGATTATCTGCCCATATGTCCTCATCCCAAGTTTCAAGACCCCATTTCTTCCCAAGCAATGCCCTCACTTTAATTTCAGGCACCATTTGAGAATAAGAATTCAATTGGCATTGTAATTCGGCCACTCTTACGATAACATGGCAGGGCTGGTTTTCAGCAATATCGGCTCTGTGACTACCAGAAATAAGGCTGTCTTTCAAGGCACAGGTGGAAACTCGGAGGTCATTTACGCAGCGCTTCAGCTGTGACTCTGAAGTCCTGAGCTCATGTCTTTCTTTCACCGTTTTGTCTAGCAAAAGCAGGACCAGTGCACAAGCTTCTTTATACTTCTCAATCTGACAAAATTGTAGAAAGTTACCAAACGTGAGATCACCCAGAACTTGGACTCTCACCAATACCTGATCTATTGGTGGTGATATTTTTTGTATTTCTATTGGCACCTGGTGCCTCGGATTAGCAGTGTTCTCTTCACTTCTGGAAGCAGAGCTATCAACATCTCTAAGACTGACCAGAGTTAAGAACCAATTCAGGAAACTCAGCCTTACAATTTTGTTTCTGTAGAAACATTAGTCAATGTTCAACCATTTCGGGAGGTAGTATATAATCAAGAACCGATGGTACTGAAGGAAGAAATCCAAGCTGCACTGAAGGCACTGGCAACAAAACAAAACAAGGCTCCAGGAATTGGCGGAATACCAACTGAGATGTCTCGAAGAATGGATGCAGCACTGCAAGTGCTCACTCATCTATGCCAAGAAATTTCAAAGACAGCTACCTGGCAAGCCACTGGAAGAGATCCATATTTGTGCCCATTCCAGAGAAAGGTGATCCAACAGAATGCGGCAATTATTAAATAATAATACCACACGCGAGTAAAATTTTGCTGAAGATAACTCAAAAGCAGTTGCAGCAGAACATAGACAAGGAACTGCCAGAAATCCAAGCCGGATTCAGAAGAGGACATGGAACTAGAGACATCATTGCTGTCAGATGGATCTTGGCTGAGCACAGAGAATACCAGAAAGATGTTTGCCTGTGTTTTATTGGCTATGCAAATGCATTCAAATATGCGGATGACAAAAAAATTATGGATAACATTGAGAAGAATGGGAATCCCAGGACGCGTAATCGTGCTCATGAGGTACCTGTACATAGGCCAAGAGGCAGTTGCTTGAACAGAACAAGGGGATGCTGCTTGGATTAAAATCAGGAAAGGTGTGTGTCAGGACTGTATCCTTTCACCATACCCATTCAGTCTGTATGCTGAGCAATTAATCCAAGAAGCTGGACTATGTGAAGAAGAACGGGGCATCGGGATTGGAGAAAGACTCATTAGTAACCTGCGATATGCAGATGACCCAACCTTGCTTGCTGAAAGTGAAGAGGACTTGAAGCACGTACTAATGAAGATCGAAGACCACAGCCTTCAGCATGGATTCCACCTCAACGTAAAGAAAACAAAAATCCTCACAACTGGACCAATAAGCAACATCATGATAAACAGAGAAAAGACTGAAGTTGTCAAGGATTTCATTTTACTTGGATCCACAATCAATGCCCATGGAAGCAGCATCAAGAAACCAAAAGACACGTTGCGTTGGGCAAATCTGCAGCAAAAGACCTCTTTCAAGTGTTAAAAATCAAAGAGGTCACTCTGAGGACTAAAGCGTGCCATACCCAAGCCATGGTATTTTCAATCACCTCATATGCATGAGAAAGCTGGACAGTGCATAAGGAAGACCAAAGAAGAATTGACCCCTTGGAATTACGGTGTTGGAGAAGAATATTGAATATACCAGAAGGACTGCCAGAAGAACGAACAAATCCGTCTTGGAAGAAGTGCAGCCGGGGTGCTCCTAGGGAGCAAGGATGTTGAGACTTCGTCTCATGTACTTTGAACATGTTATCAGGATGCATCAGGCCCTGGAGACGGACATCGCGCTTGATAAAATAGACGGTCAGCAAAAGAGAGGAAAACCCTCGACAAGAGGGATTGACACAGTGGCTGCAACAATGGGCTCAAGCATAGCAAAGAGTGTGAAGGTGGTGCAAGACTGGGCAGTGTTTCGTTCTGTTTCACAATGGGTCGCTGAGTCTGAACTGACTCGACGGCTCCTAACAACAACAACAACAACAACAACAACAACCATCTTCGTACCAAATGTCTCAGGCTGGGCTCTCTAGAGGAGCAAAACCAGTGACGTGTGTAAATATATACAGAGAGAGATTTATGTCAAGGAAACGACTCATGCGGTTGTAGAGTCTGGCAAGTCCCAAATCCGTGGATCAGGCTGTATGCTTCTCGTGACTCAGATAGCTGTAGGGGCTGGCACCCCTAAATCGGCAGGTCAAATAGCAGAGCACTGGTTCACAGGCTGCGGAGGCTGGCGAATCCCAAGATCAGCAGGGAAGCTGCTAGCCCAAGTCCCAGGAAGCGGAGGTCAGATGAACAGGAGCCTGCTGCAGGATCCCGAGCGAGCAAAACCCAGCGAACTTGGCCGGAAAGTCCACCAATATTGGATGCAGGCCACAACCCCGAGGAATAAGGAAGACCAAAGAATTGGTGCCTCTGTATTATGGTGTTGGCGAATAATATAGAATATACCAAGGACTGCCAGAAGAACAAATAAATCTGTCTTGGAAGAAGTACAGCCAGAATGCTCCATAGAAGCAAGGATGGCAAGACTTCGTCTCACGTACCTTGGACATGTTATCAGGAGGGACCAGTCCCTGGAGAAGGACATCATGCTTGGGGTAAAGTAGAGGGTCAGAGAAAAAGAGGAAGACCCTCCTCAATGGGATGGATTGATGCGGTGGCTGCAACAATGGGCTCAAGCACACCAACGATTGTGAGGATGTCGCAGGACCAGGCGCTGTTTCGTTCTGTTGCACATGGGGTCGCTCTGAGTCGGAAGCGACTCCGTGGCACCTATCAACAACAGGATGGCTAGAATTATAAACAAAATCAAGTGTTAGTGAAGACGTGTAGAAGTTGAAACCCTCCTCCATTGCTGATGGGACTGTAAAATGGTATAGCCTCATCTCTGTGGTGTATTCCCTTTCAGGCAACAATGCTAACTGTGGACACCAGAGAGTCCAGGTGAGGTAGACACCTTGGTTCTACGACGCTTTAAAGTGAACTCTACCCGTGCTGCGCCCTGCCCACCATTCCCCGGGCTTGAGCCCACATGCCCACATCCTGACACCCAACCTATCTCCTTTGCTCACATGCATGCTTCATTGTTTCATCAGACTTCACTTATAACACACCGGGTCATCAACAGATGAATGGATAAACCAAATGTGGTACATATATACAACGGAACATGACTCAGCCGAAAAGCATTGTTCCCAGTGGCAGCACAAACCTAGCTCTGCGTACTCAGCACTGTTCTACTCCCCCACCATGTGTTTACCCCCACGTATGTAACCTGTGTCACGGTTCCCTTCCGCCCACCCCCTAGTAAGCAGGGCAGGATCAGAATCCCTGAAGGCACCCAGGTGCACTCAGGGTGTCAAGCAGGTTGGGAGCTGAGCTTCAGTGCTGTGAGGAACAACAGGGAAAGAAGCCAGGCAGGAAAGCTGGAGCCAAGGATACTGTCTCAGTGTCTGGGAGCTAACAGTCAGACCCTGACCCAGGAGGTGGCATTGTGTCCTCACTTTCTGGAAAAGATGACTTGGCCAACGGGAGACAGGCCCTGAAATGAGGCTGTGAGGTGGCTGGAGCCTTCAGGAAGCAGCAGGCCTGAGCCCGGCTGTCTGCTGCAGAATCCTGAGCCCTCATCCCTTCCAGAGCAGAGGAGTGGCCCCAGCCCAGCCGGGATAGGGCCCCGCCTGAGGGAGGCAGAGTAGTGCACCCTGTCTCAGGACTGTGTGGGCACAGGGGCCATCTTGGGTCAAGGAGAAGCGGAGCCGTCTCCGCTGTCTCAGCCGGGCACCTGGGATGAAGATGAGAGGAGCACCTACCAAGAAGATGCTGGACTCCCTACGGATGCTCCAGAAGCTGTGGCGCGAGGGGAACCAGTTGTAGGAGCTGAGTAGACATTTGTCTTCCCTCCTTTGGCCCACGTGGCAGGTCTGCCCCGAGACTCAGGAGTGGTCAAGCTGAATCTGATGGTGGAGCAGGGGGAGTGGGGGGACACCCTAGCCTTGGCCCTCTCAGCAAGGTGTCAGCTCCTCCATACTCTTTTGGTTTCTGGTGACACTTGTGTGTTTGAGAATCTGCGTGGTTTCTGCATCTGTAATGCTGCTTCGTCCTGCTGCCTCTGCTCACCTTTGAGTGAAGAGCCCGAACCCCAGTCCCCAACACCCAGCACCCAGCTGCAGCTCTCGAAGAGCTGGACGCCTGGGGGACCGTTCTCAGTCTCACTGGGCGGCACAGCCTTGCAGCTTCTGCAACTGCCTCGGGTTCCTGGTGGGCATCCCTACTGTGACCGCCCCTCAGGCTCTTCACTTCTCCCCGTCAGCCTCCTAAGGGAGCTGGGGGTGCCGGCCCCACCACATCCCAGCCTTTCCCCCACAGCAGAGTGTGAGGTTGCCCTGCGAGGGGATTGTCGCTGGGTGCCATTGAGTCGATTCCAACTCATAGTGACCCTGTAATAGGGCAGAGTAGAACAGTCCCAGAGGGTTTCCAAGGCTGCAGTCTTTACGGGAGCAAACTGCCAGGTCTTTTCTCCCACAGAACAGTCGGGTAGGGGTGAACCACCACCCTTGGGCTGCTAACCGAATGCTTAACCATTGCACCACCAGGGCTCCTCGGCTTGCTTCTCCTCAAAGGCCGAGTGAGCTGCAGTGCTCAGCGGATGCTATGGAGTCAGCCACGCTCCGCCCCAGCTGCAGAGACAGTCAGATAGTGGATGAGGATGGCAGGAAGGAGCCAACGAGATGAGCTGCTGTGGGGAGAGCAAGCCTGGAGCAGACACACAGGAGACAGAGAAGGAGCCGGGGTGCCAGGTGGTCCCTGCGCAGGGTGGGTGAGGACTGCCTCACCCCTCAAGGCGTGCGAAGCGGGTCTGAGCAGGGCTAGCATCCTCACTGCACGCCCTCCCCCTGCCCACCCACATCAGGGACACCCGCACCCTGCGTGCACGTTTACTTGGAAGAAGGCCAAGGAGGGCAAGAGTTGGTAGGCAGAGCTGGTGGGGTTCTCTGGGGACCCCTCTCCCTCCCACAGGGACTGAGCCATTCTCCTGTTCAGGCGTGCTGTCTCCCTCGGGCCCAGGTGAAGGGAGCAGGCTTGGGGTGGCAGGGCAGATGGGCAGCGCACAGTGAGGCCTGAGAGGGCTGCAGAGTAGCCAAGCATGGAGCCCCTGACCTGGGGCTGCTTCCCGAGGAGGTGTCACCAGTCCAGAAGCCAGCTGCCCCCAGTCTCTAATGCGGCTACAGGTCGCCAGGGAAGGCATTCTTAGTTCACTCCCCCTCCCTGTGGACATGAGGAAAGGAGCAACGGTTTCTCCCTGAAGATCGAGCAGAGACCGGGGGTCTGGGGCGGGGGCGGGGGGGGGGGGGCTAGAATGGCCAATTCCTCCAGCGCCCTGGCTCCTGCCAGCCCGTCTCCTGTAACTCAGGGATCCTCCCTGCCCTGCTCCTCTCAGGGGTGGGGAGGAGGAAGTGGTCACCTGGCTAGTCATGGGCTACCTGGCCTCGGCTGGCTGGCAGGGGATCAGTGCTCTGGTCATCAGGTGGGGGTCACCTGGGACGGAAGTTCCCTGGGCTGCAGAAACTCCTTTCACTCCCTGCGGGATGGCGGTGGTAATGGCACCCTGCCCAGAGAGCGTCCTTGTCAGCTGCTCTTTCAGCCTCAGGAGGGGCCACCCAAGGTGGCCCAGGGCAAATGAGAACAGCACCAGGAAAGAGGGGCAGGAACCTCTGAGGCCGAGGCCAGAGCAAACGGCGGTGGGACTGTCAGGTGGCCAAAGACTGAAGCTGGCCAGGCCCAGGCAGGAGTGTGCCTTCTTCAGACCTTCAGGGGCCAGCCTGAACAGCCCAGGAGGCTCTTGGCTAGTGGGTAGGGTCAGACCAGGCCAGCCTTCTCGGCTGGGAATCAAAGCTGTTGGTGGTGGTGGCCCCCACCAGGGGCCTATGGCTTCAGGCACGCATTGGTGCCCAGGCCTGGAGATGCCTATCCATCTGCAGCCCCACGGGCTCCCAGCTTGTAGTGGGGTGAGAGGTGCTGCTGGCAGCACGGGTTCTGGGGATAATGAACCTAGAATGAGGCCTGGGCCTGGAAAGGGGAAGATGAGCTCCACTGTGCTGAAACAACCGCCAAGGGGAGGCCGGCCATTGTGAGGCCAGTGGAGAAACGGGGGTGCTCAGGCAGAGAAGGGGAGAGAGGGAGAGCCAGGTGAGGAGCCGAGAGAAGAGGAGAGGGTCTGGGACTCCGGAAGCGGCTGCTTCATTCCTGCTGAAGGGAAAGGGGAAAAGCGATGATCAACGGGAATGATGACACCCCAAAAAGAGATGGGGAAAGAACGGTTAAGAGTGCAAGTAGAGGCAGAGCCACATGTCCCCAGACCCACATGGCCCCCGGAGCCAGGTCACCGTGGCCAGCCGGGATCCTGCCCAGAGGCCAGCCGAGGTTCCCCCACAGAGAGAAGGCAGACCACAGGATCCAAGAAGTACTTTATTTTGCAACTACAGAAAACGTGGGGATGGACGCTGTGCCAAACCACAGGGGATGGCCAGCACGGCAGACCTCGGAAGAGGCAGGCAGGGAGGATGAGGAGGGGACAGGCGGGAGCCGGTGTGGCTACAGCTCCTGGCCTCAGGAGATACCTGCTGCTCCTGAGTGCAGAGAAACTCTGTTCAAACTGTCAAAGGGAGCAGAGTCAGGGAGAAGCCCCAGGTCATGGCCAGCCCCTGGTCCCCCTACTCGGCCACAGCTGCAGGAAGGGGCGTGGAATGTACCACTCACGTCAAAAGATCTGCAACTTGTTGATGAGGCAATACATGTTCGCTGAAACAGAGAAAGGCATAGCCAGGCACTGCAAGCATAGGGATATGGAAACCCTCCCCTGTCCCCCGGGGACAGGCCTAACCCTGCAACCCCACCCTCCCCCATCCAAACTTGGCTGTGTGCAGCCCTGGGACTGACCCGCCCACTTGTCACCTGAGTTAAATGTAGATATGTTTCTAAATGGGAAGACAATGTACAAGCACTTTGCAAACTGGTGTGTATCAGAAGCATTCAGAATCTGTCCAAAAATGCATATTCCCTGCCAAGCAGCAGTTAGAGAGAAAATAAACATGCGTCTCTAACTGTACTAAGAGAAGGCGATCTCTAGGACCTGGTGGCAAAGTGTACAAGCAATTCAAATAATGCATTTCTGCATGAGTATCTCTCTCTCTCTCTCTCTCTCACACACACACACACACACACACACACGCGCGCGCGCGCGCGCGCGCGCACGCGCGCGCGCCCCTAGATGTAAATGCCCAGAAGGCTCCAGGGCCAGGCCCACCAGGGTCTCCTTCCCACAGGAATGCTGGTCCCTGGGAAGCGGCCTGCAGCCCCAGCCCCCACACCCCCGGGGTTCTGCACTAAAATACCCTGCTCTGTCCCTGCCTCAGCCAGGAGTTCGTCATACCAAGTTGATCTTTGAGGTCCTCTATTTCCTGTTGCAATAGAGGACACTAGACCAGCAGGCAGGGGAGAAAGAAAACTGGTTAGAATGTCCTTGCCTCTTCTCTCTCCTCACCCCCCTCCCTCCCAGGCCCCTATCTCCCGCGTCCCAAAGCCCAGTGGCTAGACTGGAAGTGAACTTTCAATGGAAGGAAGGTGCCCTCCCTCCTCCGTGGGCTGGGAAGATAGCATAAACCCACTTAACCTGGACAGAGACCCCACCACCTAGCTTAGCTAGCATTACTTGAAGGCAGCACTGTACTACAGACGGTTGCTGGTTCCTCTCTTCTCCTGAAGCATGGGGACGTGGCCCCTGGTCACCTGAAAGAGAACACCAAAATCCAGCTTCAAAGCCCAAGTGAGGTGGAAAGGGGCCGGCACGGTCTGAAGGGAGGCAGCAGCACCCTCCGCCAGCAGCAAGTTGCTCCTGCTCTGCCCAGCAGCGCCAACCTTCTCTCCAGGCCTGCCTTCCCTGCTCCCCAGTCTCAGCCCATCAGAGAGAGGCTGTGGGCCCAAGAACTCTGGCTGGGCTGGGCCCAACAGAAAAGGCTCAGTCCTGCCGAAAGTCGCCTCCTGGAGTTGAAGTTTGGAGCACTGGTGTAACACAGCCTCCCACAGAGGACAACTGGGCTCAAGGCCAGCCCTGTCTCTACCCTGTTTCCCCGCGGGAGAACTGCCTGGGTGGGCAGAAAGTTCTGGGAGCAAGGCTGAGGTCCCAGGAGTGACAGAGCCAGATTCTTCCCCCCATGTCCTTCTCCCCACAAACCAAGCCCTCGAGACTCACCAGAGGGTGAGGGCACTTTGGGCGTGGCTCCCTGGGCCGTGGCCAGCAGCGGTGAGTTTCCCGAAATTTGGGGCTCTCTGGTCTTGGGGTCCCTATCGGCGCATCCTCCATGATCTCCACGGTGCACGGACAGGCGAGACGGCCCTGGCCTGCATGCTGACGGCTAAAACACAAATCTCTGGCTGATGAGGATTTTTGCATGTGTGTGCACCCACACACTCAGGGACTGGGATGAGGTGGGGAATACGCAGGGGAAGCAAGAGCCCAAGATCTTGAGCACTTTCTCCCTGGGTCAGCCAAGGAGGCCATCGGGGCAAGGAGGAATCAGGAAGCCGACAAGTCTAGACTGCAAGCTTTGCAGCCCAATTCTTGAGGGGTTGGCCAATAGAAATCAGTGGCCAGCCCCCCTTCTTCCCAGCGTCTCTCTGGAAAAGAGGCCCAAAGCGTGTAAAGTGTTGCAAACAGGGCCTGGCGCTTTTTAAGTGCTTGCTCTTGTTAGAATGACCCCAGCTGGGCATCCTAATGACAACCTCAAAGGACAGAAGGAGCATACGTAAAGTAAGTCCGTGTTGGGGATAGGGATGGGACAGGGAAGGGAGGGGGAGGGGGAGGGAGGAGGGTGGCCTACTCACTTGGCCCTTCAAGGCTGGATCTCTATGTGGGAGGTTATCTTCCTTGGCCACCAGCTCAGATGCCCTTATCCTGCTCACCACCGCGTTCTTGCCAGCATTCTGTTTGGTCATTTTGGGTCCCCAAGGGCCCAAGGAATAGCCTTCAGACCTCTCAAGCACTGGAAGTCCAGAGATCGGGGGGAAGGTGGCTGGTCCCTGGGGACCTCGTGAGAGGTAGGTTTGGGACTTTCTCCCCAGGACCAACTTTGTGGTGGTGCCACCACCTAGCGATTTCTTCTCCTGGGGCACCTTCCCCCTAGAAGTGGTCTGGGGTGGGTAGCTGGGCCTGTCCCCTCTCTTCCTGCTCTCCACACTCTGCATTTTCTTAGCTGATGGTTTCCTGGGAGAACAGGTGTCGATCTCAAACTGCCTTTCAAAATGTGAAGCTAAGGAACGCCGGATGGAGCTCAGCCCACAGAAGACATTGTCTCTGAGTATGCCTCCAGGGTCCTTCAGGAGGCTAGACCTTAACTGGCTTAGAGTTTCAGGGTTAACGTCCACCCTTATCGGCTGTGGCTCCGGGTACTCATCTGATGACGGGTCAGAGGCCTCAGAGTCAGACGGTGGCTGGTCCAGGGATGTCGGCCCCTGGGGTCACACAGAGATAGTCAACCTACTCTTAGTCACTCTCAGGGTTTCCCCAGCCCCGATCTCTCTCACCCAAAAAGGTTGAAAAGGGTGGGAGCAGCCTGGGGGCCCCCATTCAGTCAACCCTCAACTGACTGCTCCCTCCCCAAGGACATCCTCGTCCAGGCCCACCTTGTGCCCCCTGCCAAGTGAGACCCCCTTACCCAGGCCGCACTCGATGCTGTCCGGTGGGGGAATCCCTCAGCCAGGCCCCGCTTGCCCCCAGCTACCAGTGAAGCCCCCTCACCAAGGCCAGGATCACCCTTGCCGCACCGAGGGCCCCTCACCCGGCCACCATCTCCCCCGACGATGCCCCATATAGCTCCCTCGTTGGCCGCCATCTCCGGGACGGCGCCAAGTGCCCCTCACTCCCCAGGGCGCCTCCCTAGACGCCCCGAGCGAGGGGCCCCGTCGTCACTCTTGCTGCCCTCCCCAGCCCCGGGCCAAGGTCCGTTCCCCAAGCGAAAACCTCATCGTTGGGGGAGCTCATGCCTCCGTGGAGCCCAGCCGCCCGACACGGAGAGGACGTTCCTCAGGACTGAAGGGCGCTGAAACCCTGGTTGGGATGGAGGGGGGGGGGCACTCTGCAACCATGGCAGCAGTGCGCACCTGCCCCAGCCCGCCAATCGGTGCGCACCTTTGAGTCCCACGCCACAAAGCACCCCGCCTCTCATTTACAGCCTGGTCCTTGAAGGGCCGGCCATGAGGCGCATGCTGATTGGCCAGGGTGGGAGAGGGCCCGAGGGGCTGCAGCAGGCGCCTGCCAGGTGCTGAGGCGTTGGGAGGCCCATGAGGTGGTGGATCCGGGTCGAAGGCCCTGGTGCAACCACTTCCAGTGCCTCCTCCGCTGAGCCTCAGTTTACCATCTCTGAAAGGCAGAAGTCGCAGCCCTTCTCTCCCGGGGTTGTGAAGACGAAATGCAATGATGAATGTAAAGCACCTGGGGCAGAAAAGAGACGCCATCCTATACTCCCACACGAGACTAACAACCCACTAGGCAATGGACAGAGGATGTGAACGGTTTGTCAGGGGTTGGCCGACCTCTTCCGCAAAGGGCCAGACGGTAAATAATTTCCCCTTTGCAGGCCGTGTGGTCTCCATTGAAACAACTCCCCTCTCCCATGTGGCGGGAAAGCTGCCCTAGCCGATATGTGAACTAATCAGTGTAGCTGGGCTCCAATCCAACTTTGTTGGCTGGCTTTGGGTCGCCGACCACAGTTTGCAGACCTCCGCATTAATTCAAAGGAGAAGGAATTCCAATGCTCATCGTCACTCATCTGGAGATGCAAAGTAAAACCACAAATCAATGGTCACACGTCAGATTTGTAAAACTTAAAGAGCATAACAAGTCCGAGGTGATGAGGAAACCGGTGCTGTTCCACACCGCTGGCGGGCACATACATGGGGACAGCCACTTGGCAGGGTAGTTTGGAAGAATCTATGAATAGCAAATTGTACACTCACTCAGCGTCTATGATAAACGGAGAAAACATTGACGTTGTCAAGGATTCATTTCACTTGGATCTCCAATCAAAGCCCGTGGAAGCAGCGTCAAGAAACCAAAAGACGCATTGCGTTGGGCAAATCTGCTGCAGAAGACCTCTCTCAAGCATTGAAAAGCAAGGATGTCGCTTTGAGGGCTAAGGTGCGCCTGAGTATTTTCAATCACCTCATATACATGCGGAAGCTGGACAACGAACAAGGAAGACGGAAGAAGAATTGATGCCTTTGAATTATGGTGTCGGCGAAGAACACTGAATATACCTTGGACTGCCAGAAGAACGAACAAATCGGTCTTGGAAGAAGTACAGCCGGGATGCTCATTAGAAGCGAGGATGGTGAGACGTTGTCTCGCATACTTTTGGACATGTTATCGGAAGGGATCAGTCCCTGGAGAAGGACATCACGCTTGGTAAAGTAGACGGTCAGCGAAAAAGAGCATGTCCCGGTACTGATTTATTTAAGCATTGCTCTATTTCCTGACATTTAGAGCTTTTGTCCAAAATTCTTACAATCTCAAACGGTGCTTTTTAACAAGCCTTCTGGTACATACGTGCCATGTGCGTATGTATTTCTGTAGCACGGATGCATAGAGGTGGCGTGATGCCGTGAGGTGCCAATGTGGGTCTTTTCTATTTTCCTGGAATTGGTTATTAAAGTTCACAGCTGTGGGGAGAAAAAAGTCCTGAAGATAGCTCCCATTCTAAAGTAAAAAAAGACCACCTGTCCAAGACCAACCACCTCCTGAGGGGAATTGCCAAAAGCTGCCATTTCAGAGGAGCCCCTTCCACAGCATCTTCATAAAGAGGGTTAGAGTGGAAGAGTCACCTTTGGGTAGGGTAGTCACCTTTGCGAGAAACCACCCTTATCCTTCTCATAGTTCCCCCCAAATTGGGGAGGGTACAAGGGCAAGCACCTCACTTGCACAGCTGTGGGAGTCTGCAAAAAGCATAAGCTGGCATTTCGTTCCTGGTTGGGCATTAGCTGAGCCACTCGACTTTCCAGCCCACCTCAGTACTTTCAGAGTGGTGGGAAGAAAAGCAGATTGCTGCAGTGTGAGGGAGAGGTGTGCAATGCAACTGCCAGCTGAGGGCCAACTGCTCAACTAAATTGATTATCCGAATGTTTGATTTTTACAGCCCCCCCAAAAGGGCTGCACCGATTTGCGCTCCCACCAACGGTACTTCCCCAAGCCCTAATCCACGCTAAATGTTTCTCATTTGTGTTAATATGATAAGTGAAAAGTGATTTTCTTGTTGTTGTTTAAACGCGAATGTTTGTTTCTTCTCTACTGAACTGTGTATTTGTACCTCCAAAGTTAGGCAACGGTCCACAAGATTTCCCTAAGTCCTGACACCAGCTGCAAGTTTGAGGGTCCCCAGGACCACCCTCAGGTTCGATAATTCACTGGAAGTGTTCACAGAGTTCACTGTAAGTTGTTATTCTCACAGCTACCGTTCATTACAGTGGAAGGATACAGATTAAAACTGGCCAAGAGAAGAGATGCAAATGGGACAGAGTCCAGGAAAGTTCCAAACACAGAGCGTCCAGTTGCCCTCTCCCCAGTGGGGCCACAGACAGCGTTAGCTCCTCCCAGAAGTGATGTATGACAATACGCATGGAGCGTCGCCAACCAAAGAAGCGCACCCGAGCCTTGGCGTTCAACGTTTTTATTTGTAGCTCAATCACGTAGACATGATTGACTTCCCACCTGGCTGACCTTTAGCCTCCAGCCCTTCCAGAGGGAGAGCAGATACCACATGGCCCAAAGTCCCCGTCGTAAATCGCATTGTTAGACTCTCTGGCGTGGCCTAACGCCCCCTGATAAACAAAGGCACTCTTTTCAAGCAGGACATTCCATGGGCCTAGAGGTCATCTCCCAGGAGCTGAGGGCAAAGGCCAGACCTCTCTTCGGGTAAGGTTAATCCTTTGCTACGCAGTGCCCTCCGGCCGTTTTCCTACTGGAGTGTTTATCTTTCACCTGAGTCATCTGCAAGAGGTTTTATGTAGAAAGACTATTGTTTTTCCGCTGTGTGTGTCGCCAGCCTTGCTCCTCGTGTGTGCCTTGTATTTTATTTTCATTTAAGATGCAGGCGACTCAGCAGTTTTGCATTTCTGTGTCATCAGATCTCTGCCTGTGGGTGACTTATTCCATTAGGTTTACGCCTTGAAAGTCCTTTTGCATTCCACAAGTGTTCACTCTCAGATACAAAACTTCCAGGGCACCTAAAGCCATTGTTGTGTCACTGTCCGTCAGGACTTGATCCTACACGCTACCCCCCTGAGGGCAGCTTTCACATCCTCATTTCTCAGGGTGTAGATGAGGGGATTTAACACTGGGGTCACTGCTGCATAAAATAGAGAGACGATTTTGTCCCTATCTTGGGACTTTTTGTTCTGGGGTGTCACATAAATATACGCGAGTGTCCCAAAGTAGATGGCGACCACAACCAGGGGAGAGCCACACGCGGAAAAGGCTTTAAGCCTCATCGTAATTGGGTGGATTCTTAAGACAGCCCTGAGGATACCAAGGTAAGAGGTCAGAATGAAAATTAGAGGTACTGGCCTTGAAATGACAGCACATACCATCACTGCAACCTCTAGGGAAACGGTGTGAGGACAGAGCAATTTAAAGGTGGCTTGGACTTCACAGGAAAAGTGATCGATTGCATTATGCCCACAGAAGCTGATGGGAAAGAGCAGAATGGGCATAACAGTGAGCAGGAAGGCTGTCGTCCATGCAACCAGAGCCATTAAAATGCAGGCTCGGGAAGACATGACCAGGTTGTACCCGAGTGGGCTTGAGATTGCCACAAATCGGCCGTAAGCCATAATGGCAAGAAGGAAACACTCAGCCCGTGCCAAGAAGGCTCGAATGGCAAGTTGGGCAAAGCAGGACCTGCAGGAGATGGTGGGGAAGTTCTGCAGTGAGTTCACCACGACCAGAGGCACAGCACTGGTGGAGAAAAGGATATCCCGTAAAGATAAGTTACCATGGAAGGAATGCATGGGGGTGTGGAGCTGAGAATTGGCTCCTACCAGGAAAACGCTCATGCTGTTTCCTGCTAAAGTAACTCTGTAGAGAAACATCAGTGCCCAGAAGAGGACACTCTGGGATGGGGGGTGTTTGGACAGTCCCACGAGAATGAATTCAGTCATCTTGGTGTGGTTTTCAATTTCCTGGGACTTCCTCTCCTCTATCCACAGCTGCAAGAGGGGAGAAAAAGCAGGCAGATAAATCAGCTTTGTCAACAAGGAATGCACTGATAAACACTCAGGTTGGTAAAAGTTCAGCAGCCCTCGAAAAGATCTCATCTCTGAAGTTTTTAGCCCCTAACCCACCAACAGCTTCAGTAACCCACCCCCACCGTTGCATTCCCTGTTGGGAAAACAAAAAGGCAATCTTCCAAGGGGCGGGGGGGGGGGCGGGGCGGAGATCAGGATCCCTGAACTTGTGTGAACGCGATTTTTCCTTTAAGGAGATGAGACCTGACCCCAGGTGGAAACCGACTGCCTTGTGATTCAGGCTCTTGGTTTTGGAGAGGACAGAGGAAGCAGAAAGATGAAAGTGTGGTAGCACAGGAAAAGGTCCTGAGGACAACATTTGGATTCACTCGCGCTCACCACTCAAGGTCCTGTGTCCCTTCCCACTGTGAGGCTGAGACTAAAAGACCTGTAAGGGTTTTCTCCTGCCTCTTCAACTGGCAACTCATAACCCTGCAGGGTAAAGAAAGAGAGAAAGGGAAACTTGGAAGGTCTGGCTACTCAGGCAGGGGAGGAACCCATGGAGGGCCAGCTAAGGACTGTCCTGTTGGGTGTCTTTTTGTTCCCTTTTGACTCTTCCTTACACGGGAGCAAGTGAGGGAGCAGGCCATCCAGGCCGGTGCTGCTCCAGGCTTTGTTGTAAATGTTCTCTTTCTATAGCAAGATCTGACTAGAGTGGTGAGATCTGAGATCTTGGTGCGGGCTTGGTGAACGAGACAGAGTTGGCCACAGATACACGTCTGACTCCCACATCTCTTCACCTATTACATAAAAAAAAAAAAAAATTATATATATATATATATATATAATATGTGTATATAATTTATAACAAACAAATCTCCAGCCCCACTTCTTCAGATTTATATCTCCATTTGTGCATTTGCTATCACCTTAAATACCACTTGAGAAATGTTAGACTCATGATTTTGTCCCCCACCCCTCTGCATTGTTAGTAATGTTTTGTATACTGTTTATGCCATGTGTAAGGGCTTCTAACAGTATACAAAACATTATAAAGAATGTAGAAGAAAAACTAGATAACTGGGAGCTCCTAAAAATCAAACACCTATGCTCATCCAAAGACTTCACCAAAAGAGTAAAAAGACTACCTACGGACTGGGAAAAAGTTTTTAGCTATGATATTTTTGATCAGCACCTGATCTCTGAAATCCACAGGATAGTGCAAAAAATGAACTGCAAAAAGGTAAATAACCCAACTAAAAAATGGGAAAAAGATATGAAAAGACTCTTCAGTAAAGAAGGCATTCAGGTAGCTAACAGATGCATGAGGAAATGCTCACGATTATTAGCCATTAGAGAAATGCAGATCAAAACTACAATGAGATTTCATCGCACTCCAACAAGGCTGACATTCATCCAAAAAACACAAAACAATGAATATTAGAGAGGCTGTGGAGAGATTGGAACACTTTTACACTGTTGGTGGGAATGTAAAATGATACAACCACTTTGGAAATCAATTTGGCACTTCTTTAAAAAGCTAGAAATAGAACTACCATATGATCCAGCAATCCCACTCCTTGGAATATATCCTAGAGAAATAAGAGCCTTTACACAAACAGATATTTGCACATCCATGTTCATTGCAGCACTGTTTACAAAAGCAAAAAGATGGAAGCGACAAAGAAGCCCAACCAAGGGTGAATGGGTAAATAAATTATGGTATATTCACACAGTGGAATACTATACATCGATAAAGAACAGTGATGAATCTGTGAAACATATCCTAACATGGAGGAATCTGGAAGGCATTATGCTAAGTGAAATCAGTCAGTTGCGAAAGGACAAGTATTGTGTAAGACCACTATTATAAGAACTCAAGAAATGGTTTAAACATAGAAGAAAATATTCTTTAATGGTTATGGGGGGGGAGGGAGCATGGGAGTGGGGTATTCACTAATTAGATAGTAGATAAGAACGACTCTAGGTAAAGGGAAAGACAACACACAATACAGGCGAAGTCAGCACAACTGGACTAAACAAAAAGCAAAGAAGTTTCCGGAACAAACTGAATGCTTCAAAGTCCAGCATAGCAGGAGTGGAGATTTGGGGACCATGGTCTCAGGGACATCTAAGTCAATTGGCATAATAAAATCTATTAAGAAAACATTCTACATCCCACCTTGGAGAGAGACTTCTGGGGTCTTAAACTCTAGCAAGTGGCCATCTAAGATGCATCAATTTGTCTCAACCCACCTGGATCAAGGGAGAACGAAGATCACCAAGGACATAAGGTAATTACGAGCCCAGGAGATAGAAAGGGCCACATAAACCAGAGACTACATCATCCTGAGACCAGAAGAGCTAGATGGTGCCCGGCTACAACCAATGGCTGCTGTGACAGGGAACACAACAGAGAACCCCTGAGGGAGCAGGAGAGCAGTGGGATGCAGACCTCAAATTCTCATAAAAAGACCAGACTTAATGGTCTGACTGAGACTAGAAGGACCCCGGTGGTCATGGCTCCCAGACTTTCTGTTGGCCCAGGACAGGAACCATTCCTACAGCCAACTCTTCAGACAGGGATTGGACTGGACAGTGGGTGGGAGAGGGTTGCTGGTAAGGAGTGAGCTTCTTGGATCAGGGGGACACTTGAGACTATGTTGGCATCTCCTGCCCAGAGGGGAGATGAGAGGGCGGAGGGGGTTCGAAGTGGAGGAATGGACACAAAAAGAGAGAGTGGAGGGAGAGAGCGGCCTGTCTCATTAGGGGGAGAGTAATTGGGAGTATATGGGTTTTTGTGTGAGAGACTGACTTGATTTGTACACTTTCACTTAAAGCACAATAAAAATTATAAAAAAATTTTTTCTAGAATCAAATGAGAATGAAAACACATCATACCAAAACCTTTAGGACACAGCAAAGGCAGTCCTCAGCGGTCAATTTATAGCAATAGATGCACACATCAAAAAAGAAGAAAGGGACAAAATCAAAACATTAGCTACACAGCTTGAACAAACAGAAAGAACTGCCAAAGAAGCCCACAGCCAGCAGAAGAAAGGAAATAATAAAGATCAGAGCAGAAATAAATGAAATAGAGAATAGAAAAATAATAGAAAGAATCAACAAAACCAAAAGTTGGTTCTTTGAAAGGATCAAGAGAATCAACAAACCACTGGCTAAATTGACAAAAGAAAAACAGGAAAGAATGCAAATAATCCCAGTAAGAAATGAAATGAGGGCCTTACAACAGACCCAACTGAAATAAAAAGGATCATAAGAGAGTATTACGAAAAACTATACTCTAACAAATTTGAAAACCTAGGGGAAATGGACAAATTTCTAGGAACACACTACCTACCCAAACTAAAACAAAATGATGTTGAAAATCTGAAGAGACCCATAACAAGAGAAGAAGTTGACAAGACAATTAAAAAAAACTCTCAACAAAAAAAGCCCTGGCCCAGATGGCTTTACTGGTGAATTCTACCAAACATTCAGAGAAGAGCTTATGCCAGTACTAATCAAACTATTTCAGAACATAGACAAAGAAGCAATACTTCCAAATTTATTCTATGAATCCAGCATAACCCTGATATGAAAACCAGGCAAAGACACCACAAAAAAAGAAAATTATAGACCAATATCTCTCATGAATATAGATGCAAAAAATTCTAACGAAATTCTAGCCAATAGAATTCAGCATCATATAAAAAAAAAATAATACACCACGGCCAAATAGGATTCATACCAGGTGTGCAAGGATGGTTCAACATTAGAAAATCAATCAGTGTAATCCACCACGTAAATAAAAAGAAAGAAAAGAATCACATGATCATCTCAATCGAGGCAGAAAAGGCATTTGACAAAGTCCAACACCCATTCCTGATAAAAATTCTGTATGAAATATGTATAGAAGGGTAATTTCTCGACATAATAAAGGACACATGCAAAACCAAAGGCCAACATCATTGTTAACGGAGAGAGACTGAAAACATTCCCCTTGAGAACAGGAAAAAGACAAGGATGCCCTTTATCACAGCTCTTATTTAACATTGTGTTGCAAGTCCTAGCTAGAGCAAAAAGGCAGGAAACAGAATTAAAGACCATCCAGACTGGTAATGAAGAAGTTAAACTGTCCCTATTTGTGGCTATGCATAAAAAACCCAAAAGACTCCACAAGAAAACTATTGGAGCTAATAGAAAGATTCAGCAGTGTAGCAGGATACAAGATAAAAGTACAAAAATCAGTTGGATTCCTATACACCAATAAAGAGAACTATGAAAAGGAAATCAGGAAAGCAATACCATTTATAATAGCCCCTCCCCCAAATAAAATATCTGGGAAAAAAATCTAACCAGGGATGTAAAAGACCTATAAAAATAAAAATATAGGCGGGGCCAAGATGGCGGACTAGGTGGACGCTACCGAGGATCCCTCTTGCAACAAAGACTCGGAAAAACAAGTGAATCGATCACATACATAACAATCTACGAACTCTGAACAAGAAACACAGATTTAGAGATGGAGAACAAAAAAATACGGGGAGACAATGATTGTTTTCAGAGCCAGGAGCCAGCGTACCAGGCAGGTGACCTTCGGAGCCCGATTTGGGGCAGAGCCCAGGGGGGCAGACGGCACAGACAAGGGGCCCAGCCCTAGCCCCTGAACTCACCCGGGAGGGAGCCCAGCCAGTTGGCGTGGGTGGCGTGGCAGCACAGCCGGTGGGAGAAGTCCCCGGGAGGCAGTGGCTGGTCTTGGAGCGGGGAGAGCGGCGTCCCAGCCGGGAAGTGCAGTTTCGGGGCAGGCGTGGGGAGCTGCTCCGCTCTCCTGAGCTGACCCGGGGGGGGACCAGCCGGTTTGTGGGGGCAGCGTGCTATGCGGCTGGCGGGACAGGGAGTCCCCGGGAGGCAGCGACTGATTTTGGAGTCGGGAGTGCACCGTCCCAGTAGGGGAGCCTTAACCTTGGGGGTGGGGCTGACAGCGGAGGATCTGACCGTGACTCAAGCGGGCCAGACCCCCCGGGGGGAATCTCCACACAGCCAGTACATATAGGCGACGCGCCCCGTGGAAATCTCACATATAATAGTCATTCCAAGCAAGACAAGCAACTCTGGCTATATTTGGAGGTGCTACTCTCCTAGCTCTCTGATCCCTCCCCCACCCTCCCCAAGAGGCTCCATTAACATCCAAATAGCCTGAGCCAGAGGGAGAACTCTGATGGGGATCTGACTGCATTTTTTTAGCGGATTTTCTGGAAAAACTAGTTTCCCAGTGATGGCTCGGAGACAGCAGTCCATATCAAACCACATAAAGAAGCAGACCATGACAGCTTCTCCAACCCCTCAAACAAAAGAATCAAAATCTTTCCCAAATGAAGATACAATCCTGGAATTATCAGATACAGAATACAAAAAACTAATTTACAGAATGGTTCAAGAGATCACAAATGAAATAAGGCAAACTGCAGAAAAAGCCAAGGAACACACTGATAAAACTGTTGAAGAACTCAAAAAGATTATTCAAGAACATAGTGGAAAAATTAATAAGTTGCAAGAATCCATAGAGAGACAGCATGTAGAAATCCAAAAGATTAACAATAAAATTACAGAATCAGACAACGCAATAGGAAGTCAGAGGAGCAGACTCGAGCAATTAGAATGCAGACTGGGACATCTGGAGGACCAGGAAATCAACACCAACATAGCTGAAAAAAATCAGATAAAAGAATTAAAAAAAATGAAGAAACCCTAAGAATCATGTGGGACTCTATCAAGAAGGATAACTTGTGAGTGATTGGAGTCCCAGAACAGGGAGAGGGGACAGAAAACACAGAGAAAATAGTTGAAGAACTCCTGACACAAAACTTCCCTGACATCATGAAAGACGAAAGGATATCTATCCAAGATGCTCATCGAACCCCATTTAAGATTGATCCAAAAAGAAAAACACCAAGACATATTATCATCAAACTCACCAAAACCAAAGATAAACAGAAAAATTTAAAAGCAGCCAGGGAGAAAAGAAAGGTTTCCTTCAAGGGAGAACCAATAAGAACAATTTCAGACTACTCAGCAGAAACCACGCAGGCAAGAAGGGAATGGGACGACATATACAGAGCACTGAAGGAGAAAAACTGCCAGCCAAGGATCATATATCCAGCAAAACTCTCTCTGAAATACGAAGGAGAAATTAAGATATTTACAGATAAACACAAGTTTAGAGAATTTGCAAAAACCAAACCAAAGCTACAAGAAATGCTAAAGGAGATTGTTTGGTCAGAAAACCAACAATATCAGGTACCAGCACAATACAAGGTCACAAAACAGAACGTCCTGATATCACCTCAAATAGGGAATTCACAAAAACAAACAAATTAAGATTAATTTTAATAAATAAATAAAATAATACACATAACAGGGAGTCATGGAAGTCAATAGGTAAAAGATCACAACAATCAAAAAGAGGGACTAAATACAGGAGGCATTGAACTGCCAGATGGAGAGCGATACAAGGCGATATAGAACGATACAAGTTAGGTTTTTACTTAGAAAAATAGGGGTAAATAATAAGGTAACCACAAAAAGGAATATCAATCCCATAACTCAAGATAAAAGCCAAGAAAAACGTAACGACTCAACTAACATAAAGTCAAACACTATGAAAATGAGGACCTCACAATTTACTAAGAAAAATGTCTCAGCACAAAAAAGTATGTGGAAAAATGAAATGGCCAACAACACACATGAAAAGGCATCAAAATGACAGCACTAAAAACTTATTTATCTATAATTACGCTGAATGTAAATGGACTAAATGCACCAATAAAGAGACAGAGAGTCTCGGACTGGACAAAGAAACACGATCCGTCTATATGCTGCCTACAAGAGACACACCTTAGACCTAGAGACACAAACAAACTAAAACTCAAAGGATGGAAAAAATATATCAAGCAAACAATAAGCAAAAAAGAAGAGGAGTAGCAATATTAATTTCTGACAAAATAGACTTTAGACTTAAATCCACCACAAAGGATAAAGAAGGACACTATCTAATGATAAAAGGGACAATTGATCAGGAAGACATAACCATATTAAATATTTATGCACCCAATGACAGGGCTGCAAGATACATAAATCAAATTTTAACAGAATTGAAAACTGAGATAGACACCTCCACAATTATAGTAGGAGACTTCAACACACCACTTTCGGAGAAGGACAGGACATCCAGTAAGAAGCTCAATAGAGACATGGAAGACCTACTTACAACAATCAACCAACTTGACCTCATTGACTTATACAGAACTCTCCACCCAACGGCTGCAAAATATACTTTTTTTTCTAGTGCACATGGAACATGCTCTAGAATAGACCACATATTAGGTCATAAAACAAACCTTTGCAGAGTCCAAAACATCGAAATATTACAAAGCATCTTCTCAGACCACAAGGCAATGAAACTAGAAATCAATAACAGAAAAACTAGGGAAAAGAAATCAAATACTTGGAAACTGAACAATACCCTCCTGAAAAAAGACTGGGTTATAGAAGACATCAAGGAGGGAATAAGGAAATTCATAGAATGAAACGAGAATGAACATACTTCCTATCAAAACCTCTGGGACACAGCAAAAGCAGTGCTCAGAGGCCAATTTATATCGATAAATGCACACATACAAAAAGAAGAAAGAGCCAAAATCAGAGAACTGTCCCTACAACTTGAACAAATAGAAAGGGAGCAACAAAAGAATCCATCAGGCACCAGAAGAAAACAAATAATAAAAATTAGAGCTGAACAAAATGAATTAGAGAACAGAAAAACAATTGAAAGAATTAACAAAACCAAAAGCTGGTTCTTTGAAAAAATTAACAAAATTGATAAACCATTGGCTAGACTGACTAAAGAAATATAGGAAAGGAAACAAATAACCCGAATAAGAAACGAGAAGGACCACATCACAACAGAATCAAATGAAATTAAAAGAATCATTTCAGTTTTTTTTTTTTTCAGATTACTACGAAAAATTGTACTCTAACAAATTTGAAAACCTAGAAGAAATGGATGAATTCTTGGAAAATTACTACCTACCTAAACTAACACATTCAGAAGTAGAACAACTAAATAGACCCATAACAAAAAAAGAGATTGAAAGGGTAATCAAAAAACTTCCAACAAAAAAAGCCCTGGCCCGGAAGGCTTCACGGCAGAGTTCTACCAAACTTTCAGAGAAGAGTTAACACCACTACTACTGAAGGTATTTCAAAGCATAGAAAATGACGGAACACTACCCAACTCATTCTATGAAGCTACCATCTCCCTGATACCAAAACCAGGTAAAGACATTACAAAAAAAGAAAATTATAGACCTATATCCCTCATGAACATAGATGCAAAAATCCTCAACAAAATTCTAGCCAATAGAATCCAACAACACATCAAAAAAATAATACACCCTGATCAAGTGGGATTTATACCAGGGATGCAAGGCTGGTTTAATATCAGAAAAACCATTAATGTAATCCATCACATAAATAAAACAAAAGATAAAAACCACATGATCTTATCAATTGATGCAGAAAAGGCATTTGACAAAGTTCAACACCCATTTATGATAAAAACTCTCAGTAAAATAGGAATTGAAGGAAAATTCCTCAACATAATAAAGGGCATCTATGCAAAGCCAACAGCCAATATCACTCTAAATGGAGAGAACCTGAAAGCATTTCCCTTGAGAACGGGAACCAGACAAGGATGCCCTTTATCATCGCTCTTATTCAATATCGTACTTGAAGTCCTAGCCAGGGCAATTAGGCTCGACAAAGAAATAAAGGGTATCCGGATTGGCAAGGAGGAAGTAAAGTTATCACTATTTGCAGATGACATGATCTTATACACAGAAAACCCTAAGGAATCCTCCAGAAAACTACTGAAACTAATAGAAGAGTTTGGCAGAGTCTCAGGTTATAAGATAAACATACAAAAATCCCTTGGATTCCTCTACATCAACAAAAAGAACATCGAAGAGGAAATCACCAAATCAATAGCATTCACAGTAGCCCCCAAGAAGATAAAATACTTAGGAATAAATCTTACCAAGGATGTAAAAGACCTATACAAAGAAAACTACAAAGCTCTACTACAAGAAATTCAGAAGGACATACTTAAGTGGAAAAACATACCTTGCTCATGGATAAGAAGACTTAACATAGTAAAAATGTCTATTCTACCAAAAGCCATCTATACATATAACGCACTTCCGATCCAAATTCCAATGTCATATTTTAAGGGGATAGAGAAACAAATCATCAATTTCATATGGAAGGGAAAGAAGCCCCGGATAAGCAAAGCATTACTGAAAAAGAAGAAGAAAGTGGGAGGCCTCACTCTACCTGATTTCAGAACCTATTATACAGCCACAGTAGTCAAAACAGCCTGGTACTGGTACAACAACAGGCACATAGACCAATGGAACAGAATTGAGAACCCAGATATAAATCCATCCACCTATGAGCAGCTGATATTTGACAAAGGACCAGTGTCAGTTAATTGGGGAAAAGATAGTCTTTTTAACAAATGGTGCTGGCCTAACCGGATATCCATTTGCAAAAAAATGAAACAGGACCCATACCTCACACCAAGCACAAAAACTAACTTCAAGTGGATCAAAGACCTAAACATAAAGACTAAAACGATAAAGATCATGGAAGAAAAAATAGGGACAACCTTAGGAGCCCTAATACAAGGCATAAACAGAAAACAAAACATTACCAAAAATGATGAAGAGAAACCAGATAACTGGGCGCTCCTAAAAATCAAGCACCTATGCTCATCTAAAGACTTCACCAAAAGAGTAAAAAGACCACCTACAGACTGGGAAAGAATTTTCAGCTATGACATCTCAGACCAGCGCCTGATCTCTAAAATCTACATGATTCTGTCAAAACTCAACCACAAAAAGACAAACAACCCAATCAAGAAGTGGGCAAAGGATATGAACACACACTTCTCTAAAGAAGATATTCAGGCAGCCAACAGATACATGAGAAAATGCTCTCGATCATTAGCCATTAGAGAAATGCAAATTAAAACTATGATGAGATTCCATCTCACACCAACTAGGCTGGCATTAATCCAAAAAACACAAAATAATAAATGTTGGAGAGGCTGTGGAGAGATTGGAACTCTTATACACTGCTGGTGGGAATGTCAAATGGTACAACCACTTTGGAAATCTATCTGGCGTTATCTTAAACAGTTAGAAATAGAACTACCATACAACCCAGAAATCCCACTCCTTGGAATATACCCTAGAGATACAAGAGCCTTCACACAAACAGATATATACACACCCATGTTTATTGCAGCTCTGTTTACAATAGCAAAAAGCTGGAAGCAACCAAGGTGTCCGTCAAGGGATGAATGGGTAAATAAATTGTGGTATATTCACACAATGGAATACTATGCATCGATAAAGAACAGTGACAAATCTGTGAAACATTTCATAACAAGGAGGAACCTGGAAGGCATTATGCTGAGCGAAATTAGTCAGAGGCAAAAGGACAAATATTGTATAAGACCACTAGTATAAGATCTTGAGAAATAGTATAAACTGAGAAGAACACATACTTTTGTGGTTACGAGGGGGGGAGGGAGGGAGGGAGGGAGAGGGATTTTTATTGATTAATCAGTAGATAAGAACTACTTTGGGTGAAGGGAAAGACAACACTCAATACATGGAAGGTCAGCTCAATTGGACTGGACTAAAAGCAAAGAAGTTTCCGGGATAAAATGAATGCTTCAAAGGTCAGCGGAGCAGGGGCAGGAGTCTGGGGAACATGGCTTGAGGGGACTTCTAAGTCAATTGGCAAAATAATTCTATTATGAAAACAGTCTGCATCCCACTTTGAAATGTGGCATCTGGGGTCTTAAATGCTAACAAGCGGCCATCTAAGATGCATCAACTGATCTCAAACCACCTGGAGCAAGGGAAAATGAAGAACACCAAGGTCACACGACAACTAAGAGCCCAAGAGACAGAAAGGGCCACATGAACCAGAGACCTACATCATCCTGAGACCAGAAGAACTAGTTGGTGCCCGGCCACAATCAATGACTGCCCTGTCAGGGAGCATAACAGAGAACTCCTGAGGGAGCAGGAGATCAGTGGGATGCAGACCCCAAATTCTCATAAAAAGACCATACTTAATGGTCTGACTGCGACTAGAGGAATCCCGGCAGCAATGATCCCCAAACCTTCTGTTGGCACAGGACAGGAACCATCCCCGAAGACAACTCATCCGACATGAAAGGGACTGGTGAGCGGGGGGTGGGGAGAGATGATGCTGATGAAGAGAGAGCTAATTAAATCAGGTGGACACTTGAAAGTGTGTTGGCAAGTCTTGTCTGGAGGGGGGATGGGAAGATAGAGAGAGAGGGAAGCTGGCAAAATTGTCACGAAACGAGAGACTGAAAGGGCTGACTCAATAGGGGGAGAGCAAGTGGGAGAAGGGAGTAAGATGTATGTAAACTTACGTGTGACAGACTGATTGGATTTGTAAATGTTCACTTGAAGCTTAATAAAAGTTAATTAAAAATAAATAAATAAATATATATATAAAACTCTACTGCAAGAATCCAAAAGAGATCTACATAAACGGAAAAACATACCATGTTCATGGATAGGTAGAATCAACATTATGAAAATGACAGTTCTACCAAAAGCGATTTACAAATAAAATGCAATCCCTATCCAAATACCAACAGCATTCTTGAAAGGGATGGAAAAATTTATCATTAACTTTATACCGAAAAGGAAGAAGCCCCAGATAAGTAAAGCACTATTGAAGGGGGAGGACTCTCACTACTTGACCTCAGAACCTACTGTGGAGTTACAGTAGCCAAAACAGCCTGGTACTGGGTACAACAACAGATACATTGGCCAATAGAACAGAATTGAGAACCCAGGTGTAAATCCATCCACCTATGGTCACCTGATCTTTGACAAGTGCCCAAAGTCCATCAAATGGGAAAAAGCCAGTCTTTTTAACAAATGGTACTGGCAAAACTGGATGCTCATGTGCAAAAAAATGAAACAGGACCCATACCTCACACCATATACAAAAACTAACTCAAACTGGATCAAAGACCTAAATATAAAGCCAAAAACCAAGAAGTTCATAGAAGAAAAAATAGGATCAATAGTGGAGGCCATAATACATGGCATTAACAGCATGCAATCTACAACCAACAACACACAAACTCCAGAGGATGAGCTAGATAACTGGTATCTTCTAAAAATTAAATACTTGTGCTCATCAAAAGACTTCAACAAAAGAGTAAAAAGGGAACCTACAGACTGGGAAAAAAAATTTGGCTATTACAAATCAGACAAAGATCTAATCTCTAAAATCTACAAGAGAACCCAACAGCTCTACAACAAAAAGACAAATAATCCACTTAAAAAATGGGCAAAGGAAATGAACAGACACTTAACCAAAGAAGACATTCAAGCGGCCAACAGACTTTAGCCATCAGAGAAATGCAAATGAAAACCACAATGAGATACCATCTCACACCGGCATTACTGGCACGAATCAATAAAACAGAATATAATGAATGTTGGAGAGGCTGCGGGGAGATCAGAAATTTTATGCAGTGCTGGTCGGAACTCAAAATGATACAACCATTTCTGAAAATGATACGGTGCTTCCTTAGAAAGCTAGAAATAGAAATACCATATGATCCAGCAATCTCACTCCTAGGAATCTATACTAGAGAAATAAGAGTCATCACATGAATAGATAAATGTACACCCATGTTCATTGCAGCGTTGTTCACAATAGCAAAAAGGTGGAAACAACCTAGGTGCCCATCAACAAATGAATGGATAAACAAACTGTGGTACATATACACAATGCACCAATAAAGAACAACTATGTATCTGTGAAGCATCTCTTAACATGGATGAATCTGCAGGGCATTATGCTGAGTGAAATAAGTCAATCACAAAAGGACAAATATTGTATGAGACCACCACTGTAAAATTCATGAGAAGGCTTACACACAAAAAGAAACAATCTTTGAGGGTTATGAGGGAGGTGACTGGTGGGGATGGAAAAACACTTAATAGATAAGTGGTAACTTTGGCGAAAGATAAGACAGTGTACAATATTGGGGAAGTCAGCACAAATTGTGCAAGACAAGGCCATGGTAGCTCCATAGACACATCCAAACTCCCTGAGGGACCGAATTGCTGGACTGAGGGCTGTGGGGACATGGCCTCGGGGAACATCTAGCTCAACTGGCATAACACAGTTTATAAAGAAAGTGTTCTACATTCTGCTTTGGTGAGTAGCGTCTGGGGTCTCAAAAGCCTGTGAGCGGCCATCTAGGATACTCCACTGGTCTTACCCCTTTGGAAGCAAGGAAGAATGAAGAAAACTAAAGATAGAAGGGAAAGATGAGTCCAAAGGACTAATGGACCACATTTACCACGGCCTCTATCAGACTGAGTCCAGTACAACTACATGGTGCCCAACTGCCGCCCCTGACAGGGATCACAATACAGGGTCCCAGACAGAGCTGGAAAACAATGCAGAACAAAATTCTAACTCAAAAAGAAAGACCAGGCTTGCTGGCCTGACAGAGACTGGAGAAACCCTGACAGTATGGCCCCCAGACACTCTTTCAGTTCAGTAATCAGGTCACTCCTGAGGTTCACCCCTCAGCCAAAGATTGAACAGGCCCATGGAACAAACAAGACTAAAGGGGCACACCAGCCCTGGGGTAGGGACTGGAAGGTAGGAGGGAACAGGAAAGTTGGTAATAGGTAACCCAGGGCTGAGAAAGGAAAGTGTTGACATGTTGTGGGGTTTGTAACCAATGTCATACAACAATGTGTGTACTAACTATTTAATGAGATACTAGTGTGTTCTGTAAACCTTCATCTAAAGTTAAAAAAAAAAGAGCAGGTTTGGCGATATTAATCTGACAGCATAGACTTTAAAGTAAAATCCACCACAGAGAATGAGGAAGGACACTATATAATGATTAAAGGGTCAATACACCAGGAGGGCATAACAATAATATTTACAGACACAACAACAGGGCACCAAAACATATAAAACAAACTCTAACAGCATTGAAAAGAGAGATAGGCATCTCCATACTAATAGTAGGAGACTTCAATGCACCACTTTCAGTGAAGGACAGAACATCCAGAAAGAACCTCAATAAAGACACAAAAGATCTAAATGCCACAATCGACCAACTTGATCTCATAGACAAATACAGGACACTCCACCTAAAGAGCCAAGTATACTTTCTTTTCCAGTGCACATGGAACATTCTCTGGGGATAGACCACATATTAGGCCATGAAGCAAGCCTTAACACAATCCAAAACATCAAAATATTACAAAGCATCTTTTCTGACCATAAAGCAATGAAAGTAGAAATCAATAACAGAAAAAGCAAGGAAAAATAATCAAACACATGGAAACTAAACCACACTGTGCTCAAAAACTACTGGGTTATAGATGAAATTGAGGATGGAATAAAGAAATTCAGAGAATCAAATGAGAATGAAAACACATCCTACCAGAACCTTTGGGATACAGCAAAAGCAGTGCTCCGAGGCCAATTTATAGCAATAAAAGCACACATGCAAAAAGAAGAAAGGGCCAAAATTACAACATTAAACCTACAACTCAAACAAATAGAAAGAGAGAAGCAAAAGAAGTTCTAGGGCTCAAGAAGAAGGCAAATAGTAAAAATTTGAGCAGAATTAAATGCAATAGAAAAATAATTGAAGGAGTTAACAAGACCAAAACCTGGTTCTTTGAAAAGATCAACAAAATTGATAAACCATTGGCCAAACTGACAAAAGAAACACAGGAGAGGAAGCAAATAATATAAATAAGAAATGAGATAGGCCATATCACAACAGACACAACTGAAATTAAAAGAATCATAACAGAATACTATGAAAAATTTTACTCTAACAATTGGAAAACCTGGAGGAAATGGACAAATTTCTAGAAATACACTACCTACCTAAACTAACACAAACAGAGGTAGAACAACTAAATAAATCTATAACAAAAGAAGAGATTGAAAAGGTAATTAAAAAAAAAAGAACTCCCAACAAACAAAAGGCCTGGGCCCAGATGGTTTCACTGGAGAGTTCTACCAAACTTTCAGAAAAGAGTAAACACCACTACTACTAAAAGTATTTTAAGGGCATAGAAAATGATGGAATACTCCCAAACTCATTCTGTGAAGCCAGCATATCCCTGATACCAAAACCAGGTAAAGACACCACAAAAAAAGAAAACTACAGACCAATATCTCTCATGAACATAAGTGCAGAAATCCTCAACATTTCAGCCAATAGAATTCAACAACATATCTAAAAAAAAAAAAATTCACCATGACCAAGTGGGATTCATACCAGGTATGGAGGGATGGTTCAATATTAGAAAAACAATCAATGTAATCCATCACATAAGTAAAACAAAAGACAAAAAGCACATGATCTTATTAACTGATGCAGAAAAGGCATTTGACAAAATTCAACACACATGATAAAAAAAACTCTCAGCAAAATAGGAATAGAAAGGAAATTCTTCAACATAATAAAGGGTATTTATACAAAGCCAACAGCCAACATCATCCTAAATGGAGTGAGTCTGAAAGCATTCCCCCTGAGAACGAGAAGCAGAAAAGGATACCCTTTGTCACTACTCTTACTCAACATTGTGCTGGAGGTCCTAGCCAGAGCAGTTAGGGTAGATAAAGAAATAAAGGGCATTCAAATTGGTAAGGAGGAAGTAAAAGTATCTCTGTTTGCAGATGACAGACCTTATACACAGAAAACCCTAAGGAATTCTCAAGGAAACTACTGAAACTGATAGAAGAGTTCAGCAGAGTATCAGGATGAAAGATAAACACACAAAAATCAGTTGGATTCCTCTACACCAACAAAAAGAACATCAAAGAGGAAATCACCAAATCAATACCATTTATGATAGCCCCCAAGAAGATAAAACACTTAGGAATAAATCTAAGCAGGGATGTAAAAGACTTACACAAAGAAAACTACAAGACACTACTGCAAGAAAACAAAAGAAACGTACATAAGTGGAAAAACATACCTTGCTCATGAATAGAAAGACACAACATTGTGAAAAGGTCTATTCTACCCAAAGAGATCTACAGATACAATGCAATTCTGATCCAAATTCCAATGACATTCTTTAATGAGATGGAGAAACAAATCACCAACTTCATATGGAAAGGGAACAGGCCTCGGATACGTAAAGCATTACTGAAGAAGAACAACAACAAAGTGGGAGGCCTTACTCTACCTGATTTTAGAACCTATTATACCTCCATAGTAGTCAGAACAGCCTGGTACATAGACCAATGGGACAGAATTGAGAATCTGGACATAAATTCATCCATCCATCTATGAGCAGCTGATATTTAGCAAAGTCCGGAAGTCTTTTAATTGGGGAAGAGAAAATCTATTTAACAAATGGTGCTGGCATAACTGGATATCCAGCTGGGAAAAAAAAATGAAACAAGACCCATACCTCACACCATGCACAAAACTAACTCAAAATGGATCAAAGACCTGAATACAAAATCTGAAAAGATAAAGATCATGGAAGAAAACATAGGGACAACGCTAGGTGCCCTAATACTTGGCATAAACAGAATACAAACCATTACTAACAATGCACAAACACCAGAAAAGAAATAGATAACTCATACAATGTTCTGCTGCTATTAATAAGGTTTTCACTGGCTAATTCTTTTCAGAAGTACAGTGCCGGGTCCTTCTTCCCAGTCTGTCTTAGCCTGGAAGCTCAGCTGAAACCTGTCCTCCATGTGTGGCCCTGCTGGTATCTGAATACCAGTGGCATAGCTTCCAGCATCATGCAAGCTCCCACAGTACGACAAACTAACAGACATGTGACAGACACCTCAACATAAAGGAAACAAAAATCCTCACAACTGGACCAATAAGCAACATTATGGTTAATGGAGAAAAGATTGAAGTGGTCAAGGATTTAATTTTACTTGGATCCATAATCAACACCCATGGAAGTAGCAGTCAAGAAATCAAAAGATGCTTTGCATTGGACAAATCTGCTGCAAAGACCCTCTTTAAAGTGTTGAAAAGCAAAGATGTCACCCTGAAGACTAAGGTGCACCTGACCCAAGCCATGGCATTTTCAATCACATCATATGCTCGTGAAAGCTGGACAATGAATAAGGAAGACTGAAGAAGAATTGAATTGTGGTGTTGGTGAAGAATATTGACTATACCATGGACTGCCAAAAGAATGAACAAATCTGTCTTTGAAGAAGTTCAACCATAATGCTCCTTAGAAGTAAGGATGGTGAAACTGAGTTCTACCTACTTTGGGTATGCTGTCAGGAGGGATCGTCAGTGCCTGGTAAAGGACATCATGCTTGGTAAAGCACAGGGTCAGTGGAAAAGAGGAAGACCCTCAACGAGAGGGATTGACACAGTTGCTGCAACAATGGACTCAGGCATAGCAACGATTGTAAAGATGGCGCAGGACCCGGCCGTGTTTCGTTCTGTGATACATAGGGTCGCTATGAGTCAGAACGGACTCGATGGCACCTAACAGCAACAATGCTCATCCAATGACTTCACCAAAAGAGTAAAAATACAACCAACAGACTGGGAAAAAATTTTTGGCTATGACAAATCCTATCACTGTCTAATTTCTAAAATCTACAAGATACTGCAAAACCTCAACAACAAAAAGACAAATAACCCCATTAAAAAATGGGCAAAGGATATGAATGGGCACTTCACCAAGAAGACATTCAGGTGGCTAACAGATACATGAGGAAATGCTCTAGATCATTAGCCATTAGAGAAACGGAAATCAAAACTACAATGGGATACCATCTCACCCCAATAAGGGTAGCATTAATCCAAAAAACACAAAATAATAAATGTTGGAGAGGTTGTGGAGAGACTGGAACACTTATACACTGCTGGTGGGAGTGTAAAATGGTACACCGACTTTGGAAATCAATTTGGGACTTCCTTAAAAAGCTAGAAATAGAAGTACCATACGATCCAGCAATCCCACTCCTTAGAATATATCCTAGAGAAATAAGAGCCCTCACACTCGGCATTGTTCACAATAGCAGAAAGAGGGAAAGAACCTAGGTGCTCATCAACCAACGAATGGATAAACAAATTATGGTATATTCACACAATGAAATACTACACAACGATAAAGAACAATGATGAAATCTGCAAAACATCTCATAACATGGGTGAATCTGGAAGGCGTTATGCTGAGTGCAATTAGCTGCAAAAGGACAAATATTGTATGAAACCACTCTTATAAGAACTCAAGAAAAGGTTTAAACAGAGAAGAAAACATTCTTTGATGGTTATGAGGGTAGGGAGGGAGGGAGATGGGTGTTGACTAACTAGATAGTAGATAAGAATTATCTTAGGTGAAGGGAAGGACAGCACACAATACAGGGTAAGTCAGCACAACTGGACTAAACCAAAAGCTAAGAACTTTCCTGAATACAACCAAACACTTTGAGGGACAAAGTAGCAGAGGCAGGGGTCTGCAGACCATGGCTTCAGGGGACATCCAGGTCAATTTGTATAACACAGATTAGTAAGGAAATGTTCTGCATTCCACTTTGGTGAGTGGCGTCTGGGGTCTTAAAGGCTAGCAAGCGGCCATCTAAGGTACATCAATTGGTCCCAACTGACCTGGAGCAAAGGAGAATGAAGAACATCAAAGACACAAGGAAAACATTAGCCCAAGACACAGAAAGGGCCACATAAACCAGAGACTCCATAAGCCTGAAACCAGAAGAACTAGATGGTACCCGGCTACCACCAATGACCGCCCTGACAGGGAAAACAACAGGGAGTCCCTGACGGAGCAGGAGAAAAGTGAGTGCAGAACTCAAATTCTAGTGAAAACACCAGACTTAATGGTCTGACTGAGACTGGAGGGAGCCTGGAAGAGATGGTCCCCAGACTCTCTGTTAGCCCAGAACTGAAAACACTCCCGAAGTCAACACTTCAGACAAAGGTTACACTGGACTATAAGATATAAAATGATACTTATGAAGACAGTGCTTCTTAGGTCAAGTAGATAAATGAGACTAAATGGGCAGCTCCTGCCTGGGAGCAAGATGAGAAGGCAAAAAGGGACAGGAGCTGGTTGAATGGACACGGGAAATTTGGGGTGGAAAGGAGAAGTGTGCTGTCACATTATAGGGAGAGCAACTAGGGTCATATGACAATGTGTGTATAAATTTTTGGATGAGAAACTAACTTGAAGTGTAAACTTTCACTTAACGCACAGCAAAAAAAGTAAAAAGAAAAAAAATGAGCAAAGGACCTGAACAGACACTTCAATAAAGAGGACATTCGGGGGCAACAAACACTTGAAAAGATGCTCACAATCATTAGACATTCTTATTGTTGTTGTTAGGTGACGTCGTGTCAGTTCCAACAACAGAAGGAAACACTGCCGGGTCCTGTGCCATCCTCACAATCCTTGTTGTGCTTGAGCCCATCCTTGAGACCACCATGTCAATTCATTTCATTGATGACCTTTCTCTTTTTCTCTGACCTTCTACTTTACCAAGCATGATGTCCTTCTCCAAGGACTGATCCCTCTTAATGACATGTCCAAAGCATGTGAGACCAAGTCTCGACATCCTCCCTTCTAGGAGCATTCTGGCTGTACTACTTCCTAGACAGATTTTCTCGTTCTTTTGGCAGTCCTTGGTACAGTAAATATTCTTTGCCAACACCATAATTCAAGGTGTCAATTCTTCTTTGTCTTCCTTATTCATTGCCCAGCTTTCACATGCAAATGAGGCAATTGAAAACACCATGGCTGGGTCAGGTGCACCTTAATCTTCAAGGTGACATCTCTGCTTTTTAACACTTTAAAGAGACCTCTTCCAGCAGATATGCTCAACGAAATGCGTCCTTTGATTTTCTGATTGTTGCTTTCATGGGTGTTGATTGTGAATCCAAGTAGAATGAAGTCCTTGATAACTTCAATCTTTTCTCCATTTATCACGATGTTGCTTATTGGTCCAGTTGTGAGGATTTTTGTTTTCTTTATGTTGAGGTGTAATCCATACTGAAGGCCGTGGTCTTTGATGTTCATCAATAAGTGCTTCAAGTCCTCTTCACTTTAAGCAGACAAGATTGTGTCTTCTGCATATCCTGGGTTTTTCATAAGTCTTTCTCTCATCCTGATGCCCTGTTCTTCTTCATATAGTCCAGCTTCTAGGATTAATTGCGGAGCATACAGACTGAATAAGTATGGTGGAAGGATACAACCCTGAGGCACAGCTTTAAACCACACAGTATCTTCTTGTTCTGCCCGAACGACTGACTGCCTCTTGATCTACGTACAGGTTCCTTATGAGCCCAATTAAGTGTTCTGGAATTCTCATTCTCCACAACGTTCTCCATAATTGGTTATGATCCACACAGTCAAATGCCTTTGCATAGTTAATAAAACACAGGTAAACCTCTTTCTGGTATTCTCTGCTTTCAGCCAGGAGCCATCTAACATCAGCAATGATATCCCTGGTTTCACATCCTTTTGTGAATCCGGCTTGAATTTCTGGCAGTTCCCTGTCAATATACTGCTGCAGCTGCTTTTGAATATTGTTCATCAAAATTTTGCTTGTGTGTGATATTAATGATATTGTTTGATAATTTAAGCATTTGTTTGGATCACCTTTCTTAGGACTAAGCATAAATATGGATCTCTTCCCATCACTTGGCCAGGTAGCTGTCTTCCAAATTTCTTGGCTAGATAACTGGGATCTTTTAAAAATCAAACACTTATGCTCATCAAAAGACTTCACCAAAAGAGTAAAAAGAGAACCTACAGACTGTGAAAAAACTTTTGACTATTACAAACCAGACAAAGGTCTAATCTCTAAAATCCACAAAAAAATCCAACACCTCCGCAACAAAAAGACAAATAATCCAATTAAAAAATGGGCAAAGGAAATGAACAGATCTTCACCAAAGAAGACATTCCAGTGGCCCACAGGCACCTGAGGAAATGCTCACGATCTCTAGCCATTAGAGAAATGCAAATCAAAACCACAGTGAGATACCATCGCACCTGGTCGTTACTGGCGCAAATCAATAAAACAGGAAATAACAAATGTTGGAGAGGCTGTGGGAAGATCAGAACCCTTATGCACTGCTGGTGGGAATGCAAAATGATACAACCAATTTGGGAAATGATATGGCACTTCCTTAGAAAGCTAGAAATAGAAATACCATATGATCCAGCAATCCCACTCCTAGGAATCTATACTAGAGAAATAAGAGTCATCACACGAATAGACATGCACATCCATGTTCACTGCAGTACTGTTCATAATACCAAAAAGGTGGAAAAAACCTAGATGCCCATCAACAGATGAATGGATAAACTGTGATACATACACACGATGGAGTATTATGCAACGATAAAGAACAATAATGAATCTGTGAAGCCTCTCATAACATGGATGAATCTGGAGGACATTATGCTGAGTGAAATAAGTCAATCACAAAAGGACAAATATCATATGAGACCGCTACTGTATAAACTCATGAAAATGTTTACCTACAAAAAGAAAAAATCTTTGATGGTTATGAGGGACGTAAGCAGTGGGGTTGAAAAAACACTTGATAGATAAGTGGAAACTTTGGTGAAGGGTAGGTAAGACAGTACACAGTACTGGGGAAGCCAGCACAACCGGCATAAGTCAAGGTCATGGTAGCTCCGTAGACACATCCAAACTCCCTGAGGGACCGAACTGCTGGGCTGAAGGATGTGGGGACCATGATCTTGGGGAACATTTAGCTCAATTGATATAACGTAGTTTATAAAAATATGTTCTACATTCTACTTTGGTGAGTAGCATCTAGGGTTTTAAAACATGTCAGCAGCCATCTAGGATACTGCACTTGTCTCACCCCTTCTGGAGCAAGGAAGAATGAAGAAAACTAAAGATACAAGGGAAAGATGAGTTCAAAGGACTAATGGACAACATCTAACATGGCCTCCACCAGACTGAGTCCAGCTACCGCCACCGACTTCTCTGACAGGGATCATAATAAAGGGTCCCAGACAGAGTTGGAGAACAATGCAGAACAAAATTCTAACTCAAAAAGAAAGACCAGACTTGCTGGCCTGACAGAGACTGGAGAGAGCCTGAGAGTATGGCCCCCGGACACTCTTTCAGTTCAGTAATGAGGTCACTCCTGAGGTTCACCTTTCAGCCAAAGATTGAACAAGCCCATGGAACACAACAAGACTAAAGGGGCACACCAGCCCTGGGGCAGGAACTGGAAGGCAGAAGGGAACGGGAAAGCTGGTAATAGGGAACCCGTGGTTGAGAAGGGAGAGTGTTGACATGTCGGGGGTTGGTAACCAAATCATAGAACAATGTGTGTACTAACTGATGAGAAAATTGCTTGTTCTGTAAACCTTCATCTAAAGTACAATATTAAAAAAACAAAAAACCTAGAAATAGAAGTGCCATACAATCCAGCAATCCCACTCCTAGGAATATATCCTAGAGAAATAAGAGACGTCACAAGAATAGACATATGCACACTTACATTCATTGCAGCATTGTTCGCGATAGCCGAAAGATGGAAACAACCTAAGTGCCCATCAACAGATGAATGGATAAACAAATTATGGCACATACACACAATGGAACCCTACGCAAAGATACAGAACAATGTTGAATCCAAGAAACATCTCACGACGTGGATGAATCTGGAGGGCATTATGCTGAATGAAATAAGTCAATCACAAAAGGACAAATATTGTATAAGATCACTACTATAAAAACTCACGAAAAGATTTATGCACAGAAAATAACTGTCTTTGATGGTTAGGAAGGAGGGGAGGGATGGGGAGGGAAAAACACTAGACAACGGATAAGTGGGAACTTTGGTGAAGGGTAAGACAGCACACAATACTGGGGAAGCCAGCACATCTTGACCAAGGCAAGGTCATGGAAACTTCATAGACACATCCAAACTCCGTGAGGGACTGAATTGCTGGGCTGAGGGCTGGCGACCATGGCCTAGGAGAAATCTAGCTCAATTGGCATAACATAGTTTAAAAAGAAACATTCTACATCCTACTTTGGTGAGTAGCACCTGGAATCTTAAAAGCTTGTGCACAGCCATCTAAGATACTCCACTGGTCCCACCTCGTCGCGAGCAAGGGGGAATGAAGAAAACCAAAGACACAAGGGAAAGATTAGTTCAAAGGACTAGTGGACCACTACTACCACAGCCTCCACTAGACTGAGTCAGGCCCAACTAGATGGTGCCCAGCTACCACCACCGACTGCTCTGACAGGGACCACAGTAGAGGGGCCCAGACAGAGCTGGAGAAAAATGTAGGACAAAATTCTAACTCACAAAAAAAGACTAGACTTACTGGTCTGACAGAGACTGGAGAAATCCCAAGAGTGTTACCTCTGGACACCCTTTTAGCACAGTACTGAAGTCTCTCCTGAGGGTCACCCTTTAGCCAAAGATTAGACAAGCCCATAAAACAAAACGAGACTAAATAGGCACACCAGCCCAGGGACAAGGAAGAGAAGGCAGGAGGGGACAGGAAAGCTGGTAATGGTCGAGAAGGTCGAGAAGGGAAGAGTGTTGACATTTGGTGGGTTTGGCAACCAATGTCACAAAACAATATGTGTATTAATTGTTTAAAGAGATACTAATTTGCTTTGTAAACCTTCATCTAAAACACAATAAAAAACTCTCAAAAAAAAAAAAAAACGCTGCCACTCTTTTTTTAAATATTTATTTATTTTTATTGTGCTTTAAGTGCAAGTTTACAAATCAAGTCAGTCTCTCATACAAAAATTTGTATACACCTTGCTATGTACTCCTAGTTGCTCTCCCCCCTTAATGAGACAGCACACTCCTTCTCTCCACCCTGTATTCCCCGTGTACATTCAGCCAGCTTCTGTCCCCCTCTGTCTTCTCATCTTGCCACCAAACAGGAGCTGCCCACACAGTCTCATGTGTCTACTTGGGCAAGAAGCTCACTCCTCACTAGTATCATCTTCTATCCTATAGTCCAGTCCAATCCCTTTCTGAAGAGTTGGTTTTGGGAATGGTTCCAGTCTTGGGCTAATAGAAGGTCTGGGGACCATGGCCTCCTGGGTCCTTCTAGTCTCAGTCAGACCATTAAGTCTGGTCTTTCTATGAAAATCTGAGGTCTGTATCACACTGCTCTCCTGCTCTATCAGGGATTCTCTGTTGTGTTCTCTGTCAGGGCGGTTATTGGTTCTAGCTGGGCACCGTCTAGTTCTTCTGGTCTCAGGCTGATGTAGCCTCTGATTTATGTGGCCCTTTCTGTCTCTTGGGCTGGTAATTACCTTGTGTCTTTCGGTGTTCTTCATTCTCCTTTGCTCCAGGTGGGTTGAGACCAATTGGTGCATCTTAGATGACCCCTTGCTGGCGTTAAAACCCCAGACGCCACTCACCAAAGTGGGATGCAGAATGTTTTCTTAATAGATTCTGTTACGTCAATTGACCTTGACGTCCCCTGGAACCATGGTCCCCAGACCTCCGTCTCTGCTACTCTGGCCTTCGAAGCATCCGGTTTGTTCAGGAAACTTCGAAACTTCTTTGGTTTTGGCAGAGTCCAGTTGTGCTGACCTCTCCTGTATTGTGTGTCGTCTTTCCCCTCACCTAAAATAGTTCTTATCTACTATCTAATTAGTGGATACCCCTCTCCCTTTCTACCCTCATAACCATCAAAGAATATTTTCTTCTGTGTTTAAACTATTTTTGGAGTTCTTATGATACTGGTCTCACGCAACATTTGTCGTTTTGCAATTGACTGATTTCACTCAGCATAATGCCTTCCAGATTCCTCCATGTTATGAAATGTTTCACAGATTCATCGCTGTTCTTTATCGATGTGCGGTATTCCATTGTGTGAATATATCATAATTTATCCATTCATCTGTTGATGGACACCTTGGTGGCTTCCACCTTTTTGCTATTGCAAAGAGTGCTGCAATGAACATGGGTGTGCGTATATCTATTCATGTGACGGCTCTTATTTCTCTAGGATATCTTCCAAGGATTGGGGTTGCTGGATCGTATGGTACTTTTATGTCTAGCTTTTCAAGGGAGCTCCAAATCGATTTCCAAAGTGCTCGTACCATTTTACATCCCCACCAGCAGTGTATAAGTGTTTCAGTCTCTCCACAACCTCTCCAACGTTTGTTATTTTGTGTTTTTTGGATTAATGCCAGCCTTGTTGGAGTGAGAAGGAATCTCATTGTAGTTTTGATTTGCATTTTTTTTTTTTTAATGGCTAATGATCATGAGCATTTCCTCGTGTATCTGTTAGCTACCCGAATGTCTTCTTTAGTGAAGTGCGTTCATATCTTTTGCCCATTTTTTAAGTGGGTTGTCTTTTGGTAGTTGAGTTTTTGCAGTATCATGCAGATTTTAGAGATCAGATGCCGATCAGAAATGTCATAGCTAAAAACTTTCTCCCAGTCTGTAGGTAATCTTTCTACTCTTTTGGTGAAGTCTTTGGATGAGCATAGGTGTTTGATTTTTAGGAGCTCCCAGTTATCTAGTTTCTCTTCTGGTGTTTGTGCATTGTTAGTAATGCTTTGTATACTGCTTATGCCGTGTATTAAGGCTCCCAGTGTTTCCCTTATTTTTTCTTCCATGATCTTCATCATCTGAGATTTTATATTTAGGTCTTTGATCCATTTTGAGTTAGTTTTTGTGCATGGTGTGAGGTATGGGTCTTGTTTCATTGTTTTGCAGATGGATATCCAGTTATACCAGCACCATTTGTTAAAGGGACTGTCTTTTCCCCTTTTAATGACTTTGGGCCTTTGTCAAATATCAGCTGTTCGTCTGTGGATGTATTTATGTCTGGATTCTCAATTCTGTTCCATTGGTCTATGTATCTGTTGTTGTACCAGTACCAGGCTGCTCTGGCTACTGTGGTAGTGTAAAAAAAAAAAAAAAAAGTGTAATATGTTCTAAAGTCAGGCAGTGTGAGGCCTCCCTCTTCGTTCTTCTTTCCTCAGGGAGAGATAGTGAGCCAGCCACACAGTCTACTCACACCTCTGGAACCAGAGAAGACAGCGCTCTTGGCAAAACTAAGTACTTGCGTTTATTTTACCATGCCCCCAGCCCCCAAGCCGGCTTCAGTGGCAGACCCCAGGTGGTGGTGGGTCTGTGGCTCTCTAGCCGTGGTTGGGAGGCCAGGTCTGACAGAAGGGGGGAGAGGTGGTGTACGGGGATAGGTGGGAGGGAGAAAGAAAAGGAAGAATGAGAAAAAAAAAAAAACCTAATAATAAAATAAAAATGGCGGAGGCTGGTGAGTGGGGACAGGGTAGATCTGAGGGCCAGTGGAAAGGCAGGGAGATGATCTACGGGGCTAAGGGTGAGGGAGAAAGAAGAGAAAGAAAAAAAAAAAGCAGAAAAAATTGTGGCAAAGAGGGAGCTGGTGGGTGGAGATGGGGCAGAACCAGTGTGGCGGCAAGCCAGTGGCTCTCTAGCCTAGTGACATAGCATGGTCCATCAGGAAGGAGTGGAGGTGGCATACAGGGCTAAGTGGGGGAGGCGGGGGAGAAAAAATATGAAAATGATAAAACAATAAAAATGAAGCTATGGGAGTCAGCCGGTGGGGGTGGGGTGGACCCAAGGTGGTAGCAGTCTGATGGCTCTCTAGCTAGTGGTGCAGCATGGCCCGTCAGGAAGGGGTGGAGGTGGTGTATGGGGCAGAAGGGTGCGGGGTGGGAAAGCGTGTTTCTCCGGGTACCAGGTGCTATGTCTCCTTTTGGGAGCTCCACGAAGTTGTCTTCCTGTACTCCCCATCCAGGGTCCTTGCTGGCTGTGTTCCAAGGTGGTGACATTGTGCAGTGTTAGTTGGCAGGGAACCTCCAATCCGTATATCTCATCATTCTGTTTTTCATCAGTTTCTTCTTCCATTGGGTGTTTGATCTAGTTCTTCACCCCTTCATTTGATACTTAGGGTTCCAGGATTGATGTTTGTATCTGTTTTACTTAGGTTTTCAGGTCTTTGTTGCAGAGGGCTGGCGTGATACATCTGTCTATGGTGCCATGTTGGCTCCTTACCTTAACATTGGTGATTTTAAAAACCTTCTCCCTTGGTGTCCTCTCTCCCATTTCTGTCTGCGATGGTTATCTCTTGGTAGACTGTCTAGGTAGCTGTCATCCTGGGACTTCGTCTGGGGTTGAAATTCCTGTTCTGAATTGCACACCTTTCTCTTTACTGTTTTATTCATTATTTTTGTTCGTTTGTTTGTTTTTTGTAACTCAGGCTTATGAGGTAATTTACATACTGCAAAATAGACTCATTTTAGGGGAACAGCTCTAAGAATTTTATAAGTGTATATTGTTGTGTAGCCATTACCACACTTAAGATATAGGACATTTTCTACACCCTGAGTTGCCTCATGCCCTTTGCAGACAAACCCTCCCCCAGCCTGTGCCAACCACTGATCTATGTCTCTATAGTGTGTTTTTTTTTTTTTGCATTAATGCTGTTGCTTGATTTTTTATTAAGTAAAAGGTCATATAACACAAAATTAACCATTATAACCATTCTGAAGTTTACAATTCAGTGGCATTTAGTACATTACAATGTTCAACCATCACCTCTATATAATTGCAGAACGTTTTCATCACCCTAAAAGGAAATCCTGTAGCCATTAAACAGTCTCTACATATTCCCAGTTCTCCCCTGTCCCTGGCAACCACTAACCTGCTTTTTGTCTCGGTCGGTTTACCTATTCATATCTCATGTAAACAGAATCATACAATATGTGTGTGACCTTTTGTATCTGGTTTCTTTCACTTAGCATAATGTTTTCAAGGTCCATCCATTCGTAATCAAAAAGAAAGAATGAAAATGAATTAATTGGTAACTCAAAAGGATCAGAAACAGCACGGAAGTAATCAGAAGAAAACCACAAGAAAGGAAGTTAATAAAGATAAAAGCTGAAGTTAATGAGGTAGAGAATGAGGAATGATAAAGTTGTCATGGCAAAAATTTGGTCCTTGAAAAAGTCAACAACGTTGACGAACTAGCGACCCTATAGGACAGAGTCCAACCGCCCCATACAGTTTCCAAGGAGCTCCTGGCGGATTCGAACATGCCGACCCTTTGGTCAGCAGCCGTAGCACTTAGCCACTGCGCCACCAGGGTTTCCATTAACCTAATAAAGTAAGTTAAAATACACAAATAAGCATAAATATACAAAAAAAAAAAAAAAAGACAAGGGAGAAATTAGTATCAAAACAACACGAATTTATGAGCAGGAGACTATTTTGAAGACCTCTATAGAAAAAATAGAAAAAGAATTTGAATGCTTGGATGAAGTGGATAATTTCTGGGGGAAATGTAATTTATGAAAATTAACCGCGTTGGAGATAGAACACTAAACAGACCAATTTGAGCAGAAGTAATAAAGTTGTCAAGGATAAATGCATCAGACCCACGTGATTTTACAAAGGAATTCTACTCAGCCTTCAAACTCAGAGTGTCCCAAATGCTATAGAAATTATTCCAGAAAATGGAAGCAGAGAGAAAATTTCCAAACAACTCTTAGGAAAAAATATACTATGGATAACTAAATCAGATAAAAAAAGATAGTACAAAAAAGGAAAAATACAGAATGGTTTCATTCACGATTACCAAGACAAAAATCCCTTATATAAACTTTTAGCAAGCGGAAGGTACATCACAGTAAGAAAATAATACATTATAACAAAGTAGGGTTTATTTAAGGAATGCAATATTGCTTAAATGTTGTAAAATCCATTACAGTAATACACTGTACTAACAGTTCAAAAGAAAAATGATGTGATATTTTAGTTTTCCACTCTTTCTTTTTAGTATTTATTATGTTTTAAGTGAAACTTTAAAATTCAAGTCAGTCTCTCCATTCTGCCACTCTCTGTCTCTTTATTGGTGCATTTAGTCCATTTACATTCAGCGTAATTATGGATAGGTATGAGTTTAGTGCTGTCATTTTGATGTCTTTTTTGTGTGTGTGTTATTGACAGTTTCTTCTTCCCACTTAATTTTTTGTGCTGAGTAGTTTATCTTTATATACTGTCTTCTCCTCTTATTCGTTGTTGTTGATTTCGTTTCTGCTGAGTCTCTATTTTTTTCTTGTATTTTGTTTTGATGAGTAGGATTGTTAGTCTCCTTTGTGGTTACCTTAATATTTACCCCTATTTTTCTAAGTTTAAATCTAACTTTTATTTCTTTATATCGCCTTGACTTCCTCTCCATATGAAAGATCTATGACTACACATTTCTTAGTCCCTCTTTATTGTTTTAATGTTGTCTTCTTTTACATAATGACATCGCTGTTTTCCCTGTTTTGAGCATTTTTTTTTTTTTTTTTAATCTTGGTTTATATTTGTGATTTCCCTGTCTGGGTTGACTTCTGGTTGCTCTGTCCTGTGTTCTAGCCTTGGGTTGATATCCGATATTATTGGTTTTCTCACCAGAGAACTCCCTTTAGTATTTCTTGTAGTTTTGGTTTGGTTTTTATGAATTCCCTAAACTTCTGTTTATCTGGAAATGTCCTAATTTCGCCTTCATATTTGAGAGACAGTTTTGCTGGATATATGATTCTTGGCTGGCATTTTTTTTTCCTTCAGTGCTTTATGTAAGTCATCTCATTGCCTTCTTGCCTGCATGGTTTCTGCTGAGTAGTCCGAGCTTATTCTTTCTGACCCTCCTTTGTAGGTGACTTTTAGTTTATCTCTAGCCGCTCTTTAAATTCTCTCTTTATCCTTGGTTTTGGCAAGTTTGATTATAATATGTTTTTTGGTGACTGTCTTTTGAGATCTACCTTATGTGGACTTCGATGAGCATCGTGGATAGATGCCAACAAATCTTCAACAATTCTCTCAGTATTTTCTGCATTTATGTTCATGAGAGATATTGCTCTGTAATTTTTGTGTGTGTGTGTGATGTCTTTACCTGGTTTTGGAGTCAGGGGTATGCTGGCTTCATAGAATGAGTTTGGGAGTATTTCATCATTTTCTGAAATACCTTTAGTAGTAGTGGTGTTAACTCTTCTCTAAAACTTTGGTAGAATTTTCCAGTGAAGCTGTCAAGGCCAGGGCTTTTTTTTGTTGTTGTTGGGAGTTTTTTTTTTTAGTTGCCTTTTCAATCTCTTCTTTTGTTATGTTTTTGTTAGTTGTTCTACCTCTGTTTGTGTTAGTCTAGGTAGGTAGTGTGTTTCTAGGAATTCATTTCTTCTAGGTTTTCACATTTGTTAGAGTACAGTTTTTCATAGCAATCTGATATGATTCTTTTAATTTCAGTTGGGTCTGTTGTAATATCACCCATGTCATTTCTTCTTTGGGATATTTGCTTCCTCTCCTGTTTTTCTTTTGTCAGTTTGACCAATGGTTTATCAATTTTGTTATTTTTTTCAGAGAACCAGCTTTTGGTCTTGTTAATTCTTTCAATTGTTTTTCTGTTTTCTATTTCATTTAGTTCAGCTCTAATTTTTATTATTTGTTTTCTTCTGGTGCCTGATGGAGTCTTTTGTCGCTCACTTTCTATTTGTTCAAGTTGTAGGGACAGTTCTCTGCTTTTGGCTCTTTCTTCTTTTTGTATGTGTGCATTTATCGATATAAATTGGCCTCTGAGCGCCGCTTTTGCTGTGTCCCAGAGGTTTTGATAGGAAGTGTTTTCATTCTCATTGCATTCTCTGAATTTCTTTATTCCATCCTTAACGTCTTCTATAATCCGGACTTTTTTGAGCAGGGTATTGTTCAGTTTCCAAGTGTTTGATTTCTTTTCCCTGCTTTTCCTGTTATTGATTTCCACTTATGGTGGCGTAGTGGTTAAGTGCTACGGCTGCTAACCGAGAGGTCAGCAGTTCAGATCCACCAGGTGCTCCTTGGAAACCCTATGGGGCAGTTCTAGTGTGTCCTATAGGGTCACTATGAGTCGGAATCGACTCGACGGCAGTGGGTTTTTTTGGTGTTTTATGGCCTTATGGTCAGAGAAGACGCTTTGTAATATTTCAATGTTTTGGATTCTGCTAAGGCTCGCTTTATGACCTAATATGTGGTCTATTCTCGACAATGTTCCATGTGCACTAGAAAAGAAAGTATACTTGGTTGCTGTTGGGTGGAGTGTTCTGTATATGTCTACCAGGTCAAGTTGGTTGATTGTGGCATTTAGATCTTCCGTGTTTCTATTGAGCGTCTTTCCGGATGTCCTGTTCTTCGCCGAAAGTGGTGTGTTGAAGTCTCCTACTATTATTGTGGAGCTGTCTATCTCACTTTTCAATGCTGATAGGGTTTATGTATCTTGCAGCCCTGTCATTGAGTGCATAAATATTTAATATGGTTATATCTTCTTGGTGTAGTGCCCCTTTAATCATTATATAGTGTCCTTCCTTATCCTTTCTGATGGATTTAACTTTAAAGTCTATTTTGTCAGAAATTAATATTGCCACTCCTGCGCTTTTTTGATTGTTGTTTGCTTGATATATTTTTTTCCATCCTTTGAGTTTTAGTTTGTTTCTGTCCCTGAGTCTAAGTTGTGACTCTTGTAGGCAGCATATAGACGGATCATGTTTTTTAATCGAGCCTGAGACTCTCTGTGTCTTTGGAAGCCCTGGTGGCGTAGTGGTTAAGTGCTGCAGCTGCTAACCAAGAGGTCGGCAGTTCAAATCCACCAGGCGCTCCTTGGACAGTCTGTGGGGCAGTTCTGCTCTGTCCTGTAGGGTCACTATGAGTCGGAATCGACTCGATGGCATAGGGTTTGGTTTTGGTTTGGTGCCTTTATTGGGCTTCTTTCTGGGTGTCCTGTCTCCTTTACCAAAACAAAGCGGTGTGTTGAAGTCTCCTACTAGTATTGTGGCGCTCTCTATCTCACTTTTCAATACTGTTAGAGTTTGTTTTACTGTTACTCAGCCTGGAAGCCACACAGCATTACTTTCACTGTACTCCATTGCTGTAGCAGCCACAAGCCCACCCACATTCAACGGGAGGAGACAAAGACTGCTCCTCTCAGTGGAGGCTGTCAAGGTCTCCCTGTAGAAGAGTATGTGGGATGGAGCTCTTGTTGTGTCTATCCTTGGGAAATACACTCTGCCACACTGTGGTTATTATTACCATTTGTACATGTCTAGAAATGATGGTGAATCCATTCTCTCGACTCTCTCCAGGTGCTTTGCTTTCTAAAGCTGTGTTGGTAGACCGTGAGCCACACGTGAGTTTTGCATATCTTTTTTACCACGTGGTTTACAGTGGTAGTGATTGGTGCCTTGAAGTCATGAGCTGTGCATCTACTACCACCTTCTGACAGTAGATCGTAATTGCAGATTTGGTTTAAACCTCTTTCCTTGGATCCAACAAATAATTGCTCACAAAGCAGGTGAGAACACTGTCACTTGTCCTCATCTAGAAAATGGGGATAACGACAGCATCTCCTACACAGGGTGGTTTGTAGATTGAATGAGTCAATACCTATACTCACACCAAACGGGCCAGCACATGGTGTTACACTCGAAAATTTGTTATGATTCATGCTAGGACCCAGGGCCGATGGTTAAAATTCATGGGGCATGCCGGGTTTGAGAGGGAACATGAAGGACAAATGGAATAGACTGAAAACTGAAATCTCTAGCAAACAAGCTGTCCTCCAGGGCCCGGCACACGGGAGTCACTGGAGGGTGCTGGCTGAATGAGTGGGTGAAGAAGGCGACAGCAGAAATGCAGACCAAGCTGGAAACCTGTCACATCCTGCTCACAGACAGCCCCTTCCCCACATGAAGGGGAGAGGAAGAGGAGGCATCTTTGATCAGACACAGGAGTCACTGTCACCATGTGGAGACCTTCTTCCAGCTGAGGAGACTCCTCAGGGCCCCCTTCACGTCCTTATTCCTTAGGCTGTGAATGAAGGGGTGGAGCGTGGGTGCCACCAACTCATCAGAGCAAAGAGGAAGAACTGGCAGAGGAGACTGAGGATCAACATGTGGTGAGGAGGGGGAGAAACGGAGAGTGTGCAGTGGCATTCTGGAGCAAGGCTGAGGTCCCCAGGTGTCAGGAGGTGGAGTGATCAGTTGTCACGTGATGCTGAAGGGTCATGTACGAGGAGGTCTGGGAACCCACCCTGGGTTTAGTAATGAGACGGCGGTGGTTTGAGGGGAGGTGAGGGTGCTAGGAGGGACTGGGAAGTGAGGAATTGGGGACAGAGAGCCCAGACAACCCTTGCGAGGGGTGGCACTCTGGCTGTGAAGAAGAGGAGGAGAAAGTGCTCTAGGTGGAGGGGGACCTGGGGTCCAGGAGAGGCTGGTGGGTTGTGAAGAAGTGAGAGGTTGGAGCCGTTCAGGTGCTCACAGGGGCTGTCGGGTACAAGGGAGCACTGACTTGTGTGGGAGAGAAGAGTTTACCTGGCGGGGAGGGGGCTGTGCACACGGGAACCTGCCTCTCCCCCAAGCCTCACTCCAGGGGACCCTTCCTTCCCCCACCCCAGATTCTGAGTGCCATGGACTGAGATGCCTCTTGTCGAAAGCAGAAGTTGTGCCAGAAGCTGGAACAGACGTCCAACAACAGCTCAGGGTGGTGCAGTTGGGTAAGGAGGGGGCTTCTCTGTCCTGAGCCATCCGCAGACGAGGGAGGGTGGCTCATGCCTGGTCCACAGGCTGAGACTCTTAGGAGGTGCGTGGGGGAGGCACTGGACCAGTAGGACCCCAGCACACCTGGGTCCCATTCACTAGTGCCTTGCTTTGGGCCCTGGGGCGGGGGAGGGGAGGCAGGACCAAGCCCCCCCATCCCAACAGCAGCAATAAACTCACCCTCCTGCCCTGGTGCCCAGCTGTGGCAGTAGCCCCTGTCCACCTTCCTATTTACACCCCAACGACGTATTTTTTTTTTTTTTTTAATTAACTCCACCTCAGTGTTTCCATGTGTAAAAGCGTGTCCCTCCTGGGATGTGGCCAAGTGCACTAACATTCTGCCCGGATTCCCCTCCGCATATTCTCAGTGGGAGGCAGAAGGATCCTGTTAAGATGTAAGGCGAATTACATCCCCGCTCTGTTCAAAACCCTCCAGTACCTTCAAATGCACCCAGACTCCTTAAACGCTGGCAGTGCCTTACTGTCCCAGGTGGCTCTCCTATCAGGATGCACCTACCTACCTCTTGCTCCCACACCTCTTCAAGTGGCGCACAGGTAGGGGGGAGCAAGTCAAGCCGGGAGCACTCCGGGACAAGAGAATGGCATCTAACAAGCCCTGTGAGAGACCATGGTCTGATTAAGGAGCGAGGGTGTCTGGGGCCACTCGGTGCCAGGCAGGCACTGTTCCAGGAGCTACGGATACGTGGGCAGAGGGGGAGAAGAGCCATGATTGCTGCCTGGCTGAGGGAGGACATTTGAGAAGGACCTGGAGGAGGTCAGGGAGTGAGCCAGACGAGTCCCAGGGGAAGAGAGTTGCAGACAGAAAAAAGCCTGTGCCAAGATCCTCAGGTGGGAGTGGGCTGGGGTGTTTCAGAAAGGGCGAGTAAGCCAGTGTGGCTGGATCATCGTGAGCAAGGGAGAGATTGGGAGAGACGGCGACCGGAGAGGAAAGGGGCAGGACCACCTTGGGCTCTGTGAGCCACTGTGAGGGCTCTGGCTTTGCCTCTGGGGGAGATGGGAGCCCTTTGGAGGGTTTGGAACAGAAGCGATGGGGCCTGGGACCTGACTCATTTTGAGACAGCCCAGCAGCTTCAGCAGTCCCTCTGTGGGGCCAAGGCTCCAGGCTGATTCTGGGCTTTGCAGGGCGAGGAAGGGAGGGAAGGTCAGACTCAAGTCCTTTCCCCAGTGAATGGGCCCCACATTGTGGGGTCAAATTTGGGAGCCCTATTTTTATCCGGAAAGCGGGAAACCCTGGTGGCGTAGTGGTTGAGTGCTACTGCTGCTAAAGAAAAGGTCAGCAGTTCGAATCCACCTTGTGCTCCTTGGAAACTCTTTGGGGCATTCTACTCTGTCCTATAGGGTCGCTATGAGTCGGAATCCACTGGACGACAACAGGTTTTTTTAACCTGAAAATGGAGGTACTGGTGCCCCTTCTCCCTGGTCCTTTCCTCCGGCTACCCCCTTGTGGTCCCCCACCCCACCGTTCCTTTGGGTTCTTATCCACAAAAGCCTCACCTGTCTCCTTTCGTATGGTACTATGGCTTGATGGCTAATCAGCAAAGGAGCCAGTCCCTTATCAAGGATACATGCCCCTTCCTTCCATGAAGGATAAGAGGCCCTCAGGCCAGGTTAGTAGGATAGGTAAGAAATAATTTTATCATCCTTCATTTCAAATAGGGGAGACTTTTCTATTGCAAGTTAAATACCAAAGAGAAAGTAAAACACCCAACAGGCTAAAGCCCGAGGGGACGCTATGGGTCTGTGCAACTGAAAGGACTGCAGGAAGTTGCTGGCTTCAGGCACAGCGAAATCCAGGATTTGGTTCTCTTGAGGCTGGTCTTCCTGCTCCAGCTTCCCCAGGGTTTAGAAGAGAGGAGCCACGTGACCTGCCTTATGTTGTAAACAGCCCAGCAGCTTCAGCTGTCCATCTTTGGGGCCAAGGCGGCAGACTGCCTCTGGGCTTTGCAGGGTGAGGGAGGAAGGGTCAGACTGAAGCCTGGTGTCCCACAGATCCAGAGCTGCAGAGGGAGAGAAGCCTGGAGATGGGCAGAGGGTCCCCTGGAGTATGGAGCAGAGTTCTGATGGGCACATGCCTGAGGAGACTCTGAGAGTCCATGGGAAGGACCCCTGGAAAGGGTTAATGGTGGTAACCACGCCCAGCAGGGCTCAAGCAGGACTAGGAATAGAACCTGTCCCTGCCTGCCCACTGGAACGGAAAACCTTAGGATCCAGGAGCCATGGGGTAGAGTACTCAGCAGTGAGGAAACATTCATGGTACTCTTAAAGCCGCTTGGGTCCCACTGAGCAAATCTTAAAAGTAAGGCTTGGAAGGGAACATACTGTTTCCAAGAAACTTAAGAGCATCCTGGGAACAGACAAAATTATCGGGTACCCGAGGTAAAAGTCACCATGTCTGACAACCAGTCTGAAAGAACCAGGTCTACAGAGTTGGAACCGACTCGATGGCAGGTAACAAGAATTAACAGCAAAAAGCAGCAGGACAATCCAACCCATAACAGGGAGAGAAATCAATGAGAGAGGAACAGATTGGAAAGGTAGATGCAGGACTGCCTGTATTTGCAGTCAACATGATCGTCTGATGGAATCTACAAAGCAGCTCCTGCCAACTAAGAAGGGAGTTTAGCAAGGCTGCAGGACACAAGGTATTTTAGAGGGAACTAACCCTCCCCATCCTGCCCCCGCCAGCCAGGCCCAGGCCCAAACACTTTACCTATGGTCCCAGCATTCATCCCCCCCCACCCCCACTGATCTGAAACAAGTCCAGTAAACCACAAAATTCCTCCTCTAGTTTTTTTTTTTTTTTTTAGTGTTTTGGGGTAGTTTGCTCTCCTCATGCAAACTGGTTTTTTTTTTTTTTTTTTTTTTTTTAACTTGGGCAGGAAGAGGAACCCAGAGGTGTCAGGGATGTGGGGGAAACCAGAATCCTGGCGGGTAGTGGAAACATTTTCTGGAGAGTAATCTTGTGCTGTAGATCAAGAACCTTAAATCATAAATACAAAAGAAATATTTCACTCCAATAATTCCACCTCTTTTAGGAGTCCATCTTAAAGAAATAACCACCCATGGAAACACTGATATAAAAGAATCCCACTGAACAACTACCTATTAATAAGGGGAAAATTAGAAAGGATTTATGTGATCTGCAATTTCACGATAATGCACTTTTATGCATCCATTCAACAGCCTGTTTCCGAGGACGTTTTAGAAACAGGAGAAGCTCGTATGTTAAATGGAAAATTCAGGAAAAAAATGTAATGCTAACGACAACAAAAATTCAATGTTAACCTTGCAAAAAATTGTACTTTATATATGAGTGTTATAACTTTACTACGCAGAGGCGACTATAAAACCAAACCAAACCAAAAAAAAAAAAAATCCAAAATGTTGAGAGTGGTGAATGCTGAATGAAAGGACACAAGTGATTTTCCTTTTCTCCCATTTCCCAAATGGTCTTCAATTACCTCGTACTATTTGAATGTGTGAGTCCCAGAAGCTCCCCTCCAACCTGAGGACAAGGAACTCTGGAGGTGTGGGAGCTGAAAAGGAACTCAGAGGCGGAGTAGAAGCTCACTTTTATTTTCTGCAGTGACAAACATTTAAGCACATCCCCCTCCCCTTCCAGCCACAAGGAAACAAAACAAGTGGGCAGAGAGTGCCCAAGGGCCAATGCAGGCAAACCGTTAGACTGGCACAATCAGAAAGTGGCAACTACTCCAGGAACCAATGCCCGGGGCGGGGGGGGGGGGGACCACTGCCCAGGAGGGGACACAAGCCTAGGCCTCAGCCCCGATTGTCCATGTAAGGCTGAACAAAAGAGAGGTACACACAGCGTTGTATGATGCGCACCAAGAGGGAAAGCTGGTCGATACAGGAGATGACGGAAGTCCGCAGGAGGCCTGGGTCTTCGGCACTCAAGCGGCTAAAAGACAGCAACAGAGAAAATCAGGTTGACGGTGAGAACCTCGCACTTTTCACCTTCCACTCCCGCAGGTTTTGAGAGGCCCAGTGTGCTACTTGGAAACCCTGGTGGCTAGTGGTTAAGTACTAAGGCTGCTAACCGACAGGTGGGCAGTTCGAATCCACCAGGCACTCCTTGGAAAGTCTACGGGGCAGTTCTACTCTGTCCTATAGGATCGCTATGAGTCAGAATTGACCGGACGGCCGTGGGTTTCAGTGCGCTACTCAGACTTCCGCCTTTGGGGTGTCCACGTCGACCCCTGGGGCAAAGATTGGCCCCGGCCACCTGCCACCATCCCTACCGCCCTCCAGAACTGACACAGTCAGAGCGCGGCCGGTCACCGTCAGCTCCTTCCGAACTGGCCCTGGCAGTTGGGCCTGTGAGGTCAGGAACTGCTGGGCGGCCTCCGCCTCCAGGGGGGACGGGAACGGCACGGTGAAGGTGCTGGTGGACATACAGTTAAGGCACCACCCGACAGTGACTTTGCCTGTTCCCCAGCCTCTTTGTCCCTCCCAGGTTTCCCCTCCTTAGGCTCAGGCGGCCCCCCACCCCCCAATCTCTGTCACTGCCACCCTCTGTCCATCCTCCCCAGGCCGACCCCTTAGCCGCACTGGGTTCCCCTTGCACACTCCCCCCCCCCACCCCCCAGTCCTCTCAAACCACTCGCTGCTGCTGCCCATTTCCCTGCCCCCCGCCGCCACAGGTCACCCCCAGCCCGGCCCCCTCCCCGAGGCCCTGTGGGCTCCTCTGAGAGGATACAACTCGAACAGGCGCCTTCTTGGTCCGCCGGCCTCGGGCGCTGCGTCCCCACCAGGCCCGGAGGCATGCGGTGCCTGCTCCATCTGGGGCACACCGCCAACTGCGGCGCCCGCCTGGCCCGCAACACCGGGGTCCCCTGGGCCACCAGGCCCGTCCTGGCCCTTGGCACCACCTGCCGCCCCGTCTGCCCCGCCTGCCCCGCCTGCCCCTGCGCCGCCGTCGTCTTTGGCCTGCATGGCTTCCGTGCCTTCGCCCTCACAGCCCACCCGGAGCCCGGCCACCCTCTCTGCAGGCTGCTGAGAAACTGAGGCGTCCCACGGGGGTCTGCCCCTAAGCACGATGGGACCCCCTGTGCGCCTGCGCAAACAGACCCCCTGCTGAGGACGCCCGCCCGGCACTTGACTGGTTCCCGTCAGGCGGGCCCTGGGGCCTGGCGCTGGAGACCCCGTAGGTGCGGAGGGACAGCACCCCCTCACCAAGCTCCGCCCCTTAGTGCTCCCTGTGACCTCAGGGCGCCTGCGCAAACAGACTCTCTGCTGGGGCATCCCCCAGGGCTTCCTGGCCCTGCTGCAGTCCTCGGGAGAACCCATAGGGCCGAGAGACTCAGGGGCGTGAAGAAGATCCCCCCCCTTAGTGTACGATAACACCCCAGTGCCCCTGCTTGCTCCAACAGGCCCACGTGGGGTGGGGGTCCAGGCACCTGACTGTTTCCCGTCAGGCCGGCCCTGTGGAGACTACACCTCAGCCTCTGTTTTGAAGGGACTGAGACACCCTCACGAAGCTCCGCCCCTTAGTGCAGGATGGGACCCCAGTGCGCCTGCGCAAACAGACCCGCCTGAGGGGGCGGGCATGTGACCGTTTCCCGCCAGGCTGGCCCAGACGCACGACCCATGAGGACCGTGCCAAGGCCAGCTGGAGGGAGTCAGGCGCCTCTGGGCCAAGCCCGTCACACCCCTCTGGTCTCCCATACTTGGCCTCGGTCTGCTGGGGCGCAGCCCTTGGGGGCGGAGGCCAGGGGGATACGAGGTGGGAGGGTGGAGGTTGCGTTGCATTGGGAGGTGTGTGGTTGTGCCCCCACATGCCCCCTTCACCCGCACGTCATGGGGTCAGAACATGTAGTGTTGTGCTCTGTGAGGATCTGGCCTGCTCACCTGGTGTGCTCAGCCTTGCTCACACCCTGCTCCCTGAGCTGGGCCAGGATGGCAGGGATCTGAGGTGGGCACAGCCCAGGGAAAAGATCCTGGGCACGGCTGCCCCCCACCCCCCGCAAGTTTAAGGCTGACGCAGTTGACACATCTGAAGTCTTCCACGTAGCAGCTTTGACCCACGTCTGTGTCACGTGGAAGCCCAGGCAGCTGAGAAAGGATTCCCCCACACCCTGAGTGACATAGGTGGAGGGGTGGGCGCAGGGCCACGGGGACATTCTTACTGTGTGGCTACAAAGCCACTGCAGACGTAGCAATAAAAAGGTGTCATTTCCCAAAGCGGCTCCTGCTTCTACCTCAGCTGCTCTGAGCAAGTATTTGAGGTCCCCAGGTGTCAGGAGGTGGAGTGATGAGTTGTCACGTGCTGCTGAGGGGTCAAGTACAATGAGGCCTGAGAACTTTCACTGGGTTTGGCAGCAAAATGGCAGTGGTCTGGACGAGAGCGGTTTGAGGGGAGGTGGGGGTGCTAGGAGGGACTGGGAAGTGAGGAATTGAGGACAGAGAGCCCAGACAACCCTTGGGAGGCTGTGAAGAAGAGGAGGAGAAATTGCTCTAGGTGGAGGGGAACCTGGGATCCAGGAGAGGCTGGTGGGTTGTGAAGAAGTGAGAGGTTGGAGCCGTTCTGGTGCTCACAGGGGCTGTGGGGCCCGAGGGAGCACTGAGGCGTGTGGGAGAGAAGAGTTTACTCGGAAGTGGGGGCTGTGCACACAGGGACCTGCCTCACCCCCAAGCCTCACTCCAGGGGACCCTTCCTCCCCGCACCCCAGATTCTGAGTGCCCAGGTCCAAGGTGCATCTTGTCGAAAGCATAAATTAGGCCAGAAGGTGGAACAGTTCATCAGGCCTGTGTGCAACAACAGGTGAGGGTGGCCCATTTGGGTGAGGAGGGGGTTTCTCCATCTTGAGGCATCTTCTGATGGGGAGGGGGAGCTCTCACCGGATCCCCAAGGGTGAGTCCTGGGGGAAGAGAGTTGCAGACAGGAAAGAGCCCGTGCAGAGGTCCTGAGGTGGGAGTGGGCTGGGGTGTTTCACAAAAGGTGAGTAGTCCAGTGTGGCTGGATCAGAGTGAGCAAGGGGGAGAAGAGGAGGGAGGGCGGCCAGAGAGGAAGGGGCACGAGCACCTTGGGCTCTGTGAGCCACTGTGAGGGCTCTGGCTTTGCCTCTGGGGGAGATGGGAGCCCATTAGAGGGTTTGGAACAGGAGCGATGGGGCCCGGGACTTGACTCTTTTTAAGACAGCCCAGCAGCTTCAGCAGTCCCTCTGTGGGGCCAAGGCTCCAGGCTGATTCTGGGCTTTGCAGGGCGAGGGAGGGTCAAAGTCAATTCATGTACCCAGTGAACTGGCCCCACATTTCAGGGCCAAAGCAGGAAACCCTGGTGGCATAGTGTTTAAGTTTGCGGCTGCTAACCAAAAGGTCAGCAGTTCGAATCCACCTGGTGCTCCTTGGAGACTCTATGGGGCATTCTACTCTGTCCTATAGGGTCACTATGAGTCGGAATCCACTGGACGACAACAGGTTTTTTTTTTAATCTGAAAATGGAGCTACCGGTGCCCTCCTCCTCTGTCCTTTCCTCCAGCTACTGCCTTGTGGTCCCCCACCCCACCGCTCCTTTGGGTTCCTATCCACAAAAGCCTCATGTGTCTCCTTTTGTAGAGTACTATGGCTTGATGGCTTATCAGCAAAGGAGCCAGTCCCTTATCAAGAATACATGCCATTTCTTCCCTGAAGGATAAGAGGGCCACGTCCTCAGACCAGGTTAGTAGGATAGGTAAGAAATAATCCTATGGTCCTTCATTTCAAATAGAGGAGACTTTTCTATTTCAAGTTAAATACCAAAGAGGAAGTAAAACACCCAACAGGCTAAAGCCTGAGGGGGCGCTATGGGTCTGTGCAACTGAAAGGACTGCAGGAAGTTGCTGGCTTCAGGCACGGCGAAATCCAGGATTTGGTTCTCTTGAGGTTGGTCTTCCTGCTCCAGCTTCCCCAGGGTTTAGAAGAGAGGAGCCACGTGACCTGCCTTATGTTGTAAACAGCCCAGCAGCTTCAGCTGTCCATCTTTGGGGCCAAGGCGGCAGACTGCCTCTGGGCTTTGCAGGGTGAGGGAGGAAGGGTCAGACTGAAGCCTGGTGTCCCACAGATCCAGAGCTGCAGAGGGAGAGAAGCCTGGAGATGGGCAGAGGGTCCCCTGGAGTATGGAGCAGAGTTCTGATGGGCACATGCCTGAGGAGACTCCGAGAGTCCATGGGAAGGACCCCTGGTAAGGGTTAATGGTGGTAACCACGCCCAGCAGGGCTCAAGCAGGACTGGTGGTAACCACTGGTGGTAACCACGCCCAGCAGGGCTCAAGCAGGACCAGGAATAGCACCTGTCCCTTTCCACAGGATCCAGGAGCCATGGGGTGGAGTACTCAGCAGTGAGGAAACATTCATGGTACTCTTAAAGCCGCTTGTGTACCACTGAGGAAATCTTAAAAGCAAGGCTCGAAAGGAGCATACTGTTTCCAAGAATCTTCAGAGCATCCCGGGACAAGACAAAAACATCGGGTACCCAAGGTAAAATTTACCGTGTCAGACATCCAGTCTGAAAGAGCCAGGTCTACAAAGAGTTGGAACTGAGTCGACGGCAGATAACAACCAAAAAAACCCAAACCCAGTGCCGTCGAGTCGATTCCGACTCATAGCGACCCTATAGGACAGAGTAGAACTGCCCCATGGAGTTTCCAGGGAGCGCCTGGCGGATTCGAACTGCTGACCCTTTGGTTAGCAGCTGTAGCACTTAAACACTATGCTTTGCCCTGCCTGCCCGCCCGGCTGCCTGCCTGCTGCACCAGCTCTTTCTTCCACCCTCAGCCCACCACAAACCATGTTTTCAGGCTCACCAAAGAGACTGGGGTATGAGAGGCCTCAAGAGTCAAAATAGATGCTTAATAAATATTTATAGGGTGAATGAATGAATGAACAAATGAATGAATTCTCATTGATGAAGGCCCAGCTGAGGCCTGGCCTGGGGTAGCTGGCAGGTGGCTCCAAAGATCCCATCTTTGTTGAATTGAATGAATGAATGAATGAATGAGGGAACGAATGAGTGCTCTCCAAAGTTTGAAACTACCAACCACCTAACTGGAAGGACTTTCTAAACGTCTCCAGACCCTGGCTCTTGAAACTTTGCCAAAAATTCTATCTTTGTCTTTCTTTTTTTTTTAAATAATACATGTTCATTGTTTACCAAAATAAAACCCATACTGAAGTGTCCAGGGTGGCCTTCCTCTTGGCACGGGCCATCCTGTGCATCCCTCATCTGGCTTGGGGCTTTACTCCATGGAACCCTTCCCCGCACATGGGACCCGCCGACCGTCTGCTCTGATGGGAGATCTGGGTGTCGCTGTCTCCTGCCTCTCTCCAGCTTGACGCACAGAGCCCACCACCAGGTGCCGTAGAGTTGACCCTGACTCACGGCCACTGTGTGTCAGAGTAGGACTGTGTTCCACAGGGACCTCAGTGGCTAATTTTTCAGACGCACATCACCAGGCCTTTTTCCAAGGTGCCTCTGGGTGGACTCGCACCTCCAACCTTGCGGTTAATAGCGACGTGCGCCACCCAGGGACTCGGTGCTCAGGAAGAACACAGTGAACCACTGCTTCTGTGGAGGAGGGGTGCTACTATAAATTCCACCATAATCCCAGTCTCGGTTGTAAACAAGATGATGGAGGCAGACTGCCTGCTACAAGCAGGCACTCTCTAAATGGTGGCCTTTGTTGTTTGAAAGCGATCGTACCCAGTTCTGTGCCCTGTGTGCAGGCCTTGCAGGCTGTGAGACCCCTGGGCCTCAGAAGGTTGACACCTTCCCTGAGCAGCAGCCTCAGGAGCCCAGCTGCTGCTCCGCCCCCCAGCAGGTGACTGCTGTTGACACCTAGGCACCCTCAGCCTGGTCTGTGCCTCAAAAGTGCCAAGCCGTTGGGGGCAGGGCAGAGCACACACACCGGTTTTCTCTGGGGGCTGACTCCCACTCTCCTGTGCCTTTGCCCCCACTAGGCTCCACCAGTAGACCCTCATAAGAGCAGCCGGGTGTGGGGCGGGGGGGCTTGTCTGGATCAGGCACTTGGAAGGAGACACAAGACACAGATGCTGCTCACTGTTCCCCGCCTCAGCCTGTGGAATCACAGTCCTGGGATGGCCCAGGACCCTGGATTCTAAGGAGCTCCTCGGGGGACGCTGACGCAAGCCACAGTGGGAACCGGCAGCAGATAGAGAGCAGGGTGGGGTCAGCTGTGCACTCCAGATGGCCGTGGGACCTGGCGGGCAGGGGAAGTGTAGGAGTGGAAGTAGGGAGTCCAGCTGGGTGGTGTCGTGTCCCTAGATTTGGGTTTGGGTGACAGGCCCGTGTTCACCCCTGTGTCCTCTGCATATTTTCAGGCACATCGTGGCTGCTTAATAAAATGTTTACAGACGTGAGTGGCTACATGAACAACGGACAGGGACCCCAGAGGAGGAGTGGGTTTGGGGGCCAGTGAGGTAGAATTTGAGGTCCTCAGAGGACTGCCCAGATAGCCCCCCTCTCAGTCAGTGACACCTGGCTTTCACTTATGTGGAAAGCGGGCCACTCCAAACCCTCATGAGGGGTCACGAGGCTTAGCTGTCGGGGAGGCACTGCCTCCAGCAGAGCCAGGGAGCTAGGTCGTGGGTGGTTTCTTAGTGGTGGCTTGTGCCATTGCTTTCATTCATGCTCAATTTTTAATTACAAAAGTGTCTTGGTCATCTAGTGCTGCTATAACACGCGTGCACACACACGTGCATAATTACCTCTTGACCGAGCACCTCCGGCTGCCATCCAATCAACTCACCGTGACCCTACATGTGTCAGGGTAGAACTGTGCTCGTAGGGCTTTCAGTGATTGATTTTTCAAAAGTAGATTGCCAGACCTTTCTTCGAGGTGCCTCTTAGTGGACTCAAAGCTCTAACCTTTTGATTAGTGGCTGAGTGCATTGACCCTTAGTACCATCCAGTGGCTCCCTGAGTGAGCACCTTCTCATGCTCACCCCTGACGATCCAGAGGGAAATCAGACCTGGGCCTGCCTTAAGGGGGCATCATGGTCCTATTGGGGACAAGGTGGTAAGTTACCCTGTAGTGGGTGCACTGTAGCATGATGAGGTCAGAGAGGGTGCCCCAAGGCAGAGGGGCGCACTGCAGGGTGGTGGGACTTTGGGAAGGCTGACAGGCCATGGGACTTGAACTGGGCCTTCTCAGACAGTTGGCAGTGTCTAAGCTGGAGTGGGGGGAGGAGAGCATGGGGCAGGGTCCCTAGGGACTCCGGAGGCTCGGCTGGCACATACGGGGGAGGGAAGGTAGGCTGGGGGAGGCCTTGGCTTGGGTGCTGGGCCGGGGAGATAGTATTTTACTCTGGAGGATCTGGGGCCATTGTGGGTTTTCACAGGAAGTGACCTGGGCCAGGCTGTGTCTGCGGAAGGAGGCTTCTGCAGCAGCGAGTGGCTGGACACAGTGGGAGGAGGAGTCTGGGGTGAGGACTAGGGGAGGCGGATGGTGTGGTGCTTGCTGCCATGGACAGTCCAGCTCTTCCTGCTCTGGGAGCTGCTGCCCGTCAGCCGTATATGACCCCTTTATAGGTCAACCCCCCCATCCCCCCCACCTCCGTACCTGTCAGTGGGGGACTGGGGCCTGTGCTTCAGAATTCCCCTGGGACGCTGGTGCCAACTGAGTGCAGATGCCCCCAGGGTGCCACTGTGCCCCACTTGCCACCCTCTGACACTTAACTGCTCCCCAGAAAGACCTTGTCACAAAGAGAGCAAGGAAGGAACACGCTTCCACGGTGCGGCCCATCTGGGTGCCTGTGTTCTTTTCCTGATCTCAGGGAACATCTGTTCCTGCCTCTTCTCTCAGAGCAGGGAGCCTCAGTGAACGCTGGCCCTGGGACAGGAGGGGCTGGGAGGGCCACGTCCTCTGCTCTGCATCCTCCCCTGCTGCCCACCCACCAGCAGCCTGAGTCTCCCCTTTTTGGGCTACTTGTGGGTGCTCCTCACCCCTTTAAGGTGCCCGTGGCACTCCCCCCCCCAGGGCAGAGTACCCACGTGCATATTGAGGACCCATCACTGTCTCACACATGCGCACAGAGCCCTTTTCTGAAAGACACGGCTGCCAAACAAACTCCATTTGTTACGTCATGATTAATTCATCGCCCCATTTTTTTTTTTTTATTAATCAAAGACATCCATAACTGCCTATCTGTGCTTGGGGTAGGGCGATCACCGGGCGGGGCCTCCAGCTGACAGCCTTCCAGCCCAAAGTGAAGGGAGTGCTGGGTTTTTGTCTGGGTGGCCTCGCTTGGGGTAAATGCAGAGTATCCCGAGATGCCTAGAAGAAATAGAGATGGCCTGCAGACCCCGTGCGTTCCCTCCCCCTGCCCCTGAAATCACTGGGGTGTTTTATAACCTCCTCTCCAGCCAGCTCTGGGCTCAGGCCAGCCACTTGGCACTTAGCCACTGGCCGATGGCTGTGTGGCAGAGAATGGGAGGGCAGAGGATGGGAGGACAAAGGGGGAGAGTGGGCTGAGGCTCCCAGCTCTAGAGGCCACCATTAGTCCAGGGAGGAGACTGGGGCCGTGGGCCAAGGTCGGGCCAGAGCTTTGGGCAGCTGTCAGAGGACTGTCCCGGCAGCTGGCCCCAAGCACAGAGAATTTTGGGTTCAGAAGGCATTTTGGACGCTCCTCTTCTCACCTCCCAGGGGCAAGGTGGGTGTGTATTTTTAGCCCCAGGACAGATGGGGAAGCGAGGTAGGCCTTTGGCCATCCGCTCCTTCTTCAACACTGACCATGTGGCCTGGCTCCCCCCAGGGATGTACCTACTCTCAAGGTATTCACAGTCTAGTGGGAATGGGAACAGATGCCCAAACAGTCATTACTGCCCTGTGTGGTAAGTGCCAGGAGCTGACCAGGTTGCAGACAGCCCCACAAGAAGGTCCCTAACTCAAACTGAGGGAGCAGCCAGGGTGTGGTCAGGGAAGGCTTCCCGGAGGAGGTGTTGGCTCCAAGTTGGGTTTGTTTTTTTTTTTTAATTTATTTGGTTTTGTCTTTGTGCCACATGCTGTCAGGTGCTTCTTACATTGTCTTGTTTAATTTGCACAGACAACCCAGTGAAGTAGGAAATAACTTTCACATGTCACCAACGAGTAAGCCAAGGATCAGAGGGGGGCAGTTGCTTAGCCAACTCCCTCAGCCAGGATTAGAACACCAGGCAGTTCTGTAAGGGCAACAGAGGTATACGGATGGGTGGGAGGGAAGACCAGTGTCCCCGGCAGAAAAAAGAGCTTACGTAAAAACATGGCTTTGGAGCAGGCTTGGCATGGGGTCTGCAGGGCTAGAGTGAGCCGAGGTGGGACTGGGTCAGGGAGAGCCTTGGATGTTGGCAGCAGGGAGCTAGGGAGTCAAGGCTGGCATGTGAATTAGGGAGTGGTGGGTCCTACTGCAAGTCGCTGCGAGTCACTGGGGGCTCCTGCTCCTAGTCAGACCCTGCAACAGCCAAGGACGTGAGACCCCACCCCAGGGCACCCTGCCCGGCTGTGCGTTTTAGGCACCTGGCCCCAAACACACCTCTCAGACCCCTTCCCTGCTCCTGACTTCAGGAGGCAACAGTCAGGCTGGCATACAGCATCAGCCCCGGGGCCTCCTGGACCCCGCCCCCCCCCCTGCACCGCCCATCTTCGTTGCCCTGCCCAGAAGGAGGCTGAGTGGCTGCCAGTGTCTTGCACCAGCTGCCTCCAGGGACAGTCCCTCCTGCCTCCCCTGAGAGCCGGTGCTTCCGCTGCTGCCTGATAGCTCTCCTGGCTGGAGATGCTGGGTCCTCGATATTCAGTCTGCGTGGCAGGAGCCTTAATAGCAGCATCTCGCCCTCCCTGTTCTTGCCTCCTGAGCCCCAGAGATGGGCCTGCTCACCTCCTGAGCTGACATCCTCCAGGAGCTTCCAAGCATCCGGCAGAGCAACCTTCTGCCTACTCCAGGCAATATCGGGAATTAACAAGCACCCAGGAGCACCCACGTGTGGAATTCTCTCCTCCGAGATCCAGAGGTGCCTGTGAGAGGGTGTTATGAGCATTGCCCCCATTTTACAGGTGGGGAAGCTGAGGCTCAGAAAGGGACTGTGATGCAGACAGACCACTCTGGCCTCATCCTGACTCCAGGAAATGGGCCAAGTTGCCTCCTGCCCCAGGGCCTTATGTCTGCTCCTCTCTGCCTGGAGCGCTCTCCACCCTGCTTCTGTCTTAGATCATGCTCAGAGGAGCTTTCCTCCCCAGGACCCTGTGAGTATTTTATTAAAGTTCGCCTTGCCCTCCAAACTATAACCCCCATGAGGGCGGGGCATCGTGCCCACCTTTATAGCTCCCCTCTGTACTGCCAGCACCCAGCACAGAGCACATAGAGCCCGTGTGGGTGGTGGTAGCTGCCATCAGGTTGTGATCCGTAGCACTTTCATTGGCAGATTTTGGGAAGAAGATTACCAGGCCTTTCTTCCTAGCACATATTAGTTTGGAAGTTCTGCTGAAACCTGTTCGGCATCATTAGCAACTCGTAAGCCTCCACCGACAGACAGGTGGTGGCGGTGCGTGAGGTGCACTGACTGGAAGTCAAACTCTGGTCTCCCACAGGGACAGTGAGAGTTCTACCACTGAAGCACCGCTGCCCACACATAGGGCCCATAGGCCCTCAGTGAATATTCGTGCAATGAGTAAATGAATGAATGGGCAAGTGAGCCCCTGCGCTAGTTAGGGTAAGGCTAGTTGCAGTAACAAACAAACCCTAGCGTTCCTAGCTATTTTTCACTCCCAAGGTTACTGAGTGTTTCTGGCTGGTGACTGTTTCTGCCTCCCCTGTGGCCCCCTCATGGTCTGCATCAAGCCAACAAGGGGCAGGGGGCGCGGGGTGGGGGGGAGGGTGGAACATGGGGGAGTGGTATAGAGGCCAAGCCTGGAAGAGGCACCTCATTTCCACCCTCGTTACCTGGGCTGGGACTCAGCTACATGATCACCCCCAACAGCAGGGAGGTTGGGAAATGCAGTCCAGCTGCGGCTCCAAGGATGGGAGGCAGGTTCTGCTGACGCCAGAGCCTCTTGTCTAGGCTACCATATTGGTTTCTCTAATGACCAGAGCCACCCTTCCCCAAGCCCTCACCATGGGCCACGTGCTTTTCAAAGCACTTTTCTCACATTGGCCTATTTAATTCCCACAACAATCCTGTTGTTGTTGTTAGGTGCTGCTGAGTTGGTTCCAACTCATAGCAACCCTGTGTGCAACAAAACAAAACACTGCTTGGTCCTGCGCCATGCTCACTGTCATTATGCTCGAGCCCACTGGTGCAGCCACTGTGTCAGTCCATCTCATTGAGGGTCTTCCTCTTTTTCGCTGACCCTCTACTTTACCAAGCATGATGTCCTTCTCCAGGGACTGGTCCCTCCTAATAACATGTCCGAAGTATGTGAGACAAAGTCTCACCATCGTCGCTGCAAAGGAGCATTCTGGCTGTACTTCTTCCAAGACAGATTTGTTTGTTCTTCTGGCAGTTCATGGTATATTCAATATTCTTCGCCAACACCATAATTCAAAGACATCAATTCTTCTTCAGTCTTCCTTACTCACTGTCCAGATTTTGCATGCATATGAGGCCACTGAAAATACCATGGCTTGGGTCAGGCTCACCCTAGTCTTCAAGGTGACAGCTTTGCTTTTTAACACTTGAAAGAGGTCTTTTGCAGCTAATTGGCCCAATGCAATACGTCGTCTAATTTCTTGACTGTTGTTTCCATGGGCGTTGACAACTTCAGTATTTTCTCCATTTCCCATGATGTTGCTTACTGGTCGAGTTGTGAGGATTTTTGTTTTATGTTGAGGTGTAATTCATACTGAAGGCTGTGGTCTTTGATCTTCATCAGCAGGTGCTTCAAGTCCTCTTCACTTTCAGCACGCAAGGTTCTGTCATCTGCATAACGCCAGGTCGTTAATGAATCTTCCTCCAATCCTGATGCTGCGTTCTTGGCATAGTTCAGCTTCTCGGATTATCTGCTCAGCATACACACGGAATAAGTATGGTGAAAGGATACAACCCTGACGCACACATTTCCTGACTAAACCGCACAGTATCCCGTTGTTCTGTTCGAATGACTGCCTCTTGGTCTATATACAGGTTGTGCATGAGCACAACTAAGTGTTCTGGAGTTCCCATTCTTTGCAATGTTGTCCATAATTTGTTATGATCCACACAGTCAAATGCCTTTGCTTAGTCAATAAAACACAGGTAAACATCTTTCTCTGCTTTCAGCCAGGATCCATCTGACATCAGCAATGATATCCCCTGTTCCATGACCTCTTCTGAATCCGGCTTGAATTTCTGGCAGTTCTCTGTCAATGTACTGCTGCAACCGTTTTTGAATTATTTTCAGCAAAATTTTACGTGCATGTGATATTAATGATATTGTTCAATAATTTCCACATTCCGTTGGATCTCTTCCAGTCAGTTGTCCAGGTAGCTGTCTTCCAAATTTCTCGGCATAGACCAGTGAGCGTTTCCAGTGTTGCATCCGTTTGTTGAAACATCTCAGTTGGTATTCCGTCAATTCCTGCAGCCTTGTGTTCCCCCAGTGCCTTCAGTGCAGCTTGGACTTCTTCCTTCAGTACCATCGGTTCCTGACCATACGCTACCTCCTGAGATGGTTGAACTTTGCCCATTTCTTTTCGGTGCAGTGACTCTGTGTATTCCTTCCATCTGCCTTTGATGCTTCCTGCATCATTCAATAATTTGCCCATAGAATCCTTCACCGTTGTAACTCTGGGCTTGAATTTTTTCTTCAGTTTCTTCCGCTTGAGAAATGCCAAGCACATGCTTCCCTTTTGGTTTTCTATCTCCAGGTCTTTGCACATTTCATTATAATTCTTTGTCTTCTCGAGCTGCCCTTTAAAATTTTCTGTTCGGCTCTTTTACTTCTTTTCTTCCGTTCGCTTTAGCTACTTTACATTCAAGAGCAAATTTCTAACGTCCATTTTGGTCCTTTTTTCTTTTTCTTTTCCTTCTTTTTAATGACCTTTTGCTTTCTGCATTTACAATGTCCTTGTTGTCATCTCACAACTCATGTGGTTATTAGTGTTCAGTGCATCAAATCTATTCTTGAGATGGTCTCTAAGTTCAGGTGGAATATACTCAGGGTCGGACTTTGGCTCTTGTGGCCTTTTAATTTTCTTCAGCTTCAACTTGAACTTGCATATGAGTAATCGATGGTCTGTTCTGAAGTCTCCCCGGCCTTGTCCTGACTGGTATTACTATCCCCCCCCCCTTTTTTTTTTACAGATAAGGAGACTGAGGCTCACATGGCCTATTAAAGAACAGAGCTGACTCCAGTAAGCCCTGCCTTGCTTCCTTAAAAGCCCACCTTTCCAAAGAACCTTCTGGAAACATATAGCTGGGGTCTAGAGATGCCACAGCCAAAGGCTAAGGCCTTAAAGACCCCCTGACTCTTTATACACCAAATACCTCAGGTCTTTTTTCTTTTTGATTATCTAATTGCACTGGGTTTTTTTAAATTGTGGTTAAAATATAACAAAATATTTGCCAGCTCAACATTTTTTTTACACGTATGATTCAGTGACACGGGTTACATTCTTCCTGCTGTGCAACCATCACCACTGTCTATTTCCAGATTATTCTACCACCATTACCAGAAACTCAGTGCCCCTAAACAATGACTCCCTTCTCCCCCCACCCCTGGTAACTACTAATAAACTTTTGTCTCTATGCATTTGCCTATTCTAGATATTTCATATAAGCGGGGTTGTATAGTATTTCTTCCATTGTGAGTGACTTATTTCACTCGCCAAACGTTTTCAGCAATCATTCATGCTATAGCATGTATCAGGACTTCTGCTGCTAACCGAAAGCGGTTCGAATCCACCAGCTACTCCAAGGGAGGAAGATGTGGCAGTCTGCTTCTGTAAAGATTTACAGCCTTGGTAACCCTATGGGTCAGTTCTCCTCTGTCCTATAGGGTTGCTGTGAGTCTGATGGAAGACAACGGGTTTTAATACTCCACTGTATGTATATTTTATTTTATTTAGTATGTATGTACCACATTTCGTTTACCCGTTTATCCATTGGTGGACACTTGGGTTTCCACTCTTTGACTATTGAGAACACTGCTGCAGTGAACATCGGTGTGCTCCGTGGGTTTTCAGGTAAGCAGGCTCGTGTTTTGTGTGGCTGAGCACAGTTGCTGGCCTCTGTTTTCCCTTCTCACCTGGGAAGGCACATGTCTCAGAGACTCAGCTCAGGGCCCAGGCCAGTTCAGGGCCAGGGCTCAGCTCTCTTGCTCACTTCCACTGCCCTTTTGGAGGGCATCTGCTCCTTTCTGCCTCACCAGCTCTGGGCCTGTGGTGGGCACTGAGGTGGGGTGGGAGGATGGTTGGTTAAAGTAGGACTCAACTCCCACACAGTGGGAATATGGACACACAGGTAGCTACTGACCACTCGCCTTCAGGAAGCATGGGAAGGGAAGAAGAGGAAAGAGGAGGGAAGGACAAGCGAAACAAAAACAGGGTGAGGAGGGGAAAAGAACCAATACTGACTGGCTGAACGCCTCCGGGCTGTTTGTGCTGTGTCACTCTCAAGCTATCGCCTCTTCTCCCTTTGCTCACTCCGCTCTGGACAGGGTGGCCTCCTTGCTTTCTTTCCTGCACAATGCTGCCTCAGGGCCTTTGCGCTGGCTGTTCCCTCTGACTTCAGTGCTCTTCCCACAGATGTTCACATAACTAAGTCCCTCTCCCCCTTCGAGTCTTCACTGAAATGTCACCTTGATGAGCCTACCAGACCACCTATTTAAACCTACAAACTGCCTCCCTCACATTCCGCATTCTCCTTCCTCCACTGTATGTTTTCTCCATAGCATCTAATCACCTTCTAACATCCTGTTCAATTTGCTTATTTCTTTGCTTATTAGCTGCCTCGGTTCTCCCTCTCCCTCGAATCTAAGCCGCCTGAAGTCAGCTTTTTTTAAATCTGCCGTGTTCAGTGATGGAGCTTAGCCTCTGAACATAAAAAAATAGTAGGCGCTTAATAAACGTTTGTTCAGTTATTGAGCGAATTCTGTCCTGGGCTGAATGTTACCCCGTTTCACAGAATGGAATGGAGGCTCAGGCCCCACGTCTCGCAGCCACGTGCGGGTTTAGGCAAACGTACCCCGGGAAGGTTCTAGATGGCATCTCCAGCCTCCCATCCCCCACCCCCCATCTCCCCACCCCCTCCTATACTGCGGCCGTGGAGCAGGCATCTTTCCCTGCCGAGCACAGGGCGGTGCGCGGGTGCTGGTAACCATGGTTACGGCGCCAGAGACGACTTGCATTTCCTGCCTTTTGTGTGCGTGCAGACCCCGCCCCTAACCCATGACGCCATCTCTGATTGGCCGCAATGCTGGGGGGGCGGGGCAGAGGAGGTACTTCCCCATCTCTGCCCTGTACCCAGAGGGGGCGGGACCATTCCTCGTGGGCGGGGAAGAGGGCGGGGTCTTCTATCTGCGGCCCCTCCTCCCTATGGGCAGTGCGAGGCTGCCGCTAGAGGACAGGGCGGGGTCGGCGCGCGCCGGACCAATGATTGACAGGGCATTGCGGTGGACTCCAGGGGAGAGGGGGAGGGACGGGGCCCGCGGCTCAAGATGAAGGCTCCCCTGCTCGCTGTTGGAAAGGCGCGGGGCTTGGGACGCCGCCGGGAGCGCGGTTGGCGGAGGGGGCGGGTGAGTGCGCGTTGATGGCGGCCCCCGAACAAAGGACGCCCCCTGCCACCGTTCCATCTCTTGGTGGTTTCTTTTGGTCCCTCGGGGCAGAGATGAGAGGCCTGCCTGGGCCAGCGCCCCCTCATCCTCAACCGTGTCCCACTGTACTTGTCCCGCTGGTCTCCTGCGCCGTCCAACCTCAGGGCCTTTGCACAGCACTCCCTGGGCCTGCCCCGCCCTGCTCTGCTCAGCACTTCCTGCTGATGCAGTTTTATCTTTATTTCTGCATCCTCCTTCCACACCTGGCCCAGTCCTTTGGGGCAAAGTCTGTGGCCTGGCACGTAGTAGGTGCTCAGTCCGTATCTGTTGAATGAGCCCATTCATGCCTTGGCCGGAAGGCCTCCTTGTGCTCTGTGCTGGGCGCTGGGACCTGGGTGGAGAGGACACCGATGCCACTTCACTCACAGACACAGACGAGCTTGTCTCCAAGGCCAGGGCATGAGACAAGCCTTTGGCCTGGACTCCAGACCAGAGGAGCCTGGTTTGGTCAGTGCCCTTCGTCAGTGGTCCACTGTGCTGCTCGGACTGGGTGTCCCCAGGGGCTGGCCCTGCCTCAGGAGGAAGGCGGTGTCCCAGAAACGTGACGGGGTGAGGGGCTGCTGGAAGCACTTGGGGTGGGGACCCTACCATCTCACTGTCATGTGTTGGGTATCCACCCTAGCTGCATGGGGGTGCAGGGAGAAGACCTCCAAACCTTCTGCCCTCTAGGTGTACCCACAACAAATCAAAAGGGAGATAAAATCATGAAATGAGTTACATGTCTATACATGGGTAACCCTTTTGGGGTTCCCAAAAGGGAAACCCTGGTGGCGTAGTGGTTAAGTGCTACGGCTGCTAACCTTCAAAAGGTTGGCAGTTCAAATCCACCAGGTGCTCCTTGGAAAATCTATGGGGCAGTTCTACTCTGTTCTGTAAGCTTGCTATGAGTCGGAATCGACTCGACAGCAACGGGTTTGGTTTTTAGTTTTTGGTGGGCTTTTAGTTCCCACCACCACCAAAAGAAAAATACAGTGTACCACAAAACCAGTAATGACCATTTTAGGTCAGAGCCTTAAGTCAGAGCTTTGTGGCTTTGGGAGTTATATAAACATCCCAGGAGTTTGTCCCAGGGGCAGATTCCTGAGCTCAGGCCACCCCCAGATCACAGATGTGAGGAGTGGGAGCCAGGAATCTGCCCTTTTTCAAGTTACCTAGGTGATATCGATGCTCAGGGTCTGAGGTCCACTTCTGGAGAAATAGAATGATAAATATTTGTGTTCCCGAATACATTCAGAGCCCTCCCCAGGTCCTAGCAGGTTCCCTCTGCTACTCTCCATCCCAGATCCTGGGCCCAGGTTCAAGTCTAGATTGTGGGGGCTTAGCCTTTGTGGGCCACTGGACTGTTTGGGAATTGGGGAAAAAGCTTTGGCCCATTTTCAGAAAAATGTGCTTGTTCACAGACACATAGACAAACTTTGTGTTTGATTTCAGGAGGTTCTAACACCTGGGCTGAGTGGTTTGAAAGGCGGGTGAGACCTATATGGGGAAAGGCCTCCATGCTGATGCCTGAATCTGGAGCTAACGGGTCCAGTTGTGCAGGCTGTACACTGCACAAGTGTTCCTGGCAGAAATCCAGCCTACATGGCACTGGCCATCCCCTATGTGGGATGTCTTTTCCTATTTTGTACAAAGGCAGCCCTCCTCTTCTTACTTCCCCTCTTGCCTCCCACGACAACTCAGGTTAGCAGCACTAATGAAGTTACAGAAACTACGCACATTATTGGTGAAAGGCTGACCTTCCATAAACTCTGCTATTAAAGCGATAACAAATGACCCGACAGCCCTCAGCTGCTGATGCGTGGTTCCTGGAGCCCTCAGAGCCCTGGGCTCCTATTGAGCAGTGGTTAGGGCAGGGGCCGCCCCAGGGAACCATCCTTAGCTTGAGATGGGAAGATGGGTTAAGGGCCCAAGAGAGTGGGTAGGTGGGTGGGGCGGGGGCGGGGGGAGGAATGGGAGGAGAGCAGGAGCCTGCCACATGGCAGGTGCTCAGTAAATATTTACCCAATCTACATGAATGACTCATTGGGTCCATTTTTTGGATCAGGAAAACTGAGGCCCTGAGAGGACCAGTACATTTGGAGTGGAGAAAGCCCATCTGTTTGGGGAGACTCATGAACAAAGGCTTTGATGTAGGACAGGGAGGAGGCCAAGGAGGGAGAGAAGAAGGGACCAGAGCTATATCCCAAAACTCCTCACACGACACCATCAACCAGCTGAAGTGACATCTCCTAGAAGCCTCCCGGGCCCTTTGGGGTGGTTAGCAGCCTCCCCTGGGCTCCCACGGCCTGGGCTTCTGTCACAGTGCTGACCACCCTGGCTTGGCAGGCCTTTGTGTGCACTGTCTGTCTCCCAACAACCTGGCTATGCCCCAGCGCTGGACTGCAGCCTCAACACGGGGCCTGGCCGAAGGCCGGTACAGAGCACAACTTCACTGGATGAACGAATGATGTGTGGTTGATTAAGTGGACTCCTGGCTTCTAGTGCTCTTTACTGTTAGACAGAAAGACCTGAGAAGCGAGGGGGTGAGTGAGGGCAGGAGGAGTGGGGGGTCTCGGGGCAGGACAGAAAGGAGGGGTGCAGGCCTGCAGCTAGATAGAGAGGCCAAGGGGAGCATCAGGCCTGGGAGTTGGCTGGAAGGTTGAGTTGGCGTTTCCTGCTTGCCAAGGTCTTGGTGGCTGCCCTCACTAACCTCGCACCCAGCCCAGCCTGGCTGAGGGGCAGCAGAGCCAGGACAGTGGAACCCTGGGCGGGTCGAGCCCCCACTCCTCTACCACAGACCCTCAGGCTCTCAGGAGCTGTGTTCTTCCCACCTTCAGGCTAGACATGCCTCCTCAGGGACCCCTTGCCCCTGTGAACTGAGGACCCTGAAAGCCCCTCCCAGGCAGCCTTCTCAGTCACCGTCAGTCAGGGTCCCTGCTGACATGGGGGTCTTCCCTGAGCCAGAACGGGAGGTCCTCTCTCCCTCTCCCCCCATCCCTCCAAGCCTGGCCATCTATCTCCCACTCTGCCTCCCTACTATCCTGTCCCCCTTCTCTCCCCACAAATGGCCTTTCTGTCCCTACCATATGACTAGGTCACCCTGTGGCTCTCAGAATACAGCCCAGGGTCTGCGCCTGGTGTCAGCCGCCCAAGGCCTTGCCTCCACATGCTCTACCAGCCGATTTGCTCACCGTGTTCTTTCTTCCTGCCAGCATTGGCTGGGCTGTGCCCTCTGCCCAGATGGGCTAGCATTGGCTGGGCTGTGTGCCCTCTGCCCAGATGGGCTAGCATTGGCTGGGCTGTGTGCCCTCTGCCCAGATGGGCTAGCATTGGCTGGGCTGTGTGCCCTCTGCCCAGATGGGCTAGCATTGGCTGGGCTGTGTGCCCTCTGCCCAGATGGGCTAGCATTGGCTGGGCTGTGCCCTCTGCCCAGATGGGCTAGCATTGGCTGGGCTGTGCCCTCTGCCCAGATGGGCTAGCATTGGCTGGGCTGTGCCCTCTGCCCAGATGGGCTAGCATTGGCTGGGCTGTGCCCTCTGCCCAGATGGGCTAGCATTGGCTGGGCTGTGCCCTCTGCCCAGATGAGCACCCCCGTCTTCCCTTCTCTCCCTTCGTTGATGATACTTGCAGCTCACCAGGCACTGTTCTAAGCCCAATACTGTATTGCTTGACCCTGCAAATGGCCACGCATATGGCACCTCCTCCAGGCAGACTTTCTGGCCCAGCCTGGCTTCCTCCCTCCAACATGGCCCTTGGCACTTGGTCGGGCAATTATTAGGGTGTCTTTTGGGCTGCCCTGAGCTCCCCAAGTGGAGCCATGTCCCATTCTTCAGTGTCTCCAGCACTGGTCCAGAGGAGGGGCTCGGGGAATATTTGATGAGTGAATGAATGAGTGTATGAGTGAGTGACTGCCTGTTGTTTCTGCAGGGCCTGGCCTCCTGGAGGAACACGATGTGGGAGTTGGGTCACAGGCAAAGAGGACTTAAACCCAGGAGGGACCTTGGCCTGATGCAGCGTCCAAGACCCCATCAGCAGCAGGAGAGAAGCTCTCCAGGCTAAGGGGAGTGCGTGCAGTGTCCACGTGGTCTGGCCCTCAGATGTCTCCAGTCTGTTCATTAGTCACGGCCAGCTGAGAAAGGCAAGGGCGTCAGGCAGGCCCTCCCCTCCCAGGCCCTGTGACGAAGCCTAGGTCTCGGGGCAGTTGGTTATTTGAGGGCCTGTTGGTGGGTCTGTCTGTTCTTGGCCCCATGATGGGAGCTCTGGGGCCTGGGGAACTTCAGAGCCCAGCATGGGTCCTGGCACAGGGGGTACCTAGGGACACCTGACCACAGCCCAAGGGAATGGATGGGCAAAATGGATGAGTCAATGAATGAATGAGGATGCCAAGAATGATGAGAGAGAAATGAGGTAGGGGGTGGGGAGGGGGGAGGGGGGAGGGGTGAGCCTCTCTCACATCTGCTCTGCCTCTCCATCCCCCCACCCCTGGCTCCCCCGATGCCCACACAGGCAGCCCCAGTTCACACGAGGGCTCGGAAGGTGCTCGTGCACACTCGGGGTCTCTTGCCTCTGTTTATCCATCCACTCCTGGTTCAGCTGTTATGTGCTGGGGACACAGCGGGGCCCTGAGAACAGCATATAGCAACAAACAGACGTCAGGTGGTGACAAGCCTGGAGAAGCCGACTGGGGAGGGTAGAGTGGGACTGCTAGGGCTGCTGTAGGGGTTGGCCTGGCAGGCCTCTTGGAGGTGGTGCTGTCTGAGCTGAATGGAGAGACCCCTTCGCCCCAGAGCCTCGGTCCTCTCACCTGATGAATGGAGGTGACAGGCAATGAATGGAGAGACCCCTTCTCCCCGGAGCCTTGGTCTTCTTGCCTGTTAATTGGGGGTGACAGGCAAGAATGGTGTTCTGATCGTGATTACCGTTACCCTTAACAGCCACTCACCGCAGAGGGTAAGGTGGGGTCACTCTCCTCCTCCCTGCCCCCGTGGCTGCTGTGGGTGCATATGAAGCCCGTGCTGATATCCACACCCACAGCAGGAAGACTCATGAAGCCCTGAGCCCAGAAGCACCCCTATTTGTAGCTGAGGGATGGCACATCGTTGGGGACACCATCAAGGGGAGGGAGCCACATCGGTGTTAAGGTGCCTAGTCCTCTGCCTGGTCCCTCTGGCTGTGGAATCAGGAAAGATGTCCTGAAGGAAGGGGTCGTCGAGCCCGGACTCCCAGCTGCAGGGGAATTTGAAGAGGCAGGAGAGCCTCCCAGGGGAAGGGACCACGTTCCAGGTGAAAGCTGGAGTGAGCAATTCGAGGTGAATGAGCTCCTTCAGGTAGCTAGTGTGTGTGTGTCCTCGTGTATGTGGACGGTGGGCCTCAGGGGGCCTCAGGCTCTGGCCCTAGCCTCCTCATGCCCTTGCCTGTGCCGCTCCCTCTCCAGCCCAGCCCTGTGGCGTTGTGGGGCCCTCCTGGTGGGGCCCTGCTCCCATGGAGGCAGGCGAGGGAGGATCCTTCTCCAACTCAGCAACAGCCGCCACTGGCAGCAGCGCAGAAGGGAAGTCAGGACTTGCATTTTGCCTCTGTAGCTCCTGTAATCAGCCCACACAGCCCCCGCCACAGGCGCCCCATCAAGCTGCTTCCGGAGACTAGTTGAGATACACCTGCTCTTGCTAAAAGGAGAAGCAGCAATCCATCAAAACAACCCTGGCACCGGGGCAGGAGAGGGGAGAGACTTAGCAACCCCTGGCATAAAATGGGGCAGCATGTGGCATCTACAGTCCCTGCAGGTCCTGGCATTCTGGAGTCACCTGGCTAAGTCACTTCTCCCCCCTCTGGGCCTGAGTTTTCCCGCCCCGTCAAAGGCGGCAGGGAGATGAGCTCCCAGCTCCTGTGGCTGGGCCTCGTCCCGCACCCCAACCCTCATCTCTTCCTTTCCAGAGACGTTATGAATCAAACGGCTTAGAACGTAAAAAAAAGAAAGAAAGAAAAGGCATCGAAACCTTCATCTATTATTAACGCTGACGGTAAATTCCCCCTCCGAGCATTTTACATAGCAACTGTTACCAAGACTCGCTGGTGGAGCTGCTGTGCCAGCCAGCCTCATCTCAGCAGCTTCGGCAGGATGGCAGGCCCTAGCCAAGCCACCTGGGCACCCTCCGGGCCCTCTCAGGGTGGTGGGAGGGGAGGGAGCCCTTGGCAGAGGAAATGGCTGGCTTCCTGCTCAAAGGGGGTCCTGGCTGCCTTTGTCAGGCCCCACCCAAGGCCCTCCAAGGCCCCCAGCTCCTGCCCAGACGCTCCACACCCCTCAGAGCCAGCACCGTGATGGGAATGGGACCTGGAGTCTCCCCTCCACGCTGCCCCAGCCAGAGGTGGCCAGTGAGATGGGCGGCGGGAAAAGGCTTTGTAAACTCTGAAGGGCTGTGCAGATGTTGTTTACCAACACCCCCACCCGTCAGCTAGACGTTTCCCGAGCGCCTGCTTCTCTGAAGGCGGTATCTGGGCACCAGGGATTTAAAACAAAGAGGCCTGTCTGTCCCTGTCACGTCCGGTGTAGCAGGAGTCGGACACGTAAGCCCTAAATGCAATGAGTGCCATAATCAATGTGTGTACAGCGTGCCGATGAGGTGAAAGAGGGGTGGGGGGCAGGAAGGCTTCTCAGAGGGGTTGGGCAGGGTTTTGAAGGATGAATAGGAGAGGGTCTGTCTGTTCTGGACAGAGGGACCAGCATGTGCCAAGGCCTGAAGGCATGAAGCAGCCCAGTTGGCAGGTGGGTTATGGGGACAGGGCTGGAGGGGTCAGAGGGCACATGGCCTTGAATGCCAAGCTCCAGATTTTAGACTTTATTTGGGGGGCACTGAGGAGCCATGGAAGATTGTAAGCTGCACAGGAACGAAGTCAGATTTGGGTTTGCAAAAGAGCTGTAGATACTGCTCGGTCTCTCTGGCTCCACTCTTTAGGCATGGGGGGCGGAGGCGGGTAGCTAACATTTACAAGTGCTTTGATTGTCACCCTGGCCTGACATGGAGGCCTGGAGGGGTGAGAACACCTCCCCCCGGGAAGCAGGGGAGGCGGGCCACTCTGCAAGCACTAGGCACCTTGTGCGTGCGCGTACACAGCCCCACGTTGGGCTGTGCTCCCTGCTAGGGAACTTGCCTTCATGGTGGGGAGGCCAGACCAGTGCCAACCCAACCAGGGCACAGCAGCACAGGCAAACTGGGTGGCCTCGATCCTGGGACCCATGCCCACAGGATACAGCCTGGGACACAGATTTCATCCCAGTTAAATGGAGGCATCAATTAGCAGATCCCTGCCCCTCCACCCCCAGTGATAGAGAGTGTATGTCCACTGTAGAAAATTCAGCAACTAGACCGAAGTCCCAAGAAAATAAGTCCCCTGGGACCCCACCCTGCACCAATGGCCAGGTCACCTCTTGCACATTCTTCCTGCCTGCCCTTTATGGCCTGCTTTTCTCATACTTTGGGGCTCCTTCCCTGGAGTCCTCACGTCCTCAGGGAAAGAACTGGCTGACCTGGACTGTGTAGCCCTCGTCTGACTCGCTTGTCTTGGAGCAGCAGCCGAAGCTACCAGGTTTACCTGCCCACCCCCAGCATCGCAGTGGGCACCCCCAGCACCGTGGTGGGCACCCCCAGCAGCTATGAATACAGAGTAGGAGAAGAGCGATGTTCTTCCCTGGAAGCAAGCCATCTGAAGTTGGGTGTGGCCCATGAGGTGCTGTGATTTGAATCTGGGGCTAAATTGGGTCTTGGGGGTGAAAAGTGTGGTGATCGAAGGCCCTTGATGATCGGAGTAGGAGGGGGTAAGGAGTTGAGTGAGGGCTTCCTGGAGGAGACGGGCCATGGGCCATTGCGGAAGGGAAAGAAATGCATTAGCATCATTTGCTCATCTAGCAAGCATCTATGACAGGCTCCCTCCTGGCTCAAAGCCCCATGCTGGGCGGTGCTGGGACCCAGAGAGGCTCTGCCCTCACAGTGCCTCCAGGGAGAGACAGACAGTCGGTCCTGTCCTGTCCTGTGTCTGGAACAAGTAGGCTATGTGCTCAGTGCTGTAATGGTGGAAAGGGCAGCTAGGGAGGCAGCGGGCGGGGGGGGGGGGCGGGGGGGTGGCAGACCCAGAGCGGGGCTTGGCATCAGGGCCAGAGACACCCAGACTACCCCAAAGCTTGGTTCATTCAGCACCCCTTGGCCTTTGGGGAGCTCAGCCAGTACCCTGCCTCAGGGGTACCCTGGCCCAGGGGGCCCCCCAGCCTTGGAGAGACCCCTACAGCCCAGTGCTCACTCCCTGTGCCTTCACCCCCACAGGACTGGGAGTCCAGAAGTGGAGTTGGAATCCTGCTGTGTGGCCTGGGGATGGAGGGTCTCAGTTAACGTTTTAGATCCTCAGCTTCCTCAGCTGTAAAATAGGGGCACACGACTCCCTGCCTGCCCTACAGGGTGTTTGCCAGGCTAAAATCTAATGTGTTCTAGATGCTGGCACCACTAGGTTTAGAATTACACCCCCAGAGACTCCCTCCTCCTTTGCACTACCCGGCCACCCAGGGCCAGGCTGAGAAAAGCCCTGGAGAGAAGCCTCCACCCCTGACCAAAGGATTTGGGGATTTGCCCAGGGGAGGGAGGAGTTTGGCAACAAGGTATGGCTGCAGGTGGGTAGAAATGAGGGCTCGGGAGGGAAGCCTGACAGACGTTTCACCTTCCGGAGCTTTCTAGAACTTCATGCTCAGGTCACAGGCAGCTCACTTCAGTTGAAGGCATGTATTTTGGAGGCAAACAGACCTGGATTCAAGTTCCAGCTCCTCCACTTCCTGACCGTGTGACCTCGAGCGAGTTCCTTGCCCTCTCTCCTCAGTGTCCTCGTCTCTACATTAGGGATAATAACAGTTGTTGTTATTAGTGGCCACTGAGTCAGCCCCCGACTCATGGTGACCCTGTGTGCAACAGAAAGGAACGCTGCCCAGTCCTGCACCATCCCCATGATCGATTAGAGAATCGGACCGTTGCAATTACCTGGTGTTATTTTGAGGGTGGAAAGAGGCGGCACACATATGAATGACCTCAGCTCAGTGCCTGGCACACAGTCGGTGCCTTGCCAGTGAAAGCTGCTGTTGTTGCTTTTGCTAGTGCCCCGGGGGTGGAGGTGGTAGATTCCTTGCCTGTCTCTTATGTCCCTGGCACATGTCCAGCCACTGGGTTCTACCTCTGGAGTCACATGGAACCAGCCCATTCACCGTGTACTGACAGCTTTTTCTGAGCGCCTGCTATGTGCCAGGCCCTGGGGGCACTGCTGTGGGACTTCCAGGAGGTGATGGTGCAGATCCTGGCCTGCAGAGAGACCGATGCCACAGTGGAAGGTGGCAGGGGACAGGTTAGGGAAGCCAGGACAGGCACCTGCCTGTTGGGGAGTCACTGTGAGGTTTGAGAGGAAGTGATCCCTGGGCTGAGGCTCCAGAGCCCAGAGGGGAGAGGATCCCAGGCAAAGTGCACAAGTGTGCAAAGGTTAGAGGCACAAGTGACCCATGGGTGCAGGTCACTCATGGTGGGGGAGATCTGTGAAGTCTGAGGTGGAAAGGTGGCAGGGCTCACTTGTAGCTGCCAGGCCGAAGGGGCAGGACATTTCTCATGGTGATGGGGCCATGGAGGGTGAGAGGAAGATGGAGAGACCAAGGCCGAGATGAAGGGACAGGAGAAGGGAGGCCTGAGCTCAGAGCTGCCCTGGGCGTGGAGGCGGCTCACCGCAGGGCTTTAGGAGGTAGAATCGGCAGGTGGGTAGGGAAGGAGAGGGGAGTCAGGAGGACGCCCAGGTGCCCAGGGGTCTCCAGGCTGAACCAGGGACCCCCAGAGTGACAGCTACCGACCTCACTCCTGGCCCCAGATGCTGCCAGGGATGGCATCAGGGAATCCCTGCCCCGGCCTGTCCATTCGGCAAGCATGCATTAGGTGCCTGCTATGTGCCCAGCATGACTCCAGCTCCTGGAGACTCCACAGTGAATGGGCAGATAGGACCCTGGCCTCCTGGGGCGTCCTATCCGGTGGGGCAGACAGACAAGAAAGAGGTGATTTCAGAGCAGGGTAGGAGCTGTGGGGGTGGGGAGGTCCTCTGAGAGGAGATGGCCTTTGGGCAGTGAGAAGGCTCAGGGACGGTGGCCTGGGCAGGGGGAGTGGCGTGTGCTGGAGCCACGGGGGCTGGTATTGCTGGGGTGTGTGGGAAGAGGGCGGAGAGATGAAGGGGCACAGTGCCCCTCGCACAGGGCAGGGTAGACTGAGGTAACCTGACCAGCTGCAGGACTCCGAAGAGCAGTTCATTCCCTCTCCACCCACTAAGGCAGGAGAGCAGCCCCCAGCCCCAGCTTTCCTGTGTGACCCTGAGCAAGCTCCTCACCCTCAGTGTCCTCTTGTGGCAAAGCAGAGGTGGCCGAGGGGCTCTGTGGTTGGGGGCTGTTGGAAGGGCGCAGGTAGAGATGAACTTGATAGAACTAAGAGTCCCCAGACACAGGGGACCCTGGGGGGCACTGCTTGGCAGATTCACTCCTTCATGTGCCCCCAGACTCCTGCCCACACTGTTCCCATTCACCCCTTGCCTCTCACCAAACCTGGAAGCAAGAAGCAGCCCAGGCATCCATGAGGCCATCCTCATGGTGGATGGGCGGAGCCAATGAAAGGCTGGGCTGAAGCCCCTGCAGCATTGCGAGCTCTGGAGTCATCTGGCACAGCCATCAAACAGGCCTTTCTAAACGAATGGTGCGGTGCCTTCCCTGGGATTCCAATGCACATCATCGAAAATAGGCTAATCCAAGGCACCTTTTTTCCCTGAGCACCCCTAGATCCTTACCTGCGTCCCCCAACATCCCTGAGGCAGTCAAAGGCCTTGGATGGGGATGAGGGGGGAGGTTTCTGAGAGCTGTGTATTCCGAGGGTGCTGGCCAAGGCGGGGCCACCTTCAAAGTCCATCCCTGCAGAGCTGCAACTCAAGAGGTTGTGTGTCTTTCCTTCCCTGCTTGTCCTTGTAGGAAATAATGACTGGCCCCTGGCTGTAGGCCCTGCCCCCAAGGAGCCACTGTCAGCAGCAGGAGAGGGTGACGAGGGCCGTGGCTGAGGGTGCTGAGGGGATCTGGAAGAGGAGCCTGCCCGAGTGGTCCGGAGCTGGAGCCGTTTGCCTGGGAGGCAAGGAGGCGAGATTGCTGGGCGGAGGTGCAGAGGACTCGGTGCATTTGAACAACAGACTCCAGCACGGCTGGAGCGTGAGTCACGGGGCACACAGCCAGGATGTTGATATTTTGCAAAGCCAGAGCAGTTACCAGGGACCAGGCCACAGGATCCTCAAGTGCCTGGATGCACTGTGAGTCAGAGTGGGTGGGGTTGTGCTGCAGTAACAAACGTTTCCAAATTCAAGGCCGTCGCTCACTCGCGCTCCATATCTCTCGCCCGACAGTGGAGAGACAGTTCACTGATGTCACTCGGGGGGCCGGCAGACGGGGCCACAGCTGCTTGGATGCTGCAGGCCAAAGGCAGAGAAACAGCGGCACAGGGCTTTTGGAGCTTCCTCCCTAAGGCAAGCGCCTGCCGCTTTTACCCCAATTTCATTGACCAAAGTAGGTCATGTAGCCACACCTGGCTTCTTTGGGGCTGGGAACCTGCATCCTGCCATTGGTCGAGGAGGACGAGAAATATTTGGTGGTGGTGCCACTGTTGACCGCATAAGCCAGGTAGTGTTTATACTTTACCCTAAGCAACGTGAGGCGCCCCGGGTGGGGTCAGGCAGACAACTCCGGGGTCCTGTTTGGTTTCACTTTTTAACTTTTTATTAAAGTGTTACCTGCATCCAGAGAAGGGCAGGGACCGGAAGTGAACAGCTGATAGAGTTTTGCAAACCAAACACATTCCTATCAGCGGCCCTGAATCTGGAACACTGGCAGCCCCCAGAAGTGCTCCTGTGGCCCCCCTTCCCACCCAAGATTAGCGCTGTCTGATTTTGAGTTTCAGACGCTCCCAGTCTTTTCAGTCCAACTTGTCTTACCACTTGCAGAATATTTCTGAGACGCGTGGAGTTGTGTGTAGCAGCCGCCCGTTGTTCATTGCTGTGCAGTGTTCCGCCGTGTGAACATACCGGTTTGTTTACCCCTTCTACCTTGATGAGCATTTGGGTTGTTTACAGCTTGGGGATCTGATGAATAGACCAAGGAGGCCTGGTGGCACAATAGTCAAGTGCTGGGCTGCGAACCAGAAGGTCAGTGGTTCGAACCCACCAGTAGCTTCTCGGGAGAAAAGACCTGGTGATCTGCTTCCGTAAAGGTTACAGCCTAGGAAGCCCTATGGGGCAGTTCTACTCTGTCACATGGGGTCGCATCAACTCGATGGCACATAACAACAATGAATAAACCTGCCAGGAACATTCTAGAACATGTTACTTGGTGCCCGGATGTAGCATTTCCATTGGGAGTACACTGGAAGTGTGATATGGCCTCATTTGTGTTTAAAAAAGCCCCCCCTCCCCGAAACAGAGGAGACCAGAGCAGTGGTCCAGGCCAGGACGGGAGAGGAAGAGAGGGGGGTGAGCCGTACCCTGTGCCTCCACAGCCTCAGAATCCAGAAGCACCCCCAGTGCAGTCTCATCTTCCGTGGAACTTGGGGAGGTCTAAATTGTGCACATACCATTAATACCCTCAAAACCCCTGTAAAGCAAGGCCCCGGTTCATCCCCAACCGGTAACATGTAGGCCTTGCTATGACGTGATAGCACATCATAGTACAAGTGCAGGAGTCACTTTATAATGGTTCAACACCTGGACCTCATGTCAACCAAGTGCATGTGCGACGGCCCCCACTGCCGTCCCCAGGAAGCCTGGGGTGCCCAGCTTTGCTCTCTGCTCCCAGGTGTACAGGAGGAGAGAACCAGGGGAGGTGTTCCTCACAGGGATGGGGGACGTGCCCTGCTACCTTCTTAAAAGTGGAGCCCAGAGAGGGGGGCTGCCCAAAATGAAGATGAGATAATGGGGCGGAGGGGGGGGGGGTCAGGCCTCACCACTGCAAGACGTGACTACGGGGCCACCCATCAGAGCTACCCAGGCCTCTCCAGTGCATCAGGCCCTTTAAGTCACAAGGATCTCACGGGGCAGCAATGGGCAGAGTTGCCTGGTGGCTATGTTGCCGGAAAGATCTGGCTTGGGGTCCTGGTTCTGAGGTGCTCAGCAGGGCTTGTGTCTCAGGGCCTCAGGCGGCCTCTGCCGCACGTAAAGGCCACACAAGGTGGTACGTGGGAAGCTGCGTGCAGGGACCAGCTCCAGGCCTGCCTGCACCCTCTATCAGTCTGGTAGTATGCACGGCTTTTTGTAGTGAATCTATGGCGCGATTATTGTTTTGGCTGCTCTGCCCCGCTGTGTTTGGGTGCTCCAGGCACGAGGTGGTCCCTCAGACCCCCAGCCCTGGGGGCAGGGCGCATCTGGGGAAGCCAAGGGGACACCGGCCAGTTGTTAGAAGTAATGCATCTTCGTCGCAAGCACATGTGACCCTTTATGTAAGTGATTTTGGGGTCCAACAGAAAGAAGGAACATGAGGCTTTGATGCACACACCACCTCTCAGCCAGGCTGCTGGGTCACCCAGCCGCTATTATTAAGGAGCTGTCAGCTTTTCTCAGGCTGGAGACTGGGGGGAGGGGGGCTCTCCTAGCAGGAGGGGCCTGAGGGCCTTCCCTGCTCAGAGCTGTCTGTGGAGGCCTAGAGAGGGTTGGCGTGTGCAGGAGGGCGCACCAGAGCGTGGAGATGTCGATGGATTCCCGAAGTACTGCACTAGGCTTGAGGGCCTGGCTCATGGGTGAGGCCTGCGGAGTAGCAGGCACGCCAAGAGGTGGCTGGGCACTAGGCTCTGGTCACGGCAGCCACAGCCTGGCTGGGAACCAGGAGGGAATTGCCGCCTGTTTTTTTTTTCTGGGCCAGATGAGGCGGGGTGGAAAGGAAGGGGCTCCAGGCAAGGGGAACTGAAATGTGAGGAGGTGTGGACGCCCAGGGAGTGAGTCATGGTCCCTAGGAGCACTGGCAGGTAAAGCCAGAGAGGATGGCAGGGGCGAGCTGTGGAGGTAGAAGTGAGTTCGCATCTAGTGGACCTCAGGGTGGTAGGGACCTCAGGGTTGTGAACAGGAGAGGGTGGGGTGAGATCCGAGTTTGAGGGAGGCCTGGGGATTTGTGAAGGACAGCGAAGGCGGGAGCCAGCAGAGGCTAGAGCCAGTGAAGGCCATAGCCAGCGAAGGCCAGAGTGGCCGTTGGTTGGATACCAGCACACCCTGGGACGAGCTGCAGGAGACTGCCAAGATGCTCAGCTCCTCCCAGCCAGATCCAGCCCCTCCTGGTGTCCACAGGCCAGCTGGATGGAGGCACTCCAGAGGTACCCCAAGGCTCCCTCAGGTCCCAAGGAGGTTTCTGAATCCTCAACAAGGCGCTCACCATCATAGGTCCAAAACCCGTGTGTGGGGAGCTGGCTCTTGGACCTGCACGGTGTCTACAGCGACTGTCTCTTAGTCACAGCCCCCCTTCCCCATTCGGCCTAGAAAAATCAGAACTGCTGATATTTTTTAAATTTTTATTTTATTTTTGTTGTTGTTAAGAGTAGACACAGCAGAACATACACCCATTAAACAATTTCTACGTGGACAATTCAGTGGCATTGGTCACATTCTTCAAGTTGTGCAGCCATTCTCACCTCCTTTTCTGAGTTGTTCCTCCCCGTTAACATAAGCTCACTGTCGCCTAAGTTTCGTAGCTAATCTTTTGAGTTGCTGTTGTCCATTTGAACCCATGTAGATAGACCTTAAAAGAGCACAGTGCTCAAGGCAGACATTCTTTACTAGTTAAGCTAAACTATTATTTGTCTTAAGAAGACTTCAGAAGATATTTTTGGTTTAAAGTTTAAGGTTTAAAGAGTGCCTCAGGACAATAGTTGCAGTGGTGCATCTGGCCTCCATGGCTCCAGAAAGTGTGGAGTCAAGGAGAATTTGAAATTCTGTTCTACATTTTCCCCCCTTTTGATCAGGAGTCTTCTCTAGAATCTTTGATCAAAATATTCAGTAATGGTAGCCGGGCACCATCCAGTTCTTCTGGTCTTACGGCAAAGGGGGCAGTTGTTTGTGAAGGCAATTATTCACACATTCCATACCCTTCTATTCCTGGCTTCCTTCTTCCTTTGTTGTTCCAGGCAAATAGAGGCAAATTGTTGTGCCTTAGATGTCCACTTGCAAGCTTTTAAGACCCTGGGCACTACACAATGAACTAAGAAGTAGAACAGAAGTACTAAACATGTTATTAGGCCAGTTAACTGGGATGTCCCATGAAACCATACCCTAAATCTCCAAACCAAGGACCCAAATCCCATGAGGTATTTGGCTGTACGTAAGCAGCCTCAGCAACTTCTTTTTGTTGTTGTTTTTATAAATAAATCTATCACACAATTTTTGCCAATTTGAATTTTTACAAAAAGACAAATAACGCCCTCAAAAAATGAGCAAAGGATCTAAATAGACATTTCACCAAAGAGGACATCCAAATGGCCACCAAACACAAAGTGCTCAACGTCATTAGCCATCAGAAAGAGGCAAATCAAAACCACAATGAAACTTTCACTGAAAACGATAAAATATTATTAAAAAAATAATAAAACCATAATGAGATACCATTTCACTCCCACTAAGATTAAAAAAAAAGGAAACAAATGTTGGCGAGGATGTGGGGAAATTAGAGCCCTTATCCATTGTTAGTAGGAACGCAAGACGGAACAGCTGCTATGGAAAACAGTGTGGCAGTTCCTCAAAAAACTAAAAATAGCACTACCATCATATAAGCCAGCAATTCCACTCCTAGGTATATACCCAAAAGACTTAGAAACAGAGACTCCTAGACTTGTACGCCAGTGTTCACTGCAGCACTATTCAGAATAGACCAAAGGTGGAAACAACCTCAATGCCCATCAGCAGATGAACGGGTAAACCCAATGTGGTACATACATACAATGGAATACTACTTAGCCAGTAGGAGAAATGAAATCTTGATACATGCTACAATATGGATGGAGCTGGAAGGCATTATGCTGAGTGAAATAAGCCCATCCCAACAGCACAAACATTGTTTGACCTCACTTATATAAAAAGACAACAAGAGGCAAACGTATAGAGGGCAAAGTTTATTAGTGGTTACCAGAGGCGAGAGGGAGGGGGTAGGGAGGGTTACTGCTTATGGAGCACTGAGTTCGAATTTACGGTGATGGAAAAATCGCATCGCACAGCCAATTCATCTAATTGCTGTCAATACGTTGATCTTTTGAAAAATTAATTTTTTCCTTGTTTTTAAGTGCTCATTGCAGAAAATATAGATAATACCAAAAAACTTGAAGGAAAAACCACCTCTGGTCCCTCTGACTAGAAGACACTGATGTTAGTATTTGTGTGTTTCCATCCAGTTTGTTGGTTTCACAAAATTGGAATCGTGTTGAACATCCACTTGTGTCCTGCCTTTCTTCATTCATTATGCACCGTATTGAGAGCATTTGCTCAGGGTGGAAAAGTGTCTTTGGAAAGTGGGCAGCTGGGAGCTGCGTCCAGGCCAGGGTTCTGGGCCTGCTGTGCGGTATGACTTGCTGGAGTTGGCCGCCTTCTCTGAGCCTCAAGCTTTGCCTTTGCAGGAAGATGGAGAGACTAGATGGTCTCTCAGGCTCCATTTAGAGCCAACATTTGGGATCTCGGTCTTTTACTGTCACATAGCCTCACTCCCCAGGGAATACTGTGGTCGTGTCTGTGGTGCAGCGGGCACCAGGCTGGCCCATGGCCAGGGGTTCAATCCATGCACTCGGGGGCCAGCCTTGGGGTCAGGTATGGCCTGGGGCTCACTTCTGCCTCCAGCACTTTCCCCTGTGGGATCTTGGGGAAATCATTCGGCCTCTGAACCTTTGTTTCTTCCGCTGCAGCATTGGGTGGTTGTGACAATTCACTTCGCACGTAGCTAGTGCTCAGTAAGTGTGCGCCATTGTGGCTGTGATGATGAGCCTCAGCCTCGCGGGCCTGAGGATTAAATCAGATGTATTCATACGGCGTCCCCGGGGTGCCCGGGACCTAGCAAGCAACCACCAGGAGTGGCGACTGGTCTTCTCACCCTTCTGTAGCCAGGGCTGGCTTTGGAGGTCCTGCCTGGGCAGGCACACAGAAGGCTCCTGCCTGGTTTAATGCTCTGCTGCTATCGTCTCGAAGTTCTTTAATCTTTCTGAGCAAGGGGCCTGCGTTTTCATTTTTGCACATGACAAAACTCTTAACAAAGGTCCCTCATGGGTCTGTAAGGACTGCCTGCTGGGCACCCTGCGCACAGTAGGTGCTCGGCGACTTCTGTGCCCCCCAAGGCCCAGAGGTCAAGCACTGAAGTGAGTACCAAGCAGGCCAGCACATCACACAAGGGGCTGACTCTGCCACTGGCAGAAAGTCGCCTGGAGTGCCAGTGAAATAGACAGGGCAGGGCCGCCGCACCAGACGCACCACCCGGGAGATGCAGGACGACTGAACTGACAGGAATGGAGCCAAGAGCTCGGGCGCTGAGCACACATGGGAGGTTTGTGCTCGCCTGTGTCTCCCCCTCCCTCCCAGGGTGGATGGGAAGTGCCCAGTTAGGAGAAGATGCCTCCTAGTGCCTGGGCACCCGCCCACGAGGGGTAAAGGAGGGGACAGGGGCCAGCCGCCTGGTGTCCCCAGGCTGAGACAGCTGTGCAGGGGGCTCAGGGGCAGAGAGGGTGACAGCCCAGGGTGCTGAGGAGGCCTGAGGGCCTCCACGAGGAGCTGGGGCTGGGTGTGTGGAGAAGGGGCGTTGAGGACACGGTGGGCAGCAGAGGGGTGGCGGAGGCCTCTGACTGACAAAGGCAGCTCAGCAGAAAGGAAAAGAGGAAACTAAAGAAAAAAAAAAAAAAAAAAAAAAAGACTTGTCGGCCGGAAGCTTCACAAAGGAGGGAGAGGATTGGTGTGGAGGAGCTGGAGTGAGCGGCAGACCTCCTGGTGGGAGGACCAGAGCAGCACAGGAGCCCGTGCCTTCCAGCTAGGTCACCCTACAGGCGGCCGTGCCGGCCCCAGAGCGGCCTCGGAAGACGAGGCCAGCCTTGGCTCTACCTCTTACTCGTTGTGTGTGGGCCTTCTAGGGGCCATGGCCCAGTGTGCCCCTGCAACTTTGTCCCCCCTGGCACATCCAGCCTGTTGGCATCTGGATTTTATGGTGCAGAATCGAGGCCCTGAGAGGCACAGGCTATGCCGCGGTCGCTCGGGAGAGAGGAGGTATCCCACAGGATAGGGGGCTGGAGGAGCCGCATAGGGACCATGACCACCCCAAGGAGGGGAAAGAACTGCTCCCAGCTGAGGAAGTCAGGAAAGGACCTTCAGAGGCCACTGCCGCCTGAGATTTGGCCCTGAAGAGATGGCAAGGGGGATGGGGAAAGAGAAGGGGTCAGGCCAGAGGAGCCACCAGCTTAAGTAGAGGCTTGGAGGTGGGACAGCCCCTTCATGGGACACCAAAGTTAGATATCAGACTGAGGGGCGGCCAGAGCCAGGTCTTCCCTAATGAGATCCGAATACCGTTTTGAGGAGCAGGGACTTGAGCTGGCTGAACGTAATAGGGAGCCATGTACAGAGCTAGTGCGGGGCCACACAGGGCCAGAGGCTCGGGCTGGGGAGACCCCACCAGCCTAGAGGTAGTTGTGGGATTCCTGGCCCAATTCTGGGCTGTGGCTGTGGGGACGGGCAGGAGGATCTGAGAGAGGAGGGAGGGACACAGTGAGGACTCGGAGGACATGGGACGGGACGGGCAGGGGGGGCAGACAAGGCCCTCCCTGAGAAGGATCACAGGACAGCTTGGGCCAAGGACACGGGGGTCGTGAGGCAGCTGGGCCCAGGGTCTGAACTACAGAGAGGCATTCAGGATGGAACGGGGATGGGAGGCTTTGGCCCTCAGAGGCTCTGGGGTGAGATAAGATAGCCAGAAAGAGAGGCCAAAGGATAGGACTGAGGAACACCACACTGAGGGGCAGGAGCAAAGGCAGAGATGGGAGGAGCAGAGAGGTGGGTGGGGCTGAGGCGAAAGGGCCCTGGGGACAGGCAGCTCATGTCCAGAGGGATGATGGTAGGAGGAGGGCACTGATGTCAGGATGCTGGGCACCAGAAGCCCCCCACCCCAGGGCCGTCCTGAGTGAGGCCTCAGGATGAAGATCCAGGGCACGGGGTCCTGGTCCATCTGCCAGGTGGGGCAGCCGTCCCCAAAGGGCGGTGGGGTGGCGGGCCTCAAGGACAAAGGCAGGCAGGGGCAGAGGAAGGAGCTATGGCTGGGAGCTTAATGGCCCCAGAAAAAAAAGAAACATAAAACCAGAGAATTATGGGGAGACATAAACAGAGCTGTCAGGTCTTAGCTGCGGGGAGACGGCTGAGCCTGGGGAAGAACTGCTGGCGGCTGAGCCAGGATGCTTGCATTGCATAAGAAGACAGAAGTTATAAAAGGAGGGAGATTAAGAAGATGCTGCTCCTCCACGCTAGGCTCCCGGCGGATTCTGTTCTCACGCCCCAGCCAGACGCACGCCGACCCTGAGGGGCCGCACGCTGACCCTGAGGGGCCACACCCTGACCCTGAGGGCTGGCTGGCGTGGCCTGGCCTGGCCAGGGCAGGGGCCAGGGCCTGTCAGGGGTGGAGGGGCCAGGTGGGGGCTGGCATGCCGGGAGCTGGGCCCAAGGATGGAGGCGGTGCTGGCCGCGGCAGTTTATGGGCGCTGACACACCCTGCCATCTTTCATTTTCACCACTGCTGCTGATGTCATTAGCCAAGCACTAATGGGCTTAAATTTCACCTTAAACCATCCCCGCTGTCCTCGGCAGGTGACAAATGCCCTGTTCTTGCCGGTGCTGCAAAGCTGCCAGGCAGGCTTCGCATAGGGCAAGCCCCTCCCTCCTCTTGTGCCCTTCTGGCTCCCCAGGGCTCCCAGGGACCCGGCTGGAGACATTTAAAGGTCAGGGGAAATCCTGGGGGGTCTCAGAACCTGGAGGGAGGGGTCGGGTGTCTTGGGAGCTTTGGAGGCATTGGGGTGACGTGGCATGGGGAGGAGGGGCCCAGGGTCTGGTGGCCCCTCCCCGTTTGCCACGCAAGCTTCCTAGGCCTGGCATCACAAAGGGGGCGGTGGCAGAGGGGATCCATGGGCAGGCCCTGGGAACTACCTGCCATGTTCTTAGAAGCTTTAGGGAAATCGTGTTTTGTTCAGGCTAGCAAAAATAGCAATGGCGATGCTTTGGGCTGGAATTTCATTCATTCATTCATTCAGTCAGCAGACACTGGCTTATGAGTCTCTGCTCTCGAATGTCTGTCCAGAACCCTGATTAGCAGCTCTTTTGAATCCCATGAGAGAGAACGAGGTGGGGGCGGGGGGCGGGGGGAGACAGTCTTTCTAGCAGTGGCTCTGAAGGTAGGAGGGAAAGTGACAAAGGTGCCCTGGCTGGGGGGTACGGTCCCACTGGCCTATACACTGTGCAAGGAAGGCGTGAGCCTGAAAAGGAGCGGGGCAAGAATAAAGACAGAAGCAGCTGCAAGGGCTCCTTGGAGTTTCCTCGCTCGTGTTTGCACATGTCCATGGCCACAGCCACTGCCACCTTTGTCTCCCAGCAAGGGGCTGGTGCCCGAGGGGTGGCTGGGCTTATCCACCATGGAAGTGGAGCAATCCCTTTCCCATGGGAATCTCTCACCTTCCAAGTCCCCGGCACCCGCCTCTGTCATTGTGTTGGGAGTGGGTACCCACTGACAGCCAGCCGGTGGTGAGAGGAGGTTATGGCCAGAAGAAGGCCACCCTACAGGCCTCGGTGTCACACTGTCCCCTCCCTTCCCAGGCTCGTGCCCTCCCCCTGCAGCGAGCCAAGGAGAATGGAGAGGTTGGTGCCTGCTACAGTGGGAGGCAGGGGTGTGAGCTGGCGCTCTGTGGCCCCCTTGCCCTCTCTGTTCCTTTGCTGACTCCTGCACATCCCTCAGATCTCAGGAGAGGTGTCACTTCCCCTAAGAGGCTTTCTCTGGTCTTCTGTTCCTACCCACCTATGATCTGGGCCCCTCCTTCTCCAGGAGGCTATAAAATCTGTGCTTATCTCTGGCTCCTCAGTTCCTGGCACCTGTGTGGCACATAGTAGGTGCTTAGTAACTGTTTCTCAGATGGGTGGGTGGATAGATGAGTGAGTGGATGGGTGGATGAGTGGGTGGGTGGATGGGTGGATGGATGTGAGGTGGATGGATGGATAGGTGGGTGTAAGGGAGGGATGGATGGATGAATAGATGAATGGGTGTGAGGGTGGATGATGGATAGGTGGGTGTGAGGGATAGATGGATGAATGGATGGGTGGATGGGTGGGTGATAGGGTGGATGGATGGACAAATGGGTGGGTAGATGAGTGGGTGTGAGGGTGCATGGATGGATGGATGGATGGGTGGATGGGTAGGTGTGAAGGTGGTTGCATGGATGGGTGGGTAGATGGGTGGATGTGAGGACGGACGGACGGTTGGGTGGGTGGGTGGGTGGATGGATGGATGAATATGAGGGTGGATGGAGATGCCATGTGGTTTGTGAGGGAGCCCCTAAGGGCCAGGAATTGGGGTTCTGAGCCTTGGGCAAGTCACTGCCTCTCAGTGGACTTCCACGGCAAGTGTAGGAGCTCAGGGTGAGCTGGGATGAAGGTGGAAGCTCTGGAAAGCAGTAGTCAGATGCTCAAAAGACAGTGTTCAGTGGAACAATTTTGCTCAGAGTCCCTGCAGCCATCAAAAGCCCCCTTCTTCGGAGGAATGCCAGCACCCTCCATTCTTGCTTACACCCAGGATCCTTGCCCTCGGTTGCAGACTTGGAGTTGGGCTGGTCGAGTGCAAATCTACACTTTGCTGCTCCCCCCGGGCCCTCCACCTCTGAGGCTTCGATCCCACTCTCTAAAGCAGATTAAAGCAATTCGACAAAGAAGGCACTTCCCTCACTGCCCAGCTCACAGAGGGCACCCAGGGAACATGGAGCTTCAGATCCCAAAGCCTGCATGAGCTACTCTGCACTAGCCCCGCTGTGGGCACCACACCCCAGCCATAGCACCCTGGCCTTTCTGCCCTGGCCAGCACTGCCTGTGGGGAGCTGCGTTTGAAGCTTCCAAAGCCTAGCCTGACCCCTGAGCCATATTTACCTAGGATGGTGCTTTTGCCACTTACCAGCTGTGTGACTTTGAACAAGTGCCCCAACCTCTCTGTGCCTTAGTTTCCTCATCGTCTGTATAGACCACACAGAAGAAGGTTTGGCACAGGGGAGCACTATACGAGAGAGACATGGCTGTGGGGATGATCATGACAGAGCACCTTTATGTCCATTTTCTCATCAATCTTTTGCTTGCCCTGTGATGTGGGTCCTGACCACCATCCCTATTTTACGGGTGAGGAAACGGAGGCCCAGAGGTGTAAAGTGGCTCTGATGAGGCCACACAACTTGCCAGGGCCTCAGGTACTTGGTGTTCTTTCGAAAGACTCGTGAGGCTCTGGTCTGGAAAAAGCCAGGCCTGGGCTGGGGTGGAACACAGGAGCCTTTCTGAGCCGTCTCTCCCCAGGCCTGTGGCCACAGGGCCTCCAGCCAGTTGGCCAAGTCTGTTCCGCCTGACGTGCCAGTCAGGGAACACAGACAGCCAGCCCCTGTACCAGGACAGTGTGGCCGCCCCCCTACCCCGATCCGGGGAGGGGACAAGCTGCTCCTAGGACCGAAGGGGGCTGGAATCAGATGCCTACCACTCCAAGGAGCTCCTGGCTTCCTGGCCTCACCTCCACAGGCAACAAGGGCCAGTCTGGGATTTTCTTGAACTTTCCTCTGTTATAAATATTTACTTTTTAAAAATAACAGCTAACTTATTGTATTCTTCTCTGCCGGCCAGAGCTCTAACTACTTCGTGTGAGTCCTCTCATTTGATCCTGCACCGCCCTCTGAGATACATGCTGTCACTGCTGTTTTACAGGTGAGGGAACTGAGGCATGGACAGCTCCCGCAGCCAGAAGTGTCAGAGCCCAGATTTGGACTGGCCCCCGGGGAGAGGCCCACTCCTAGACTGCCTCCTAGGCAGCCCCGGCTTCTGGCATGGCTCGTAGGGCTAGCCAGCGCCACCAACCCGCCTGTCCCTTCCTTCTGATGATTCAAGGAAAGCACATGGTTGATGGAACGTACAGGAACATGTGAAACCAGGAGCTGTTCCTTTAGGACCAGACTGGACTTAATCCTTGACCCTTGCTGCAGTGGGGAGCTGCCCATACTACTTAGGGTTGAAGCCAGTTCCTGCTTCTGTACCCCGCAAGGCTGTCCACCCAGAAGTGAGGACACAGCCTATTTGGGGATTCGAATGTGGTTTACCCCTTGGGGCCTCGGTTTCCTCATCCGTAAAATGGGGGCGGGGGCAGGTGATTCCCGTTCTGCCCTTTGCCCAGGCTGGCATCGCGTCCCATCCTGCTGATAAGAAAACTGGGGCTGTGGGGCTAACCTGCTGGCCTAGAGCTGAACAGCTGGAAAGTGGCAGAGCCAGAACTTGTACCTGAACTGGGCCCTTTCTTCAACCACCTTGCATAGTCCAAAGGGTAGATATTTATTCATATAACAAGTTTTTAAATCTTTTAGGAGGCATCACATGCTTATGGTTAAAAAAATGAAACACATGGATACACTTTCTACACAGCTTTTTTTCACCAGACTTGGGGGCTTACTCCCCGCTAATACAGAAACTTCCTTACTCTTTCTAGTGTCCAGTGGTTTAGAATTTCCCAAATGTGTCCCCCTCGGAGGGACACTTAGGGGCTCTCAGTCCTTTGCTCCCATGGACAATGCTTTGTGCAGACGACATTGGCCAGAGCAGAACGGCTGGGCAAAGGGCACATGAAATTTCTATTTCTGTCAACACTGCCAAAAAGTTCTCCAAAGAGGCTGTCCTGGCTTACCCCCACCGCCCCGGCTAGACTGGGGCACCTTTTCCTCACACCTTCATCACCCAGGTGGATGGGGTGCACAGTCATGGCGCCTGCTCTGTGCCAAGGAAACCAAGTGGGGTGTTTCCTTGGTGTGCTGGGAGGAGCCAGAGCCCAGCCCTGCAGGCTCAAGGAACCGGGCCTGAGCCCCTCCCACCACACACCCCTCACCACCTGTGAGCTTGGACAACAGGCCTCCCTCTCTGGGGCTCACCTGTAAAACAGGGGCGGGGGGTAAAGTACCCCTCTCACGGGGTTGCTGTGAGGACGAGGTGAGTTTGTAGATGCACAGTGCTAAGGACTATGCCTGGCTGTTCTTAGTGGCCTGGGTGACGCTGTGTCCCAGGGACTCTTGCTGATGGGGTGGGAGCCCCACCCCTGGGGCTGATGCTCAGGTGGTGAATTTCAAGGCGAGGGCAGACGGGCGCAGGGAACCATAAAGGGAAAAGAGGGTATCAGTTTATCCCAGCCTCCCCCTATATAGATGGGGGAACTGAGGCCCAGAGAGGCCCAGGACCTGCAGCGTTTGCAAGCTTCTTGGTGCAAAACTGCTTATGCTAGCTGAGAAGCAAATGCCATATGCAGGGTCTGGGGCTTGCCCAGTTCACTGCAGGGACCTAGCTTTAAAACAAAGGGCCCGTTGCCGGGGCCCTGGAGGGCGCTCCCTGGGCAGGACAGAACCTGTATCATCCCCTTGCCAAGCCTAGCCTCCAGGACTCAGCAGGACCTGGAGTTCTAGGGCTGAGCCCTCGCTGGTCTAAATGCGATCCATAGACCAGCAGGCTCAGGTCACCTGGGAGCTTGCTGGAAAAGCTGACCCTCAGGCACCCTCCCTTCCCATCTGTCCACTCCCTCCCCACTCAAAGCATCAGAATCTGCATTTCACCAAGGTCTCTAGGCAATTCCTGTCGTAAGTGAGAGAACCCAGCCAGGAAAATAAGGGAAGATGCCTTTGGGGACAGGATATATCTCTGAGGGCACTCCCAGAATGCCCTCCACACCTTTCCTGCAGACCTACTATGTTCCAGACACAGGCAGCTCCCCAGGAGACAGAGGAGGATCATGTGTGGACTTGATCCCCATGAACACAAGAACTGTAGTGCTGGGAGTTGCTGCCCTTCCCTGGGCCTCTGCCAGCTGCCAAGCCCACAACCCCAATTACTCTCACGAATCCCATTAATGAGAGCATTTACAGTGAGGAGCGGGAAGCTCAGAAAGTGTGAGCGAGTGGCCAGGGTCATCCAGCAGGTATGTGTGCAGGGCTGAACTTGAATCTAGAGCTGTCCAGCTGTAAAGGGCAGCAGAGAGGCGGGAGCAGAGGAGGCCGCCCCCACCCTGAAGCCAGCTCACGTCATAGCTGGCCATTGTGAATCCAACACCCCTCTCTTGCTCACTGCTCTTGGGAGCAGGAGAGGCCAGTAATTCTTCAAGGCTGCATAAGAAAACGAGCCAAGAGGGGGTTTCCTTGGACTTTCTAAAACAAGACAGCCTAGGGGGTCAGGCCATGTGAGCATCATACAGCTGGAAGAGGCTGTCTCTCCCAGGTGCCGTTGACTGGAAGCGAGTGGGAGGGTGTTCCGGAAGGGTCTGGTGCAGTGGGAGGTAAGGCCAAGGGGGCTGGGCCTGGGAGTACCAAATGGGCCTTTAGCGGGTAGGCTCAGGGACTACTCTACTCACTCTGGGAGAAAACGGGACTATTATTGGGCATGGCCAGGTGCTGCACTCAGACAGTACACAATATTGGGGAAGCCAGCACAACTGGCATAAGTCAAGGTCATGGTAGCTCCATAGACACATCCAAACTCCCTGAGGGACCGAATTGCTGGGCTGAAGGATGTGGGGACCATGATCTTGGGGAACATCTAGCTCAATTGACATAACATGGTTTATAAAAATATGTTCTACATTCTACTTTGGTGAGTAGCATCTGGGGTCTTAAAACATGTCAGTAGCCATCTAGGATACTGCACTGCTCTCACCCCTTCTGGAGCAAAGAAGAATGAAGAAAACTAAAGATACAAGGGAAAGATGAGTCCAAAGGACTAATGGACAACATCTACCATGGCCTCCACCAGACTGAGTCCAGTACAACTACATGGTGCCCAGCTACCGCCACCGACTTCTCTGACAGGGATCACAGTAAAGGGTCCCAGACAGAGCTGGAGAACAATGCAGAACAAAATCCCAACTCAAAAAGAAAGACCAGACTTGCTGGCCTGACAGAGACTGGAGAGAGCCTGAGAGTATGGCCCCCGGACACTCTTTCAGTTCAGTAATGAGGTCACTCCTGAGGTTCACCTTTCAGCCAAAGATTGAACAAGCCCATGGAACACAACAAGACTAAAGGGGCACACCAGCCCTGGGGCAGGAACTGGAAGGCAGGAGGGAACGGGAAAGCTGGTAATAGGCAACCCGTGGTTGAGAAGGGAGAGTGTTGACATGTCGTGGGGTTGGTAACCAAGTCATAGAACAATGTGTGTACTAACTGATGAGAAAATTACTTGTTCTGTAAACCTTCATCTAAAGTACAATATTAAAAAAAAAAAACAAAAAACCTAGAAATAGAAGTGCCATACAATCCAGCAATCCCACTCCTAGGAATATATCCTAGAGAAATAAGAGACGTCACAAGAATAGACATATGCACACTTACATTCATTGCAGCATTGTTCGCGATAGCCGAAAGATGGAAACAACCTAAGTGCCCATCAACAGATGAATGGATAAACAAATTATGGCACATACACACAATGGAACCCTACGCAAAGATACAGAACAATGTTGAATCCAAGAAACATCTCACGACGTGGATGAATCTGGAGGGCATTATGCTGAATGAAATAAGTCAATCACAAAAGGACAAATATTGTATAAGATCACTACTATAAAAACTCACGAAAAGATTTATGCACAGAAAATAACTGTCTTTGATGGTTAGGAAGGAGGGGAGGGATGGGGAGGGAAAAACACTAGACAACGGATAAGTGGGAACTTTGGTGAAGGGTAAGACAGCACACAATACTGGGGAAGCCAGCACATCTTGACCAAGGCAAGGTCATGGAAACTTCATAGACACATCCAAACTCCGTGAGGGACTGAATTGCTGGGCTGAGGGCTGGGGACCATGGCCTAGGAGAAATCTAGCTCAATTGGCATAACATAGTTTAAAAAGAAACATTCTACATCCTACTTTGGTGAGTAGCGCCTGGAATCTTAAAAGCTTGTGCACAGCCATCTAAGATACTCCACTGGTCCCACCTCGTCGCGAGCAAGGGGGAATGAAGAAAACCAAAGACACAAGGGAAAGATTAGTTCAAAGGACTAGTGGACCACTACTACCACAGCCTCCACTAGACTGAGTCAGGCCCAACTAGATGGTGCCCAGCTACCACCACCGACTGCTCTGACAGGGACCACAGTAGAGGGGCCCAGACAGAGCTGGAGAAAAATGTAGGACAAAATTCTAACTCACAAAAAAAGACTAGACTTACTGGTCTGACAGAGACTGGAGAAATCCCAAGAGTGTTACCTCTGGACACCCTTTTAGCACAGTACTGAAGTCTCTCCTGAGGGTCACCCTTTAGCCAAAGATTAGACAAGCCCATAAAACAAAACGAGACTAAATAGGCACACCAGCCCAGGGACAAGGAAGAGAAGGCAGGAGGGGACAGGAAAGCTGGTAATGGTCGAGAAGGTCGAGAAGGGAAGAGTGTTGACATTTGGTGGGTTTGGCAACCAATGTCACAAAACAATATGTGTATTAATTGTTTAAAGAGATACTAATTTGCTTTGTAAACCTTCATCTAAAACACAATAAAAAACTCTCAAAAAAAAAAAAAAAACGCTGCCACTCTTTTTTTAAATATTTATTTATTTTTATTGTGCTTTAAGTGCAAGTTTACAAATCAAGTCAGTCTCTCATACAAAAATTTGTATACACCTTGCTATGTACTCCTAGTTGCTCTCCCCCCTTAATGAGACAGCACACTCCTTCTCTCCACCCTGTATTCCCCGTGTACATTCAGCCAGCTTCTGTCCCCCTCTGTCTTCTCATCTTGCCACCAAACAGGAGCTGCCCACACAGTCTCATGTGTCTACTTGGGCAAGAAGCTCACTCCTCACTAGTATCATCTTCTATCCTATAGTCCAGTCCAATCCCTTTCTGAAGAGTTGGTTTTGGGAATGGTTCCAGTCTTGGGCTAATAGAAGGTCTGGGGACCATGGCCTCCTGGGTCCTTCTAGTCTCAGTCAGACCATTAAGTCTGGTCTTTCTATGAAAATCTGAGGTCTGTATCACACTGCTCTCCTGCTCTATCAGGGATTCTCTGTTGTGTTCTCTGTCAGGGCGGTTATTGGTTCTAGCTGGGCACCGTCTAGTTCTTCTGGTCTCAGGCTGATGTAGCCTCTGATTTATGTGGCCCTTTCTGTCTCTTGGGCTGGTAATTACCTTGTGTCTTTCGGTGTTCTTCATTCTCCTTTGCTCCAGGTGGGTTGAGACCAATTGGTGCATCTTAGATGACCCCTTGCTGGCGTTAAAACCCCAGACGCCACTCACCAAAGTGGGATGCAGAATGTTTTCTTAATAGATTCTGTTACGTCAATTGACCTTGACGTCCCCTGGAACCATGGTCCCCAGACCTCCGTCTCTGCTACTCTGGCCTTCGAAGCATCCGGTTTGTTCAGGAAACTTCGAAACTTCTTTGGTTTTGGCAGAGTCCAGTTGTGCTGACCTCTCCTGTATTGTGTGTCGTCTTTCCCCTCACCTAAAATAGTTCTTATCTACTATCTAATTAGTGGATACCCCTCTCCCTTTCTACCCTCATAACCATCAAAGAATATTTTCTTCTGTGTTTAAACTATTTTTGGAGTTCTTATGATACTGGTCTCACGCAACATTTGTCGTTTTGCAATTGACTGATTTCACTCAGCATAATGCCTTCCAGATTCCTCCATGTTATGAAATGTTTCACAGATTCATCGCTGTTCTTTATCGATGTGCGGTATTCCATTGTGTGAATATATCATAATTTATCCATTCATCTGTTGATGGACACCTTGGTGGCTTCCACCTTTTTGCTATTGCAAAGAGTGCTGCAATGAACATGGGTGTGCGTATATCTATTCATGTGACGGCTCTTATTTCTCTAGGATATCTTCCAAGGATTGGGGTTGCTGGATCGTATGGTACTTTTATGTCTAGCTTTTCAAGGGAGCTCCAAATCGATTTCCAAAGTGCTCGTACCATTTTACATCCCCACCAGCAGTGTATAAGTGTTTCAGTCTCTCCACAACCTCTCCAACGTTTGTTATTTTGTGTTTTTTGGATTAATGCCAGCCTTGTTGGAGTGAGAAGGAATCTCATTGTAGTTTTGATTTGCATTTGTTTTTTTTTTTTTAATGGCTAATGATCATGAGCATTTCCTCGTGTATCTGTTAGCTACCCGAATGTCTTCTTTAGTGAAGTGCGTTCATATCTTTTGCCCATTTTTTAAGTGGGTTGTCTTTTGGTAGTTGAGTTTTTGCAGTATCATGCAGATTTTAGAGATCAGATGCCGATCAGAAATGTCATAGCTAAAAACTTTCTCCCAGTCTGTAGGTAATCTTTCTACTCTTTTGGTGAAGTCTTTGGATGAGCATAGGTGTTTGATTTTTAGGAGCTCCCAGTTATCTAGTTTCTCTTCTGGTGTTTGTGCATTGTTAGTAATGCTTTGTATACTGCTTATGCCGTGTATTAAGGCTCCCAGTGTTTCCCTTATTTTTTCTTCCATGATCTTCATCATCTGAGATTTTATATTTAGGTCTTTGATCCATTTTGAGTTAGTTTTTGTGCATGGTGTGAGGTATGGGTCTTGTTTCATTGTTTTGCAGATGGATATCCAGTTATACCAGCACCATTTGTTAAAGGGACTGTCTTTTCCCCTTTTAATGACTTTGGGCCTTTGTCAAATATCAGCTGTTCGTCTGTGGATGTATTTATGTCTGGATTCTCAATTCTGTTCCATTGGTCTATGTATCTGTTGTTGTACCAGTACCAGGCTGCTCTGGCTACTGTGGTAGTGTAAAAAAAAAAAAAAAAAGTGTAATATGTTCTAAAGTCAGGCAGTGTGAGGCCTCCCTCTTCGTTCTTCTTTCCTCAGGGAGAGATAGTGAGCCAGCCACACAGTCTACTCACACCTCTGGAACCAGAGAAGACAGCGCTCTTGGCAAAACTAAGTACTTGCGTTTATTTTACCATGCCCCCAGCCCCCAAGCCGGCTTCAGTGGCAGACCCCAGGTGGTGGTGGGTCTGTGGCTCTCTAGCCGTGGTTGGGAGGCCAGGTCTGACAGAAGGGGGGAGAGGTGGTGTACGGGGATAGGTGGGAGGGAGAAAGAAAAGGAAGAATGAGAAAAAAAAAAAAACCTAATAATAAAATAAAAATGGCGGAGGCTGGTGAGTGGGGACAGGGTAGATCTGAGGGCCAGTGGAAAGGCAGGGAGATGATCTACGGGGCTAAGGGTGAGGGAGAAAGAAGAGAAAGAAAAAAAAAAAGCAGAAAAAATTGTGGCAAAGAGGGAGCTGGTGGGTGGAGATGGGGCAGAACCAGTGTGGCGGCAAGCCAGTGGCTCTCTAGCCTAGTGACATAGCATGGTCCATCAGGAAGGAGTGGAGGTGGCATACAGGGCTAAGTGGGGGAGGCGGGGGAGAAAAAATATGAAAATGATAAAACAATAAAAATGAAGCTATGGGAGTCAGCCGGTGGGGGTGGGGTGGACCCAAGGTGGTAGCAGTCTGATGGCTCTCTAGCTAGTGGTGCAGCATGGCCCGTCAGGAAGGGGTGGAGGTGGTGTATGGGGCAGAAGGGTGCGGGGTGGGAAAGCGTGTTTCTCCGGGTACCAGGTGCTATGTCTCCTTTTGGGAGCTCCACGAAGTTGTCTTCCTGTACTCCCCATCCAGGGTCCTTGCTGGCTGTGTTCCAAGGTGGTGACATTGTGCAGTGTTAGTTGGCAGGGAACCTCCAATCCGTATATCTCATCATTCTGTTTTTCATCAGTTTCTTCTTCCATTGGGTGTTTGATCTAGTTCTTCACCCCTTCATTTGATACTTAGGGTTCCAGGATTGATGTTTGTATCTGTTTTACTTAGGTTTTCAGGTCTTTGTTGCAGAGGGCTGGCGTGATACATCTGTCTATGGTGCCATGTTGGCTCCTTACCTTAACATTGGTGATTTTAAAAACCTTCTCCCTTGGTGTCCTCTCTCCCATTTCTGTCTGCGATGGTTATCTCTTGGTAGACTGTCTAGGTAGCTGTCATCCTGGGACTTCGTCTGGGGTTGAAATTCCTGTTCTGAATTGCACACCTTTCTCTTTACTGTTTTATTCATTATTTTTGTTCGTTTGTTTGTTTTTTGTAACTCAGGCTTATGAGGTAATTTACATACTGCAAAATAGACTCATTTTAGGGGAACAGCTCTAAGAATTTTATAAGTGTATATTGTTGTGTAGCCATTACCACACTTAAGATATAGGACATTTTCTACACCCTGAGTTGCCTCATGCCCTTTGCAGACAAACCCTCCCCCAGCCTGTGCCAACCACTGATCTATGTCTCTATAGTGTGTTTTTTTTTTTTTGCATTAATGCTGTTGCTTGATTTTTTATTAAGTAAAAGGTCATATAACACAAAATTAACCATTATAACCATTCTGAAGTTTACAATTCAGTGGCATTTAGTACGTTACAATGTTCAACCATCACCTCTATATAATTGCAGAACGTTTTCATCACCCTAAAAGGAAATCCTGTAGCCATTAAACAGTCTCTACATATTCCCAGTTCTCCCCTGTCCCTGGCAACCACTAACCTGCTTTTTGTCTCGGTCGGTTTACCTATTCATATCTCATGTAAACAGAATCATACAATATGTGTGTGACCTTTTGTATCTGGTTTCTTTCACTTAGCATAATGTTTTCAAGGTCCATCCATTCGTAATCAAAAAGAAAGAATGAAAATGAATTAATTGGTAACTCAAAAGGATCAGAAACAGCACGGAAGTAATCAGAAGAAAACCACAAGAAAGGAAGTTAATAAAGATAAAAGCTGAAGTTAATGAGGTAGAGAATGAGGAATGATAAAGTTGTCATGGCAAAAATTTGGTCCTTGAAAAAGTCAACAACGTTGACGAACTAGCGACCCTATAGGACAGAGTCCAACCGCCCCATACAGTTTCCAAGGAGCTCCTGGCGGATTCGAACATGCCGACCCTTTGGTCAGCAGCCGTAGCACTTAGCCACTGCGCCACCAGGGTTTCCATTAACCTAATAAAGTAAGTTAAAATACACAAGTAAGCATAAATATACAAAAAAAAAAAAAAAAGACAAGAGAGAAATTAGTATCAAAACAACACGAATTTATGAGCAGGAGACTATTTTGAAGACCTCTATAGAAAAAATAGAAAAAGAATTTGAATGCTTGGATGAAGTGGATAATTTCTGGGGGAAATGTAATTTATGAAAATTAACCGCGTTGGAGATAGAACACTAAACAGACCAATTTGAGCAGAAGTAATAAAGTTGTCAAGGATAAATGCATCAGACCCATGTGATTTTACAAAGGACTTCTACTCAGCCTTCAAACTCAGAGTGTCCCAAATGCTATAGAAATTATTCCAGAAAATGGAAGCAGAGAGAAAATTTCCAAACAACTCTTAGGAAAAAATATACTATGGATAACTAAATCAGATAAAAAAAGATAGTACAAAAAAGGAAAAATACAGAATGGTTTCATTCACGATTACCAAGACAAAAATCCCTTATATAAACTTTTAGCAAGCGGAAGGTACATCACAGTAAGAAAATAATACATTATAACAAAGTAGGGTTTATTTAAGGAATGCAATATTGCTTAAATGTTGTAAAATCCATTACAGTAATACACTGTACTAACAGTTCAAAAGAAAAATGATGTGATATTTTAGTTTTCCACTCTTTCTTTTTAGTATTTATTATGTTTTAAGTGAAACTTTAAAATTCAAGTCAGTCTCTCCATTCTGCCACTCTCTGTCTCTTTATTGGTGCATTTAGTCCATTTACATTCAGCGTAATTATGGATAGGTATGAGTTTAGTGCTGTCATTTTGATGTCTTTTTTGTGTGTGTGTTATTGACAGTTTCTTCTTCCCACTTAATTTTTTGTGCTGAGTAGTTTATCTTTATATACTGTCTTCTCCTCTTATTCGTTGTTGTTGATTTCGTTTCTGCTGAGTCTCTATTTTTTTCTTGTATTTTGTTTTGATGAGTAGGATTGTTAGTCTCCTTTGTGGTTACCTTAATATTTACCCCTATTTTTCTAAGTTTAAATCTAACTTTTATTTCTTTATATCGCCTTGACTTCCTCTCCATATGAAAGATCTATGACTACACATTTCTTAGTCCCTCTTTATTGTTTTAATGTTGTCTTCTTTTACATAATGACATCGCTGTTTTCCCTGTTTTGAGCATTTTTTTTTTTTTTTTTAATCTTGGTTTATATTTGTGATTTCCCTGTCTGGGTTGACTTCTGGTTGCTCTGTCCTGTGTTCTAGCCTTGGGTTGATATCCGATATTATTGGTTTTCTCACCAGAGAACTCCCTTTAGTATTTCTTGTAGTTTTGGTTTGGTTTTTATGAATTCCCTAAACTTCTGTTTATCTGGAAATGTCCTAATTTCGCCTTCATATTTGAGAGACAGTTTTGCTGGATATATGATTCTTGGCTGGCATTTTTTTTTCCTTCAGTGCTTTATGTAAGTCATCTCATTGCCTTCTTGCCTGCATGGTTTCTGCTGAGTAGTCCGAGCTTATTCTTTCTGACCCTCCTTTGTAGGTGACTTTTAGTTTATCTCTAGCCGCTCTTTAAATTCTCTCTTTATCCTTGGTTTTGGCAAGTTTGATTATAATATGTTTTTTGGTGACTGTCTTTTGAGATCTACCTTATGTGGACTTCGATGAGCATCGTGGATAGATGCCAACAAATCTTCAACAATTCTCTCAGTATTTTCTGCATTTATGTTCATGAGAGATATTGCTCTGTAATTTTTGTGTGTGTGTGTGATGTCTTTACCTGGTTTTGGAGTCAGGGGTATGCTGGCTTCATAGAATGAGTTTGGGAGTATTTCATCATTTTCTGAAATACCTTTAGTAGTAGTGGTGTTAACTCTTCTCTAAAACTTTGGTAGAATTTTCCAGTGAAGCTGTCAAGGCCAGGGCTTTTTTTTGTTGTTGTTGGGAGTTTTTTTTTTTAGTTGCCTTTTCAATCTCTTCTTTTGTTATGTTTTTGTTAGTTGTTCTACCTCTGTTTGTGTTAGTCTAGGTAGGTAGTGTGTTTCTAGGAATTCATTTCTTCTAGGTTTTCACATTTGTTAGAGTACAGTTTTTCATAGCAATCTGATATGATTCTTTTAATTTCAGTTGGGTCTGTTGTAATATCACCCATGTCATTTCTTCTTTGGGATATTTGCTTCCTCTCCTGTTTTTCTTTTGTCAGTTTGACCAATGGTTTATCAATTTTGTTATTTTTTTCAGAGAACCAGCTTTTGGTCTTGTTAATTCTTTCAATTGTTTTTCTGTTTTCTATTTCATTTAGTTCAGCTCTAATTTTTATTATTTGTTTTCTTCTGGTGCCTGATGGAGTCTTTTGTCGCTCACTTTCTATTTGTTCAAGTTGTAGGGACAGTTCTCTGCTTTTGGCTCTTTCTTCTTTTTGTATGTGTGCATTTATCGATATAAATTGGCCTCTGAGCGCCGCTTTTGCTGTGTCCCAGAGGTTTTGATAGGAAGTGTTTTCATTCTCATTGCATTCTCTGAATTTCTTTATTCCATCCTTAACGTCTTCTATAATCCGGACTTTTTTGAGCAGGGTATTGTTCAGTTTCCAAGTGTTTGATTTCTTTTCCCTGCTTTTCCTGTTATTGATTTCCACTTATGGTGGCGTAGTGGTTAAGTGCTACGGCTGCTAACCGAGAGGTCAGCAGTTCAGATCCACCAGGTGCTCCTTGGAAACCCTATGGGGCAGTTCTAGTGTGTCCTATAGGGTCACTATGAGTCGGAATCGACTCGACGGCAGTGGGTTTTTTTGGTGTTTTATGGCCTTATGGTCAGAGAAGACGCTTTGTAATATTTCAATGTTTTGGATTCTGCTAAGGCTCGCTTTATGACCTAATATGTGGTCTATTCTCGACAATGTTCCATGTGCACTAGAAAAGAAAGTATACTTGGTTGCTGTTGGGTGGAGTGTTCTGTATATGTCTACCAGGTCAAGTTGGTTGATTGTGGCATTTAGATCTTCCGTGTTTCTATTGAGCGTCTTTCCGGATGTCCTGTTCTTCGCCGAAAGTGGTGTGTTGAAGTCTCCTACTATTATTGTGGAGCTGTCTATCTCACTTTTCAATGCTGATAGGGTTTATGTATCTTGCAGCCCTGTCATTGAGTGCATAAATATTTAATATGGTTATATCTTCTTGGTGTAGTGCCCCTTTAATCATTATATAGTGTCCTTCCTTATCCTTTCTGATGGATTTAACTTTAAAGTCTATTTTGTCAGAAATTAATATTGCCACTCCTGCGCTTTTTTGATTGTTGTTTGCTTGATATATTTTTTTCCATCCTTTGAGTTTTAGTTTGTTTCTGTCCCTGAGTCTAAGTTGTGACTCTTGTAGGCAGCATATAGACGGATCATGTTTTTTAATCGAGCCTGAGACTCTCTGTGTCTTTGGAAGCCCTGGTGGCGTAGTGGTTAAGTGCTGCAGCTGCTAACCAAGAGGTCGGCAGTTCAAATCCACCAGGCGCTCCTTGGACAGTCTGTGGGGCAGTTCTGCTCTGTCCTGTAGGGTCACTATGAGTCGGAATCGACTCGATGGCATAGGGTTTGGTTTTGGTTTGGTGCCTTTATTGGGCTTCTTTCTGGGTGTCCTGTCTCCTTTACCAAAACAAAGCGGTGTGTTGAAGTCTCCTACTAGTATTGTGGCGCTCTCTATCTCACTTTTCAATACTGTTAGAGTTTGTTTTACTGTTACTCAGCCTGGAAGCCACACAGCATTACTTTCACTGTACTCCATTGCTGTAGCAGCCACAAGCCCACCCACATTCAACGGGAGGAGACAAAGACTGCTCCTCTCAGTGGAGGCTGTCAAGGTCTCCCTGTAGAAGAGTATGTGGGATGGAGCTCTTGTTGTGTCTATCCTTGGGAAATACACTCTGCCACACTGTGGTTATTATTACCATTTGTACATGTCTAGAAATGATGGTGAATCCATTCTCTCGACTCTCTCCAGGTGCTTTGCTTTCTAAAGCTGTGTTGGTAGACCGTGAGCCACACGTGAGTTTTGCATATCTTTTTTACCACGTGGTTTACAGTGGTAGTGATTGGTGCCTTGAAGTCATGAGCTGTGCATCTACTACCACCTTCTGACAGTAGATCGTAATTGCAGATTTGGTTTAAACCTCTTTCCTTGGATCCAACAAATAATTGCTCACAAAGCAGGTGAGAACACTGTCACTTGTCCTCATCTAGAAAATGGGGATAACGACAGCATCTCCTACACAGGGTGGTTTGTAGATTGAATGAGTCAATACCTATACTCACACCAAACGGGCCAGCACATGGTGTTACACTCGAAAATTTGTTATGATTCATGCTAGGACCCAGGGCCGATGGTTAAAATTCATGGGGCATGCCGGGTTTGAGAGGGAACATGAAGGACAAATGGAATAGACTGAAAACTGAAATCTCTAGCAAACAAGCTGTCCTCCAGGGCCCGGCACACGGGAGTCACTGGAGGGTGCTGGCTGAATGAGTGGGTGAAGAAGGCGACAGCAGAAATGCAGACCAAGCTGGAAACCTGTCACATCCTGCTCACAGACAGCCCCTTCCCCACATGAAGGGGAGAGGAAGAGGAGGCATCTTTGATCAGACACAGGAGTCACTGTCACCATGTGGAGACCTTCTTCCAGCTGAGGAGACTCCTCAGGGCCCCCTTCACGTCCTTATTCCTTAGGCTGTGAATGAAGGGGTGGAGCGTGGGTGCCACCAACTCATCAGAGCAAAGAGGAAGAACTGGCAGAGGAGACTGAGGATCAACATGTGGTGAGGAGGGGGAGAAACGGAGAGTGTGCAGTGGCATTCTGGAGCAAGGCTGAGGTCCCCAGGTGTCAGGAGGTGGAGTGATCAGTTGTCACGTGATGCTGAAGGGTCATGTACGAGGAGGTCTGGGAACCCACCCTGGGTTTAGTAATGAGACGGCGGTGGTTTGAGGGGAGGTGAGGGTGCTAGGAGGGACTGGGAAGTGAGGAATTGGGGACAGAGAGCCCAGACAACCCTTGCGAGGGGTGGCACTCTGGCTGTGAAGAAGAGGAGGAGAAAGTGCTCTAGGTGGAGGGGGACCTGGGGTCCAGGAGAGGCTGGTGGGTTGTGAAGAAGTGAGAGGTTGGAGCCGTTCAGGTGCTCACAGGGGCTGTCGGGTACAAGGGAGCACTGACTTGTGTGGGAGAGAAGAGTTTACCTGGCGGGGAGGGGGCTGTGCACACGGGAACCTGCCTCTCCCCCAAGCCTCACTCCAGGGGACCCTTCCTTCCCCCACCCCAGATTCTGAGTGCCATGGACTGAGATGCCTCTTGTCGAAAGCAGAAGTTGTGCCAGAAGCTGGAACAGACGTCCAACAACAGCTCAGGGTGGTGCAGTTGGGTAAGGAGGGGGCTTCTCTGTCCTGAGCCATCCGCAGACGAGGGAGGGTGGCTCATGCCTGGTCCACAGGCTGAGACTCTTAGGAGGTGCGTGGGGGAGGCACTGGACCAGTAGGACCCCAGCACACCTGGGTCCCATTCACTAGTGCCTTGCTTCGGGCCCTGGGGCGGGGGAGGGGAGGCAGGACCAAGCCCCCCCATCCCAACAGCAGCAATAAACTCACCCTCCTGCCCTGGTGCCCAGCTGTGGCAGTAGCCCCTGTCCACCTTCCTATTTACACCCCAACGACGTATTTTTTTTTTTTTTAATTAACTCCACCTCAGTGTTTCCATGTGTAAAAGCGTGTCCCTCCTGGGATGTGGCCAAGTGCACTAACATTCTGCCCGGATTCCCCTCCGCATATTCTCAGTGGGAGGCAGAAGGATCCTGTTAAGATGTAAGGCGAATTACATCCCCGCTCTGTTCAAAACCCTCCAGTACCTTCAAATGCACCCACACTCCTTAAACGCTGGCAATGCCTTACTGTCCCAGGTGGCTCTCCTATCAGGATGCACCTACCTACCTCTTGCTCCCACACCTCTTCAAGTGGCGCACAGGTAGGGGGGAGCAAGTCAAGCCGGGAGCACTCCGGGACAAGAGAATGGCATCTAACAAGCCCTGTGAGAGACCATGGTCTGATTAAGGAGCGAGGGTGTCTGGGGCCACTCGGTGCCAGGCAGGCACTGTTCCAGGAGCTACGGATACGTGGGCAGAGGGGGAGAAGAGCCATGATTGCTGCCTGGCTGAGGGAGGACATTTGAGAAGGACCTGGAGGAGGTCAGGGAGTGAGCCAGACGAGTCCCAGGGGAAGAGAGTTGCAGACAGAAAAAAGCCTGTGCCAAGATCCTCAGGTGGGAGTGGGCTGGGGTGTTTCAGAAAGGGCGAGTAAGCCAGTGTGGCTGGATCATCGTGAGCAAGGGAGAGATTGGGAGAGACGGCGACCGGAGAGGAAAGGGGCAGGACCACCTTGGGCTCTGTGAGCCACTGTGAGGGCTCTGGCTTTGCCTCTGGAAGAGATGGGAGCCCTTTGGAGGGTTTGGAACAGAAGCGATGGGGCCTGGGACCTGACTCATTTTAAGATAGTCCAGAAGCTTCAGTAGTCCCTCTGCGGGGCCAAGGCTGCAGGCTGATTCTGGGCTTTGCAGGGTGAAGGAGGGAGGGAGTGTCAGACTCAAGTCTTGTCCGCAGTGAACTGGCCCCACATTTTTGGGGCCAGATTTGGGTAGCCTATCTGGAAAGGGGGAAACCCTGGTGGCCTAGTGGTTATGTGCTACCTCTGCTAAACAAAACGCCAGCAGTTCGAATCCACCTGTCACGTCCTTGGATAATCTATGAGGCATTCCACCCTGTGCTATAGCGTCACTATGAGTCGGAATCGACTCAAAGGCAACAGGTTTTTTTTTTTTTTTTTAATTTGAAACTGGTGGTCCTAGTGTCCTTCTCCTCTGTCCTTTCGTCCAGCTACCCCCTTGTGGTCCCCCACCCCACCGTGCCTTTGGGTTCTTATCCGCAAAGGCCTCATCCGTCTCCTTTTGTACGGTACTATGGCTTGATGGCTTATCAGCAAGGAGCCAGAACTTTACGAAGGATACATGCCTGTTTCTTCTGTGAAGGGTAAGAGAGCCATGTCCTCAGGCCAGGTTAGTAGGATAAAGAAATAATCCTGTTGTCCTTCATTTCAAATAGAGGAGACTTTTCTATCGCAAGTTACATACCAAAGAGAAACTAAAACTCCCAATAGGCTAAAGCCTGAGGGGAGGCTATGGGTCTGTGCAATTGAAAGGACTGGAGGAAGTTGCTGGCTTCAGGCACGGCAAGATCCAGGATTGCTCACACGCTACTCCCTGGGCTGGGCCAGGATGGCAGCAATCCGAGGTGGGCACAGCCCAGGGAAAGGATCCTGGGCACGGCTGCCGCCTCCAAGCTTAAGGCTGACGCACTTGACACATCTGAAGTCTTCCACGTAGCAGCTTTGACCCACGTCTGTGTCACGTGGAAGCCCAGGCAGCTGAGAAAGGATTCCCCCACACCCTGAGTGACATAGGTGGAGGGGTGGGCGCAGGGCCACGGGGACATTCTTACTGTGTGGCTACAAAGCCACCGCAAACATAGCAGTAAAATCGTGTCATTTCCAAAGCAGCTCCTGTTTCTACCTCAGCTTTCCTGGGAGTGGGGGCGGTGCAGGAGGTAAGGGGAGGAGATCTTCCCTCAGCTCCAGATGATTCATTCAGTCTAAACAGACCTATAGCAATAAGGAGATTGCTTAGAGTTTAGAGATGGCTGGCTGCTCTCGAACGTTCAGGTTGGAGAGAGACTACATTTCTGAGCCTCCCGTGCAGTTAGGTGTTGGTATGAGAGTTCTCGCTAATGAATTGTGAGTGGGAGTAATGTGTGCTCCTTCTAAGCCAGGCCCACAAATATTTAGCATGTGCCCTCCTCCATGTTCTTTTCTGCTTCCGCAACTGGAGTGGGGATGGCTGCAGGCGTCCCTGCAGTGCTGACAAAGCAAAAGCTATTTCACCACTTACCTGAATAGGGTTGTGATGAGGATTGAATATGGACATGAATACTTAGCATAATTCCTGGCCAATATGGTTAGTTTCCGTAATTATTATTACAGTCTTTGAGTGCTCCAGTAATCGTCTGCGGTGGGAGAGAAGTGAAGATCCCTACCTCATTCAGCAGACAGTACAATTAGGACTGGGCTTCTGTCGGCAAAGTCTCATACTTGCTGATGCTGGCAGTCTTTTCTCTTTCTGCACCGTCCCTATGTTGATGAAACAAGTCTCAGCCACCTTACAGAAAATTGAACGAACCATAATTTGAGATATGCTGATGTAACAAAATGCAGTTTAAACCAAAAACAATATGAAAAGCTTGGTTATAATAGTTATGAAAATTCTAAAGTGAACTAGAACATCTTGCATTTACACAACACCGTTCTGTAAAACAGCTCTGTGACACAGTCTGACTCTAGTTTTGATGTGTGACAATTGACAACTTGTAAGCTCACCCTTGTAAGCTCTTCCCCTTCTGTCCACCCCTAGAAAAGCTGATAAGAAAGCCTGAGCGCCCCTCCTTGAGTGGGAAGTTCAAACCCTGCAAGCCCCTGCTTGTGTGTGGGAACACTCACTCCAGCCTCACCCCTTAACCACAACAAAAATCCTAGGTCGGTCTCATTTCCCTGACCTCTCAAGCCACTTTGGACCTGCTTGGAAGCCAGCCCTGCTCTCCCCTGAAAGTCTCATTATGTGAGTAATGAGCCTTTTCATACTCTGTTGGTGCACGTGTGGCATCATCAGCCTCAACATCCCAACAAAATTTTGGGTGGCGGGAGGGGTCCGTGTGCCTCTGTGAGGTGTCCACAACAATTGGCGCTACAAGCAGGATGTCTAGGGGCTGTCCCCGACCAGCTGGGGTCTTTCTTCTCATGCTTTGGCTTGCCAACTGGCTCTGCTGCCTGCTGACGAGCATGTACTTTGAGCTGCTGCTAGCTGACTAGCTTGTGCTTCAAGCCGAGCTGCTGTGTGCTGCGTTTTACAAATCCTACCTATCTATCCTCTGTTGGGGATTTGAGTGATGTAAGTCAGAAGTTTCAAGAATTGGCATTTAGGGACGGGAGTATGGGATCAGGGCCCTACGTAAAGTGGCCCTGGGTCCTGTGTCTCAGTCCAGACCTATCTGTGTGTCTTAGATGAATCATGTGTTTCAATTCCAGCATAAGCTGTGAATGACACTAAACTCAAGGAAATGACTCTTACCCTGTGACCACTGGTTGTGTGTCTCAACCAGTTGTTGGCCTCAATTGTATAGAGAGCCTGGCGGGGGGGGGAACAACTGATACCTTATGCAATACCCAAGCCAATTGAGTGGTGGCTCGTGTGGGGTAAGAACAGTTACTATGTGGGAACACTAAGGTCACACTCTTAAGGCAGATGGCTCACTAAGACCTTACAGAATGCTTCTGCTTCTGCTGCCTATACCTCTGTCACCAAAAGAGACCCTGATCCTTAGAGTTATAGGGAGAAACACCCATCGTACCCTCTGGCACAGCCAAGGGATTGATTCAACCATTGACCGAGAAACCACGGGAGCCTAGCATAGATGTGAAGCAACCAACTACAGGCCAAAAACAACAACCAACCCCAAGCCCCAAAGGGAGGAGAAAGAAGACCTTCTGTCAACCCAGGTCCAGAAACATCGAAAAGGTCAATGACCCTACCCATGGTCTTCCTCTTCTTCCCCATATACCTCCAAGGCTTCTATTTGTCCTTTCCTGGCCAAACTCACTCCTCAACCTGAGCCCTTTTTATGAAGCCCCCCTTCCTATCCAGTCCTCCTTCTGAACTAATTCCCTTCTGTTTCCATACAAGGCGAAGAAGATAACCATGAGGGTAAAATTAGCCCTTCAACAGAGTTCGAGAAAGCCTAAGAAAGGAGAAAGGTCAAAAATATTAGTCTTACCACAGGAAGAATAAGAAAATGAACAAAAATAAGGCAGACCAGGAACAAGAGAGCCTGAAGACCAGCACCACTCCAAGTAATGCCCTGTGCGTAGCAAAGCTCAGAGACCTAGAACTATCTTCTGTGTCTCCAAAGGAGACTCTGGAGAAATGGTTAACCACGTAGAAACCAAATCTTACACCAACAGGGTGCAAGGATGCTGGAAATTACATAAGTAAAATAAAATCAACAAGTTATGAGAACTAGATGCGTGTGTGTGTGTGTGTGTGTGTGTGTGTGTGTCTGCGAGTTCTCTGATGGTGGGGAGGGAGGGAAGGAAGGGAAGAGGCCAGCACGTGAGAAGGGAGAGGAGTGGCATCCTGCAGGGTTGGGGGCCAGACTGGCAGCTCCACAGTGAGCCGGACACTGGGGATAAGGACTGGGTCAGGACTGAGCACTGAAGAAAAATTTCTCTCCTTGACACTTTAACCCACAAACCAGGGAAAAAGGGAGAGGTTGCTGTGTCTGCCTATGTGTGCAGGAGAAGGGAGTGGGGGAAAGGCAACACCAAGGTGTAGATTGCAGAGCCCACGTGGGGAGAGGTATGATATGTGTCGGGTGGCAGTGTGTAATAAAGAGCCTGGCTCCATTTTTTGATGTTTGACTGCTGACAGCTTTTAAGCTTCACTTTCCTTCTTCCTCTTCTGCCCCACATCTGAGCAAGCTGATAAGAAATCCTGGGTGCTCCCTCGTTTGGTGCCAACAGGAGGCTCAAACCACACAAACCCCTGCCCAAGTGTGGGGACCCTTGTCCCAGCCCCACTTCTTAACTACAATAAAACCCCAAGCCAGTCTCCTTTCCCTACTCTCTCAAGCCATATTCAGACCTGCTTGGAAGCCACCTTGCTCTCTGCAGAAAATCTCTCATTATGTGAGTAATAAACCTTTCATACCCTCTTGGCGTGATTGTGGCATCATCAGTCTTAACATAGGAACCAAATTTACTCAACTCCATGCCAATAAACTTGGGAATCTGGAGAAAATCTTTGCTTTTCTGTGAAATATACATGACCAAAACTGGCCTTAGGAAAGAGAAACTCTTTAAAAAAAAAAAAAAAAAAAGGTACTGTAAAAGAGAGACTGTTTTAAAAAAAAAAAATCCCCCAAAGGAAGCACTGTTGTTGTTGTTAGGTGCCATTGAGTCGGTCCTGACTCATAGTGACCCTATGCACAACAGAACAAAGCGCTAAGTTAATTGAATTCATATGGAATTCAGTCAAACCTTTAAGGTGCCAGGAACTCCAATGCAGGCGATTCAATGGTAGAATTCTTTCCTTCCATGTAGGAGACTGGGGTTTGATTCCCCGCCAATGCACCTCATGCTCAGCCACCACCCACCTGTCAGTGTGGCCTTGTATGTTGCTATGATGCTGAATAGGTTTCAGCAGAGCTTCCAGATGAAGACAGACTAAGAAGAAAGACCTGGAAATCTATTTCTGAAACTCAGCCCATGAAAACCCTATGGACCACAATGGTCCAATCTGCAACCAACCATGGGGATGGTTCAGGACGGGACAGCCTTTTGTTCCGTTGTGCCTGGGGTCACCGTGAGTAGGGGCTGACAAAACAGCAGCTAACAATGACAAGACAAAATAAACGTACAACTTCCAACTAATAAAAACTGTCTGCCTTGAGCATTACGCTCTTTTAAGAACTATCTATATGGGATCAAAGTGACAACAGCAACTCGAAAGATTAGATAGGAACCTTAGCGGGCAGTGAATGTATGTTAATGGGGAGGAACAACTCAGAAAAAGAGGGTGAGAATGGTTGCGTGTCTCGAAGAATGTAATCGATGTCACTGAATGGTACATGTAGAAAGTGTTGAACTGGTGTATGTTTTACTGTATGTATGCTCAACAACAACAACAAAATGAAATCATATTGAAAAAAAGAAGTCAGGAGGCGGGACCAAGATGGCTGACTAGGTAGAAGCTTCCGCTTATCCCTCTTGCAACAAAGACTCGAAAAAAAAAGTGAACCGATTACATACAGGACAATCTACGAACCCTGACCATCAAACACAGAACTAAGGAGTTGACCTGAGTGACAGGAGCGAAAAGCCACACGCTGAAGCAGTGACCGCTTCCGGAGCCAGTGTGCCACGCCGTAGGCTTGAGCCCTTGCGGTTCCCGGGTGCCAGAGTGGTGGGGCTGATCGTGGCTTACTGAGACGGGGCAAGCACGGACGCAGGCCTAGCCCTCGGGACCAACCTCGGAAGGAACCCGGCCAGCACATGTAGGCTGCACACCCGACGCGGCTGGCATGCAAACGAAAAACCACGGGGAAGCAGCGACTGGTTTTGGAGCCTGGAGCGCAGTGTCCCAGACAGGAAACCTTGGCACTGGGCTCTGGACTAAGCGTGGAGGAGCTGATTGTGGCTTCCTGAGATGGCACAAGCATGGGACGCAGCCCTAAACCTCTGGGGCAGTCTCAGTGGGGAACCAGCCAGTGCACACAAGCTACACACCCCTCTGGAATCTCAGAAAAAACAGTCCTCACCAAACAACATAAGTAACTTTGTCTACCTTGCCCCGCTGCTACTCTCTACTAACTATCTGATCCCTCCCCTCCCTGCCCCAGCCGGTTTCATTAACATTGGAGTTCCCTGGACCAGAGAGTGAAGTGCACTGCCGGTTTTTTTCTTTTCTTTTCTTTTCTAACCCGTTCTCCTGGCCTGAGAAAAGCAGCATTTAACAATCCAAGGAAAAATCCCTCCCTGAATTCCCTAAACTGGAGTAACAATACAGAACCAGCTCCATCCAGGCATAAGAGACCCACGGTCTTTGGCTTTCATCCCTACAGGTAACCAGGTGGCTATTATAATGCAAAGGCAATTCTGATAGAGATCTGACTGTAAGTGTTTTAGCTGAGCAGAGGAAAGGCAAGTTTTGGAGGTCAGATACCTCTCTAACTATTAAACAGAGCCCTCACTGATCCACACCAGGGAACTGAAGGCTGAACCTCCACCCACACCACCTAGCCACCTGCTAAAGGGGACTGAGGATAGTGACGCCTACCAATCTTTAGAGGTACAAGCATTGGATGCCTAAGATACAGCTGCAGAGTCCACCCACCAGAACACTCTAGAGAATAGAGCCGCTCCTACCTCACTGACACTTGGGGGAAGGCTGTCAGCAACCTGCCCTCCTTGGAGTGTGACCCCCTGCCGTTACTAGAAACTGGCACATACAACCATCACCACTACTTCTCTAAGTTAATAGGTGAGAGCCTATGCCACACACCAGGTGACCCTGAGGACTAGGACACCTGAGCTGATTCTATTCAAGAATAGTGAATGGACTCATAGGCTTATATACCTGGTAGCAGCTCAGACCAGCTGGTAACAGGACATAAGTGATTCAAAAGCTACAGCAATCAAGGTAGTGCAATCTAGCAGCCCATCTTGGTGTATTGTAACAAAACAAAACAAGAAGATAAGACTCGGTGAGCAAATATAAAAGAAAACATTACAGTATCTTGAAGATGGCTCGGAGACAGCAGTCAATATCAAATCACATAAAGAAGCAGACCGTGATTGCTTCTACAAACTCCCAAATCAAAGAATCAAAATCATTCCCAGATGTAGATACATTCCTGGAATTGCCAGATGCAGAATATAAAAAACTAATGTACAGAATGCTTCAAGGTATCAGGGAAAAGGAACCAAAAATTGGAAACTGAACAATACCCTGCTCAAAAAAGACTGGGTTATAGAAGACATTAAGGAGGGAATAAAGAAATTCATAGAATGCAACGAGACTGAAAACACTTCCTATCAAAACCTTTGGGACACAGCGAAAGCAGGGCTCAGAGGTCAATTTATATCAATAAATGTACACATACAAAAAGGAGAAAGAGCCAAAATCAAAGAACTGTCCCTACAACTTGAACAAATAGAAAGCAAGCAACAAAAGAATCTGTCAGGCACCAGAAGAAAGCAAATAATTAAAATTAGAGCAGAATTAAATGAATTAGAGAAGAGAAAAACAATTGAAAGAATTAACAAAGCCGAAAGCTGGTTCTTTGACAAAATTGATAAACCATTGGCCAGACTGACTAAAGAAATACGGGAAAGGAAACAAATAACCCAACTAAGAAATGAGATGGGCCATATCACAAGAGACCCAACTGAAATTAAAAGAATCATATCAGATTACTACGAAAAATTCTACTCTAACAAATTTGGAAACCTAGAAGAAATGGATGAATTCCTAGAAAGACACTACCTACCTAAACTAACACAAGCAAAAGTAGAACAACTAAATAGACCCATAACAACAACAACAACAACAAAAAAACAGATTGAAAAGGTAATAAAAAAAATTCCCAACAACAACAACAAAAAAGCCCTGGCCCTGACGGCTTCACTGGAGAGTTCTACCGAACTTTCAGAGAGGAGTTAACACCACTACTACTGAAGGTACTTCAGAACATAGAAAAGGACAGAATACTACCTAACTCATTCTATGAAGCCAGCATAACCCTGATACCAAAACCAGCTAAAGACAACAAAAAAAAAAAAAAAGAAAAAGAAAATTACAGACCTGTATCCCTCATGAACATAGATGCAAAAATCCTCAACAAAATTCTAGCCAACAGAATTCAACAACATATCAAAAAAATAATCCACCATGAGCAAGTGGGATTTATACCAGGTATGCAAGGAAAAAAAAAACAAAAAAAAATTTTTTTTATGCAAGGACGGTTCAATATTAGGAAAACAATTAATGTAATCCATCATATAAAAAAAACAACAACAACATGATCTTATCAATTGATGCAGAAAAGGCATTTGACAAAAGTCCAACACCCATTCATGATAAATACTCTCAGCAAAATAGGAATAGAAGGAAAATTCCTCAACATAATAAAGGGCATTTATACAAAGCCAACAGCCAACATCATCCTAAATGGAGAGAGCCTGAAAGCATTTCCCTTGAGAACAGGAACCAGACAAGGATGGCCTTTATCACCGCTCTTATTCAACATTGTGCTGGAGGTCCTAGCCAGGGCAATTAGGCTAGACAAAGAAATAAAGGGCATCCAGATTGACATGGGAGAAGTAAAATTATCTCCATTTGCAGATGACATGATCTTATACACAGAAAACCCCAAGGAATCCTCCAGAAAACTACTGAAACTAAGAGTTCAGCAGAGTATCAGGTTACGAGATAAACACACAAAAATCAGTTGGATTCCTCTACATCAACAAAAAGAACATCGAAGAGGAAATCACCAAATCAATAGCATTCACAGTAGCCCCCAAGAAGATAAAATACTTAGGAATAAAATCTCACCAAAGATGTAAAAGACCTATACAAAGAAAACTACAAGGTACTACTGCAAGAAACCAAAAGTGACCTACATAAGTGGAAATACATGCCTTGCTCATGGATAGGAAGATTAACATTGTAAAAATATCTATTCTACCAAAAGCCATCTATGTGTACAATGCACTTACGATCCAAATTCCAATGACATTTTTTTTAATGAGATGGAGAAACGAACCACCAGCTTCATATGGAAGGGAAAGAAGCCTCGGATAAGTAAAGCATTACTAAAGAAGAAGAACAAAGTGGAAGGACCCACTCTACCTGATTTTAGAACCTATTATACCACCACAGTAGTCAAAACAGCCTGGTACTGGTACGACAACAGATACGTAGACCAATGGAACAGAATTGAGAATCCAGATATAAATCCATCCACATACGAGCAGCTGATATTTGACAAAGGCCCAGTGTCAGTTAATTGGGGAAAAGATAGTCTTTTTAACAAATTGTGTAGGCATAACCGGACACCCATCTGCAAAACAATGAAACAGGATCCATACCTCACGCCATGCACAAAAACTAACTCAAAATGGATCAAAGACCTGAACATAAAATCTAAAACGATAAAGATCATGAAGAAAAAATAGGGACAACGTTAGGAGCCCTGATACATGGCATAAACAGTATACAAAACATTACTAAAAATGCAAAAGAGAAACCAGATAACTGGGAGCTCCTAAAAATCAAACACCTATGCTCATCTAAAGACTTCACCCAAAGAGTAAAAAGACCACCTACAGACTGAGAAAAAAATTTCAGCTACGACATCTCCGACCAGCACCTGATCTCTAAAATCTACGTGACTCTGCTAAAATTCAACCACGAAAAGACACACAACCCAATTGAAAAATGGGCAAAGGATATGAACAGGCACTTCACTGAAGAAGAGATTCAGGTGGCTAACAGGTACATGAGGAAATGCTCTCTATCATTAGCCATTAAGAGAAATGCAAATCAAAACTACGATGAGATTCCATCTCACTCCAACAAGGCTGGCACTAATCCAAAAAAAAAAAAAAAAACACAAAATAATAAATGTTGGAGAGGCTGTGGAGAGATTGGAACACTTATATACTGCTGGTGGGAATGTAAAATGGTACAACCACTTTGGAAATTGATTTGGCGCTTCCTTAAAAAGCTAGAAATTGAACTACCATACAACCCAGCAATCCCACTCCTCGGAATATATCCTAGAGAAATAAGAGCCTTTACACGAACAGATATATGCACAGCCATGTTTATTGCAGCACTGATTACATTAACAAAAAGGTGGAAGCAACCAAGGTGCCCGTCAACAGATGAATGGATAAATAAATCATGGTATATTCACACAATGGAATACCATGCATCGATAAAGAACAGTGAGGAATCTGTGAAACATTTCATAACATGGAGGAACCTGGAAGGCATCATGCTGAGTGAAATTAGTCAGTTGCAAAAAGACAAATATTGTATAAGACCACTATTATAAGATCTTGAGAAATAGTTTAAACTGAGAACGCACTCTTTTGTGGTTACGAGAGGGGGGAGGGAGGGAGGGTGGGAGAGGGATATTTACTAAACAGATAGTAGGCAAGAACTACTTTAGGTGAAGGGAAGGACAACACTCAACACAGAGGGGGTCAGCACAACTGGACTAAACCAAAGCAAAGCAGTTTCCTGAATAAACTGAATGCTTCGAAGGTCAGTGAAGCAGGGGCAGGGGTTTGGGGACCATGGTTTCACGGGACATCTAAGTCAATTGGCATAACAAAATCTATTAAGAAAACATTCTGCATCCCACTTTGAAGAGTGGCGTCTGGGGTCTTAAGCGCTAGCAAGCAGCCATCTAAGATGCGTCAATTGGTCTCAACCCACCTGGACCAAAGGAGAATGAAGAACACCAAGGACACAAGGCGATTACGAGCCCAAGAGACAGAAAGGGCCACATGAACCAGAGACTATATCATCCTGAGACCAGAAGAACTAGATAGTGCCCGGCTACGACCGATGACAGCCCTGACAGGGGAACACAACAGAGAACCCCTGAGGGAGTAGGAGAGCAGTGGGATGCAGGCCCTAAAGTCTCATAAGACCAGACTTAATGGCCTGACTGAGATTGGAAGGACCTTCTGTTGGCCCACTGCAGGAAACATCCCCGAAGCCAGCTCGTCAGACATGGATTGGACTGGACAATGGGTTGGAGAGGGATGCTGGTGGGGCGTGAGCTACTTGGTTCGGGTGGACACTTGAGACAATGTTGGCATCTCCTGCCTGGAGGGGAGATGCGAGGGTAGAGGGGCTTAGAAGCTAGCAAAATGGTCCTGAAAAGAGAGAGTGGAAGGAGGGAGCGGGCTGTCTTTGGCGGGGGGGGGGGGGGGGGGAGTAATTGGGAATATATAGCAAGTTGTGTATGGGTTTTTGTGTGAGAGACTGACTTGTTTTGTAAACGTTCACTTAAAGCACAACAAAAATTATTTTTTTAAAAAAGAAGTAAAACTTCCATATTTTAGTTATGAGAGATTGATATCAGCAAAGCACAAAAACATAAAACTACAGAAGAGTCTCACTTAAGAACATAAGGTAAAAATGCTAAATAAAATACTACCAGACAAAATCTGTTGTTGTTGTCATGTGCCATCAAGTCGGTTCCGACTCACAGTGACCCTGTGTACAACAGAATGAAACACTGCCCAGCCCTGCACCATCCTCATGATCTTTGTTATGCTTAAGCCAATTGTTGGCAGCCACTGTGTCAATCCATTTTGTTGAGGCTCTTCCTCTTTTTCGCTGACCCTCTACTTTACCAAGCATGATGTCCTTCTCCGAGGACTGGTACCTCCTGAAAGCATGTCCATCCTTACATCCAAGGGGCATTCTGGTTGTAGTTATTTCAAGACAGATTTGTTCGTTCTTTCGGCAGTCTACGGTACATTCAATATTCTTCTCCAACGCCGTAATTCAAAGGCATCAATTTCTTCTTCGGTCTTCCTTATTCACTGTCCAGCTTTCACATGCATACGATGTGATTGAACCTTTTCTTGAGTTCTTATAATAGTGGTCTCATACAATATAATCCTCTTTAATACAAAATTACAAGCACAAAATGGAGGATGACCACACAATACGGGGAATCAAGGCCCAGTCAAATCGAAACACACATTCTTGGGGGGACACAATTCAATCCATGACAGGTACCGTGGATGTTTTTTCTTGTAGTATTGAGATTCAGGGTCTTTGTTGTAACAGAGACATAGGCGGCAGCAGCAGCAGCAGCAGCAAAGGCATTTTGTGTGGTTCTAGTGAGCCATCTGCTTTTAGGAGTATAGACCTAAGCAATCCAAATGTTCAAATAGTAAATGCTCCTGAAATAGTGTATCTTCTTCTTCCACATGCCTATAGTGGGCCTGTCTATCTCACAGAGTATAAATCTGTCCCTTCAGTGCTCTATAACAAGGGATAATGCCTGGCTGGGATGTACAACCATTTGGTCACTCTCTTCCCCGAACATAGCATCAGTCCCAGCTTATGCTGCAATTGAGACACATGCCCATGCCATGACACATGACTTAGGACCACTTTAAGGAGGGCCCCAATCTCATGCTCCTGTCCTTAAATGCCAGTTATTGAAACTTCCGAATGAGGCTGGTTACATTTCTAACCAACTTGGTAGACTCAGCAAATGCGGCACAAAGCAGCCCAGCACAAACCACGAGCTAGCCTGCAGGTTATTGCTGTTAGGTGCCATCGAGTCAGTTCCAACGCATAGCAACCCTATGTACAACAGAACAAAACTCAGCCCGGTCCTGTGCTATCCTCACAACTCTTGATATGCTTGAGCCCATCCTCGCAGCCGCTGTGTCAATCCACAGAGTCAATCCATCAGCCAGCAGGTAGTAACTAAAAATGTATGCTCACCAGCAGGCAGCAGAGCAAGTTTGGAAGCCAAACAAGAGAAGAAAGTCACCGGTGGTGGTGGTCATCGTCTAGACACCCTGCTTGCTACACCAATTGTTGTAGCCACTCTACATGACAGGTTGGATACCCACCAAATTTTGATAATGTCAAGTTCCTCTTCGTGTAGGTTATACACATTTACCTGTCCACCAGCATTGTGTGAGTGTGCTTGCCCCTTCCTGCCACCCCCTCATCTGTACTGCCCAATACAGTAGCCAAAACCATATGTGGCTATTGAATAGTTGGAGTAAGGCAAGTCCTAACTGAGATGCTGGTATAAAATATGCACCAAATTTCGAAGACTTAGTATGGAAGAAAAAAAAAAAAAGCAAAATGTCTCATTAATACTGGACAGCCGATGTTAAACGCCTGGAGTGTGTCTTTCCACATCTTTCTCCATGCTCACACAATCGTATAAAATGTACACATCTATACATACGTCAATCCATATTGACTGCATGTTTGATCAATTTCAGACTGCAGAAGTTGGTAAAAATCTTCAATTTCTTCATCTTTGGCATTACTGGTTCGTGTGGAAACTTGAATTAATAGTCGTATTAACCGGCCTTCCTTGTAGGCCTATGGACGTTATCCTATCACCGACAGCGTTGTACTTCAGGATAGATCCTGAAATGTTCTTTTTGACGATGCACGTGATGCCATTCCTCTTCATTTCGTCGTTCCCGGCAACATCACGAGAAACGGAAAAAAGATTGAAGTTGGCAAGGATTTCGTTTTACTTGGATCCACAATCAACACCCATGGAAGCAGCAGTCGGGAAATCAAACGACATGTTACATTGGTCAATTCTGCTTCAAAGGCCTCATTAATGTAACTTGTTGATAAGCGAAGATGTCACCTTGAGGACTAACGTGCGCCTGACCCAAGCCAGGGTGTTTTCAATCGCCTCATATGCACGTGAAAGCTGGACAATGGATAAGGAAGACTGAGGAAGAACTGAGGCCTTCGAATTATGGTGCTGGCGAAGAAAAGTGAACACGGACGGCCAGAAGAACTAACAGGTTCTGTCTTGGAAGAAGTACCGCTTGGACTTCTTTCTTCAATACCGTCAGTTCTTGATCATATGCTACCTCCTGAAACGTTTGAACGTCGACCAATTCTTTTTGGTACAGTGACTCTGTGTATTCCTGAAATCTTAGTATGATGCTTCCTGGGTCATTCAATATTTTGCCCATCCAAAAAAATGAAAATCAAACCCACTGCCGTCGAGTCGATTCTGGCTCATAGCGACCCTATAGGACAGGGTAGATCTGCCCCATCGGGTTTCCAGGGAGGACCTGAGGATTCGAACTGCTGACCTTTTGCTTAGCAGCCGTAGCTCTGCAACCACTACCCCCACAGAATCCTTGAAAACTGCAACTCGAGGCTTGGCTTTTTTCTTTGGTTCTTTCCTCTAGAAGAATGCTGAGCCTTTTCTTCCCTTTTGGTTTTCTTTCTCCAGGTTTTTACCCATTTCATTATACTACTTTACTTTGTCTTCTCACGCCGCCCTTTGAAACCTTCCGTTCGGACCTTTTACTTCATCCTTTCTTCCATTTGCTTTAGCTACTCTACAATCAAGAGCAAGTTTCAGAGTCTCTTCTGACATCCACGTTGGTCTTTTCTTTCTTTCCTGTCTTTTTAATGACCTTTTGCTTTCTTCATGTATGATGTCCTTGGTGTCATCCCACAGCTCGTCTGATCTTTTGTCATCAGTGGTCAATGCGTCAAATCTATTCCTGAGATGGTCTCCAAATTCAGGTGGGATATACTCAAGGTCGTATTGTGGTTCTCCGGGACCGGTGTTCATTCTCTTCAGCTTCAGCTTCAACTTGTGTATGAGCCGTTGATCGTCTGTTCCACAGTCGGCCCCGGGCCTTGTTCTGTCTGACGATCTTTTCCATTGTCTCTTTCCACAGACGTAGTCGATTTGGTTCTTGTGTTTTCCAATCCGGTGAGTTCCCTGTGTATAAAACAAAAAAACTGTTTAATGTAGTTGACAAAAAGGTATTTGCAATGAATAGGTCATTGGTCTTGAAAAATTCTACCTTTGATCTCTGCTGTCATTTCTATCACCAAGGCCATATTTTCCAACTAAACATCCTTCTTCTTTGTTTCCAACTTTCGCATGCCAATCACCAGGAATGATCAATGCGTCTTGATTGCATGTTTGATCAATTTCAGGCTGCAGAAGTTGGTAAAAATCTTCAATTTCTTCGTCTTCGACCTTAGTGGTTGGTGTGTAAATTTGAATGACAGTCGTTATTAACTGGTTGTCCTTGTAGGCGTATGGCTATTATCCTGTCACTGACAGCATTGTGCCTCAGGATAGATCTCAAAATGTTCTTTTTGATGATGAACGTGACGCCATCCCTCTTCGTTGTCATTCCCGGCACAGTAGACCATATGATTGTCCGGTTCAAAATGGCCCATACCAGTCCATTTCAGCTCACTAATGCCTAGGATATGGATGTCTATGCCTTCCATTTCATTATTGATGACTTCCAATTTTCCTAGATTTGTCCTTCATACGTTCCACATTCTGATTATTAGTGGATGTTTGCAGCTGTTGCTTCTCATTTTGAGTTGAGCCACATAAGCAAATGAAGGTCCCTAAAGCTTGACTCCATCCACGTCATTAAGGTCGGCTCTCCTTTGAGGAGGCAGCTCTCCCGCAGTTATATTTTGAGTGCCTTCCCCGCTCGAGGGGCTGATCTTCCAGCACTGTATCAGACAATGTTCCTCTGCTGTTCGTAAGGTTTTCACTGGCCAATATTTTCAGACGTAGACTGCCGGGTCCTTCTTCCTAGCCTGTCTTGGTCTGGAAGCTCCGCTGAAACTTGTCCACCATGCGTGACCCCGCTGGTGTTTGAAATAACAGTGGCATAGCTGCCAGCATCATAGCAACACCCATGCCTCTTGGTCTATGTACAGGTCCTTCATCTGCACAATGAAGTGTTCTGGAACTCCCATTCTTTGCAAGGTTGTCCATAAAATATTATCATCCACACAGTTGAATGCCTCTCCATCGTCAATAGAAGGTAAACATCTTTCTGGTGTTCTTTGCTTTCAGCCGGGATCCATCTGACATCAGCAACTGATATTCCTCTTTCCACATCCTCTTCTGAATTCGGTTTGAATTTCTGCTAGTTACCCATCCATGTACTGCTGCAACCAATTTTGAATGATCTCCAGCAAAATTTTACTTGTGTGCGATAATAATGACATAGTTCAAAACTTCCACATTCGGTTGAATCACCTTTCTTTGGAATGGGTACAAATATGGATCTCTTCCTGTCGGTTGGCCAGGTAGCTGTCTTCCGAATTTCTCGGCGTAGATGAGCGAGCACTTTCAGCTCTGCATCTGTTTGTTGAACCATCTCAATTAGTATTCTGTCAATCCCTGCAGCCTTGTTCTATGCCAATGCCTTTAGTGCAGCTTGGACTTCTTCTTTCGGTACCATCGGTTCCTGATCATATGCTGCCACCTGTAGTTAAAGCGAAAGGAAGAAACGATGAGGTAAAAGAGCTGAACAGAAGATTTCAAAGGGCGGCACGAGAAGACAAGGGGAAGTATTATAATGAAATGTACAAAGACCTGGAGCGAGAAAACCAAAAGAGAAGAACATTCTTGGCATTTCTCAAGCTGAAAGAACTGAAGAAAAAATTCAAGCCTCGAGTTGCGGCATTGAAGAATTCCACAGGGAAAATACTAAACGACACAGGAAACATCAAAGAAGATGGAAGAAATACACAGAGTCCCTTTACCAAAAAGAATTGGTGGACGTTCAACCATTTCAGGATTTTGGATAGTTTAGGTAAAACAACATTTGCTGATGGACTGGATGTGGGCCAGGAGAAGAAGAGAAGAGTCAAGGATGACTGCAAGGTTTTTCACTCAAATGATTAGAAGGACGGGGAAGCAGAAACAGAAGTTGGAAAGACTGGGGGTTGAGCAGTTTTATAGAGGTTAGTGGGCAGGTATCAGGAATTCTTCAGAACCACACAGGCCTTCCTTGGGAAGTGAATAAAGCACTTGGAGAAGGTCAGAGCCCTCTCAGAATGGGTGGGAGGAACGGTGCGAAGGTAGATAGGCGTGGACTTGGGAAGATGGAGGCCAAGGACAACTCTACAAGGAAGTAGAAATGGCAAGTAGGCAGCTGAATATAGGAGTCTGGAGTCTAAGGGAACATCTGGGATGGAGATACACATGTGGAGAAACACATGGAGGTAACTGTCTGGGATGCTGAGCCATTAGATGGCATATAACGCCCTGAGCCTCGAGGAGCTCACCCAGAGAGGCAGGGGGTTGGAGTAGAAGGAGAAGAGGCCCACGTACCGAGCCCTGAGGTCCTCGGAGGGTCAGAGGGTAAAGAGAGGAGCGGCCGAGTGGAGGGAGGGAATCCGAAAATGTGGGGTGGCCTCCTGGAACAAGAGTGAGGCTACCTGGTGTTAAGAAATAGGGAGTGATTAGTTTTCAGATGCTGCTGAGGGGTCAAATATGATGAGGCCTGAGAACTTCCACTGGGTTTGGCAGCAAAATGTTGGTGGTCTGGACCAGAACGGTTTGGGTGGAGGTGGGGGTGCTAGGAGGGACTGGGAACTGAGGAATTGGGGACAGAGAGTCCAGACAACCCTTGGGAGCAGTGGCATTCTGGCTGTGAAGAAAAGGAGCAACTGCTCTAGGTGGAGGGAGATCTGGGGTCCAGGAGAGGCTGGTGGGTTGCGAAGAAGTGAGAGGTTGGAGCCGTTCTGGTGCTCACGGGGGCTGTTGGGTACGAGGGAGCAGTGAGGCATGTGGGAGATGTCCAACAGCCACGGGTAGCGCAGTTGGGTGAGGAGGGGGTTTCTCCATCCTGAGCCGTCCTCTACCAAGGGGGGGGAGGTGGTGGCTCACGCATGGTTCCCAGGCTGAGACTCGTGGCAGGTGCATGGGGGAGGCACCAGGCCAGTAGGACCCCAGCACACCTGGATCCCCTTCACTAGTGCCTTGCTTTGGGCCCTGGGGCGGGGGATGGGAGACGGGACCAAGTCCCCCATCCCAGCAGCAGCAATAACCTCACCCTCCTGCCCTTGTACCCAGCTGTAGCAGTAGCCCCTGCCCACCTTCCTATTTATACCCCCCCCCAAAAATTTATACCCCAACCACCTATTTTTTAAATTAACTCCACCTCACTGTTTCCACGTGTAAACGTGTGTCCCTCCTGGGACGTGGCCAAGCACACTAAAATTCTGCCCGGGTTCCTGCTTGGCGTATCCTCAGCAGGAGGCAGAGGGATCCTGTTAAGATGTAAGGCGAATTACATCCCCGCTCTGTTCAAAACCCTCCAGTACCTTCAAATGCACCCACACTCCTTAAACGCTGGCAATGCCTTACTGTCCCAGGTGGCTCTCCTATCAGGATGCACCTACCTACCTCTTGCTCCCACACCTCTTCAAGTGGCGCACAGGTAGGGGGGAGCAAGTCAAGCCGGGAGCACTCCGGGACAAGAGAATGGCATCTAACAAGCCCTGTGAGAGACCATGGTCTGATTAAGGAGCGAGGGTGTCTGGGGCCACTCGGTGCCAGGCAGGCACTGTTCCAGGAGCTACGGATACGTGGGCAGAGGGGGAGAAGAGCCATGATTGCTGCCTGGCTGAGGGAGGACATTTGAGAAGGACCTGGAGGAGGTCAGGGAGTGAGCCAGACGAGTCCCAGGGGAAGAGAGTTGCAGACAGAAAAAAGCCTGTGCCAAGATCCTCAGGTGGGAGTGGGCTGGGGTGTTTCAGAAAGGGCGAGTAAGCCAGTGTGGCTGGATCATCGTGAGCAAGGGAGAGATTGGGAGAGACGGCGACCGGAGAGGAAAGGGGCAGGACCACCTTGGGCTCTGTGAGCCACTGTGAGGGCTCTGGCTTTGCCTCTGGGGGAGATGGGAGCCCATTGGAGGGTTTGGAACAGAAGCGATGGGGCCTGGGACCTGACTCATTTTGAGACAGCCCAGCAGCTTCAGCAGTCCCTCTGTGGGGCCAAGGCTCCAGGCTGATTCTGGGCTTTGCAGGGCGAGGAAGGGAGGGAAGGTCAGACTCAAGTCCTTTCCCCAGTGAATGGGCCCCACATTGTGGGGTCAAATTTGGGAGCCCTATTTTTATCCGGAAAGCGGGAAACCCTGGTGGCGTAGTGGTTGAGTGCTACTGCTGCTAAAGAAAAGGTCAGCAGTTCGAATCCACCTTGTGCTCCTTGGAAACTCTTTGGGGCATTCTACTCTGTCCTATAGGGTCGCTATGAGTCGGAATCCACTGGACGACAACAGGTTTTTTTAACCTGAAAATGGAGGTACTGGTGCCCCTTCTCCCTGGTCCTTTCCTCCGGCTACCCCCTTGTGGTCCCCCACCCCACCGTTCCTTTGGGTTCTTATCCACAAAAGCCTCACCTGTCTCCTTTCGTATGGTACTATGGCTTGATGGCTAATCAGCAAAGGAGCCAGTCCCTTATCAAGGATACATGCCCCTTCCTTCCATGAAGGATAAGAGGCCCTCAGGCCAGGTTAGTAGGATAGGTAAGAAATAATTTTATCATCCTTCATTTCAAATAGGGGAGACTTTTCTATTGCAAGTTAAATACCAAAGAGAAAGTAAAACACCCAACAGGCTAAAGCCCGAGGGGACGCTATGGGTCTGTGCAACTGAAAGGACTGCAGGAAGTTGCTGGCTTCAGGCACAGCGAAATCCAGGATTTGGTTCTCTTGAGGCTGGTCTTCCTGCTCCAGCTTCCCCAGGGTTTAGAAGAGAGGAGCCACGTGACCTGCCTTATGTTGTAAACAGCCCAGCAGCTTCAGCTGTCCATCTTTGGGGCCAAGGCGGCAGACTGCCTCTGGGCTTTGCAGGGTGAGGGAGGAAGGGTCAGACTGAAGCCTGGTGTCCCACAGATCCAGAGCTGCAGAGGGAGAGAAGCCTGGAGATGGGCAGAGGGTCCCCTGGAGTATGGAGCAGAGTTCTGATGGGCACATGCCTGAGGAGACTCTGAGAGTCCATGGGAAGGACCCCTGGAAAGGGTTAATGGTGGTAACCACGCCCAGCAGGGCTCAAGCAGGACTAGGAATAGAACCTGTCCCTGCCTGCCCACTGGAACGGAAAACCTTAGGATCCAGGAGCCATGGGGTAGAGTACTCAGCAGTGAGGAAACATTCATGCTACCCTGAAAGCTGCTCTGGTCCCACTGAGCAAATCTTAAAAGCAAGGCTTGAAAGGAACATACTGTTTCCAGGAATCTTAAGAGCATCCCGGGAGAAGACAAAAATATCAGGTACCCAAGGTAAAAGTCACCATGTCTGACATCCAGTCTGAAAGAACCAGGCTGTGGCCTACCAGCGTGCCGTGTACCCTCGGGATGTGTGAGTGAGTAATAAAGTTCTTTATCTCCATTTGCGTGTCTTGTGTTTGTGGTTGAAGCGTGATTTTCCATCTGGGGCAATATACATAACCTGGGCTGTGGGCGATTGCTGCCTGTCTCCTTCCTCCTGGGGTGACCTATAACCTACCTACTGCCGTCGAGTCGATTCCGACTCATAGCGACCCTATAGCTGAGTTAAAATCAAACACACGCAGGACAACGATGGGGTCCAGAGACAGCAGACGAATAAATGCCTCAACCTCCCATCCTTTGGAGAGACAATTCTGTCGAATGAATGGAGCGAAAGGAATGAACGGAAAAAAGGGTGGAAAAATGAGCACTGACTAGATAAACTGTTGTTGCTTATCTCTGAAGAAGAATGACAGTGGTGTGTGAAGGAATACTTGCACATCTCACTCCGTATTTCTATATTATGTGAATCGTTTATCATGAGAGTGTATCCAAGTGTTAGACGAGTAATAAAATTAAAATCCTTAAGAAGATTTCAATGAACTTTACTTAGATTTTTGCATGGGGAAGGATTTTCCTAAACATACTAGCAATGGAATAACAGTAACAGATAGCATTTAGCGGGTGATTACCATGGTCTAGCCACTGTTCTAAGCTCATTAGCTTAACCTGATTTAGCTCATTTCATCCTGAAATGCACCAACGTTTTCACTGTAGTTGTCTTTAGTGGTGAGATAATGGTTGATTTTTGTTGTCTTCTCCAAACTTGCCTGTATTTCCTCTATTTAGTCCAGCCAATATGTATCACATCTGTAGGCAGAAAAAATGCTTAAGAAACTTACTCAGCACTTGTTGTTGAGAAAAACTTCTAATTAGCTCCCAAGTGGACAACTTTGCTGGAGTTTTAATTATCCTGTTCATTGGAGGCCACATTCATCCTCTGAAATTTCTTCTAATCAGCACGTTTTCTTGATGCAATTAGGAGGCCTGTGCTGAGACGAAGCCCCCGAAGTCTTAGAGCTGTGGGGTCAAGGCTCCGGCCTTGGGGCCAAAGAGATGGGGCAGCCTGCGGAATAGCTGTCCCTGTCTCTGTGGCTTTGGGCTGCTTCTCAAAACAACGCTTTCTAAATTTTACCCATGGTGCTCATCCTACATTGGAAATTATTCCTCCAGAGGCCAGCCGATAGTTTGTTTCATCACCATTTCATCAATATTACATAATGCAAAATTGTTTTCTTCCACCCCTTCCAAGTACTCACATGTAAATGCTTATGTGCCAGTGAACACAAAACATACACGAATGCACAGACAGGTACTCAGGAGGCATTCAGGAAATAACACCCCCTCCTCTCCATAGCCCCAGTCCTAGCCCCAACACTGTGTAGCAGTCAGGGCCTTTGCCTCTCTGAATCGGACAAGACTTCTTGGAAACATATGAAATATATTTAAAAAACCCATTAGGCATAATCTGTAATGACCAAGGCTAAGAGGTGACATGGCCAGGGCGTACAAATTCAAGGAAGGTGATGGCTACATACACGAGGACTTGTTTGCCGGTTTCCGGATACTTAACATTTTTCTTGAACTTCTGAGCTTCAAGCCGGTATAGCCACCTGAACTTGGATGTCCCTACAGGCGCCTCAAACATCATCAGCCCCCAACTGACTCTTCGTCTGGGTCCCCTACTCCAAACGTTCGTCCTTCTCCTTTGCTCTTTGTCTTGGTGAGAGGCATTTCTACAGCCTCGCACTCTCTCATCCCACCTCCCATTCAGCCAATTCCCCTAAATATGTTCTATCCATCCTCACCACTTCCACCCTAGGCCAGGGTGGCATCACCTCTTATCTGTACAACTAGAACAGCCTCCTCATCTTCACAGATTCCTGGGTCCCTTCTGTGGAGCTTCTGCTTGAATAGACCAGGGTGGGGCACTCCCAGGGATGGATTACCCAATAAGCAAGGTAAGCACGTGTTTAGGGCATAAACAAAACAGGGGCACCAGTTGTCCTAAGCACAGACCTATAGATGCCAAGCAGACAAGACACAAGGAAAAGTGAGCATCACAGCAGAAGGGAACTGGGAGGGCACTAAATGAAATTGATACCAGCTCCAGTGTGTGAGAATGTGCCAGCTGGAAATAAAGCTCATGAAGGGCCATGGGGGCACCCACGAGCAAGGTTATTCAAGCTATGAGGCCCCTACCACTTCAACACTTTTGTTGACATCTGCCCCCTCCCGTGTAATTGAAACTCCTTTTTTTTTTTTTTTTTTTTTTAATCTCGGCAGGTCTCTTGGGAGTATACTATTTCTTTCTTATAAATAAGAGGTGGGGGTGAGCTGTCGAGTCTAAGTCTTGCTACATTCACCCAATATGCAACTGGATCCAACAGGAGCGGTTACTGGGCAAGGATGGATTATATTAATAGATAACAGACCTCTGCTTCATTCTGATTGACCCACCTTGTACATCCAGGTCTGCTGATCCAGCAACTCCAGCCAGAAGGGCCAGCAATGCTCTTTGCCGTGATACAAACACAAAGGTATGTTCTCGCGCACGTCCTGGTAAACGACCAACGGGAACTCCAGTCCCAGATGACATGCAAAATTGAGGGAACTCGAGTAAGTGGACCGTTACAATGAATTCAATCAAGTTACTTTTTAGTCGTATAGCATTTAGGTACAGAGTTGTGTCCTAAGTTTTGTAAACAATGATATTTATAACTTTAAGTTTAAAATATGTTTGGCATACATGCAGATGCAATCTAATATACTTTAATAAAATACTAACATGGGTAATAATTTAGTATAATACTAACAGAGCAAATGTCCAAAAAATGCTGGAAATATCAATATTTATCTAACACAAAAAGTTTTCATTTATGCATCAAGTGAGTTTCATTCTTTATTGTCTGATGCTCAGGACACAGTGCTTGGTATTACTCTATATACGCTACTAAATGAGGTATCAGGCACATTAAGAAGGTGCAAAATTCTATATTTATTTGTTGTGCAAATACGTTTCTGCTTTGCAACAATGAGTGCGTGTCTAAATTTGTCATCCGAGAGAGCAACAAAGGGCATTTATCAGAACATTACATTTATATTTTATCGGAATATTTACATATCTCTGTGTAAGGAAATTGGACAGTTCCTAGGGGAAATAAATGAATATTTAGATAATAAGAATTATGTAAATGTATTTTATTTTCCATTTCCCTTCAGACTGACTTTCTTTTAAGAAATTTATTGATATTGTTATGACTTGCAAGTCGAGAAATGGTGCTATTGTTACATCGATGATGTACGTATCTCTGAACATGGGAGTCAAATGATTACACAAAGAAAAAATGTACATTTTATAAATTTTGTATACCATAACAATTATATATTCCTTTTCATTTTGGACCGATCAGGCATAACCTCACGTTTAGTTCTCTCTCCTCGACCACATAAGAGAGTGCCAACGGCACTATAATGAAGTGGCTCATGACGTATCAGTTCCTGTCCCGTGCAAAGTGACCCAAAACGCATTTTCAGTTTGAGTATACCTGGCACTATAATCAAGTGACCCATGACGTATCGGGTCCCGTCCTGTGCAGAGCGACCCAAAACGCATTCTCAGATTGAGAATACCTTTGTACTTGCATCATGCTCTTTGCTATCACTCTCGCCCCCATTGGGTATCTGCAGTAGGCCAATGAACCGTGAAGATGCAGCATCGAAGGGTGGAAAGTGAGTGCACAAGTTTTTAAACATTATTTCAAGATGAAAAACTCATGGAGATCTGCAAAGGGGCCAACAACAAACACTGTATGACAAACGAATGAAATTATTTCTGGCTCCCTTGTAAAGTACTATTTCTTTTGAGTATCTCAGACCTGAAGAAAAAAATTACGTTCCAAATAAATTTTTTTACTTACAGATTTCAATAAATTTTTGTGTTACCTTCCAAATTTGAATGCGAATTTTGCTTTTGTAAATTTTCCTTGTTTTATGTTTTATTTATTTTCAATCATTCAAATTCATTTGCTACAGTGGAACCAAATTTAAAACGTGACATATGTTATATCCAAGGAAAATGAAATGACAGCAACAAACTGGAGGAGGGCAGGAACAAAATCTCACAGAAGATAAAAAGAAAAAGATTTGTGAATCCCTAAAGACAATTCCAAACTCAACTTCCTTTCTAAAATGTAATAAATCTCCCATTGATGCTCGAGTTTAATGGGTGCAAATCGTTGTACTAGTACCACTAGTGTTGAAATTACTAATAACAATATGAATATAGCAGAAATTGTTCCAAATTTTGCATCCATTCCTGGCTGTAGTAAAAAAAAAATATTAATACTGGTGCAGAAAGTGAAAATATTTTCGAATCTGAAATTGCTGCATCTGCAGACCCCATGAATAACAAATACAGATCCTGCCTTGTGGAAAAAATTTTTCTTCTAATAATGCAAATTATTGGATCTAAAGATAGCCCAGTGTTTGTCAACATCACAGTGAACCATTTGAAAATTTGTGTTGAAAATTTCTGAATGGTAAACAAACAAGGTTGTGTAGCCAGACCATATTTCTAGGGTGCAAAACTAATGGTGAAAATTATAAGAGGGAGTGCCTACTGTATTCTCCATTAGTCAGCTCTGTATATTGTTTTGTTTGCAGACTATCCAGTCCTAAATCATTTAGTTCTCGATTTGGTGCAACTGGAATATGATTGATAAACATGAAAACAGTTCAATTCACAGAGATTGCACGTTGTCATATTTAAACCGAAGACATGGTTTTGACTTAACTCACGAACTGGAAACACAAATTAATGGAGAACGTCAGTATTGGAAAGCTGTTTTGCGATACATGGTTGCATCATTATAACAATCGCTGAACACCGTCTATCTTTTCAAGGAAGAAATGAAGTGTTTGAATCCCCACAAAACGGAAATTTGGGGGGTTTACTTGAACTTGTTGCTTAGCTTGATCCGTTTTTAGCAGGTCACGTCTCAAAATATGGTAACAGAGGAAAGGGCAACCCATCGTATATGTCTAAAACAACATGTGAAGAATTAATAAACTTAATAGGTAATAAAGTTTGATCAACTCTTTTCAGTGAAATAAGTATAGCTCAATATTTCAGTTTATCTGTAGATTCCACTCCTGATCTTTCTCATACAGATCAGCTAAGTACTGCTTTAAGATACATATCTGCAACAGATGGAGAACCTGTTGAGTGATTTATCACATTGACTAGCTTAAAAAGTCATACCAGTGGACAAATTGCAAATCAAGTACTTCATTTTTTATGTGAAGTCTGCAAAATTGATTTTTCTAAGTGCAGATGCCAGTCCTACATGCTGCCAATATGTCAAGGTGTTATAAAGGCATGCAACGGAAAATTTTAAAACATAATGAATATGCCATTTTCATATCATGTGCTGTGCGTTCCCTTAATCTTGTAGGACGTAGCAAAGTAGGTCGTTGTTTGGAAGCAGTTGATTTTTTTTTTTCTGCTGTTCAGTTACTCAACACATTTTTTGCTGCCTGTACTCACGGACGGTCAGTTCTTAAAACATATTGAGGCAATAATCAAGTATTAAAATGTCTTTCTAACACACCTTGGGAACCGCGTGCTGTAGCAATGAGTGCAATCCTGGAATAGTACGCTTAGATTCTAGATGACTTAGAAAACATTGCTTGAAGACCAGACACAAAAAGGAGATATCGAAAGAGAAGCCGAAAACATTGCCAACAAAACGCAAACACTAGAGTATGTATTTATGTTGGTTATGAAGAATGATAAATTGCAGCACTTTTGTCAGATGAGTCAAGCTCTCCAAGATTCAGAAGTAAATTTAAAGGCATACACAGACCTCTACCAGTCATTAACAGGGTATGTACATAATTTAAGAGAAGCTTTTGAAAATGTTGAAAACAGAAAAAAACAAATACTGCCAAATACTGATTATCAAGCAGTTCACCATCGCAGAAGCATTAGGAAAAAAAAAGCAAATGACGGAAGTAGTCCAGAAATATTGAGTGCCAGAGATGAATTTCACATAACCACACACTACACCAACATCTAAACATCAGTATCCTAGGCATTAGTGAGCTGAAATGGACTGGTATTGGCCATTGTGAACCGGACAACCATATAGCCTACTACGCTGGGAATGACAACTCGAAGAGGAAAGGTGTTGCATTCATCGTCAAAAAGAACGTTTCAAGATCTATCCTGAAGTACCGTGCTGTCAGTGGTAGGATAATATCCATACGCCTACGAGGAAGACCAGTTAATATGACTGTTGTTCAAATTTACACACCAACCACTAGGGCCAAAGATGAAGAAATAGAAGATTTATATCAGCTGCTGCAGTCTGAAATTGATTGAACATGCAATCAAGATGCACGATAATTACTGGCGATTGGAACGCGAAAGTTGGAAACAAAGAAGAAAGATCAGCAGCTGGAAAACATGGCCTTGGTGATAGAAACAATGCCAGAGATTGAATGACAGGATTTTGCAAGACCAACGACTTCTTCATTGCAAATACCTTCTTTCATCAACATAAACGGCAACTATACACGTGGACCTCGCCAGATGGAACACACAGAAATCAAATTGACTACATCTGTGGAAAGAGACGATGGAAAAGCTCAATATCATCGGTCAGAACAAGGCCAGGGGCCGACTGTGGAATAGACCATCAATTGCTCACATGCAAGTTCAAGCTGAAACTGAAGTAAATCAGAGCAAGTCCACGAGACAAAAATATGACCTTGAGTATATCCCACCTGTATCTAGAGACCATCTGAAGAATAGATTTGACGCATTGAACACCAGTGACCGAAGGCCAGATGAGTTTTGGAAGGACATCAAGGACATTATCCATGAAGACAGCAAGAGGTCACTGAAAACACAGGAAAGAAAGAAAAGACCAAGATGGATGTCAAAGACTCTGAAACTTGCTCTTGAGTGTCGAGCAGCTCAAGCAAAAGGAAGAATTGATGAAGTAAAAGAACTGAACAGAAGATTTCAAAGGGCCTCTCGAGAAGACAGAGAGAAGTGTTATAATGACATGTGCAAAGAGCTGGAGATGGAAAACCAAAAGGGAAGAACACGCTCGGCGTTTCTCAGGCTGAAAGAACTGAAGAAAAAATTCAAGCCTCGAGTTGCAATAGTGAAGGATTCTATGGGGGAAAATATTAAATGGTGCAGGAAGGATCAAAAGAAGATGAAAGGAGTACACAGAGTCATTATACCAAAAAGAATTAGTCGATATTCAACCATTTCAAGAGGTGGCATATGATCACGAACCGATGGTACTGAAGGAAGAAGTCCAAGCTGCTCTGAAGGCATTGGCGAAAAACAAGGCTCCAGGAATTGATGGAATATCCATTGAAATGTTTCAACAAACAGATGCAGCGCTGGAGGTGCTCACTCGTCTATGCCAAGAAATATGGAAGACAGCTTCCTAGCCAACTGACTGGAAGAGATCCATATTTATGCCTATTCGCAAGAAAGGGGATCCAACCGAATGTGGAAATTATAGAACAATACCATTAATATCGCACGCAACCAAAATTTTGCTGAAGGTCATTCAAAAACGGCTGAAGCAGTGTATCGACAGGGAACTGCCAGAAGTTCAGGCTGGCTTCAGAAGAGGACGTAGAACCAGGGATATCATTGCTGATGTCAGATGGCTCCTGCCTGAAAGCAGAGGATACCAGAAGGATGTTTACCTGCGTTTTATTGATTATGCAAAGGCATTCGACTGTGTGGATCGTAACAAATTATGAATGACACGGCGAAGAATGGGAATTCCGGAACACTTAATTGTGCTCATGAGGAACCTTTACATAGATCAAGAGGCAGTTGTTCGGACAGAACAAGGGGATACTGATTGGTTTAAAGTCAGGAAGGGTGTGTCTCAGGGTTGTATTCTTTCACCATACCTATTTAATCTGAATGCTGAACAAATACCCCGAGAAGCTGGACTGTACGAGGAAGAACGGGGCATCAGGATTGGAGGAAAACTCATTAACAACCCGCGTTATGCAGATGACACAGGCTTGCTTGCTGAAAGTGAAGAGGACTTGAAGCACTTACCAATGAAGATCAAAGACCACAGCCTTCAGTATGGATTACACCTCAACATAAAGAAAACAAAAATCCTCCCAACTGGACCAATGAGCAACATCATGATAAACGCAGAAAAGATTGAAGTTGTCAAGGATTTCATTTTACTTGGATCCACAATCAACAGCCATGGAAGCAGCAGTCGAGAAATCAAAAGACGCATTGCACTGGGCAAATCTGCTGCAAAGGACCTCTTCAAAGTGTTGAAGAGCAAAGATGTCACCCTGAAGACTAAGGTGCGCCTGACCCAAGCCATGGTATTTTCAATCGCATCATATGCATGTGAAAGCTGGACAATGAATAAGGAAGACCGAAGAAGAGTTGGCGCCTTTGAATTGTGGTGTTGGCGAAGAATATTGAATATACCATGGACTGCCAAAAGAACGAACGAATCTGTCTTGGAAGAAGTGCGGCCAGAATGGTCCTTAGAGGCAAGGATGGCGAGACACTTTGGACGTGTTGTCAGGAGGGATGCGTCCCTAGAGAAGGACATCATCCTTGGCAGAGTACAGGGTCAGCGGAAAAGAGGGAGACCCTCAACGAGGTGGATTGACACAGTGGCTGGAACAATGGGCTCAAGCATAACAACGATTGTAAGGCTGGCGCAGGACGGGGCAGTGTTTTGTTCTGTTGTGCATAGGATCGCTATGAGTCGGAACCGACTCGACGGCACCTAACAACAACAACGCCAACACCAACATTATTGAAACGCTTGAATATTGCATGGAAAGAAGGATGAGAATGCATGAAATTCTTTCAAATTTATTTTCCTTCTTAAAAAATGTGAATGTTTCTGATATTGGTTGAATGGACACGGGGAACACAGGGTGGAGAGTCGGAATGTGCTGTCTCGTTAAGGGGAGAGCAGCTGGGAGTGCACGGCAGGGTGCGTATGGCTTTTTGTAAAGAGAGACTGACTTGATTTGTAAACTTTCACCTAAAGCACAATAAATAAATTAAAAAAAAAATGTGAATATTTCTGATGAAGAATGCATGAAGACATCCAAGAAATCAGTGCAGGCTTATCCCAATGACAAATACAAACCTTTACGGAGAAGTGAGACAATTTCATTCCTACATGAGAACTAAGGTTACTGATTCAGGAAAGATAAATTTTACTCACGTAGGCATGTGTGATTCCATACTACAAGATAAAATACAATGCATATTTCCCAATGTTGAAACTGCTTCATACATTTTCCTAACTTTAGTGACCACAAACTGCACAACAGAACGCTCATTTTCGTCGCTAAAGAGACTAAAAAACCCTTAGCATACAACGATGATTCAAGAAAGACTGGACTCATTACCCTTATTATGTACGGAAGTGGACATTGTTCGGCAGCTTAATTGGGATGAAATCATTGAAGAATTTGTAAGAGCAAAGAATAAAAAGAAATGTTTTTAATTATAACGTGTTAGAGACGAAAGATCTAAAAACAAAATACAGGAATTTGTTATAATATTTGTTTTCTGATCATTAAATTTTTCTTTTGTGACATCTTTTCATTTGTTCACTTATAATTCAAGTGTTTATTAGAAAGCAAACATCAAAATTGAAGCATGAGCCATTTAAAGTAAAACTGGTGAAAATCAATTTTTTGTCATGGGAGAGCAACAAAACTTCACATTGATTGTCGAAACAACTAAGTTCACTGGTTCAGTTTCTTTGTTGTAGAATATGTGGAGCACTCCTTTTTAAAAAAACTTTGTTTGCTAAAAATTAAGTTCCCACTTAACAATTTTTATACAAGTTGTTCCAGGACATTGGTTACATTTTTCGCAACGTGTCAATATTCTCATTATTTCTGTGCCTTTTTGTTCTATTTCTGTTAATACAGCTTCTCTGCCCCTCCTTAGCTTGTCATCTTTGTTTTAGGGTTGTTTTAGTGTTGACTGTTTGGTCTCATACAGCTGATATATTTAAGGAAGCACAGTATTCACGGGTGACATTGTTTATTTTATAAGCCAATCTATTGTTTGGATGACAGGTGACCACCAGGAGTGGCTTCAGTTCCAAGTTCAAAGGATAACTTAAGGGGGTAGTCTCGGCGGTTCCTCTAGTCTCTATTGGTCCAGGAAGTCTCGCCGTTTTCGTGAATTTGATTTTCATTCTGCATTTTCTCTGTTTCTGTCCGGGACCTTCTATTGTGTCCCTGGTCAGAATGGTTGGTGGTGGTATCCTGGTACCCTCTAGTTCTTCTGGTCTTAGGCTACACGAGGCTGTGGCTTATATGGACCCTGAAGGCACAGTGGTTAAGAGCTTGGTGGTCAGCCAAAAGGCCCGAATTTCGATTCCACCAACTGCTCCTTGCAAACCCTGTGGGGCAGTTCTACTCTGTCCTGTAGGGTCACTATGAGTCGGAATCGACTCGACGGCAATGGGTATTAGTCCTGCGGACTAGTTTCTTCTTTGAGTCTTTGGTTTCTTTCTTTTTCTTTTGTTCCAGATGAGTAGAGACCAATAGTTGTATCTTAGATGGCCACTTGCAAGCCTTTAAGACCCCAGACGCTGCTCACCAAACTAGGATGTAGAACATTATCTTTACCAACTATGTTATGCCAATTGACCGAGTTGTCCCTCAAGACTATGGCTCCAAGCCTTCAAACCTAGGAATTCAATCCCGCGAGGTGTTTGGTTATGTCTAGGAAGTATCTGTAACTGTGCTGCAGTGAAAATGGCATGGCAGTGGCATCTGACCTCCTCTAACGTCACATGGGAGAAGGAGAATCAAGATCAACAGCCCAAGGCTGATTCCTGTGAGGCAGAGGTCAGACACGCCTCCTCCTCCTGCCATCTTTACCAAGTCTGACACCAACCGTCCCTCCCGTGGCACTCTGTACTTCTCTGCTGGGTTCGATAATTCACTGCAATGGCCACACAGAACTCACAGCTCATACTCATAGTCATGAGGTTTATTAGGGAAGTAACAGGTTACAGTTCAGATTCGGGAACACTCTTCCATCAGGACAGGCCCTCCGCTCTCTGGCCCTTGGCAGGGCAAGTGTTACAAAGCTCGTTTAGCTCTGCCAACAAGTGCCCAGAGGCACCCCACTCTGCCACCAAGCCTCCTGCCCGAAAGCACTCAACTTTCTTACTCTGTGGGCTGACAAGCCCACTGTGCTGTCTCCTGTCAGTCTCCTGTGGTCTCCTGCCGGTCTCCTGGTTCTGCTGGTCTTCTGATTCTGCTGCCGCTGTTTCTCTGCCACTGCTTCTCGTTGTCTTCAGTGTTACAGATTTTCTCTCTCGCTCACTTTGTCCCAGGAGCTTCTCAGCCCAGGGATCCTGGGTTCAAAGGATGTGCTTCACTCTTGACTCTTCTTCCTTGATGGTGGTGAGATGCTCCCTTTCCTGCCTCTGGGATGGTTCGTTTGAAGCCTAGCAGGATGGCAAAACTGACCAATCCCTTCATTAGGTTTCCAGAGACCTTATTTGCATAGTCCCACCCCCACACGGGTGCCATGAACTTTATTTGCATTATTAGCAAGCTATCCAATCCCCTTGGCTGGCCAGAGTTACCATATTTGCATAGTCCCACTCAATCATTCGGGTGGGAGTTACAAGACCACGGAGAGAAAAGCCATATAAAACGATCCATTGCACCGAAGCCCCCTATGTGGTTTATTATCTACACGAATATATATACAGAGCACAGAAACACGTATATACGTATGCTGACAGATGCACCTGTACGTTCACACCCATACACTCGTATGTATCCTCCTATACACATACACACCCTGGTGGCACAGTGGTTAAGAGCTTGGCTGCTAAACAAAAGGTCGGCCGTTCGAATCCACCAGCCGCTCCTTGGAAAACCTGCGGGGCAGCTCTACTCTGTCTTATAGAGTCACTATGAGTCGGAATCGACTACTCAATGGCAACGGGTTTGGTTTCTTTACACAGGTATGTACATGTCTACATATGTAACCACAAACATATTTTTTGGTCGTTATTATTTTTGTTGTAAAATTGTATGTTATAGCCTTTACCAAAACTGTCCCTTATTCTTACATACATCTTACTGTCTTCATTTACCTTGGACAAGTTGTGCAAATTTCACCCATATTGGGTATTGCCTTTCTCATCACCAAAAATAACTAGAAAGTGATTCCCCATTCCTCACCCTCCAATCCGTGGGAACCATCAAGAATGTTGCTTTCCTTGTGTATACCTATTCTTGACTTTTTATAAAAGTAAGACCACACAATATTTGTCCTTTTGTGATTGACTTATTTCACCCAGCATAATGTCCTCCAGATTCATCCCCGTTATGTTTTGTGGACTCCTCGTTATTCTTTATAGCTGCATTTTATTCCATCGTATGTATGTACCAGAATTTGTTTATCCATTCCTCTCTTGATGGGCACCTAGGTTGTGTCCACCTTTTTGCTATTGCGAATAACGCTGCAATGAACATAGGTGTGCATACGCCTATTCCTGTCATTACTCTTATATCTCTAGGATATATACCTAGGAATGGGATCGTGGGATCTTATGGTATTTCTATTTTTAGCTTTTGGAGGAAGCGCCGTGCTGTTTTCCATACTGGTTGCAACATTTTACAATCCCGCCAGCAATATATCAGAGTTCCAATCCTCCCACAACCTCCCCAGTATTTGTTCATTTCTGTTTTTTCAATCATTGCCATTTTTGTAGGGGTGAGGTGGTATCACAGGGTAGTTTTGATTTGCACTACTCGGGTTAATGTCAAAAAGAACATTTCAAAATCTATCCTGAAGTACAACGCTGTCAGTGACAGGATAATATCCATACACCTACAAGGAAGACCTGTTAGTACGACTATTATTCAAGTTTGTGTGCCACCCACTAAGGACAAAGATGAAGAAATTTAAGATTTTTACAAGTTCTGCAGTCAGAAATCGATCACACATACAATCAGGATGCATTGATAATTACTGGTGATTGGAATGCTAAAGTTGGAAACAAAGAAGAAGAATCGGTAGTTGGAAAATATGGCCTTGGTGATAGAAACGATGCCAGAGATGGAATGATAAAATTTTGCAAGACTGACAACTTCTTCATTGTAAATACACTTTTCCCAGCAACATAAAAGCACATACACGTGGGCCCCAATGGATGGAATACACAGGAATCAAATAGACTACTGTGATGGTTAAGATTGTGTGTCCACTTGGCTGGGCCATGATTCTCAGTGTTTATATGTGATCACCCCCTTGATGGGATCTGCTGTGAGTGGCCGGTCCGTTGAAAGGGCGTTTCCTTGGGCGTGCGGCCTGCATCCAAATAAAAGTGGACGTTCTGGCTTTTGCCTGTTCTGGATCCTGCAGCTGCCTCCTGTTCGTCTGACTTCTGGTTCTTGGGACTTGAACTAGCAGCTTACCTGCCGATCTTGGGATTCATCGATCTTCACAGCCCGTGAGAAAGAGCCCTGCTCTCTGACCTACCAATGTTGGGTTTGTCAGCCCCTGCCAGATACTTGAATCAGGAGAAGCCTTGTGGTCTTGCCTGCTAATCTTGGGATTTGTCAATCTTCACAGCCTGTGAACAAGGGCCCTGCTCACTGACCTGCCGGTCTTGGGTTTGCCAGCCCCTGAGGCTATGTGAATCAGGAGAAGCCTTTATGCTGACCATGGACTTGGGACATTCCAGCCTCTACAATTGCGTGAGCTGTTTCCTTGATATAAATCTCTCTCTCTCTCTCACTATATATATGCTGTACTGGTTTTGCTTCTCTAGAGAACCCACCCTGAGACAGAATCCTTCCCTATTGCAACTTGAGGCTTGAATTTTTTTCTTGAGTTCTTTCAACTTGAGAAATGCTAAATGTCTTCTTCCTTTTTGGTTTCCTAACTCCAGGTCTTTGCACATGACATCATAATACTTTACTTTGTCTTCTCAAGCCGCCCTTTGAAATCTTCTGTTCAGCTCTTTTTCTTCATCATTTCTTGGGTTCACTTCAGCTACTGGACGTTCAAGAGCAAGTTTCAGAGTCTCTTCTGACATCCATTTTGGTCTTTTCTTTCTTTCCTGTCTTTTTAATGACATCTTGCTTTCTTCATGTGTGATCAACCTTGTGTCATTCCACAACTCATCTGGTCTTTGTTCATGGGTGTTCAACACATCAAACGTATTCTTGAGACGGTCTCTAAATTCGGGTGGGATATACTGAAGGTCGTACTTTGGCTCTCACGGGCTTGTTCTAATTTTCTTCAGCTTCAACTTCGACTTGCATATGAACAATTGATGATCTGTTCCACAGTTGGCCCGTGACCTTGTTTTGACTGATGATATTGACCTTTTCCATTGTGAAGGATTCTATGGGCAAAATACTGAACAATGCAGGAAGATCCAAAGAAGATGGAAGGAATACAAAGAGCCACTGGACCAAAGAGGATTGGTTGACATTCAACCGTATCAGGAGGTAGCATACAATCAAGAGCTGATGGTACTGAAGGAAGAAGTCTAAGCTGTACTGAAGACATTGGGAAAAAGCAAGGTACCGGGAATTGACGAAATACCAATTGAGCTGTTTCAACAAACAGATGCAGCGCTGGAAGTGCCGACTAGTCTATGCCAAGAAATTTGGAAGACAGCTACCTGGCCAACTGACGGGAAGAGACCCATATTTATGCCTATTCCCAAGAAAGGTGATGCAACTGAATGTGTAAATTTTTGAAAAATATCCTTAATGTCACATGCAAGCAAAATATTGCTGAAGATCATTCAAAAGCAGCTGCAGCAGTATATTGACAGGAAACCGCCAGAAATTCAAGCCGGATTCAGAAAAGGACGTGGAATGAGGGATATCATTGCTGATGTCAGATGGCATTCGACTGTGTCGATCATAGCAGATTATGGACAACATTGCAAAGAATGAGGATTCCAGACCACTTAATTGTGCTCACGAGGAACCTGTACATAGATCAAGAGGCAGTCGTTCGGGAAGAACAAGAGAATACTGTGTGGTTTAAAGTCAGGAATGTTTTCCGTCAGGGTTGTATCCTTCCACTATACTTATTCAATCTGTACGCTGAGCAATTAATCCTAGAAGCTTGAGTGTACGAAGAATAACGGGCCATTGCTATAAATTGACCTCTGAGCACTGCTTTTGCTGCGTCCCAAAGGTTCTGGTAGGATATGCTTTCATTCTCGTTTGAGTCTATGAATTTCTTTATTCCGTCATTAATTTCTTCTATAACCCAATAGTTTTTGAGCACAGTGTTGTTCAGTTTCCATGTGTTTGATTTATTTTCCTTGCTTTTTCTGTTATTGATTTCTACTTTTATGGCTTTATGGTCAGGAAAGAGGCTTCATAGTATTTTGATGTTTTGGATTCTGTTAAGGCTTGCTTAATGGCCTAATATGTGGTCTATTCTGGAGAATGTCCCATGTGCGTCGGGGGAAAAAAGTATACTTGGCTGCTGTTGGGTCGATGTGTTTTTATTCTCATTTGATTCTAGGAATTTTTTGATTTCATCTTTGATTTCTTCTATTATCCTGTGGTTTTTAAACAGGGTGTTATTCAGTTTCCATGTAATTGATTTTTTTTCTCTTGCTCTACTTGTCGTTAATTTCTACATTAATGGTGGTGTGGTCAGAGAAGATACTTTGTACTATCTCAGTGTTTTGGATTTTGTTGAGGGTTGCTTTGTGGCCCGAGATGTAGTCTATTCTGGAGAGCGTTCCATGTGCTTTGGAAAAGAATGTGTGCATTGCAGCCTTTGGGTGGAGTGTTCTATATATGTCTGTGAATTCAAGTTGGCTGATTGTGTCCTTTATATCGTCTGTATCTTTGTTGAGTTTCTTTCTAGGTATTCTGGCCTTTAACGATAGTAGTGTGTTGAAGTCTCCTACCATTTTCATGGAACCGTCAATTTCTCTTTTCAGTGCTGTTAAGGTTTGTTTTACGTATTTTTTAGCCCTGTCATTGGGTGTGTAGATATTTATTATGGTTATGTCTTTATGATGGATCATCCCTTTAATCATTATATAGTGCCCTTCTTTGTTTATTATGATGGATTTTGTTTTAAAGTCTATTTTATCTGAGATTAGAATTGCCACTCCTGTTCTTTTTTGGTAGCTGTTTGCTTCATATATATATTTTTTCCCATCCTTTGATTTTTAATAAATTTACATCTTTGTTTCTAAGGTGTGTCTCTTGTAGAGAGCATATTAATGGATCCTGTTTTTTTTTTTTTTTTAATCCATTCTGTCACACTCTCTGTCTCTTTATGAGTGCATGTAGGCCATTTACCTTCAGCGTAGTTATTGATAGGTGCGAGTTTACTGCTGTCATTTTGTGGGTTTTTTTCTTTTTTTAATGGTGCTGATATTTTCTTTGTTCTTACCCTCCTGTGCTCAATTCCTTTCGTTTGTGGATTTTTTTTTTCATTTGTTTTGTTTTTGTAGATTTTCTTTTTACTGGGACTTTATGTTTTTCTTCTTTATTTTGTTGAGTAGGTTTGTTAGCTTTCTTTGTGGTTACCTTGAAATTTACCGTTATCTTCCTGGGTTTGAACCAGTCTATTATTACTTACTTGGTATTGTCTTGCCTTCCTCTCCATTAGAAAGTTCTGTACCTACGCCATTTATTCCCTCTTTTATTGTTCCGACATTGTTATCATTTACAGATTAACCTCTTTGGTCCCCTCTTGTAAATCTTTTGGTTTTGAATAGTCCTTGAGAGTTCATTTCCTAGGTCGGTATCTGGCTAGTGCAATCTTGCGTCCTAGATTCAGGCTGTTGTTTGATGTTGTTAGTCCTCAGACTGAAGGACTCCCTTTAATATTTCTTGCAAGTTTCATTTGGTTTTTTATATATTCCCTTAATTTCTGTTTTCCTGGAAATTTCCTAATTTCGTCATGATATTTGAACTAGAGTTTTGCAAGATACATTATTCTTGGCTGGCAATTTTTTTCTTTCAAAGTCTTATATGTGTCATCCCATTGCCTCCTTGCCTGCATGACTTTTCATTTTTCTCAAGCTGCTGTCAGGATTCTTTGTCTTTGGTTTTAGCGAGTGTGATCATGATATGCCTTGGTGATTTTCTTTTGGGGTCTATCCAATATCGCGTTCATTGAGCTTTCATGATATTAGGGAAGTTTTCTGCCAGCAATTCTTCAATTATCCTCTCTGTGTTTTCGGTTTTCTCCCCCTGTTCTGGAAGTCTGATCACTCACAAAATTTTGCTTTAGATTGTATCCTACATCGTTCTCAGGGTTTCTTCATTTTTCTTTGTTCTTTTTTCTGATTTTTCCTCAAACAAAGTAGTATTCCAGCATTTGTCTTCAATTTTGCTGATCTTGTCTTCCACTGTTTCAAACCTGCTCCTCAGACCTTCTATGACACTGTCCATTTCTGAAATCTTGTTGTTTATCTTTTGGATTTCTTAATTGTTGTTTTCGTATGATTTCTAGTTGTGAATTTATTTTGACATTTTGTTCCTGTATTGTTTTCCTGAATTTTTTGCACTGTTTTGTCTGTATTTTCCATGAATTTGTCTGCCTTTTTCATGAATTTGTCTATTTTTTCCTCATTTTTGTCTGCTTTTTGCTTCAACCCTTGGATGACTCTGAGTATTAGAGATATGAATTCCCTATCGCATAGTTCCAGTGCATTTGCTTCTACTGGAAAGTTGTCTGGTGTTTCATTTTGATGCCTACCAGAACCATCCTGTCCTGTTTTTTTCCTAATATGCTTTTGATATTGTCTGTTGTCTTTGGGACATTCAGTAGTTATTTTCTTCATTTAACGATTGAAGGTTTGTTTGTTTCGTCCTGCTTTTTTGCTTGGTTTGGTTATGTCTGAGCAGGTGGGCTGTGCATTCTTTGTTGTTTGCTCATCTGTGGGCAGGATACATTTCACTTCCTTGTCTAATGGGCAGGGCCAGTTGCTCAGCTATGGTGGAGCAGGGCAGGTCCATTGGGTGCTCTGTCTCCTGCTGGGAGTTCCATGAAGCTGTTTTCCCCTACGCCCTGTCCGCCGATCTCTGACAGGAGTCCAAGATGGCGAATCCATGCTGCATTGGCTGATAGGGAACCTCCACTCGTGTCTCCCCTCACTCTTTGTTCTTTGTTAGTTTCTTATTCCATTCGGTGCTTGGTTGAGTTCTTTCCCTGTTCATTTGACACTCAGGGTTCCGGGATTGACGTTTGTCTCTGTTTTATTTAGTTTTTCAGGTCTTTGCTGTGGAGGGACGGTGTGGTGTTTCCATCTATAGCGCTACGTTGGCCCTGCGTCTTGGTAAACCCAGTGCCGTCTTTTGATCATCATCATAAGTTCTCAATTTTTAGGAGGTCCCAGTTGTCTAATTTATCTTCTGTCATTTGTGCATTTCCAGTTGTGTTTGATAGACCATTTATACTAAAAATTAGATCCCCTGGTTTTGACCCTATGTTATCATCCAGGAATTTTGTAGTTTTGACTTTAACATTTAGGTCTTCGATCCATTTTGTGTTAGATTTTGTGCATGGTGTGAAGTATGGATCCTGATTATTTTTATGTGTAGGGTCATCCAGTTTTGCCAGCATCATTTGTTAAAGAGACTGTTTCTTCCCGGTCGAATGGACTTTGGCCCTTAGATGGATGGATTTACTTCTGTGTTCTCAATTCTGTTCCATTGGTCTATACGCCTGTCATTGAACCAGTACCAGGCTGTTTTGATTACAGTGGCTGCATGCTAAGTTTTGAGATTGGGAAGTGAGGAGCTTCCTACTTTGCCCTTCTTCAATATTGCTTTAGCTATTGGGACCTCCTTCCTTTCCGTATAAAGTTGGAGATTAGTTTTTCCATTTCATTAAGGAACATTGTTGGGGTTTGGATTGGGATTGCGTTATACGTATAGATTGCTTTTGGCAGTTGTCTTAGTCATCTGGAAACCCTGGTGGCGTAGTGGTTAAGTGCTACGGCTGCTAACCAAGATGTCGACAGTTTGAATCCGCCCGGCACTTCTTGGAAACTCTATCAGGCAGTTCTACTCTGTCCTACAGGGTCTCTATGAGTTGGAATCGACTCGACGGCAGTGGGTTTTTTAGTGGGTCTTAGTCATCTAGTGCTGCTGTAACAGAAATACCACAAGTGGTATATAAATAAACAAAAGTTTATTCCATCACAGTCTAGTAGAGTAGGAGTCCAAATTCAGGGCATCAGCTCCAGGGTAAGGCTTTCTGCCTCTGTCGACCCTGGAGGAAGGTCCTTGTCATCAATCTTCCCCTGGTTGAGGAGCTTCTCGGGCGCAGGGAACCTGGTTCTAAAGGATGTGCTCTGCTCCCGGTGCTGTTTTCTTGGTGGTATGAGGTCCCTAACTGTCTACTTGCTTCCCTTTCCTTTCATCTCTTGTAAGATAAAAGGTGGTGCAGGCCACACCCCTGTGAAACTCCCTTTACATTGGATCAGGGATGTTACATCCCACCCTAATCCTCTTTAACATAATCTAATTTTGCCTCATTAACCACAGGCAGAGATTAGGATTTACAACACATAGGGAAGTTATATCAATCACAAAATGACAACCACACAATACTGGGCATCACGGCCTAACCAAATTGACGTGTATTTTGGGGGAGGGGGGCACAGTTCAATCCATGACACTAGTATTGACATTTTCATGATGTTTACGTCTGTCAATCCATGAGCATGGAATGCTTTCTTTTTTTCCCCCATTTGTATAGATCTATTTTTATTAATTGCAGCAGCGTTTTATAATGTTCCTTGTATAAGTCTTTTATGTCCCTGGTTAGGTTTATTGCTAGGTGTTTTATCCTTTTGGGGGCTATTGTACATGGTATCAATTTCTTGATTTCCTTTTTGTAGCCCTCCTTGTTAGTGTAGAGGAACCCAGTTGATTTTTGTGTCTTGATCTTGTACCCTGCCACTTTGCTGTATCCTTCTGTTAGTTCCAGTAACTTTCTTGGGGAGTCTCTGGGATTTTCTATTTTTTTAGGGTCATATGGTGGAATATTCTTTTTTTAGAAAATGTGGTATATAGTAAACATTTTAGTACCCTGCATCCACTGAAAATTTTGTGATCCAGTTCATCTCATTCTGCTAAAAAGGCATAAACCACTTTTGTGTTCAATCACTAATATCATAAAAAAAAAAACAAAAAAAAGTTTTTTTTTTTTTTTGTTTAAAAAGAAGTTACATCATGGCTAGCTAAGACACCCATAAAAAAAACCAAACCCGTTGCCATCGAGTCAACTTCAACTCATAGCGACCCTATAGGATAGAGTAGAACTGCCCATAGAGTTTCCAAGGAGCCCCTGGCAGATTCGAACTGCTGACCTTTTGGTTAGCAGCAGTAGCACTGAACGACTACACCACCAGAGTGTCCAGCTGAGACACATGCACACACACAGACATACATATATTTATGTATATATATACATGTGCATATCTATAACTCACATATCTCATTCAAATTCGTGAGTAATCAGAGGACGAGGCACCACAGATTATCAGTGTTTAGGGCCCTCACATGCCTTAATCTGGCGCTGGGCACTCCTTCCTTGGCACGGGGGAAGAGGACAGCAGAGGCTGGCCTAATATGGACCACACGGTGGGCCCAACCCTACCCACCAGGACAGGGGCCTAGCCTGGCTTTGTGCCCTTGGTCTTCTCTGAGCCTTGCTAGGACACCCTTGGCCTGGACTACCCTCCCACCCCACCGCCAGCCCTTGTGGCAGTTTAAAGGCAGCAGCCAGGGCAGGGAAAGGACAAGCCCTAGGGCAGTGTCTTAGTCATCTAGTGTTGCTATGACAGAAATACCACAAGTGGATGGCTTTAACAAAGAGAAGTTTATTCTCTCACAGTCCAGTAGGCTAGAAGTCTGAATTCAGGGCACCAGCTCCAGGGGAAGGCTTCCTCTCTCTCTGGGCTCTGGTGGAAGGTCCTCATCATCAGTCTTGCCTTGGTCTGGGAGCATCTCAGTGCAGGAAGCTCAGGTTCAAAGGACACGCTCTGCTCCCGGCACTGCTTTCTTGGTGGTGTGCGGTCCCCTGTCTCTCTGCTGGCTTCTCTCTTTTATATCTCAAAAGAGATTGGCTTAAGACACTGTCTAATCTTGTAGACCTCATCAATATAACTGCCACCAAGCCATCGTATTACATCATAGTGATGGGATTTGCAACACATAGGGAAATCACATCAGATGATAAAATGGTAGACAATCATACAATCATACAAGGAAATCATGACCTAGCCAAGTTGACAGATGTTTTTGGGGGACACAACTCAATCCATGACAGGCAGATTCTCTGAGCTGCCCAGCTGGTCCTCAAAGCACTGCCTGTGTGGCCCATCCATGGCCCTTCTGATGGGGCCCAACCCCTTCTCACCTCACCTCACTCCCCCCAGCTGACTCCCTAGACCCATATTTTCTGATTATGGGCCTTTAGATTCCAGAGGGGATTCCAAAGGTGAACTCCTAGAAAGCCTGTCAGGTCACAGCCCAACCCCGGGACAGCACCTCTCTGCCCCGACTGTATGCTGCACCCCGCCCCGCAACAGACAGGAGGCTGAGACATGGGTTCCCGGGTAAGGCCGAGTGGTTGCCGTGGTGACAGGGGTACAGGGCGCCTGCCCAGGGTGGAGGAGGCAGCTCCTTAACCACTTCCCCTGTGCTGAGCGGGGCTGCCGCCTACAGCCCAGCAACCCGTTAGGTGGGAGTGGGGTGGGGAGGCCGGCACAGCTGAGCTGAGCTGAGCTCTGCTGAGGCAGCGGGATGCGGGGAGCCCCACCCGTGGCCTCTGCTGACCACCCAAGCACAGACTCCCCCCCATCCTGGGCCCTGAGCTCACGGGGCCCTCCTCTCCTGCAGCTGGAGCAAGGGGGGCCTCTGGAATCCTCATGCTTTTCAGTCACCTCAGCCAGTCACCCACCAGCTGGTTCCTCCACACTCGAGGCCCCTCCCGTGCCCCAGCCCTTAGCGCCTCCTGTCAGCTCAGCTCTGCGGTGGCTGGGGACCCCCACACCTCTGCACAAAAGGGGTCTCTGCCCAACACCTCCGCTTCCCCTGCCCCGAGCCCCAGCCCCACCCCAGGGCAACAATGGTATTTCCCAAGCAGCCACCCAGCCTTCCTCTGCCCAACACCTCCGCTTCCCCTGCCCCGAGCCCCAGCCCCACCCCAGGGCAACAATGGTATTTCCCAAGCAGCCACCCAGCCTTCCCCTTCCCAGGCACCGTTCCCACCCCTCCCATCAGCATGCGGTCAAGTGCCCGGCTTCTGGGCTCTGCTCCCACCCAGCCCCACAGGCCCCTGGGGATGGGTGACGGCCCTGGGTGGGCAGCTGCATGGCATTCATCCGGTCACCCTCCGGACCTGTCCTCTCTGGACCCTGTGGAGGCCCTCCTTGGCCCTGTCTATGGGCCCAGCCTGTCCTTTCTCTGGCCCCCATGGCCCTGTGATTGCACGGTATTGTCATCATGCCTCTAGGGGTGTCTCCCCATTCGCTTCTTAACCCCCCCTGCACATCTGCAGGCTCCGGGCAGACAGAGCCCAGTCCACGCCCCATCGCCCTGGCTGGGGGGCTCTCCCTCCTCCCTGGTCCCTGAAAGCTCCATGAGCTACCAGCCCCTGGCCCACTTCCCCGGGGCTGTCACTCCTGTCCCTCACAGACAGTAAAGCCATCGTGGACGGGAACCTCAAGCTGATCCTGGGGCTCACCTGGACCCTGATCCTGCACTACTCCATCTCCGTGCCCATGTGGGATGAGGAGGAGGATGAGGAGGCCAAGAAGCAGACACCCAAGCAGAGGCTCCTGGGCTGGATCCAGAACAAGCTGCCACAGCTGCCCATCACCAAATTCAGTCGGGAGTGGCAGAGCAGCCGCCCCCTGGGTGCCCCGGTTGATAGCTGTGCCCTGGGGTAAGACGGGGCAGGGACTGACGCAGTGCCCACTGTGGTCAGGGCAGGGGGACAGTTCTGTGAGGTCCTGAGGCCCTCGGGCTCACAGCTCTCTCCTCCCTGCAGGCCTGTGTCCTGAGTGGGACACCTGGGATGCCAGCAAGCCCGTGAACAATGGGCTGGAGGCCATGCAGCAGGCCGATGACTGGGTGGGCATTCCTTAGGGCAGGGACCTGGTTTAAAATGGCTCCAGTACCTTTGCTACCTCAGTAGTGCCCTTCTAAGCAATGATCCAATCACAAAAGTTTCATGGAATCAGTGGCATTTGAGCCTTGTCTTCAGGGAAGAGTCAAGCTTGAATATATGACAAAGATGGAGAGGTCTTTTATTTTCAGTTGTTTTATTACGGAAATGGCACATCTACACAAAAGTAGAGAGAACAGTATGAAAACCTCATCTACCCTTCACCCAGCTCCAAGAGTTGTCAATGGTTGGGCGCTAACACTTAAAGCAATGAAAGAAGAGGCACTCACCTGAGTTTGCTCAAATAAAGGGTGCTCCCTGTAGGGCTATATGGAGCTGGAGGGGGTGTTGTTGGACACCAAGCAGCTATTATTTTTATCGCTGTCTCTCTTGTTCTCGCTCCCGTTTTTTCTGTCTCTGTAGCCATGTGGAATTCATTCATCTGATTTAACTACCACCTCACCTTCCCTGCCTTCTGCCCAAGTGATCGACCTGGAATCTCCATCTGAGCTTCCTGCACTCCAACACTCCCATCAAGGAGTGCCCCTCCGGTGGCCTCTTTGAGGCAGAAGGCGGGGCCTTCACCTAGGCATGATGAGGGAGCCGGTAAGGGCCACGAGGTGAGAAGAGCAGACAAGGGTGAGAATAACTGCTTAGTGTTTTTTTCTTCATGCCTCGTGAATTTTTTTTTTTTTTTGGCTTAAATAATACAAAAATATATTGCTGACTGAACACAAGTCCAGAGGGAGACGGTCATGGGGTTGGTTTAGTCGTCCAATGAAAAGTCCATCAAGGACCGAGGCCTCCTCCTTTTTGACCCTTTTAACACTCAAGTTCATAGAAATAAGTTGGGTGGTGGGGATGGGTCATCCCTTCGTATGCGTGAATAGGTGTAACACATTGTATTAAAATGAATTGTTTTTGTGCTTTATCACCCAGGCTCATTTGTGGGCTCCTGTAGGGCAGGGACCATGTCTTACACTTTTCTGTATCCCCAGTGCCAAGAGCAGTGCTTGGTACACACAAGGTACTCATTCATTCATTCATTCAAGAAATACTTACTGCTAAGTGCTATGACGGAGGGAAACACAGGGATCCATGGCACTTAGCCCAGCCGGTGCGGTAGGAGCGTGGTCAGAGAATGCCTTCTTGTGATCATTACACCTGAACTGAGTCCTCAGATCAGAGAGGCCTCAACCTGGAAGGATATTGAAAGCTTTCATTCCATTAACAAGTGAGGTCTGAAGATATTCCTGAGCCAAAGCTTATGGTGGTTCATGGTTCAGGTCAATTAACATTTATTGGGCATCTATTCTGTGCCAGGTGCTGGGGTGACAGAGATAAATCGCAGTTCTTGCCTTCAAGGAGCCTCTAGGCCAGTTAGGGACACAGAAGAGCGGTGGGAAAGGGCTTGTCTGCACAGGCTTCTGGGACCAAGTGGCCCTTTAGCTGAGATTCAGAGGACGAGGAGGAGTCAGCTGGGCCAGAAGCTGGAAGGGGGGCAGGTCCTGAAGCACTTTAGTGAGGATGGTGAGCTGGATGAGGCCCCAGTGCTGCTGCTGCTTCAGTTTGCACTGTTGTGTCTCAGCCGGACTCTGGGGCATTTTCCGGTGATGAGGGAATTCACTTTCTGGGATGGCTCTGCCTGCTACCCGTTCACTTTATCTAGTTTGGACTTGGGGAGCTCCCTGTATTTCCATCCCTGCTGGTTCCTCGGCCAGCGACTTGGCTGACATAATGCTTTGTTTGGGTCATCTCGTGACCTGCTTCCCGTCAGTGTCCGTGACTCTGACACTGATTCAGTTAGTGAACAGCACTGTCCATGAGGGGACAGAGAAACATCCACAAATGCCCCAGAACTGCTCTGTCTCTGAAACCCTTAGCATTCATTCCAGCTCTCTGACCACAGAAAAGGAGGCAGCGAGTTCCAGGTGCACTCAGAACCATGGTGCAGCCCTCACAGGAAGGAACAGGGCAACTAGGCGGAGGGAGGGTGGTGGGTGAGATGTCCCACTGGCTTCTTCAAAGAAGGCCAGGTTAGTCGTGGCGGGCCCCACCTTCCCCTTCAACTTGCCTTGGGCTGCCGCTTCGTCCGGTTGTGGCTCTCCAGGAGTCTCCCGAGGGCACCCTTGACTTCCTTGTTCCTCAGACTATAGATCATAGGGTAGAGCATGGGGGTTATATTGGTGTAGATTAAGGACACGATTTTGTCCTGTTCTGGGGTGTAGCATGACTTAGGGCGAATGTAGATGGTTATTGCACAGCCGTAGTGCAGAAGAGAGACCAGTAAGTGCCCAGCGCAGGTGGAGAAGGCTCTGCTTCTGCCCTCAGCCGAGTGGATCCTGAGGATGGTGGCAATAATAAATCCATAGGAGAGCAGGATCAGCAGGAAGGGAATCAACAGGATGAGCATGCAAACGAGGAAGACTGCAATCTCATTGGCTTGCGTGACGGAGCAGGCCAGGAACAGGACAGCAGGGATGTCGCAGAAGAAATGATTGATCTCGTGGGACTGGCAAAAGGGCAGGAGGAATATCAACGTGGTAAGGGTGATTAAGGGTGAGTGAGAGTGCAAAGCCACTGACACACGCCAGCACCAGCATCTGCAGACAGAGGGCCCTGGTGATGATGAGTGTGTAGCGCAGGGGGTTGCAGATGGCCACAAATCGGTCATAGGCCATCACGGCTAGGAGAAAGCACTCTGCCCCACCCAGGGCAATGAAGAGGAGCATTTGCAGGGCACAGCCCAGGAAGGGCATTCGTTGGTTCCTGGACAGGAAATTAGCCAGCATGTTGGGGACAATAACCAATACGTAGCAAATTTCAATGGTGGACAGGTTGCGAAGGAAAAAATACATGGGAGTCTGGAGGCAGCAGTCAATGAGGGTGACGAGCACAATAGTCGTGTGCCCTGCTAGGGTGACAAGATGCACGATTAGAAAGATTCCAAAGAAGAGAATCTGCAGTTCTGGCAGGTTCTCAAAGCCCAAGATAATAAACTCAGAGCTTAAGGTGTGGTTCTTCAGCAGTGGGTCCATCCTGTATCCTCCTTTGTAGAACTCCTTGGCTGGGAAGGACAGCCTTCTAGCAATTCTTCAGGTCGTGGGAGACTCTGGAGCACTTGCCATCGGTGGGATTGTAGCTGGCTTCCCAGGACCTCCAGCTCCCTTTCCTGGGCTTAGCTCTCACTTTCATTCTATGAGTGTTTTGGATGCTGCCCTCCGGTCCCTGAGAATGAAGAGCTGCTCACTGTGATGTCACTTTGGCTCACCCGTTGAGTTACTGAAAAAATACCACCCAGGATGAGTAAAGTCTAAATTCGGAGTTGTTTTTCATAAACTCTGAAGAAAATATTCCTGTCAGAGCTGTTCTACATTTTGAAGAGTGCCTTGGGGTGGGATGGGGGCTGAGCTTGAGGCATGATTTTTACTAAAGAGATCTAAGCTGCGGCTGGGCCTGCACGGTCACTGGCGCTACAAGGAATTCCTTTAGGATGTAGGGTTTGGTGAGGTGATCTTAAAGACACTTTTCACCTTGCGGGTGACTATATTGTCTTTCCCTTACTGCTGCCCCGAATTCCCCAGGATTCCTGCAGCCCGAGGGCTGTGAACAGGATGCCCTAGAGAGGAAGGAAGCCTAATCAGCAGTAGTTGCTCCCTCCCCTGTTTCGGTGCTCCTTAACCACGGGGAGACCCCAGTTTCTGTGTCGTCTCCTTCCAGATGCCTCTCCTGACTCCCTAGGCTGGATACTCCCTACCTGATATTGCCACAGCGCTCTGGACTTCCTTAGTCATATTATTGACCGCTGAGCCCTGTAATTCTTTAATTATTTATCTGTCTACCTCAACAGCCATGATGACGACAACGACGTCTTATTCAGCCTCTAGAACATATTAGGAGACACATATTAAGGGTATCAATACATACTTGTTGAATCGATGCCTGTCGCTCATTTTTGCACCCTCCCCAATTCGTACAGGGTTTGGCATAGAGTAAGTGCCTAGCAAATACGCTTGAATAAATGATTGAGTGAGACGAGGGAATCTTTGACAGATTGGTGAGAGTTGAAGGCGTGACTGTTCAAAGAGGGTGTAGAGTGAGGGGAGCAGAGGGCACAGGGGCAGGGCAGGCCACAGGGTAGGAGAAAGTCGATGTGGGAATGAGAACTCTCTGGACCACGGGGAGTTCAGTGCCTGGAGGGACAATGGCTTTAGCTGGTCAGCGTCCAGAGTGTGGGGGTGAGGGACTAACACCAGGCAGCTTCCCAGACTTCGGGGGAGATGTTTGCTTCCTCTTTCCCTTGGCAGGACTGGGACGGGAAGGAGAGGAGAGGAAGGCCTTGGTGACGGGACCCACGTTATAAGTAGGAAGCCTTAGGTTTAGCCTCCGATTTCTCCCTGCACCTCCTCCATCACCACAATGGAGAGGAGGAGACAGTTTCTAAGGGTTCTAGAGATTTAACAAATTAAGAACCAACCGGATTTAAGGGCACTGGGGAAGTGTAGTTGCCACCTAAGAGATGAGAGGTCATTCTTTTTGGACATACCGTTTCTACCGGGGCCATTGAGGCTGAAAGTGGGTTTACTAAAACCTGAAAACCAATTTTAGTAATAGCTTTGCTTGGCCCAGAAGGTGGCTGTAATTCTGGTTTTCGCAATCCCTAGCGTGTGCACTGAGTTTTATTTTGGTTTTCGTTTACCTAACGGATACCTGGAATCTTGAGCTGGGCAGGTCCCGAGAGGGCAACGTGCCCACTCCTCACTTCATCCCTGGATGACCCACCCCTGGTCTTGCCCCCACCACCAGCCCTGCTCCAGAAATCACAGTGAGCCCTCTGCCTGAAGTCTTCTGCCCTGACAGAGCACACAACCCAGGCGGAGCCTCCATCTTCCATGCCCCCCACCCCTGTGGTCACAGGCGGCCAGGATGGCAGGGTGGACCAGCCTCCCTCCTGACAAGGACCCCCTGCAGCTTGGGCTCGACCCCCTCCCACCACCCAGCCCATCATCCCACCTTCCCGGCTCTCAGCCTTCCCAGGAGCCCATCAGTCCCTTGGTAACTCTGTGAGTGAGAATGTGCTCTCTGGTTTCAAGGTTGACTTCTCTGGACTTGTAGCCTTGGCTTTAACCACACCAAATCACTTCCCTTTTTTTTTTTTTTTTTTTGCTATGACGGAAATGTGGGGATGGCTTTGTTTTATTTGGGCCCTAAGCCTTGAAAATACTGAAAAATACATATATTAAAGTCACATACGATCCGAACACTTAAAAAGCGAGAAGTGCAAGCCCTGTTTCTGCTCCTTCAGTCTTACCCCACTCTCCCAGAGATAACCATTCTTAGCAGTGTGGTTCATTTCCTTCCCTGCTTTGTCCTGTGCATATAAACACACATGCACCCACACGCACACAAACATACACACAAACACACACACACATTTATGCACTCATACACATATATACGCACACTCTCATGCACATTCAAACACATATACACACATACTTATGCATGCACGTATATATACACGCACACTCACACACATACGCACATGCACACATACTTACACACATATACATGCATGCGCATAAACATGCAACCCACACAATACACACGCGCATACTTACAACTCACGTGCATAAATACACACGTGTACGCACATAAAAACACAGGCCATACTCCCACGCACATATACATACACATTCATACTTACACATATACATACACGTTCACGCACGTGTATGCACACACGCACACACATATACGCATGCACACATTTATTACCACATAAACTCACATACATACGCACACCCACAGAAGCATACGCATACACACTCACCACACTCCCACGCATGTACACACACACTCACGCACTAAAAAATGTGTAAACGGGATCATAATATATAAACTTACTGCCCTGGTTGTTTTCACTTAATCATATGTCTCGGAGAGCTTTTCAGCCAGCACCTATGGGTTTACTTCATTCTTTTTAACTGCTGCATTCCACAGTAGGGATGCATCCTAATTTAATTATGAAATAAAAACAAATACATAATAATAAACAAAATATATAAAAATTATAATTTAACCCACCCTTTAAAAAAAAAATTTTTTTTTTTAATCCCTTAGGCTTTGAAGTGGTTTCTAGTCTTTCCTTGTTACACTCCGTGGCACAAAACAACATCCTTGTGTGGAACGTAGAGCAGCCGCCTAGCTGCAACTGCTGTCCGCGTGTCCTCACCTGCTCTTTTCTCAAGTTCCTTGAACACACCTAAAGAGGAGATCTGGGGCTACCCGGAAGGGCCAGGTCAATGGATAAAGGGGACAAAGTCCCCTTTGGCTCTTCTTCTGTTACCTGGTCTGCTGTTAGTGAGAAGCGTGAGAGGTATGAGCACCCCATCTTCAGGGGAGCGGTGGTGGGCCGAGCGGCCTGCACTTGGCAGCACAGTTTCCCAGAGCCCAGATGGTGGCTCTCCAGCCTCTCTGGACCACAGGGAGCAGCCCTCGGAAGTATCGCCTGATGGCTGTCTGGAAGGGAGTGTCCTTAGAGGAGCTGCCACGCTCTGTGACTTGCATTAAATAGTGGCAAAGGCAGGCCTCCAAAGGTCCCAAGGAAGGAGGCCACACCTTCACCAAGGGGAGTATCTTAACAAGGTCACAGAGTTGGTGAACAGCTGAACCCAAACTAAACCCCAATGATTTATGCTTTATTCCTAAAACTTGGATAACAATACAGGTCCTGACAATGTTATTTAAGTCAGATGGCCTGAAACTGCAGGTCCTCATTGTGTAATCACCAGAGTGGTAGCGGGCCTCGCTCAGGTTGATCCTAGAGGCAGAAAAATGTGTAGGTTTGGCTAGGTGCTATCAAGTGACCAGGCTTTGTAAGAGAGGTACGTAAAGTGGGCGGTGGAGACGGAGACTGGCGGCCTTTTAAGGCCCTGCCCACTGCTGAGGTTCTGGGATTCTCTGTAATGACGAGGAGGGTGCACAGCCTGGATTCTCAGGCCCTCCACTGCTTATCTGCAAGATCAGGCTTAGAGAAGTGAAACCTTGAGAATACTACTCAGCTAACCTAACCTCCCATCTAATAGTCACGTCTCCCAGGCAATCCTATCCACACCCCGCACTTCTCCTTTGGGCTGACGACTCCTGATCTGTGTGTGGCCCAAGCGTCTGGCCTGCCCCACGGTCTGCGTCTATGTAAAGCAGGTCCTCAGCCTCTCCCTCCTGGCCCTGTGTGCCCCAGTTGCATCTAGGGCCCCCTGAAGATGCTTCCCTTGCCTTCGTAAAGCAGTCTTCCAGCTGCAGCCACTGTGCTGCTGACCCTGGCTCTTCCTCTTGGCTCACTTCCACCACTGCCCTTTTTAGGAATGCCAGCACCCAGGCCAAAGCCATTTCCGTGACTTGGAAGCTTCTAGTCCTTGGAGTGCCAGCACAGTGCTGGTTCTAGACATCCCCAACTTCTTGCCACACCCTGAAACAAGACCGCCAAGTAACTGTTCGAGCTTAGAAGTATCACGTAAAAATCCCCTTTGAGTTGTTCCAGTAGCTTCTGCCTCTGGCCCCTCTCCAAGTGGGGTTCTGGAGAGTCCAGGGTGAATGCATGGCGCTTTTCCAGCCCCTTCACCTTCCTCTCCTCTTCTCTAGCCGTCCTCTCCTCTTGGCCACATTTTATAAAATCAAAACTCCTCTGCGTTTTAGTGGAGATAAAGGCCGCGGAAACCTTACTCTTCCAGGCACCCATGGAACAGGCTTTGGGAAAACCTCTGCGACGTGATCTTGCCCGACACGCGTTGTAAAGTGAAAGAGACTGACCTAGGAAATAAACGGAAAGGTAACAAAGTTCTAGTGCCTGTAACAAAGTTCTTGGGAGAAGCCACGGAGCCGGAGGGAGAGACCAGGCCTGGAGGTAGAGGTCAAAGGCTCAGCAATTCTTTATTTAGCAAAGGCAGCAGACATGCCACTGTAGCCCAGGGCTGCGCGTGCCTGCTCGTGGAGACTGGTGAATCGTGCACGCTCTCGGTTTGGTCCCAGGGTTAGCTAGACGTGGGGCCCAAAGGCAGGAATGGGTGTTAAGAGGTTTTAAATAGAAAGTTGACACTTTGAAACAAAGGCACCCCCAATGAGACTTAAGTAACTGGACTGACACCATTGCAAATTCCTAAAGCAGTGATAGCTTAGGTACACATCTCTCAAAATTCACCAGATGTCTGCATCTCCCTCCAGTTAGATACCACGGATTCCGAGAAGATTGTGGCTGACTTCAGGGAACATAGTTCTGCCTGGGACTGGACGTTGGCTTCCCTTCTCAATACGGTGGATACAGGGCTAAGGGTTGCGTATTCCTTTTTTCATTTTATTTATTTTGTTGTTGTTGTTGAGAATACATACAGCAAAACACACACCGACTCCATAGTTTCTACATGTACAATTCAATGACGTTGTTTACATTCTTCGAGTCGCGCAAGCGTTCTCACCCTCCTTTTCTGAGTTGTTCCTCCACCATTAACATAAATTCACTGTCCCCTGAGTTTCCTACCTAATCTTCCGTGTTGCTATTGTCAGTTTGACACGCTTTACTAGTTAAGCTAAACTATTTGGTTTTAAGAAGACTTCAGGGGATAATTTTGGTTCAAGGTTTAAAGATTATCTCGGGGCAATAGTTTCAGTGGTTCATCCAGCTGCCATGGCTCCAGAAAGTCTGGAGTCTCTGAGAATTTGAAATTCTGTCCTATTTTTTCCCCCTTTTCAAAAGGATTCTTCCATAGAATCTTTGATCAAACTGTTCAGTAAATGGTAGCTGGGTAAGGGGTTGGGTGTTCTTGTGCATCTTATCAACTCACTGGATTCTTTAAAAGCAAAAGTCATGGGTGAATTGGCACTGGCGTAACATAATTGCCAAGACCTTGAATGAACAACACCCATTCCTGTGTGTGGCGGCTCAGATGGCAGAATTTGCCTCCACCAGCCGTCAAGAATCTCTGGCTGAGTTGGAGCAGAGGGCAAGTTGGAGAGAGAGTTTTGGGACTTTAGCTTCTTTGAACTTTAGCTCACAAGATCAAAAGACTTCTATTTGGGGCGTTCCTTTAATGTCTGAACTTTAACTTGCAAGGAGACTACAGGCTTTGTTGCCTCCCCCAGGAAAATCACAGTGGGAGAGGGTTCATGTTGGAGACGTCTTGTATGCCAGACTTTGATTATCGCAGTCTCTCATGGTTGTCATTTGATGTTGTCGCAGAATCTCTGATAAGATATGTTGGGCAACATGACTTGACATAGTCCGAGATGAAAAAATAAAATAAGGAATAAACTTTCGGCCTTGGGTACACCTTAGACTTAATGGTTAAGTCCAGTGGGTTAAGAGGGCCAAAAATCTGAAATGTTGGGTGTGTGTGAGGGTAACTTTTCTCTCCTCTGGTTTCCTCTAGGGAGGAGAGATCCCATCGGGGTGGGGTCAATTCATGGTTGGTGGATGGCATCCATGGGTGCACATTTCCTGACAGAGTAGAGTTCATTGTGGGGAGGGGGGTGGGATTTGGTCTCTTTTGCCTTGTCTTTCCGCCCAGCCCAGTGGGAAGCAGCAATATTGGGGATGTGAACCTACTTTGCAGACCCCAGGCTTCCCTCACATGAGCTGACTGAGTGACCAGGAATCCAGGCTGTCTAGACAAGTCTAGGCTGAGCGGGGGTGGTGGGAGGCAGAAATTAGCAAACTCACTGAGCTCGCATCACAGCCATCCTCCAACTGAGCCTTTACCAGTACAAAGGTTGTGTTTTGGATCTACATCTGCTGGCACTTTTGTCTTATTTGTCAAATGGTTCAAAACTCAGGCAGGGAAGTGGTATGCTATTTATTGACCCCTCCCTTCCCCCTCCAAATCTTCAATTTATTAAGTGCTATTATTCCTATCTAAATTTCTTAGAAATTGTGGTGCTGAATATGCAGGAATGCAGTCCTGATCAAGAGAGCTCAGATTTCCTGTGGGCCAACACTTCTGGTCTCTACTGCTTTGATGCCTGCCAGGGAGGGTGAGAAAGCCACAGGGTAGCTGTGCAGACTGGCCCACGCGTCCTCCAGCCCCTGGAACACTAAGGCTCATGCTCTATGGAATTATCTAAATGTATTCTGTTAAAATGTGATGAAGCGATCCGGTTGGTGGATCATTTTTTCTCACTTGAGCTTACTGACTAGCCTCCTCACTTTTTACAAAGGTTAGATGCAAATTTATATGTTCTCTTTATTTTCCTGTCTTGCATTTGGGGCAGTTACAGAGAATTTCGTAGTTGGAAATGTCTGAAGGTAGGTAAGGATTGGCGTTCTAGGTCTGGTATGCGCCCCTTTGCACCCTCCCACACAGACGCTAAGACCACACAGATCTTGGTGATGAGGTGGCTGTTCTCACCCATTCCATATTTTGGAGTTCATGGGGATCCCTTGTCACTAGTTCTGTTGTGGATGTTGTCCTGGGTTTTTGTTTTTGCTCTTTTACAGGCTCTTTTTTGTTTTGTTTTGTTTGGGGCTGGAGGGCTGTGAAGAATCAAAACAATGTTACTGCCGCTGCTGCCACTTTCCGAATCTGGAAATCGTATTACTTCTGTATCAGAATAATTAATAAAGATGTTTTAACATTAATAAAATAAAACACAAAAGCAGTTAAAACCTTTGGGTAAAATACGGATTTGAGGGCATGGATCTGAGGCCTCTCTCTAGATTTCTCTTGAACAACAAACAAAATACAAATTATAGGGTGAAACAGGTTCAGCAGTGGGCCTTCACTAGAAACTGAGAATTGCAGCTAGCTAGCTTTTAGAGTAGTGCTTCTCAACTCTTTGGAGAAGAACCTTTTTTTTTTGTATTCCTCGTAATCTGTCATGGACTGAGACTTTTGCAAAATACGATAAAAACTAGTAGTAAAATAACTAATTGGAAAAAAAAAAAGGACCTACCAAATACCAGCCCATATTTATTTATAATTAGATTCAACACACGTGAAATCACTCAATTTCTGCACTTATCATGGGCCAGTAACAGTTTGTGGATCATCATCAGACTGCGGACTGTATCAGTTTCCTGGGGCTGCCGTAATGAAGGACCAAGAACTGAGTGGCGTAAAATAACAGGAATTTTTTTTGTCTGAAATGAGGTGTCATCAGAGTCGGTTCCTTCTGGATGCTATGGGGGAAAATCTGTTTCATGCCTCTCCCCTACCTTTTGACGGTTGCTGGCAATCCTTGCCATTCATTTTTTGTACGTGTATCACTCCAATCTCTGCCTCTGTCTTCACGTGGCCTCTTCCTCTGTGTGTCTCTCCTCTTTGTCTCTTATAAGGACACTTGAGATTGGATTTAGGGCCCATCCAGTTAATCCAGGATGACCTCCTCATCTTGAGATCCTTCACTTAATTACACCTACAAGAACTTTTTTCCAAATAAGGTCACTGTGATGGTTCATTTTTTTGTGTCAACTTGGTTAGGCTATGGCGATCAGTTGTTTGGCCTAATACTAGCCTAGGTGTTGCTGTGAAGGCATTTTGTAGATGTGATTAAATTTTACAATCGGTTGGCCTTAAGTAAAGGAAATTACCCTCGATAATGTGTCTGTCAGTTTGTCGTACTGTTGTGGCTTGCATGTTGCTGTGATGCTGGAAGCTTTGCCACCGGTATTTCAAGCACCAGCAGGGTCACCCTTGGTGGACAGGTGTCAGCAGAGCTTCCACACTAAGACAGGCTAGGAAGAAGGACCTGGCAGTCTGCTTCTGAAAACATTGGCCAGTGAAAACCTTATGAATAGCAGCAGAACACTGTCTGATATAGTGCTGGAAGATGAGCCCCTCTGGTCGGAAGGCACTCAAAAGATGACTGGGGAAGAGCTGCCTCCTCGAAGGAGAGTCGACCTGAATGACGTGGATGGAGTCAAGCTTTCGGGATCTTCATTTGCTGATGTGGCACAACTCAAAACGGGAAAAAAAAAAAAAAAAACAGCTGCAAACATCCCTCAATAATCGAGATGTGGAAGGTGCAAAGTATGAGTGTAGGAAAATTGGAAGTTGTCAAAAACGAAATGGAAGGCTCGAAGATCGATGTCCTAGGCATTAGTGAGCTGAAATAGACTGATATTGGCTATTTTGAACCAGACAAACATACGATTGTCTACTATGCCGGGAACTGGAAGAGGAATGACATCGCGTTCATCGTCAAACAGAAAGTTTCGAGATCTATCCTGAAGTACAAAGCTGTCAGTGATAGGGTGATATCCATATGCCTACAAGTAAGACCCGTTAATACGACTATGATTCAAATTTGTGCACCAACCACAAACGCCAGAGATGAAGAAATCAAATATTTTTACCAACTTTAGCAGTCTGAAATTGATCAAACATGCAATCAAGATGCACTGATGATTACTGGTGATTGGAAAGCAAAAGTTGGAAACGAAGAAGGACTGGTATTTGGAAAATATGGCTTTGGTGATAGAAATGACGCCAGAGACCGCATGATAGAATTTTCCAAGACAAATGACTTCTTCACCGCAAATGCCTTTTTTCCCGCAACGTAAACAGCAACTATACACGTGGATGTTGCCGGACAGAATACACAGGAATCAAATCGACTACATCTGTGGAAAGAGTTGATGGAAAAGCTCAATATCAACAGTCAGAACAAAGCCAGGGGCCGACTGCAGAACAGACCATCAGTTGCTCGTATGCAACTTCAAGTTGAAGCTGAAGAAAATTAGAACAAGTCCTTGAGAGCCAAAGTACGACCTTGAGTATATCCCACCTGAATTTAGAGACCATCTCAAGAATAGAGTTGACGCATTGAACACTAATGACTGAAGACCAGACGAGTTGCAGGAAGACATCAAGGACATCATACATGAAGAAAGGAAAAGTTCATTTAAAAGACAGAAAAGAAAGAAAAGACCAAAATGGATGTCAGAAGAGACTCTGAAACTTGCTGTTGAACGTAGAGTAGTTAAAGTGAATGGAAGAAATGATGAAGTGTTAATATAAAGAATTATATTAATCTGTTTCTTAATATTGATCCATCCTTACATTCCTGGAATAAATCACATGTAGTCTTGGGTTAAGATTCTTTGGAGTAAAAATTTATTTTATGTATTATTTTTGCATTAACATTCACAAGTGATATTAGCTCATAGTTTCCTTTGTGATATCTCAGGCAGGTTTTGGTATTAGTGTCTCACTGTCTGTGTAAAAGGAGTTGGGAAGATTTTCTTCTTTCTTTATGCTCTGAGGCACTTTAGATAGCGTTGGAATTACCTTTTCCTTGCATGTTAGGAATCATTGCTCTGAAAAACCAGTTGGCCCCACTTCTTCTCTTGTTACATAGCTGTTTGAAGACTTTCTTAAGATCTTCTTTTGGGGGGGGTGGCTTTGAGCAACTTGATTCTTCAGCCTCTTAGTGATTCTCTGAGCCACCCCAAATCCTCATAACAATTTCTTGTGGCTTAATCAGACATAACTGGCTTCTGTTGCTTAAAACTAAGAACGCTGACTCGCACATCTTTAAAAGAAATACTTAAAACTTAACACCTTTATTTATCAACTGTAGAAATAAACAGTGTATTCCTCTCCCACCATCTAAGCGGTTTTCATTCTATGCAGACTAATGCTTAATTCTTCTCTGCTCCGAGTGTTTGTATTTGGTCGTCTATTAGCCTGTGAACTCTTGCTGAGTTTTGTCTCCCTCACAGCAGAGAGCACAGACTCTGGTACAGAGTAGGTGCCCAGTAAATGATGGCAGTTAGTCTAGTAATCTTTGTATCCGGACAAGTCACTCATTCCCAGAAGGACCTAAAATGCAGCTTTGGACAAGGCATGCAGAAGTCTCATGCATTGGGCTGTGAGAGTGCAGCAGTAGCTTATTATTTGTTATAATTCTTTTGCTCAAAGAGTCGGTCAGTCTGTTTGCTCCACCAGGGACCTTGACATTCGTGACCTTTCACAGAGGCTACTCACAAATTCAGTAATATGGTTGGCATAAACCTCTAATTGTTTCCCCCGAGGTTCTCCTGCCAAGATCTTTTTGTCTATCCTAGGTCTGTATATGCTTAATAAAGCCATCAGAGGTAATTCCCGAGTCAACTCTTTCCTCTCAAGCCAATTGTAGGTTGGAAAGCCAGGATTACTTTCTTGAGTCACACTGTGAGCCACATTGACTCCAAAAATATCTCTGTCTCCCTAGGGTGTGAGTCTAGGTGGAGTCATACCAGGTGTAGCCGGCCTTTGTATGTCCCTAGCAAGAAGAGGAGACTTTCATATTACCTGTCATGGAGCTTCACTACAGCCATGAGTCGTGGGCAGTGAGGTAGAAGAGGAGGGCTATAGGTAACGCAGATTCAGATGGTTCTCTCGGCATAGTCCGGGCCCCAGAAGTCCTCGGCAAGCTTGTCCCTGGAGGCATACACCTTACCTCAGCCCCAGGTGGACCTCAGAATCTGGGGACCAACTAGTTAGGAAATGCTGATAATTATGGAGGAAACGGTGATATTTAGCCCATGCCCCTGGGAAAGGAGGAATGCTCATCTCTGCTCGCAGGTTCATCCTCTACCGCAGTCCCTGCTTTTCAGAAGTAGAAGGGACTTACCTATCCAGCATTCAGTCCCTGAGGAAGGTATCAGGAAAGAATTTATTGACTACTGACATAGCCCATGCTTAGGTCCTTAAGGCTATTTTATTATCTTAGTATTGAGCTCCTCAAGTCGCTAACGATTGGGGCGATGGCTTCTGCCAGAAGGAAAGCACTTGCTTGAGCAGAGGTCATAGCTCTTTCCATCCCCCAGCTGGACTACAAGTCAACATTTTAGGCAAGTGAAGACTTCATGGTTGTCCAAAACAGTATTGAATCCAGGCAAAACATGTTATGACTTGACAAGAAAAGCGTTGAGAGAATCTCATCATATTCATCCCAAAGCTGATTTCTTCTCGGAAAAACAAAGTTTGGCTCCAAGTCAGAACAGGAAGGAGCTCTCTTTCTTGATTTTCTCTACTATCCCTGAGAGTTTATGTTCCTTCGGTGAAAGAAGCCTGATGACGGACGTGAGAGAAGCCCGACTGATTTGAGTCAGCTGCTCAGTCCATCTCATAGACGTGATTTGGTGATGACTCCCTCTTAGAGCCAGGTGTCTGAAATGTCATTTTTGGAAGTAAATGCCATCCACGGTATTTTTGGTGAAGAGTATGCTGGGGCCTTTTCCTTGGGGATGGTGTTGGCAGTGTCTCAGTGGTGCGGGCTGCTCACTTGAGACCTCCAGACACGGTTCCCCACAACAGAGGGGTCAGTACACTCACATAAGCGCATCCGCATGAGGCTGGAGTCTGCCTGATGGCAACAAGAAATGATTGCATTCCAAAATGAGGAGCCTGTTCCACGCCTTAGGATGCAGTAGGCTTTGGAAGAGGAGCCCACGGTGGAGCAAGACTCTTCGGTGTCTTTTGAGAGGTTGTCTGGCCTTAGGGCCTGCTCTTCAAAATGGGGTATGCACGCCCCTGAGGGTAAATGAAGCCCTTCTAAGGAATAGTTTTGAATGATAAGTATTTGAAGTAAACCAGAAATCATATCTTTGCAACTATCTATCTAAACTTATGAAAAAATTCAGACGCAAGTTTCAAAATGTGTGTGTGGTGGGGACATAGTTTTACGGAATTCTTCTGGGGGCTGTTGTTGTTGTTAGGTGCCGTCGAGTCCATTCTGACTCGTAGCGACACTATATACAACGGAGCAAAACACTGCCCAGTCCTGCAACATCCTCACAATTGTTGTTACGCTTGAGCCCACTGTTGCCGCCACTGTGTCAAACCATCTGGTTGAGGGTCTTCCTCTTTTTCCCTGACCGTCTACTTTACCAAGGATGATGTCCTTCTGCAGGGAGTGATCCCTCCTGATAACATGTTCAAAGTATGTGAGACGTAGTCTCACCATCTTTGTGTCTAAGGAGCATTCTCGTTGTACTTCTTCCAAGGCAGACTTGTTAGTTCTTCTGGCAGTCCATGGTATATTCAATACTCTTTGCCAACACCATGGTTCAAAGGCATCAATTCTTCTTCAGTCTTCCTTGTTCATTGTCCAGCTTTCTCATGCATATGAGGCGATCGAAAACACCACGGCTTGGGTCCGGCCCACTTTAGTCCTCAAAATGACATCTTTGCTTTTCAACGCTTTACGGAGGTCTTTTGGGGGGGTACATGACCGAAAATGTTTGAAGTCCATTGGTCTAGTAGACAGAATTTTGGACCTGGCTCTAACCAGAAGTGGTCTCTGCTCTCTCACTTGCCAGCTCCGAGACCTTGGGCAGGTGCGTTTTCTCATCTGTAAATGGATATGATAATCCCTCCCCACAGTGCCTCACGGGAAAGTTACGTTCACTCGCACCCACCCACTGTGAGCTCCTGCTTTGTTCAGGCTGTATGCTAGGTCCCAGGCACAAAGGCGGGAAAGACGTTGCTGCTTCTTCCAGGACCTCACGGTGTTATTAGGATCAGATGCCATGAAGAAATAAAATGTGAAGAGCTGGAGCCACATGATAGGGATGTGGCAGGGCTCCTTAATACGGAGTTTGTGCTTCGGCTAGACAGGCCTGTGGAACAGCAGGGAGGGCGCTTTTCCTTGATGAAATCAGGCTATCGGAAGACTTGGGGTCACAAACGAGGAGGGGCAGGCTGGTTTCTCTAGGACTGAAGCCGAATACTTGTCTCCGTCATTCTGACGCTGGTACCCTGTAATTATTAAGCGTCTGAAAAGCCGCCTATGTCTGTTTCTCTCTCACTCCCACTTGAGGACAAACGTCGCCAGGACGTGATTACATTGTACATCATGAAATTCTACTTGAATTCAGAGGTTCTCAAACTTTAGAGGCATCAGAACCACCTAGAGGGCTCGTTAAAACACAGAGGGCTGCGTTCCCCCCCTAGAGTTTCTGACCCCGTAGGTCTGGGGGGGAACTTTAGGATGTGCATCTCTAACAAGTCCCAGATGCTGCTGATGCCGCTGACCCACGAACCACACTTTGAGAACCACTGTTCTGACCATATGCATCCATCTGTGGCAACTGAGATGAACTGCTCATAAATTACGTTAGTCCTTTCCTCTTTGATACCTCCCTGTGTCTAACCATCTTGGTCCTATATTGGAATGGTTGCATTTTTTCACCCCCATAAATTGTGAGCTGGGACTGGTATATTCGTCTTTGTTTTTTTCTGTTTCCCCTCCTTCTCTCCATGACTGGCTGGTTCCTACTCATTCTTCACGTCTCGACTTAGATGTCATTTCTTCCCTGATCAAGATTGGTTAGGTACCCTTCCTGTGTGCTTTTGTAGGACCAATATACCACATATCGATTGTATTTGTTGTCGTTGTTAGTAGCCGTTGAGTAGATTCTGACTCATGGCGACCCCGTGTGTGCAGAGTAGAGCTGCTCCATAGGGCTTTGAAGGCTGTGACCCTTTAGAAACAGATTGCCAGGCCTCTCTTCAGAGGTGCCTCTGAGTAGGTTCGAAGAGCCAACCTTTGAGCCAGTAGTCCAGCACTTAGCCATTTGTGCCACCCAGGGACGCAGTGTATTATAATTGCCTATTTTCTCATGTGCCCCATCCATTAGATTGTGAACCCCTCCAGGGTAGGGAATGCGTCCAGGAGGTTGCTAGTACTGAGTCTTGGCATGTGGTAATGAGCTCCTGGTCTCCAAAAACATGGAAATAGAGAAAAAGGGATGCATATGAGGGATACTGTAAAGGAAAGTTCTCGAAGGTGCCTGACCCATAGTAAACCAAACCGAAACACCAAATCCGTTGCCATCAAGTCGATCCCTACTCGTCGTGACCCTACAGATAGGTGTCCATAAATCCTTATTCAGTTAAACCGATGTATTCACAGAGCTCGTTGACTGATGGGTTTTGGAGGGTAAAACGGAGTAAGGATTTGACATTCGGTGAGCCCCTTATAGGTGAGAGACGCTGACAGAGACGGTAAAGTTGAAGATGGTGTGACTTAGAGGGGAGGGGGACAAAATCATGAGTCTAACATTTCTCAAGTGGTATTTAAGGTGATAGCAAATGCACAAATGGAGATATAAATCTGAAGAAGTGGGGCTGGAGATTTGTTTGTTATAAATTATATACACATATTATATATATATATAAAATATATATATATATATATAATTTTTTTTTTTTTTATGTAATAGGTGAAGAGATGTGGGAGTCAGACGTGTATCTGTGGCCAACTCTGTCTCGTTCACCAAGCCCGCACCAAGATCTCAGATCTCACCACTCTAGTCAGATCTTGCTATAGAAAGAGAACATTTACAACAAAGCCTGGAGCAGCACCGGCCTGGATGGCCTGCTCCCTCACTTGCTCCCGTGTAAGGAAGAGTCAAAAGGGAACAAAAAGACACCCAACAGGACAGTCCTTAGCTGGCCCTCCATGGGTTCCTCCCCTGCCTGAGTAGCCAGACCTTCCAAGTTTCCCTTTCTCTCTTTCTTTACCCTGCAGGGTTATGAGTTGCCAGTTGAAGAGGCAGGAGAAAACCCTTACAGGTCTTTTAGTCTCAGCCTCACAGTGGGAAGGGACACAGGACCTTGAGTGGTGAGCGCGAGTGAATCCAAATGTTGTCCTCAGGACCTTTTCCTGTGCTACCACACTTTCATCTTTCTGCTTCCTCTGTCCTCTCCAAAACCAAGAGCCTGAATCACAAGGCAGTCGGTTTCCACCTGGGGTCAGGTCTCATCTCCTTAAAGGAAAAATCGCGTTCACACAAGTTCAGGGATCCTGATCTCCGCCCCGCCCCCCCCCCCGCCCCTTGGAAGATTGCCTTTTTGTTTTCCCAACAGGGAATGCAACGGTGGGGGTGGGTTACTGAAGCTGTTGGTGGGTTAGGGGCTAAAAACTTCAGAGATGAGATCTTTTCGAGGGCTGCTGAACTTTTACCAACCTGAGTGTTTATCAGTGCATTCCTTGTTGACAAAGCTGATTTATCTGCCTGCTTTTTCTCCCCTCTTGCAGCTGTGGATAGAGGAGAGGAAGTCCCAGGAAATTGAAAACCACACCAAGATGACTGAATTCATTCTCGTGGGACTGTCCAAACACCCCCCATCCCAGAGTGTCCTCTTCTGGGCACTGATGTTTCTCTACAGAGTTACTTTAGCAGGAAACAGCATGAGCGTTTTCCTGGTAGGAGCCAATTCTCAGCTCCACACCCCCATGCATTCCTTCCATGGTAACTTATCTTTACGGGATATCCTTTTCTCCACCAGTGCTGTGCCTCTGGTCGTGGTGAACTCACTGCAGAACTTCCCCACCATCTCCTGCAGGTCCTGCTTTGCCCAACTTGCCATTCGAGCCTTCTTGGCACGGGCTGAGTGTTTCCTTCTTGCCATTATGGCTTACGGCCGATTTGTGGCAATCTCAAGCCCACTCGGGTACAACCTGGTCATGTCTTCCCGAGCCTGCATTTTAATGGCTCTGGTTGCATGGACGACAGCCTTCCTGCTCACTGTTATGCCCATTCTGCTCTTTCCCATCAGCTTCTGTGGGCATAATGCAATCGATCACTTTTCCTGTGAAGTCCAAGCCACCTTTAAATTGCTCTGTCCTCACACCGTTTCCCTAGAGGTTGCAGTGATGGTATGTGCTGTCATTTCAAGGCCAGTACCTCTAATTTTCATTCTGACCTCTTACCTTGGTATCCTCAGGGCTGTCTTAAGAATCCACCCAATTACGATGAGGCTTAAAGCCTTTTCCGCGTGTGGCTCTCCCCTGGTTGTGGTCGCCATCTACTTTGGGACACTCGCGTATATTTATGTGACACCCCAGAACAAAAAGTCCCAAGATAGGGACAAAATCGTCTCTCTATTTTATGCAGCAGTGACCCCAGTGTTAAATCCCCTCATCTACACCCTGAGAAATGAGGATGTGAAAGCTGCCCTCAGGGGGGTAGCGTGTAGGATCAAGTCCTGACGGACAGTGACACAACAATGGCTTTAGGTGCCCTGGAAGTTTTGTATCTGAGAGTGAACACTTGTGGAATGCAAAAGGACTTTCAAGGCGTAAACCTAATGGAATAAGTCACCCACAGGCAGAGATCTGATGACACAGAAATGCAAAACTGCTGAGTCGCCTGCATCTTAAATGAAAATAAAATACAAGGCACACACGAGGAGCAAGGCTGGCGACACACACAGCGGAAAAACAATAGTCTTTCTACATAAAACCTCTTGCAGATGACTCAGGTGAAAGATAAACACTCCAGTAGGAAAACGGCCGGAGGGCACTGCGTAGCAAAGGATTAACCTTACCCGAAGAGAGGTCTGGCCTTTGCCCTCAGCTCCTGGGAGATGACCTCTAGGCCCATGGAATGTCCTGCTTGAAAAGAGTGCCTTTGTTTATCAGGGGGCGTTAGGCCACGCCAGAGAGTCTAACAATGCGATTTACGACGGGGACTTTGGGCCATGTGGTATCTGCTCTCCCTCTGGAAGGGCTGGAGGCTAAAGGTCAGCCAGGTGGGAAGTCAATCATGTCTACGTGATTGAGCTACAAATAAAAACGTTGAACGCCAAGGCTCGGGTGCGCTTCTTTGGTTGGCGACGCTCCATGCGTATTGTCATACATCACTTCTGGGAGGAGCTAACGCTGTCTGTGGCCCCACTGGGGAGAGGGCAACTGGACGCTCTGTGTTTGGAACTTTCCTGGACTCTGTCCCATTTGCATCTCTTCTCTTGGCCAGTTTTAATCTGTATCCTTCCACTGTAATGAACGGTAGCTGTGAGAATAACAACTTACAGTGAACTCTGTGAACACTTCCAGTGAATTATCGAACCTGAGGGTGGTCCTGGGGACCCTCAAACTTGCAGCTGGTGTCAGGACTTAGGGAAATCTTGTGGACCGTTGCCTAACTTTGGAGGTACAAATACACAGTTCAGTAGAGAAGAAACAAACATTCGCGTTTAAACAACAACAAGAAAATCACTTTTCACTTATCATATTAACACAAATGAGAAACATTTAGCGTGGATTAGGGCTTGGGGAAGTACCGTTGGTGGGAGCGCAAATCGGTGCAGCCCTTTTGGGGGGGCTGTAAAAATCAAACATTCGGATAATCAATTTAGTTGAGCAGTTGGCCCTCAGCTGGCAGTTGCATTGCACACCTCTCCCTCACACTGCAGCAATCTGCTTTTCTTCCCACCACTCTGAAAGTACTGAGGTGGGCTGGAAAGTCGAGTGGCTCAGCTAATGCCCAACCAGGAACGAAATGCCAGCTTATGCTTTTTGCAGACTCCCACAGCTGTGCAAGTGAGGTGCTTGCCCTTGTACCCTCCCCAATTTGGGGGGAACTATGAGAAGGATAAGGGTGGTTTCTCGCAAAGGTGACTACCCTACCCAAAGGTGACTCTTCCACTCTAACCCTCTTTATGAAGATGCTGTGGAAGGGGCTCCTCTGAAATGGCAGCTTTTGGCAATTCCCCTCAGGAGGTGGTTGGTCTTGGACAGGTGGTCTTTTTTTACTTTAGAATGGGAGCTATCTTCAGGACTTTTTTCTCCCCACAGCTGTGAACTTTAATAACCAATTCCAGGAAAATAGAAAAGACCCACATTGGCACCTCACGGCATCACGCCACCTCTATGCATCCGTGCTACAGAAATACATACGCACATGGCACGTATGTACCAGAAGGCTTGTTAAAAAGCACCGTTTGAGATTGTAAGAATTTTGGACAAAAGCTCTAAATGTCAGGAAATAGAGCAATGCTTAAATAAATCAGTACCGGGACATGCTCTTTTTCGCTGACCGTCTACTTTACCAAGCGTGATGTCCTTCTCCAGGGACTGATCCCTTCCGATAACATGTCCAAAAGTATGCGAGACAACGTCTCACCATCCTCGCTTCTAATGAGCATCCCGGCTGTACTTCTTCCAAGACCGATTTGTTCGTTCTTCTGGCAGTCCAAGGTATATTCAGTGTTCTTCGCCGACACCATAATTCAAAGGCATCAATTCTTCTTCCGTCTTCCTTGTTCGTTGTCCAGCTTCCGCATGTATATGAGGTGATTGAAAATACTCAGGCGCACCTTAGCCCTCAAAGCGACATCCTTGCTTTTCAATGCTTGAGAGAGGTCTTCTGCAGCAGATTTGCCCAACGCAATGCGTCTTTTGGTTTCTTGACGCTGCTTCCACGGGCTTTGATTGGAGATCCAAGTGAAATGAATCCTTGACAACGTCAATGTTTTCTCCGTTTATCATAGACGCTGAGTGAGTGTACAATTTGCTATTCATAGATTCTTCCAAACTACCCTGCCAAGTGGCTGTCCCCATGTATGTGCCCGCCAGCGGTGTGGAACAGCACCGGTTTCCTCATCACCTCGGACTTGTTATGCTCTTTAAGTTTTACAAATCTGACGTGTGACCATTGATTTGTGGTTTTACTTTGCATCTCCAGATGAGTGACGATGAGCATTGGAATTCCTTCTCCTTTGAATTAATGCGGAGGTCTGCAAACTGTGGTCGGCGACCCAAAGCCAGCCAACAAAGTTGGATTGGAGCCCAGCTACACTGATTAGTTCACATATCGGCTAGGGCAGCTTTCCCGCCACATGGGAGAGGGGAGTTGTTTCAATGGAGACCACACGGCCTGCAAAGGGGAAATTATTTACCGTCTGGCCCTTTGCGGAAGAGGTCGGCCAACCCCTGACAAACCGTTCACATCCTCTGTCCATTGCCTAGTGGGTTGTTAGTCTCGTGTGGGAGTATAGGATGGCGTCTCTTTTCTGCCCCAGGTGCTTTACATTCATCATTGCATTTCGTCTTCACAACCCCGGGAGAGAAGGGCTGCGACTTCTGCCTTTCAGAGATGGTAAACTGAGGCTCAGCGGAGGAGGCACTGGAAGTGGTTGCACCAGGGCCTTCGACCCGGATCCACCACCTCATGGGCCTCCCAACGCCTCAGCACCTGGCAGGCGCCTGCTGCAGCCCCTCGGGCCCTCTCCCACCCTGGCCAATCAGCATGCGCCTCATGGCCGGCCCTTCAAGGACCAGGCTGTAAATGAGAGGCGGGGTGCTTTGTGGCGTGGGACTCAAAGGTGCGCACCGATTGGCGGGCTGGGGCAGGTGCGCACTGCTGCCATGGTTGCAGAGTGCCCCCCCCCCTCCATCCCAACCAGGGTTTCAGCGCCCTTCAGTCCTGAGGAACGTCCTCTCCGTGTCGGGCGGCTGGGCTCCACGGAGGCATGAGCTCCCCCAACGATGAGGTTTTCGCTTGGGGAACGGACCTTGGCCCGGGGCTGGGGAGGGCAGCAAGAGTGACGACGGGGCCCCTCGCTCGGGGCGTCTAGGGAGGCGCCCTGGGGAGTGAGGGGCACTTGGCGCCGTCCCGGAGATGGCGGCCAACGAGGGAGCTATATGGGGCATCGTCGGGGGAGATGGTGGCCGGGTGAGGGGCCCTCGGTGCGGCAAGGGTGATCCTGGCCTTGGTGAGGGGGCTTCACTGGTAGCTGGGGGCAAGCGGGGCCTGGCTGAGGGATTCCCCCACCGGACAGCATCGAGTGCGGCCTGGGTAAGGGGGTCTCACTTGGCAGGGGGCACAAGGTGGGCCTGGACGAGGATGTCCTTGGGGAGGGAGCAGTCAGTTGAGGGTTGACTGAATGGGGGCCCCCAGGCTGCTCCCACCCTTTTCAACCTTTTTGGGTGAGAGAGATCGGGGCTGGGGAAACCCTGAGAGTGACTAAGAGTAGGTTGACTATCTCTGTGTGACCCCAGGGGCCGACATCCCTGGACCAGCCACCGTCTGACTCTGAGGCCTCTGACCCGTCATCAGATGAGTACCCGGAGCCACAGCCGATAAGGGTGGACGTTAACCCTGAAACTCTAAGCCAGTTAAGGTCTAGCCTCCTGAAGGACCCTGGAGGCATACTCAGAGACAATGTCTTCTGTGGGCTGAGCTCCATCCGGCGTTCCTTAGCTTCACATTTTGAAAGGCAGTTTGAGATCGACACCTGTTCTCCCAGGAAACCATCAGCTAAGAAAATGCAGAGTGTGGAGAGCAGGAAGAGAGGGGACAGGCCCAGCTACCCACCCCAGACCACTTCTAGGGGGAAGGTGCCCCAGGAGAAGAAATCGCTAGGTGGTGGCACCACCACAAAGTTGGTCCTGGGGAGAAAGTCCCAAACCTACCTCTCACGAGGTCCCCAGGGACCAGCCACCTTCCCCCCGATCTCTGGACTTCCAGTGCTTGAGAGGTCTGAAGGCTATTCCTTGGGCCCTTGGGGACCCAAAATGACCAAACAGAATGCTGGCAAGAACGCGGTGGTGAGCAGGATAAGGGCATCTGAGCTGGTGGCCAAGGAAGATAACCTCCCACATAGAGATCCAGCCTTGAAGGGCCAAGTGAGTAGGCCACCCTCCTCCCTCCCCCTCCCCCTCCCTTCCCTGTCCCATCCCTATCCCCAACACGGACTTACTTTACGTATGCTCCTTCTGTCCTTTGAGGTTGTCATTAGGATGCCCAGCTGGGGTCATTCTAACAAGAGCAAGCACTTAAAAAGCGCCAGGCCCTGTTTGCAACACTTTACACGCTTTGGGCCTCTTTTCCAGAGAGACGCTGGGAAGAAGGGGGGCTGGCCACTGATTTCTATTGGCCAACCCCTCAAGAATTGGGCTGCAAAGCTTGCAGTCTAGACTTGTCGGCTTCCTGATTCCTCCTTGCCCCGATGGCCTCCTTGGCTGACCCAGGGAGAAAGTGCTCAAGATCTTGGGCTCTTGCTTCCCCTGCGTATTCCCCACCTCATCCCAGTCCCTGAGTGTGTGGGTGCACACACATGCAAAAATCCTCATCAGCCAGAGATTTGTGTTTTAGCCGTCAGCATGCAGGCCAGGGCCGTCTCGCCTGTCCGTGCACCGTGGAGATCATGGAGGATGCGCCGATAGGGACCCCAAGACCAGAGAGCCCCAAATTTCGGGAAACTCACCGCTGCTGGCCACGGCCCAGGGAGCCACGCCCAAAGTGCCCTCACCCTCTGGTGAGTCTCGAGGGCTTGGTTTGTGGGGAGAAGGACATGGGGGGAAGAATCTGGCTCTGTCACTCCTGGGACCTCAGCCTTGCTCCCAGAACTTTCTGCCCACCCAGGCAGTTCTCCCGCGGGGAAACAGGGTAGAGACAGGGCTGGCCTTGAGCCCAGTTGTCCTCTGTGGGAGGCTGTGTTACACCAGTGCTCCAAACTTCAACTCCAGGAGGCGACTTTCGGCAGGACTGAGCCTTTTCTGTTGGGCCCAGCCCAGCCAGAGTTCTTGGGCCCACAGCCTCTCTCTGATGGGCTGAGACTGGGGAGCAGGGAAGGCAGGCCTGGAGAGAAGGTTGGCGCTGCTGGGCAGAGCAGGAGCAACTTGCTGCTGGCGGAGGGTGCTGCTGCCTCCCTTCAGACCGTGCCGGCCCCTTTCCACCTCACTTGGGCTTTGAAGCTGGATTTTGGTGTTCTCTTTCAGGTGACCAGGGGCCACGTCCCCATGCTTCAGGAGAAGAGAGGAACCAGCAACCGTCTGTAGTACAGTGCTGCCTTCAAGTAATGCTAGCTAAGCTAGGTGGTGGGGTCTCTGTCCAGGTTAAGTGGGTTTATGCTATCTTCCCAGCCCACGGAGGAGGGAGGGCACCTTCCTTCCATTGAAAGTTCACTTCCAGTCTAGCCACTGGGCTTTGGGACGCGGGAGATAGGGGCCTGGGAGGGAGGGGGGTGAGGAGAGAGAAGAGGCAAGGACATTCTAACCAGTTTTCTTTCTCCCCTGCCTGCTGGTCTAGTGTCCTCTATTGCAACAGGAAATAGAGGACCTCAAAGATCAACTTGGTATGACGAACTCCTGGCTGAGGCAGGGACAGAGCAGGGTATTTTAGTGCAGAACCCCGGGGGTGTGGGGGCTGGGGCTGCAGGCCGCTTCCCAGGGACCAGCATTCCTGTGGGAAGGAGACCCTGGTGGGCCTGGCCCTGGAGCCTTCTGGGCATTTACATCTAGGGGCGCGCGCGTGTGTGTGTGTGTGTGTGTGTGTGTGTGTGTGTGAGAGAGAGAGAGAGAGAGAGATACTCATGCAGAAATGCATTATTTGAATTGCTTGTACACTTTGCCACCAGGTCCTAGAGATCGCCTTCTCTTAGTACAGTTAGAGACGCATGTTTATTTTCTCTCTAACTGCTGCTTGGCAGGGAATATGCATTTTTGGACAGATTCTGAATGCTTCTGATACACACCAGTTTGCAAAGTGCTTGTACATTGTCTTCCCATTTAGAAACATATCTACATTTAACTCAGGTGACAAGTGGGCGGGTCAGTCCCAGGGCTGCACACAGCCAAGTTTGGATGGGGGAGGGTGGGGTTGCAGGGTTAGGCCTGTCCCCGGGGGACAGGGGAGGGTTTCCATATCCCTATGCTTGCAGTGCCTGGCTATGCCTTTCTCTGTTTCAGCGAACATGTATTGCCTCATCAACAAGTTGCAGATCTTTTGACGTGAGTGGTACATTCCACGCCCCTTCCTGCAGCTGTGGCCGAGTAGGGGGACCAGGGGCTGGCCATGACCTGGGGCTTCTCCCTGACTCTGCTCCCTTTGACAGTTTGAACAGAGTTTCTCTGCACTCAGGAGCAGCAGGTATCTCCTGAGGCCAGGAGCTGTAGCCACACCGGCTCCCGCCTGTCCCCTCCTCATCCTCCCTGCCTGCCTCTTCCGAGGTCTGCCGTGCTGGCCATCCCCTGTGGTTTGGCACAGCGTCCATCCCCACGTTTTCTGTAGTTGCAAAATAAAGTACTTCTTGGATCCTGTGGTCTGCCTTCTCTCTGTGGGGGAACCTCGGCTGGCCTCTGGGCAGGATCCCGGCTGGCCACGGTGACCTGGCTCCGGGGGCCATGTGGGTCTGGGGACATGTGGCTCTGCCTCTACTTGCACTCTTAACCGTTCTTTCCCCATCTCTTTTTGGGGTGTCATCATTCCCGTTGATCATCGCTTTTCCCCTTTCCCTTCAGCAGGAATGAAGCAGCCGCTTCCGGAGTCCCAGACCCTCTCCTCTTCTCTCGGCTCCTCACCTGGCTCTCCCTCTCTCCCCTTCTCTGCCTGAGCACCCCCGTTTCTCCACTGGCCTCACAATGGCCGGCCTCCCCTTGGCGGTTGTTTCAGCACAGTGGAGCTCATCTTCCCCTTTCCAGGCCCAGGCCTCATTCTAGGTTCATTATCCCCAGAACCCGTGCTGCCAGCAGCACCTCTCACCCCACTACAAGCTGGGAGCCCGTGGGGCTGCAGATGGATAGGCATCTCCAGGCCTGGGCACCAATGCGTGCCTGAAGCCATAGGCCCCTGGTGGGGGCCACCACCACCAACAGCTTTGATTCCCAGCCGAGAAGGCTGGCCTGGTCTGACCCTACCCACTAGCCAAGAGCCTCCTGGGCTGTTCAGGCTGGCCCCTGAAGGTCTGAAGAAGGCACACTCCTGCCTGGGCCTGGCCAGCTTCAGTCTTTGGCCACCTGACAGTCCCACCGCCGTTTGCTCTGGCCTCGGCCTCAGAGGTTCCTGCCCCTCTTTCCTGGTGCTGTTCTCATTTGCCCTGGGCCACCTTGGGTGGCCCCTCCTGAAGCTGAAAGAGCAGCTGACAAGGACGCTCTCTGGGCAGGGTGCCATTACCACCGCCATCCCGCAGGGAGTGAAAGGAGTTTCTGCAGCCCAGGGAACTTCCGTCCCAGGTGACCCCCACCTGATGACCAGAGCACTGATCCCCTGCCAGCCAGCCGAGGCCAGGTAGCCCATGACTAGCCAGGTGACCACTTCCTCCTCCCCACCCCTGAGAGGAGCAGGGCAGGGAGGATCCCTGAGTTACAGGAGACGGGCTGGCAGGAGCCAGGGCGCTGGAGGAATTGGCCATTCTAGCCCCCCCCCCCGCCCCCGCCCCAGACCCCCGGTCTCTGCTCGATCTTCAGGGAGAAACCGTTGCTCCTTTCCTCATGTCCACAGGGAGGGGGAGTGAACTAAGAATGCCTTCCCTGGCGACCTGTAGCCGCATTAGAGACTGGGGGCAGCTGGCTTCTGGACTGGTGACACCTCCTCGGGAAGCAGCCCCAGGTCAGGGGCTCCATGCTTGGCTACTCTGCAGCCCTCTCAGGCCTCACTGTGCGCTGCCCATCTGCCCTGCCACCCCAAGCCTGCTCCCTTCACCTGGGCCCGAGGGAGACAGCACGCCTGAACAGGAGAATGGCTCAGTCCCTGTGGGAGGGAGAGGGGTCCCCAGAGAACCCCACCAGCTCTGCCTACCAACTCTTGCCCTCCTTGGCCTTCTTCCAAGTAAACGTGCACGCAGGGTGCGGGTGTCCCTGATGTGGGTGGGCAGGGGGAGGGCGTGCAGTGAGGATGCTAGCCCTGCTCAGACCCGCTTCGCACGCCTTGAGGGGTGAGGCAGTCCTCACCCACCCTGCGCAGGGACCACCTGGCACCCCGGCTCCTTCTCTGTCTCCTGTGTGTCTGCTCCAGGCTTGCTCTCCCCACAGCAGCTCATCTCGTTGGCTCCTTCCTGCCATCCTCATCCACTATCTGACTGTCTCTGCAGCTGGGGCGGAGCGTGGCTGACTCCATAGCATCCGCTGAGCACTGCAGCTCACTCGGCCTTTGAGGAGAAGCAAGCCGAGGAGCCCTGGTGGTGCAATGGTTAAGCATTCGGTTAGCAGCCCAAGGGTGGTGGTTCACCCCTACCCGACTGTTCTGTGGGAGAAAAGACCTGGCAGTTTGCTCCCGTAAAGACTGCAGCCTTGGAAACCCTCTGGGACTGTTCTACTCTGCCCTATTACAGGGTCACTATGAGTTGGAATCGACTCAATGGCACCCAGCGACAATCCCCTCGCAGGGCAACCTCACACTCTGCTGTGGGGGAAAGGCTGGGATGTGGTGGGGCCGGCACCCCCAGCTCCCTTAGGAGGCTGACGGGGAGAAGTGAAGAGCCTGAGGGGCGGTCACAGTAGGGATGCCCACCAGGAACCCGAGGCAGTTGCAGAAGCTGCAAGGCTGTGCCGCCCAGTGAGACTGAGAACGGTCCCCCAGGCGTCCAGCTCTTCGAGAGCTGCAGCTGGGTGCTGGGTGTTGGGGACTGGGGTTCGGGCTCTTCACTCAAAGGTGAGCAGAGGCAGCAGGACGAAGCAGCATTACAGATGCAGAAACCACGCAGATTCTCAAACACACAAGTGTCACCAGAAACCAAAAGAGTATGGAGGAGCTGACACCTTGCTGAGAGGGCCAAGGCTAGGGTGTCCCCCCACTCCCCCTGCTCCACCATCAGATTCAGCTTGACCACTCCTGAGTCTCGGGGCAGACCTGCCACGTGGGCCAAAGGAGGGAAGACAAATGTCTACTCAGCTCCTACAACTGGTTCCCCTCGCGCCACAGCTTCTGGAGCATCCGTAGGGAGTCCAGCATCTTCTTGGTAGGTGCTCCTCTCATCTTCATCCCAGGTGCCCGGCTGAGACAGCGGAGACGGCTCCGCTTCTCCTTGACCCAAGATGGCCCCTGTGCCCACACAGTCCTGAGACAGGGTGCACTACTCTGCCTCCCTCAGGCGGGGCCCTATCCCGGCTGGGCTGGGGCCACTCCTCTGCTCTGGAAGGGATGAGGGCTCAGGATTCTGCAGCAGACAGCCGGGCTCAGGCCTGCTGCTTCCTGAAGGCTCCAGCCACCTCACAGCCTCATTTCAGGGCCTGTCTCCCGTTGGCCAAGTCATCTTTTCCAGAAAGTGAGGACACAATGCCACCTCCTGGGTCAGGGTCTGACTGTTAGCTCCCAGACACTGAGACAGTATCCTTGGCTCCAGCTTTCCTGCCTGGCTTCTTTCCCTGTTGTTCCTCACAGCACTGAAGCTCAGCTCCCAACCTGCTTGACACCCTGAGTGCACCTGGGTGCCTTCAGGGATTCTGATCCTGCCCTGCTTACTAGGGGGTGGGCGGAAGGGAACCGTGACACAGGTTACATACGTGGGGGTAAACACATGGTGGGGGAGTAGAACAGTGCTGAGTACGCAGAGCTAGGTTTGTGCTGCCACTGGGAACAATGCTTTTCGGCTGAGTCATGTTCCGTTGTATATATGTACCACATTTGGTTTATCCATTCATCTGTTGATGACCCGGTGTGTTATAAGTGAAGTCTGATGAAACAATGAAGCATGCATGTGAGCAAAGGAGATAGGTTGGGTGTCAGGATGTGGGCATGTGGGCTCAAGCCCGGGGAATGGTGGGCAGGGCGCAGCACGGGTAGAGTTCACTTTAAAGCGTCGTAGAACCAAGGTGTCTACCTCACCTGGACTCTCTGGTGTCCACAGTTAGCATTGTTGCCTGAAAGGGAATACACCACAGAGATGAGGCTATACCATTTTACAGTCCCATCAGCAATGGAGGAGGGTTTCAACTTCTACACGTCTTCACTAACACTTGATTTTGTTTATAATTCTAGCCATCCTGTTGTTGATAGGTGCCACGGAGTCGCTTCCGACTCAGAGCGACCCCATGTGCAACAGAACGAAACAGCGCCTGGTCCTGCGACATCCTCACAATCGTTGGTGTGCTTGAGCCCATTGTTGCAGCCACCGCATCAATCCATCCCATTGAGGAGGGTCTTCCTCTTTTTCTCTGACCCTCTACTTTACCCCAAGCATGATGTCCTTCTCCAGGGACTGGTCCCTCCTGATAACATGTCCAAGGTACGTGAGACGAAGTCTTGCCATCCTTGCTTCTATGGAGCATTCTGGCTGTACTTCTTCCAAGACAGATTTATTTGTTCTTCTGGCAGTCCTTGGTATATTCTATATTATTCGCCAACACCATAATACAGAGGCACCAATTCTTTGGTCTTCCTTATTCCTCGGGGTTGTGGCCTGCATCCAATATTGGTGGACTTTCCGGCCAAGTTCGCTGGGTTTTGCTCGCTCGGGATCCTGCAGCAGGCTCCTGTTCATCTGACCTCCGCTTCCTGGGACTTGGGCTAGCAGCTTCCCTGCTGATCTTGGGATTCGCCAGCCTCCGCAGCCTGTGAACCAGTGCTCTGCTATTTGACCTGCCGATTTAGGGGTGCCAGCCCCTACAGCTATCTGAGTCACGAGAAGCATACAGCCTGATCCACGGATTTGGGACTTGCCAGACTCTACAACCGCATGAGTCGTTTCCTTGACATAAATCTCTCTCTGTATATATTTACACACGTCACTGGTTTTGCTCCTCTAGAGAGCCCAGCCTGAGACATTTGGTACGAAGATGGTTGTTGTTGTTGTTGTTGTTGTTGTTGTTAGGAGCCGTCGAGTCAGTTCAGACTCAGCGACCCATTGTGAAACAGAACGAAACACTGCCCAGTCTTGCACCACCTTCACACTCTTTGCTATGCTTGAGCCCATTGTTGCAGCCACTGTGTCAATCCCTCTTGTCGAGGGTTTTCCTCTCTTTTGCTGACCGTCTATTTTATCAAGCGCGATGTCCGTCTCCAGGGCCTGATGCATCCTGATAACATGTTCAAAGTACATGAGACGAAGTCTCAACATCCTTGCTCCCTAGGAGCACCCCGGCTGCACTTCTTCCAAGACGGATTTGTTCGTTCTTCTGGCAGTCCTTCTGGTATATTCAATATTCTTCTCCAACACCGTAATTCCAAGGGGTCAATTCTTCTTTGGTCTTCCTTATGCACTGTCCAGCTTTCTCATGCATATGAGGTGATTGAAAATACCATGGCTTGGGTATGGCACGCTTTAGTCCTCAGAGTGACCTCTTTGATTTTTAACACTTGAAAGAGGTCTTTTGCTGCAGATTTGCCCAACGCAACGTGTCTTTTGGTTTCTTGATGCTGCTTCCATGGGCATTGATTGTGGATCCAAGTAAAATGAAATCCTTGACAACTTCAGTCTTTTCTCTGTTTATCATGATGTTGCTTATTGGTCCAGTTGTGAGGATTTTTGTTTTCTTTACGTTGAGGTGGAATCCATGCTGAAGGCTGTGGTCTTCGATCTTCATTAGTACGTGCTTCAAGTCCTCTTCACTTTCAGCAAGCAAGGTTGGGTCATCTGCATATCGCAGGTTACTAATGAGTCTTTCTCCAATCCCGATGCCCCGTTCTTCTTCACATAGTCCAGCTTCTTGGATTAATTGCTCAGCATACAGACTGAATGGGTATGGTGAAAGGATACAGTCCTGACACACACCTTTCCTGATTTTAATCCAAGCAGCATCCCCTTGTTCTGTTCAAGCAACTGCCTCTTGGCCTATGTACAGGTACCTCATGAGCACGATTACGCGTCCTGGGATTCCCATTCTTCTCAATGTTATCCATAATTTTTTTGTCATCCGCATATTTGAATGCATTTGCATAGCCAATAAAACACAGGCAAACATCTTTCTGGTATTCTCTGTGCTCAGCCAAGATCCATCTGACAGCAATGATGTCTCTAGTTCCATGTCCTCTTCTGAATCCGGCTTGGATTTCTGGCAGTTCCTTGTCTATGTTCTGCTGCAACTGCTTTTGAGTTATCTTCAGCAAAATTTTACTCGCGTGTGGTATTATTATTTAATAATTGCCGCATTCTGTTGGATCACCTTTCTCTGGAATGGGCACAAATATGGATCTCTTCCAGTGGCTTGCCAGGTAGCTGTCTTTGAAATTTCTTGGCATAGATGAGTGAGCACTTGCAGTGCTGCATCCATTCTTCGAGACATCTCAGTTGGTATTCCGCCAATTCCTGGAGCCTTGTTTTGTTTTGTTGCCAGTGCCTTCAGTGCAGCTTGGATTTCTTCCTTCAGTACCATCGGTTCTTGATTATATACTACCTCCCGAAATGGTTGAACATTGACTAATGTTTCTACAGAAACAAAATTGTAAGGCTGAGTTTCCTGAATTGGTTCTTAACTCTGGTCAGTCTTAGAGATGTTGATAGCTCTGCTTCCAGAAGTGAAGAGAACACTGCTAATCCGAGGCACCAGGTGCCAATAGAAATACAAAAAATATCACCACCAATAGATCAGGTATTGGTGAGAGTCCAAGTTCTGGGTGATCTCACGTTTGGTAACTTTCTACAATTTTGTCAGATTGAGAAGTATAAAGAAGCTTGTGCACTGGTCCTGCTTTTGCTAGACAAAACGGTGAAAGAAAGACATGAGCTCAGGACTTCAGAGTCACAGCTGAAGCGCTGCGTAAATGACCTCCGAGTTTCCACCTGTGCCTTGAAAGACAGCCTTATTTCTGGTAGTCACAGAGCCGATATTGCTGAAAACCAGCCCTGCCATGTTATCGTAAGAGTGGCCGAATTACAATGCCAATTGAATTCTTATTCTCAAATGGTGCCTGAAATTAAAGTGAGGGCATTGCTTGGGAAGAAATGGGGTCTTGAAACTTGGGATGAGGACATATGGGCAGATAATCAGGAAGCTCTGTTGGCTCAGTGGTTAAGAGCTCAGCTGCTTACCAAAAGATTGCCAGTTCTAATCCACCAGCTGCTCCTTGGAAACCCTATGGGGCAGTATGGGGCAGTTCTACTCTGTCCTACAGGTTCGCAATGAGTTGCAATCGACTTGATGTCAATGCATTTAGTTAGTTTTTTTTTTTTTTTTTAAACGGGAAGCTGGAGACACTGAGCCCCTAAATTCCTGTGAGTCACTCCTGCCAACAGAACCAGCACTGTCAATCTCATCTGAGGAGATTACCGCACCTGCGTATGCTAAGCCATCACCCCCAGTAAAACCATGAGCCCCTCCACCCCCATCTGATGAGGTTAACCCAGCCCCCGTCAGAAGAGCTTTTGTCTGAGTCATTGCCTGGGGCATTGCCTGAGGCAAATGCCTTACAAAATGTTGCTGAATGTTCTCAGGACACATCCCTAAAACTGATTTTTGCTTCTAGACCTTTAACTAGACTTCAGTTCCAGTGAGCCCCAAAAGGTGAAGTACAAAGTGTGACCCAGGAGGAGGTATGCTGCACTCCAAAAGAACTGCTTGACTTTTCTAATACGTACAAACAGAAACCTGGGGAATATTTGTGCGAATGGCTATTAAGGGTGTGGGACAATGGTGCAAGGAACATATAGTTGAATCAGTCTGAGTTTATTGATAGAGACCCACTAAGCATGGATTTTTCATTCAATGTTTCAGCTTGAGAGGTTAGAAAGGAGCTAATAATTTATTTGGTTGGTTGGCCGAAGCATGTATTATGTGGTGGCCCACACTAACTCAAGTTCAACTGCCAGACCTGCCTTGGTGTAGTGTATAACGAGGAAGCCAAAGACTTAGGGCGATTGGCATGTTAGAGTGCATTTATCACGTTAGACCCACAGACCCAGACCTGGAGTGCCCAGAGGACACACCTTTTACCACAACTGTGGGGAGCAAATTTGTGAATTGAGCCCCAGCATCCTTGAAGACTGATGTGATTGCTACTTTATATAAATCCGATTTGACAGTGGAAACGGCTCTAACTGAATTAAGACCCTAACTATAATGCGGCTGATTCACCCAGTGGTGGTAGGGGCCAAGTGGTGCAACTGAATACACAAAGACAAGGTGGACATGGTTTCCGTAATGGACAGCAGAGTCAAAGCAGTAATCAGAATACTCTGACTAGTGTAGACTTATAGCATTGGCTACTTAGTCACGGTGTCCCTAGGAGTGAAAGAAATCAGAAATTTACTAAATATTTACTTGTTCTGTACAAGCAGAAGAATTCTCGGTCAAGCGAATGGCAGTTTAACTTGAATCTCCAAAATAGGAAGTCAGGCCCATCAATCAAATCTCAGACTTGGGCCAACTTGCAGACCCACAAGCCCTTGAATGCAGGGAAGGCCGGTTCACCTTAAGGAAGGACCCCACTAAACTGCCCACAATTTATACTGTTAATCTCTCTCCCAGCCTTCTCCGAAGGGATCGACGGCCATTCATGAACGTGACTGTTCACTGGGGGCAAAGGAAATCACCAGGCATTTCGAGGATTACTGGATACTGGCTCTGAACTGACACTAATTCCAGGAGACACAAAACATCACTGTGGCCCACCAGTCAGAGTGGAGGCATACGGAGGTCAGGTTATTAATGGATTCTTAGCCCAGGTTCAGCTCATAGTAGGTCCAATGTGTCCCTGAACTCATCCTGCTGTGACTTCCCCACTTCCAGAATGAATAATTGGAGTGGATGTATTCAGCAAACTGGCAGAACCCCCACACTGGATCTCTGGCAAGTGGAGTAAGGGCTATTATGGTAGGAAAAGCCAAGTGGAAACCATTAGAACTTCCCCTACCTAGGAAAATAGTGAACCAAAAGCAATACCTCATTCCTGGAGGGACTGCAGAGATTGGTGCCACCATCAAGGACTTGAAGGATGCAAGGCTGGTTACTTCCACCACAACCCCATTCAACTTGCCTATCTGGCCTGTGTGTGCAAAAAAAAAAAAACAAAAAACAAAGATGGATCTTGGAGAATGACAGTGGATTATTGAAAAGTTAACCAGGTGTTGACTCCAATTGTAGCTGCTCCAGATGTGGTTTCATTGCCTGAGCAAATTAATACATCTCGTGGTAGCTGATGGAACCGTGGTGGCTCGGTGGTGGTTAATTAAGAGCATGGCTTCTAACTAAAAGGTTGGCAGTTTGAATCCACCAGCCTCACCTTGAAAACCCTGTGGGACATTCTACTCTGTCCTACAGGGTCGCTATAAGTTGGAATCGACTCAATGGCAAAGAGTTTTGTTTTGTTTTGTACCTGGTATGCAGCTACTCCCCCACGTGTCTGTCAGTTTGTCGTACTGTGAGGGCTCGCGTGTTGCTGTGATGTGGGAAGCTATGCCACCGGTATCCAGACACCAGCACGGTCACCCGTGGAGGACAGGTTTCAGCTGAGCTTCCAGACTAAGACACACTAGGAAGAAGGACCCTGCAGTCTACTTCTGAAAAGCATTAGCCAGTGAAAACCTTATGAATAGCAACAGAACATTGTCTGATATAGTGCTGGAAGATGAGCCCCCCAGACCAGAAGGCACTCAAAAGGTGACTGGGGAAGAGCTGCCTCCTCAAAGTAGAGTCGGCCTTAACGATGTTGATGGAGTAAAGCTTTCGGGATCATCATTTGCTGATGTGGCACGACTCAAAATGAGAAGAAACTGATGCAAAAATCCTTTGATAATTGGAACCTGGAATGTACAAACTATTAATCTAGGAAAATTGGAAATCGTCAAAAATGAAATGGAATGCACAAACATCAATATCCTAGGCATTGGTGAGCTGAAATGGACTGGTATTGGCCATTTTGAATCGAACAATCATATCGTCTACTATGCTGGCAATGACAACTTGAAGACGAATGGTGTTGCATTCATCGTCAAAAAGAACGTTTCAAGATCTATCCTGAAGTACAATGCTGTCAGTGATAGGAAAATATACACACACCTACAAGGAAGACCAGTTAATACAACTGTTATACAAATTTACGCACCAACCACTAGGGCCAAAGATGAAGAAATAGAAGATTTTTATCAGCTGCTCCACTCTGAAATTGATCGAACATGCAATCAAGATGCATTGATAATTACTGGTGATTGGAATGCAAAAGTTGGAAAGAAAGAAGAAGGATCAGTAGTTGGTGATAGAAACAATGCTGGAGATTGAATGATAGAATTTTGCAAGACCAATGACTTCTTCATTGCAAATACCTTCTTTCACCAACATAAACGTCGATTATACGCAGGTACCTCGCCAGATGGAACACACGGAAATCAAAATGACTGCATCTGTGGAAGGAGACGATGGAAAAGCTCAATATCATCAGTGAGAACAAGGCCAGGGGCCGACTGTGGAAGAGACCATCAATTGCTCATATGCAAGTTCAAACTGAAACTGAAGAAAATCAGGGCAAGTCCACGAGAGCGAAAATATGACCTTGAGTGCATCTCACCTGAACTTAGAGACAATCTCAAGAATAGATTGGACACATGCAACACTAGTGACGGAAGACCAGACGAGTTTTGGAATGACACCAAGGGCATCATACATGAAGAAAGCAGGAGGTCATTGAAAAGACAGGAAAGAAAGAAAAGACCAAGATGGATGTCAGAGGGAACTCTGACTGAAACTTGCTCTCAAATGTCGAGCAGCTAAAGCAAAAGGAAGAACTGACGAAATAAAAGAACTGAACTGAAGATATCAAAGGGCAGCTCAAGGAGACAAAGTAAAGTATTATAATGACACGTGCAAAGAGCTGGAGATGGAAAACCAAAAGGGAAGAACACGCTCAACATTTCTCAAGCTGAAAGAACTGAAGAGAAAATTCAAGCCTCGGGTTGCAATAGTGAAGGATTCTATGGGGGAAAATATTAAACGACACAGGAAGGATCAAAAGAAGATGGGAGGAATACACTGAGTCATTATGCCAAAAAAGAATTAGTCGATGATCAACCATTTCAAAAGGTAGCGTATGATCAGGAACCAATCGTACTGAAGGAAGAAGTCCCAGCTGCTCTGAAGCCATTAGCTAAAAACAAGACTCAAGAAATTGATGGAATATCAATTCAGATATTTCAACAAACAGATGCAGTGCTGGAGGTGCTCACTCGTCTATGCCAAGAAATATGGAAGACAGCTTCCTGGCCAACTGACTGGAAGAGATCCATATTTATGTCTATTCCCAAGAAAGATGAACCAACCAAATGTGGAAATTATAGAACAGTATCATGAATATCACACCCAAGCAAAATTTTGCTGAAGATCATTCAAAAACGGCTGAAGCAGTGTATCGACTGGAAACTGCCAGAAATTCAGCCTGGTTTCAGAAGAGGACGTGGAGCCAGGGATATCGTTGCTGATGTCAGATGGCTCCCGGCTGAAAGCAGAGAATACCAGAAGGATGTTTACCTGTGTTTTATTGATTATGCAAAGGCATTCGACTGTGTGGATCATAACAAATTATGGAGAACACTGCGAAGACTGGGAATTCCAGAACACTTAATTGTGCTCATGAGAAACCTTTACATGGATCAAGAGGCAGTTGTTCAGACAGAACAAGGGGATACTGATTGGTTTAAAGTCAGGAAACGTGTACGTCAGGGTTGTATTCTTTCACCATACCTATTCAATCTGTATGCTGAGCAAATAATCTGAGAAGCTGGACTATATGAAGAAGAACGGGGCATCAGGATTGGAGGAAGACTCATTAACAACCTCCGTTATGCAGATGACACAGGCTTGCTTGCTGAAAGTGAAGAGGACTTGAAGCACTTACTAATGAAGATCAAAGACCACAGCCTTCAGTACGGATTGCGCCTCAACATAAAGAAAACAAAAATCCTCACAACTGGACCAATGAGCAACATCATGATAAGCAGAGAAAAGATTGAAGGTGTCAAGGATTTCATTTTACTTGGATCCACAATCAACAGCCATGGAAGCAGCAGTCAAGAAATCAAGACACACTTTGCATTGGGTAAATCTGCTGCAAAGGACCTCATTAAAGTGTTGAAGAGCAAAGATGTCACCTTGAAGACTAAGGTGTGCCTGACCCAAGCCGTGGTATTTTTGATCACATCATGTGCATGTGAAAGCTGGACAATGAATAAGGAAGACCGAAGATTTGACACCTTTGAATTGTGGTGTTGGTGAAGAATACTGAATACACCACGGACTACCAAGAGAGTGGTCAAATCTGTATTAGAAGTACAACCAGAATGCTCCTTAGAAGCAAGGATGGCGACGGTGCATCTTACATACTTTGCACATGTTGTCAGGAGGGATCAGTCCCTGGAGAAGGACATCATGCTTGGCAAAGCACAGGGTCAACGGAAAAGAGGAAGGCCCTCAATGAGGTGGATTGGCACAGTGGCTGCAACAATGAGCTCAAGCACAACAACAATTGTGAGGATGGTGCAGGACCGGGCAGTGTTTCATTCTGTTGTGCATAGGGTCGCTACGAGTCGGAGCCGACTCGGCGGCACCTAACAACAACAACAACATGCAGCTACTGACCTGGCTAATGTCTTTTTCTCCATACGTTCTTTTGAAGGACCACAAAAAGCAGTTTGCCTTCAGCTGGCAAGGCCAGAAATACATCTTCAGTGGCCTACCTCAGGGGTATATCTCTTCTCCAGCTCTACGTCATAACTTAGTTCAAGGGACCTTGAGTGCCTTTGCCTTCCACAAGACATCACACTGGGCCATTACACTGATGACATTATGCCGGCTGTACCTAGTAAGGAAGGAGTTTCAACGACTCTGGAGTTATGGTAAAACATTTGTGTGCTAAAACCCAAAAAATAATTGCCTCTGATTGTTTTCAAGAAAAATCTCTTGGGGGAAAGACCATTCTCACTGGATTGGTCAAGGCAAATAAAGACAGCCCTGTGAGTGGGGTCTTGCAAGAAACTACCACACAGATGAAATAACAATGATTGTCTCAGAATGGAGCTTTGAAGGAGCTCCAGACCCATTCTGACCCTCCAGTGGTTTCTTGGCTTCTGGCTTTCACCATAATAACAGGCTGTTGGTGAATGAGGCTACTGCAGAGCGTGTTGCTTTGATACTAGAAGCTTTGCCACTGGTATTTCAAATACCACCAGGGTCACCCTTGGTGGAGAGGTTTCAGCGAATCTTCTACACTAAAACAAACTAGGAAGAAAAGCACCTGTTAATCTACTTCTGAAAAAAACTGCCCAGTGAAAACCTTACCAACAGCAGGGGAACGTTCTCTGATATAGTGCCGGAAGATAAGCCCCTTAGTTTGGAAGGCACTCAAAATACGACTGGGGAAGAGCTGCCTCCTCAAAGAAGAGTCGACCTTAATGATGTGGATGGAGTCAAGCTTCCAAGACCTTCATTTGCTCAAAATGAGAAGAAACAGCTGCAAACATTCATTAATGATCGTTAATAATTGAAACGTGGAATGTGCGACGTACGAATCTAGGAAAATTGGAAGTTGTCGAAAATGAAATAGAACACTTAAACATTGATGCCATAGGCATTAGTGAGCTGAAATGGACTGATGTTGACTCTGTTGAATCAGACAATCATATGGTCTACCAGAAATTATAGATTGCAGAGGAATGGTGTCGCATTCATTGTCAAAAAGAGTGTTTCAAAATCTATTCTGAAGTACAAAGCTGTCAGTGATAGAATAATATCCATATGCCTACAAGGAAGACCAGTTAATACGACCATTATTCAAATTTACACACCAACCACTAAGGTCAAAGCAAAGAAAATGAAGATTTTACCAACTTTTACAGTCTGAAATTGATCAAACATGCAATCAAGATGCATTGATAATTACTGGTGATTGGAATGTGAAAGTTGGAAACAAAAAAGAAGGGAAAGTAGTTGGAAAATATGGCCTTGGTGACAGAAACGACGCTGGAGATCGAATGATAAAATTTTGGAAGACCAAAGACTTCTTCATTGTAAATATCTTTTTTCAGCAACATAAACAGTAACTATACACTTGGACCTTGCCAGATGGAATACACAGGAGTCAAATTAACTACATCTGTGGAAAGAGATGTGATAGAAAAGCTCGATATCATCAGCCGGAACGAGACCGGGGGCCAACTGAAGAACAGACCATCAAATAATCATATGCAAGTTCAAGGTGAAGTTAAAGAAAATTAAAACAAGTTCACGAGAGCCAAAGTACCTTGAGTATATCCCAGCTGAATTTAGAGACCATCTGAAGAATAGGTTTGTCGAATTGAACGCTAACGACCAAAGACCAGACGAGTTGTGGGAAGACACCATACACGAAGAAAGCAAGAGGTCCTTAAAAAGACAAGAAAGAAAGACCAAAATGGATGTCAGAAGAGACTCTGAAACTTGCTCTTGAATGTAGAGTAGTTAAAACGAGTGGAAGAAATAATGAAGTAAGAAAGCTGAGCGGATTTCAAAGGGAGGCTCGAGAAAACAAAGTAAAGTATTATAATGCTACGTGCAAAGACATGGAGATAGAAAACCAAAAGGGAAGAACACCCTTGGCATTTCTCAAGCTGAGAGAACTGAAGAACAGAATCCATGCCTCGAGTTGCAATACTGAAAGACTCTATGGGGAAAATATTAAACAATGCAGGAAGCATCAAAAGAAGATGGAAGGAATACACAGAATCATTACACCAAAAAGAATTGGTCGATGTTCAATCATTTCAGGAGGTAGCATATGATCAAGAACCCATGGTACTGAAGGAAGAAGTCTAAGCTGCACTGAAGTCTTTCATAAAAAAACAAGGCTCCAGGAATAGAAAGAACAGCAATTGAGATGTTTCAACAAATGGATGCAGGGCAGCAAGTGCTCACTTGTCTATGAAAAGAAATTTGGAAGACAGCTGCCTGGCCAACCAACTGGAAGAGATCCATATTTATGCCTATTCCCAAGAAAGGTGATCCAACCAAATGCTGAAATAATCAAACTATATCACTAATATTACATGCAAGTAAAATTTCGCTGAAGATCATTCAAAAGTGGATGCAGCAGTATATTGACAGAGAACTGCCAGAAATTCAGGCCGGATTCAGAAGAGGACGTGGAGCCAGGGATATCATTGCTGGTGTCAGATGGTTCTTGGCTGAAAGCACAGAGTATTAGAAAAATGTTTGCCATGTTTTATTGACTATGCAGAGGCATTCGACTGTGTGGATTATAACAAATTTATGGATAACATTGCAAAGAATGGGAATTCCAGGACACTTAATTGCTCATGAGGAACCTGTACATAGATCAAGAGGCAATGTTCGGACAGAACAAGAGGATACAGCATGGTTTAAAGTCAGGAAGAGTGTGTGTCAAGGTTGTATAATTTCACCATACCTATTCAATCTCTGTGGTGAGCAAATACCCTGAGAAGCTGGACTACACGAAGAAGAATGGGGCATCAGGATGGGGGGAAGACTCATTAACAACCTGCGTTATGCAAATGACACAACCTTCCTTGCTGAAAGTGAAGAGGACTTGAAGTACTTGCTGACGAAGATCAAAGGGCACAGCCTTCAGTATGGGTTGCACCTCGACATAAAGAAAACAAAAATCCTCACATCTGGACTACTAAGTAACATCATGACAAATGGAGAAAAGGCTGATGTTGTCAAGTGTTTCGTTTTACTTGGATCCACAATCAACACCCATGGAAACAGCAGTCAAGAACTCAAAAGTCACATTGCATTGGGCAAATCTGCTTCAAAAGACCTCCTTAAAATGTCGAAAAGCAAAGATGTCACCTTGAAGACCAAGGTGCGCCTGACCCAAGCCATGATATTTTCAAGCACATCATATGAATGTGAAAACTGGACAATGAATAAGAAGAAGAATGGATGCCTTTGAATTGTGGTGCTGGCAAAGAATATTGACTATACCAAGGACTGCCAAAGAATGAACAAATCTGTCTTGGAAGAAGCTACACCAGAATGCTCCTTAGAAGCAAGAGTGTCAAGACTGCATCTTATATACCTTGGACACGTTGTCAGGAGAGATCAGTCCGCGGAGAAGGACATCATGCTTGGTAATGTAGAGGGGCGACGGAAAAAAGGAAGACACTCAACAAGATGGATTTACACAGTGGCTGCAACAATGGACTCAAGCATAAAAACAATTGCGGGCATGGCGCGCGACCAGGCAGTATTTCATTCTGTTGTGTGTAGTATCACTGTGAGTCAAACGATTTGACAGCACCTAACAACAACAACAGCAAATCTTTGGCTGAAGGGTGAACCTCAGGAGGGACGTCATTACTGACCTAAAAGGGTGTCTGTGTGCCATGCTCTTAGAGTTTCTCTGGTCTCTGTCATACCAGTAAGTCTGGCCTTTTTTAAAAAAATTTTATGCGACTAAGAATTTTGCTCTACATTTTTCTCCAGCTATGTCTGGGTCCCTCCATTGTGATCCCTGTCTCATTGTGGCCTTTGGATCTGTGCAGCACCACTCAGCAGGGTAGCCTTTTCCCCCAGTCCGGTCCTCCAACCCAGAAGACTTCCTCGGGACATTTTTTTTTCTTTTCTCATTTTCTTGTCTCTCTCTACCTCCCTTCCTTTCCTTCCTTTCCTTCCTCCTGGACACCTGACACCGTGTTCCCTCTCCACTCCTTCTTGACTGGCCGGGCAGCACCCCTCAGCTAGAGCTTCTTCCTTGGTATGTACTGACATGCCAGTAGGCTCCCTTGGGGTATTTTCTTTCAGTTTTTCTTGGTTTCCTGTCTCTCTATTCCTTCTTTCCTTTTCTTCCTCCCTACCACCTGGCGTTTTTTTTTTTTTTTTTGGTTTTTGTCTCTATTATCCTTCCTTTCTCTCTCCTGATCACCACGCTGTGTGTACCTTTCTCTCCCTCTTTTTTTTTTTTTTAAATTTTTATTAAGCTTCAAGTGAACATTTACCATTCCAATCAGTTTGTCACATGTAGGTTTACATACATCTTACTCCCTTCTCCCACTTGCTCTCCCCCTATTGAGTCAGCCCTTACAGTCTCTCGTTTCGTGCCAATTTTACCTTCTTCCCTCTCTCTCTATCTTCCCATCCCCCCTCCAGTCAAGAGTTGCCAACACACTCTCCTGTGTCCACCTGATTTAATTAGCTCACTCTTCATCAGTATCTCTCTCCCCCCCACTGACCAGTCCTTTTCATGCCTGATGATTTGTCTTCGGGGATGGTTCCTGTCCTGTGCCATCAGAAGTTCTGGGGAGCATTGTCTCTGGGATTCCTCTAGTCGCAATCATACCATTAGGTGTGGTCTTTTAATGAGAATTTGGGGTCTGCATCCCATTGGTCTCCTGCTCCCTCAGGAGTTGTCTGTTGTGTTCCCTGACAGGGCAGACATCGATTGTGGCTGGGCACCAACTAGTTCTTCTGGTCTCAGGATATTGTAGGTCTCTGGTTCAAGTGGCCCTTTCTGTCTCTTGGGTTCTTAGTTGTCGTGTGACCTTGGTGTTCTTCCTTTGCCTTTGCTCCCGGTGGGTTGAGACCAATTAATGTATTTTAGATGGCTGCTTGTTGGCATTTAGGACCCCAGGTGCCACAATTCAAAGTGGGATGCAGAGTGTTTTCATAATAGAATTGTTTTGCCCATTGATTTAGAAGTCCCCTCAAACCATGTTCCCCAGACCCCAGCCCCTGCTCCTCTGACCTTTGAAGCTTTCATTTTATCTCGGTAACCTCTTTACTTTTAATCCTGTCCAATTAGGCTGACCTTCCATGTTTTGAGTGTTGTCTTTCCCTTCACCCAAAGCAGTTCCCATCTACAGATTGATCAATAAAAAGCCCTCTCCCTCCCTCCCTCCCTCCCTCCCCCCTTTGTAACCACAAAAGTATGTGTTCTTTTCCGTTTTTTCTATTTCTCAAGATCTTATAATAGTGGTCTTATACAATATTTGTCCTTTTGCAACTGACTCATTTCGCTCAGCATAATGCCTTCCAGATTCCTCCATGTTATGAAGTGTTTCAGAGATTCGTCACTGTTCTTTATCGATGCGTAGTATTCCATTGTGTGAATATACCACAATTTATTTACCCATTCGTCCGTTGATGGACATCTTGTTTGCTTCCAGCTTTTTGCTATTGTAAACAGAGCTGCAATAAACATGGGTGTGCATATATCTGTTTGTGTGAAGGGTCTTGTATTTTTAGGGTATATTCCGAGGAGTGGGATTTCTGGGTTGTATGGTAGTTCTATTTCTAACTGTTTAAGATAACGCCAGATGGATTTCCAAAGTGGTTGTACCATTTTACAACCCCACCAGCAGTGTATGAGAGTTCCAGTCTCTCCGCAGCCTCTCCAACATTTATTATTTTGTGTTTTTTGAATTAATGCCAGTCTAGTTGGTGTCAGATGGAATCTCATGGTAGTTTTAATTTGCATTTCTCTAATGACTAATGATCGAGAGCATTTTCTCATGTATCTGTTGGCTGCCTGAATATCTTCCTTAGTGAAATGTGTGTTCATATCCTTTGCCCACTTCTTGATTGGGTTGTTTGTCTTTTTGTGGTTGAGTTTTGACAGAATCATGTAGATTTTAGAGATCAGGCGCTGGTCGGAGATGTCATAGCTGAATATTCTTTCCCAGTCTGTAGGTGGTCTTTTTACTCTTTTGGTGAAGTCTTTAGATGAGCATAGGTGTTTGATTTTTAGGAGCTCCCAGTTATCTGGTTTCTCGTCATCATTTTTGGCAATGTTTTGTATTCTGTTTATGCCCTGTATTAGGGCTCCTAGGGTAGATCCTATTTTTTCTTCCATGATTTTTATCGTTTTAGTCTTTATGTTTAGGTCTTTGATCCACTTGGAGTTAGTTTTTGTGCATGGTGTGAGGTATGGGTCCTGTTTCATTCTTTTGCAAATGGATATCCAGGTATGCCAGCACCATTTGTTAAAAAGACTATTATTTCCCCAATTGACTGACACTGGTCCTTTGTCAAATATCAGCTGCTCATAAATGGATGGATTTATATCTGGATTCTCAATTCTGTTCCATTGGTCTATGTGCCTGTTGTTGTACCAGTACCAGGCTGTTTTGACTACTGTAGCTACATAATAGGTTCTGAAATCAGGTAGGGTGAGGCCTCCCACTTTCTTCTTCTTTTTCAGTAATGTTTTGCTTATCCGGGGGTTCTTTCCTTTCCATATGAAATTAGTGATTTGTTTCTCTATTCCCTTAAAGTATGACATTGGTATTTGGATTGGAAGTGCGTTGAATGTATAAATGGCTTTTGGTAGAATAGACATTTTTACTATGTTAAGTCTTCCTATCCATGAGCAGGGTATGTTTTTCCATTTAAGTGTGTCCTTTTGAATTTCTTGTAGCAGAGTTTTATAGTTTTCTTTGTATAGGTCTTTTACATCCTTGGTAAGATTTATTCCTAAGTATTTTATCTTCTTGGGGGCTACTGTGAATGGTATTGATTTGGTTATTTCCTCTTCGGTGTTCTTTTTGTTGATGTAGAGGAATCCAAGTGATTTTTGTATGTTTATTTTATATCCTGAGACTCTTCCAAACTCTTCTATTAGTTTCAGTAGTTTTCTGGAGGATTTCTTAGGGTTTTCCATGTATACGATCATGTCATCTGCAAATAGTGATAGCTTTACTTCCTCCTTACCAATCTGGATACCCTTTATTTCTTTGTCTAGCCTAATTGCTCTGGCTAGGACTTCAAGTACGATGTTGAATAAGAGTGGTGATAAAGGGCATCCTTGTCTGGTTCCCGTTCTCAAGGGAAATGCTTTCAGGTTCTCTCCATTTAGAGTGATATTGGCCGTCGGCTTTGCATATATGCCCTTTATTATGTTGAGGAATTTTCCTTCAATTCCTATTTTGGTGAGAGTTTTTATCATAAATGGGTGTTGGACTTTGTCAAATGCCTTTTCTGCATCAATTGATAAGATCATGTGGTTTTTGTCTTTTGTTTTATTTATGTGATGGATTACATTAATGGTTTTTCTGATATTAAACCAGCCTTGCATACCTGGTATAAATCCCACTTGATCAGGGTGAATTATTTTTTTGATGTGTTGTTGGATTCTATTGGCTAGAATTTTATTAAGGATTTTTGCATCTATGTTCGTGAGGGATATAGGTCTAAAATTTTCTTTTTTTGTAATGTCTTTACCTGGTTTTGGTATCAGGGAGATGGTAGCTTCATAGAATGAGTTGGGTAGTATTCCGTCTTTTTCTATACTTTGAAATACCTTCAATAGTAATGGTGTTAAGTCTTCCCTGAAGGTTTGGTAGAACTCTGCAGTGAAGCCATCTGGGCCAGGACTTTTTTTTGTTGGGAGTTTTTTGATTACCGTTTCAATCTCTTTTTTTGTTATGGGACTATTAAGTTGTTCTACTTCTGAATGTGTTAGTTTAGGTAAGTAGTATTGTTCCAAGAATTTATCCATTTCTTCTAGGTTTTCAAATTTGTTAGAGTACAATTTTATGTAGTAATCTGATATGATTCTTTTGATTTCATTTGGTTCTGTTGTGATGTGGTCCTTCTCGTTTCTTATTCGGGTTATTTGTTTCCTTTCCTGTTTTTCTTTAGTCAGTCTAGCCAATGGTTTATCAATTTTGTTAATTTTTTCAAAGAACCAGCTTTTGGCTTTGTTAATTCTTTCAATTGTTTTTCTGTTCTCTAATTCATTTAGTTCAGCTCTAATTTTTATTATTTGTTTTCTTCTGGTGCCTGATGGATTCTTTTGTTGCTCACTTTCTATTTGCTCAAGTTGTAGGGACAGTTCTCTGATTTTGTCTCTTTCTTCTTTTTGTATGTGTGCATTTATCGATATAAATTGGCCTCTGAGCACTGCTTTTGCTGTGTCCCAGAGGTTTTGATAGGAAGTATTTTCATTCTCGTTGCTTTCTAAGAATTTCCTTATTCCCTCCTTGATGTCTTCTATAACCCAGTCTTTTTTCAGGAGGGTATTGTTCATTTTCCAAGTATTTGATTTCTTTTCCCTAGTTTTTCTGTTATTGATTTCTAGCTTCATTGCCTTGTGGTCTGAGAAGATGCTTTGTAATATTTCGATGTTTTGGATTCTGGAAAGATTTGTTTTATGCCCTAATATGTGGTCTATTCTAGAGAATGTTCCATGTGCGCTAGAAAAAAAAGTATATTTTGCAGCAGTTGGGTGGAGAGTTCTGTATAAGTCAATGAGGTCAAGTTGGTTGATTGTTGTAAGTAGGTCTTCCGTGTCTCTATTGAGCTTCTTACTGGATGTCCTGTCCTTCTCCGAAAGCGGTGTGTTGAAGTCTCCTACTATATATGTGGAGGTGTCTATCTCACTTTTCAATTCTGTTAAAATTTGATTTATGTATCTTGCAGCCCTGTCATTAGGTGCGTAAATATTTAATATGGTTATGTCTTCCTGATCAATTGTCCCTTTTATCATTATATAGTGTCCTTCTTTATCCTTTGTGGCGGATTTAAGTCTGAAGTCTATTTTGTCAGAAATTAATATTGCTAATCCTCTTCTTTTTTGCTTATTGTTTGCTTGATATATTTTTTTCCATCCTTTGAGTTTTAGTTTGTTTGTGTCTCTAAGTCTAAGGTGTGTCTCTTGTAGGCAGCATATAGATGGATCGTGTTTTTTTATCCAGTCCGTGACTCTCTGTCTCTTTATTGGTGCATTTAGTCCATTTACATTCAGCGTAATTATAGATAAGTAAGTTTTTAGTGCTGTCATTTTGATGCCTTTTCATGTGTGTTGTTGGCCATTTCATTTTTCCACATTTTTTTGTGCTGAGACGTTTTTCTTAGTAGCTTGTGAGATCCTCATTTTCATAATGTTTAACTTTGTGTTTATTGAGTCGTTGCGTTTTTCTTGGCTTTTTTCTTGAGTTATGGGATTGATATTCCTTTTTGTGGTTACCTTTTTATTTACCCCTATTTTTCTAAGTAAAAACCTAACTTGTATCCTTCTATTTCACCTTGTATCACTCTCCATCTGGCAGTTCAATGCCTCCTATATTTAGTCCCTCTTTTTGATTATTTTGATCGTTTATCTATTGATTTCCATGATTTCCTGTTGTGTGTATTATTTTGTTTATTTATTTATTTTTTAGAATTAGTCTTAATTTGTTTGTTTTTGTGCTTTCCCTGTTTGAGTTGCGTTGATATCAGGACGTTCTGTTTTGTGACCTTGTATTGTGCTGGTACCTGATATTATTGGTCATCCGGCCAAACAATCTCCTTTAGCATTTCTTGCAGTCTTGGTTTAGTTTTTGCAAATTCTCTAAACTTGTGTTTATCTGTAAATATCTTAATTTCTCCTTCATATTTCAGAGAGAGTTTTGCTGGATATATGATCCTTGGTTGGCAGTTTTTCTCGTTTAGTGCTCTGTATATGTCGTCCCATTCCCTTCTTGCCTGCATGGTTTCTGCTGAGTAGTCTGAACTTATTCTTATTGATTCTCCCTTGAAGGAAACCTTTCTTTTCTCCCTGGCTGCTTTTAAAATTTTCTGTTTGTCTTTGGTTTTGGCAAGTTTGATGATGATATGTCTTGGTGTTTTTCTTTTTGGATCAATCTTAAATGGGGTTCGATGAGCATCTTGGATAGATATCCTTTCTTCTTTCATGATGTCAGGGAAGTTTTGTGTCAGGAGTTCTTCAACTATTTTCTCTGTGTTTTCTGTCCCCCCTCCCTGTTTTGGGACTCCAGTTACTCGCAAGTTATCCTTCTTGATAGAGTCCCACATGATTCTTAGGGTTTCTTCATTTTTTTTAATTCTTTTATCTGATTTTTTTTCAGCTATGTTGGTGTTGTTTCCCTGGTCCTCCAGAAGTCCCAGTCTACATTCTAATTGCTCGAGTCTGCTCCTCTGACTTTCTATTGCGTTGTCAAATTCTGTAATTTTATTGTTAATCTTTTGGATTTCTACATGCTGTCTCTCTATGGATTCTTGCAACTTGTTAATTTTTCCACTATGTTCTTGAATAATCTTTTTGAGTTCTTCAACAGTTTTATCAGTGTGTTCCTTGGCTTTTTCTGCATTTATCCTAATTTCATTTGTGATATCTTTAAGCATTCTGTAAATTAGTTTTTTATATTCTGTATCTGATAATTCCAGGATTGTATCTTCATTTGGGAAAGATTTTGATTCTTTTGTTTGGGGGGTTGGAGAAGCTGTCATGGTCTGTTTCTTTATGTGGTTTGATATGGACTGCTGTCTCCGAGCCATCACTGGGAAACTAGATTTTCCAAGTAGTCAGCTGGTGCGCTGGCTCCTAGTTCTGAAAACAGTCGCTGTCTGCCCGTATTTGTTCGTTTTCCGTCTCTAAGTCTGTGCTTGTTGTTCAGAGTTCGTAGATTGTTATGTGATCGATTCCCTTGTTTTTCCGAGTCTTTGTTGCAAGAGGGATCCGCGGTAGCGTCCACCTAGTCCGCCATCTTGGCCCCCGCCTCTCTCTCCCTCTTTTTAAAATCTACTTTCTTGTCTCTTTCCCCTTCCTTCCTTTCCCTTCTCCCTCCCACCTATCTGTGTGTGCTGTATCTGTCCCTTCTTGATGGGCTGTGCCACATTCCCTGGCTAGAAAGCCACCTGCACACAGCTTCCCCAAGTCTGCACCACTCCAACAGTGGGTTCTCTCAGCACATTTTTGGGTTTTTTTTTTTTTTTTGGCTTCTGTTCGTCTCTTCTTTTTCTCTTCCTCCCCACACCCACTTTACTCCAGACATCACATCCTCTCCTCTCCCTCCTGCCTATCTGCACCTTGTGCTGAGCATTACACCCCCAAGTGGGAAAGGCACGGCCTACCAGAACCTGCCCTGCACTGCCCCCTGATCCCGCCTTCCAAGCCCTTCCCCCTCCACTGGATCTGCCCTGCTGCACTGTAGCTGAACATTTGGCCCTGCCCATTGGATAAGGTGGTGAGAAGTATCATGCCCACAGATGAACAAGCAACGAAGAACGGCCAGCTTGCCTACTCAGACATAGCCAAATAAAACAAAGAAGCAAGATGACGCAAACAAATCTACAATCACTAAACGAAGAAAATAATTACTGAATGTCCTGAAGACAGCAAACAATTTGAAAACTTAAAAAAAAATGGACAGGATGGTTCCAGTAGGTGTCCAAAATAAAACATCGGATGACTTTGCAGTAGAAGAACAGGCACTGGAAGTACCTGACAGGGAATTCAAATCTCTAATATTCAGGAATATCCAAGAGATGACGAAAAAGTAGACAAAAAAGAGAAAAAAATAGACAAAATCATGGAAAAGATTAACAAAATAATGGAAGAATTCAGGAAAATAATACAGGAACAAAATGTCAAAATAAACTCACAACTAGAAATCACACAAAAAACGGCAATTACAAATCCAAAAGATAAACAACAAAATTTCAGAAATGGACAGTCTCATAGAAGGTTTGAGGAGCAGGGTTGAAATAATGAAAGACAGGATCAGCAAAATTGAAGACAAATCCTTGGATACCACTTTGAGGAAAAATCAGAGAAAAGATGGAAGAAAAATGAAGAAGCCCTGAGAACGATGTAGGACACAAAAAGCAAAAATTTGCGAGTGACCGTAGCTCCAGAACAGGGGGAGAAAACAGAAAACACAGTGAGGATCATTGAACAATTGCTGACAGAAAACTTCCCTAATATCATGAAAGATGAAAAGCTGACCATCCAAGAAGCTCAATGAAACCCATATACGATAGACCCCAAAAGAAATTCACCAAGGCATATCATAATCACACTCGCTAAAACCAAAGACAAAGAAAGAATCCTGAGAGCAGCCCAAGAAAAATGAAAAGTCACATACAGACGGGAAGCGATAAGATTAAACTCTTATTACTTGGCAGAAGCCATGCGGGCAAGAAGGCAATGGGATGACATATATAAAACCTTGAAACAAACAAACAAACAAAAAACACCAACCAAAAACAATATATCCTGCGAAACTCTCACTCAGATATGATGGTGAAGTTGGGACATATCCAGGTAAACAGAAATTAAGGCAATATGTAAAAACCAAACCAAAGTTACAAGAGTTATTAGAGGGAGTCCTTCAGTTAGAGAACCAACAACATCAGACAACAGCCTGAATCTAGGATGCAAGACCACCTCAACCAGATACTAACCTATGTAATGAATTCTCAAGGATAAAACAAAACTAAAAAGTTTACAACAGGGAACCAGGGATGTTAATCTGTAAATGACAGCAACATCAGAGCAATAAAAGAGGGAATAAACGATGTAGGTATGGAACTTTCAAATGGCGAGGAAGTCATGGTGATACCAAATACTAAAAGACTGGTTTAAACTTAGGAAGATAAGAGTAAATTTCAAGGTAACCACAAAGAAAGTTAACAAACCTACTCATCAAAATAAAGAGGAAAAACAAAGTCTCAGTAAACACAAAATCTATAAAAACAAAATAAATTTTAAAAAACCCACACACACAAAAAAAAAAAAGAATTCAGCACAGGAGAGTAAGAGGAGCAAAGAAAACATCAGCACCACAAAAAATGCTCTACAAAATGACAGCAATAAGGCCACGGTGTTTTTAATTGCCTCATATGCATCTGAAAGCTGAACAATGAATAAGGAAGACCAAAGAAGAATTGATGCCTTTGAATTATGGATGTTGGAGAATAATACTGAATATACCATGCACTGCCAGAAGAACGAAGAAATCTGTCTTGGAGGAAGTACAGCCAGAATGCTCATCTGAAGCAAGGATGGTGAGACTATGTCTCACATACTTTGGACATGTTATCAGGAGGGATCAGTCCCTGGAGAAGGACATCATGTTGATAAAGTAGAGGGTCAGTGAAAAAGAGGAAGACTCTTGTCTTAAGCTGGATTCTCTAGAGAAGCAAAACCAGTAAGGTGTATAAAAGATTAGGTAGGTAGACAGACAGACAGACAGAAGACAGACAGACAGATAGATAGATAGATGATAGATAGAAGATAGATGATAGACAGATAGACAGACAGACAGACAGACAGACAGACAGACAGACAGACAGACAGACAGATAGGGATTTATATCAAGGAAATGGTTCATGTGGTTGTAGAGGCTGGAAAAGTCCCAAGTCCGTGGGTCAGGATAGAAGCAGACACTCTATGATTCACATAACTGCAAGGGCTGAGGAACCCAAGATCGCCAGGTCAGAGAGCAGGGCTCCTGCTCACAGGCTACAAAGATTGACGGATCCCAAGATTGGCAGGCAAGACTGCAGGTAAGCTGCTAGCTCAAGTCCTGAGAGCCAGAGGTCAGACGAACAGGAGCCAGCTGCAGGACCCTGAGCTAGCAAAAGCCCATGAGCCATGCCAGAATGTCCATTTATATCTGATGCAGGCCACGTGTCCAAGGAAACTCTTTTCCAACTGAATTGGTTCCTTACAGCAGATCCCATCATGGAGGCGATCCCATTGCATCAAATTTCATCACGGAAGTGATCACAACATCACATGACTGCCAAAACACTGAGAATCGTGCCCAGTCAAGTTGACAGCAACCTTAACCATCACAGTCCACCCTCTGTCAACTTGCCTCCGGTACACATCTCCTTAAACCATGCATAACCTCTGAATAAAGACAATTATAAAGTCATACTTGCTCCTAACATGATACAACGAACACACATGCAACCAAAAATGCACTAGCTCAGTTTACGTTGTATATTTCTTAAGAGAAGAAAACAAAAATATTTGATGGACACATACGAGGCAGCAATACTCATAACAATTACAGTTCTGGTTTCTGCAACTGGTCATGTGGTCGTAACTGGTATTTACAACTACCTTCTTTGACCACCCATTCTGTATTCCCTTTGCCCTCAGCAAGCATGTCAGCTGGTCATGGTTCTTTGCCTGGTGGGGTGACCCAAACCTTCATTCATGAAAGATCTGGGCCATTAGTAGTCATGTCAGAATTGGGTTATTGTAGTTTCCCACTGACTTTAATCACAAGGCATGGTAGTTCTAAGAGACACCCTAAGGGATCTCCTACATTCCAGACATACTCTTCTTTACCGCCATTATGTAGTGTCAATCCAATTTCCTCTTGGTAGTCAGGATCAATCGCATCAGCCAATATGGTTATTCCCTCCTTTGCCTGTTGATCCGGAGACACAAGGAGCCCAAAGTGGCCAGGTGACGTTCTTAGCTTCCAGTCCAATGGAATCAGTGACGTGTCTCCAGGTGGGAGCATTCATCCCTTAGGGATTAAGATCGCTAGACCTGCAGAGCATAAGGTCGTGGGGACAGGAAGCAAAAATTTTGTGAGTGGGTCACTAGGGGAAATAGTGAGTGGTGCCACTCCCATTTCTACCCCTTGATTCCTGGACCCATGAATTCCTGTTATAGGAGAAACAGCACCATATATTGGATGGAGGTTTAGAGCATATACAGCCTCCTGGAGAATATTGCCCCAACTCTGCAAGATACTGCCCCCTAGCTGGGGTCGTAATTGTGTCTTTCGAAGGCCATTCCATCGTTCTATCAAACCAGCTGCCTCAGGATGATGGGGAACATGGTAAGATCAGTGAATTCCATGAGCGTGAACCCATTGCCGAACCTCATTTGCTGTGAAGTGAGACCCTTGATCAGAGACAAAGCTGTGTAGGATAAAATAACGGTGGATAAGGCATTCTGTAAGTCCACGGATGGTAGTTTTTGCAGAAGAATTGCATGTAGGGAAAGGCAAATCCATATCCAGAGTAAGTGTCTATTCCAGTAAGAACAAAACGTTGCCCTTTCCATGATGGAAGTGGTCCAACGTAATTAACTTGCCCCCAGGTTGCTGGCTGATGACCTCGAGGGATGGTGCCATACTGGGGACTCCGTGTTGGCCTTAGCTGCTGGCAGATTGAAAGTACAGCAGCGCATTAGCCAAGTCAGCCTTGGTGAGTGAAAATCCATGCTGCTGAGCCCATGCGTAACCTCCATTTCTACTACCATGGCCACTTTGTTTACGAGCCCATTGAGCAATGACGGGAGTGGTTGGGGAAAGAGGATGACTGGTTTCCACAGAGCATGTCATCCTATGCACTTGACTGTTAAAATCCTCCTCTGCCGAGGTCAACCTTTGGAGACCATTCACGTGGGACACAAATATCTTCACTACTTTGGCCCATTCAGAGAGCTCTATCCACATTACCTCTTCTCCATATTTCTTTGTCTCCAATTTTCCAGTCATGTTCCGCCCAAGTCCCTGACCATCCAGACAAACCATTGGCCACAGCCCATGAATCAGTATACAATCACAAAACTGGCCATTTCTCCTTCCAAGCAAAGTGAACAACCAGGTGCTCTGCTCAGAGTTCTGCCCATTGGGAGGATTAATCTTCACAACTGTCCTTCAGGGAAGTCCCAGAGGGGCCGCAGTGCTGATGCTGTCCACTTTCAAATGGCGCCTGCCTATCTCGCAGAACCATCTGTAACCAGGCACGAGTTTTCTCTTCCTCGGTCAACTGATCATAAGGAACTCCTCATGAGACCACAGGTGCAGGCTGGGAGATGGAAGATAATGTGACAGAAGTGGAGACTATGGGCATTTGGGTCACTTCCACATGCTACTTACTTGTGCCTACAAGTCCTGCTTGGGCCCGATCTCGTATATACCACTTCCATTTAACGATGGAGTGCTGCTGTGCACGTCCAACGTTATGACTCTGTGAGTCAGACAACACCCAGTTCCTGATGGGCAGCTCAGGCCACGTGGTGACTTGGTGGCCCATGGTTAAGTGTTCGGTCTCTGCTAAGGACTAGTAACAAGCCCAAAGCTGTTTCCGAAAAGGAGAGTAGTTATCTGCAGAGGACAGCAGGGCTCCGCTCCAAACTCCTAAGGGTCCGTGCTGTGATTCACCAATACGGGCCTGCCAAAGACCTCAAACAGCATCTCTGTCTGCCACTGACATGCGAAGCACCATTGGTTCAGCCGGATCATATGGCCCAAGGGACAGAGCGGCTTGCACGGCAGCCTGAACCTGTTGTAGAGCCTTCTTTTGGTCTGGGCCCCACAGAAAACCAGCAGCTTTTTTCAAGTCACTTGATAAATAGGCTGGAGTAGCGCACCCATATGAGAAATATGTTGCCTCCAAAATCCGAAGAGGCCCACTAGGCATTGTGCTTCGTTTTTAGTTGTGTGACGAGCCAGATGCAATAACTTATCCTTCCCTGCAGAAGGCATATCTCAACACGCCCCACACCACTGGACCCCTTGAGATTTCACTGAGGTGGAAAGTGCCTGAATTTTTGTGGAATGAATGTCCCACCGTATAGCACACACATGTTTTACCAATAATTCCAAAGTCATTGATACTTCATCCTTACTAGGTCCAATCAGCATAATGTCATCAACGTAATGGACCAGTGTGACATCTTGGGGAAGGGAAAGAAAGGATCAAGGTCCCTGTGGACTAAATTATGACGTAGGGCTGGAGAGTTGATGTAGCTCTGAGGTAGGCAATTGAAGGTGTCTCGCTGGCCTTGCCAGCTGAAGGCAAACTGCTTCTGATGGTCCTTTGAAATAGGTATGGAGACAAAGGCATTATCCGGATCAACAGCTGCATACCAGGTACCGGGAGATGTATTAATTCGCTCAAGCAATGAAACCACATCTGCAACAGCAGCTGCAACTGGAGTCACCACCTGGTTAAATTTTCAGTAATCCACTGTCATTGTCCAAGATCCGTCTGTTTTTTGCACAGGCCAAATAGGTGAGTTGAACGGGGATGTGGTGGGAATCACCACCCCTGCGTCCTTCATGTCCCTGTTGGTGGCAGTGATCTCCACAATCCCTCCAGGAATGTGGTATTGCTTTTGATTTACTATTGTCCTAGGTAGGGGCAGTCCTAATGGCTTCCACTTGGCTTTTCCTACCATAATAGCCCTTACTCCATTTGTTAGGGATCCAGTGTAGGGATTCTGCCAGTTGCTGAGTGTATCTATTCCATTTATGGATTCCTGAACTGGGGAAATCACTACAGGTTGGGTTTGGGGACACACTGGACCTACTGCGAGACCGACATAAGCTAAGACTTCATTAATAACCTGGCCTCCATATGCCTCCATATGGGTCATAGTGGCATTTTGGGTCTCCTGGAATTAGTGTGAATTCAGAGCCAGTATTCAGTAATCCCCGATAATCCCCGATAAACCTGATTATTTCCTTTCCCCCAATGAACAGTCACTCTCGTAAAAGGCTGAGAGAAAGATTAACAGTATAAGTCTTTGCCAGTGTATTGGAGTCCTTCCTCAAGGGGATCCGGCCTCGCCTTCACTCAAGGGGTCATAGGTCATTAAAGTCCCACAAGCTTGTGAATTGATTGATTTAGGGGCCATGACTCTATTCTGGTGATTCCAGGTAGACTGCTGTTCACTTTACCTAGGATTCATCTGCTTGTACAGATTAAGTAAATGTTTAGTAGATTCCCCATCTATATCAGTCCTCATGACACCATGACTAAGTAGCCAATTACTGCTTTGACTCTGCTGTCCATTATGGTAACCATGTCCACCTTTTCTTTGTTTATTGAGTGGCACCATTTGGCCCCTACCACCATGGGGTTCAATCAGCTGCATTGCAGTTATGGTCTTAATTCAGTTAGGCAGTTCCCACTGTCACATCTGATTTACAGAAAGTAGCAATCACGGCAGTCTTCGAGGATGCTGGGGCTCCCTTCACAAATTTGTCCCCCACAGTTGTGGTAAAAGGTGCACCCTCTGGGCACCCCGTGTCTGGATCTGTGGGCCTAACCTGATAAATTCACTCTAACATGCCAATTTCCCTAAGTCTTTGGATACTTCCTTCTGCGGTATACCAAGGCAGGTCCCGTACTTGAACTTCATTTAGTGTAGGCCACTTCGTAACCCATGCTTCAGCCCCCGCCCCCCCCCCCGCCCCAACCAAATAAACTGCTAGATCCTTTCCCAACTTCTCGAGATGAAACACTGAATGAAGAATCTGTGCTTAGCGGGCCGATGTCAATAAACTCAGCCTGATCCATCTTTACATTCCTTGCACCATTATCCCACACCCTTAGTAGCCATTCCCACACATATTCCCCAGGTTTCTGTTTGTGTATGTTAGAAAAGCCAAGCAGTTCTTTTAGAGTGTAGTGTACCTCTTCTTGGGTCACTCTTTGTACTTCACCTTTTGGGGATCAATGGATCTTAAGTCTAGTTATAGGTCTAGAAGCCAAAGACGGTAGTGGGGCAATATTTTGAGACCATTCAGCTTGCCTTATAAAGCGTCTGCCTCAGGTGATGCCCCAGGCAATGACTCAGACAAAGGCTTTTTAGACACAGGTGGGTTAATCTCATTAGATAGGGGTGTTGCTGTTGTTAGGTGCCCTGTTATCTGTTCCGACTCCTACCGATCCTATGGACAACAGGAGGGAACACCGCCCGGTCCTGCGCCATCTTCGCAGTCGTTGTTGTGCTTGAGCCCATTGTTGCAGCCACTGTGTCAATCCATCTCATTGAAGGTCTTCCTCTCTTTCGATGACCTACTTAAACCAAGCATGATGTCCTTCTCCAGGAACTGACCCCTCCTGATAACATGTCCAAAGTATGTGAGACGAATTCTTGCCATCCTCGCTTCTAACGAGAATTCTGGTTGTACTTATTCCAAGACAAATTTCTTCATTCTTTTGGCAGTCCATGGTATGTTCAATATTCTTCACCAACACCACAGTTCAAAGGCACCGACTCTTCTTTGGTCTTCATTATTCATTGTCCAGCTTTCACATGCATAGGAGGCGATTGAGAGCTCCATGACTCGAGTCAAGCTCACCTTTGACATCTTTGTTTTTTAACACTTTAAAGGGTTCTTCTGCAGCAGACTTTCCCAATGCAATGCGTCATTTGATTTCTTGACTGCTGCTTCCATGGACGTTGACCGTGGATCCAAGTAAAATGAAATCCTTAGACAGCTTCAATTTTTTTTCTGTTTATCATGATGTTGCTTATTGGTTCAGTCGGGAGGATTTCTGCTTTCTTTATGTTGAGGTGCAATCCATACTGAAGGCTGTAGTCTTTGATCTTCATCAGTAAATGCTTCAAGTCCTCCTCACTTTCAGCAAGAAAGGTTGTGTCACCTGCCTAATACTTGATTAGGCCATGATTCCCAGTATTGTGTGATCTTCCATTTTGTCATTGTAATTTTACGTTAAAGAGGATTAGGGTGGGATTGTAACACCCTTACTAACGTCACATCTCTGATCCAATGTAAAGGGAGTTTCCCTGAAGTGTGGCCTGCACCACCTTTTATCTTACAAGAGATAAAAGGAAGGGGAAGCAGTCAGAGAATGGGGACCTCATACCACCAAGAAATAGGCACCAGAATCAGAGCACGTCCTTTGGACTCAGGGTTCCCGCACGGAGAACCTCCTAGTCCAGAGGAGGATTGACGAGGAGGAACTTCCTCCAGAGCCAACAGAGAGAGAAAGCCTTTTCTGGAGCTGGTGCCCTAATTTCAAACTTCTAGCCTACTAGACTGTGAGAGAATAAACGTCTGTTTCTTAAAGCCATCCACTTGTGGTATTTCTGTTATAGCAGCACTGGATGACTAAGACAGTTGCCAGCCCGACGACATGTCAACACTCTCCCCTCTTGACCTTGGGTTCCCCGTTACCAGCTTTCCTGTCCCCTCCTGCCTTCTCATCTTTGCCCCTGAGCTGGTGTGCCCATTTATTCCTGTTTAGTTTTATGGGTCTGTCTAATCTTTGGCTGAAGGGTGGACCTCAGGAGTGACTTCAATACTGAGTTAAAAGGGTGTTCAGGGGCCATACTCTTGGGGTTTCTCCAGTCTCTGTCAGACCAGCAAGTCTGGTGTTTTTTCTGAGTTAGAATTTTGTTCTACATTTTCCTCCAGCTCTGTCCTGGACCCTCTATTGTGATCCCTGTCAGAGCAGTCAGTGGAGGTAGCTGGGCACCATCTAGTTGTACTAGACTCAGTCTGGCAGAGGCTATGGTAGTTGTGGTCCATTAGTCCTTTGGACTAATCTTGCCCTTGTGACTTTGGTTTTCTTCATTCTCCCTTGCTCCAGACGGGGTGGGACCAGTGGAGTATCTTAGATGGCTGCTCAGAGCCCTTAAGATCCCAGACGCTACTCACCAAAGTAGGATGTGAAACATTTTCTTTACAAACTATGTTATGCCAGTTAAGCTAGGTGTCCCCTGAGACCTTGGTCCCCGGCCCTCAGCACAGTAACTTGGTCCCTCATGGAGTTTGGTTGTGTTTATGAAGCTTCCATGACCTTACCTCGATCAAGTTATGCTGACTTCCCCAGAATTGTGTAGTGTCTTACTCTTCACCAAAAAAAAAAAAGTTACCACTAATCTATTTTCTAGTGCTGCCCCCCCCACCCTTTCCCTCCCTTGTAACCATCAAAAAAGACTGTTATTTTCTGTGTGTAAACCTTTTCATGCGTTTTTGTAATAGTGGTCTCATAGAGTATTTGTCCTTTTATGATTGAGTTATTACACTCAGCATAATGCCATCCAGATTCTACTATGTTGTGAGATGTTGTGCAGATTCATCATTGTTCTTTATTGTTGCACAGTATTCCATTGTGCATGTGTACCATACTTTGTTTACCCATTCATCTGCTGATGGGCACTTAGGTTGTTTCCATCTTTTTGCTACTGTGAATAATGCTGCAATGAGCATGGGCGTGCATATGTCTATTCGTGTGATGGCTCTTACTTCTCTAGGATATATTCCTAGGAGTGGGATTGCTGGATCGTGTGGTATTTCTATTTCCAGATTTTTCAGGAAGTGCCATACTGTATTCCAAAATGGTTGTACTATTTTGCTTTCCCACCAGCAGTGCATAAGAGTTCCAAACTCCTTGCAACCTCTCCAAAATTTGTAATTTTCCTTTTTTTAATTCGTGCCAGTAACGTCAGGGTGAGATGGTATTTCATTGTAGATTTGATTTGCGTTTTTTAATGGCTAGTGACCACGAGCATTTCCTCATGTGCCTGTTAGCTGCCTGAAGGTCTTCTTTGGTTGAAGTGTCTGTTCATATCCTTTGCCCATTTTTTGTTTGAATTATTTGTCTTTTTTTTTTGTAGAGGTGCTGGATTTTCCTATAGATTTTAGAGATTAGGACTTTGTCAGATTTATAGCCAAATTTTTTTTCCCAGTCTGTAGATTCTCTTTTTACTCTTTTAGTGAAGTCTTTTGGTGAGCATAAATGCTTAATCTTTAGAAGAGCCCAGTTATCTAGTTTATCTTCTGGTGTTTGTGTATTGTCAGTTATGGTTTGTATGCTATTTGTACCTCTAGTGTTGACTCTATTTTTTCTTCTATCATCTTTACAGTTTTTGGTTTTATATTTAAGCCTTTGATCCATTTTGAATTAGTTTTTGCTTATGGTGTGAGGTATGGGTTCTGTTTCAGTTTTTTACAGATGGACATCCAGTTTTGGCAGCACCATTTGTTAAAAGGACTCTTTTTTCTCAATTTAATGGACTTTGGGCCTTTGATGAAGATCAGGTGACCATAGGTAGATGGATTTACATCTGGGTTCTCAATTCTGTTCTATTGGTCAATGTGTCTGTCATTGTACCAGTACCAGACTGTTTTGACTACTGAAGCTGCATAGTAGGTTCTGAGGTCAGGTAGTTTGAGTCCTCCTACTTTATTCTTTTTCTTCAACAGCACTTTTCCTATCCAGGGCCTCTTTCCTTTCCTTTCCATAACAAGTTACTGATTAGTTTTTCCATCTCGTTAGAGAATGCTCTTGGTATTTGGATCTGGATTGCATTGTATTTGTAGATTGCTTTGGGTAGAATTGACATTTTCACAATGTCGAGTCTGTCTATCCACGAGCATGGTATGTTTTTCCATTTATGTACATGTCGTTTGGTTTCTTGTAGTAGCATTTTGTAGTTTTCTTTGTATAGTAGGTCTTCTACATCCCTCGTTAGATTTAGGAAACCCTGGTGGCATAGTGGTTAAGAGTTTGGCTGCTAATCAAAAGATCAGCAGTTTGAAACCACCAGGCGCTCCTTGGAAACCCTATGGGGCAGTTCTACTCTGTCCTATAAGGTCACTATGAGTCAGAATCAACTCAACAGCAACAGGTGTTTTTTTTTTTTTTTAGTTAGATTTACTCCAAGTATTTTATTTTTTTTAGGGGCTATTATAAATGGTGTTGCTTTCCTGATTTCCTTTTCCTAGTTCTCTTTATTGGTGTATCCTGCTACACCGCTCAATCTCTCTGTTAGTTCTAGTAGTTTTCTTATGAAGTCCTTTGGGTTCTGTACGTATAGTATCCTATCATCCACAAATAGGGACAGTTTTGCTTCTTCCTTACTGATCTGGATGCCCTTCTTTTTCTTGCTTATTCCTGTAGCTAGGATTTCCAGCACGATGTTGAATAGGAGCAGTAAAGGGCATCCTTGTTCCACTTCTCAGGGGGAATGTTTTCAGCCTCTCTCCATTAAGAATGATGTTGGTCTACATTAACAAAAAGAACATCGAAGAGGAAATAACCAAATCAATACCATTCACAGTAGCCCCCAAGAAGATAAAATACTTAGGAATAAATCTTACCAAGGATGTAAAAGACCTATACAAAGAAAACTACAAAGCTCTACTACAAGAAATTCAAAAGGACATACTTAAGTGGAAAAACATACCTTGCTCATGGATAGGAAGACTTAACATAGTAAAAATGTCTATTCTACCAAAAGCCATCTATACATACAATGCTCTTCCGATCCAAAGTCCAATGTCATTTTTTAATGTGGTAGAGAAACAAATCACCAACTTCATATGGAAGGGAAAGAAGCCTCGGATAAGCAAAGCATTACTGAAAAAGAAGAAGAAAGTGGGAGGCCTCACTCTACCTGATTTCAGAACCTATTATATAGCCACAGTAGTCAAAACAGCCTGGTACTGGTACAGCAACAGACACATAGACCAGTGGAACAGAATTGAGAACCCAGATATAAATCCATCCACCTGTGAGCAGCTGATATTTGACAAAGGCCCAGTGTCAGTTAATTGGGGAAAAGATAGTCTTTTTAACAAATGGTGCTGGCATAACTGGGTATCCATTTGCAAAAAAATGAAACAGGACCCATACCTCACACCATGCACAAAAACTAACTCCAAGTGGATCAAAGACCTAAACATAAAGACTAAAATGATAAAGATCATGGAAGAAAAAATAGGGACAACCTTAGGAGCCCTAATACAAGGCATAAACAGAATACAAAACATTACCAAAAATGACGAAGAGAAACCAGATAACTGGGAGCTCCTAAAAATCAAACACCTATGCTCATCTAAAGACTTCACCAAAAGAGTAAAAAGACCACCTACAGACTGGGAAAGAATATTCAGCTATGACATCTCCGACCAGCGCCTGATCTCTAAAATCTATATGATTCTGTCAAAACTCAACCACAAAAAGACAAACAACCCAATCAAGAAGTGGGCCAAGGATATGAACACACACTTCACTAAAGAAGATATTCAGGCAGCTAACAGATACATGAGAAAATGCTCTCGATCATTAGCCATTAGAGAAATGCAAATTAAAACTACGATGAGATTCCATCTCACTCCAACAAGGCTGGCATTAATCCAAAAAACACAAAATAATAAATGTTGGAGAGGCTGTGGAGAGATTGGAACTCTTATACACTGCTGGTGGGAATGTCAAATGGTACAACCACTTTGGAAATCTATCTGGCGTTATCTTAAACAGTTAGAAATAGAACTACCATACAACCCAGAAATCCCACTCCTCGGAATATACCCTAGAGAAATAAGAGCCTTCACACAAACAGATATATGCACACCCATGTTTATTGCAGCACTGTTTACAATAGCAAAAAGTTGGAAGCAACCAAGGTGTCCATCAACGGATGAATGGTTAAATAAATTGTGGTATATTCACACAATGGAATACTACGCATCGATAAAGAACAGTGATGAATCTGTGAAACATTTCATAACATGGAGGAACCTGGAGGGCAGTATGCTGAGTGAAATTAGTCAGAGGCAAAAGGACAAATATTGTATAAGACCACTATTATAAGATCTAGAGAAATAGTATAAAATGAGAAGAACACATACTTTTGTGGTTACGAGGGAGGGAGGGTGGGAGAGGGTTTTTTACTGATTAGATAGTAGCTAAGAACTGCTTTAGGTGAAGGGAAGGACAGTACTCAATACATGGAAGGTCAGCTCAACTGGACTGGACCAAAAGCAAAGAAGTTTCCGGGATAAACTGAATGCTTCAAAGGTCAGCGGAGCAAGGGCAGGGGTTTGGGGACCATGGTTTAAGGGGACTTCTAAGTCAATTGGCAAAATAATTCTATTATGAAAACAGTCTGCATCCCACTTTGAAATGTGGCGTCTGGGGTCTTAAATGCCAACAAGCGGCCAACTAAGATGCATCAGTTGGTCTCAACCCACCTGGAGCAAAGGAGAATGAAGAACACCAAGGTCACACGATAACTAAGAGCCCAAGAGACAGAAAGGGCTACATGAACCAGAGACCTACATCATCCTGAGACCAGAAGAACTAGTTGGTGCCCGGCCACAATCGATGACTGCCCTGACAGGGAGCATAACAGAGAACCCCTGAAGGTGCAGGAGATCAGTGTATTGCAGACCCGAAATTCTCATAAAAAGACCAGACTTAATAGTCTGACTGAGACTAGAGGAATCCCGGCGGTCATGGTTCCCAAACCTTCTGTTGGCACAGGACAGGAACCATTCCCGAAGACAACTCATCAGACATGGAAGGGACTGGACAGTGGGTAGGAGAGAGATGCTGATGAAGAGTGAGCTACTTGTATCAGGTGGACACTTGAGACTGTGTTGGCATCTCCTGTCTGGAGGGGGGATGGGAGGGTAGAGAGGGTTGGAAGCTGGCAAAATTGTCACGAAAGGAGAGACTAGAAGGGCTGATTCATTAGGGGGAGAGCAAGTGGGAGTACGGAGTAAGGTGTATATAAACTTATATGTGACAGTCTGACTTGATTTGTAAACGTTCACTTGAAGCTCAATAAAAGTTAAAAAAAAAAAAAAAGAGAGTTCACACCATGGAGGGTATGACTCAAAGCTAAGTCAAATATAAAAACGGCTGAGGGCCTCTGTTCTCCCCTTTTCTAGAGCAGCCTTTAAAGTACTCCAGTTTTATGAGGCAATTTTAATGGAAATTAGCTGAATATGTTAAAATTATATAATTAATTAAATTCAGCCTCAATTACTTATTGATCCAAGGCTGCTACAGAACACCTGGCAACAGTGAAACACAACACAGCGGCAGGTGTTTGGACTTAGTTCATGCTTGCTAACTAATTACAGGATTTTTATTATTATTTTTTTCCTTCAAAAAAATCCTGGCAGCTCTGCATTTGGTTCAAAAATTGAAAGTTGGATCCCAGGGGCTTTAGCCACCTCTGTTTATCTTTGTTTTCAGCCTGGAAGACATTCTATCATTTGGATGTTTTGCACATATCTAATCTTAATCATTTTTTTTAATCTTCTTCATTAGAGGTTGATTTTATACTTTAACCCTCAGCATTCTGATGAAGGCAGATTTTACACAGTGGATAAGAGTACAGACTCTGGATTCAGGTTGTCAGGGTGTGAATCACAGCTGTGTGACCTTGAGCATGTTACTTAAACTTTCTGTGCCTCAGCTTCAAAATCTCTAAAATGGAGTTAGTGATAGAACTTATATTGTAATGAAACCTAAACAAGTTTGCACACAGTAAGTGCTTGCACACCAGTACTGTGTTTGTTAAAAAAAAAATAAAATACACTTTACTTCCCAGTACTTTGGTTCCCAGTATGCTTTTGTTAATAACTGATTATATGATAATTGAGACATATAATCAAAATTGTTATAAACAGGTTTATATTAGGCTTATATCCACATGTGTCTATTAAAAACAAACAATGTAACTCCTAAATAAAGACTTGGTTTTGTCTGAAAAAAAAAAAGAATGATGTTGGCTGTTCGTTTTGTATAGATGTCCTTTATTATGTTGATGAATATCCCTTCTATACCTATTTTACTGAGTTTTTTAAATCAGAAATGAATGTTGGACTTTATTAGATGCCTTTTCTGTGTCAATTGAGATGATCATGTGATTCTTTTGTTTTGTTTTCCTTTGTTTATGTGGTGGATTATGTTGATTGATTTTCTAATGTTGAGCCATCCTTGCATGCCTGGTATGAATCCCACTTGGTCATGGAGTATTATTTTTTTGATATGATGCTGAATTCTATTTGCTAGAATTTTGTTTTGAGAATATTTGCATCTATATTTATGAGAGATATTGGTCCATAATTTTCTTTTTTGTGGTGTCTTTGCCTGGTTTTGGTATCAGGGTTATACTGGCTTCATAGAACAGATTCGAAAGTATCCCCTCCTTTTCTATGTTCTGAAATAATTGAGTAGTACTGGTGCAAACTCTTCTTTGAATATTTGGTAGAATTCTCCAGTGAAGCCATCTGGGCCAGCGCTTTTTTGTTGTTGTTGAGTTTTTTTTTTTTAATTTCCTTTTTAATCTCTTGTTCTGGGTCTGTTCAGATTTTTTACCTCAGTTGGTGTTAACCTGGTGGCATAGTGCTTAAGAGCTATGACTGTTAACCAAAAGGTCGGCAGTTTGAATCCACCCAGTGCTCCTTGGAAGCTCTATGGGTCAGTTCTACTTGGTCCCATAGGGTTACTATGAGTCAAATTTGACTCGATGGAATTGGGTTTGGTTGGTTGGTTGGTTGGTTTTTATGTTAGTTTTGGTAGGTAGTGTGTTTCTAGAAATTTGTCCGTTTCCTCTAGGTTTTCAAATTTGACCGAGTAGAGTTTTTCATAGTCCTCTGTTATGATTCTTTTAATTTCAGTTGTGTCTGTTGTAATGTCCCCCGTTTCATTTCTTATTTGGGTTATTTGCATGCTCTCTTGTTTTTCTTTTGTCAGTTTCGCCAATGGTTTGTCGATTTTGTTGATCCTTTCAAAGAGCCAACTTTTGGTTTTGTTGGTCCTTTTCATTGTTTTTCTATTCTCTATTTTATTTTATTTCTGCTCTCATCTTTATTATTTTCCTTCTTTTGGTGGCTGTGGTCTTCCTCCTCTGTTCTATTTCTATTTATTGGAGTTTATAGCTAATCATTTGATTTTGTCCCTTTCTTCTTTTTTTTTAAATAATTTTTATTGTGCTTTAAGTGAAAGTTTACAAATCAAGTCAGTCTCTCTCACAAAAACCCATACACAACTTGCTACATACTCCCAATTACTTTCTCCCCCCATGAGACAGCCCACTCCCTCCTTCCACTCTCTCTTTTCCTGACCATTTTGCCAGCTTCTAAGCACCTCTACCCTTGCATCTCCCCTCCAGGCAGGACATGCCAACATTATCTCCAGTGTCCACCCAAACCAAGTAGCTCAGGCCTCACCAGCATCCCTCTGCAACCCATTGTCCAGTCCAATCCATGTCTGACGAGCTGGCTTCGGGGTTGGTTCCTGTAGTGGGCCCACACAAGGTCTGGGGGCCGTGATCAGTGGGGTCCTTCCAGTCTCAGTCAGACCATTAAGTCTGCTCTTTTTACAAGAATTTGGGGTCTGCATCCCACTGTTCTCCTGCAACCTCAGGGGTTTTCTGTTGTGTTCCCTGTCAGGGCAGTCATAGGGTGTGGCCAGACACCATCTCGTTCTGCTGGTATCAGGATGATGTGGTTTCTGGTTCATGCAGCCCTTTTTGTCTCTTAGGCTCGTTATTACCTTGTGTTCTTGGTGTTCTTCATTCTCCTTTTTTTTTTTTTTTTGGCTTTAACAAAGAGAAATTTATTCTCTCACAGTCTAATAGGCTAGAAGTCCAAATTCAGGGCATCAGCTCTAGGGGAAGGCTTCATTCTCCTTTGATTCAGGTGGGTTGAGACTCACTGATGCATCTTAGACGGCTGCTTGCTATCATTTAAGACCCCAGATGCCACTCTTCAAGGTGGGATGCAGAATGTTTTCTTAATAGATTTTATTATACCAATTGACTTAGATGTCCCCTGAAACCATGGTCCCCAAACCCCTGCCCCTGATTCGCTGACCTTCAAAACATTCAGTTTATTCAGGAAAATTCTTTGCTTTGGTTTAGTCCAATTGTGCTGACAACCACTGTGTTGAGTGTTGTCCTTCCCTTCACCCAAAGTAGTTCTTGTCTACTATCTATTTAGTAAATACCCCTCTCCAACCCTCCCTCCCTGCCCCCTCTCGTAACCACAAAAGAGTGTGTTCTTCTGAATTTAAACTATTTCTCAAGATCTTATAATAGTGGTCTTATACAACATTTGTCCTTTTGCAAATGACTAATTTCACTCAGCATAATGCCTTCCAGGTTCCTCCATGTTATGAAATGTTTCACACATTCATTGCTGTTCTTTATCGATGTGTTTTACCATCACCACCATTCCATTGTGTGAATATACCATAATTTATTTATCCATTCATCCATTGATGGGCACCTTGGTTGCTTCCAGCTTTTTGCTATTATAAGCAGTGCTGCAATAAACATGGGTGTGCGTATATCTGTTTGTGTAAAGGCTCTTATTTCTCTAGGGTATATTCCGAGGAGTGGGATTGCTGGATCGTATGGTAGTTCAATTTCTAGCTTTTTAAGGAAGCGCCAAATTGATTTCCAAAGTGGGAAATCAATTTTAGAACATATTATACAGCCACAGTAGTCAAAACAGCCTGGTATTGGTACAACAACAGACATGTAAAAATGTACCATTTTACATTCCCACCAGCAGTAGTCAAAACAGCCTGGTACTGGTACTGGTACAACAACAGACATGTAAAAATGTACCATTTTACATTCCCACCAGCAGTGTATAAGGGTTCCAATCTCTCCACAGACTCTCCGACATTTACTGTTTTGTGTTTTTTGGGTTAGTGCCAGCCTTGTTGGAGTGAGATGGAATCTCATTGTAGTTTTGATGTGCATTTCTCTAATGGCTAATGATCAAGAGCATTTCCTCATGTATCTGTTAGCCACCTGAATCTCTTCTTTCGTGAAGTAACTGCTCATACCCTTTGCCCAATTTTTAATTCAATTGTTTGTCTTTTTGTGATTGAGTTTTACCAGAATCATGTAGATTTCAGAGATCAGGCGCTGGTCGGAGATGTCATAACTGAAAATCTTTTCCCAGTCTGTAGGTGGTCTTTTTACCCTTTTGGTGAAGTCTTTAAATGAGCATATGTGTTTGATTTTTAGAAGCTCCCAGTTATCTGGTTTCTCTTTGACATTTTTGGTAATGTTTTGTATTCTGTTTATGCCTTGTATTAGGGCTCCTAAGGTTGTCCCTATTTTTTCTTCCATGATCTTTATCATTTTAGTCTTTATGTTTAGGTCTTTGATCCACTTGGAGTTAGTTTTTGTGCATGGTGTGAGGTATGGGTCCTGTTTCATTTTTTTGCAGATGGATATCCAGTTATGCCAGCACCATTTGTTAAAAAGACTATCTTTTCCTCAATTAACAGACACTGGGCCTTTGTCAAATATCAGCTGCTCATATGTGGATGGATTTACAACTGGGTTCTCAATTCTGTTCCATTAGTCTATGTGTCTGTTGTTGTACCAGTACCAGGCTGTTTTGACTACTGTGGCTGTAGAATATGTTCTAAAATCAGGCAGAGTGAGGCCGCCCACTTTCTTCTTCTTTTTCAGTAATGCTTTGCTTATCCGAGGCTTCTTTCCCTTCCACATGAAGTTGGTGATTTGTTTCTCCACCACATTAAAAAATGTCTTTGGCAAAAAGGGCCACATGAGCCAGAGACTACATCATCCTGAGACCAGAAGAACTAGATGGTGCCCAGCTACAACTGATGACTGCCCTGACAGGGAACACAACAGAGAACCCCTGAGGGAGCAGGAGAGCAGTGGGATGCAGACCCCAAATTCTCATAAGACCAGACTTAATGGTCTGACTGAGACTGGAAGGACCCCGGTGGTCATGGCCCCCAGACCTTCTGTTGGCCCGGGACAGGAACCATGCCTGAAGCCAACTCTTCAGACATGGATTGGACTGGACGATGGGTTGGAGGGGGATGCTGGTGAGGAATGAGCTTCTTGGATCAGGTGGACACTTGAGACTATGTTGGCATCTCCTGCCTGGAGGGGAGATGAGAGGGTGGAGGGGGTTAGAAGCTCATGAAAAGGACAAGAAAAGAGAGAGTGGAGGGAGAGAATAGGCTCTCATTAGGGGGAGAGTAATTGGGAGTGTGTAGCAACGTGTATATGGTTTTTTGTATGAGAGACTGACTTGATTTGTAAACTTGCACTTAAAGCACAAAAAATTATTTTAAAAAAGTCTTTGGAATTTGGATCGAAAGTGCATTGTATATATAGATGGCTTTTGGTAGAACAGACATATTTACAATGTTAAGCTTTCCTATCCATGAGCAAGGTATGTTTTTCCACTTATGTAGGTCCCTTTTAGTTTCTTGCAGTAGTACCTTGTAGTTTTCTTTGTATAGGTCTTTTACATCTTTGGTAAGATTTATTCCTTAGTATTTTATCTTCTTGGGGGCTACTGTGAATGGTATTGATTTGGTGATTTCCTCTTCGATATTCTTTTTGTTGATGTAGAGGAATCCAACTGATTTTTGTGTGTTTATCTCATAACCTGATACTCTGCTGAACTCTTCTATTAGTTTCAGTAGTTTTCTTGAGGATTCCTTAGGGTTTTCTGTGTATAAGGTCATGTCGTCTGCAAATAGAGATAATTTCACTTCTTCCTTGCCGATCCGAATGCACTTTATTTCTTTGTCTAGTCTAATTGCTCTGGCTAGGACCTCCAACACAATGTTGAATAAGAGTGGTGATAAAGGGCATCCATGTCTGGTTCCCATTCTTAGGGGAAATGCTTTCAGTCTCTCTCCATTTAGGCTGATGAAGGCTGTTGGCTTTGTATAAATGCCCTTTATTATGTTGAGGAATTTTCCATCTATTCCTATTTTGCTGAGAGTTTTTATTATGAATGGGTGTTGGACTTTGTCAAATGCCTTTTCTGCATCAATTGATAAGATCATGTGGTTTTTGTCTTCTGCTTTATTTACATGGCGGATTACATTAATTATTTTTCTAATATTGAACCAACCCTGCATACCTGATATGAAACCCACTTGGTCATGGTGGATTCTTTTTTTGATATGTTGTTGAATTCTATTGGCTAGAATTTTGTTGAGGATTTTTGCATCTATGTTCATGAGGGATATAGGTCTGTAATTTTCTTTTTTTGGGTGATGTCTTTACCAGGTTTTGGTATCAGGGATATACTGGTTTCATAGAATGAGTTAGGTAGTGGCCCATCATTTTCTATGCTTTGAAATACCTTTAGTAGTAGTGGTGTTAACTCTTCTCTGAAAGTTTGGTAGAACTCTGCAGTGACGCTGTCCGGGCCAGGGCTTCTTTTTTGGGGAGTTTTTTTGATTACCTTTTCAAACTGTTTTCTTTGTTGTTGTTGTTATGGGTCTATTTAGTTGTTCTACTTCTGATTGTGTTAGTTTAGGTAGGTAGTGTCTTTCTAGGAATTCATCCGTTTCTTCTAGGTTTTCCAATTTGAGTACAATTTTTCATAGTAATCTGATATGATTCTTTTAATTTCAGTTGGGTCTGTTGTGATATGGCCCATCTCATTTCTTATTTGGGCTATTTGTTTCCTTTCCTTTATTTCTTTAGTCAATCTGGCCAATGGTTTATCAGTTTTGTTACTTTTTTCAAAGGACAGGCTTTTGGCTTTGTTAATTCTTTCAATTGTTTTTCTCTTCTCTAATTCATTTAATTCTGCTCTAATTTTTATTATTTGCTTTCTTCTGGCACCTGACGGATTCTTTTATTGCTCTCTTTCAATTTGTTCAAGTTGTAGAGACAGTTCTCTGATTTTGGCTCTTTCTTCTTTATGTATGTGTGCATTTATCAATATAAATTGAGCTCGGAGCACTGTTTTCACTGTGTTCCAGAGGTTTTGATAGGAAGTATTTTCAGTCTCATTGAATTCTATGAATTTCCTTATTCCCTCCTTAATGTCTTTTATAACCCAGTCTTTTTTGAGCAGGGTATTGTTCAGTTTCCAAATATTTGGTTTCTTTTCCCTGGTTTTTCTGTTGTTGATTTCTACTTTTATGGCCTTATGGTCTGAGAAGATGCTTTGTAATATTTTGATGTTTTGGATTCTGCAAAGGTTTGTTTTATGATCTAATATGTGGTCTATTCTAGAGAATGTTCCATGTGCACTAGAAAAAAAAGTACACTTTGCAGCTGTTGGGTGGAGTGTTCTGTATAAATCTATGAGGTCAAGTTGGTTGATTGTAGCAATTAGATCTTCCCTGTCTCTTTTGAGCTTCTTACTGGAAGTCCTATCCTTCTCCAAAAGTGGTCTGTGGAAGTGTCCTACTATAATTGTGGAGGTGTCTAACTCGCTTTTCAATTCTGTCAAAGTTTGTTTTATGAATCTTGTACCCCTATCATTGGGTGCATAAATATTAAATATGGTTATATCTTCCTGGTCAATTGTCCCTTTAATCATGATGTAGTGTCCCTCTTTATCCTTTGTGGTGGATTTAACTTTAAAGTCTATTTTGTCAGAAATTAATATTGCCACTCCTACTCTTTTTTTGGTTGTTGTTTGCTTGATATTTTTTTCCCATCCTTTGAGTTTTAATATATTTGTGTCTCTAAGTCTAAGGTGTGTCTCTCGTAGGCAGCATATAGACGGATCGTGTTTTTTATCCAGTCTGAGGCTCTCTGTCTCTTTACTGGTGCATTTAGTCCATTTACACTCAGCATAATTATAGATTAGTATGAGTTTAGTGCTGTCATTTTGATGCCTTTTTTTGTGTGTTGTTGACAATTTCATTTTTCCACTTACTTTTTTGTGCTGAGAAGTTTTTCTTTGTAAATTTTATGTTCTTCCTTTTCATAGTAGTTGAATTTATTTTTGCTGAGTTGTTATGTTTTTCTTGGTTTTTATTTTGAAGTATGTAATTGTTAGACCTCTTTGTGTTTGCCTTAATATCTACCCCTTTTTTTCTAAGTAAAAACCTAACTTGTATTATCCTATATCACCTTGTTTTCTTCTCCATATGGAAGATCTACGCCTCCTGTATTTAATCCCTCTTTTTTGATTATTGTAATCTTTTACATAATGACATCAATGAGTCCCTGATTTGAGCATTTTTTTCTTTTCTTAAATTAGTCTTATTTTTTTGTGTGATTTCCCTATTTGAGTTGATATCAGGATGTTCTGCTCTGTGACCTTATGTTGTGTTGGTATTTGATATTATTGATTTTCTGACCAAAGAATTTCCTTTAGTTATTCTTGCAGTTTTGGTTTGGTTTTTGCAAATTTTCTAAGCTTGTGTTTATCTGTAAATGTTTTAATTTCACCTTCATATTTGAGAGAGGGTTTTGCTGGATATATGATTCTTGGTTGGCAGTTTTTCTCCTTCAGTGCTCTATATATGTCATCCCATTGCCTTATTGCCTGCATGGTTTCTGCCGAGTAGTCCAAACTTATTGATTCTCCTTTGTAGGTGACTTTTCTTTTATCTTGGCTGCTGTTAAAATTTTCTCCTTATCTTTGGTTTTGGCAGGATGGATGATAATATGCCTTGGTGATTTTCTTTTTGGATCAATCTCGTATGCTGTTCAATGAGCATCTTGGGTAGATATCCTTTCACCTTTCACGATGCCAGCGAAGTTTTCTGCCAACAGATCTTCAACTATTCTCTCTGTATTTTCTGTTATCCCTCCGTGTTCTGGAACTGCAATCACATGCAAGTTATTCTTCTTGATAGAGTCCCACATGATTCTTAGGGTTTCTTCATTTTTTTTAAATGGTTTTATCTGATTTTTCTTCAACTACATTGGTGTCAATTGCCTTATCCTCCAGCTCCCCCATTCTGCATTCCAATTCCTCAATTCTGCTCCTCTGATTTCCTATTGAATTGTCTAATTCTGTAATTTTACTGTTAATCTTTTGAATTTCTGAATGCTGTCTCTCTATGGATTCTTCCAGCTTATTAATTTTTCCACTATGTTCTTGAATAATCTTTTTGACTTCTTCAACTTTTTATCAGTGTGTTCCTTGGCTTTTTCTGTAGATTGCCTTATTTCATTTCTGAGGTCATCCCTGATGTCTTGAATCATTCTGTATATTAGTTTTTTATATTCTACATTTGGCAATTCCAGGATTGTATCTTCATTTGGGAAAGACTTTGATTCTTCAATTTGGGGGTTTGTAGAAGCAATCATAGTCTGCTTTTTTATGTGATTTGATATCGACTGCTGTCTCCAAGCCATCTACATAAGATATTGTTATCATTTATTTTATATTTGCTCACCGAGTCTTATCTTCTTGTTTTGTTTTGTTTCAATATACCCAGATGGGCTACTAGGTTGCACTGTCTTGATTGTTGTAGCCTTTGAATCGCTTATGTCCTTTTATGAGCTGGTTTGAGCTGTTACCAAATATATAAGCCTTAGAGTTCATTCACTCTTCAAGAATAGAATCAGCTTAGGTGTCCTGATTTTGGGTCACCAGGTGTGTGGTGTAGGCTGTCACGTATTAACTTAGAGGAGTAGCGGTGATAGTTGTATACACCAGATTCTAGTAGTGGCAGTGGGTCACGCTCCAAGGATGGCAGGATGCTGACAGCCTTCCCCCAAGTGTCAGTGAGGTAGGTATCTCTCTATTCCTAGAGCACTTTGGTGGGTGGGCTCTGCAGCTGCACCTTAGGCACCCAATGCTTGTACCTCTAAAGATTTGTAGGCTTCACTATCCTCAGACCCCTTTAGCAGGTGGCGAGGTGGTTTGGGTGGAGCCTTAGCCCTCAGTTCCCTGCTGTGGATCAGTGAGGGCTCTGCTTAATAGGTAGAGAGGTATCAGACCTCCAGAACTTGTCTTTTCACTGTTCCGCTTAAACACGTACAGTCAGATCTCTATCAGAATTGCCTTTGCCTTATAATAGCCACCTTGTTCCCTGTAGGGATGAAAACCAAAGACTGTGGATCTTTTATGCTTGGCTGGAGCTGGTTCTGTATTTTTATTCCAGTTTAGGGAAGTCAGGGAAGGATCCCCGCCCCCCCCCCGGGTTTTTAATTGCTGCTTCTCTCAGGCCAGGAGGATGGGTTAAGAAAAAAAAAACCACAGAGCACTTCACTCCCTGTCCCAGGAAATTCCAATGTTAATGAAGCCGCCTGGGGCACGGAGGGGAGGGATCAGACAGATAGGAGAGACTAGCGCACAATACAGACAAAGTTACTTATCTTGCTTGGTGATGACTGTTTTATCTGAGATCCCAGAGGGACGTGTAGCCTGTGTGTGCTGGCTGGGTCAAGACTGCCCCTGAGGGTCAGGCCTGTGTCCCGTGCTTGTGCCGTCTCATGAAGCCGTGATCAGCTCCTCAGCTCCTAGTACAAAGCCCAGCGCCAAGGTTTTCTGGCTGGGATACTGCTGCACGCCAGGCTCCAAAACCAGTCGCTGCTTCCCCTGTCAGCCTTGTCATTGTGCAGCCTGTGTGCACTGGCTGGGTTTCCTCTGAGGTTACTTCAAGGGGCTAGAGTGCATCCCATGCTGGTGCCGTCTCAGGAAGCCGTGATCAGCTCCTCCGCGCTTAATCCAAAGCCAGGCACCAAGGTTTTCTGACTGAGACTCTGGCTCCAGGCTCCAAAAACAGTCACTGCTTTCCCGTGGTTGCTTGTTCTCTTGTCAGCCGCATCAGAGTGCAGCCTGCTTGCACTGGCTTCCTACTGAGGTTACTCCAGGTGGTTTGGGGTTAGGACTGTGTCCCGTGCTTGCCCTGCCTCAGTAAGCCGCAATCAGCCCCACCACTCACACCAGAAACCACAAGCGCTCAAGGCTGTGGCGCGGGACGCCAGATCCAGAAGCAGTTGCTGCTTCAGGGCACGGCTTTTCGCTCCCCTGTCACTCAGGTCAACTCCTTAGTTCTGTGTTTGATGGTCAGGGTTCGTAGATTGTCATGTATGTGATCCATTCACTTGTTTTTCCAAGTCCTTGTAGCAAAAGGTATCTGCAGTAGCTTCTATCTAGCCAGCCATCTTGGCCCCGCCCTCCTTTTGTTTTATTTCAGTGGCGGATTACTTTAATTGTTTTTCTAATGTTGAACCATCCTTGCATAAAAAACCCCAAAAAACCCAGGGGCAGTTCTACTCTGTCCTATAGGGTCGCTATGATATGAGTCATCCTTGCATATAAAAAAAAATTTTTTTTTATACTCTTTTTTTTTTTTAAATAAATCCCACTTGGTCTTGGTGGATTCTTTTTTTGATATGTTGTTGAATTCTATTGGCTAGAATTTTGTTGAGGATTTTTGCATCTATGTTCATGAGGGATATAGGTCTGTAATTTTCTTTTTTTGTGATGTCTTTACCTGGTTTTGGTATCAAGGATACGGTGGCTTCATAGAATGAGTTAGGTAGTGTTCCGTCATTTTCTATGCTTTGAAATACCTTTAGTAGTAGTGGTATTAACTCTTGCTGAAAGTTTGGTAGAACTCTGCAGTGAAGCCGTCCGGGCCAGAGCTTTTTTTTGTTGGGAGTTTTTTGATTAACATTTCAATCTCTTTTTTTGTTATGGGTCTATTTAGTTGTTCTACTTCTGATTGTGTTAGTTTAGGTAGGTAGTGTTTTTCTAGGAATTCATCCATTTCTTGTAGGTTTGCAAATTTGTTAGAGTACAATTTTTCATAATAATCTGATATGATTCTTTTAATTTCAGTTGGGTCTGTTGTGATGTGGCCCTTCTCGTTTCTTATTCAGGTTATTTGTTTCTTTTCCTGTATTTCTTTAGTCAGTCTAGCCAATGGTTTATCAATTTTGTTAATTTTTTCAAAGAACCAGCTTTTGGCCTTGTTAACTCTTTCAATTGTTTTTCTGTTCTCCAATTCATTTAATTCTGCTCTAATATTTATTATTTGTTTTCTTCTGGTGCCTGATGGATTCTTTTGTTGCTCACTTTCTATTTGTTCAAGTTGTAGGGACAGTTCTCTGATTTTGGCTCTTTCTTCTTTTTGTATGTGTGCATTTATCGATATAAATTGGCCTCTGAGCACTGCTTTTGCTGTGTCCCAGAGGTTTTGATAGGAAGTATCCTCATTCTCGTTGCATGCGATGAATTTTCTTATTCCCTCCTTAATGTCTTCTATAACCCAGTCTTTTTTCAGGAGGGTATTGTTCAGTTTCCAAGTATTTGATTTCTTTTCCCTAATTTTTCTGTTATTGATTTCCTCTTTTATGACCTTATGGTCTGAGAAGATGCTTTGTAGTATTTCGATGTTTTGGATTCTGCAAAGGTTTGTTTTATGACCTAATATGTGGTCTATTCTAGAGAATGTTCCATGTGTGCTAGAAAAAAAAGTATACTTTGCAGCAGTTGGGTGGAGTGTTCTGTATAAGTCAATGAGGTCAAGTTGGTTGATTGTTGTAATTAGGTCTTCTGTGTCTCTATTGAGCTTCTTACTGGATGTCCTGTCCTTCTCTGAAAGTGGGGTGTTGAAGAGCCCTACTATAATTGTGGAGGTGTCTATCTCACTTTTCAGTTCTGTTAAAGTTTGTTTTATGTATCTTGCAGCCCTGTCATTGGGTGCATAAATATTAAATATGGTTATATCTTCCTGGTCAATTGTCCCTTTAATCATTATGTAGTGTCCTTCTTTATCCTTTGTGGTGGATTTAACTTTAAAGTCTATTTTGTCAGAAATTAATATTGCTACTCCTCTTCTTTTTTGCTTATTGTTTGCTTGATATATTTTTTTCCATCCTTTGAGTTTTAGTTTGTTTGTGTCTCTAAGTCTAAGGTGTGTCTCTTGTAGGCAGCATATAGATGGATCGTGTTTTTTATCCAGTCCGAGACTCTCTGTCTCTTTATTGGTGCATTTAGTCCATTTACATTCAGCGTAATTATAAATAAGTATGTATTTAGTGCTGTCATCTTGATGCCTTTGTGTGTGTGTTGTTGACAATTTCATTTTTCCACTTACTTTTGTGCTGAGATGTTTTTCTTTGTAAATTGTGTGTTCCTCATTTGCATACTATGTGACTTTATGTTTGCTGAGTCATTATGTTTTTGTTGGTATTTATTTTGAGTTACGGAGTTGTTATACCTCTTTGTGGTTACCTTAATATTTACCCCTATTTTTCTAAGTAAAAACCTAACTTGTATTGTCCTATATTGCCTTGCATCCCTCTTCATATGGCAGTTCTATGCCACCTGTATTTAGTCCCTCTTTTTGATTCTTGTGATCTTTTACATATTGACTTCAATGATTCCCTGTTTTGAGCATTTTTTTCATTTTAAAATTAATCATAAGTTGTTTTTGTGAATTCCCTATTTGAGTTGGTATCAGGATGTTCTGTTCTGTGACCTTGTGTTGTGCTGGTATCTGATATTATTGGTTTTCTGACCAAACAATTTCCTTTAGTATTTCTTGTAGCTTTGGTTTGGTTTTTGCAAATTCTCTAAGCTTCTGTTTATCTGTAAATATCTTAATTTCGCCTTCATATTTGAGAGAGAGTTTTGCTGGATATATGATCCTTGGCTGGCAGTTTTTCTCCTCCAGTGCTCTATATATGTCATCCCATTGCCTTCTTGCCTGCATGGTTTCTGCTGAGTAGTCTGAACTTATTCTTATTGATTCCCCTTTGCAGGAGACCTTTCTTTTATCCCTGGCTGCTTTTAAAATTTTCTGTTTATCTTTGGTTTTGGCAAGTTTGATGATAATATGCCTTGGTGATTTTCTTTTTGGATCAATCTTAAATGGGGTTCAATGAGCATCTTGGATAGATATCCTTTCGTCTTTCATGATGTCAGGGAAGTTTTCTGCCAACAGATCTTCAACTATTCTCTCTGTGTTTTCTGCTATCCCTCCCTGTTCTGGAACTCCACTCACATGCAAGTTATTCTTCTTGATAGAGTCCCACATGCTTCTTAGGTTTTCTTCATTTTTTTTTAATTCTTTTATCCGATTTTTTTCCAGCTGTATTGGTGTCAATTCCCTGGTCCTCCAGATTTCCCACTCTGAACTCCAATTGCTCGAGTCTGCTCCTCTGACTTCCTATTGCATTGTCTAATTCTGTAATTTTATTGTTAATCTTTTGGATTTCTGCATGCTGTCTCTCTATGGATTCTTGCAACTTATTAATTTTTCCACTATGTTCTTGAAAAATCTTTTTGAGTTCTTCAATTGTTTATCAGTGTGTTCCTTGGCTTTTTCTGTAGATTGCCTTATTTCATTTCTGAGGTCATCCCTGATGTCTTGAAGCATTCTGTAAATTAGTTTTTTATATTCTATATCTGGCAATTCCAGGATTGTATCTTCATTTGGGAAAGATTTTGATTCTTTAATTTGGGGAGTTGTAGAAGCAATCATGGTCTGCTTCTTTACATGGTTTGATATTCACTGCTGTCTCTGAGCCATCACTAAGATATTGTAGTGATTTATTCTATATTTGCTCACTGAGTCTTATCTTGTTTTGTTTTCTTTCAATATACGTAGATGGGCTACTAGATTGTGCTGTCTTGATTGTTGTAGCCCTTGAATCACTTATGTCCTATTACCAGCTGGTTTGGGCTGTTACCAGATATATAAGCCTAAGAGTCCATTCACTATTCTTGAGTAGAATCTGATTTTGTGTCACCAAGTGTGTGGTGCAGACTGTCACCTATCCACCTAGAGAAGTAGTGGTGATAGTTGTGTGCACCAGATTCTAGTAAAGGCAGGGGTTCACACTCTAGGGGGGGCAGGATACTGACAGGCTTCTCTCAAGTGCCAGTGAGGTAGGTATGTCTCTATTCCAAAAGCACTTTGGTGGGTGGGCTCTGCAGCTGTACCTTAGGCCCCCAATGCAAGTACCTCTACAGAGTGGTAGGTGTCACCCTCCTTAGACCCGTAAGGCAGGACGCTAGGTGGTTTTGGGGGAGCTTCAACCCTCAGTTCCCTGTTGTGGGTCAGTGAGGGCTCTGTTGAATATGCAGAGATATCAGACCTGGGAAACTTGTCTTTCCAGTAATCCGCTAAAACAGTTACAGTCAGATCCCTATCAGAAATGCCTTTGCATTATAATAGCCACCTTGTTCCCTGTAGGGATGAAAGCCCAAGACCGTGGTTCACATATGCTTGGCTGGAGCTGGTTCTGTGTTTTTAGTCCAATTAGGGAATGATTTTTGGTCCCTGGGTTTTTTGTAGCTGCTTCTCTCAGGCCAGGAGAATGGGTTAGGAAAAGACCAAAAAGAAAGAAAAACCGCAGTGCAGTTCACTCTCTGGCTCAGGAAATTCCAATGTTAATGAAGCCACCTGGGAAGGGGAGGGAAGGGTTCAGATAAATAGGAGAGAGTAGCACCCGGGAATATAGACAAAAATTTTTTTTAATACTTATCTTGCTTGGGATGACTGTTTTATCTGAGATTCCCGAGGGGTGTGTCGTCGACTGCGTGCGCTGGCTGGGTAGAGATTGCCCCCGAGGGTCAGGCCCGTGTCCCGTGCTTGCGCTGTCTCAGAAGCTGCGGTTAGCTCCTCCCCTCCCAGTCCAAAGCCCAGCGCCAAGGTTCCCCGGCTGAGACACCGCACTCCTGGCTCTAAAACCAGTCGCTGCCTCCCGGTGACTTCTCCTCCTGTCAGCCACATTGCTGCGCTGCCTGCGTGCACTGGCTGGGCTTCCCCCGAGGTCAGTTCAGGGGTCTAGGGCTGCGCCCCATGTTTGCGCCATCTCAGGATGCCGTGCTCAGCTTCCCTGCGCCCAGTCGAAAGCCCTGTGCCAAGGTTTCCTGACTGGGACGCTGGCTCCAGGCTCCGAAAACAGTCGCTGCTTCCCCAGGGTTGTTTGTTCTCAGTCTCTGTCACTCAGATCAACTCTTTAGATCTGTGTTTGATGGTCAGGGTTCATAGATTGTCATGTATGTGATCGTTTCACTTGTTTTTCCAAGTCTTTGTTGCAAGAGGGATCCGAGGGAGCTTCTACCTAGTCAGCTGTCTTGGCCCCGCCTCTCCAATGACATTTTTTAGTGTGATGGAGAAAAAAATCACCAACTTCATATGGAGGAGAAAGAAGCCCTGGATAAGTAAAGCATTACTGAAAAAGAAGAAGAAAGTGGGAGGCCTCACTCTACCTGATTTTAGAACATATTATACAGCCACAGTAGTCAAAACAGCCTGGTACTGGTACAACAACAGACACATAGACCAATGGAACAGAATTGAGAACCCAGATATAAATCCATCCACCTGTGAGCAGCTGATATTTGACAAAGGCCCAGTGTCAGTTAATTGGGGAAAAGATAGTCTTTTTAACAAATGGTGCTGGCATAACTGGGTATCCATTTGCAAAAAAATGAAACAGGACCCATACCTCACACCATGCACAAAAACTAACTCCAAGTGGATCAAAGACCTAAACATAGACTAAAACAATAAAGATCATAGAAGAAAAAATAGGGACAACCTTAGGAGCCCTAATACAAGGCATAAACAGAATACAAAACATTACCAAAAATGACTAAGAGAAACCAGACAACTGGGAGCTCTTAAAAATCAAACAACTGTGCTCATCCAAAGACTTCACCAAAAGAGTAAAAAGACCATCTACAGACTGGGAAAGAATTTTCAGCTATGACATCTCCACCAGCGCCTGATCTCTAAAATCTATATGATTCTGTTAAAACTCAACCACAAAAAGACAAACAATCCAATCAAGAAGTGGGCAAAGGATATGAACACGCACTTCACTAAAGAAGATATTCAGGCAGCTAACAAATACATGAGAAAACGCTCTCAATCATTAGCCATTAGAGAAATGCAAATTAAAACTACGATGAGATTCCATCTCACTCCAACAAGGCTGGCATTAATCCAAAAAACACAAAATAATTAATGTTGGAGAGGCTGTGGAGAGATTGGAACTCTTATACACTGCTGGTGGGAATGTCAAATGGTACAACCACTTTGGAAATCTATCTGGCATTTTCTTAAACAGTTAGAAATAGAACTACCATACAACCCAGAAATCCCACTCCTCGGAATATACCCTAGAGAAATAAGAGCTTTTACACGAACAGATATATGCACACCCATGTTTATTGCAGCTCTGTTTACATTAGCAAAAAGCTGGAAGCAACCAAGGTGTCCATCAACGGATGAATGGTTAAATAAATTATGGTATATTCACACAATGGAATACTACGCATCGATAAAGAACAGTGACGAATCTGTGAAATATTTCATAACATAGGAACCTGGAAGGCATTATGCTGAGTGAAATTAGTCAGATGCAAAAGGACAAATATTGTATAAGACCACTATTATAAGATCTTGAGAAATAGTATAAACTGAGAAGAACACATTCTTTTGTGGTTACGAGGGGGGAGGGAGGGTGGGAGAGGGTTTTTTACTGATTAAGTAGTGGATAAGAACTGCTTTAGGTGAAGGGAAGGACAATACTCAATACATGGAGGGTCAGCTCAACTGGACCGGACCAAAAGCAAAGAAGTTTCCAGGATAAAATGAATGCTTCAAAGGTCAGCGAAGCAAGGGCGGGGGTTTGGGGACTATGCTTAAGGGGACTTCTAAGTCATCCGGCAAAATAATTTTATTATGAAAACATTCTGCATCCCACTTTGAAATGTGGCATCTGGGGTCTTAAATGCTAACAAGCGGCCATCTAAGATGCATCAATTGGTCTCAACCCACCTGGATCAAAGGAGAATGAAGAACACCAAGGTCACACGATAACTAAGAGCCCAAGAGACAGGAAGGGCCACATGAACCAGAGTCTTACATCATCCTGAGACCAGAAGAATTAGATGGTGCTCAGCCACAACCGATGACTGCCCTGACAGGGAGCACAACAGAGAACCCCTGAGGGAGCAGGAGAGCCATGGGATGCAGACCCCAAATGCTTGCAAATAGACCAGACTTAATGGTCTGACTGAGACTGGAAGGACCCTGGTGGTCATGGCCCCCAGACCTTCTGTTGGCCCAGGACAGGAACCATTACGGAAGCCAACTCTTCAGACATGGCTTGGACTGGACGATGGGTTGGAGAGGGATGCTGGTAAGGAGTGAGTTTCTTGGATTAGGTGGACACTTGAGACTATGTTGGCATCTCCTACCTGGAGGGGAGATGAGAGGGTGGAGGGGGTTAGAAGCTGGCGAAATGGACACGAAAAGAGAGAGTGGAAGGAGAGAATAGGCTGTCTCATTAGGGGGAGAGTAATTGGGACTGTGTAGCAAGGGTGTATATGGTTTTTTGTGTGAGAGACTGACTTGATTTGTAAACTCTCACTTAAAGCACAATAAAAATTTAAAAAAAGAGATTAACAAAGTTAACTAGTAAAGATGCGAAAGAGAGATGCCAAGCCACATGAAGATTGCCCAGGAGCAGAAGCTCAAAAAGACAAAGACCTTCCCCCATAGCTGACAGAGAAAGTCTTCCCCTAGAGCAGGTGCCCTGGATTCAGACTTCTAACCTCCAAAACTAAGAAAATAAATTTCTGTTTGTTAAAGCCATCCACTTGTGGTATTTTTGTCATAGCAGCACTAGATAACTAAGACAGCATTTGGTACGGAGAAGTGGGGGTGCTGCTCTAACAAATATCTACTATACGGAAGTGGTTTTGGAAGGGGGTAATGGATGGAGGCTGGAAGAGTTTTAAGGTGCCTGATAGTAAAGTAAAAGCCGAGATTGCCTTGAAGAGCCTGTTGGTAGAATTATGGAAATCAAAAGCATTTCTGGTGAGGGCTTAGAAGGCAGTGAGGAGAATCATAAAGTCTCTATTGTCTTAGAGAATACATATGGTGCCAGCAACAGAAAGGTGCTAGAAATGTGGACCTTAGAGGTGCTTCTCGTAAGGTTTTAACAGGAAATGATGAACACATGATTGAACACTGGAGGAAGGATGATGCTTTTTATGCAGTGGCAAAGAACTTGTTTAAATTATATTCAAAAGGTTGGTGGAAGGTAAAACTTGTAAGTGATGAACTTGGGTAGTTAGCTGAGAAGATTTCTAAGCAAGGTCTTAAAGGGGCCACATGGTTTCTCCTTGCCACTTATAGTAAAATTCGAGAAGAAAGAGATGGATTTAAAAATGAACTGTGCAAAATGAAAACAGAACTTAAAGATTTAGAAAATTCTGTTGTACAAACTAAGGACACATGTCCTAGAATATTCACCAAGGACATGGCTACACGATCTTTTGTTAAAGAGATTCAGCCTGTGGCTGATGGACCTAACCAACTACCACAGCAGAAAACCCATCAGCTTAGACTGAAGGGGACAGAGAAAGAATGAAAGGAAAGAATGCCTTTTGCCTCTTGGAATTCTATAGGCAGGAAACAGGCCAAAGGATCTATATTTGTTGTCCTCCAAGGAAAGAAAAAGATCATTCATGGAACAGCTCAGAGATTAGCAGAACTGTTGGAAGGAGCACTGGAAGCAGCGTGTTCTTGTTTTCAAAAGGGGGGCCGTGGTCTCCTGGATCCCAAAGGGTGGGGCCACAGCCTCCTAGGTTTCAAAGAGAAAGATCTTCACCAACTTGGTTCTGGAGTGTGGGGCTGCCATTCACGAGTGCCAGGGGGATGGGCTGCTGCCCAAAGCTGAGGGGGTGGGGCTGCTGTGCCCAAGGAGCAGAAGAACGGCATCTGCGGGGGGCCAAGGGAGTGGGATCTTCACTCAGATGGACTGGGAAAACGGGATCACCCAGAGCCAAGGGAGCAGAGTTGCCATCTCAGTTGGCCTAGAGGACAGGGCTGAAGCCCAGGGCTGAGGAACCTCCACCCAGAATCCAGACAGCACGGCCAACACCCAGAGTCTGGAAGGCAGGACCGTTGCCCAGATGGTCCCAGAAAACAGAGGATTAGTTTCAAGGCTTGAGAGCTAATGTAATGTGTTTTGCAGGGTTTTGGACTTTCTTCGTGCCTGTTATCCCTTCTTTCCCCCGAATTTCTCCCATTTGTAATGGAAATGTCCACTTTGTGCCCGTTCCACCATTGTGCTTTGGAAACAGATAATTTGTAGTCTAGATTTCACAGGTTTACAGATGAAGAGGAATTTTGCCCCAAGATGGAATATGCCTAAAGTCTCACCCATATTTGATTTAGATAATTCAGAAGATGAGATTTTGGACGTGGAGTTGATTTAAGACTTTGGGGATGATGTAATGGGGTGACTGTGTTTTGCATGTGGGAGGGACATAAATTTTGGGGGGGCCAAAGGATGGAATGTTATGGATTAAACTGTGTCCCCAAAAATATGTGTTGTAAATCCTAACCTCTATGCCTGTGGTCATAATCCCATTTGGGAATGGGTTGTCTTTGTTAATTAGATGAGATTAGTGTAGGGTGTATCTTGAGTCAATCTCTTTTGAGATATAAAAGAGATTAAATGCAAGTTTTTTTTTTTTTTTAGCAAGTAGAGATAGGGGAAGAGAGATGACAAGCCACATGAAGATCGCCCAGGAGCAGAAGCTCAAAGAAACAAGGACTTTCCCTCAGAGCCAACAGAGAGAGAAAGTCTTCCCCTAGAGCTGGCGCCCTGGTTTCAAACTTCCAGCCTCCTAAACAGTGAGAAAATAAGTTTCTGTTTGTTAAAGCCATTTACTTGTAGTATTTCTGTTATAGATAGCAGAACTAGATAACTAAAACAGAAGTTAACACTCATACAACACCCTATCTGGCTTGCACGAAAGACAGATAACTCTTGGAAAGTGACAGTGTGTTATTACATGCTTAATCAGATGCTGACACCAACTGAAGTTGCTGTTAGTATGCAACCGCTATGCAGATATTAATCTGGAAAATGCATTTTCCTCTGTACCAGTTAGCAAAGAATGCTGACAATCAGAAGCAGTTTTCTCTCATCATGCTGTCCTCTGCTGAGAAGTATTCTCTCCTTATTAATTTTAAGATTTTTATCAAAACTAACTCACATACAGCAAAGTATACATTTCATACATATGCAGTTCAATGAATTTTGACAAAATCAAGATACCCATGTAAATAGCACACAGATCAAGAAAGAGAAGATAATCAGAACCCTGAAGCACCCACTATTACCCTGCCAGTCATTACCTCCTCCCAAGGGAAACCACTATCCTGGCTTATAACACCATAGATTAGCTGTTGCCTGTTTTTTATTTATGGAAATGGAATCATTCAGTAAGTACTCCTTTGTGTTTGGCTTCCTTAACTCAACACTATGTCTGGTAGATTCACTCATGCTGTCACATATGGCAGTAGTTCTTTCATTCTCATTCTTGCACAGTGTTCAATTTTATGAATGTAACACGATTTATTTACCCATTCTACAAGTCATAAATATTTGAACTGTGTTCCTGTGTTCTATTATTATTGGTTCTGACTACTACGAATAGTCTTCTTTATGTTCATTAGCTATGCTGCATAGAAAATTACCTAAATCTAGCAGTTAAAACAACAAACATTTGTTGTTTCTGGGGGTCAGGAATCTAGAAGTAGTCTAGCTAGCAGGTTCTTGCTCAAGCTCTCTCATGGGGTTGCAGTCCAATTGTTGACAAGGACTACAATCATCTCAAGGTTTGGCTGGGGCTGGAAGACCCACTTACAAAATAGCTCACTCATGTGGCTGTTGGCTGGAGGTCTCAGTTTCTCTCCACCTGGAACTCATCTCATGACATGGCAGCTGGCTTCCCCCCAAACAAGTGAACCAAGAGAAAGAGCCTGAAGTTGTAATTCCCTTTATTACCTGGTTTCCAAATTTTCACTGTCACTTCTGCCATATGCAGATCCATTAGAAGCGAATCATCACTAAGTCCGGCCCACTCTCAAAGAGCGGTAAATTAAGCCCCATTTCTTGAATGGAGAAGTATCAAAGAAATTTGTAGACATATTTTAAAACCATCATAGTATGTTTCTTATTGAACATATGTATGTCTTCCTGTTGAGTACATATTTGGTTTTAGTAGCTACTAACAATTTTTCCAAAGTAGTTGTGCAATTTATACTCCTACCAGTAGTTTATGATATTTCCCCTTGCTCTGTGGCCTCACTGACATAAGATATTGTCTCATTTTTCCATTTGAGCTACTCTGGTGGGATACCATTCTTTTGAAGTAAAATTGCTGGGTTGCTACTGAACCATGGGACACTAAGTGACCACATGACCTAGGTGCTATAGTGATCTGGATATTTATCTAATCCTCCAGGTCATAAAGTTTGTTCTTAACATCAACATTCCACCTTCAGCTGAAGTGGTAGATAAGAGATTAGGCTCAAACAGGTTCTGAAGGCACCAGTAAGTTGCACGAGCAGGTGCTTCATCCTTTCTACTACTGATATGATGCCATTTCTTCCTCAACCCACATCTACAGCCTGGTGGAGAGTTCCTTATAATCATTTTACAGAAGAGAAAATATTTTCAAAGTGGGTTTATAGGCGAATTGGCATGATATACTGATACCTGCTTCAAGTGCTTTGTTGCAGCATTACATCCTGTTATGGATTGAATTGTGTTCCCGAACAGTGTGTGTTGTAAATCCTAACCCCTATACCTGTGGTTGTGAGGATTTTTGCTTTCATTATGTTGAGGTGTAATCCATACTGAAGGCTGTAGTCTTTGAACTCCATCAGTAAGCACTTCAAGTCCCCTTCACTTTCAGCAACAAAGGTTGTGTCACCTGCATGTTGCAACAGGCTCAAACATAGCAACTATTATGAGGATGGTGCAGGACAGGGCAGTGTTTCGTTTTGTTGTACATAGGGTCACTATGAGTCAGAATCTACTTGATGGCACTAACAACAACAGCAATATACCTGTGATTATAATCCCATTTGGGAATGGGTTTTCTTTGTTATGTTAATAAGGAAGTATTAGTGTAGGCTGTGTTTTAAATCAATCTCTTTTGAGATATAAAAGGGGCAGATTGAGCAAGTGACAAAGCAAGTAAGCAGAGATGAGGGGAAGATAGATGCCATGCCACATGATCACCAAGGAATAGAAGCAGAAAAGAGACAAGGACTTTCCCTCACAGCCAAAAGAGAGAGAAAGCCTTCCCTACAGTAAAACCAAAAAACCAAACCCACTGCCGTCAAGTCAATTCTGACTCATAGCAACCCTATAGGACAGAACAGAACTGCCCCATAGAGTTTCCAAGGAGCACCTGGCGGATTTGAACTGCTGACCTTTTGGATAGCAGCCATAGCACTTAATCATTATGCCACCAGGGTTCCCTAGAGTAGGCACCCTGAATTTGGACTTCTAGCCTCCTAAACTGTGAGGAAATAAATTTCTGTTTGTTAAAGCCATCTACTTGTGGTTTTTCTGTCATAGCAGCACTGGATAACTGAGACACATGCCCATTCAAAAGTGAACCTGAAACACAGTGGCAAAAGGCAATTCTCTCTTTGGGCACAACTTCTACAAGTGCATCTTATTGTTTATTTTGTCTGGAAGGGCATGGCTAGAAATGTAGATCTGCTCAGGTTAATGGGTTGGGGAGGGGGCGTACAGTAGTTAAAGTTAGATGGTCAGGACTTAGAAGGAAGAAGACTAGAGGATTGATAGCAAGGGGTTCTGGGGAAGAGGTATGTAAGTGCACTTCCCAGATTGAGCACAGAGTGTGAGGAAACATGCATCCTTCATGAATGTTCACCAAGGTTTAGCCACTGCAGAGGACACATTCAACGATCAGATGAATAAGATTACCTGCCCTGTGTATGTCAGTCAACTTATTTCCCCAGTGTTCTGATCACCTTCTATTCATCCAGTTGATGAAGGAGGGATCCCCCACCCGAAATAATATGAGACTGGCAAACACACACCATCTGACACTGGGCAGATGAGATTGACAGCAGTGTTTTAGTCACCTGTACTCACAGCCCAGGGGAGGAGAACACTGGATGCCATGCGGAGCCGTACAAGAGTTGCACTCAGTAGCAGTGAACCAGCAGGGACTGTGGAAGGCAGGCTTTGTAGTACCAAAAGGATGGAGTGACCCCTGATTTCCACAGGAGGATATGATTGGTTTCTCTGAATAATTTCGTAGGCTGGCAAGAAGGTGAAACTTATTAGGTCGAAGACCAGATGGGGCACATTTGGTTTGGCTGATGGAAATAGAACTAGCCAGGTGGGCAGCCTTTCCCACTGAGTGGCATTCATATCCAGTGAGAGCAAGGTAACACACTGTTAGGTCTTTCTGGGGCCCTGTGAGGCTCAAAGATGTCAAGTCAGCACTTAAAATTTTACATCTTATGATACACCCAATTACCCCGATTTTTGCTCAATGGGCTCATAATAAAAGTGGTGATGGTGACAGAAATTTCCCTGATATCACAAAAGATGAGAAGATATCTATCCAAGATGCTCATTGAACCCCACAAAAGGTAGATCCTAAAAGAAAGTCACCAACACATATTATAATCAAACTTGCCAAAACCAAAGATAGAGAATTTTAATAGAGGCTAGGGATAAACGAAAAGTCACCTGCAAAGTAGAGTCTATATGACCAAGCTCCGACTACTCAGCAGAAACCATGCAGGCAAGAAGGCAATGGGATGACATATATAAAGCCTTGAAGGAAAAAAATTGCCAGTCAAGAATCAGGTATCCAACAAAACCGTCTCTCAAATACGAAGGCAAAATTAGGACATTTCCAGATAAACAGAAGTTTAGGGAATTTGGGAACACCAAATCAAAATTATAAGAAATACTAAAGGGAGTCCTCCAGTTAGAAAATCAAAACATCAGATAACAAGACCAAAACACAGGACAGAGCAACCATATATCAACCCAGACAGGGAAACCACAAAAATAAATCAAAGCTAAAATGCTCAAAACAGGGAAACAGAAACATCATTATGTAAAAGACGACACCATTAAAACAAAAAAGAGGGACTAAAAAATGTAGTCATAGATCTATCATATGGACATAAAGTCCAAAAAGAAGAAAGGGCCAAAATCAAAGAATTATCCCTACAACTGGAAGAAATAGAAAGAAAGCAGCAAAAGGAGACCTTGGCAATGAGAAGAAAGCAAATAATAAAAAATAGAGCAGAATTAAATGAAATAGAGAACAGAAAAACAATTGGAAGAGTTAACAAGACCAAAAGCTGGTTCTTTGAAGAGATCAACAAAATCAATAAACCATTGGCGAAACTGACAAAAGAAAAACAGGAGAGGAAGCAAATGACCCGAATAAGAAATGAGATAGGCCACATCACAACAGACACAACTGAAATTAAAAGAATCATAACAGAATACTATGAAAAACTGTACTCTAACAAATTTGAAAACCTAGAGGAAATGGACAAGTTTCTGGAAACACACTACCTACCAAAACTGCCACAAACAGAAGTAGAACAACTAAATAAACCTATAACAAAAGAAGAGATTGAAAAGGTAATTAAAAACTCCCCACCCCCCAAAAAAGCCCTGGCCCTGATGGCTTCACTGGAGAATTCTACCAAACTTTCAGAGAAGAGTTAACACAGCTACTACCAAATGTATTTCAGAGCACAGAAAAGGATGGAATGCTCCCAAACTCATTCTATGAAGCCAGCATAACACTGATACCAAAACCAAGTAAAAAAAAAAAAAAAGACACCACAAAAAAAAAGAAAATTACAGACCAATATCCCTCATGAACTTAGGCACAAAAATCCTCGACAAAATTCTAGCCAAGAGAATTCCACAACATATCGAAAAACTAATTCACCATGACCAAGTGGGATTCATACCAAGTATGCGGGGATGGTTTAAAATTAGAAAAACAATCAATGTAATCCATCACATAAATAATAAAACAAAAGACAAGAACCACATGATCTCATCAATTGATGCAGAAAAGGCATTTGACAAAGTCCAACACCCATTCGTGATAAAAACTCTCAGCAAAATAGGAATAGAAGGAAAATTCCTCAACATAATAAAGGGCATTTATACAAACCTAACAGCCAACAGCATCCTAAACGGAGAGAGTTTGAAAGCACTTCTCTTGAGAACGGGAACCAGACAAGGATATCCTTTATCACCACTCTTATTCAACACTATGCTGGTCCTAGCCAGAGCAATTAGGCTAGAAAAATAAATAAGGGGCATCAGATCGGTAAGGAAGAAGTAAAAGTATCTCTACTTCCAGAAGATATGATCTTATACACAGAAAATCCTAAAGAATCCACAAGAAAACTACTGGAACTAATAGAAGAGTTTCAGCAAAATATCAGGATACAAGATAAACATACAAAAATCAGTTGGATTCCTCTATACCAAAAAAGAGAATGTCGAAGAGGAAATAACCAAATCAATACCATTTACAATAGCCCCCAAGGAGATAAAACACTTAGGAATAAATCTAACCAGAAATGTAAAAGACCACAAAGAAGGCTACAACACACTACTGCAAGGAACCAAAAAAGACCCACATAAGTGGAAAAACATACCTTGCTCATGGATAGGAAGACTCAACATTGTGAAAATGTCTATTCTACTCAAAGGGATCTACAGATACAATGAAATTCCGATCCAAATTCCAATGGCATTTTTTAATGACGTGGAGAAACAAATCACCAACTTCATATGGAAAGGGAAGAGGCCCAGGATAGTAAAGCGTTACTTAAAAAGAAGAACAAAGAGGGAGGCATCAAACTACCTGATTTTAAAACCTATTACACCACCATGGTAGGCAAAACATACTGGTACTGGTACAACAGATAAATAAGACCAATGGAACAGAATTGAGAATCCAGAAGTAAATTCATCCACCTATGAGCAGCTGATATTTGACAAAGGCGCAAAGTCCATTAATTGGGAAAAAGACAGTCTCTTTAACAAATGGTGATGGCATAACTGGATATATACCCGCAAAAAAAAAAAAAGAAAGACCCATACCTCACACCATGCACAAAAACTAACTCAAAATGGATCAAAGACCTAAACATAAAATCTAAGACGATAAAGATCATGGAATTAAAAATAGGGACAAAGCTAGGAGCCCTAATACATGGCATAAATAGTATAAAAAACATTCCTAACACTGTAGAAGAGAAACTAGATAACTGGGAGCTCCTAAAAATCAAACAACTATGCTCATCCAAAGAATTCACCAAAAGAGTGAAAAGATTACCCACAGACTGGGAAAAAGTTCTTAGTTATGACATTTCCAATCAGCATCTGATCTCTAAATTCTACATGATACTGCAAAAACTCAACAACAGACAAATAACCCAATTAAAAAATGGGCAAAGGATATGAACAGGCACTTCACCAAAGAAGAGGTTCAAGTGGCTAACAGATGCATGAGGAAATTTTCACGATCATTAGACATGAGAGAAATGCAAATCAAAACAACAATGAGATACCATCTCATCCCAACGAGGCTAGCATTAATCAAAAAAACCCACAAAATAATAAATGTTGGAGAAATTGTGGAGAGACTGGAACACTTATACACTGCTGGTGGGAATGTCAAATGGTACAACCACTTTGGAAATTGATTTGGCACTTCCTTAAAAAGCTAGAAATAGAAGTACCATACAATCCAGCAATCCCGCTCCTTGGAATATATCCTAGGGAAATAAGAGCCCTCACATGAATAGATACATGCACACTCATGTTCGTTGCCGAACTGTTCACAATAGCAAAAAAATGGAAATAACCAAGGTGCCCATCAATGGATGAATGGATAAACAAATTATGGTATACTCACACAATGGAATGCTACGCAACGATAAAGAACAACGATGAATCTGTGTGTCATGGATTGAATTATGTCCCCCCCAAAAATGTGTGTATCAACTTCGTTAGGCAGTGATTCCCATTATTGTGTGGTTTTCCTCCACTTTGTGATTGTAATTTCATGTTAAAAGGATTAGGGTGGGATTGTAACACTGCCCTTACTCTCCTCCCTCATCCAATGTAAAGGGAGTTCCCCTGGAGTGTGGCCTGCACCACCTTTTACCTCTTAATAGTTAAAAGGAAAGAGAAGCAAGCAGAGAGTTGGGGACCTCATACCACTGAAAAAGCAGCACCGGGAGCAGAGCTCATCATTGGACTGGGGAGTCCCTGCGCCTGAGAAGCTCCTTGACTAGGGGAAGATTGAGGACAAGGACCTTCCTCCAGAGACGACAGAGAGAGAAAGCCTTCCCCTGGAGCCGATGCCCTGAATTTGGACTTTTAGCCTACTTTACTGTGAGGAAATAAACTTTTCTTAATTAAAGTCATCCACTTGTGGTATTTCTGTTATAGCAGCACTGGATGACTAACACACCGTGAAACATCTCATAACATGGATGAATCTCAAAAGCATTATGCTGAGTAAAATTAGTCAGTCGAAAAAGGACAAATATTGTATGAGACCACTATTATAAGAACTTAAAAAAGTTTGAACACAGAAGAAAACATTCTTTGATGGTTACGAGGGTGGGGAGGGAAGGAGAGGGATATTCACTAACTAGATAGTGGATGAGAATAATTTTAGGTGAAGGGAAGGACAACACACAATACAGATGAAGTCAGCAAAACTGGACTAAACCAAAAGCTAAGAACTTTCCTGAATACAACCAAACACTTCAAGGGACAGAGTAGTAGGGGCCGGGGTTTGGAGACCATGGTTTCAGGGGACATCTAGGTCAATTGGCATAACAAAGTTTATTAAGAAAACATTCTGCATCCCACTTTGGCGAGTGGCGTCTGGGGTCTTAAAAGAGAGCAAGCTGCCTTCTAAGATTCATCAGTTGATCTCAACCCACCTGGAGCAAAGGAGAATGAAGAACACCAAAGACCCAAGGAAAATATGAGCCCAGGAGACAGAAAGGGCCACATAAACCAGAGACTCCATCAGCCTGAGTCCAGAACAATTAGATGGTCCCGGGCTACCACCAATGACTGCCCTGACAGGGAACACAACAGAGAACCCCTGATGGAGCAGGAGAAAAGTGGGATGCAGAGCTCAAATTCCAGTAAAAAAAAAGACCAGACTTAATGGTCTGATGAGACTGAAGGGACCCCAGAGGACATGGCCCCTGGACTCTCTGTTAGCCCAGAACTGAAATCATTCCCGAAGCCAAATCTTCTGACAAAGATTAGACTGGACAATAAGACATAAAATGGTACTGATAAGGGGCGTGCTTCTTAGCTCAAATAGACACATGAGACTATGTGGCAAGCTCCTGTCTGGAGGTGAGATGGGAAGGCACAGGGGGACAGGAGCTAGTTGAATGGACATGGAAAATACAGGGTGGAGAGGAGGAGTGTGCTGTCACATTGTAGGGATAGCAACTAGGGTCACATAACAATGTGTGTATAAGTTTTTCTATGAGAAATAGACTTGAATTGTGAACTTTCACTTAAAGCATAATAAAAAAAGAAAAAAGGATCGATAGTTGAAAAACAGGTCCTTGGTGATAGAACTGATGCCAGAGCTAGCATGATAGAATTTTGCAAGATGAATGACTTATTCATTGCAAATACATTTTTTTCAACAACATAAATGATGATTATACTCTTGGACTTCACCGGATGGAAAACCCAGGAATCAAACCAACTATATCTGTGGACAGAAATGATGGAAAAGCTGAATATCATCAGTCAGAACACAGCCAGGGGCCAACTCAGGAACAGACTGTGAATTGCTCATATTCAAGTTCAAGTGGAAGCTGAAGAAAATTAAAACAAGTCCACAATAGCCAAAGTACGACCTTGAGTATATCCCACCTGAATTTAGAGATCATCTCAAGAATAAATTTGATGCACTGAACCCTAATGACCAAAGACCAGATGAGTTGTGTGATGACATCAAGGACATCATACATGAAGAAAACAAAAGGTCATTAAAAAGACAGGAAAGAAAGCAAAGACCAGAGCAGACGTCAGAAGAGACTCTGAAACCTGCTCTTGAACATAGAGCAGTTAAAGCAAATGGAAGAAAGAGCTGAACAGAAGATTTCAAAGGGCAGCTGGAGAAGACAAAGTAAAATATTATAACGAAATGTGCAAAGACCTGGAGTTAGAAACCCAAAAGGGAAGAACACATTCAGCATTTCTCAAGCTGGAAGAACAGAAGAAAAAATTCAAGCCTCGAGTTTCAATTTTGAAGGATTCTATATATATATATGGTCAATATATTCAATGACACAGGTACCATCAAAAGAAGATGGAAGGAATAGACAGAGTCACTGTACCAAAAAGAATTGGCCGATGTTCAACCATTTCAGGAGGTAGCATACTATCAAAAACCAATGGTATTGAAGGGAAAAGTCCAAGCTGCACTGAAGGCATTGGCAAAAAACAAGGTTCCAGGAACTGATGGAACACCAACTGAGATGTTTCAACAAAGGAATGCAGCGCTGGAGGTGCTCATTCATCTATACTAAGAAAATTGGAAGACAGCTACCTGGCCAATTGACTGAAAAGATCCATATTTAGATGGTACTGTAGGAGGAAATCCAAGCTGCACTAAAGGCACTGGCAAAAAACAAGGCTCCAGAAATTGACTGAAAACCAATTGAGATGTTTCGAAGAAGAGACACAGCGCTGCAAGTGCTAAGTCGTCTATGCCAAGAAATTTGAAAGACAGCTACCTGGCTAACCACTGGAAGAGGTCCATATTTGTACCCATTCCAGAGAAAGGTGATCCAACAGAATGTGGCAATTATTAAACAATAATATCACACGCATAGACGAGTGAGCACCTCCGGCGCTGCATCTGTTTGTTGAAACATCTCAATTGATGTTCCATCAATTCCTGGAGTCTAGTTTTTTGCCAATGGCTTCAGAGCAGCTTGGACTTCTTCAGTACCAATGGTTCCTGATCATATGCCACCTCTTGTAAATGGTTGAACATCAACTAATTCTTTTCGGTATAATAACTCTGTGTATTCCTTCCATCTTCTTTTGATGCTTCCTGCATCGTTTAATATGTTCCCCATAGAATCCTTCACTATTGCAACTCGAGGCTTAATTTTTTCTTCAGTTCTTTCAGCTTGAGAAACGCCGAGCATGTTCTTTCTTTTTGGTTTTCCATCTCCAGCTCTTTGCACATGTCACTATAATACTTTACTTTCTCTTCTCGAGCCGCCCCTTGAAATCTTCAGTTCAGTTCTTTTACTTCATCATTTCTTCCTTTTGCTTTGGCAGCTCGAGTTTCGAGAGCAAGTTTCAGAGTCTCCTCTGACATTCGTCTTGGTCTTTTCTTTCTTTCCTGTCTTTTCAATGACCTCTTGCTTTTTCATGTATGATGTCCTTGATGTCATTCCACAACTCGTCAAGGTCATATTTTCGCTCTCATGGACTTTCCCTGATTTCCATCAGTTTCAGCTTGACCTTGCATATGAGCAACTGATGGTCTGTTCCACAGTCGGCCCCTGGCCTTGTTCTGACTGATGATATTGAGCTTTTCCATCGTCTCTTTCCACAGATGTTGTCAATTTGATTTCTGTGTGTTCCATCTGGCGAGGTCCATGTGTATAGTTGCCGTTTATGTTGGTGAAAGAAGGTATTTGCAATGAAGAAGTCGTTGGTCTTGCAAAATTCTATCATTCCATCTCTGGCATTCTTTCTATCACCAAGGCAATATTTTCCAACTACTGATCCTTCTTCTTTGTCTCTAACTTTTGCATTCCAATCACCAGTAATTATCAATGAATCTTGATTGCATGTTTGATCAATTTCAGACTGCAGCAGCTGATAAAAATCTTCTATTTCTTCATCTTTGGCCCTAGCGGCTGGTGTATAAATTTGAATAATAGTCGTATTAACTGGTCTTCTTTGTAAGCATATGGGTATTATCCTATCACTGCCAGCTTTGTACTTCAGGATAGATCCTGAAATGTTCTTTTTTTTTTTTTTAATATCCAATTTATTAATCTATCTCATAAATCCATTAAACAATTAACATTCCAGACTAAATGGTCAATATTTCTGTATCTACACATGATGTATGTATTAGAGCAATCTTATGATTTTAAGAAAATAATTTTTCCCAAACATCTTAGTGTTGCTTGCAAGCTGAAATTAAGTTCGGTTTATTTCATTAAAATCACCACTGTAACACATTGGATTTTTCTTAAATACATTAACAAATCCCCAGTGCCGTTGAGTCAATTCCAACTCATAAAAACCCTTTAAAACCTGACAAAACACACAGTAATTGTCATGACTAGGGAAAATTACATAAAATTGATTTAAAAATTGCTAATATGGTGGATTTAAGATTTTTTTCCATCATCTTCCATTACTTTTGATATTTTTATTTTATTCATTCTTGGAGTTTCTATTTCGGTCTCAGCTTAGGGTTGCAATAATCACACAGACCATGCTCCACCTCCCAAAAAAGATTTCAGACTAGCCAAAGTTGCAGATTTTGGGTTATCAGCTGATTGATTCTTAATGGGGATACCAGACCTAGCAATTCACACGTGCACAAATTATTATTTTTTTTTAGGTTATGTGCTTTTTTTCTCTAAATTTTATGTATTTTGTTGTTGTTTAGAATATACACAGCAAAACATACACCAACTCAACTCTTTCTACCCGTACAATTCAGTGACATTGGTTACATTCTTTGAGTTGGATAACCATTCTCGCCCTCTTTTCTGAGTTGTTCCTCCTCCATTAACATAAACTCCATGCCCCCTAAGCTTCTTAACTAACCTTTTGTGTTGCTGTTGTCAATTTGATCCCGTATAGATAGTTCTTAAAGGAGCATAATGCTCAAAGCAGACATTTTTTACTAGTTAAGCTAAACTATTGTTTGGTTTTAAGAAGATTTCAGGGGATATTTTTGATTTAGAGTTTAAAGATTATCTCAGGACAGTAGTTTCAGGGATTCATCCAGCCTACATGGCTCCAGAAAGTCTAGAGTCCCTGGGAATTTCAAATTCTGTTCTGCATTTCCCCCCTTTTTATCAGGATTCTTCTATAGAATCTTTGACCAAAATGTACAATTAGTCTTTAGGTTGAGCTCTTTTTTTTTTTTAATAACTTTTATTGAGCTTCAAGTGAACGTTTACAGATCAAGTCAGACTGTCACATATAAGTTTATATACACCTTACTCCGTACTCCCACTTGCTCTCCCCCTAATGAGTCAGCCCTTCTAGTCTCTCCTTTCGTGACAATTTTGCCAGCTTCCAACTCTCTCTTTCTTCCCATCCCCCCTTCAGACAGGAGACGCCAACACAGTCTCAAGTGTCCACCTGATATAATTAGCTCACTCTTCATCAGCATCTCTCTCCTACCCACTGTCCAGTCCCTTTCATGTCTGATGAGTTGTCTTCGGGAATGGTTCCTGTCCTGTGCCAACAGAAGGTTTGGGGGCCATGACCGCCGGGATTCCTCTAGTCTCAGTCAGACCATTAAGTCTGGTCTTTTTATGAGAATTTGGGGTCTGCATCCCACTGATCTCCTGCTCCCTCAGGGGTTCTCTGTTGTGCTCCCTGTCAGGGCAGTCATCGATTGTGGCCGGGCACCAACTAGTTCTTCTGGTCTCAGGATGATGTAGGTCTCTGGTTCATGTGGCCCTTTCTGTCTCTTGGGCTCTTAGTTATCGTGTGACCTTGGTGTTCTTCATTCTCCTTTGCTCCAGGTGGGTTGAGACCAACTGATGCATCTTAGTTGGCCGCTTGTTAGCATTTAAGACCCCAGACGCCACATTTCAAAGTGGGATGCAGACTGTTTTCATAATAGAATTATTTTGCCAATTGACTTAGAAGTCCCCTTAAACCATGGTCCCCAAACCCCCGCCATTGCTCCACTGACCTTTGAAGCATTCAGTTTATCCTGGAAACTTCTTTGCTTTTGGTCCAGTCCAGTTGAGCTGACCTTCCGTGTATTGAGTATTGTCCTTCCCTTCACCTAAAGCAGTTCTTAAAAAAAGCAGTTCTTAGCTACTAATTAATCAGTAAAAAACCCTCTCCCACCCTCCCTCCCTCCCCCCCTCGTAACCACAAAAGAATGTGTTCTTCTCAGTTTATACTATTTCTCTAGATCTTATAATAGTGGTCTTATACAATATTTGTCCTTTTGCCTCTAATTTCGCTCAGCATAATGCCTTCCAGGTTCCTCCATGTTATGAAATGTTTCACAGATTCGTCACTGTTCTTTATCGATGCGTAGTATTCCATTGTGTGAATATACCACGATTTATTTAACCATTCATCCATTGATGGACACCTTGGTTGCTTCCAGCTTTTTGCTATTGTAAACAGAGCTGCAATAAACATGGGTGTGCATGTATCTGTTTGTGTGAAGGCTCTTATTTCTGTAGGGTATATTCCGAGGAGTGGGATTTCTGGGTTGTATGGTAGTTCTATTTCTAACTGTTTAAGAAAATGCCAGATAGATTTCCAAAGTGATTCTACCATTTTACATTCCCACCAGCAGTGTATAAGAGTTCCAATCGCTCTGCAGCCTCTCCAACATTTATTATTTTGTGTTTTTTGGATTAATGCCAGCCTTGTTGGAGTGAGATGGAATCTCATCGTAGTTTTAATTTGCATTTCTCTAATGGCTAATGATCGAGAGCATTTTCTCATGTATCTGTTAGCCGCCTGAATACCTTCTTCAGTGAAGTGCGTGTTCATATCCTTTGCCCACTTCTTGATTGGGTTGTTTGTCTTTTTGTGGTTGAGTTTTGACAGAATCCTATAGATTTTAGAGATCAGGCGCTGGTCGGAGATGTCATAGCTGAAAATTCTTTCCCAGTCTGTAGGTGGTCTTTTTACTCTTTTGGTGAAGTCTTTAGATGAGCATAGGTGTTTGATTTTTAGGAGCTCCCAGTTATCTGGTTTCTCTTCGTCATTTTTGGTAATGTTCTGTATTCTGTTTATGCCTTGTATTAGGGCTCCTAAGGTTGTTCCTATTTTTTCTTCCACGATCTTTATCGTTTTAGTCTTTATGTTTGGGTCTTTGATCCACTTGGAGTTAGTTTTTGTGCATGGTGTGAGGTATGGGTCCTGTTTCATTCTTTTGCAAATGGATACCCAGTTATGCCAGCACCATTTGTTAAAAAGACTATCTTTTCCCCAATTAACTGACACTGGGCCTCTGTCAAATATCAGCTGCTCTTATGTGGATGGATTTATATCTGGATTCTCAATTCTGTTCCACTGGTCTATGTGTCTGTTGTTGTACCAGTACCAGGCTGTTTTGAATACTGTGGCTATAAAATAGCTTCTGAAATCAGGTAGAGTGAGGCCTCCCGCTTTCTTCTTCTTTTTCAGTAATGCTTTGCTTATCCGAGGCTTCTTTCCCTTCCATATGAAGTTGGTGATTTGTTTCTCCATCACCTTAAAAAACGTCATTGGAATTTGGATCGGAAGTGCATTGTATGTATAGATGGCTTTTGGTAGAATACACATTTTTACTATGTTAAGTCTTCCTATCCATGAGCAAGGTATGTTTTTCCACTTAAGTATGTCCTTTTGAATTTCTTGTAGTAGAGCTTTGTAGTTTTCTTTGTATAGGTCTTTTACATCCTTGGTAAGATTTATTCCCAAGTATTTTATCTTCTTGGGGGCTGCTGTGAATGGTATTGATTTGGTTATTTCCTCTTCGATGTTCTTTTTGTTGATGTAGAGGAATCCAAGGGATTTTTGTATGTTTACCTTATAACCTGAGACTCTGCCAAACTCTTCTATTAGTTTCAGTAGTTTTCTGGAGGATTCCTTGAGGTTTTCTGCGTATAAGATCATGTCATCTGCAAATAGAGATAATTTTACTTCCTCTTTGCCAATCCGGATGCCCTTTATTTCTTTGTCTAGCCTAATTGCTCTGGCTAGGACTTCTAGCACAATGTTGAATAAAAGCAGTGATAAAGGGCATCCTTGTCTGGTTCCCGTTCTCAAGGGAAATGCTTTCAGGCTCTCTCCATTTAGAGTGATGTTGGCTGTTGGCTTTGCATAGATGCCCTTTATTATGTTGAGGAATTTTCTTTCAATTCCTATTTTGGTGAGAGTTTTTATCATAAATGGGTGTTGGACTTTGTCAAATGCCTTTTCTGCATCAATTGATAAGATCATGTGGTTTTTGTCTTTTGTTTTATTTATGTGATGGATTACATTAATGGTTTTTCTGATATTAAACCAGCCTTGCATACCTGGTATAAATCCCACTTGGTCGTGGTGAATTATTTTTTTGATTTGTTGTTGAATTCTATTGGCTAGAATTTTGTTGAGGATTTTTGCATCTCTGTTCATGAGGGATATAGGTCTGTAATTTTCTTTTTTTGTGATGTCTTTACCTGGTTTTGGTATCAGGGAGATGGTGGCTTCATAGAATGAGTTGGGTAGTATTCCGTCATTTTCTATGCTTTGAAATACCTTTAGTAGTAGTGGTGTTATCTCTTCTCTGAAAGTTTCGTAAAACTCTGCAGTATAGCCATCTGGGCCAGGGCTTTTTTTTGTTGGGAGTTTTTTGATTACCGTTTCAATCTCTTTTTTTGTTATGGGTCTATTTAGTTGTTCTACTTCTGATTGTGTTAGTTCAGGTAGGTAGTGTTTTTCTAGGAATTCATCCATTTCTTCTAGGTTTGCAAATTTCTTAGAGTACAATTTTTCGTAATAATCTGAAATGATTCTTTTAATTTCAGTTGGGTCTGTTGTGATATGGCCCATCTCGTTTCTTATTCGGGTTATTTGTTTCCTTTCCTGTATTCCTTTAGTCAGTCTAGCCAATGGTTTATCAATTTTGTTAATTTTTTCAAAGAACCAGCTTTTGGCTTTGTTAATTCTTTCAATTGTTTTTCTGTTCTCTAATTCATTTAGTTCAGCTCTAATTTTTATTATTTGTTTTCTTCTGGTGCCTGATGGATTCTTTTGTTGCTCACTTGCTATTTGTTCAAGTTGTAGGGACAGTTCTCTGATTTTGGCTCTTTCTTCTTTTTGTATGTGTGCATTTATTGATATAAATTGGCCTCTGAGCACTGCTTTTGCTGTGTCCCAGAGGTTTTGATAGGAAGTATCCTCATTCTCGTTGCATGCGATGAATTTCCTTATTCCCTCCTTGATGTCTTCTATAACCCAGTCTTTTTTCAGGAGGGTATTGTTCAGTTTCCAAGTATTTGATTTCTTTTCCCTAGTTTTTCTGTTATTGATTTCTAGTTTTATTGCCTTGTGGTCTGAGAAGATGCTTTGTAATATTTCGATGTTTTGGATTCTGCAAAGGTTTGTCTTATGACCTAATATGTGGTCTATTCTAGAGAATGTTCTATGTGCGCTAGAAAAAAAGTATACTTTGCAGCCGTTGGGTGGAGAGATCTGTATAAGTCAATGAGGTCAAGTTGGTTGATTGTTGTAATTAGGTCTTCCGTGTCTCTATTGAGCTTCTTACTGGATGTCCTATCCTTCTCCGAAAGTGGTGTGTTGAAGTCTCCTACTATAATTGTGGAGGTGTCTATCTCACTTTTCAGTTCTGTTAAAATTTGATTTAAGTATCTTGCAGCCCTGTCATTGGGTGCATAAATATTTAATATGGTTATATCTTCTTGATCAATTGTCTCTTTTATCATTATGTAGTGTCCTTTATCCTTTGAGGTGGATTTAAATTTAAAGTCTATTTTGTCAGAAATTAATATTGCTACTCCTCTTCTTTTTTGCTTAGTGTTTGCTTGATATATTTTTTCCATCCTTTGAGTTTTAGTTTGTTTGTGTCTCTAAGTGTAAGGTGTGTCTCTTGTAGGCAGCATATAGATGGATCGTGTTTCTTTATCCAGTCCGAGACTCTCTGTCTCTTTATTGGTGCATTTAGTCCATTTACATTCAGTGTAATTATAGATAAGTGTTTAGTGTTGTCATTTTGATGCCTTTTTATGTGTGTTGTTGACAATTTCATTTTTCCACATACTTTTTTGTGCTGAGACGTTTTTCTTTGTAAATTGTGAGATCCTCATTTTTGTAGTCTTTGACTTTATGTTTGTTGAGTCGTTACGTTTTTCTTGGCTTTTATTTTGAGTTCTGGAGTTGTTATACCTCTTTGTGGTTACCTTAATATTTACCCCTATTTTTCTAAGTAAAAATCTAACTTGTATGGTTCTATATCGCCTTGTATCCCTCTCCATATGGCAGTTCTATGCCACTTGTATTTAGTCCCTCTTTTTGATTATTGTGATGTTTTACATATTGACTTCAATGATTCCCTGTTTTGAGCTTTTTTTTTTTTTAAATTAATCTCAATTTGTTTTTGTGATTTCCCTATTTGAGTTGATATCAGGATGTTCTGTTCTGTGACCTTGTGTTGTGCTGGTATCTGATATTATTGGTTTTCTGACCAAACAATTTCCTTTAGTATTTCTTGTAGCTTTGGTTTGGTTTTTGCAAATTCTCTAAGCTTCTGTTTATCTGTAAATATCTTAATTTCGCCTTCATAGTTCGGAGAGAGTTTTGCTGGATATATGATCCTTGGCTGGCAGTTTTTCTCCTTCAGTGCTCTGTATATGTCATCCCATTCCCTTCTTGCCTGCATGGTTTCTGCTGAGTAGTCTGAACTTATTCTTATTGATTCTCCCTTGAAGGAGACCTTTCTTTTCTCCCTGGCTGCTTTTAAAATTTTCTGTTTATCTTTGGTTTTGGTGAGTTTGATGATAATATGTCTTGGTGATTTTCTTTTTGGATCAATCTTAAATGGGGTTCGATGAGCATCTTGGATAGATATCCTTTCGTCTTTCATGATGTCAGGGAAGTTTTCTGTCAGCAGATCTTCAACTATTTTCTCTGTGTTTTCTGTCCTCCCTCCCTCCCTGTTCTGGGACTCCAATCACATGCAAGTTATCCATCTTGATAGAGTTCCACATGATTCTTAGGGTTTCTTCATTTTTTTTAATTCTTTTATCTGATTTTTTTTCAGCTATGTTGGTGTTAATTCCCTGGTCCTCCAGATGTCCCAGTCTACATTCTAATTGCTCGAGTCTGCTCCTCTGACTTCCTATTGCGTTGTCTAATTCTGTAATTTTATTGTTAATCTTTTGGATTTCTACATGCTGTCTCTCTATGGATTCTTGCAACTTATTAATTTTTCCACTATGTTCTTGAATAATCTTTTTGAGTTCTTCAGCTGTTTTATCAGTGTGTTCCTTGGCTTTTTCTTCATTTTGCCTTATTTCATTTCTGAGGTCATCCCTGATGTCTTGAAGCATTCTGTAAATTAGTTTTTTATATTCTGTATCTGATAATTCCAGGATCGTATCTTCATTTGGGAAAGATTTTGATTCTTTGTTTGGGGGGTTGGAGAAGCTCTCATGGTCTGCTTCTTTATGTGCTTTGATATCGACTGCTGTCTCCGAGCCATCACTAGTGGTTTATTCTGTAATTGCTCACTGAGTCTTATCTTGTTTTGTTTTCTTTCAATATACGTGGATGGGCTACTAGATTGTGCTGTCTTGATTGTTGTAGCCCTTGACTTACTTATGACCTATTACCAGCTGGTTTGGGCTGTTGCCAGATATATATGCCTGAGTCTATTCACTATTCTTGAGTAGAATCTGATTTTGGGTCATCAAGTGTGTGCTGCACCCTAACACCTATCCACCTCGAGAAGTAGTGGTGATAGTTGTGTGCACCAGATTCTATTAGCAGCTGGGGTTCACTCTCCAGGGGGGGCAGGATGCTGACAGGCTTCCCCCAAGTGTCAGTGAGGTAGGTGTGTCTCTATTCCTATAGCACCTTGGTGGGAGGGCTCTTCAGCTGTACCTTAGGCCCCCAATGCAAGTACCTCTACTGATTGGTAGGTGTCACCCTCCTTAGACCCCTAAGGCAAGAGGCTAGGTGGTCTGGGGGGAGCTTCAGCCCTCAGTTCCCTGTTGTGGGTCAGTTAGGGCTCTGTTGAATAAGCAGAGATATCAGACCTGGGGAACTTGTTTTTCCAGTAAATCCGCTACAAAAAATGCAGTCAGATCCCTATCAGAACTGCCTTTGAAGTATAACACCTTGTTCCCTGTAAGGATGAAAGCCCGAGATTTGGATCATATATGCTTGGCTGGAGCTGGTTCTGTTTTTAGTCCAATTAGGGAAGAATTTTTGGTCCCTGGGTTTTTTGTGGTTGCTTCTCTCAGGCCGGAAGAATGGGTTAGGAAAAGACCAAAAAAAAGGGAAAAGCAAAGCCTCGGAGCCGGAGCAGTTCTCCCTCTGGCTCAGGAAATTCCAATGTTAATAAAGCCGCCTGGGAAGGGGAGGGGAGGATTCAGAAAAACAGGAGAGAGTAGCACCCCGGAATATAGCCAAAGTTGCTTATATTGCTTGGGATGACTATTTTATCTGAGATTCCCTAGGGGCGTGTCGCCTATGTGTGCTGGCTGTGTGGAGATTGTCCCCGAGGGTCTGGCCCGCTGAAGCCGCGGTCAGATCCTCCACTGCCAGTTCAACGCCCAGCGTCAAGGTTCCCCTGTGGGGACGCTGCACTCCCGGCTCCAAAATCAGTCGCTGCCTCCCGGGGACTTCTCGTCCCGCCAGCCGCGTCGCCGTGCCGCCTCCGCGGACTGGCTGGACCCCCTCCCGGGGTTAGTTCAGGGGAGTAGGGCTGCGCCCCATGTTTGCGCCGTCACAGATGTCGTGTTCAGCTCCCCTGCGCCCAGTCCTAAGCCCGGCGCCAAGGTTACCTGACTGGGACTCTGGCTCCAGGCTCCAAAAACAGTCACTGCTTCCCCGTAGTTGTTCGTTCTCCGTCTCTGTCACTCAGGTCAACTCTTTAAATCTGTGTTTGTTGTTCAGGATTCGTAGATTGTCATGTATGTGATCGATTCACTTGTTTTTCTGAGTCTTTGTTGCAAGAGGGATCCGAGGTAACTTCCACCTAGTCAGCCATCTCGGCCCCGCCTCCCTGAAATGTCCTTTTTGACAATGAATGCAACACCATTCCTCTTCAAATTGTCATTCCCAGCACAGTAGACTATATGATTGTCTGATTCAAAATGGCCAATACCAGTCGATTTCAGCTCACTAATGCCTAGGATATTGATGTTTATGCATTCCATTTCATTTTTGATGGTTTCCAATTTTCCTAGAGACATACATGGTACATTCCAGGTTCCCATTATTAATGGATGTTTGCAGCTGTTTCTTCTCATTTTGAGTCCTGCCACATCGGCAAATGAAGATCCCAAAAGCTTTACTCCATCAATATTATTAAGGTCAACTCTACTTTGAGGAGGCATCTCTTCCCCAGTCAACTTTTGAGTGCCTTCCGACCTGGGGGGCTCACCTTCCAGCACTATATCAGACAATGTTCTGCTGCTATTCATAAGGTTTTCACTGGCTAATGCTTTCAGAAGTAGGCTGCCGGGTGTTTCTTCCTAGTCTGCCTTAGTCTGGAAGCTCACCTGAAACCTGTCCTCCATGGGTGACCCTGCTGGTATCTGAATACCGGTGGCATAGCTTCCAGCATCACAGCAACCTGCAAGCCCCCACAGTACAACAAAATGACAGACATGTGGGGGAGTAGCTGCATAAATAGCCAGGTACCAAAAAAAAACCCTTTCCCATTGAGTCAACAAAAGATCAGACGAGCTGTGGGATGACATCAAGGACATCATACATGAAGAAAGCAAAAGGTCATTAAAAAGACAGGAAAGAAAGAAAAGACCAACATGGATGTCAGAAGAGACTCTGAAACTTGCTCTTGATTGTAGAGTAGCTAAAGCAAATGGAAGAAAGGATGAAGTAAAAGGTCTGAACGGAAGGTTTCAAAGGGCGGCATGAGAAGACAAAGTAAAGTAGTATAATGAAATGGGTAAAAACCTGGAGAAAGAAAACCAAAAGGGAAGAAAAGGCTCAGCATTCTTCTAGAGGAAAGAACCAAAGAAAAAAGCCAAGCCTCGAGTTGCAGTTTTCAAGGATTCTGTGGGGGTAGTGGTTGCAGAGCTACGGCTGCTAAGCAAAAGGTCAGCAGTTCGAATCCTCAGGTCCTCCTTGGAAACCCGATGGGGCAGTTCTACCCTGTCCTATAGGGTCGCTATGAGCCAGAATCGACTCGACGGCAGTGGGTTTGATTTTCGTTTTTTTGGATGGGCAAAATATTGAATGACCCAGGAAGCATCATACTAAGATTTCAGGAATACACAGAGTCACTGTACCAAAAAGAATTGGTCGACGTTCAAACGTTTCAGGAGGTAGCATATGATCAAGAACTGACGGTATTGAAGAAAGAAGTCCAAGCGGTACTTCTTCCAAGACAGAACCTGTTAGTTCTTCTGGCCGTCCGTGTTCACTTTTCTTCGCCAGCACCATAATTCGAAGGCCTCAGTTCTTCCTCAGTCTTCCTTATCCATTGTCCAGCTTTCACGTGCATATGAGGCGATTGAAAACACCCTGGCTTGGGTCAGGCGCACGTTAGTCCTCAAGGTGACATCTTCGCTTATCAACAAGTTACATGAACGAGGCCTTTGAAGCAGAATTGACCAATGTAACATGTCGTTTGATTTCCTGACTGCTGCTTCCATGGGTGTTGATTGTGGATCCAAGTAAAACGAAATCCTTGCCAACTTCAATCTTTTTTCCGTTTCTCATGATGTTGCCGGGAACGACGAAATGAAGAGGAATGGCATCACGTGCATCGTCAAAAAGAACATTTCAAGATCTATCCTGAAGTACAACGCTGTCGGTGATAGGATAACATCCATAGGCCTACAAGGAAGGCCGGTTAATACGACTATTAATTCAAGTTTCCACACGAACCAGTAATGCCAAAGATGAAGAAATTGAAGATTTTTACCAACTTCTGCAGTCTGAAATTGATCAAACATGCAGTCAATATGGATTGACGTATGTATAGATGTGTACATTTTATACGATTGTGTGAGCATGGAGAAAGATGTGGAAAGACACACTCCAGGCGTTTAACATCGGCTGTCCAGTGGAGGAAAGGTGGTTGTTTTTGTTAGGTGCCGTAGAGTCAGTTAGTAGTGACCCTAGGTACAACACAACGAAAAGCCCCCCAGTCCTGCGCCACCCTAACACCCATTGCTGTGTTTGAGCCCATTGTTACAGCCACTGCGTCAATCCATTTCCTTGAGGGCCTTCCAATTTTTCGCTGACCCTTTACCTTACCGGCATGATGTCCTTCTCCAGGGACTGGCCCCTCCTGATAACATGTCCAAAATACATGAGACAAAGTATCTCCATCCTGCCCTTTAAGGAGCATTCTGGCTGTATGTCTTCCGAGACAGATTTAGATTTGTTCCTTCTTCTGGCAGCCCATGGTATATTCAGTATTCTTGGCCAACACCATAATCCAGAGGCATCAATTACTCTTTGGTCTTCCTCATTCACTGCCCAGGTTTTGCATGCATATGAGCCCATTGACAATACCCCGACTCGGGTGAGGAGCACCTCGGTCCTCAAAGTGACACCTTTGCTTTTTAACACTCTAAAGAGGAAGGGGTAACGAAATGCAAAAACTCTGTAGAGACTGCTGAAAGCTGCTTGCCGCTCCTTCTACCTGGAATCCTCTTCCTTGAAATCTTCCCACAGCTGACTCCATCTCATTGCTCAGGTCTCAACTCAAATGTCAATTCTTCAGATATTTTTCCACACCCTCAGCTAAAGCAGCTGCTCCATCCCCCACCACCATCCTCAGCCACCCCATTTTCACCCATGAAAATGTAAACTCCTGACGGAGGGAACTTCGGTTTCTTGTTCTTCACTCTAAGCTCAGGGCCTAGAACCATGCCCGACACATACTAGGCATTCAAGACATATTTATTTCTTCCCTGAATGACTGGTATAAAGTGCCATCCTCACGTACATATTATGTCCGTTCCATAAATTAAGAAAGTTTCCGTGAAGTATGTGATCTTGTCAGCCGGCAAAGGTGGGTGGACCCCTCCCAGATTTGGGTTCAAATGTTAAGATCGGTCAGCACCCTTCTGTCATTTTTTGGTATACATTCTTTCAGTAAATTTTGGACTTCCAATTGGATCAAATTGTGGGCCTCCGTTTCAGTTTTTTGTCTTCTTTCTCAGGGTGTGTGCGTGTGTTTATTGGATATAGTTTGGTTTGTGGGGGTTCTCTCTACCCTGCTTAGAGTTATAAGTGTCTTTGTCTCCCAGCGGTGTCAAATCAGTATCATCAGCGTTAGAGGTCTCCCCCATGGGAACGGTTGTTCTATTGGGTTTCCAAACCTTGGGTTCAAGTTGGGTTTGAACTACCCCTTTGGCTGTGCCACATGGGTACTGTCTTAGTCATCTAGTGCTGCTGGAATAGAAATACCACAAGTGGATGGCTTTAACAAAGAGAAGCTTATTCTCTGACAGTTCCAGTAGGCTAAAAGTCCAAATTCAGGGCTCCAGCTCCAAGGGAAGGCTTTCTCCCTCTGTGGGCTCTGGAGGAAGGTCCTTGTCACCAGTCTTCCCTTGGTCTGGGAGCATCTCGGCACAGGAACCTCAGGTCCAAAGGACGCACTCTGCTCCCGGTGTTGCTTTCTTGGTGGTATGAGGTCCCCAACTCTCTGCTTGCTTCCCTTTCATCTCTGGTAAGATAAAAGGTGGTGCAGACCACACCACAGGGAAACTCCCTTTACATTGGATCAGGGATGTGGCCTGAGCAAGGGTGCTACATCCCATCCTGGGGAGCTGGGGACCACAGTCTCAGAGGACATATAGGTCAACTGGCATAACATACTTCATAAAGAAAATGCTTTACATCCTACCTTGGTGAGTAGCGTCTGCAGTCTTAAAAGCTTGAGAACGGCCATCTAAGATTACATCCATTGGTCCCAGCACGTTTGGGGCAAAGGAGAATGAGGAAAACCAAAGACACGAGGAAAATATTAAACCAAAGGACCACATGAACCCAGCTCCCCACCCCAGTAACTTGGTCTCTCAAGGTGTGTGGATGTGTCTAGGAAACGTCTATGGCTTCGCTTTGGTCAAGTTGTGCTGGCTTCCTCTGTATTGTGTGTTGTCTTTCCCTTCATCAAAGTTGACACTTGTCTGCTATCTAGTTACTGATTTCCCCTTCCTCTCCCTCCCCACACTCATAACCATGAAAGGATGTTGTCTTCTGTGTTTAAACCTTTTCTTGACTTCTTTATAATAGTGGTCTCATACGCCGTCCTCTTTGCCTGTGTCCAGGTTCTCACCACCTGCCACCTGCTCTCTTGGTGCGCCCCTGTCCAGCCCACTCCCTGCACCGTGAAAGCAGGGTTGAGTGGGTGTCGGGACAGGAGAAGGAAGCTGAGGACCGCCCTCCTCCCCCTGCCACTCCCGGGCTGTCGAGGCCTAGTGTTCCCTCCACCCGCCCCAGTCGGAGCTGGCCCCAAGGCTTCCTGCACCAGGGCCGGCCTGCCCATTCTGGGGGCCATGCCTTGACCCACACGAAGTAATGGGTGGGGGCATTAGGGCATCCAGAGGAGTCAGGGTGGGGCCGTCCACGTGCAACCTCTCACTTGGGGCCACTGGAGGCCAAGGGAGGGCTTGTTGGCTCTGGTACCGAGTGGTCTTATGGAGCGTTGAGGGCGCAGCTTACTGAGGGAGCCTCATTCCCTCCACACCAACATCATGGCATAGCCCCCTTGGTAAGAACTGACCACGCACTCACTGGGCACCATGAAAAAGGACCTGTTTGCACTGGCGCACTTGGGACAAAAGACAAGCGAAGGGGCGGAGCTTCCTGAGGGTCTACTGCAACCAGGAGAGGGCAGGCTTGGCGGGAACAGGTCACATCACGTGCCCTGCGTCCTCTGGGGGGCCTGTTTGCGCAGGCGCACTGGAGTCTCAGCGCGCACTAAGGGGAGTGGCTTCTCTCAGGCGCTGTGGAGAGGGTCGGCTGGTTCTTGCTGTGCTCTGAACTGGGACTCGAAGGCCAGGAGCAGCCATGCAGGCCGCAGACGACGGCGCAGGCGGCGCGGCGGGTGCGCCAGGAGGTGCAGACGACCAGCGTGGCCGCCGCCTCCCCAGCGGTCAGGGTGGCCAGGGCGGTCCTGACGGCTCCGATGGCCCCCGAGGCCGAGGCGGCCCCGACGGCCCCGACGGCCCCGACGGCCCCCGAGGCCGAGGCGGCCCCCACGGCCCTGACGGCCCCAATGGCCCCGACGGCCCCCGTGGCCCCCGAAGCCCCCGAGGCCGAGGCGGCCCCGATGGCTTTCGCGGGCCCGGCGGCCAGGATGGCCCCGGGGGTGGCCGACAGGGTGGTCCCAGCGGCCAGGGTGCTCCCGGCGGCCAGAGTGCTCACGGTGGCCAGGGGGGCCCCAGCAGTAGCCACCAGGGTGGCCCTGATGGCCCTGGCGGTGGCTGCCAGGTTGGCACTGGTGGCCGCCCCGGCCGTGGAGGTCCCAGCGGCCCCAGCGGCCAGGGAGCGGTGGGCGCCCCAGTCGACCAGGCTCCTCAGGTCCAGCTGGTACCGCATGGCCCTGGGCCGGATGGAGACACGGTGCCTGCAGCTGGAGGACCAGCAAGCCGACTGATCGAGTTGTATCCTTTCCAAAGAGAGCAGCCCCCGCCCCTCGCACCGGGACCGCAGGTGTGGAGTGGGGGTGGTCTGGGGTTAGGAGTACCGACCAAGAGCGGCTTTTGTGGGCGGGACTGAGTGGGAAGTGGTGGGAGGACTGAGGGGAGGGGGAGCGACCTGGGGAAGCCTCATAGGACGGGGGGTGGGGATGGCTGAAGGGCTGGAGCGGGGAAGAAGGCAGACAAAGGGCGACTGAATGAGGAGGGAGGCAGGCCAAGGTGGCCAGAGCTGGTGTGGAGGGGGATGGTGGGCAGCCTGGGGGGCAGTGGGCCTGGGAGGGAGAAGGAGTCTGGGGCACAAAGCCAGTATTCAGGGGTGCCTTAACCACATGCCCGCCAGCTCCCTCACCGTGCCTTTCCGATCGCCCCTGGAGGCGGACATGGCCCGCAGGGCCCTGGCCCCAGATATTATCCAGCGCCACCAAGGGGTGATTCATAAGGAGCTTACCGTGGACGGAAGCATCTTGGCTGTGTAAGTTCGAGAGGGTGCCTGCTGGGGTCGCAGATGCCCGGGCTAATCTCAGTAGCAGCGGAGCTGTAGTGTAGACAGGGCAAACCAAAAATACCAAACCCATTCTGTCCCGTGGATTCCGACTCATAGCGACCCTATAGGGTGGGGTAGAACTGCCCCATAGGGTTTCCAGGGAGCACCTGGTGGATTCGAACTGTGACCTTTAGGTTAGCAGCCCTATAGCACTTAACCACTACACCGCCAGTGTCTCCTGGAGACAGGGAGACACCTAAATGTTAGGTTGAAGGAAGGGGCGTGGTGCACTTAGCATAGACAGAGTTCCTGACCTATAACTTGGCTTTATTTTCTCCCTCACTTTAGCAGATGGACTGCTGAAGACCCTGTTCTCTTCCAAATTGCTGTCAACTCCTTCCTCGACCATCTTTCCCTGGTGGTGCGGAATATTCAGCGCTTTGGGCCCCCTGTTTTCCGCTAAGCCTCGGTGGGCAAAAGGGGGCTGAGACCTAGGCTTGTGTCCCCTCCTGGGCAGTGCTTCCCCCCCGCCCCGGGCATTGGTTCCTGGAGTAGTTGCCACTTTCTGATTGTGCCAGTCTAACGGTTTGCCTGCATTGGCCCTTGGGCACTCTCTGCCCACTTGTTTTGTTTCCCTGTTGTTGGAGGGGGGGAATGTGCTTAAATGTTTGTCACTGCAGAAAATAAAACTGAGCTTCTACTCCGTGTCTGAGTTCCTTTTCAGCTCCCACACCTCCAGAGTTCCTTGTCCTCAGGTTGGAGGGGAGCTTCTGGGACTCACACATTCAAATAGTACGAGGTGATTGAAGACCATTTGGGAAATGGGAGAAAAGGAAAATCACTTGTGTCCTTTCATTCAGCATTCACCACTCTCAACATTTTGGATTTTTTTTTTTTTGGTTTGGTTTGGTTTTATAGTCGCCTCTGCGTAGTAAAGTTATAACACTCATATATAAAGTACAATTTTTTGCAAGGTTAACATTGAATTTTTGTTGTCGTTAGCATTACATTTTTTTCCTGAATTTTTCCATTTAACATACGAGCTTCTCCTGTTTCTAAAACGTCCTCGGAAACAGGCTGTTGAATGGATGCATAAAAGTGCATTATCGTGAAATTGCAGATCACATAAATCCTTTCTAATTTTCCCCTTATTAATAGGTAGTTGTTCAGTGGGATTCTTTTATATCAGTGTTTCCATGGGTGGTTATTTCTTTAAGATGGACTCCTAAAAGAGGTGGAATTATTGGAGTGAAATATTTCTTTTGTACTTATGATTTAAGGTTCTTGATCTACAGCACAAGATTACTCTCCAGAAAATGTTTCCACTACCCGCCAGGATTCTGGTTTCCCCCACATCCCTGACACCTCTGGGTTCCTCTTCCTGCCCAAGTTAAAAAAAAAAAAAAAAAAACCAGTTTGCATGAGGAGAGCAAACTACCCCAAAACACTAAAAAAAAAAAAAAAAACTAGAGGAGGAATTTTGTGGTTTACTGGACTTGTTTCAGATCAGTGGGGGTGGGGGGGGTGAATGCTGGGACCATAGGTAAAGTGTTTGGGCCTGGGCCTGGCTGGCGGGGGCAGGGTGGGGAGGGTTAGTTCCCTCTAAAATACCTTGTGTCCTGCAGCCTTGCTAAACTCCCTTCTTAGTTGGCAGGAGCTGCTTTGTAGATTCCATCAGATTTTCTACTTAGATGATCATGTTGACTGCAAATACAGGCAGTCTTGCATCTACCTTTCCAATCTGTTCCTCTCTCATTGATTTCTCTCCCTGTTATGGGTTGGATTGTCCTGCTGCTTTTTGCTGTTAATTCTTGTTACCTGCCATCGAGTCGGTTCCGACTCTGTAGACCTGGTTCTTTCAGACTGGTTGTCAGACATGGTGACTTTTACCTTGGGTACCCGATAATTTTGTCTGTTCCCAGGATGCTCTTAAGTTTCTTGGAAACAGTATGTTCCCTTCCAAGCCTTACTTTTAAGATTTGCTCAGTGGGACCCAAGCGACTTTAAGGGTAGCATCAATGTTTCCTCACTGCTGAGTACTCCACCCCATGGCTCCTGGATCCTGACGTTTTCCGTTCCAGTGGAAAGGGACAGATTCTATTCCTGGTCCTGCTTGGCCCTGCTGGGCGTGGTTGCCACCATTAACCCTTACCAGGGGTCCTTCCCATGGACTCTCGGAGTCTCCTCAGGCATGTGCCCATCAGAACTCTGCTCCATACTCCAGGGGACCCTCTGCCCATCTCCAGGCTTCTCTCCCTCTGCAGCTCTGGATCTGTGGGACACCAGGCTTCAGTCTGACCCTTCCTCCCTCACCCTGCAAAGCCCAGAGGCAGTCTGCCGCCTTGGCCCCAAAGATGGACAGCTGAAGCTGCTGGGCTGTTTACAACATAAGGCAGGTCACGTGGCTCCTCTCTTCTAAACCCTGGGGAAGCTGGAGCAGGAAGACCAACCTCAAGAGAACCAAATCCTGGATTTCGCCGTGCCTGAAGCCAGCAACTTCCTGCAGTCCTTTCAGTTGCACAGACCCATAGCGCCCCCTCAGGCTCTAGCCTGTTGGGTGTTTTACTTTCTCTTTGGTATTTAACTTGAAATAGAAAAGTCTCCTCTATTTGAAATGAAGGATGATAAAATTATTTCTTACCTATCCTACTAACCTGGCCTGAGGGCCTCTTATCCTTCATGGAAGAAAGGGGCATTTATTCTTGATAAGGGACTGGCTCCTTTGCTGATAAGCCATCAAGCCATAGTACCCTACAAAAGGAGGCACATGAGGCTTTAGTGGATAGGAACCCAAAGGAGCGGTGGGGTGGGGGACCACAAGGCAGTAGCTGGAGGAAAGGACAGAGGAGGAGGGCACCAGTAGCTCCATTTTCAGATTTAAAAAAACCTGTTGTCGTCCAGTGGATTCCGACTCATAGCGACCCTATAGGACAGAGTAGAATGCCCCGTAGTGTTTCCAAGGGAGCGCCAGGTGGGTTCAAATTGCTGACCTTGTGGTTAGCAGCCGCAAACTGAAACACTATGCCACCAGGGTTTCCCACTTTCCAGATAGGGCTCCCAAATTTGGCCCTGAAATGTGGGGCCAGCTCACTGGGGACAGGATATGAGTCTGACCCTCCCTCCCTCCTTCACCCTGCAAAGCCCAGAATCAGCCTGCAGCCTTGGCCCTACAGATGGACTGCTGAAGCCGCTGGGGTGTCTTTTTTTTTTTTTTAACTGTGTTTTAAGTGAAAGCTTACAAATCAAGTCGGACTCTCATACAAAAACTTATATGCACCTTGCTATGTACTGCTATTTGCTCCCCCCTCAATGAGTCAGCACACTCCTCCTCTCCACCCTGTACTCCCCGTGTCCATTCAGCCAGCTTCTGGCCTCCTCTGCCTTCTCATCTCCCATCCAGACTGGAGCTGTCCACATAGTCTCATATGTCTACTTGAGCCAAGAAACTCACCAGTATCATTTTCTGTCTTACAGTCCAGTCCAATCCCTGCCTGAAGAGTTGGCTTTGGGAATGGTCCCAGTCTTGGACTAACAGAATGTCTGGGGACCATGACCTCAGGGGTCCTTCTAGTCTCAGTCAGACCGTTAAGTCTGGTCTTTTTATGAGAATTTGGGGTCTGCAACCCACTGCTCTCTTGCTAGCTCAGGGGTTTGCTGTTGTGTTTCCAATCAGGGCAGTCATCCTTTGTGGCCAGGCACCATCTAGTTCTTCTGGTCTCAGGATGATGAAGTCTCTGGTTTATGTGGTCCTTTCTCTCTCAAGGGCTCATACTTACCTTGTGTCTTTGGTGTTCTTCATTCTTCCTTGCTCCAGGTGGGTTGAGACCAATTGATGCATCGTAGATGGCCATTAGCTAGTGTTTAAGACCCCAGACGCCACTCTCCAACGAGGCATGCAGAATGTTTTCATAATAGAGTGTATTATGCCAATTGACATACATGTCCCCTGAAACCATGGTCCCTAGAGCCCTGTCCCTGTTACGCTGGCCTTCAAAGCGTTGGGTTTATTCAGGAAACTTCTTTGCTTTTGGTTTAGTCAAGTTGTGTTGACCTCTCCTGTACTGTGTGTTGTCCTTCCCCTCACCTAAAATAAGACTTAAAAAAAAATAAAATAAAATAAGACTTATCTACTATCTAATTAGTGAAAACACCTTTCCCTCCCTCCCTCCCTCCTCCCCCATAACCATCAAAGAATATTTTCTCCTCTGTTTAAACTATTTTGGAAGCTCTTATAATAATAGTGGTCTTTTTTTATTGTGCTTTTTTTTTTTAAGTGAAAGTTTACAAATCAAGTCAGTCTTTCATACAAAAATTTATATACACCTTGCTATATATTTTTTTTATATACTCCTAGTTGCTCTCCCCCAATGGGACAGCACACTCCTTCTCTCCACTCTCTATTTTCATGGCCTATCTGCCAGCCTCTGATTCCCTCTGCCTTCTCACCTCCCCTCCAGACGGAGCTGCCCACATAGTCTCATGTGTCTACTTGGTCCTTTTCGTTTCTTATTCGGGTTATTTGTTTCCTTTCCTGTATTTCTTTAGTCAGTCTAGCCAATGGTTTATCAATTTTGTTAATTTTTTCAAAGAACCAGCTTTTGGCTTTGTTAATTCTTTCAATTGTTTTTCTGTTCTCTAATTCATTTAGTTCAGCTCTAATTTTTATTATTTGTTTTCTTCTGGTGCCTGATGGATTCTTTTGTTGCTCACTTTCTATTTGTTCAAGTTGTAGGGACAGTTCTCTGATTTTGGCTCTTTCTTCTTTTTGTATGTGTGCATTTATCGATATAAATTGGCCTCTGAGCACTGCTTTTGCTGTGTCCCAGAGGTTTTGATAGGAAGTATCTTCATTCTCGTTGCGTTCTATGAATTTCCTTATTCCCTCCTTGATGTCTTCTATAACCCAGTCTTTTTTCAGGAGGGTATTGTTCAGTTTCCAAGTATTTGATTTCTTTTCCCTAGTTTTTCTGTTATTGATTTCTAGTTTTATTGCCTTGTGGTCTGAGAAGATGCTTTGTAGTATTTTGATGTTTTGGACTCTGCAAAGGTTTGTTTTATGACCTAATATGTGGTCTATTCTAGAGAATGTTCCATGTGCACTAGAAAAAAAAGTATACTTTGCAGCCGTTGGGTGGAGAGTTCTGTATAAGTCAATGAGGTCAGGTTGGTTGATTGTTGCAATTAGGTCTTCCGTGTCTCTATTGAGCTTCTTACTGGATGTCCTGTCCTTCTCCGAAAGTGGTGTGTTGAAGTCTCCTACTATAATTGTGGAGGTGTCTATCTCACTTTTCAATTCTGTTAAAATTTGATTTATGTATCTTGCAGCCCTGTCATTGGGTGCATAAATATTTCATATGGTTATGTCTTCCTGATCAATTGTCCCTTTTATCATTATGTAGTGTCCTTCTTTATCCTTTGTGGTGGATCTAAGTTTAAAGTCTATTTTGTCAGAAATTAATATTGCTACTCCTCTTCTTTTTTTGCTTATTGTTTGCTTGATATATTTTTTCCATCCTTTGAGTTTTAGTTTGTGTCTCTACGTCTAAGGTGTGTCTCTTGTAGGCAGCATATAGACGGATCGTGTTTCTTTATCCAGTCCGAGACTCTCTGTCTCTTTATTGGTGCATTTAGTCCCTTTACATTCAGCGTAATTATAGATAAATAAGTGTTTAGTGTTGTCATTTTGATGCCTTTTTATGTGTGTTGTTGACAATTTCATTTTTCCACATACTTTTTTGTGCTGAGACGTTTTTCTTATTAAATTGTGAGATCCTCATTTTTGTAGTCTTTGACTTTATGTTTGTTGAGTCGTTACGTTTTTCTTGGCTTTTATCTTGAGTTATGGAGTTGTTATACCTCTTTGTGGTTACCTTATTATTTACCCCTATTTTTCTAAGTAAAAACCTAACTTGTATGGTTCTATATCGCCTTGTATCCCTCTCCATATGGCAGTTCTATGCCTCCTGTATTTAGTCCCTCTTTTTGATTATTGTGATCTTTTACATATTGACTTCTGTGATTCCCTGTTATGAGTTTTTTTTTTAATTAATCTTAATTTGTTTTTGTGATTTCTCTATTTGAGTTGATATCAGGACGTTCTGTTTTGTGACCTTGTGTTGTGCTGGTATCTGATATTATTGGTTTTCTGACCAAACAATATCCTTCAGTATTTCTTGTAGCTTTGGTTTGGTTTTTGCAAATTCTCTAAACTTGTGTTTATCTGTAAATATCTTAATTTCGCCTTCATATTTGAGAGAGAGTTTTGCTGGATATATGATCCTTGGCTGGCAGTTTTTCTCCTTCAGTGCTCTGTATATGTCATCCCATTCCCTTCTTGCCTGCATGGTTTCTGCTGAGTAGTCTGAACTTATTCTTATTGATTCTCCCTTGAAGGAGACCTTTCTTTTCTCCCTGGCTGCTTTTAAATTTTTCTGTTTATCTTTGGTTTTGGTGAGTTTGATGATAATATGTCTTGGTGTTTTTCTTTTTGGATCAATCTTAAATGGGGTTCGATGAGCATCTTGGATAGATATCCTTTCGTCTTTCATGATGTCAGGGAAGTTTTGTGTCAGGAGTTCTTCAACTATTTTCTCTGTGTTTTCTGTCTTCCCTCCCTGTTCTGGGACTCCAATCACATGCAAGTTATCCTTCTTGATAAAGTCCCACATGATTCTTAGGGTTTCTTCATTTTTTTTAATTCTTTTATCTGATTTTTTTTCTGCTATGTTGGTGTTAATTCCCTGGTCCTCCAGATTTCCCACTCTGCATTCTAATTGCTCGAGTCTGCTCCTCTGACTTCCTGTTGCGTTGTCTAATTCTGTAATTTTATTGTTAATCTTTTGGATTTCTGCATGCTCTCTATGGATTCTTGCAACTTATTAATTTTTCCACTATGTTCTTGAATAATCTTTTTGAGTTCTTCAACTGTTTTATCAGTGTGTTCCTTGGCTTTTTCTGCAGTTTGCCTTATTTCGTTTGTGATGTCTTGAAGCATTCTGTAAATTAGTTTTTTATATTCTGTATCTGATAATTCCAGGATCGTATCTTCATTTGGGAAAGATTTTGATTCTTTTGTTTGGGGGGTTGGAGAAGCTGTCATGGTCTGCTTCTTTATGTGGTTTGATATGGACTGCTGTCTCCGAGCCATCACTGGGAAACTAGTTTTTCCAGAAAATCTGCTAAAAAAAAATGCAGTCAGATCCCTATCAGAATTGCCTTTGGATTATAACCGCCACCTTGTTCCCTGTAAGGATGAAAGTCTGAGATTTGGATCATATATGCTTGGCTGTAGCTGGTTCTGTGTTTTTAGTCCAATTAGGGGTGGATTTTTGGTCCCTGGGTTTTTTTTTTTGTTGTTGTTGTTCCTTCTCTCAGGCTGAGAGAGTGGGTTAGGAAAAGACCAAAAGAAAAAAAAAGGGGGGGGGAAGCAAAGCCGCCGCGGAGCCGGAGCCGTTCTCCCTCTGGCTCAGGCAATTCCAATGTTAATGAAGCCGCCTGGGGAGGGTGGGGGAGGGATCAGCGAGATAGGAGAGTAGCACCTCAGAATATAGCCAGAGTTGCTTGTCTTGCTTGGAATGACTATTATATCTGAGATTCCCACGGGGCGTGTCGCCTATGTGTGCTGGCTGTGTGGAGATTGCCCCCGGGGGTCTGGCTCTCTGAAGCCACCCGCTGCCAGTCTAAGTCCTAGCGTCAAGGTTCCCCTGCTGGGACGCTTTACTCCCGGCTCCAAAATCAGTCGCTGCCTCCCGGGGACTTCTCCTCCCGCCAGCCGCGTCGCCGTGCCGCCCCCGCGGACCAGCTGGGCCCCCTCCCGGGTTTAGTTCAGGGGAGTGGAGCAGCTCCCCGTGCTTGTGCCGTGCCAGCGCCCAGTCAAAATCCCAGCGGGACTGTTCCCCGGCTGGGACGCTGCTCTCCCAGCTCCAAGACCAGTCACTGCCTCCCGGGGACTTCTCCCACTGGCTGCGTCTCCACGCCGCCCGCGTGAACCGGCTGGGCCCCCTCCCCGGGTGATTTCGGAGGGTAGGCCTGGGCCCCTTGTTTGCGCCGTCAGCTCCCCTGGGCTCTGCCCTAAATCGGGCGCCAAAGGTTACCTGACTGGGACGCTGGCTCCAGGCTCCGAAAACAATCGCTGCTTCCCCGTATTTGTTCGTTTTCCATCTCTAAATCTGTGTTTGTTGTTCAGGGTTCGTAGATTGTTACGTACTTGATCGATTCACTTGTTTTTCCGAGTCTTTGTTGCAAGAGGGATCCGAGGTAGCTTCTACCTAGTCTGCCATCTTGGCCCCGCCCCCCTTGCCTAGAATTTTGTTGAGGATTTTTGCATCTAAGTTCACGAGGGATATAGGTGTATAATTTTCTTTTCCGTTTAGTAGTAGTGGTGTTAACTCTTCTCTGAAACTTTGGTAGAACTCTGCAGTGAAGCCGTCCGGACCAGGGCTTTTTTTTGTTGGGAGTTTTTTGATTACCTTTTCAATCTCTTGTTTTGGGTCTATTTAGTCATTCTACAGTTTTATCTCTGTTTGTGTTCGTTTAGGTAGGTAGTGTGTTTCTAGGAATTCATCCATTTCTTCTAGGTTTTCAAGTTTGTTAGAGTACAATTTTTCACAGTAATCAGATGTGATTCTTTTAATTTCATTTGGGTCTCTTGTAATATCGCCCATCTCATTTCTTATTTGGGTTATTTGCTTCCTCTCCTGTTTTTCTTTTGTCAGTTTGGCCAGTGCTTTATCAATTTTGTTGATTTTTTTCAAAAAACCAGCTTTTGGTCTTGTTAATTCTTTCAGTTGTTTTTCTGTTTTCTATTTCATTTAGTTCAGCTCTAATTTTTATTATTTGTTTTCTTCTGGTGCCTGAGGGTTTCTTTTGTTGCTCTCTTTCTATTTGTTCAAGTTGTAGGGATAATTCTTTGATTTTAGCCCTTTCTTCTTTTTGGATGTGTGCATTTATTGATATAAGTTGGCCTCTGAGCACCGCTCTTGCTGTGTCCCAAAGGTTCTGATAGGAAGTGTTTTCATTCTCATTGGATTTTCTGAATTTCTTTATTCCATCCTTAATGTCTTCTATAATCCAGTCTTTTTTGAGCGGGGTATTGTTCAGTTTCCAAGTCTTTGATTTCTTTTCCCTGCTTTCCCTGTTATTGATTTCCACTTTTATGGCCTTATGGTCAGAGATGATGCTTTGTAATATTTCAATGTTTTGGATTCTGCTTAGGCTTGCTTTAAGCCCTAATATATGGTCTATTCTAGAGAATGTTCCATGTGCACTAGAAAAGAAATCATACTTGGTCGCTGTTGGTTGGAGTGTTCTGTATATGTGTACGAGGTCAAGTTGGTTGATTGTAGCATTTAGATCTTCCGTGTCTTTATTGAGCTTCTTTCTGGATGTCCTGTCCTTCACCGAAAGTGATGTGTTGAAGTCTCCTACTATTATTGTGGAGCTGTCTATCTCACTTTTCAATGCTAATAGAGTTTGTTTTATGTATCTTGCAGCCCTGTCATTGGGTGCATAAATATTTAATATGGTTATATCTTCTTGGTGTATTGTCCCTTTAATCATTATATAGTGTCCTTCCTTATCCTTTTTGATAGATTTAACTTTAAAGTCCATTTTGTCAGAAATTAATATTGCCAGTCCTGTTTTTGACTGTTGTTTGCTTGATCTATTTTTCCATACTTTGAGTTTTAGTATGTGTCTCTAAGTCTAAGGTGTGTCTCTTTTAGGCAGCATATAGACGGATCTTGTTTTTTTAATCCATTCTGCCACTCTCTGTCTCTTTATTGGTGCATTTAGTCTATTTACAGTCAGGGTAATTATCGATAAGTATGAATTTAGTGCTATCATTTTGAGGTCTTTTTTTGTGTGTTGACAGTTTCTTTTTCCCACTTGATTTTATGTGCTGAGTAGATTTTGTTTATATATTGTACTTTCCTCATATTTGTTGTTGTTGATTTTGTTTCTGCTGAGTCTGTATTTTCCCCTTGTATTTTATTTTGGTGAGTAGGATAGTTTGTCTCCTTTGTGGTTACCTTATTATTTACCACTATTTTTCTAAATTTAAAACTAACTTTTATTTCATTGTATTGCCATATCTTCCTCTCCATATGGAAGGTGTATGATTACATTTCTTAGTCCCTGTTTATTATTTTAATGTTGTCTTCTTTTATATAAAATAATATTGCTGTTACCCTGTTTTGGGCTTTTTTTTTTTTTTTTTTACAGTCTTGCTTTGTTTTTTTTTTTTTTTTGGATTTCCCTGCCTGGGTTGACTTCTGTTTGCTCTGCCCAGTGTTCTAGTCTTGGGTTGATACCTGATATTATTGATTTTCTAACCAAAGAACTCCTCTTAGTATTTCTTGTAGTTTTGGTTTGGTTTTTACGAATTTCCTCAACTTGTGTTTATCTGGAAATATCTTAATTTCACCTTCATATTTAAGAGAGTTTTGATGGATGTATGATTCTTGGCAGACAATTTTTTTCCTTCAATTTTTAAAATATGTCATCCCATTGCCTTCTTGCCTGCATGGTTTCTGCCAAGTAGCCCGAGCTTATTCTTATTGGCTATCCTTTGCAGGTGACTTTTCGTTTATCCCTCGCTGCTCTTATAATTCTCTTTATCTTTGGTTTTGACAAGCTTGATTATAATATGTCTCAGCGACATTCTTTTAACATCTACCTTATGTGGAATTTGATGAGCATCTTGGATAGATATCTTCTCATCTTTCACAATATCAGGGAAGCTTTCTGCCAACAAATCTTCAACAATTTTCTCTGTATTTTCTGTTATCCCTCTCTGTTCTGGTACTCCAATCACTCGTAGGTTATTTCTCTTGATAGAGTCCCACATGATTCTTAAGGTTTCTTCCTTTTTTTGAATTCTTTTATCTGATTTTTCTTCAAATATATTAGTGCCAAGGGATTTATCTTTGAGTTCAGAAGTTCTAGCTTCTGCTTGCTCAATTCTGCTCCTCTGACTTTCTATTGAGTTGTCTAACTCTGTAATTTTATTGTTAATCTTCTGAATGTCTGATTGCTGTCTGTCTATGGATTTTTCCAGCTTATTAAACTTTTTGTTATGTTCCTGAATAATCTTTCTAATTTCTTCAGTTGCTTTATCTGTGTGTTCCTTGGCTTGTTCTGCATATTGCCTCATTTCCTTCCTGATGTCTTGAAGGGTTCTGTATATTAAACTTTTGTATTCTGCATCTGGTAATTCCAGGAATGCACTTTCATCTAGAAGATCCCTGGACTCTTTGTTTTGAGAGACTGTTGAAGTGATCGTGGTCTGTTTCTTTATGTGAGTTGATATTGACTGCTGTCTCTGAGCCATCTGTAAGTTACTGTATTAGTTTATGCTTGCTTACTGTGTCGTAGCTTCTTGCTTTGTTTTGTTTTGGTATACCCTTATGGGTTGCTTGAGTAAGCTAGTTTGATTATTTTCACCTTTGGATCTCTAGTGTCCTGTCCTCAGCTGGCTAGAGCTGTTATCAGGTATATCAGTCTAGGAGTCCCTTCAGTTTTCTTCTATGAATTCAGCTCAGGTTTCCAGGTAGCTGATATCAAGTGTGTGGTACAGGCTCTGTCCTACAGTCCTAGAGGGGCAGGGGTGATTGGCGTATATACCGGTACCTGGTTGCAGCAGGGAGGTCATGCTCTAAACAAGGCAGGGGGCTGAGAACCGAACCGCAAGTGTCTCTGAGGAAAACGCGTGTCTGTTCCCTAGAGCATGCTGGTGGGTGGGTTCTGCAGAGGGACCATGGGCACTGAAAGGTTTTGGTTGTAAGGACTGGGAGGTACCAGTTATCTTTGGACCCCTGTCACGGGTGGCTGGGTGACCTGAGTGGAGCTACCAGTCCTTAGGTCCCTGATGTAGGTAGATGAGGACCTTGTTTAATAGGCAAAGCGATGTCGAACATCAAACACCCACCTCTCCACTGCACAGCTGAAATGGTTGGAGTTTGCCAACAAGGGCCTATTCTCCCAAAATAGGCCCACACAGGTCCATGCAGAAGGGAAAGGTGCTCAAGGTCCACGGATGGTTTATGCCTGGACAGGAGCCGCTTCTGTCCTGAGCTCCCCCAGTTAATGGAGCTAGCAAATTATCTTTTCCCCCCAGTTGCAAATTTTTTCCTTCCCCAGGGCCGGGAGGATGGCTCCAGGTGCTCACCTGGGTCTATGTCAGGCCCAGGGATTTAGCCTCTGAAGCCGGCTTGGGGGTGGGGGGGCGCGGTAAAATATCCGTGAGTACTTAGTTTTTACCAAGAGCGCCGTTCTCCTCAGGTCCTGGAGGTGTAAGTGGGCTGTGTGGCTGCTGCTTCTCCCTGAGGAAACTGCGTTCTCCCCAGGTCTCGGAGGTGTGAGTGGGCTGTGTGGCTGCTGCTTCTCCCTGAGAAAACTGCTGCCGAATGCTAGGACCAGCCCACCACGGCCGCTGCTCCGGGAATGGTGCCTGAGGGCTCCCTGTGACCCAGGTCCGGTAACTCCTCTCCGCTTCTGAACAGCCTCTTCCTCCCCTGCCCCTCAGTTCATTGTCTAAGCTTGCTTTTGATGCTCAGGGCTCCCAGCTTGTCACAAATATACTCGTTTCACTTGTTTTTTCAGGTCTTTGTTGTAAAGACGGCTCGCCGGAAGCGTCTGTCTATTCCGCCATCTTGGCTCCGCCCTGAATAGATTTTTTAAATGTAGTATATCCATGCAATGGAATATTATTCAGTCATAAAAAGGAATGAAGTCCTGGTACATGGTACAATGTGGATGAATCTCAAAAAATTATACTAAGTGCAAGAAGCCAGACACAAAAGGTCACTGTCTTAGTTATCTAGTGCTGCTATAACAGAAATACCACAAGTGGGTGGCTTTAACAAACAAATTTATTCTCTCACAGTTTAAAGAGGCTAGACGTCCGAATTCAGGGTGCCAGCTCCAGGGGAAGGCTTTCTCTTTCTGTCGGCTCTGGGGTAAGGTCCTTGTCATTAATCTTTCCCTGGTCTAGGAGCTTCTTAGTGCAGGCACCCTGGGTCTAAGGGACTCCTGGTTCTTCTTACGTGGTGGTAATGAGGTCCCCGTCCTCTCTGCTTGCTTCTCTCTTTTATAACTCAAAATAAATTGACTCAATATGCAACCTAGTCCTTTGGATTGTGTCCTGCCTCATTAACATAACTGCCTCTAATCTTGCCGCATTAACACCATAGAGGTTAGGATTTACAACACCTAGGATAATTACATCAGATTTAAAAATGGAGGACAACCACACAATACTGGGAATCAGGGCCTAGCCAAGTTGACACACATTTTGGGGGGGGACACAATTCAATCCATAACAGTCACATATTGTATGATTCCATTTATGTGGAACGTCCAAAATTGGTAAATCCGTAGAGACAGAAAACATGTTAGTGGTTACCAGGGAATGGGGGAAGGGAGGAATAAGGAGTGACCACCTAATGGGTACAGAGCCTCCTTTTGGGGATGATGAAAGTGTTTTGGAACTAAATAGAGGTGACAGTTGCATACCATTTTGAATGTACTGAGTGCCACTGTATTATTCACTTTACAATAATTTTATGTTATGTGGATTTCACCTCAAAAAATAAAATGTTTAAAGAAAGAATAAGGACAAAATAAAAGCATTCTCAGATAAAAGAAAATGAAGGGCATGCTTCACTAGCAGACCTTCACTACAAGAAGCATTAAAGGAAGTTCCTCGGCAGAAGGGAAATGATACTGTATGAAAAGTCACATCTTTAGGAAGGAAGAAATAAAGCATCAGAAATGATAAATACTTGGGTAAAAATGTAAGATTATTTTTCCCTTTCTTTCATCAAAATACATACGACTGTTTAAAACAATAATTTGAGATGGATAATATACCTAAAAGTAAACGCCCAAACTACAAAGCTTTTGGAGGAAAACATAAGAAAATATCTTCACGACTGGGGTAGGCAAAAGTTTCTTAGGCAGATCAGAGGAAACAATAACCAGAAAATAAAAAATTTATAAATTTGACTTCCTTAAAATTTAAAGCTTCTGCTCATTAAATACAGTTAAGAAAATGAATAGGCAAATTACATGTTGGGAGAAAACATTAGCAAAACATAACTGACAATGAACTGTTACCTAGAACACATAAAAAATATCCGAACTTCAATAATAACAAGAAAAAACAACTCAATTAAAATGGGCAAAAGATTTGAACAAACACTTCACAAAATAAGATGTGTAAATGTCCAATAAATACTTGAAAAAGTGCTTAAGGTCAATAGACATCAGGTAAATGCAAACTAAACCAACAATACAATGGCACTACGCACCCACTGGGAATGATAAAATTTACAAGACGGACAACACCGAATGTTGGTGAAGATACAGAACAAGCAGGACTCTCATCCTTTGTTAGTGGGAACGTAAAATGGTACAACCACTTTGGAAAAAGGTCTGGTAGTTTGTTTTTTTTTTTTAAATAGTCTTTATTTAAGCGTGTGTTGTTATTTTATGGCCTACAATTTGGTGTGCTATTTGAAAAATGCAGTATTTCAAAGTAGTATATTTTTTATTATTCATGTAGCTTTTGAATTTTTTTAACTTTTATTGTGCTTTAAGTGAAAGTTTACAAATCAAGTCAGTCTCTCACACAAAAACTTATATACACCTTGATAATACTCCCAATTGCTCTTCCCTTAATGAGACAGACTGCTCCCTCCCTCCACTCTCTCTTTTCCTGAACATTCCGCCAGCTTCTAACCCCCTCTACCCTCTCATCTCCCCTCCAGACAGGAGACGCCAGCATAGTCTCCTCACCAGCATCCCTCTCCATCCAGTTGTCCAGTCCAATCCCTGTCTGAATAGTTGGCTTTTGAAATGGTTCCTGTCCTGGGCCAACAGAAGGTCTGGGGGCCATGATCACCGGGGTCCTTCTAGTCACAGTCAGACCATTAAGTCTGGTCTTTTTACGAGAATTTGGGGTCTGCATCCCATTGCTCTCCTGCTCCCTCAGGGGCTCTCATGTTCCCTGTCAGGTCAGACATCGGTTGTAGCCGGGCACCATCTAGTTCTGGTCTCAGGCTGATGTAGTCTCTGGTTCATGTGGCCCTTTCTGTCTCTTGGGGCTCGTAATTACCTTGTGTCCTTGGTGTTTTTCATTCTCCTTTGCTCCAGGGGGGTTGAGACCAATTGATGCATCTTAGATGGCCACTTGCTAGCGTTTAAGAACCCAGATGTCTCTCTCCAAGGTGGGATGCAGAATGTTTTCTTAATAGATTTTATTATGCCAATTGACTTAGATGTCCCCTGAAACCACGGTCCCCAAACCCCCACCCCTGCTATGCTGGCCTTTGAAGCATTCAGTTTATTCAGGAAACTTCTTTGCTTTTGGTTTAGTCCAGTTGTGCTGATTTCACCTGTATTGTGTGTTGTCTTTCCCTTCACCTGAAGTAGTTCTTATCTGCTATCTAATTAGTGAATACCCCGCTCCCACTTTCTCTCCCTCCCCCCTCTCGTAACCATCAAAGAATATTTTCTTGTCTGTTTAAACTATTTCTCGAGTTCTTATAATCATAGTCTTATATGATATTTGTTCTTTTGCAACTGACTAATTTCACTCAGCTAATGCCTTCCAGGCAGGTTCCTCCATGTTATGAAATGTTTCACAGATTCATCACTGTTCTTTATCGATATCCACTGTGTAAATATACCATAATTTATTTATCCATTCATCCATTGATGGGCACCTTGGTTGCTTCCATCTTTTTGCTATTGTAAACAGTGCTGCAATGAACATAGGTGTGCATATGTCTGTTCGTGTAAAGACTCCTGTATCTCTAGGATATACTCCAAGGAGTGGGATTGCTGGACTGTATGGTAGTTCTATTTCTAGCTTTTGAAGGAAGCACCATATCGATTTCCAAAGTGGTTGTACCATTTTACATTCCCACCAGCAGCGTAGAAGTGTTCCAGTCTCTCCACAGCCTCTCCAACATTTATTATTTTGTGTTTTTTGGATTAATGGCAGCCTTGTTGCAGTGAGATGGACTCTCATTGTAGTTTTGATTTGCATTTCTCTAATGGCTAATGAACATGAGCATTTCCTCATGTATCCCTTAGCTACCTGAATGTCTTCTTTAGTGAAGTGTCTGTTCATCTCTTTTGCCCGTTTTTTAATTTGGCTTTTTGTCTTTTTGTAGTTGAGTCTTTGCAGCATCATGTAGATTTTAGAGATCCGGCGCTATTCGGAAATGTCATAGCTAAAAACTTTTTCCCAGTGTCTAGGAAATCTTTTTATTCTTTTGGTGAAGTCTTTGGATGAGCGTAGGTGTTTGATTTTTAGGAACTCCCAGTCATCTAGTTTTTCTTCTGCATTGTTAGTAATGTTTTATATACTGTTTGTGCCATGTATTAGGGCTCCTAATGTTGACCCTATTTTTTCTTCCATGATCTTTATCTTTTTAGATTTTATGTTTAGGTCTTTGATCCATTTTGAGTTTGTGTTTGTGCATGAGTGAGGTATGGGTCTTGTTTCATTTTTTTGTTAAAAAGTCTATCTTTTCCCCATTTAGGAAACCCTGGCGGCGTAGTGGTTAAGTGCTACAGCTTCTAACCAAGAGGTCGGCAATTTCAATCCACCAGGTGCTCCTTGGAAACTCCATGGGGCAGTTCAACTCTGTTCTATAGGGTCTCTATGAGTCAGAATCGACTCAACGGCAGCGGGTTTGGGTTTGGTTTTTGGTTTCCCCATTTAACTGCTTTGGGGCCTTTGTCAAATACCAACTACTCATACGTGGATGGATTTATGCCTGGATTCTCAATTCTGTTCCATTGCTCTTTGTATCTGTTGTTGAACTAGTACCAGGCTACTTTGACTACTGTGGAGGTATAATAGGTTCTAAAATCATCTAAAGTAAGGCCTCCCACTTTGTTTTTTTTTTTTTTTTTCAATAATGCCTTATTTATCCAGGGCCTCTTTCCCTTCCATATGAAGTTGGTGATTTGTTTCTCCATCTCGCAAAGAAATGTCGTTGGAATTTGGATCGAAATTGCATTAAATGTATAGATTGCTTTTGGTAGAATAGACATTTTTATAATGTTAAGTCTTCCTATCCATGAGCAAGGTATGTTTTCCCACTTATGTAGGTCCTTTTGGTTTCTTGCAGAAGTGTTTGTAGTTTTCTTTGTGTAAGTATTTTACATCTCTGGCAAGATTTATTCCTAAGTATTTCATCTTCTTGGGGGCTACTGTAAATGGTATTGATTTGGTGGTTTCCTCTTCGATAATCTTTTTGTTGGTGTAGAGGAATCCAACTGAGTTTTGTATGTTTATCTTGTATCCCGATACTCTGCTGAACTCTTCTATTAGTTTCTATTAGTTTTCTCGAGGATTCCATAGGGTTTTCTGTGTATGAGGTCATGTCATCTGCAAATAGAGATACTTTTACTTCTTTCTTGCCAATCTGGATGCCCTTTATTTCTTCACCTAGCCCAATTGCTCTGGCTAGGACCTCCAGCACAGTGTTGAATAACAGCGGTGATAAAGGGCATCCTTGTCCCTTGTTCCCGATCTCAAGGGGAATGCTTTCAGGCTCTCTCCATTTAGGATGATATATTCTATTGGCTTTTATAAATGCCCTTTATTATGTTGAGGAATTTTCTTTCTATTCCTATTTTGCTGAGAGTGTTTATCATGAATGAGTGTTGAACTTTATCAAATGCCTTTTCTGCCTGAATTGATAAGATCAGGTGGTTCTTATCTTTTGTTTTATTTATGTGATGGATTACATTAATTGTTTTTCTAATGTTGAACCATCCCTGCATAAAAAAAAAAAAATTTTTTTTGTTTTGCATACCTGGTATTAATCCCACTTGGTCATGGTGGATTATTTTTTTTATATGTTGTTGAATTCTGCTGGCTAGAATTTTGTTGAGGATTTTTGCATCTATGTTCATGAGGGATATAGGTCTGTAATTTTCTTTTTTAGTGGTGTCTTTACCTGGTTTTGGTATCTGGGATATGCTGGCTTTATAGAATGAGTTTGGGAGTATTCCATCCATTTCTATGCTCTGGAAAACCTTTAGTACTAGTGGTGTTAATTCGTTTCTGAAACTTTGGTAGAACTCTGCAGCGAAGCCATCTGGACCAGGGCTTTTTTTTGTTGGGAGTTTTTTTTATTACCTTTTCTATTTCTTCTTTCATTACGGGTCTATTTAGTTGTTCTACCTCTGTTTGTGCTAGTTTAGGTAGGTAATGTGTTTCTAGGAATTCATCCATTTCTTCTAGATTTTCAAATTTGTGAGAACACAATTTTTCATAGTAACCTGATATGATTCTTTTAATTTCAGTTAGGTCTCTTGTAATATCTCCCATCTCATTTCTTATTCAGGTTATTTACTTCCTCTCCTGTTTTTCTTTTGTCAGTTTGGCCAATGGTTTATCAATTTTGTTAATTTTTTCAAAGAACCAGCTTTTGGTCTTCTTAATTCTTCCAATTGTTTTTCTGTTTTCTATTTCATTTAGTTCTGCTCTAGTTTTTATTATTTGTTTTCTTCTGGTGCCTGAGGGTTTCTTTTGTTGCTCTCTTTCTATTTGTTCAAGTTGTAGGGATAATTCTTTAATTTTAGCCCTTTCTTCTTTTAATATGTGTGCATTTATTGATATAAATTGACCTCAGAGCACTGCTTTCGCTGTGTCCCAAAGATTCTGATAGGAAGTGTTTTCATTTGCTTTGGATTCTATGAATTTCTTTATTCTATCCTTAATGTCTTGTATAATCCAATCTTTTTTGAGCAGGGTATTGTTCAGTTTCCAAGTGTTTGATTTCTTTTCCCTGATTTTTCTGTTACTGATTTCTACTTTTATGGCTTTATGGTCAGAGAAGATGCTTTGTGATCTTTCGATGTTTTTGATTCTGCTAAGGCTTACTTTATGACCCAATATGTGGTCTATTCTAGAGAATGTTCCATGTGCACTAGAAAAGAAAGTTTACTTGGCTGATGTTGGGCGGAGTGTTCTGTATATGTCTATGAAGTCAAGGTGGTTGATTGTGGCATTTAGATCTTCCGTGTCTTTATTGAGCTTCTTTCTGGATGTCCTGTCCTTCACTGAAAGTGGTGTGCCGAAGTCTCCTACTATTAATTATTGTGGAGCTGCCTATCTCACTTTTCAATGCTGATAGAATTTGTTTTATGTATCTTGAAGCCCTGTCATTGGGTGCATAAATATTTAATATGGTTATAACTTCTTGGTTTATTGTCCCTTTCATCATTATATAGCGTCCTTCCTTATCCTTTATGATGGATTTAACTTTAAAGCATATTTTTCAGAAATTAATATTGCTACTCCTGCCCTTTTTTGGTTGTTGTTTGCTTGATATATTTTTTTCCATCCTTTGAGTTTTAGTTTGTTTGTGTCTCTAAGGTGTGTCTCTTGTAGGCAGCATATCGATGGATCTTGTTTTTTAATCCATTCTGCCACTCTCTCTCTTTATTGGTGCATTTAGTCCATTTACATTCAGTATAATTATGGATAGGTATGAATTTAGTGCTATCATTTTGATGTTTTTTTTGTGTGTTGTTGACACTTTCTTTTTCCCACTTAATTTTATGTGTTGAGTAGATTGTCTTTATATATTGTCCTTTCCTCATATTCGTTGTTGTTGATTTGTTTCTGCTGAGTCTCTATTTTTTCTTGTATTTCATTTTGATGTGTAGGATAGCTAGTCTGCTTTGTGCTTACCTTATTATTTACCTCTATTTTTCTAAATTTAAACCTAACTTTTATTTCTTTGTATCGCCTTGTCTTCCTCTCCATATGGAAGATCTATGACTACATTTCTTAGCCCCTTTTTAGTGTTTTAATGTTGTCTTCTTTTACATAATAACATTGCTGTTTCCCTGTTTTGAGAGTTTTTTTTATTTTGATTTATTTTTGTGATTTCACTATCTGTGTTGATATCTGGTTGCTCTACCCCATATTCTAATCTTGGCTTGATATCTGATATTATGGATTTTCTAACCAGAGTACTCCTTTAGTATTTCTTGTAGTTTTGGTTTGGTTTTTAAGAATTCTCTAAACTTCTCGTTATCTGGAAATGTCCTAGTTTCACCTTCGTATTTTGACAGGCAGTTCTGCTGGATATATGACTCTGCTGGCAATTTTTTTCCTTCAATTTTTTAAATAAGTCATCCCATTGCATTCGTCCCTGCATGGTTTCTGCCGAGTAGTCTGAGCTTATTCTTATTGATTCTCCTTTCGTTTATCCCTAGCTGCTCTAAAATTTCCCTATTTATTTTTGGTTTTGGCAAATTTGATTATAATATGTCTTGCTGACTTTCTTTTAAGATCTACCTTATGTGTAGTTTGATTAGCATCTTGGATAGATATCTTCTCATCTTTCACGATATCAGGGAAGCTTTCTGCCAACAAACCTTCAACAATTCCCTCTGTATTCTGTTATCCCTCCCTGTTCTAGTACTCCAGTCACTCGTAGGTTATTTCTCCTGATAGAGTCCCACATGATTCTTAAGGTTTCTTCATTTTTTTTAATTCTTTGATCTGGTTTTTCTTCCAATATATTGGTGCCAAGTGCTTTATCTTCAGTTTCACTAATTCTGAATTCCATTGCCTAAATTCTGCTCCTGTGACTTTCTATTGAGTTGGCTACTTCTGTAATTTTATTGTTAATCTTCTAAATTTCTGATTTCTGTCTCTCTATGGATTCTTGCAGCCTATTAAATTTTTCATTATGTTCTGGGATAACCTTTTTAATTTCTTCAATTGCTTTATTTGTGTGTTCCTTGGCTTCTTCTGTGTTTTGCCTGATGTCCTTCCTGATGTCTTGAAGAGTTCTGTATATTAATCTTTTGTATTCTACATCTGGTAATTCCAGGAAGACACCTTCATTCGGGAAATTCCTTGATTCTTTGTTTTGGGAGCTTGTTGAAGCGATCATGGTCTGCTTTTTTATGTGGTTGATATTGACTGTTTTCTTGAAGCCATCTATAAGTCATCATATTAATTTATTTTATCTTTACTTACTGTATCGTAGCTTCTTGCTTTCTTTTGTTTTGATATGCCAAAATAGGCTGCTCGAGTGGACTATCTTGATTATTTCTGCCTTCGAAGCTCTAACGTCCTGTCATCAGATGGCTAAAGCTGTTACCAGGTATGTGAGCCTAGGAGTACATTCACTTGTTTTATATGGATTCAGCTCAGGTGTCCAGGTAGTTGATCATCAAGTGTATGGTACAGTACAGGCTCTGTCCTACAGTCTTAGAGGGGCAGGGTAATTGTTGTAACCACAGGTATCTGGTTGCAGCAGGGAGGTCACACCTGAACAAGGCAGGGGGCTGACAACCATCTCCCAAGTACCTGTGAGGAAAGCGTGTCCCTGTTCCCCAGAGCATACAGAAGGGTGGGTTCTGCAGTCAGATCACGGGCACCCACTGCTTTTGGTTGTAAGGAATGGGAGGTGCCACTTATCCTTGAACACCTGTCCTGGGTGGCTAGGTGACATGGGTGGAGCCACCAGTCCTCAGGCCCCTGATATGTGTAGGTGAGGACCCTGTTTAATAGGCAAAGCAGTGTAAAACATCAAAAACCACCTCTCCACCACACAGCTGAAACAGTTGAAGGCAGATCTCAAGCATATACACAGTCTTCCAACAAGGGTCTAATTTCCTGAAATGGGCCCACACAGGTCCATGCAGGGGTGAAAGGTATTCAAAGTCCATGGACCAGTTGAGCCTGGACAGGAGCTCCTTCTGTCCTGAGCTCCACAGCTTAGTGGAGCTAGCAGAATATCTTTTCCCCCAATTCTTAATTTATTCCTTCTCCAAGGCCAAGAGAATGGCTCAGAGCATGCAGCAGGACCTATCTCAGTCCCAGGGAAACCGACAGCCACTGAAGCCAGCTTGGCTGCTGAGGGCACAGTAAAATAAACCCAAGCACATAGCTTTTGCTGAGAACACCATATTTCTCTGGTTCTGGAGGTGTGAATAGATGGTGCAGCTTGCTGTTGCTCCATGAGGAAACTGCATCCTGAATGCCAGCTACTGCCAGCACGACTGTGGTCACTCCAGGGGGGCTGGTTCCCAGCAAGACAGGTCCGACAACTCATCGCCACTTCTGAACCGTCTCTCCCACCCCCTGCCGCTCAGTCCAATTTCTGAACTTTGCTGTTGATGTTTAGGGCTCCTAGATTGTCATATATATAATCGTTTCACTTGTTTTTTGTGGGTCTTTATTGTAAGAGGGATCACTGGAAGTATCTGATTACTCTGCCATCCTGCCCCCCCCCCGGGTTGTCTTAAACCGAGTCAGGTCTCAGGACCCATCTCTCCTGTTCCAAACCCTCCAATTGGCTCCCATCTCTCCCACAGGCAAAGCCAGAGTCCTCACAGTGGTTCACAGAGCCCAAGGTGGTCCTGTTCTTTTCCTCTCTGGCCTCCCTAGCCTCCCCCTTGCTCACTCTGATCCAGCCACACTGGCCTATTCGCCCTTTCTGAAACACCTCAGCCCAGACGTGCCTCAGGACCTTTGCATGGACTTTTTCCTCTCTGCAACTCTCTTCCCCCGGGGTTCGCCTGGCTCACTCCCTGACCTCCTCCAGGTCCTTCTCAAATGTCCCCCCTCAGCCAGGCTTTCCTGACCCCCTACTTAAGCATGCATGCCACCCCCACTGCTCACGGCTCATTGCCCCCCCCCCCACCATACCCTAGCTCCTGGAAAAGTGTTTGCCTGGTGCAATGTAGGCCCAGACACTCTCGCTCCTTAATCGGATCATGGTCTCTCACAGGGCTTGTCAGATGCCATTCTCTTGTCCCAGAGCACTCCCTGTTTGTCCTGCTCCTTCCTGCCTGTGCTCCACTTGAACAGGTGTGGGAGCAAGAGATAGGTAGGTGCATCCTGATAGGAAAGACACCTGGGACAGTAAGGCATTGCCAGCGTTTAAGGAGTGTGGGTGCATTTGAAGGTACTGGAGGGTTTTGAACAGAGTGGCAGTGTAGTTCACCTTACATGTTTAACCCACAGTCTTTCCAACTTCTATTTGTCATTCCCCACCCTTGTAGTCATTTGAGTGAAAAATCCTATAGTCTTCCTTGACTCTTCTCTTCTCCTGGCCCACATCCAGTCCATCAGCAAATGTTCTTTTACCTAAACTATCCAAAATCCTGAAATGGTTGAATGTCCACCAATTCTTTTTTTTTTTTTTTCTTATTTGGTCCAGTGACTTTGTGTATTCCTTCCATCTTCTTTAACGTTTTAGTATTTAATATTCTCCCCGTAGAATCCTTCAGTACTGCAATTCGATGTTTGAATTTTTTCTTCAGTTCTTTCAGCTTGAGAAATTCCAAGCACATTCTTCCTCCATTTGGTTTTCTATCTCTTGCTCTTTGCATGTGTCATTATAATACTTTACCTTGTCGTCTTGAGCCGCCCTTTGAAATCTCCCGTTCAGCTCTTTTACTTCATCATTTCTTCCTTTTGCTTTAGCTACTCGAAGTTCAAGAGCAAGTTTGAGTCTCTTCTGACATCCATTTTGGTCTTTTCTTTCTCTCCTGTCTTTTTAATGACCTCTTGCTTTCTTCATGTATGATATCCTTGATGGCATTCCACACTTATCTGGTCTTAAGTCATTATTGTTCAATGTGTGGAATGACATCAATGACATCATCCATGAAGAAAGCAAGAGGTCACTGAAAAGACAGGAAAGAAGAAAAGACAGGAAAGAAGAAAAGACGAAGATGGATGTCAGAGGAGACTCTGCAACTTGCTCTTGAACGTCGAGCAGTTAAAGCAAAAGGAAGAATTGATGAAGTAAAAGAACTGAACAGAAGATTTCAAAGGGCCTCTCGAGAAGACAAAATAAAGTATTATAAGGACATGTGCAAAGAGCTGGAGATGGAAAACAAAAAGGGAAGAACACGCTCGGTGTTTCTCAAGCTGAAAGAACTGAAGAAAAAGTTCAAGCCTCGAGTTGAAATAGTGAAGGATTCTATGGGGAAAATATTAAATGGTGCAGGAAGCATCAAAAGAAGATGGAAAGAATACACGGAGTCATTATACCAAAAAGAATTAGTCGATATTCAACCATTTCAAGAGGTGGCATATGATCACAAACCGATGGTACTGAAGGAAGAAGTCCAAGCTGCTCTGAAGGCATTGGCGAAAAACAAGGCTCCAGGAATTGATGGAATATCCATTGAAATGTTTCAACAAACAGATGCAGCGCTGGAGGTGCTCACTCGTCTATGCCAAGAAATATGGAAGACCGCTTCCTAGCCAACTGACTGGAAGAGATCCATATTTATGCCTATTCCCAAGAAAGGTGATCCAACCAAATGTGGAAATTATACAACAATATTATTAATATCACACGCAAGCAAAATTTTGCTGAAGATCATTCAAAAACGGCTGAAGCAGTATATCGACAGGGAACTGCCAGAAATTCAGGCTGGTTTCAGAAGAGGACGAGGAACCAAGGATATCATTGCTGATGTCAGATGGATCCTGGCTGAAAGCAGAGAATACCAGAAGGATGTTTACCTGTGTTTTATTGATTATGCAAAGGCATTTGACTGTGTGGATCATAACAAACTATGGATAACACTGCGAAGAATGGGAATTCTGGAACACTTAATTGTGCTCGTGAAGAACCTTTACATAGATCAAGAGGCAGTTGTTCGGACAGAAAAAGGGGATACTGATTGGTTTAAAGTCAGGAAAGGTATGTGTCAGGGGTGTATTCTTTCACCATACCTATTTAATCTGTATGCTGAACAAATAACCCGAGAGCTGAACTATATGAGGAAGAACGGGGCATCAATTTTGGAGGAAGACTCATTAACAACCTGCGTTATGCAGATGACACAACCTTGCTTGCTGAAAGTGAAGAGGACTTGAAGCACAGTAATTACTAATGAAGATCAAAGACCGCAGCCTTCAGTATGGATTACACCTCAACATAAAGAAAACAAAAATCCTCACAACTGGACCAGTGAGCAACATCATGATAAACAGAGAAAAGATTGAAGTTGTCGAGGATTTCATTTTACTTGGATCCACAATCAACAGCCATGGAAGCAGCAGTCAAGAAATCAAAAGACGCATTGCATTGGGCAAATCTGCTGCAAAGGACCTCTTCAAAGTGTTGAAGAGCAAAGATGTCATATTGAAGACTAAGGTGGGCCTGACCCGAGCCATGGTATTTTCAATCGCATCATATGCATGTGAAAGCTGGACAATGAATAAGGAAGACCGAAGAAAAGTTGACGCCTTTGAATTGTGGTGTTGGCGAAGAATATTGAATATACCATAGACTGCCAAAAGAACAAACAAACCTGTCTTAGAAGTACAACCAGGATGGTCCTTAGAGGCAAGGATGGCAAGACTGCGTCTTACATACTTTGGACATGTTGTCAGGAGGGATCAGTCCCTGGAGAAGGACATCATGCTTGGCAGAGTACAGGGTCAGTGGAAAAGAGGAAGACCCTCAACGAGATGGATTGACACGGTGGCTGCAACAATGAGCTCAAGCATAACAACGATTGTAAGGATGGTGCAGGACGGGGCAGTGTTTCGTTCTGTTGTGCATAGGGTCGCTATGAGTCGGAACCAACTCAAGGGCACCTAACAACAACAGCAATGGCTAGTGATCGTGAGCATTTCCTCATGTATCTGTTAGCTGACTGAATGTCTTCTTTGGTGAAGTGCCTGTTCATATCCTTTGCCAACTTTTAAAATGGATGATTTGTCTGTTTGTTGTTGAGGTTTTGCCCTATCTTGTAGATTTTAGAGATTGGATGCTGATCAGATTTGTCATAGGTAAAAAAAAATTTTTCCCCAATCTGTAGGTCATTTTTTTACTCTTTTGGTGAAGTCTTTGGATGAGCATAAGTATTTGATTTTCAGGTGCTCCCAGTTATCTAGTTTCTCGTCTGGTGTTTGTGCATTGTTAGTAATGTTTTGTATACTGTTTATGCCATTTATTAGGGCTCCTAGCGTTGTCCCTGTTTTTTCTTCCGCGATCTTTATCATTTCAGATTTTATATTAGGTCTTTGATCCATTTTGAATTCGTTTTTGTGCATGGCGTGAGGTATGGTTCTTGTTTCTTTCTTTCTTTCTTTTTTTTGCAGATGGATATCCAGTTATGCCAGCACTATTTGTTAAAGAGACTGTCTTTTCCCCATTTAACAGACTTTGGGCCTTTGTCAAATATCAGCTGCTCATGGGTCGATGGATTTATGTCTGGATTCTCCATTCTGTTCCATTGGTCTATACATCCTTGTTGTACAAGTACCAGGCTGTTTTGACTTCCGTGGCAGCATAATAAGTTCTAAAATCAGGTAGTGTTAGGCCTCCCACTTTGTTCTTTTTCATTGTTGCTTTACTTATCCAGAGCCTCTTCCCTTTGCATATGAAGTTGGTGATTTGTTTCTCCATCTGATTAAAAAAATGCCATTGGAATGTGGATCGGGATTGCATCGTATCTGTAGATGGCTTTGGGTAGAATAGACGTTTCCACAATGTGGAGTCTTCCTATCCATGAGCAAGGTATGTTTTTCCACTTATGTAGGTCTCTTTTTGCTTCTTGCAGTAGTGTCTTGCAATTTTTTTTGCAAAGGTCTTTTACTTCTCTGGTTAGGTTTATTCCTAAATATTTTATCTTCGTGGGGGCTATTGTAAATAGTATTGGTGATTTCCTCTTCAACATTCTCTTTCTGGGGTGTAGAAGAATCCAACTGAATTTTTGTTTATCTTGTGTCCTGATACTTTGTTGAAGTCTTCTATTACTTCCAGTAGTTTACTTGTGGATTCTTTCAGGTTTTCTGTGTATAGGATCATATCATCTGCAAATAGAGATAGTTTTACTTCTTTCTTACCAATTTGGATGCCCTTTGTTTCTTTTTCTAGCCTAATTGCTATGGCTAGGACCTCCAGCAAAATATTGAATAAGAGTGGTGATGAAGGGGGTCATTGTCTGGTTCCCGTTCTCTTTCAGACTCTCTCCACTTACGATTATGTTGGCTGTTGGCTTTGTATAAAAGTCTTTTATTATGTGGAGGAATTTCTCTTCTATTCCTATTTTGATGAGAGTTTTTATCATGAGTGGGTGTTGGACTTTGTCAAATGCCTTTTCTGCATCAGTTGATAAGATCATGTGTTTCTCGTCTTTTGTTTTATTTATATGATGGATTACATTGATTGTTTTTCTAATGTTAAAGGATCCCTGCATACCTTCTATGAATCCCACTTGGTCATGGTGATTATTTATTTGTTTATTTTGATATGTTGTTGAACTCTGTTGGCTAGAATTTTGTTGAGGATCTTTGTGTCTATGTTCACGAGGGATATTGGTCTGTAATTTTCTTTTTTTCTGGTGTCTTTACCTGGTTTGGTATCAGAGTTATGCTGGCTTCATAGAATGAGTTTGGGAGTATTCTATCCTTTTCTATGCTCTGGAATACATTTAATAGTAGTGATGTTAACTCTTCTGTGAAAGTTTGGTAGAATTTTCCAGTGAAGCTGTCAGGGCCAGGGCTTTTTTTTTTTTTCTTTCAATCTCTCTCTCTCTCTCTTTTTTTTGTAGGTTTATTTAGTTGTTCTACCTCTGTGTTAGTTTAAGTAGGTAGTGTGTTTCTAGAAATTTGTCCATTTCCTCTAGGTTTTCAAATTTGTTAGAGTACAAAACAAACTCAAAATGGATTAATGACCTAAATATAAAACGATAAAGATCATGGAAGAAAAAATAGGGAAAACTTTAGGAGTCCTAATACATGGCATAAATAGTGTACAAAACATTACTAACAACGTAGAAAAAAAACTAGATAACCGGGAGCTCCTAAAAATCAAGCAGCTATGCTCGCCCAAAGACTTCACCAAAATATTCCCACAATGGAATACTACGCATTGATAAAGAACAGCGATGGATCTGTGAAACATTTCATAACATGTAGGAATCTGGAAGGCATTATGCTGAGTGAAATTAGTCAGTTGCTAAAGGACAAATACTCTAAAGACCATTATTATAACAACTTGAGAAATAGTTTAAACAGAGAAGAAAATATTCTTTGATGGTTATGAGAGGGGGGAGGGAGGGAGGGTGGAAGCGGGGTTTTCACTGATTAGATAGTAGATAAGAACTACTTTAGGTGAAGGGAACGACAACACACAATACAGGCAAGGTCATCACAACTGGACTAAACCAAAAGTGCAGAAGTTTCCTGAATAAACTGAATGCTTCAAAGGCTAGCATAGCAGGGGCGGGGGTTTGGGGACCATGGTTTCAGGAGACATCGAAGTCAATTGGCATAATAAAATCTATTAAGAAAACATTCTGCATCCCACCTTGGAGAGCAGCCTCTGGGGTCTTAAATGCTAGCAAGTGGCCAGGTGAGATGCTTCAATTGGTCTCAAACCACCTGGACGAAAGGAGAATGAAGAACACCAAGGACACAAGATAATTACTAGTCTAAGAGACAGAAAGGGCCACATAAACCAGAAACTACATCAGCCTGAGACCAGAAGAACTAGATGGTGCCCAGCCACAACTGATGACTGCCCTGATAGGGAACACAACGGAGAACCCCTGAGGGAGCAGGAGAGCAGTGGGATGCAGACCCCAAATTCTTGTAAAAAGACCAGATTTAATGGTCTGACTGAGATTAGGAGGACCCCAGTAGTCATGGCTTCCATACCTTCTGTTAGCCTAGGACAGGAACCATTCCCAAAGCCAACTCTTCAGCCTAGGGTCAGACTGGACAATTGGATAGAAAAGGTTGATGGTGAAGAATGAGCTTCTTGGATCAAGTAGACGCTTGAGACTGTGTTGGCATCTCCTATGTGGAGGGGAGATGTGAGGGCAGGGGGGGTTAGAAGCTGGTGGAATGGACACGAAAAGAGAGAGTGGAGGGAAGGAACAGGCTATCTCATTAGGTGGAGATCAATTAGGAGTATAGAGCAAGGTGTATATAAATTTTTGCATGAGACATTGACTTGATTTGTAAACTTTCACTTAATGCACAATAAAAATTAAAAAAAAAATACAATCACAAAATAGAGGATAACACAATACTGGGAATCATGGCCTAACCAAGCTGACACATATTTTGGGGAGACACAGTTCAATCCATGACAGCAACCAATGTCACAAAACAATGTGTATATTAATTGTTCAATGAGAAAGTAATTTGTTCTGTAAACCTTCATCTAAAGTACAATAAAAAGACAAAAAAGGATACGAAAGAAAGAAAAGACTAAAACGGATGTCAGAAGACACTCTGAAACTTGCTTTTGAACATCAAGCAGCCAAAGCAAACGCAAAATATAAGTAAGTAAAAAAGCCGAAAAGAAGATTTCAAAGGGTAGTTTGAGAAGACAAAGTAAAATATTATAATGACACGTACAAAGACCCGGAGTTAGAAAACCAAAAGGGAAGAACTGGCTCGGTATATCTCAAGCTGAAAGAACTGAAGAAAAAAATTCAAGCCTCGAGTTACAATATTAAAGAATTCTACGAGAAAATATTAAACGACACAGGAAGCATCAAAAGAAGATGGAGGGAATACACAGAGTCACTGTACCAAAAAGAAATGGCTGCCGTTCAACCATTTCAGGAAGTAGCATAAGATCAGGAACCGATGGTACTGAAGGAAGACGTTCACGCTGCACTGAAGGCTTTGGCGAAAAACAAAGCTCCAGGAATTTACGGAATATGAATTGAGATGTTTCAACAAACGGAGGCAGCCCTGCAAGTGCTCATTCTTCTATGCCAAGAAATTTGAAAGACAGCTACCGGGCCAACTGACTGGAAAAGATCCGTATTTATGCCTATTCCAAAGAAAGATGATCCAACAAAATGCAGAAATTATCGATCAATATCATTAATACCACATGCAACAGAAGTTTTGCTGAAGATCATTCAAAAGCAGCTGCAGCAGTACATGGACAGGCAACTGCCAGAAATTCAAGCCAGATTCAGAAGGAGGCCATGGAAACAGGGATGCCATTGTTGATGTCAGATGGCTCTTGGCTGAAAGCGCAGAATAACATAAAGATGCTTATCTGTGTTTTATTGACTATGCAAAGGCATTCGTCTGTGTGGATCATAATAAATTATGGATAACATTGAAAAGAATGGGAATTCCGGAACACTTAATTGTGCTCATGAGGAACCTGTACATAGATCAAGACAGTCGTTCGCACAGAGCAAGGGGGTATTGCATGTTTTAAAGTCAGGAAAGCTGTGCGTCATGGTTGCATCCTTTCACCATACTCATTCAGTCTTTATGCTGAGCAAATAATCTGAGAAGCTGGACTATAGGAAGAAGAATTCGGCAACAGAATTGGAGTAAGACTCGTTAGCCACTTGTATTAGGCAGGTGACACAACCTTTCTTGCTGAAAGTTTTTGAAGCATTTACTGATGAAGATCAAAGACTACAGCCTTCAGTATGGATTGCACCTCAACATAAAGAAAGCAGAAATCCTCCCGACTGAACCAATAAGCAACATCATGATAAACAGAAAAAAAATTGAAGCTGTCTAAGGATTTCATTTTACTTGGATCCACGGTCAACGTCCATGGAAGCAGCAGTCAAGAAATCAAATGACGCATTGCATTGGGAAAGTCTGCTGCAGAAGAACCCTTTAAAGTGTTAAAAAACAAAGATGTCAAAGGTGAGCTTGACTCGAGTCATGGAGCTCTCAATCGCCTCCTATGCATGTGAAAGCTGGACAATGAATAATGAAGACCAAAGAAGAGTCGGTGCCTTTGAACTGTGGTGTTGGTGAAGAATATTGAACATACCATGGACTGCCAAAAGAATGAAGAAATTTGTCTTGGAATAAGTACAACCAGAATTCTCGTTAGAAGCGAGGATGGCAAGAATTCGTCTCACATACTTTGGACATGTTATCAGGAGGGGTCAGTTCCTGGAGAAGGACATCATGCTTGGTTTAAGTAGGTCATCGAAAGAGAGGAAGACCTTCAATGAGATGGATTGACACAGTGGCTGCAACAATGGGCTCAAGCACAACAACGACTGCGAAGATGGCGCAGGACCGGGCGGTGTTCCCTCCTGTTGTCCATAGGATCGGTAGGAGTCGGAACAGATAACAGGGCACCTAACAACAGCAACACCCCTATCTAATGAGATTAACCCACCTGTGTCTAAAAAGCCTTTGTCTGAGTCATTGCCTGGGGCATCACCTGAGGCAGACGCTTTATAAGGCAAGCTGAATGGTCTCAAAATATTGCCCCACTACCGTCTTTGGCTTCTAGACCTATAACTAGACTTAAGATCCATTGATCCCCAAAAGGTGAAGTACAAAGAGTGACCCAAGAAGAGGTACACTACACTCTAAAAGAACTGCTTGGCTTTTCTAACATACACAAACAGAAACCTGGGGAATATGTGTGGGAATGGCTACTAAGGGTGTGGGATAATGGTGCAAGGAATGTAAAGATGGATCAGGCTGAGTTTATTGACATCGGCCCGCTAAGCACAGATTCTTCATTCAGTGTTTCATCTCGAGAAGTTGGGAAAGGATCTAGCAGTTTATTTGGTTGGGGCGGGGGGGGGGGCGGGGGCTGAAGCATGGGTTACGAAGTGGCCTACACTAAATGAAGTTCAAGTACGGGACCTGCCTTGGTATACCGCAGAAGGAAGTATCCAAAGACTTAGGGAAATTGGCATGTTAGAGTGAATTTATCAGGTTAGGCCCACAGATCCAGACACGGGGTGCCCAGAGGGTGCACCTTTTACCACAACTGTGGGGGACAAATTTGTGAAGGGAGCCCCAGCATCCTCGAAGACTGCCGTGATTGCTACTTTCTGTAAATCAGATGTGACAGTGGGAACTGCCTAACTGAATTAAGACCATAACTGCAATGCAGCTGATTGAACCCCATGGTGGTAGGGGCCAAATGGTGCCACTCAATAAACAAAGAAAAGGTGGACATGGTTACCATAATGGACAGCAGAGTCAAAGCAGTAATTGGCTACTTAGTCATGGTGTCATGAGGACTGATATAGATGGGGAATCTACTAAACATTTACTTAATCTGTACAAGCAGATGAATCCTAGGTAAAGTGAACAGCAGTCTACCTGGAATCACCAGAATAGAGTCATGGCCCCTAAATCAATCAATTCACAAGCTTGTGGGACTTTAATGACCTATGACCCCTTGAGTGAAGGCGAGGCCGGATCCCCTTGAGGAAGGACTCCAATACACTGGCAAAGACTTATACTGTTAATCTTTCTCTCAGCCTTTTACGAGAGTGACTGTTCATTGGGGGAAAGGAAATAATCAGGTTTATCGGGGATTATCGGGGATTACTGAATACTGGCTCTGAATTCACACTAATTCCAGGAGACCCAAAATGCCACTATGACCCATATGGAGGCATATGGAGGCCAGGTTATTAATGAAGTCTTAGCTTATGTCGGTCTCGCAGTAGGTCCAGTGTGTCCCCAAACCCAACCTGTAGTGATTTCCCCAGTTCAGGAATCCATAAATGGAATAGATACACTCAGCAACTGGCAGAATCCCTACACTGGATCCCTAACAAATGGAGTAAGGGCTATTATGGTAGGAAAAGCCAAGTGGAAGCCATTAGGACTGCCCCTACCTAGGACAATAGTAAATCAAAAGCAATACCACATTCCTGGAGGGATTGTGGAGATCACTGCCACCAACAGGGACATGAAGGACGCAGGGGTGGTGATTCCCACCACATCCCCGTTCAACTCACCTATTTGGCCTGTGCAAAAAACAGACGGATCTTGGACAATGACAGTGGATTACTGAAAATTTAACCAGGTGGTGACTCCAGTTGCAGCTGCTGTTGCAGATGTGGTTTCATTGCTTGAGCGAATTAATACATCTCCCGGTACCTGGTATGCAGCTGTTGATCCGGATAATGCCTTTGTCTCCATACCTATTTCAAAGGACCATCAGAAGCAGTTTGCCTTCAGCTGGCAAGGCCAGCGAGACACCTTCAATTGCCTACCTCAGAGCTACATCAACTCTCCAGCCCTACGTCATAATTTAGTCCACAGGGACCTTGATCCTTTCTTTCCCTTCCCCAAGATGTCACACTGGTCCATTACGTTGATGACATTATGCTGATTGGACCTAGTAAGGATGAAGTATCAATGACTTTGGAATTATTGGTAAAACATGTGTGTGCTATACGGTGGGACATTCATTCCACAAAAATTCAGGCACTTTCCACCTCAGTGAAATCTCAAGGGGTCCAGTGGTGTGGGGCGTGTTGAGATATGCCTTCTGCAGGGAAGGATAAGTTATTGCATCTGGCTCGTCACACAACTAAAAACGAAGCACAATGCCTAGTGGGCCTCTTCGGATTTTGGAGGCAACATATTTCTCATATGGGTGCGCTACTCCAGCCTATTTATCAAGTGACTTGAAAAAAGCTGCTGGTTTTCTGTGGGGCCCAGACCAAAAGAAGGCTCTACAACAGGTTCAGGCTGCCGTGCAAGCCGCTCTGTCCCTTGGGCCATATGATCCGGCTGAACCAATGGTGCTTCGCATGTCAGTGGCAGACAGAGATGCTGTTTGAGGTCTTTGGCAGGCCCGTATTGGTGAATCACAGCACGGACCCTTAGGAGTTTGGAGCGGAGCCCTGCTGTCCTCTGCAGATAACTACTCTCCTTTTCGGAAACAGCTTTGGGCTTGTTACTAGTCCTTAGCAGAGACCGAACACTTAACCATGGGCCACCAAGTCACCACGTGGCCTGAGCTGCCCATCAGGAACTGGGTGTTGTCTGACTCACAGAGTCATAACGTTGGACGTGCACAGCAGCACTCCATCGTTAAATGGAAGTGGTATATACGAGATCGGGCCCAAGCAGGACTTGTAGGCACAAGTAAGTAGCATGTGGAAGTGACCCAAATGCCCATAGTCTCCACTTCTGTCACATTATCTTCCATCTCCCAGCCTGCACCTGTGGTCTCATGAGGAGTTCCTTATGATCAGTTGACCGAGGAAGAGAAAACTCGTGCCTGGTTACAGATGGTTCTGCGAGATAGGCAGGCGCCATTTGAAAGTGGACAGCATCAGCACTGCGGCCCCTCTGGGACTTCCCTGAAGGACAGTTGTGAAGATTAATCCTCCCAATGGGCAGAACTCTGAGCAGAGCACCTGGTTGTTCACTTTGCTTGGAAGGAGAAATGGCCAGTTTTGTGATTGTATACTGATTCATGGGCTGTGGCCAATGGTTTGTCTGGATGGTCAGGGACTTGGGCGGAACATGACTGGAAAATTGGAGACAAAGAAATATGGAGAAGAGGTAATGTGGATAGAGCTCTCTGAATGGGCCAAAGTAGTGAAGATATTTGTGTCCCACGTGAATGGTCTCCAAAGGTTGACCTCGGCAGAGGAGGATTTTAACAGTCAAGTGCATAGGATGACATGCTCTGTGGAAACCAGTCATCCTCTTTCCCCAACCACTCCCGTCATTGCTCAATGGGCTCGTAAACAAAGTGGCCATGGTAGTAGAAATGGAGGTTACGCATGGGCTCAGCAGCATGGATTTTCACTCACCAAGGCTGACTTGGCTAATGCGCTGCTGTACTTTCAATCTGCCAGCAGCTAAGGCCAACACGGAGTCCCCAGTATGGCACCATCCCTCGAGGTCATCAGCCAGCAACCTGGGGGCAAGTTAATTACGTTGGACCACTTCCATCATGGAAAGGGCAACGTTTTGTTCTTACTGGAATAGACACTTACTCTGGATATGGATTTGCCTTTCCCTACATGCAATTCTTCTGCAAAAACTACCATCCGTGGACTTACAGAATGCCTTATCCACCGTTATTTTATCCTACACAGCTTTGTCTCTGATCAAGGGTCTCACTTCACAGCAAATGAGGTTCGGCAATGGGTTCACGCTCATGGAATTCACTGATCTTACCATGTTCCCCATCATCCTGAGGCAGCTGGTTTGATAGAACGATGGAATGGCCTTCGAAAGACACAATTACGACCCCAGCTAGGGGGCAGTATCTTGCAGAGTTGGGGCAATATTCTCCAGGAGGCTGTATATGCTCTAAACCTCCATCCAATATATGGTGCTGTTTCTCCTATAACAGGAATTCATGGGTCCAGGAATCAAGGGGTAGAAATGGGAGTGGCACCACTCACTATTTCCCCTAGTGACCCACTCACAAAATTTTTGCTTCCTGTCCCCACGACCTTATGCTCTGCAGGTCTAGCGATCTTAATCCCTAAGGGATGAATGCTCCCACCTGGAGACACGTCACTGATTCCATTGGACTGGAAGCTAAGAACGTCACCTGGCCACTTTGGGCTCCTTGTGTCTCCGGATCAACAGGCAAAGGAGGGAATAACCATATTGGCTGATGCGATTGATCCTGACTACCAAGAGGAAATTGGATTGACACTACATAATGGCGGTAAAGAAGAGTATGTCTGGAATGTAGGAGATCCCTTAGGGTGTCTCTTAGAACTACCATGCCTTGTGATTAAAGTCAGTGGGAAACTACAATAACCCAATTCTGACATGACTACTAATGGCCCAGATCTTTCATGAATGAAGGTTTGGGTCACCCCACCAGGCAAAGAACCATGACCAGCTGACATGCTTGCTGAGGGCAAAGGGAATACAGAATGGGTGGTCAAAGAAGGTAGTTGTAAATACCAGTTACGACCACATGACCAGTTGCAGAAACCAGAACTGTAATTGTTATGAGTATTGCTGCCTCGTATGTGTCCATCAAATATTTTTGTTTTCTTCTCTTAAGAAATATACAACGTAAACTGAGCTAGTGCATTTTTGGTTGCATGTGTGTTCGTTGTATCATGTTAGGAGCAAGTATGACTTTATAATTGTCTTTATTCAGAGGTTATGCATGGTTTAAGGAGATGTGTACCGGAGGCAAGTTGACAGAGGGTGGACTGTGATGGTTAAGGTTGCTGTCAACTTGACTGGGCACGATTCTCAGTGTTTTGGCAGTCATGTGATGTTGTGATCACTTCCGTGATGAAATTTGATGCAATGGGATCGCCTCCATGATGGGATCTGCTGTAAGGAACCAATTCAGTTGGAAAAGAGTTTCCTTGGACACGTGGCCTGCATCAGATATAAATGGACATTCTGGCATGGCTCATGGGCTTTTGCTAGCTCAGGGTCCTGCAGCTGGCTCCTGTTCGTCTGACCTCTGGCTCTCAGGACTTGAGCTAGCAGCTTACCTGCAGTCTTGCCTGCCAATCTTGGGATCCGTCAATCTTTGTAGCCTGTGAGCAGGAGCCCTGCTCTCTGACCTGGCGATCTTGGGTTCCTCAGCCCTTGCAGTTATGTGAATCATAGAGTGTCTGCTTCTATCCTGACCCACGGACTTGGGACTTTTCCAGCCTCTACAACCACATGAACCATTTCCTTGATATAAATCCCTATCTGTCTGTCTGTCTGTCTGTCTGTCTGTCTATCTGTCTATCATCTATCTTCTATCTATCATCTATCTATCTATCTGTCTGTCTGTCTTCTGTCTGTCTGTCTGTCTACCTACCTAATCTTTTATACACCTTACTGGTTTTGCTTCTCTAGAGAATCCAGCTTAAGACAAGAGTCTTCCTCTTTTTCACTGACCCTCTACTTTATCAACATGATGTCCTTCTCCAGGGACTGATCCCTCCTGATAACATGTCCAAAGTATGTGAGACATAGTCTCACCATCCTTGCTTCAGATGAGCATTCTGGCTGTACTTCCTCCAAGACAGATTTCTTCATTCTTCTGGCAGTGCATGGTATATTCAGTATTATTCTCCAACATCCATAATTCAAAGGCATCAATTCTTCTTTGGTCTTCCTTATTCATTGTTCAGCTTTCAGATGCATATGAGGCAATTAAAAACACCGTGGCCTTATTGCTGTCATTTTGTAGAGCATTTTTTGTGGTGCTGATGTTTTCTTTGCTCCTCTTACTCTCCTGTGCTGAATTCTTTTTTTTTTTTTTTGTGGGTTTTTTAAAATTTATTTTGTTTTTATAGATTTTGTGTTTACTGAGACTTTGTTTTTCCTCTTTATTTTGATGAGTAGGTTTGTTAACTTTCTTTGTGGTTACCTTGAAATTTACTCTTATCTTCCTAAGTTTAAACCAGTCTTTTAGTATTTGGTATCACCATGACTTCCTCTCCATTTGAAAGTTCCATACCTACATCGTTTATTCCCTCTTTTATTGCTCTGATGTTGCTGTCATTTACAGATTAACATCCCTGGTTCCCTGTTGTAAACTTTTTAGTTTTGTTTTATCCTTGAGAATTCATTACATAGGTTAGTATCTGGTTGAGGTGGTCTTGCATCCTAGATTCAGGCTGTTGTCTGATGTTGTTGGTTCTCTAACTGAAGGACTCCCTCTAATAACTCTTGTAACTTTGGTTTGGTTTTTACATATTGCCTTAATTTCTGTTTACCTGGATATGTCCCAACTTCACCATCATATCTGAGTGAGAGTTTCGCAGGATATATTGTTTTTGGTTGGTGTTTTTTGTTTGTTTGTTTGTTTCAAGGTTTTATATATGTCATCCCATTGCCTTCTTGCCCGCATGGCTTCTGCCAAGTAATAAGAGTTTAATCTTATCGCTTCCCGTCTGTATGTGACTTTTCATTTTTCTTGGGCTGCTCTCAGGATTCTTTCTTTGTCTTTGGTTTTAGCGAGTGTGATTATGATATGCCTTGGTGAATTTCTTTTGGGGTCTATCGTATATGGGTTTCATTGAGCTTCTTGGATGGTCAGCTTTTCATCTTTCATGATATTAGGGAAGTTTTCTGTCAGCAATTGTTCAATGATCCTCACTGTGTTTTCTGTTTTCTCCCCCTGTTCTGGAGCTACGGTCACTCGCAAATTTTTGCTTTTTGTGTCCTACATCGTTCTCAGGGCTTCTTCATTTTTCTTCCATCTTTTCTCTGATTTTTCCTCAAAGTGGTATCCAAGGATTTGTCTTCAATTTTGCTGATCCTGTCTTTCATTATTTCAACCCTGCTCCTCAAACCTTCTATGAGACTGTCCATTTCTGAAATTTTGTTGTTTATCTTTTGGATTTGTAATTGCCGTTTTTTGTGTGATTTCTAGTTGTGAGTTTATTTTGACATTTTGTTCCTGTATTATTTTCCTGAATTCTTCCATTATTTTGTTAATCTTTTCCATGATTTTGTCTATTTTTTTCTCTTTTTTGTCTACTTTTTCGTCATCTCTTGGATATTCCTGAATATTAGAGATTTGAATTCCCTGTCAGGTACTTCCAGTGCCTGTTCTTCTACTGCAAAGTCATCCGATGTTTTATTTTGGACACCTACTGGAACCATCCTGTCCATTTTTTTTTAAGTTTTCAAATTGTTTGCTGTCTTCAGGACATTCAGTAATTATTTTCTTCGTTTAGTGATTGTAGATTTGTTTGCGTCATCTTGCTTCTTTGTTTTATTTGGCTATGTCTGAGTAGGCAAGCTGGCCGTTCTTCGTTGCTTGCTCATCTGTGGGCATGATACTTCTCACCACCTTATCCAATGGGCAGGGCCAAATGTTCAGCTACAGTGCAGCAGGGCAGATCCAGTGGAGGGGGAAGGGCTTGGAAGGCGGGATCAGGGGGCAGTGCAGGGCAGGTTCTGGTAGGCCGTGCCTTTCCCACTTGGGGGTGTAATGCTCAGCACAAGGTGCAGATAGGCAGGAGGGAGAGGAGAGGATGTGATGTCTGGAGTAAAGTGGGTGTGGGGAGGAAGAGAAAAAGAAGAGACGAACAGAAGCCAAAAAAAAAAAAAAACCCAAAAATGTGCTGAGAGAACCCACTGTTGGAGTGGTGCAGACTTGGGGAAGCTGTGTGCAGGTGGCTTTCTAGCCAGGGAATGTGGCACAGCCCATCAAGAAGGGACAGATACAGCACACACAGATAGGTGGGAGGGAGAAGGGAAAGGAAGGAAGGGGAAAGAGACAAGAAAGTAGATTTTAAAAAGAGGGAGAGAGAGGCGGGGGCCAAGATGGCGGACTAGGTGGACGCTACCGCGGATCCCTCTTGCAACAAAGACTCGGAAAAACAAGGGAATCGATCACATAACAATCTACGAACTCTGAACAACAAGCACAGACTTAGAGACGGAAAACGAACAAATACGGGCAGACAGCGACTGTTTTCAGAACTAGGAGCCAGCGCACCAGCTGACTACTTGGAAAATCTAGTTTCCCAGTGATGGCTCGGAGACAGCAGTCCATATCAAACCACATAAAGAAACAGACCATGACAGCTTCTCCAACCCCCCAAACAAAAGAATCAAAATCTTTCCCAAATGAAGATACAATCCTGGAATTATCAGATACAGAATATAAAAAACTAATTTACAGAATGCTTAAAGATATCACAAATGAAATTAGGATAAATGCAGAAAAAGCCAAGGAACACACTGATAAAACTGTTGAAGAACTCAAAAAGATTATTCAAGAACATAGTGGAAAAATTAACAAGTTGCAAGAATCCATAGAGAGACAGCATGTAGAAATCCAAAAGATTAACAATAAAATTACAGAATTTGACAACGCAATAGAAAGTCAGAGGAGCAGACTCGAGCAATTAGAATGTAGACTGGGACTTCTGGAGGACCAGGGAAACAACACCAACATAGCTGAAAAAAAATCAGATAAAAGAATTAAAAAAAATGAAGAAACCCTAAGAATCATGTGGGACTCTATCAAGAAGGATAACTTGCGAGTAACTGGAGTCCCAAAACAGGGAGGGGGGACAGAAAACACAGAGAAAATAGTTGAAGAACTCCTGACACAAAACTTCCCTGACATCATGAAAGAAGAAAGGATATCTATCCAAGATGCTCATCGAACCCCATTTAAGATTGATCCAAAAAGAAAAACACCAAGACATATCATCATCAAACTTGCCAAAACCAAAGACAAACAGAAAATTTTAAAAGCAGCCAGGGAGAAAAGAAAGGTTTCCTTCAAGGGAGAATCAATAAGAATAAGTTCAGACTACTCAGCAGAAACCATGCAGGCAAGAAGGGAATGGGACGACATATACAGAGCACTAAACGAGAAAAACTGCCAACCAAGGATCATATATCCAGCAAAACTCTCTCTGAAATATGAAGGAGAAATTAAGATATTTACAGATAAACACAAGTTTAGAGAATTTGCAAAAACTAAACCAAGACTGCAAGAAATGCTAAAGGAGATTGTTTGGCCGGATGACCAATAATATCAGGTACCAGCACAATACAAGGTCACAAAACAGAACGTCCTGATATCAACGCAACTCAAACAGGGAAAGCACAAAAACAAACAAATTAAGACTAATTCTAAAAAATAAATAAATAAACAAAATAATACACACAACAGGAAATCATGGAAATCAATAGATAAACGATCAAAATAATCAAAAAGAGGGACTAAATATAGGAGGCATTGAACTGCCAGATGGAGAGTGATACAAGGTGAAATAGAAGGATACAAGTTAGGTTTTTACTTAGAAAAATAGGGGTAAATAAAAAGGTAACCACAAAAAGGAATATCAATCCCATAACTCAAGAAAAAAGCCAAGAAAAACGCAACGACTCAATAAACACAAAGTTAAACATTATGAAAATGAGGATCTCACAAGCTACTAAGAAAAACGTCTCAGCACAAAAAAATGTGGAAAAATGAAATGGCCAACAACACACATGAAAAGGCATCAAAATGACAGCACTAAAAACTTACTTATCTATAATTACGCTGAATGTAAATGGACTAAATGCACCAATAAAGAGACAGAGAGTCACGGACTGGATAAAAAAACACGATCCATCTATATGCTGCCTACAAGAGACACACCTTAGACTTAGAGACACAAACAAACTAAAACTCAAAGGATGGAAAAAAATATATCAAGCAAACAATAAGCAAAAAAGAAGAGGATTAGCAATATTAATTTCTGACAAAATAGACTTCAGACTTAAATCCGCCACAAAGGATAAAGAAGGACACTATATAATGATAAAAGGGACAATTGATCAGGAAGACATAACCATATTAAATATTTACGCACCTAATGACAGGGCTGCAAGATACATAAATCAAATTTTAACAGAATTGAAAAGTGAGATAGACACCTCCACATATATAGTAGGAGACTTCAACACACCGCTTTCGGAGAAGGACAGGACATCCAGTAAGAAGCTCAATAGAGACACGGAAGACCTACTTACAACAATCAACCAACTTGACCTCATTGACTTATACAGAACTCTCCACCCAACTGCTGCAAAATATACTTTTTTTTCTAGCGCACATGGAACATTCTCTAGAATAGACCACATATTAGGGCATAAAACAAATCTTTCCAGAATCCAAAACATCGAAATATTACAAAGCATCTTCTCAGACCACAAGGCAATGAAGCTAGAAATCAATAACAGAAAAACTAGGGAAAAGAAATCAAATACTTGGAAAATGAACAATACCCTCCTGAAAAAAGACTGGGTTATAGAAGACATCAAGGAGGGAATAAGGAAATTCTTAGAAAGCAACGAGAATGAAAATACTTCCTATCAAAACCTCTGGGACACAGCAAAAGCAGTGCTCAGAGGCCAATTTATATCGATAAATGCACACATACAAAAAGAAGAAAGAGACAAAATCAGAGAACTGTCCCTACAACTTGAGCAAATAGAAAGTGAGCAACAAAAGAATCCATCAGGCACCAGAAGAAAACAAATAATAAAAATTAGAGCTGAACTAAATGAATTAGAGAACAGAAAAACAATTGAAAGAATTAACAAAGCCAAAAGCTGGTTCTTTGAAAAAATTAACAAAATTGATAAACCATTGGCTAGACTGACTAAAGAAAAACAGGAAAGGAAACAAATAACCCGAATAAGAAACGAGAAGGACCACATCACAACAGAACCAAATGAAATCAAAAGAATCATATCAGATTACTACATAAAATTGTACTCTAACAAATTTGAAAACCTAGAAGAAATGGATAAATTCTTGGAACAATACTACTTACCTAAACTAACACATTCAGAAGTAGAACAACTTAATAGTCCCATAACAAAAAAAGAGATTGAAACGGTAATCAAAAAACTCCCAACAAAAAAAAGTCCTGGCCCAGATGGCTTCACTGCAGAGTTCTACCAAACCTTCAGGGAAGACTTAACACCATTACTATTGAAGGTATTTCAAAGTATAGAAAAAGACGGAATACTACCCAACTCATTCTATGAAGCTACCATCTCCCTGATACCAAAACCAGGTAAAGACATTACAAAAAAAGAAAATTTTAGACCTATATCCCTCACGAACATAGATGCAAAAATCCTTAATAAAATTCTAGCCAATAGAATCCAACAACACATCAAAAAAATAATTCACCCTGATCAAGTGGGATTTATACCAGGTATGCAAGGCTGGTTTAATATCAGAAAAACCATTAATGTAATCCATCACATAAATAAAACAAAAGACAAAAACCACATGATCTTATCAATTGATGCAGAAAAGGCATTTGACAAAGTCCAACACCCATTTATGATAAAAACTCTCACCAAAATAGGAATTGAAGGAAAATTCCTCAACATAATAAAGGGCATATATGCAAAGCCGACGGCCAATATCACTCTAAATGGAGAGAACCTGAAAGCATTTCCCTTGAGAACGGGAACCAGACAAGGATGCCCTTTATCACCACTCTTATTCAACATCGTACTTGAAGTCCTAGCCAGAGCAATTAGGCTAGACAAAGAAATAAAGGGTATCCAGATTGGTAAGGAGGAAGTAAAGCTATCACTATTTGCAGATGACATGATCGTATACATGGAAAACCCTAAGAAATCCTCCAGAAAACTACTGAAACTAATAGAAGAGTTTGGAAGAGTCTCAGGATATAAAATAAACATACAAAAATCACTTGGATTCCTCTACATCAACAAAAAGAACACCGAAGAGGAAATAACCAAATCAATACCATTCACAGTAGCCCCCAAGAAGATAAAATACTTAGGAATAAATCTTACCAAGGATGTAAAAGACCTATACAAAGAAAACTATAAAACTCTGCTACAAGAAATTCAAAAGGACACACTTAAATGGAAAAACATACCCTGCTCATGGATAGGAAGACTTAACATAGTAAAAATGTCTATTCTACCAAAAGCCATTTATACATTCAACGCACTTCCAATCCAAATACCAATGTCATACTTTAAGGGAATAGAGAAACAAATCACTAATTTCATATGGAAAGGAAAGAACCCCCGGATAAGCAAAACATTACTGAAAAAGAAGAAGAAAGTGGGAGGCCTCACCCTACCTGATTTCAGAACCTATTATGTAGCTACAGTAGTCAAAACAGCCTGGTACTGGTACAACAACAGGCACATAGACCAATGGAACAGAATTGAGAATCCAGATATAAATCCATCCATTTATGAGCAGCTGATATTTGACAAAGGACCAGTGTCAGTCAATTGGGGAAATAATAGTCTTTTTAACAAATGGTGCTGGCATACCTGGATATCCATTTGCAAAAGAATGAAACAGGACCCATACCTCACACCATGCACAAAAACTAACTCCAAGTGGATCAAAGACCTAAACATAAAGACTAAAACGATAAAAATCATGGAAGAAAAAATAGGATCTACCCTAGGAGCCCTAATACAGGGCATAAACAGAATACAAAACATTGCCAAAAATGATGACGAGAAACCAGATAACTGGGAGCTCCTAAAAATCAAACACCTATGCTCATCTAAAGACTTCACCAAAAGAGTAAAAAGACCACCTACAGACTGGGAAAGAATATTCAGCTATGACATCTCCGACCAGCGCCTGATCTCTAAAATCTACATGATTCTGTCAAAACTCAACCACAAAAAGACAAACAACCCAATCAAGAAGTGGGCAAAGGATATGAACACACATTTCACTAAGGAAGATATTCAGGCAGCCAACAGATACATGAGAAAATGCTCTCGATCATTAGTCATTAGAGAAATGCAAATTAAAACTACCATGAGATTCCATCTGACACCAACTAGACTGGCATTAATTCAAAAAACACAAAATAATAAATGTTGGAGAGGCTGCGGAGAGACTGGAACTCTCATACACTGCTGGTGGGGTTGTAAAATGGTACAACCACTTTGGAAATCCATCTGGCGTTATCTTAAACAGTTAGAAATAGAACTACCATACAACCCAGAAATCCCACTCCTCGGAATATACCCTAAAAATACAAGACCCTTCACACAAACAGATATATGCACACCCATGTTTATTGCAGCTCTGTTTACAATAGCAAAAAGCTGGAAGCAAACAAGATGTCCATCAACGGACGAATGGGTAAATAAATTGTGGTATATTCACACAATGGAATACTACGCATCGATAAAGAACAGTGACGAATCTCTGAAACACTTCATAACATGGAGGAATCTGGAAGGCATTATGCTGAGCGAAATGAGTCAGTTGCAAAAGGACAAATATTGTATAAGACCACTATTATAAGATCTTGAGAAATAGAAAAAACGGAAAAGAACACATACTTTTGTGGTTACAAAGGGGGGAGGGAGGGAGGGAGGGAGGGAGAGGGCTTTTTATTGATCAATCTGTAGATGGGAACTGCTTTGGGTGAAGGGAAAGACAACACTCAAAACATGGAAGGTCAGCCTAATTGGACAGGATTAAAAGTAAAGAGGTTACCGAGATAAAATGAAAGCTTCAAAGGTCAGAGGAGCAGGGGCTGGGGTCTGGGGAACATGGTTTGAGGGGACTTCTAAATCAATGGGCAAAACAATTCTATTATGAAAACACTCTGCATCCCACTTTGAATTGTGGCACCTGGGGTCCTAAATGCCAACAAGCAGCCATCTAAAATACATTAATTGGTCTCAACCCACCGGGAGCAAAGGCAAAGGAAGAACACCAAGGTCACACGACAACTAAGAACCCAAGAGACAGAAAGGGCCACTTGAACCAGAGACCTACAATATCCTGAGACCAGAAGAACTAGTTGGTGCCCAGCCACAATCGATGTCTGCCCTGTCAGGGAACACAACAGACAACTCCTGAGGGAGCAGGAGACCAATGGGATGCAGACCCCAAATTCTCATTAAAAGACCACACCTAATGGTATGATTGCGACTAGAGGAATCCCAGAGACAATGCTCCCCAGAACTTCTGATGGCACAGGACAGGAACCATCCCCGAAGACAAATCATCAGGCATGAAAAGGACTGGTCAGTGGGGGGGAGAGAGATACTGATGAAGAGTGAGCTAATTAAATCAGGTGGACACAGGAGAGTGTGTTGGCAACTCTTGACTGGAGGGGGGATGGGAAGATAGAGAGAGAGGGAAGAAGGTAAAATTGGCACGAAACGAGAGACTGTAAGGGCTGACTCAATAGGGGGAGAGCAAGTGGGAGAAGGGAGTAAGATGTATGTAAACCTACATGTGACAAACTGATTGGAATGGTAAATGTTCACTTGAAGCTTAATAAAAATTTAAAAAAAAAAAAAGAGGGAGAGAAAGGTACACACAGCGTGGTGATCAGGAGAGAGAAAGGAAGGATAATAGAGACAAAAACCAAAAAAAAAAAAAAAAACGCCAGGTGGTAGGGAGGAAGAAAAGGAAAGAAGGAATAGAGAGACAGGAAACCAAGAAAAACTGAAAGAAAATACCCCAAGGGAGCCTACTGGCATGTCAGTACATACCAAGGAAGAAGCTCTAGCTGAGGGGTGCTGCCCGGCCAGTCAAGAAGGAGTGGAGAGGGAACACGGTGTCAGGTGTCCAGGAGGAAGGAAAGGAAGGAAAGGAAGGGAGGTAGAGAGAGACAAGAAAATGAGAAAAGAAAAAAAAATGTCCCGAGGAAGTCTTCTGGGTTGGAGGACCGGACTGGGGGAAAAGGCTACCCTGCTGAGTGGTGCTGCACAGATCCAAAGGCCACAATGAGACAGGGATCACAATGGAGGGACCCAGACATAGCTGGAGAAAAATGTAGAGCAAAATTCTTAGTCGCATAAAATTTTTTTAAAAAAGGCCAGACTTACTGGTATGACAGAGACCAGAGAAACTCTAAGAGCATGGCACACAGACACCCTTTTAGGTCAGTAATGACGTCCCTCCTGAGGTTCACCCTTCAGCCAAAGATTTGCTGTTGTTGTTGTTAGGTGCTGTCAAATCGTTTGACTCACAGTGATACTACACACAACAGAATGAAATACTGCCTGGTCGCGCGCCATGCCCGCAATTGTTTTTATGCTTGAGTCCATTGTTGCAGCCACTGTGTAAATCCATCTTGTTGAGTGTCTTCCTTTTTTCCGTCGCCCCTCTACATTACCAAGCATGATGTCCTTCTCCGCGGACTGATCTCTCCTGACAACGTGTCCAAGGTATATAAGATGCAGTCTTGACACTCTTGCTTCTAAGGAGCATTCTGGTGTAGCTTCTTCCAAGACAGATTTGTTCATTCTTTGGCAGTCCTTGGTATAGTCAATATTCTTTGCCAGCACCACAATTCAAAGGCATCCATTCTTCTTCTTATTCATTGTCCAGTTTTCACATTCATATGATGTGCTTGAAAATATCATGGCTTGGGTCAGGCGCACCTTGGTCTTCAAGGTGACATCTTTGCTTTTCGACATTTTAAGGAGGTCTTTTGAAGCAGATTTGCCCAATGCAATGTGACTTTTGAGTTCTTGACTGCTGTTTCCATGGGTGTTGATTGTGGATCCAAGTAAAACGAAACACTTGACAACATCAGCCTTTTCTCCATTTGTCATGATGTTACTTAGTAGTCCAGATGTGAGGATTTTTGTTTTCTTTATGTCGAGGTGCAACCCATACTGAAGGCTGTGCCCTTTGATCTTCGTCAGCAAGTACTTCAAGTCCTCTTCACTTTCAGCAAGGAAGGTTGTGTCATTTGCATAACGCAGGTTGTTAATGAGTCTTCCCCCCATCCTGATGCCCCATTCTTCTTCGTGTAGTCCAGCTTCTCAGGGTATTTGCTCACCACAGAGATTGAATAGGTATGGTGAAATTATACAACCTTGACACACACTCTTCCTGACTTTAAACCATGCTGTATCCTCTTGTTCTGTCTGAACATTGCCTCTTGATCTATGTACAGGTTCCTCATGAGCAATTAAGTGTCCTGGAATTCCCATTCTTTGCAATGTTATCCATAAATTTGTTATAATCCACACAGTCGAATGCCTCTGCATAGTCAATAAAACATGGCAAACATTTTTCTAATACTCTGTGCTTTCAGCCAAGAACCATCTGACACCAGCAATGATATCCCTGGCTCCACGTCCTCTTCTGAATCCGGCCTGAATTTCTGGCAGTTCTCTGTCAATATACTGCTGCATCCACTTTTGAATGATCTTCAGCGAAATTTTACTTGCATGTAATATTAGTGATATAGTTTGATTATTTCAGCATTTGGTTGGATCACCTTTCTTGGGAATAGGCATAAATATGGATCTCTTCCAGTTGGTTGGCCAGGCAGCTGTCTTCCAAATTTCTTTTCATAGACAAGTGAGCACTTGCTGCCCTGCATCCATTTGTTGAAACATCTCAATTGCTGTTCTTTCTATTCCTGGAGCCTTGTTTTTTTATGAAAGACTTCAGTGCAGCTTAGACTTCTTCCTTCAGTACCATGGGTTCTTGATCATATGCTACCTCCTGAAATGATTGAACATCGACCAATTCTTTTTGGTGTAATGATTCTGTGTATTCCTTCCATCTTCTTTTGATGCTTCCTGCATTGTTTAATATTTTCCCCATAGAGTCTTTCAGTATTGCAACTCGAGGCATGGATTCTGTTCTTCAGTTCTCTCAGCTTGAGAAATGCCAAGGGTGTTCTTCCCTTTTGGTTTTCTATCTCCATGTCTTTGCACGTAGCATTATAATACTTTACTTTGTTTTCTCGAGCCTCCCTTTGAAATCCGCTCAGCTTTCTTACTTCATTATTTCTTCCACTCGTTTTAACTACTCTACATTCAAGAGCAAGTTTCAGAGTCTCTTCTGACATCCATTTTGGTCTTTCTTTCTTGTCTTTTTAAGGACCTCTTGCTTTCTTCGTGTATGGTGTCTTCCCACAACTCGTCTGGTCTTTGGTCGTTAGCGTTCAATTCGACAAACCTATTCTTCAGATGGTCTCTAAATTCAGCTGGGATATACTCAAGGTACTTTGGCTCTCGTGAACTTGTTTTAATTTTCTTTAACTTCACCTTGAACTTGCATATGATTATTTGATGGTCTGTTCTTCAGTTGGCCCCCGGTCTCGTTCCGGCTGATGATATCGAGCTTTTCTATCACATCTCTTTCCACAGATGTAGTTAATTTGACTCCTGTGTATTCCATCTGGCAAGGTCCAAGTGTATAGTTACTGTTTATGTTGCTGAAAAAAGATATTTACAATGAAGAAGTCTTTGGTCTTCTAAAATTTTATCATTCGATCTCCAGCGTCGTTTCTGTCACCAAGGCCATATTTTCCAACTACTTTCCCTTCTTTTTTGTTTCCAACTTTCACATTCCAATCACCAGTAATTATCAATGCATCTTGATTGCATGTTTGATCAATTTCAGACTGTAAAAGTTGGTAAAATCTTCATTTTCTTTGCTTTGACCTTAGTGGTTGGTGTGTAAATTTGAATAATGGTCGTATTAACTGGTCTTCCTTGTAGGCATATGGATATTATTCTATCACTGACAGCTTTGTACTTCAGAATAGATTTTGAAACACTCTTTTTGACAATGAATGCGACACCATTCCTCTGCAATCTATAATTTCTGGTAGACCATATGATTGTCTGATTCAACAGAGTCAACATCAGTCCATTTCAGCTCACTAATGCCTATGGCATCAATGTTTAAGTGTTCTATTTCATTTTCGACAACTTCCAATTTTCCTAGATTCGTACGTCGCACATTCCACGTTTCAATTATTAACGATCATTAATGAATGTTTGCAGCTGTTTCTTCTCATTTTGAGCAAATGAAGGTCTTGGAAGCTTGACTCCATCCACATCATTAAGGTCGACTCTTCTTTGAGGAGGCAGCTCTTCCCCAGTCGTATTTTGAGTGCCTTCCAAACTAAGGGGCTTATCTTCCGGCACTATATCAGAGAACGTTCCCCTGCTGTTGGTAAGGTTTTCACTGGGCAGTTTTTTTCAGAAGTAGATTAACAGGTGCTTTTCTTCCTAGTTTGTTTTAGTGTAGAAGATTCGCTGAAACCTCTCCACCAAGGGTGACCCTGGTGGTATTTGAAATACCAGTGGCAAAGCTTCTAGTATCAAAGCAACACGCTCTGCAGTAGCCTCATTCACCAACAGCCTGTTATTATGGTGAAAGCCAGAAGCCAAGAAACCACTGGAGGGTCAGAATGGGTCTGGAGCTCCTTCAAAGCTCCATTCTGAGACAATCATTGTTATTTCATCTGTGTGGTAGTTTCTTGCAAGACCCCACTCACAGGGCTGTCTTTATTTGCCTTGACCAATCCAGTGAGAATGGTCTTTCCCCCAAGAGATTTTTCTTGAAAACAATCAGAGGCAATTATTTTTTGGGTTTTAGCACACAAATGTTTTACCATAACTCCAGAGTCGTTGAAACTCCTTCCTTACTAGGTACAGCCGGCATAATGTCATCAGTGTAATGGCCCAGTGTGATGTCTTGTGGAAGGCAAAGGCACTCAAGGTCCCTTGAACTAAGTTATGACGTAGAGCTGGAGAAGAGATATACCCCTGAGGTAGGCCACTGAAGATGTATTTCTGGCCTTGCCAGCTGAAGGCAAACTGCTTTTTGTGGTCCTTCAAAAGAACGTATGGAGAAAAAGACATTAGCCAGGTCAGTAGCTGCATGTTGTTGTTGTTGTTAGGTGCCGCCGAGTCGGCTCCGACTCGTAGCGACCCTATGCACAACAGAATGAAACACTGCCCGGTCCTGCACCATCCTCACAATTGTTGTTGTGCTTGAGCTCATTGTTGCAGCCACTGTGCCAATCCACCTCATTGAGGGCCTTCCTCTTTTCCGTTGACCCTGTGCTTTGCCAAGCATGATGTCCTTCTCCAGGGACTGATCCCTCCTGACAACATGTGCAAAGTATGTAAGATGCACCGTCGCCATCCTTGCTTCTAAGGAGCATTCTGGTTGTACTTCTAATACAGATTTGACCACTCTCTTGGTAGTCCGTGGTGTATTCAGTATTCTTCACCAACACCACAATTCAAAGGTGTCAAATCTTCGGTCTTCCTTATTCATTGTCCAGCTTTCACATGCACATGATGTGATCAAAAATACCACGGCTTGGGTCAGGCACACCTTAGTCTTCAAGGTGACATCTTTGCTCTTCAACACTTTAATGAGGTCCTTTGCAGCAGATTTACCCAATGCAAAGTGTGTCTTGATTTCTTGACTGCTGCTTCCATGGCTGTTGATTGTGGATCCAAGTAAAATGAAATCCTTGACACCTTCAATCTTTTCTCTGCTTATCATGATGTTGCTCATTGGTCCAGTTGTGAGGATTTTTGTTTTCTTTATGTTGAGGCGCAATCCGTACTGAAGGCTGTGGTCTTTGATCTTCATTAGTAAGTGCTTCAAGTCCTCTTCACTTTCAGCAAGCAAGCCTGTGTCATCTGCATAACGGAGGTTGTTAATGAGTCTTCCTCCAATCCTGATGCCCCGTTCTTCTTCATATAGTCCAGCTTCTCAGATTATTTGCTCAGCATACAGATTGAATAGGTATGGTGAAAGAATACAACCCTGACGTACACGTTTCCTGACTTTAAACCAATCAGTATCCCCTTGTTCTGTCTGAACAACTGCCTCTTGATCCATGTAAAGGTTTCTCATGAGCACAATTAAGTGTTCTGGAATTCCCAGTCTTCGCAGTGTTCTCCATAATTTGTTATGATCCACACAGTCGAATGCCTTTGCATAATCAATAAAACACAGGTAAACATCCTTCTGGTATTCTCTGCTTTCAGCCGGGAGCCATCTGACATCAGCAACGATATCCCTGGCTCCACGTCCTCTTCTGAAACCAGGCTGAATTTCTGGCAGTTTCCAGTCGATACACTGCTTCAGCCGTTTTTGAATGATCTTCAGCAAAATTTTGCTTGGGTGTGATATTCATGATACTGTTCTATAATTTCCACATTTGGTTGGTTCATCTTTCTTGGGAATAGACATAAATATGGATCTCTTCCAGTCAGTTGGCCAGGAAGCTGTCTTCCATATTTCTTGGCATAGACGAGTGAGCACCTCCAGCACTGCATCTGTTTGTTGAAATATCTGAATTGATATTCCATCAATTTCTTGAGTCTTGTTTTTAGCTAATGGCTTCAGAGCAGCTGGGACTTCTTCCTTCAGTACGATTGGTTCCTGATCATACGCTACCTTTTGAAATGGTTGATCATCGACTAATTCTTTTTTGGCATAATGACTCAGTGTATTCCTCCCATCTTCTTTTGATCCTTCCTGTGTCGTTTAATATTTTCCCCCATAGAATCCTTCACTATTGCAACCCGAGGCTTGAATTTTCTCTTCAGTTCTTTCAGCTTGAGAAATGTTGAGCGTGTTCTTCCCTTTTGGTTTTCCATCTCCAGCTCTTTGCACGTGTCATTATAATACTTTACTTTGTCTCCTTGAGCTGCCCTTTGATATCTTCAGTTCAGTTCTTTTATTTCGTCAGTTCTTCCTTTTGCTTTAGCTGCTCGACATTTGAGAGCAAGTTTCAATCAGAGTTCCCTCTGACATCCATCTTGGTCTTTTCTTTCTTTCCTGTCTTTTCAATGACCTCCTGCTTTCTTCATGTATGATGCCCTTGGTGTCATTCCAAAACTCGTCTGGTCTTCCGTCACTAGTGTTGCATGTGTCCAATCTATTCTTGAGATTGTCTCTAAGTTCAGGTGAGATGCACTCAAGGTCATATTTTCGCTCTCGTGGACTTGCCCTGATTTTCTTCAGTTTCAGTTTGAACTTGCATATGAGCAATTGATGGTCTCTTCCACAGTCGGCCCCTGGCCTTGTTCTCACTGATGATATTGAGCTTTTCCATCGTCTCCTTCCACAGATGCAGTCATTTTGATTTCCGTGTGTTCCATCTGGCGAGGTACCTGCGTATAATCGACGTTTATGTTGGTGAAAGAAGGTATTTGCAATGAAGAAGTCATTGGTCTTGCAAAATTCTATCATTCAATCTCCAGCATTGTTTCTATCACCAACTACTGATCCTTCTTCTTTCTTTCCAACTTTTGCATTCCAATCACCAGTAATTATCAATGCATCTTGATTGCATGTTCGATCAATTTCAGAGTGGAGCAGCTGATAAAAATCTTCTATTTCTTCATCTTTGGCCCTAGTGGTTGGTGCGTAAATTTGTATAACAGTTGTATTAACTGGTCTTCCTTGTAGGTGTGTGTATATTTTCCTATCACTGACAGCATTGTACTTCAGGATAGATCTTGAAACGTTCTTTTTGACGATGAATGCAACACCATTCGTCTTCAAGTTGTCATTGCCAGCATAGTAGACGATATGATTGTTCGATTCAAAATGGCCAATACCAGTCCATTTCAGCTCACCAATGCCTAGGATATTGATGTTTGTGCATTCCATTTCATTTTTGACGATTTCCAATTTTCCTAGATTAATAGTTTGTACATTCCAGGTTCCAATTATCAAAGGATTTTTGCATCAGTTTCTTCTCATTTTGAGTCGTGCCACATCAGCAAATGATGATCCCGAAAGCTTTACTCCATCAACATCGTTAAGGCCGACTCTACTTTGAGGAGGCAGCTCTTCCCCAGTCACCTTTTGAGTGCCTTCTGGTCTGGGGGGCTCATCTTCCAGCACTATATCAGACAATGTTCTGTTGCTATTCATAAGGTTTTCACTGGCTAATGCTTTTCAGAAGTAGACTGCAGGGTCCTTCTTCCTAGTGTGTCTTAGTCTGGAAGCTCAGCTGAAACCTGTCCTCCACGGGTGACCGTGCTGGTGTCTGGATACCGGTGGCATAGCTTCCCACATCACAGCAACACGCGAGCCCTCACAGTACGACAAACTGACAGACACGTGGGGGAGTAGCTGCATACCAGGTACAAAACAAAACAAAACTCTTTGCCATTGAGTCGATTCCAACTTATAGCGACCCTGTAGGACAGAGTAGAATGTCCCACAGGGTTTTCAAGGTGAGGCTGGTGGATTCAAACTGCCAACCTTTTAGTTAGAAGCCATGCTCTTAATTAACCACCACCGAGCCACCACGGTTCCATCAGCTACCACGAGATGTATTAATTTGCTCAGGCAATGAAACCACATCTGGAGCAGCTACAATTGGAGTCAACACCTGGTTAACTTTTCAATAATCCACTGTCATTCTCCAAGATCCATCTTTGTTTTTTGTTTTTTTTTTTTTGCACACACAGGCCAGATAGGCAAGTTGAATGGGGTTGTGGTGGAAGTAACCAGCCTTGCATCCTTCAAGTCCTTGATGGTGGCACCAATCTCTGCAGTCCCTCCAGGAATGAGGTATTGCTTTTGGTTCACTATTTTCCTAGGTAGGGGAAGTTCTAATGGTTTCCACTTGGCTTTTCCTACCATAATAGCCCTTACTCCACTTGCCAGAGATCCAGTGTGGGGGTTCTGCCAGTTTGCTGAATACATCCACTCCAATTATTCATTCTGGAAGTGGGGAAGTCACAGCAGGATGAGTTCAGGGACACATTGGACCTACTATGAGCTGAACCTGGGCTAAGAATCCATTAATAACCTGACCTCCGTATGCCTCCACTCTGACTGGTGGGCCACAGTGATGTTTTGTGTCTCCTGGAATTAGTGTCAGTTCAGAGCCAGTATCCAGTAATCCTCGAAATGCCTGGTGATTTCCTTTGCCCCCAGTGAACAGTCACGTTCATGAATGGCCGTCGATCCCTTCGGAGAAGGCTGGGAGAGAGATTAACAGTATAAATTGTGGGCAGTTTAGTGGGGTCCTTCCTTAAGGTGAACCGGCCTTCCCTGCATTCAAGGGCTTGTGGGTCTGCAAGTTGGCCCAAGTCTGAGATTTGATTGATGGGCCTGACTTCCTATTTTGGAGATTCAAGTTAAACTGCCATTCGCTTGACCGAGAATTCTTCTGCTTGTACAGAACAAGTAAATATTTAGTAAATTTCTGATTTCTTTCACTCCTAGGGACACCGTGACTAAGTAGCCAATGCTATAAGTCTACACTAGTCAGAGTATTCTGATTACTGCTTTGACTCTGCTGTCCATTACGGAAACCATGTCCACCTTGTCTTTGTGTATTCAGTTGCACCACTTGGCCCCTACCACCACTGGGTGAATCAGCCGCATTATAGTTAGGGTCTTAATTCAGTTAGAGCCGTTTCCACTGTCAAATCGGATTTATATAAAGTAGCAATCACATCAGTCTTCAAGGATGCTGGGGCTCAATTCACAAATTTGCTCCCCACAGTTGTGGTAAAAGGTGTGTCCTCTGGGCACTCCAGGTCTGGGTCTGTGGGTCTAACGTGATAAATGCACTCTAACATGCCAATCGCCCTAAGTCTTTGGCTTCCTCGTTATACACTACACCAAGGCAGGTCTGGCAGTTGAACTTGAGTTAGTGTGGGCCACCACATAATACATGCTTCGGCCAACCAACCAAATAAATTATTAGCTCCTTTCTAACCTCTCAAGCTGAAACATTGAATGAAAAATCCATGCTTAGTGGGTCTCTATCAATAAACTCAGACTGATTCAACTATATGTTCCTTGCACCATTGTCCCACACCCTTAATAGCCATTCGCACAAATATTCCCCAGGTTTCTGTTTGTACGTATTAGAAAAGTCAAGCAGTTCTTTTGGAGTGCAGCATACCTCCTCCTGGGTCACACTTTGTACTTCACCTTTTGGGGCTCACTGGAACTGAAGTCTAGTTAAAGGTCTAGAAGCAAAAATCAGTTTTAGGGATGTGTCCTGAGAACATTCAGCAACATTTTGTAAGGCATTTGCCTCAGGCAATGCCCCAGGCAATGACTCAGACAAAAGCTCTTCTGACGGGGGCTGGGTTAACCTCATCAGATGGGGGTGGAGGGGCTCATGGTTTTACTGGGGGTGATGGCTTAGCATACGCAGGTGCGGTAATCTCCTCAGATGAGATTGACAGTGCTGGTTCTGTTGGCAGGAGTGACTCACAGGAATTTAGGGGCTCAGTGTCTCCAGCTTCCCGTTTAAAAAAAAAAAAAAACTAACTAAATGCATTGACATCAAGTCGATTGCAACTCATTGCGAACCTGTAGGACAGAGTAGAACTGCCCCATACTGCCCCATAGGGTTTCCAAGGAGCAGCTGGTGGATTAGAACTGGCAATCTTTTGGTAAGCAGCTGAGCTCTTAACCACTGAGCCAACAGAGCTTCCTGATTATCTGCCCATATGTCCTCATCCCAAGTTTCAAGACCCCATTTCTTCCCAAGCAATGCCCTCACTTTAATTTCAGGCACCATTTGAGAATAAGAATTCAATTGGCATTGTAATTCGGCCACTCTTACGATAACATGGCAGGGCTGGTTTTCAGCAATATCGGCTCTGTGACTACCAGAAATAAGGCTGTCTTTCAAGGCACAGGTGGAAACTCGGAGGTCATTTACGCAGCGCTTCAGCTGTGACTCTGAAGTCCTGAGCTCATGTCTTTCTTTCACCGTTTTGTCTAGCAAAAGCAGGACCAGTGCACAAGCTTCTTTATACTTCTCAATCTGACAAAATTGTAGAAAGTTACCAAACGTGAGATCACCCAGAACTTGGACTCTCACCAATACCTGATCTATTGGTGGTGATATTTTTTGTATTTCTATTGGCACCTGGTGCCTCGGATTAGCAGTGTTCTCTTCACTTCTGGAAGCAGAGCTATCAACATCTCTAAGACTGACCAGAGTTAAGAACCAATTCAGGAAACTCAGCCTTACAATTTTGTTTCTGTAGAAACATTAGTCAATGTTCAACCATTTCGGGAGGTAGTATATAATCAAGAACCGATGGTACTGAAGGAAGAAATCCAAGCTGCACTGAAGGCACTGGCAACAAAACAAAACAAGGCTCCAGGAATTGGCGGAATACCAACTGAGATGTCTCGAAGAATGGATGCAGCACTGCAAGTGCTCACTCATCTATGCCAAGAAATTTCAAAGACAGCTACCTGGCAAGCCACTGGAAGAGATCCATATTTGTGCCCATTCCAGAGAAAGGTGATCCAACAGAATGCGGCAATTATTAAATAATAATACCACACGCGAGTAAAATTTTGCTGAAGATAACTCAAAAGCAGTTGCAGCAGAACATAGACAAGGAACTGCCAGAAATCCAAGCCGGATTCAGAAGAGGACATGGAACTAGAGACATCATTGCTGTCAGATGGATCTTGGCTGAGCACAGAGAATACCAGAAAGATGTTTGCCTGTGTTTTATTGGCTATGCAAATGCATTCAAATATGCGGATGACAAAAAAATTATGGATAACATTGAGAAGAATGGGAATCCCAGGACGCGTAATCGTGCTCATGAGGTACCTGTACATAGGCCAAGAGGCAGTTGCTTGAACAGAACAAGGGGATGCTGCTTGGATTAAAATCAGGAAAGGTGTGTGTCAGGACTGTATCCTTTCACCATACCCATTCAGTCTGTATGCTGAGCAATTAATCCAAGAAGCTGGACTATGTGAAGAAGAACGGGGCATCGGGATTGGAGAAAGACTCATTAGTAACCTGCGATATGCAGATGACCCAACCTTGCTTGCTGAAAGTGAAGAGGACTTGAAGCACGTACTAATGAAGATCGAAGACCACAGCCTTCAGCATGGATTCCACCTCAACGTAAAGAAAACAAAAATCCTCACAACTGGACCAATAAGCAACATCATGATAAACAGAGAAAAGACTGAAGTTGTCAAGGATTTCATTTTACTTGGATCCACAATCAATGCCCATGGAAGCAGCATCAAGAAACCAAAAGACACGTTGCGTTGGGCAAATCTGCAGCAAAAGACCTCTTTCAAGTGTTAAAAATCAAAGAGGTCACTCTGAGGACTAAAGCGTGCCATACCCAAGCCATGGTATTTTCAATCACCTCATATGCATGAGAAAGCTGGACAGTGCATAAGGAAGACCAAAGAAGAATTGACCCCTTGGAATTACGGTGTTGGAGAAGAATATTGAATATACCAGAAGGACTGCCAGAAGAACGAACAAATCCGTCTTGGAAGAAGTGCAGCCGGGGTGCTCCTAGGGAGCAAGGATGTTGAGACTTCGTCTCATGTACTTTGAACATGTTATCAGGATGCATCAGGCCCTGGAGACGGACATCGCGCTTGATAAAATAGACGGTCAGCAAAAGAGAGGAAAACCCTCGACAAGAGGGATTGACACAGTGGCTGCAACAATGGGCTCAAGCATAGCAAAGAGTGTGAAGGTGGTGCAAGACTGGGCAGTGTTTCGTTCTGTTTCACAATGGGTCGCTGAGTCTGAACTGACTCGACGGCTCCTAACAACAACAACAACAACAACAACAACAACCATCTTCGTACCAAATGTCTCAGGCTGGGCTCTCTAGAGGAGCAAAACCAGTGACGTGTGTAAATATATACAGAGAGAGATTTATGTCAAGGAAACGACTCATGCGGTTGTAGAGTCTGGCAAGTCCCAAATCCGTGGATCAGGCTGTATGCTTCTCGTGACTCAGATAGCTGTAGGGGCTGGCACCCCTAAATCGGCAGGTCAAATAGCAGAGCACTGGTTCACAGGCTGCGGAGGCTGGCGAATCCCAAGATCAGCAGGGAAGCTGCTAGCCCAAGTCCCAGGAAGCGGAGGTCAGATGAACAGGAGCCTGCTGCAGGATCCCGAGCGAGCAAAACCCAGCGAACTTGGCCGGAAAGTCCACCAATATTGGATGCAGGCCACAACCCCGAGGAATAAGGAAGACCAAAGAATTGGTGCCTCTGTATTATGGTGTTGGCGAATAATATAGAATATACCAAGGACTGCCAGAAGAACAAATAAATCTGTCTTGGAAGAAGTACAGCCAGAATGCTCCATAGAAGCAAGGATGGCAAGACTTCGTCTCACGTACCTTGGACATGTTATCAGGAGGGACCAGTCCCTGGAGAAGGACATCATGCTTGGGGTAAAGTAGAGGGTCAGAGAAAAAGAGGAAGACCCTCCTCAATGGGATGGATTGATGCGGTGGCTGCAACAATGGGCTCAAGCACACCAACGATTGTGAGGATGTCGCAGGACCAGGCGCTGTTTCGTTCTGTTGCACATGGGGTCGCTCTGAGTCGGAAGCGACTCCGTGGCACCTATCAACAACAGGATGGCTAGAATTATAAACAAAATCAAGTGTTAGTGAAGACGTGTAGAAGTTGAAACCCTCCTCCATTGCTGATGGGACTGTAAAATGGTATAGCCTCATCTCTGTGGTGTATTCCCTTTCAGGCAACAATGCTAACTGTGGACACCAGAGAGTCCAGGTGAGGTAGACACCTTGGTTCTACGACGCTTTAAAGTGAACTCTACCCGTGCTGCGCCCTGCCCACCATTCCCCGGGCTTGAGCCCACATGCCCACATCCTGACACCCAACCTATCTCCTTTGCTCACATGCATGCTTCATTGTTTCATCAGACTTCACTTATAACACACCGGGTCATCAACAGATGAATGGATAAACCAAATGTGGTACATATATACAACGGAACATGACTCAGCCGAAAAGCATTGTTCCCAGTGGCAGCACAAACCTAGCTCTGCGTACTCAGCACTGTTCTACTCCCCCACCATGTGTTTACCCCCACGTATGTAACCTGTGTCACGGTTCCCTTCCGCCCACCCCCTAGTAAGCAGGGCAGGATCAGAATCCCTGAAGGCACCCAGGTGCACTCAGGGTGTCAAGCAGGTTGGGAGCTGAGCTTCAGTGCTGTGAGGAACAACAGGGAAAGAAGCCAGGCAGGAAAGCTGGAGCCAAGGATACTGTCTCAGTGTCTGGGAGCTAACAGTCAGACCCTGACCCAGGAGGTGGCATTGTGTCCTCACTTTCTGGAAAAGATGACTTGGCCAACGGGAGACAGGCCCTGAAATGAGGCTGTGAGGTGGCTGGAGCCTTCAGGAAGCAGCAGGCCTGAGCCCGGCTGTCTGCTGCAGAATCCTGAGCCCTCATCCCTTCCAGAGCAGAGGAGTGGCCCCAGCCCAGCCGGGATAGAGCCCCGCCTGAGGGAGGCAGAGTAGTGCACCCTGTCTCAGGACTGTGTGGGCACAGGGGCCATCTTGGGTCAAGGAGAAGCGGAGCCGTCTCCGCTGTCTCAGCCGGGCACCTGGGATGAAGATGAGAGGAGCACCTACCAAGAAGATGCTGGACTCCCTACGGATGCTCCAGAAGCTGTGGCGCGAGGGGAACCAGTTGTAGGAGCTGAGTAGACATTTGTCTTCCCTCCTTTGGCCCACGTGGCAGGTCTGCCCCGAGACTCAGGAGTGGTCAAGCTGAATCTGATGGTGGAGCAGGGGGAGTGGGGGGACACCCTAGCCTTGGCCCTCTCAGCAAGGTGTCAGCTCCTCCATACTCTTTTGGTTTCTGGTGACACTTGTGTGTTTGAGAATCTGCGTGGTTTCTGCATCTGTAATGCTGCTTCGTCCTGCTGCCTCTGCTCACCTTTGAGTGAAGAGCCCGAACCCCAGTCCCCAACACCCAGCACCCAGCTGCAGCTCTCGAAGAGCTGGACGCCTGGGGGACCGTTCTCAGTCTCACTGGGCGGCACAGCCTTGCAGCTTCTGCAACTGCCTCGGGTTCCTGGTGGGCATCCCTACTGTGACCGCCCCCCAGGCTCTTCACTTCTCCCCGTCAGCCTCCTAAGGGAGCTGGGGGTGCCGGCCCCACCACATCCCAGCCTTTCCCCCACAGCAGAGTGTGAGGTTGCCCTGCGAGGGGATTGTCGCTGGGTGCCATTGAGTCGATTCCAACTCATAGTGACCCTGTAATAGGGCAGAGTAGAACAGTCCCAGAGGGTTTCCAAGGCTGCAGTCTTTACGGGAGCAAACTGCCAGGTCTTTTCTCCCACAGAACAGTCGGGTAGGGGTGAACCACCACCCTTGGGCTGCTAACCGAATGCTTAACCATTGCACCACCAGGGCTCCTCGGCTTGCTTCTCCTCAAAGGCCGAGTGAGCTGCAGTGCTCAGCGGATGCTATGGAGTCAGCCACGCTCCGCCCCAGCTGCAGAGACAGTCAGATAGTGGATGAGGATGGCAGGAAGGAGCCAACGAGATGAGCTGCTGTGGGGAGAGCAAGCCTGGAGCAGACACACAGGAGACAGAGAAGGAGCCGGGGTGCCAGGTGGTCCCTGCGCAGGGTGGGTGAGGACTGCCTCACCCCTCAAGGCGTGCGAAGCGGGTCTGAGCAGGGCTAGCATCCTCACTGCACGCCCTCCCCCTGCCCACCCACATCAGGGACACCCGCACCCTGCGTGCACGTTTACTTGGAAGAAGGCCAAGGAGGGCAAGAGTTGGTAGGCAGAGCTGGTGGGGTTCTCTGGGGACCCCTCTCCCTCCCACAGGGACTGAGCCATTCTCCTGTTCAGGCGTGCTGTCTCCCTCGGGCCCAGGTGAAGGGAGCAGGCTTGGGGTGGCAGGGCAGATGGGCAGCGCACAGTGAGGCCTGAGAGGGCTGCAGAGTAGCCAAGCATGGAGCCCCTGACCTGGGGCTGCTTCCCGAGGAGGTGTCACCAGTCCAGAAGCCAGCTGCCCCCAGTCTCTAATGCGGCTACAGGTCGCCAGGGAAGGCATTCTTAGTTCACTCCCCCTCCCTGTGGACATGAGGAAAGGAGCAACGGTTTCTCCCTGAAGATCGAGCAGAGACCGGGGGTCTGGGGCGGGGGCGGGGGGGGGGGCTAGAATGGCCAATTCCTCCAGCGCCCTGGCTCCTGCCAGCCCGTCTCCTGTAACTCAGGGATCCTCCCTGCCCTGCTCCTCTCAGGGGCGGGGAGGAGGAAGTGGTCACCTGGCTAGTCATGGGCTACCTGGCCTCGGCTGGCTGGCAGGGGATCAGTGCTCTGGTCATCAGGTGGGGGTCACCTGGGACGGAAGTTCCCTGGGCTGCAGAAACTCCTTTCACTCCCTGCGGGATGGCGGTGGTAATGGCACCCTGCCCAGAGAGCGTCCTTGTCAGCTGCTCTTTCAGCTTCAGGAGGGGCCACCCAAGGTGGCCCAGGGCAAATGAGAACAGCACCAGGAAAGAGGGGCAGGAACCTCTGAGGCCGAGGCCAGAGCAAACGGCGGTGGGACTGTCAGGTGGCCAAAGACTGAAGCTGGCCAGGCCCAGGCAGGAGTGTGCCTTCTTCAGACCTTCAGGGGCCAGCCTGAACAGCCCAGGAGGCTCTTGGCTAGTGGGTAGGGTCAGACCAGGCCAGCCTTCTCGGCTGGGAATCAAAGCTGTTGGTGGTGGTGGCCCCCACCAGGGGCCTATGGCTTCAGGCACGCATTGGTGCCCAGGCCTGGAGATGCCTATCCATCTGCAGCCCCACGGGCTCCCAGCTTGTAGTGGGGTGAGAGGTGCTGCTGGCAGCACGGGTTCTGGGGATAATGAACCTAGAATGAGGCCTGGGCCTGGAAAGGGGAAGATGAGCTCCACTGTGCTGAAACAACCGCCAAGGGGAGGCCGGCCATTGTGAGGCCAGTGGAGAAACGGGGGTGCTCAGGCAGAGAAGGGGAGAGAGGGAGAGCCAGGTGAGGAGCCGAGAGAAGAGGAGAGGGTCTGGGACTCCGGAAGCGGCTGCTTCATTCCTGCTGAAGGGAAAGGGGAAAAGCGATGATCAACGGGAATGATGACACCCCAAAAAGAGATGGGGAAAGAACGGTTAAGAGTGCAAGTAGAGGCAGAGCCACATGTCCCCAGACCCACATGGCCCCCGGAGCCAGGTCACCGTGGCCAGCCGGGATCCTGCCCAGAGGCCAGCCGAGGTTCCCCCACAGAGAGAAGGCAGACCACAGGATCCAAGAAGTACTTTATTTTGCAACTACAGAAAACGTGGGGATGGACGCTGTGCCAAACCACAGGGGATGGCCAGCACGGCAGACCTCGGAAGAGGCAGGCAGGGAGGATGAGGAGGGGACAGGCGGGAGCCGGTGTGGCTACAGCTCCTGGCCTCAGGAGATACCTGCTGCTCCTGAGTGCAGAGAAACTCTGTTCAAACTGTCAAAGGGAGCAGAGTCAGGGAGAAGCCCCAGGTCATGGCCAGCCCCTGGTCCCCCTACTCGGCCACAGCTGCAGGAAGGGGCGTGGAATGTACCACTCACGTCAAAAGATCTGCAACTTGTTGATGAGGCAATACATGTTCGCTGAAACAGAGAAAGGCATAGCCAGGCACTGCAAGCATAGGGATATGGAAACCCTCCCCTGTCCCCCGGGGACAGGCCTAACCCTGCAACCCCACCCTCCCCCATCCAAACTTGGCTGTGTGCAGCCCTGGGACTGACCCGCCCACTTGTCACCTGAGTTAAATGTAGATATGTTTCTAAATGGGAAGACAATGTACAAGCACTTTGCAAACTGGTGTGTATCAGAAGCATTCAGAATCTGTCCAAAAATGCATATTCCCTGCCAAGCAGCAGTTAGAGAGAAAATAAACATGCGTCTCTAACTGTACTAAGAGAAGGCGATCTCTAGGACCTGGTGGCAAAGTGTACAAGCAATTCAAATAATGCATTTCTGCATGAGTATCTCTCTCTCTCTCTCTCTCTCACACACACACACACACACACACACACACGCGCGCGCCCCTAGATGTAAATGCCCAGAAGGCTCCAGGGCCAGGCCCACCAGGGTCTCCTTCCCACAGGAATGCTGGTCCCTGGGAAGCGGCCTGCAGCCCCAGCCCCCACACCCCCGGGGTTCTGCACTAAAATACCCTGCTCTGTCCCTGCCTCAGCCAGGAGTTCGTCATACCAAGTTGATCTTTGAGGTCCTCTATTTCCTGTTGCAATAGAGGACACTAGACCAGCAGGCAGGGGAGAAAGAAAACTGGTTAGAATGTCCTTGCCTCTTCTCTCTCCTCACCCCCCTCCCTCCCAGGCCCCTATCTCCCGCGTCCCAAAGCCCAGTGGCTAGACTGGAAGTGAACTTTCAATGGAAGGAAGGTGCCCTCCCTCCTCCGTGGGCTGGGAAGATAGCATAAACCCACTTAACCTGGACAGAGACCCCACCACCTAGCTTAGCTAGCATTACTTGAAGGCAGCACTGTACTACAGACGGTTGCTGGTTCCTCTCTTCTCCTGAAGCATGGGGACGTGGCCCCTGGTCACCTGAAAGAGAACACCAAAATCCAGCTTCAAAGCCCAAGTGAGGTGGAAAGGGGCCGGCACGGTCTGAAGGGAGGCAGCAGCACCCTCCGCCAGCAGCAAGTTGCTCCTGCTCTGCCCAGCAGCGCCAACCTTCTCTCCAGGCCTGCCTTCCCTGCTCCCCAGTCTCAGCCCATCAGAGAGAGGCTGTGGGCCCAAGAACTCTGGCTGGGCTGGGCCCAACAGAAAAGGCTCAGTCCTGCCGAAAGTCGCCTCCTGGAGTTGAAGTTTGGAGCACTGGTGTAACACAGCCTCCCACAGAGGACAACTGGGCTCAAGGCCAGCCCTGTCTCTACCCTGTTTCCCCGCGGGAGAACTGCCTGGGTGGGCAGAAAGTTCTGGGAGCAAGGCTGAGGTCCCAGGAGTGACAGAGCCAGATTCTTCCCCCCATGTCCTTCTCCCCACAAACCAAGCCCTCGAGACTCACCAGAGGGTGAGGGCACTTTGGGCGTGGCTCCCTGGGCCGTGGCCAGCAGCGGTGAGTTTCCCGAAATTTGGGGCTCTCTGGTCTTGGGGTCCCTATCGGCGCATCCTCCATGATCTCCACGGTGCACGGACAGGCGAGACGGCCCTGGCCTGCATGCTGACGGCTAAAACACAAATCTCTGGCTGATGAGGATTTTTGCATGTGTGTGCACCCACACACTCAGGGACTGGGATGAGGTGGGGAATACGCAGGGGAAGCAAGAGCCCAAGATCTTGAGCACTTTCTCCCTGGGTCAGCCAAGGAGGCCATCGGGGCAAGGAGGAATCAGGAAGCCGACAAGTCTAGACTGCAAGCTTTGCAGCCCAATTCTTGAGGGGTTGGCCAATAGAAATCAGTGGCCAGCCCCCCTTCTTCCCAGCGTCTCTCTGGAAAAGAGGCCCAAAGCGTGTAAAGTGTTGCAAACAGGGCCTGGCGCTTTTTAAGTGCTTGCTCTTGTTAGAATGACCCCAGCTGGGCATCCTAATGACAACCTCAAAGGACAGAAGGAGCATACGTAAAGTAAGTCCGTGTTGGGGATAGGGATGGGACAGGGAAGGGAGGGGGAGGGGGAGGGAGGAGGGTGGCCTACTCACTTGGCCCTTCAAGGCTGGATCTCTATGTGGGAGGTTATCTTCCTTGGCCACCAGCTCAGATGCCCTTATCCTGCTCACCACCGCGTTCTTGCCAGCATTCTGTTTGGTCATTTTGGGTCCCCAAGGGCCCAAGGAATAGCCTTCAGACCTCTCAAGCACTGGAAGTCCAGAGATCGGGGGGAAGGTGGCTGGTCCCTGGGGACCTCGTGAGAGGTAGGTTTGGGACTTTCTCCCCAGGACCAACTTTGTGGTGGTGCCACCACCTAGCGATTTCTTCTCCTGGGGCACCTTCCCCCTAGAAGTGGTCTGGGGTGGGTAGCTGGGCCTGTCCCCTCTCTTCCTGCTCTCCACACTCTGCATTTTCTTAGCTGATGGTTTCCTGGGAGAACAGGTGTCGATCTCAAACTGCCTTTCAAAATGTGAAGCTAAGGAACGCCGGATGGAGCTCAGCCCACAGAAGACATTGTCTCTGAGTATGCCTCCAGGGTCCTTCAGGAGGCTAGACCTTAACTGGCTTAGAGTTTCAGGGTTAACGTCCACCCTTATCGGCTGTGGCTCCGGGTACTCATCTGATGACGGGTCAGAGGCCTCAGAGTCAGACGGTGGCTGGTCCAGGGATGTCGGCCCCTGGGGTCACACAGAGATAGTCAACCTACTCTTAGTCACTCTCAGGGTTTCCCCAGCCCCGATCTCTCTCACCCAAAAAGGTTGAAAAGGGTGGGAGCAGCCTGGGGGCCCCCATTCAGTCAACCCTCAACTGACTGCTCCCTCCCCAAGGACATCCTCGTCCAGGCCCACCTTGTGCCCCCTGCCAAGTGAGACCCCCTTACCCAGGCCGCACTCGATGCTGTCCGGTGGGGGAATCCCTCAGCCAGGCCCCGCTTGCCCCCAGCTACCAGTGAAGCCCCCTCACCAAGGCCAGGATCACCCTTGCCGCACCGAGGGCCCCTCACCCGGCCACCATCTCCCCCGACGATGCCCCATATAGCTCCCTCGTTGGCCGCCATCTCCGGGACGGCGCCAAGTGCCCCTCACTCCCCAGGGCGCCTCCCTAGACGCCCCGAGCGAGGGGCCCCGTCGTCACTCTTGCTGCCCTCCCCAGCCCCGGGCCAAGGTCCGTTCCCCAAGCGAAAACCTCATCGTTGGGGGAGCTCATGCCTCCGTGGAGCCCAGCCGCCCGACACGGAGAGGACGTTCCTCAGGACTGAAGGGCGCTGAAACCCTGGTTGGGATGGAGGGGGGGGGGCACTCTGCAACCATGGCAGCAGTGCGCACCTGCCCCAGCCCGCCAATCGGTGCGCACCTTTGAGTCCCACGCCACAAAGCACCCCGCCTCTCATTTACAGCCTGGTCCTTGAAGGGCCGGCCATGAGGCGCATGCTGATTGGCCAGGGTGGGAGAGGGCCCGAGGGGCTGCAGCAGGCGCCTGCCAGGTGCTGAGGCGTTGGGAGGCCCATGAGGTGGTGGATCCGGGTCGAAGGCCCTGGTGCAACCACTTCCAGTGCCTCCTCCGCTGAGCCTCAGTTTACCATCTCTGAAAGGCAGAAGTCGCAGCCCTTCTCTCCCGGGGTTGTGAAGACGAAATGCAATGATGAATGTAAAGCACCTGGGGCAGAAAAGAGACGCCATCCTATACTCCCACACGAGACTAACAACCCACTAGGCAATGGACAGAGGATGTGAACGGTTTGTCAGGGGTTGGCCGACCTCTTCCGCAAAGGGCCAGACGGTAAATAATTTCCCCTTTGCAGGCCGTGTGGTCTCCATTGAAACAACTCCCCTCTCCCATGTGGCGGGAAAGCTGCCCTAGCCGATATGTGAACTAATCAGTGTAGCTGGGCTCCAATCCAACTTTGTTGGCTGGCTTTGGGTCGCCGACCACAGTTTGCAGACCTCCGCATTAATTCAAAGGAGAAGGAATTCCAATGCTCATCGTCACTCATCTGGAGATGCAAAGTAAAACCACAAATCAATGGTCACACGTCAGATTTGTAAAACTTAAAGAGCATAACAAGTCCGAGGTGATGAGGAAACCGGTGCTGTTCCACACCGCTGGCGGGCACATACATGGGGACAGCCACTTGGCAGGGTAGTTTGGAAGAATCTATGAATAGCAAATTGTACACTCACTCAGCGTCTATGATAAACGGAGAAAACATTGACGTTGTCAAGGATTCATTTCACTTGGATCTCCAATCAAAGCCCGTGGAAGCAGCGTCAAGAAACCAAAAGACGCATTGCGTTGGGCAAATCTGCTGCAGAAGACCTCTCTCAAGCATTGAAAAGCAAGGATGTCGCTTTGAGGGCTAAGGTGCGCCTGAGTATTTTCAATCACCTCATATACATGCGGAAGCTGGACAACGAACAAGGAAGACGGAAGAAGAATTGATGCCTTTGAATTATGGTGTCGGCGAAGAACACTGAATATACCTTGGACTGCCAGAAGAACGAACAAATCGGTCTTGGAAGAAGTACAGCCGGGATGCTCATTAGAAGCGAGGATGGTGAGACGTTGTCTCGCATACTTTTGGACATGTTATCGGAAGGGATCAGTCCCTGGAGAAGGACATCACGCTTGGTAAAGTAGACGGTCAGCGAAAAAGAGCATGTCCCGGTACTGATTTATTTAAGCATTGCTCTATTTCCTGACATTTAGAGCTTTTGTCCAAAATTCTTACAATCTCAAACGGTGCTTTTTAACAAGCCTTCTGGTACATACGTGCCATGTGCGTATGTATTTCTGTAGCACGGATGCATAGAGGTGGCGTGATGCCGTGAGGTGCCAATGTGGGTCTTTTCTATTTTCCTGGAATTGGTTATTAAAGTTCACAGCTGTGGGGAGAAAAAAGTCCTGAAGATAGCTCCCATTCTAAAGTAAAAAAAGACCACCTGTCCAAGACCAACCACCTCCTGAGGGGAATTGCCAAAAGCTGCCATTTCAGAGGAGCCCCTTCCACAGCATCTTCATAAAGAGGGTTAGAGTGGAAGAGTCACCTTTGGGTAGGGTAGTCACCTTTGCGAGAAACCACCCTTATCCTTCTCATAGTTCCCCCCAAATTGGGGAGGGTACAAGGGCAAGCACCTCACTTGCACAGCTGTGGGAGTCTGCAAAAAGCATAAGCTGGCATTTCGTTCCTGGTTGGGCATTAGCTGAGCCACTCGACTTTCCAGCCCACCTCAGTACTTTCAGAGTGGTGGGAAGAAAAGCAGATTGCTGCAGTGTGAGGGAGAGGTGTGCAATGCAACTGCCAGCTGAGGGCCAACTGCTCAACTAAATTGATTATCCGAATGTTTGATTTTTACAGCCCCCCCAAAAGGGCTGCACCGATTTGCGCTCCCACCAACGGTACTTCCCCAAGCCCTAATCCACGCTAAATGTTTCTCATTTGTGTTAATATGATAAGTGAAAAGTGATTTTCTTGTTGTTGTTTAAACGCGAATGTTTGTTTCTTCTCTACTGAACTGTGTATTTGTACCTCCAAAGTTAGGCAACGGTCCACAAGATTTCCCTAAGTCCTGACACCAGCTGCAAGTTTGAGGGTCCCCAGGACCACCCTCAGGTTCGATAATTCACTGGAAGTGTTCACAGAGTTCACTGTAAGTTGTTATTCTCACAGCTACCGTTCATTACAGTGGAAGGATACAGATTAAAACTGGCCAAGAGAAGAGATGCAAATGGGACAGAGTCCAGGAAAGTTCCAAACACAGAGCGTCCAGTTGCCCTCTCCCCAGTGGGGCCACAGACAGCGTTAGCTCCTCCCAGAAGTGATGTATGACAATACGCATGGAGCGTCGCCAACCAAAGAAGCGCACCCGAGCCTTGGCGTTCAACGTTTTTATTTGTAGCTCAATCACGTAGACATGATTGACTTCCCACCTGGCTGACCTTTAGCCTCCAGCCCTTCCAGAGGGAGAGCAGATACCACATGGCCCAAAGTCCCCGTCGTAAATCGCATTGTTAGACTCTCTGGCGTGGCCTAACGCCCCCTGATAAACAAAGGCACTCTTTTCAAGCAGGACATTCCATGGGCCTAGAGGTCATCTCCCAGGAGCTGAGGGCAAAGGCCAGACCTCTCTTCGGGTAAGGTTAATCCTTTGCTACGCAGTGCCCTCCGGCCGTTTTCCTACTGGAGTGTTTATCTTTCACCTGAGTCATCTGCAAGAGGTTTTATGTAGAAAGACTATTGTTTTTCCGCTGTGTGTGTCGCCAGCCTTGCTCCTCGTGTGTGCCTTGTATTTTATTTTCATTTAAGATGCAGGCGACTCAGCAGTTTTGCATTTCTGTGTCATCAGATCTCTGCCTGTGGGTGACTTATTCCATTAGGTTTACGCCTTGAAAGTCCTTTTGCATTCCACAAGTGTTCACTCTCAGATACAAAACTTCCAGGGCACCTAAAGCCATTGTTGTGTCACTGTCCGTCAGGACTTGATCCTACACGCTACCCCCCTGAGGGCAGCTTTCACATCCTCATTTCTCAGGGTGTAGATGAGGGGATTTAACACTGGGGTCACTGCTGCATAAAATAGAGAGACGATTTTGTCCCTATCTTGGGACTTTTTGTTCTGGGGTGTCACATAAATATACGCGAGTGTCCCAAAGTAGATGGCGACCACAACCAGGGGAGAGCCACACGCGGAAAAGGCTTTAAGCCTCATCGTAATTGGGTGGATTCTTAAGACAGCCCTGAGGATACCAAGGTAAGAGGTCAGAATGAAAATTAGAGGTACTGGCCTTGAAATGACAGCACATACCATCACTGCAACCTCTAGGGAAACGGTGTGAGGACAGAGCAATTTAAAGGTGGCTTGGACTTCACAGGAAAAGTGATCGATTGCATTATGCCCACAGAAGCTGATGGGAAAGAGCAGAATGGGCATAACAGTGAGCAGGAAGGCTGTCGTCCATGCAACCAGAGCCATTAAAATGCAGGCTCGGGAAGACATGACCAGGTTGTACCCGAGTGGGCTTGAGATTGCCACAAATCGGCCGTAAGCCATAATGGCAAGAAGGAAACACTCAGCCCGTGCCAAGAAGGCTCGAATGGCAAGTTGGGCAAAGCAGGACCTGCAGGAGATGGTGGGGAAGTTCTGCAGTGAGTTCACCACGACCAGAGGCACAGCACTGGTGGAGAAAAGGATATCCCGTAAAGATAAGTTACCATGGAAGGAATGCATGGGGGTGTGGAGCTGAGAATTGGCTCCTACCAGGAAAACGCTCATGCTGTTTCCTGCTAAAGTAACTCTGTAGAGAAACATCAGTGCCCAGAAGAGGACACTCTGGGATGGGGGGTGTTTGGACAGTCCCACGAGAATGAATTCAGTCATCTTGGTGTGGTTTTCAATTTCCTGGGACTTCCTCTCCTCTATCCACAGCTGCAAGAGGGGAGAAAAAGCAGGCAGATAAATCAGCTTTGTCAACAAGGAATGCACTGATAAACACTCAGGTTGGTAAAAGTTCAGCAGCCCTCGAAAAGATCTCATCTCTGAAGTTTTTAGCCCCTAACCCACCAACAGCTTCAGTAACCCACCCCCACCGTTGCATTCCCTGTTGGGAAAACAAAAAGGCAATCTTCCAAGGGGCGGGGGGGGCGGGGCGGAGATCAGGATCCCTGAAGATGAGACCTGACCCCAGGTGGAAACCGACTGCCTTGTGATTCAGGCTCTTGGTTTTGGAGAGGACAGAGGAAGCAGAAAGATGAAAGTGTGGTAGCACAGGAAAAGGTCCTGAGGACAACATTTGGATTCACTCGCGCTCACCACTCAAGGTCCTGTGTCCCTTCCCACTGTGAGGCTGAGACTAAAAGACCTGTAAGGGTTTTCTCCTGCCTCTTCAACTGGCAACTCATAACCCTGCAGGGTAAAGAAAGAGAGAAAGGGAAACTTGGAAGGTCTGGCTACTCAGGCAGGGGAGGAACCCATGGAGGGCCAGCTAAGGACTGTCCTGTTGGGTGTCTTTTTGTTCCCTTTTGACTCTTCCTTACACGGGAGCAAGTGAGGGAGCAGGCCATCCAGGCCGGTGCTGCTCCAGGCTTTGTTGTAAATGTTCTCTTTCTATAGCAAGATCTGACTAGAGTGGTGAGATCTGAGATCTTGGTGCGGGCTTGGTGAACGAGACAGAGTTGGCCACAGATACACGTCTGACTCCCACATCTCTTCACCTATTACATAAAAAAAAAAAAAATTATATATATATATATATATTTTATATATATATATAATATGTGTATATAATTTATAACAAACAAATCTCCAGCCCCACTTCTTCAGATTTATATCTCCATTTGTGCATTTGCTATCACCTTAAATACCACTTGAGAAATGTTAGACTCATGATTTTGTCCCCCTCCCCTCTAAGTCACACCATCTTCAACTTTACCGTCTCTGTCAGCGTCTCTCACCTATAAGGGGCTCACCGAATGTCAAATCCTTACTCCGTTTTACCCTCCAAAACCCATCAGTCAACGAGCTCTGTGAATACATCGGTTTAACTGAATAAGGATTTATGGACACCTATCTGTAGGGTCACGACGAGTAGGGATCGACTTGATGGCAACGGATTTGGTGTTTCGGTTTGGTTTACTATGGGTCAGGCACCTTCGAGAACTTTCCTTTACAGTATCCCTCATATGCATCCCTTTTTCTCTATTTCCATGTTTTTGGAGACCAGGAGCTCATTACCACATGCCAAGACTCAGTACTAGCAACCTCCTGGACGCATTCCCTACCCTGGAGGGGTTCACAATCTAATGGATGGGGCACATGAGAAAATAGGCAATTATAATACACTGCGTCCCTGGGTGGCACAAATGGCTAAGTGCTGGACTACTGGCTCAAAGGTTGGCTCTTCGAACCTACTCAGAGGCACCTCTGAAGAGAGGCCTGGCAATCTGTTTCTAAAGGGTCACAGCCTTCAAAGCCCTATGGAGCAGCTCTACTCTGCACACACGGGGTCGCCATGAGTCAGAATCTACTCAACGGCTACTAACAACGACAACAAATACAATCGATATGTGGTATATTGGTCCTACAAAAGCACACAGGAAGGGTACCTAACCAATCTTGATCAGGGAAGAAATGACATCTAAGTCGAGACGTGAAGAATGAGTAGGAACCAGCCAGTCATGGAGAGAAGGAGGGGAAACAGAAAAAAACAAAGACGAATATACCAGTCCCAGCTCACAATTTATGGGGGTGAAAAAATGCAACCATTCCAATATAGGACCAAGATGGTTAGACACAGGGAGGTATCAAAGAGGAAAGGACTAACGTAATTTATGAGCAGTTCATCTCAGTTGCCACAGATGGATGCATATGGTCAGAACAGTGGTTCTCAAAGTGTGGTTCGTGGGTCAGCGGCATCAGCAGCATCTGGGACTTGTTAGAGATGCACATCCTAAAGTTCCCCCCCAGACCTACGGGGTCAGAAACTCTAGGGGGGGAACGCAGCCCTCTGTGTTTTAACGAGCCCTCTAGGTGGTTCTGATGCCTCTAAAGTTTGAGAACCTCTGAATTCAAGTAGAATTTCATGATGTACAATGTAATCACGTCCTGGCGACGTTTGTCCTCAAGTGGGAGTGAGAGAGAAACAGACATAGGCGGCTTTTCAGACGCTTAATAATTACAGGGTACCAGCGTCAGAATGACGGAGACAAGTATTCGGCTTCAGTCCTAGAGAAACCAGCCTGCCCCTCCTCGTTTGTGACCCCAAGTCTTCCGATAGCCTGATTTCATCAAGGAAAAGCGCCCTCCCTGCTGTTCCACAGGCCTGTCTAGCCGAAGCACAAACTCCGTATTAAGGAGCCCTGCCACATCCCTATCATGTGGCTCCAGCTCTTCACATTTTATTTCTTCATGGCATCTGATCCTAATAACACCGTGAGGTCCTGGAAGAAGCAGCAACGTCTTTCCCGCCTTTGTGCCTGGGACCTAGCATACAGCCTGAACAAAGCAGGAGCTCACAGTGGGTGGGTGCGAGTGAACGTAACTTTCCCGTGAGGCACTGTGGGGAGGGATTATCATATCCATTTACAGATGAGAAAACGCACCTGCCCAAGGTCTCGGAGCTGGCAAGTGAGAGAGCAGAGACCACTTCTGGTTAGAGCCAGGTCCAAAATTCTGTCTACTAGACCAATGGACTTCAAACATTTTCGGTCATGTACCCCCCCAAAAGACCTCCGTAAAGCGTTGAAAAGCAAAGATGTCATTTTGAGGACTAAAGTGGGCCGGACCCAAGCCGTGGTGTTTTCGATCGCCTCATATGCATGAGAAAGCTGGACAATGAACAAGGAAGACTGAAGAAGAATTGATGCCTTTGAACCATGGTGTTGGCAAAGAGTATTGAATATACCATGGACTGCCAGAAGAACTAACAAGTCTGCCTTGGAAGAAGTACAACGAGAATGCTCCTTAGACACAAAGATGGTGAGACTACGTCTCACATACTTTGAACATGTTATCAGGAGGGATCACTCCCTGCAGAAGGACATCATCCTTGGTAAAGTAGACGGTCAGGGAAAAAGAGGAAGACCCTCAACCAGATGGTTTGACACAGTGGCGGCAACAGTGGGCTCAAGCGTAACAACAATTGTGAGGATGTTGCAGGACTGGGCAGTGTTTTGCTCCGTTGTATATAGTGTCGCTACGAGTCAGAATGGACTCGACGGCACCTAACAACAACAACAGCCCCCAGAAGAATTCCGTAAAACTATGTCCCCACCACACACACATTTTGAAACTTGCGTCTGAATTTTTTCATAAGTTTAGATAGATAGTTGCAAAGATATGATTTCTGGTTTACTTCAAATACTTATCATTCAAAACTATTCCTTAGAAGGGCTTCATTTACCCTCAGGGGCGTGCATACCCCATTTTGAAGAGCAGGCCCTAAGGCCAGACAACCTCTCAAAAGACACCGAAGAGTCTTGCTCCACCGTGGGCTCCTCTTCCAAAGCCTACTGCATCCTAAGGCGTGGAACAGGCTCCTCATTTTGGAATGCAATCATTTCTTGTTGCCATCAGGCAGACTCCAGCCTCATGCGGATGCGCTTATGTGAGTGTACTGACCCCTCTGTTGTGGGGAACCGTGTCTGGAGGTCTCAAGTGAGCAGCCCGCACCACTGAGACACTGCCAACACCATCCCCAAGGAAAAGGCCCCAGCATACTCTTCACCAAAAATACCGTGGATGGCATTTACTTCCAAAAATGACATTTCAGACACCTGGCTCTAAGAGGGAGTCATCACCAAATCACGTCTATGAGATGGACTGAGCAGCTGACTCAAATCAGTCGGGCTTCTCTCACGTCCGTCATCAGGCTTCTTTCACCGAAGGAACATAAACTCTCAGGGATAGTAGAGAAAATCAAGAAAGAGAGCTCCTTCCTGTTCTGACTTGGAGCCAAACTTTGTTTTTCCGAGAAGAAATCAGCTTTGGGATGAATATGATGAGATTCTCTCAACGCTTTTCTTGTCAAGTCATAACATGTTTTGCCTGGATTCAATACTGTTTTGGACAACCATGAAGTCTTCACTTGCCTAAAATGTTGACTTGTAGTCCAGCTGGGGGATGGAAAGAGCTATGACCTCTGCTCAAGCAAGTGCTTTCCTTCTGGCAGAAGCCATCGCCCCAATCGTTAGCGACTTGAGGAGCTCAATACTAAGATAATAAAATAGCCTTAAGGACCTAAGCATGGGCTATGTCAGTAGTCAATAAATTCTTTCCTGATACCTTCCTCAGGGACTGAATGCTGGATAGGTAAGTCCCTTCTACTTCTGAAAAGCAGGGACTGCGGTAGAGGATGAACCTGCGAGCAGAGATGAGCATTCCTCCTTTCCCAGGGGCATGGGCTAAATATCACCGTTTCCTCCATAATTATCAGCATTTCCTAACTAGTTGGTCCCCAGATTCTGAGGTCCACCTGGGGCTGAGGTAAGGTGTATGCCTCCAGGGACAAGCTTGCCGAGGACTTCTGGGGCCCGGACTATGCCGAGAGAACCATCTGAATCTGCGTTACCTATAGCCCTCCTCTTCTACCTCACTGCCCACGACTCATGGCTGTAGTGAAGCTCCATGACAGGTAATATGAAAGTCTCCTCTTCTTGCTAGGGACATACAAAGGCCGGCTACACCTGGTATGACTCCACCTAGACTCACACCCTAGGGAGACAGAGATATTTTTGGAGTCAATGTGGCTCACAGTGTGACTCAAGAAAGTAATCCTGGCTTTCCAACCTACAATTGGCTTGAGAGGAAAGAGTTGACTCGGGAATTACCTCTGATGGCTTTATTAAGCATATACAGACCTAGGATAGACAAAAAGATCTTGGCAGGAGAACCTCGGGGGAAACAATTAGAGGTTTATGCCAACCATATTACTGAATTTGTGAGTAGCCTCTGTGAAAGGTCACGAATGTCAAGGTCCCTGGTGGAGCAAACAGACTGACCGACTCTTTGAGCAAAAGAATTATAACAAATAATAAGCTACTGCTGCACTCTCACAGCCCAATGCATGAGACTTCTGCATGCCTTGTCCAAAGCTGCATTTTAGGTCCTTCTGGGAATGAGTGACTTGTCCGGATACAAAGATTACTAGACTAACTGCCATCATTTACTGGGCACCTACTCTGTACCAGAGTCTGTGCTCTCTGCTGTGAGGGAGACAAAACTCAGCAAGAGTTCACAGGCTAATAGACGACCAAATACAAACACTCGGAGCAGAGAAGAATTAAGCATTAGTCTGCATAGAATGAAAACCGCTTAGATGGTGGGAGAGGAATACACTGTTTATTTCTACAGTTGATAAATAAAGGTGTTAAGTTTTAAGTATTTCTTTTAAAGATGTGCGAGTCAGCGTTCTTAGTTTTAAGCAACAGAAGCCAGTTATGTCTGATTAAGCCACAAGAAATTGTTATGAGGATTTGGGGTGGCTCAGAGAATCACTAAGAGGCTGAAGAATCAAGTTGCTCAAAGCCACCCCCCCCAAAAGAAGATCTTAAGAAAGTCTTCAAACAGCTATGTAACAAGAGAAGAAGTGGGGCCAACTGGTTTTTCAGAGCAATGATTCCTAACATGCAAGGAAAAGGTAATTCCAACGCTATCTAAAGTGCCTCAGAGCATAAAGAAAGAAGAAAATCTTCCCAACTCCTTTTACACAGACAGTGAGACACTAATACCAAAACCTGCCTGAGATATCACAAAGGAAACTATGAGCTAATATCACTTGTGAATGTTAATGCAAAAATAATACATAAAATAAATTTTTACTCCAAAGAATCTTAACCCAAGACTACATGTGATTTATTCCAGGAATGTAAGGATGGATCAATATTAAGAAACAGATTAATATAATTCTTTATATTAACACTTCATCATTTCTTCCATTCACTTTAACTACTCTACGTTCAACAGCAAGTTTCAGAGTCTCTTCTGACATCCATTTTGGTCTTTTCTTTCTTTTCTGTCTTTTAAATGAACTTTTCCTTTCTTCATGTATGATGTCCTTGATGTCTTCCTGCAACTCGTCTGGTCTTCAGTCATTAGTGTTCAATGCGTCAACTCTATTCTTGAGATGGTCTCTAAATTCAGGTGGGATATACTCAAGGTCGTACTTTGGCTCTCAAGGACTTGTTCTAATTTTCTTCAGCTTCAACTTGAAGTTGCATACGAGCAACTGATGGTCTGTTCTGCAGTCGGCCCCTGGCTTTGTTCTGACTGTTGATATTGAGCTTTTCCATCAACTCTTTCCACAGATGTAGTCGATTTGATTCCTGTGTATTCTGTCCGGCAACATCCACGTGTATAGTTGCTGTTTACGTTGCGGGAAAAAAGGCATTTGCGGTGAAGAAGTCATTTGTCTTGGAAAATTCTATCATGCGGTCTCTGGCGTCATTTCTATCACCAAAGCCATATTTTCCAAATACCAGTCCTTCTTCGTTTCCAACTTTTGCTTTCCAATCACCAGTAATCATCAGTGCATCTTGATTGCATGTTTGATCAATTTCAGACTGCTAAAGTTGGTAAAAATATTTGATTTCTTCATCTCTGGCGTTTGTGGTTGGTGCACAAATTTGAATCATAGTCGTATTAACGGGTCTTACTTGTAGGCATATGGATATCACCCTATCACTGACAGCTTTGTACTTCAGGATAGATCTCGAAACTTTCTGTTTGACGATGAACGCGATGTCATTCCTCTTCCAGTTCCCGGCATAGTAGACAATCGTATGTTTGTCTGGTTCAAAATAGCCAATATCAGTCTATTTCAGCTCACTAATGCCTAGGACATCGATCTTCGAGCCTTCCATTTCGTTTTTGACAACTTCCAATTTTCCTACACTCATACTTTGCACCTTCCACATCTCGATTATTGAGGGATGTTTGCAGCTGTTTTTTTTTTTTTTTTTCCCGTTTTGAGTTGTGCCACATCAGCAAATGAAGATCCCGAAAGCTTGACTCCATCCACGTCATTCAGGTCGACTCTCCTTCGAGGAGGCAGCTCTTCCCCAGTCATCTTTTGAGTGCCTTCCGACCAGAGGGGCTCATCTTCCAGCACTATATCAGACAGTGTTCTGCTGCTATTCATAAGGTTTTCACTGGCCAATGTTTTCAGAAGCAGACTGCCAGGTCCTTCTTCCTAGCCTGTCTTAGTGTGGAAGCTCTGCTGACACCTGTCCACCAAGGGTGACCCTGCTGGTGCTTGAAATACCGGTGGCAAAGCTTCCAGCATCACAGCAACATGCAAGCCACAACAGTACGACAAACTGACAGACACATTATCGAGGGTAATTTCCTTTACTTAAGGCCAACCGATTGTAAAATTTAATCACATCTACAAAATGCCTTCACAGCAACACCTAGGCTAGTATTAGGCCAAACAACTGATCGCCATAGCCTAACCAAGTTGACACAAAAAAATGAACCATCACAGTGACCTTATTTGGAAAAAAGTTCTTGTAGGTGTAATTAAGTGAAGGATCTCAAGATGAGGAGGTCATCCTGGATTAACTGGATGGGCCCTAAATCCAATCTCAAGTGTCCTTATAAGAGACAAAGAGGAGAGACACACAGAGGAAGAGGCCACGTGAAGACAGAGGCAGAGATTGGAGTGATACACGTACAAAAAATGAATGGCAAGGATTGCCAGCAACCGTCAAAAGGTAGGGGAGAGGCATGAAACAGATTTTCCCCCATAGCATCCAGAAGGAACCGACTCTGATGACACCTCATTTCAGACAAAAAAAATTCCTGTTATTTTACGCCACTCAGTTCTTGGTCCTTCATTACGGCAGCCCCAGGAAACTGATACAGTCCGCAGTCTGATGATGATCCACAAACTGTTACTGGCCCATGATAAGTGCAGAAATTGAGTGATTTCACGTGTGTTGAATCTAATTATAAATAAATATGGGCTGGTATTTGGTAGGTCCTTTTTTTTTTTCCAATTAGTTATTTTACTACTAGTTTTTATCGTATTTTGCAAAAGTCTCAGTCCATGACAGATTACGAGGAATACAAAAAAAAAAGGTTCTTCTCCAAAGAGTTGAGAAGCACTACTCTAAAAGCTAGCTAGCTGCAATTCTCAGTTTCTAGTGAAGGCCCACTGCTGAACCTGTTTCACCCTATAATTTGTATTTTGTTTGTTGTTCAAGAGAAATCTAGAGAGAGGCCTCAGATCCATGCCCTCAAATCCGTATTTTACCCAAAGGTTTTAACTGCTTTTGTGTTTTATTTTATTAATGTTAAAACATCTTTATTAATTATTCTGATACAGAAGTAATACGATTTCCAGATTCGGAAAGTGGCAGCAGCGGCAGTAACATTGTTTTGATTCTTCACAGCCCTCCAGCCCCAAACAAAACAAAACAAAAAAGAGCCTGTAAAAGAGCAAAAACAAAAACCCAGGACAACATCCACAACAGAACTAGTGACAAGGGATCCCCATGAACTCCAAAATATGGAATGGGTGAGAACAGCCACCTCATCACCAAGATCTGTGTGGTCTTAGCGTCTGTGTGGGAGGGTGCAAAGGGGCGCATACCAGACCTAGAACGCCAATCCTTACCTACCTTCAGACATTTCCAACTACGAAATTCTCTGTAACTGCCCCAAATGCAAGACAGGAAAATAAAGAGAACATATAAATTTGCATCTAACCTTTGTAAAAAGTGAGGAGGCTAGTCAGTAAGCTCAAGTGAGAAAAAATGATCCACCAACCGGATCGCTTCATCACATTTTAACAGAATACATTTAGATAATTCCATAGAGCATGAGCCTTAGTGTTCCAGGGGCTGGAGGACGCGTGGGCCAGTCTGCACAGCTACCCTGTGGCTTTCTCACCCTCCCTGGTAGGCATCAAAGCAGTAGAGACCAGAAGTGTTGGCCCACAGGAAATCTGAGCTCTCTTGATCAGGACTGCATTCCTGCATATTCAGCACCACAATTTCTAAGAAATTTAGATAGGAATAATAGCACTTAATAAATTGAAGATTTGGAGGGGGAAGGGAGGGGTCAATAAATAGCATACCACTTCCCTGCCTGAGTTTTGAACCATTTGACAAATAAGACAAAAGTGCCAGCAGATGTAGATCCAAAACACAACCTTTGTACTGGTAAAGGCTCAGTTGGAGGATGGCTGTGATGCGAGCTCAGTGAGTTTGCTAATTTCTGCCTCCCACCACCCCCGCTCAGCCTAGACTTGTCTAGACAGCCTGGATTCCTGGTCACTCAGTCAGCTCATGTGAGGGAAGCCTGGGGTCTGCAAAGTAGGTTCACATCCCCAATATTGCTGCTTCCCACTGGGCTGGGCGGAAAGACAAGGCAAAAGAGACCAAATCCCACCCCCCTCCCCACAATGAACTCTACTCTGTCAGGAAATGTGCACCCATGGATGCCATCCACCAACCATGAATTGACCCCACCCCGATGGGATCTCTCCTCCCTAGAGGAAACCAGAGGAGAGAAAAGTTACCCTCACACACACCCAACATTTCAGATTTTTGGCCCTCTTAACCCACTGGACTTAACCATTAAGTCTAAGGTGTACCCAAGGCCGAAAGTTTATTCCTTATTTTATTTTTTCATCTCGGACTATGTCAAGTCATGTTGCCCAACATATCTTATCAGAGATTCTGCGACAACATCAAATGACAACCATGAGAGACTGCGATAATCAAAGTCTGGCATACAAGACGTCTCCAACATGAACCCTCTCCCACTGTGATTTTCCTGGGGGAGGCAACAAAGCCTGTAGTCTCCTTGCAAGTTAAAGTTCAGACATTAAAGGAACGCCCCAAATAGAAGTCTTTTGATCTTGTGAGCTAAAGTTCAAAGAAGCTAAAGTCCCAAAACTCTCTCTCCAACTTGCCCTCTGCTCCAACTCAGCCAGAGATTCTTGACGGCTGGTGGAGGCAAATTCTGCCATCTGAGCCGCCACACACAGGAATGGGTGTTGTTCATTCAAGGTCTTGGCAATTATGTTACGCCAGTGCCAATTCACCCATGACTTTTGCTTTTAAAGAATCCAGTGAGTTGATAAGATGCACAAGAACACCCAACCCCTTACCCAGCTACCATTTACTGAACAGTTTGATCAAAGATTCTATGGAAGAATCCTTTTGAAAAGGGGGAAAAAATAGGACAGAATTTCAAATTCTCAGAGACTCCAGACTTTCTGGAGCCATGGCAGCTGGATGAACCACTGAAACTATTGCCCCGAGATAATCTTTAAACCTTGAACCAAAATTATCCCCTGAAGTCTTCTTAAAACCAAATAGTTTAGCTTAACTAGTAAAGCGTGTCAAACTGACAATAGCAACACGGAAGATTAGGTAGGAAACTCAGGGGACAGTGAATTTATGTTAATGGTGGAGGAACAACTCAGAAAAGGAGGGTGAGAACGCTTGCGCGACTCGAAGAATGTAAACAACGTCATTGAATTGTACATGTAGAAACTATGGAGTCGGTGTGTGTTTTGCTGTATGTATTCTCAACAACAACAACAAAATAAATAAAATGAAAAAAGGAATACGCAACCCTTAGCCCTGTATCCACCGTATTGAGAAGGGAAGCCAACGTCCAGTCCCAGGCAGAACTATGTTCCCTGAAGTCAGCCACAATCTTCTCGGAATCCGTGGTATCTAACTGGAGGGAGATGCAGACATCTGGTGAATTTTGAGAGATGTGTACCTAAGCTATCACTGCTTTAGGAATTTGCAATGGTGTCAGTCCAGTTACTTAAGTCTCATTGGGGGTGCCTTTGTTTCAAAGTGTCAACTTTCTATTTAAAACCTCTTAACACCCATTCCTGCCTTTGGGCCCCACGTCTAGCTAACCCTGGGACCAAACCGAGAGCGTGCACGATTCACCAGTCTCCACGAGCAGGCACGCGCAGCCCTGGGCTACAGTGGCATGTCTGCTGCCTTTGCTAAATAAAGAATTGCTGAGCCTTTGACCTCTACCTCCAGGCCTGGTCTCTCCCTCCGGCTCCGTGGCTTCTCCCAAGAACTTTGTTACAGGCACTAGAACTTTGTTACCTTTCCGTTTATTTCCTAGGTCAGTCTCTTTCACTTTACAACGCGTGTCGGGCAAGATCACGTCGCAGAGGTTTTCCCAAAGCCTGTTCCATGGGTGCCTGGAAGAGTAAGGTTTCCGCGGCCTTTATCTCCACTAAAACGCAGAGGAGTTTTGATTTTATAAAATGTGGCCAAGAGGAGAGGACGGCTAGAGAAGAGGAGAGGAAGGTGAAGGGGCTGGAAAAGCGCCATGCATTCACCCTGGACTCTCCAGAACCCCACTTGGAGAGGGGCCAGAGGCAGAAGCTACTGGAACAACTCAAAGGGGATTTTTACGTGATACTTCTAAGCTCGAACAGTTACTTGGCGGTCTTGTTTCAGGGTGTGGCAAGAAGTTGGGGATGTCTAGAACCAGCACTGTGCTGGCACTCCAAGGACTAGAAGCTTCCAAGTCACGGAAATGGCTTTGGCCTGGGTGCTGGCATTCCTAAAAAGGGCAGTGGTGGAAGTGAGCCAAGAGGAAGAGCCAGGGTCAGCAGCACAGTGGCTGCAGCTGGAAGACTGCTTTACGAAGGCAAGGGAAGCATCTTCAGGGGGCCCTAGATGCAACTGGGGCACACAGGGCCAGGAGGGAGAGGCTGAGGACCTGCTTTACATAGACGCAGACCGTGGGGCAGGCCAGACGCTTGGGCCACACACAGATCAGGAGTCGTCAGCCCAAAGGAGAAGTGCGGGGTGTGGATAGGATTGCCTGGGAGACGTGACTATTAGATGGGAGGTTAGGTTAGCTGAGTAGTATTCTCAAGGTTTCACTTCTCTAAGCCTGATCTTGCAGATAAGCAGTGGAGGGCCTGAGAATCCAGGCTGTGCACCCTCCTCGTCATTACAGAGAATCCCAGAACCTCAGCAGTGGGCAGGGCCTTAAAAGGCCGCCAGTCTCCGTCTCCACCGCCCACTTTACGTACCTCTCTTACAAAGCCTGGTCACTTGATAGCACCTAGCCAAACCTACACATTTTTCTGCCTCTAGGATCAACCTGAGCGAGGCCCGCTACCACTCTGGTGATTACACAATGAGGACCTGCAGTTTCAGGCCATCTGACTTAAATAACATTGTCAGGACCTGTATTGTTATCCAAGTTTTAGGAATAAAGCATAAATCATTGGGGTTTAGTTTGGGTTCAGCTGTTCACCAACTCTGTGACCTTGTTAAGATACTCCCCTTGGTGAAGGTGTGGCCTCCTTCCTTGGGACCTTTGGAGGCCTGCCTTTGCCACTATTTAATGCAAGTCACAGAGCGTGGCAGCTCCTCTAAGGACACTCCCTTCCAGACAGCCATCAGGCGATACTTCCGAGGGCTGCTCCCTGTGGTCCAGAGAGGCTGGAGAGCCACCATCTGGGCTCTGGGAAACTGTGCTGCCAAGTGCAGGCCGCTCGGCCCACCACCGCTCCCCTGAAGATGGGGTGCTCATACCTCTCACGCTTCTCACTAACAGCAGACCAGGTAACAGAAGAAGAGCCAAAGGGGACTTTGTCCCCTTTATCCATTGACCTGGCCCTTCCGGGTAGCCCCAGATCTCCTCTTTAGGTGTGTTCAAGGAACTTGAGAAAAGAGCAGGTGAGGACACGCGGACAGCAGTTGCAGCTAGGCGGCTGCTCTACGTTCCACACAAGGATGTTGTTTTGTGCCACGGAGTGTAACAAGGAAAGACTAGAAACCACTTCAAAGCCTAAGGGATTAAAAAAAAAAATTTTTTTTTTAAAGGGTGGGTTAAATTATAATTTTTATATATTTTGTTTATTATTATGTATTTGTTTTTATTTCATAATTAAATTAGGATGCATCCCTACTGTGGAATGCAGCAGTTAAAAAGAATGAAGTAAACCCATAGGTGCTGGCTGAAAAGCTCTCCGAGACATATGATTAAGTGAAAACAACCAGGGCAGTAAGTTTATATATTATGATCCCGTTTACACATTTTTTAGTGCGTGAGTGTGTGTGTACATGCGTGGGAGTGTGGTGAGTGTGTATGCGTATGCTTCTGTGGGTGTGCGTATGTATGTGAGTTTATGTGGTAATAAATGTGTGCATGCGTATATGTGTGTGCGTGTGTGCATACACGTGCGTGAACGTGTATGTATATGTGTAAGTATGAATGTGTATGTATATGTGCGTGGGAGTATGGCCTGTGTTTTTATGTGCGTACACGTGTGTATTTATGCACGTGAGTTGTAAGTATGCGCGTGTGTATTGTGTGGGTTGCATGTTTATGCGCATGCATGTATATGTGTGTAAGTATGTGTGCATGTGCGTATGTGTGTGAGTGTGCGTGTATATATACGTGCATGCATAAGTATGTGTGTATATGTGTTTGAATGTGCATGAGAGTGTGCGTATATATGTGTATGAGTGCATAAATGTGTGTGTGTGTTTGTGTGTATGTTTGTGTGCGTGTGGGTGCATGTGTGTTTATATGCACAGGACAAAGCAGGGAAGGAAATGAACCACACTGCTAAGAATGGTTATCTCTGGGAGAGTGGGGTAAGACTGAAGGAGCAGAAACAGGGCTTGCACTTCTCGCTTTTTAAGTGTTCGGATCGTATGTGACTTTAATATATGTATTTTTCAGTATTTTCAAGGCTTAGGGCCCAAATAAAACAAAGCCATCCCCACATTTCCGTCATAGCAAAAAAAAAAAAAAAAAAAGGGAAGTGATTTGGTGTGGTTAAAGCCAAGGCTACAAGTCCAGAGAAGTCAACCTTGAAACCAGAGAGCACATTCTCACTCACAGAGTTACCAAGGGACTGATGGGCTCCTGGGAAGGCTGAGAGCCGGGAAGGTGGGATGATGGGCTGGGTGGTGGGAGGGGGTCGAGCCCAAGCTGCAGGGGGTCCTTGTCAGGAGGGAGGCTGGTCCACCCTGCCATCCTGGCCGCCTGTGACCACAGGGGTGGGGGGCATGGAAGATGGAGGCTCCGCCTGGGTTGTGTGCTCTGTCAGGGCAGAAGACTTCAGGCAGAGGGCTCACTGTGATTTCTGGAGCAGGGCTGGTGGTGGGGGCAAGACCAGGGGTGGGTCATCCAGGGATGAAGTGAGGAGTGGGCACGTTGCCCTCTCGGGACCTGCCCAGCTCAAGATTCCAGGTATCCGTTAGGTAAACGAAAACCAAAATAAAACTCAGTGCACACGCTAGGGATTGCGAAAACCAGAATTACAGCCACCTTCTGGGCCAAGCAAAGCTATTACTAAAATTGGTTTTCAGGTTTTAGTAAACCCACTTTCAGCCTCAATGGCCCCGGTAGAAACGGTATGTCCAAAAAGAATGACCTCTCATCTCTTAGGTGGCAACTACACTTCCCCAGTGCCCTTAAATCCGGTTGGTTCTTAATTTGTTAAATCTCTAGAACCCTTAGAAACTGTCTCCTCCTCTCCATTGTGGTGATGGAGGAGGTGCAGGGAGAAATCGGAGGCTAAACCTAAGGCTTCCTACTTATAACGTGGGTCCCGTCACCAAGGCCTTCCTCTCCTCTCCTTCCCGTCCCAGTCCTGCCAAGGGAAAGAGGAAGCAAACATCTCCCCCGAAGTCTGGGAAGCTGCCTGGTGTTAGTCCCTCACCCCCACACTCTGGACGCTGACCAGCTAAAGCCATTGTCCCTCCAGGCACTGAACTCCCCGTGGTCCAGAGAGTTCTCATTCCCACATCGACTTTCTCCTACCCTGTGGCCTGCCCTGCCCCTGTGCCCTCTGCTCCCCTCACTCTACACCCTCTTTGAACAGTCACGCCTTCAACTCTCACCAATCTGTCAAAGATTCCCTCGTCTCACTCAATCATTTATTCAAGCGTATTTGCTAGGCACTTACTCTATGCCAAACCCTGTACGAATTGGGGAGGGTGCAAAAATGAGCGACAGGCATCGATTCAACAAGTATGTATTGATACCCTTAATATGTGTCTCCTAATATGTTCTAGAGGCTGAATAAGACGTCGTTGTCGTCATCATGGCTGTTGAGGTAGACAGATAAATAATTAAAGAATTACAGGGCTCAGCGGTCAATAATATGACTAAGGAAGTCCAGAGCGCTGTGGCAATATCAGGTAGGGAGTATCCAGCCTAGGGAGTCAGGAGAGGCATCTGGAAGGAGACGACACAGAAACTGGGGTCTCCCCGTGGTTAAGGAGCACCGAAACAGGGGAGGGAGCAACTACTGCTGATTAGGCTTCCTTCCTCTCTAGGGCATCCTGTTCACAGCCCTCGGGCTGCAGGAATCCTGGGGAATTCGGGGCAGCAGTAAGGGAAAGACAATATAGTCACCCGCAAGGTGAAAAGTGTCTTTAAGATCACCTCACCAAACCCTACATCCTAAAGGAATTCCTTGTAGCGCCAGTGACCGTGCAGGCCCAGCCGCAGCTTAGATCTCTTTAGTAAAAATCATGCCTCAAGCTCAGCCCCCATCCCACCCCAAGGCACTCTTCAAAATGTAGAACAGCTCTGACAGGAATATTTTCTTCAGAGTTTATGAAAAACAACTCCGAATTTAGACTTTACTCATCCTGGGTGGTATTTTTTCAGTAACTCAACGGGTGAGCCAAAGTGACATCACAGTGAGCAGCTCTTCATTCTCAGGGACCGGAGGGCAGCATCCAAAACACTCATAGAATGAAAGTGAGAGCTAAGCCCAGGAAAGGGAGCTGGAGGTCCTGGGAAGCCAGCTACAATCCCACCGATGGCAAGTGCTCCAGAGTCTCCCACGACCTGAAGAATTGCTAGAAGGCTGTCCTTCCCAGCCAAGGAGTTCTACAAAGGAGGATACAGGATGGACCCACTGCTGAAGAACCACACCTTAAGCTCTGAGTTTATTATCTTGGGCTTTGAGAACCTGCCAGAACTGCAGATTCTCTTCTTTGGAATCTTTCTAATCGTGCATCTTGTCACCCTAGCAGGGCACACGACTATTGTGCTCGTCACCCTCATTGACTGCTGCCTCCAGACTCCCATGTATTTTTTCCTTCGCAACCTGTCCACCATTGAAATTTGCTACGTATTGGTTATTGTCCCCAACATGCTGGCTAATTTCCTGTCCAGGAACCAACGAATGCCCTTCCTGGGCTGTGCCCTGCAAATGCTCCTCTTCATTGCCCTGGGTGGGGCAGAGTGCTTTCTCCTAGCCGTGATGGCCTATGACCGATTTGTGGCCATCTGCAACCCCCTGCGCTACACACTCATCATCACCAGGGCCCTCTGTCTGCAGATGCTGGTGCTGGCGTGTGTCAGTGGCTTTGCACTCTCACTCACCCTTAATCACCCTTACCACGTTGATATTCCTCCTGCCCTTTTGCCAGTCCCACGAGATCAATCATTTCTTCTGCGACATCCCTGCTGTCCTGTTCCTGGCCTGCTCCGTCACGCAAGCCAATGAGATTGCAGTCTTCCTCGTTTGCATGCTCATCCTGTTGATTCCCTTCCTGCTGATCCTGCTCTCCTATGGATTTATTATTGCCACCATCCTCAGGATCCACTCGGCTGAGGGCAGAAGCAGAGCCTTCTCCACCTGCGCTGGGCACTTACTGGTCTCTCTTCTGCACTACGGCTGTGCAATAACCATCTACATTCGCCCTAAGTCATGCTACACCCCAGAACAGGACAAAATCGTGTCCTTAATCTACACCAATATAACCCCCATGCTCTACCCTATGATCTATAGTCTGAGGAACAAGGAAGTCAAGGGTGCCCTCGGGAGACTCCTGGAGAGCCACAACCGGACGAAGCGGCAGCCCAAGGCAAGTTGAAGGGGAAGGTGGGGCCCGCCACGACTAACCTGGCCTTCTTTGAAGAAGCCAGTGGGACATCTCACCCACCACCCTCCCTCCGCCTAGTTGCCCTGTTCCTTCCTGTGAGGGCTGCACCATGGTTCTGAGTGCACCTGGAACTCGCTGCCTCCTTTTCTGTGGTCAGAGAGCTGGAATGAATGCTAAGGGTTTCAGAGACAGAGCAGTTCTGGGGCATTTGTGGATGTTTCTCTGTCCCCTCATGGACAGTGCTGTTCACTAACTGAATCAGTGTCAGAGTCACGGACACTGACGGGAAGCAGGTCACGAGATGACCCAAACAAAGCATTATGTCAGCCAAGTCGCTGGCCGAGGAACCAGCAGGGATGGAAATACAGGGAGCTCCCCAAGTCCAAACTAGATAAAGTGAACGGGTAGCAGGCAGAGCCATCCCAGAAAGTGAATTCCCTCATCACCGGAAAATGCCCCAGAGTCCGGCTGAGACACAACAGTGCAAACTGAAGCAGCAGCAGCACTGGGGCCTCATCCAGCTCACCATCCTCACTAAAGTGCTTCAGGACCTGCCCCTCTTCCAGCTTCTGGCCCAGCTGACTCCTCCTCGTCCTCTGAATCTCAGCTAAAGGGCCACTTGGTCCCAGAAGCCTGTGCAGACAAGCCCTTTCCCACCGCTCTTCTGTGTCCCTAACTGGCCTAGAGGCTCCTTGAAGGCAAGAACTGCGATTTATCTCTGTCACCCCAGCACCTGGCACAGAATAGATGCCCAATAAATGTTAATTGACCTGAACCATGAACCACCATAAGCTTTGGCTCAGGAATATCTTCAGACCTCACTTGTTAATGGAATGAAAGCTTTCAATATCCTTCCAGGTTGAGGCCTCTCTGATCTGAGGACTCAGTTCAGGTGTAATGATCACAAGAAGGCATTCTCTGACCACGCTCCTACCGCACCGGCTGGGCTAAGTGCCATGGATCCCTGTGTTTCCCTCCGTCATAGCACTTAGCAGTAAGTATTTCTTGAATGAATGAATGAATGAGTACCTTGTGTGTACCAAGCACTGCTCTTGGCACTGGGGATACAGAAAAGTGTAAGACATGGTCCCTGCCCTACAGGAGCCCACAAATGAGCCTGGGTGATAAAGCACAAAAACAATTCATTTTAATACAATGTGTTACACCTATTCACGCATACGAAGGGATGACCCATCCCCACCACCCAACTTATTTCTATGAACTTGAGTGTTAAAAGGGTCAAAAAGGAGGAGGCCTCGGTCCTTGATGGACTTTTCATTGGACGACTAAACCAACCCCATGACCGTCTCCCTCTGGACTTGTGTTCAGTCAGCAATATATTTTTGTATTATTTAAGCCAAAAAAAAAAAAAAAATTCACGAGGCATGAAGAAAAAAACACTAAGCAGTTATTCTCACCCTTGTCTGCTCTTCTCACCTCGTGGCCCTTACCGGCTCCCTCATCATGCCTAGGTGAAGGCCCCGCCTTCTGCCTCAAAGAGGCCACCGGAGGGGCACTCCTTGATGGGAGTGTTGGAGTGCAGGAAGCTCAGATGGAGATTCCAGGTCGATCACTTGGGCAGAAGGCAGGGAAGGTGAGGTGGTAGTTAAATCAGATGAATGAATTCCACATGGCTACAGAGACAGAAAAAACGGGAGCGAGAACAAGAGAGACAGCGATAAAAATAATAGCTGCTTGGTGTCCAACAACACCCCCTCCAGCTCCATATAGCCCTACAGGGAGCACCCTTTATTTGAGCAAACTCAGGTGAGTGCCTCTTCTTTCATTGCTTTAAGTGTTAGCGCCCAACCATTGACAACTCTTGGAGCTGGGTGAAGGGTAGATGAGGTTTTCATACTGTTCTCTCTACTTTTGTGTAGATGTGCCATTTCCGTAATAAAACAACTGAAAATAAAAGACCTCTCCATCTTTGTCATATATTCAAGCTTGACTCTTCCCTGAAGACAAGGCTCAAATGCCACTGATTCCATGAAACTTTTGTGATTGGATCATTGCTTAGAAGGGCACTACTGAGGTAGCAAAGGTACTGGAGCCATTTTAAACCAGGTCCCTGCCCTAAGGAATGCCCACCCAGTCATCGGCCTGCTGCATGGCCTCCAGCCCATTGTTCACGGGCTTGCTGGCATCCCAGGTGTCCCACTCAGGACACAGGCCTGCAGGGAGGAGAGAGCTGTGAGCCCGAGGGCCTCAGGACCTCACAGAACTGTCCCCCTGCCCTGACCACAGTGGGCACTGCGTCAGTCCCTGCCCCGTCTTACCCCAGGGCACAGCTATCAACCGGGGCACCCAGGGGGCGGCTGCTCTGCCACTCCCGACTGAATTTGGTGATGGGCAGCTGTGGCAGCTTGTTCTGGATCCAGCCCAGGAGCCTCTGCTTGGGTGTCTGCTTCTTGGCCTCCTCATCCTCCTCCTCATCCCACATGGGCACGGAGATGGAGTAGTGCAGGATCAGGGTCCAGGTGAGCCCCAGGATCAGCTTGAGGTTCCCGTCCACGATGGCTTTACTGTCTGTGAGGGACAGGAGTGACAGCCCCGGGGAAGTGGGCCAGGGGCTGGTAGCTCATGGAGCTTTCAGGGACCAGGGAGGAGGGAGAGCCCCCCAGCCAGGGCGATGGGGCGTGGACTGGGCTCTGTCTGCCCGGAGCCTGCAGATGTGCAGGGGGGGTTAAGAAGCGAATGGGGAGACACCCCTAGAGGCATGATGACAATACCGTGCAATCACAGGGCCATGGGGGCCAGAGAAAGGACAGGCTGGGCCCATAGACAGGGCCAAGGAGGGCCTCCACAGGGTCCAGAGAGGACAGGTCCGGAGGGTGACCGGATGAATGCCATGCAGCTGCCCACCCAGGGCCGTCACCCATCCCCAGGGGCCTGTGGGGCTGGGTGGGAGCAGAGCCCAGAAGCCGGGCACTTGACCGCATGCTGATGGGAGGGGTGGGAACGGTGCCTGGGAAGGGGAAGGCTGGGTGGCTGCTTGGGAAATACCATTGTTGCCCTGGGGTGGGGCTGGGGCTCGGGGCAGGGGAAGCGGAGGTGTTGGGCAGAGGAAGGCTGGGTGGCTGCTTGGGAAATACCATTGTTGCCCTGGGGTGGGGCTGGGGCTCGGGGCAGGGGAAGCGGAGGTGTTGGGCAGAGACCCCTTTTGTGCAGAGGTGTGGGGGTCCCCAGCCACCGCAGAGCTGAGCTGACAGGAGGCGCTAAGGGCTGGGGCACGGGAGGGGCCTCGAGTGTGGAGGAACCAGCTGGTGGGTGACTGGCTGAGGTGACTGAAAAGCATGAGGATTCCAGAGGCCCCCCTTGCTCCAGCTGCAGGAGAGGAGGGCCCCGTGAGCTCAGGGCCCAGGATGGGGGGGAGTCTGTGCTTGGGTGGTCAGCAGAGGCCACGGGTGGGGCTCCCCGCATCCCGCTGCCTCAGCAGAGCTCAGCTCAGCTCAGCTGTGCCGGCCTCCCCACCCCACTCCCACCTAACGGGTTGCTGGGCTGTAGGCGGCAGCCCCGCTCAGCACAGGGGAAGTGGTTAAGGAGCTGCCTCCTCCACCCTGGGCAGGCGCCCTGTACCCCTGTCACCACGGCAACCACTCGGCCTTACCCGGGAACCCATGTCTCAGCCTCCTGTCTGTTGCGGGGCGGGGTGCAGCATACAGTCGGGGCAGAGAGGTGCTGTCCCGGGGTTGGGCTGTGACCTGACAGGCTTTCTAGGAGTTCACCTTTGGAATCCCCTCTGGAATCTAAAGGCCCATAATCAGAAAATATGGGTCTAGGGAGTCAGCTGGGGGGAGTGAGGTGAGGTGAGAAGGGGTTGGGCCCCATCAGAAGGGCCATGGATGGGCCACACAGGCAGTGCTTTGAGGACCAGCTGGGCAGCTCAGAGAATCTGCCTGTCATGGATTGAGTTGTGTCCCCCAAAAACATCTGTCAACTTGGCTAGGTCATGATTTCCTTGTATGATTGTATGATTGTCTACCATTTTATCATCTGATGTGATTTCCCTATGTGTTGCAAATCCCATCACTATGATGTAATACGATGGCTTGGTGGCAGTTATATTGATGAGGTCTACAAGATTAGACAGTGTCTTAAGCCAATCTCTTTTGAGATATAAAAGAGAGAAGCCAGCAGAGAGACAGGGGACCGCACACCACCAAGAAAGCAGTGCCGGGAGCAGAGCGTGTCCTTTGAACCTGAGCTTCCTGCACTGAGATGCTCCCAGACCAAGGCAAGACTGATGATGAGGACCTTCCACCAGAGCCCAGAGAGAGAGGAAGCCTTCCCCTGGAGCTGGTGCCCTGAATTCAGACTTCTAGCCTACTGGACTGTGAGAGAATAAACTTCTCTTTGTTAAAGCCATCCACTTGTGGTATTTCTGTCATAGCAACACTAGATGACTAAGACACTGCCCTAGGGCTTGTCCTTTCCCTGCCCTGGCTGCTGCCTTTAAACTGCCACAAGGGCTGGCGGTGGGGTGGGAGGGTAGTCCAGGCCAAGGGTGTCCTAGCAAGGCTCAGAGAAGACCAAGGGCACAAAGCCAGGCTAGGCCCCTGTCCTGGTGGGTAGGGTTGGGCCCACCGTGTGGTCCATATTAGGCCAGCCTCTGCTGTCCTCTTCCCCCGTGCCAAGGAAGGAGTGCCCAGCGCCAGATTAAGGCATGTGAGGGCCCTAAACACTGATAATCTGTGGTGCCTCGTCCTCTGATTACTCACGAATTTGAATGAGATATGTGAGTTATAGATATGCACATGTATATATATACATAAATATATGTATGTCTGTGTGTGTGCATGTGTCTCAGCTGGACACTCTGGTGGTGTAGTCGTTCAGTGCTACTGCTGCTAACCAAAAGGTCAGCAGTTCGAATCTGCCAGGGGCTCCTTGGAAACTCTATGGGCAGTTCTACTCTATCCTATAGGGTCGCTATGAGTTGAAGTTGACTCGATGGCAACGGGTTTGGTTTTTTTTATGGGTGTCTTAGCTAGCCATGATGTAACTTCTTTTTAAACAAAAAAAAAAAAAAAACTTTTTTTTGTTTTTTTTTTTATGATATTAGTGATTGAACACAAAAGTGGTTTATGCCTTTTTAGCAGAATGAGATGAACTGGATCACAAAATTTTCAGTGGATGCAGGGTACTAAAATGTTTACTATATACCACATTTTCTAAAAAAAGAATATTCCACCATATGACCCTAAAAAAATAGAAAATCCCAGAGACTCCCCAAGAAAGTTACTGGAACTAACAGAAGGATACAGCAAAGTGGCAGGGTACAAGATCAAGACACAAAAATCAACTGGGTTCCTCTACACTAACAAGGAGGGCTACAAAAAGGAAATCAAGAAATTGATACCATGTACAATAGCCCCCAAAAGGATAAAACACCTAGCAATAAACCTAACCAGGGACATAAAAGACTTATACAAGGAACATTATAAAACGCTGCTGCAATTAATAAAAATAGATCTATACAAATGGGGGAAAAAAAGAAAGCATTCCATGCTCATGGATTGACAGACGTAAACATCATGAAAATGTCAATACTAGTGTCATGGATTGAACTGTGCCCCCCTCCCCCAAAATACACGTCAATTTGGTTAGGCCGTGATGCCCAGTATTGTGTGGTTGTCATTTTGTGATTGATATAACTTCCCTATGTGTTGTAAATCCTAATCTCTGCCTGTGGTTAATGAGGCAAAATTAGATTATGTTAAAGAGGATTAGGGTGGGATGTAACATCCCTGATCCAATGTAAAGGGAGTTTCACAGGGGTGTGGCCTGCACCACCTTTTATCTTACAAGAGATGAAAGGAAAGGGAAGCAAGTAGACAGTTAGGGACCTCATACCACCAAGAAAACAGCACCGGGAGCAGAGCACATCCTTTAGAACCAGGTTCCCTGCGCCCGAGAAGCTCCTCAACCAGGGGAAGATTGATGACAAGGACCTTCCTCCAGGGTCGACAGAGGCAGAAAGCCTTACCCTGGAGCTGATGCCCTGAATTTGGACTCCTACTCTACTAGACTGTGATGGAATAAACTTTTGTTTATTTATATACCACTTGTGGTATTTCTGTTACAGCAGCACTAGATGACTAAGACCCACTAAAAAACCCACTGCCGTCGAGTCGATTCCAACTCATAGAGACCCTGTAGGACAGAGTAGAACTGCCTGATAGAGTTTCCAAGAAGTGCCGGGCGGATTCAAACTGTCGACATCTTGGTTAGCAGCCGTAGCACTTAACCACTACGCCACCAGGGTTTCCAGATGACTAAGACAACTGCCAAAAGCAATCTATACGTATAACGCAATCCCAATCCAAACCCCAACAATGTTCCTTAATGAAATGGAAAAACTAATCTCCAACTTTATACGGAAAGGAAGGAGGTCCCAATAGCTAAAGCAATATTGAAGAAGGGCAAAGTAGGAAGCTCCTCACTTCCCAATCTCAAAACTTAGCATGCAGCCACTGTAATCAAAACAGCCTGGTACTGGTTCAATGACAGGCGTATAGACCAATGGAACAGAATTGAGAACACAGAAGTAAATCCATCCATCTAAGGGCCAAAGTCCATTCGACCGGGAAGAAACAGTCTCTTTAACAAATGATGCTGGCAAAACTGGATGACCCTACACATAAAAATAATCAGGATCCATACTTCACACCATGCACAAAATCTAACACAAAATGGATCGAAGACCTAAATGTTAAAGTCAAAACTACAAAATTCCTGGATGATAACATAGGGTCAAAACCAGGGGATCTAATTTTTAGTATAAATGGTCTATCAAACACAACTGGAAATGCACAAATGACAGAAGATAAATTAGACAACTGGGACCTCCTAAAAATTGAGAACTTATGATGATGATCAAAAGACGGCACTGGGTTTACCAAGACGCAGGGCCAACGTAGCGCTATAGATGGAAACACCACACCGTCCCTCCACAGCAAAGACCTGAAAAACTAAATAAAACAGAGACAAACGTCAATCCCGGAACCCTGAGTGTCAAATGAACAGGGAAAGAACTCAACCAAGCACCGAATGGAATAAGAAACTAACAAAGAACAAAGAGTGAGGGGAGACACGAGTGGAGGTTCCCTATCAGCCAATGCAGCATGGATTCGCCATCTTGGACTCCTGTCAGAGATCGGCGGACAGGGCGTAGGGGAAAACAGCTTCATGGAACTCCCAGCAGGAGACAGAGCACCCAATGGACCTGCCCTGCTCCACCATAGCTGAGCAACTGGCCCTGCCCATTAGACAAGGAAGTGAAATGTATCCTGCCCACAGATGAGCAAACAACAAAGAATGCACAGCCCACCTGCTCAGACATAACCAAACCAAGCAAAAAAGCAGGACGAAACAAACAAACCTTCAATCGTTAAATGAAGAAAATAACTACTGAATGTCCCAAAGACAACAGACAATATCAAAAGCATATTAGGAAAAAAACAGGACAGGATGGTTCTGGTAGGCATCAAAATGAAACACCAGACAACTTTCCAGTAGAAGCAAATGCACTGGAACTATGCGATAGGGAATTCATATCTCTAATACTCAGAGTCATCCAAGGGTTGAAGCAAAAAGCAGACAAAAATGAGGAAAAAATAGACAAATTCATGAAAAAGGCAGACAAATTCATGGAAAATACAGACAAAACAGTGCAAAAAATTCAGGAAAACAATACAGGAACAAAATGTCAAAATAAATTCACAACTAGAAATCATACGAAAACAACAATTAAGAAATCCAAAAGATAAACAACAAGATTTCAGAAATGGACAGTGTCATAGAAGGTCTGAGGAGCAGGTTTGAAACAGTGGAAGACAAGATCAGCAAAATTGAAGACAAATGCTGGAATACTACTTTGTTTGAGGAAAAATCAGAAAAAAGAACAAAGAAAAATGAAGAAACCCTGAGAATGATGTAGGATACAATCTAAAGCAAAATTTTGTGAGTGATCAGACTTCCAGAACAGGGGGAGAAAACCGAAAACACAGAGAGGATAATTGAAGAATTGCTGGCAGAAAACTTCCCTAATATCATGAAAGCTCAATGAACGCGATATTGGATAGACCCCAAAAGAAAATCACCAAGGCATATCATGATCACACTCGCTAAAACCAAAGACAAAGAATCCTGACAGCAGCTTGAGAAAAATGAAAAGTCATGCAGGCAAGGAGGCAATGGGATGACACATATAAGACTTTGAAAGAAAAAAATTGCCAGCCAAGAATAATGTATCTTGCAAAACTCTAGTTCAAATATCATGACGAAATTAGGAAATTTCCAGGAAAACAGAAATTAAGGGAATATATAAAAAACCAAATGAAACTTGCAAGAAATATTAAAGGGAGTCCTTCAGTCTGAGGACTAACAACATCAAACAACAGCCTGAATCTAGGACGCAAGATTGCACTAGCCAGATACCGACCTAGGAAATGAACTCTCAAGGACTATTCAAAACCAAAAGATTTACAAGAGGGGACCAAAGAGGTTAATCTGTAAATGATAACAATGTCGGAACAATAAAAGAGGGAATAAATGGCGTAGGTACAGAACTTTCTAATGGAGAGGAAGGCAAGACAATACCAAGTAAGTAATAATAGACTGGTTCAAACCCAGGAAGATAACGGTAAATTTCAAGGTAACCACAAAGAAAGCTAACAAACCTACTCAACAAAATAAAGAAGAAAAACATAAAGTCCCAGTAAAAAGAAAATCTACAAAAACAAAACAAATGAAAAAAAAAATCCACAAACGAAAGGAATTGAGCACAGGAGGGTAAGAACAAAGAAAATATCAGCACCATTAAAAAAAGAAAAAAACCCACAAAATGACAGCAGTAAACTCGCACCTATCAATAACTACGCTGAAGGTAAATGGCCTACATGCACTCATAAAGAGACAGAGAGTGTGACAGAATGGATTAAAAAAAAAAAAAAACAGGATCCATTAATATGCTCTCTACAAGAGACACACCTTAGAAACAAAGATGTAAATTTATTAAAAATCAAAGGATGGGAAAAAATATATATATGAAGCAAACAGCTACCAAAAAAGAACAGGAGTGGCAATTCTAATCTCAGATAAAATAGACTTTAAAACAAAATCCATCATAATAAACAAAGAAGGGCACTATATAATGATTAAAGGGATGATCCATCATAAAGACATAACCATAATAAATATCTACACACCCAATGACAGGGCTAAAAAATACGTAAAACAAACCTTAACAGCACTGAAAAGAGAAATTGACGGTTCCATGAAAATGGTAGGAGACTTCAACACACTACTATCGTTAAAGGCCAGAATACCTAGAAAGAAACTCAACAAAGATACAGACGATATAAAGGACACAATCAGCCAACTTGAATTCACAGACATATATAGAACACTCCACCCAAAGGCTGCAATGCACACATTCTTTTCCAAAGCACATGGAACGCTCTCCAGAATAGACTACATCTCGGGCCACAAAGCAACCCTCAACAAAATCCAAAACACTGAGATAGTACAAAGTATCTTCTCTGACCACACCACCATTAATGTAGAAATTAACGACAAGTAGAGCAAGAGAAAAAAAATCAATTACATGGAAACTGAATAACACCCTGTTTAAAAACCACAGGATAATAGAAGAAATCAAAGATGAAATCAAAAAATTCCTAGAATCAAATGAGAATAAAAACACATCGACCCAACAGCAGCCAAGTATACTTTTTTCCCCCGACGCACATGGGACATTCTCCAGAATAGACCACATATTAGGCCATTAAGCAAGCCTTAACAGAATCCAAAACATCAAAATACTATGAAGCCTCTTTCCTGACCATAAAGCCATAAAAGTAGAAATCAATAACAGAAAAAGCAAGGAAAATAAATCAAACACATGGAAACTGAACAACACTGTGCTCAAAAACTATTGGGTTATAGAAGAAATTAATGACGGAATAAAGAAATTCATAGACTCAAACGAGAATGAAAGCATATCCTACCAGAACCTTTGGGACGCAGCAAAAGCAGTGCTCAGAGGTCAATTTATAGCAATGGCCCGTTATTCTTCGTACACTCAAGCTTCTAGGATTAATTGCTCAGCGTACAGATTGAATAAGTATAGTGGAAGGATACAACCCTGACGGAAAACATTCCTGACTTTAAACCACACAGTATTCTCTTGTTCTTCCCGAACGACTGCCTCTTGATCTATGTACAGGTTCCTCGTGAGCACAATTAAGTGGTCTGGAATCCTCATTCTTTGCAATGTTGTCCATAATCTGCTATGATCGACACAGTCGAATGCCATCTGACATCAGCAATGATATCCCTCATTCCACGTCCTTTTCTGAATCCGGCTTGAATTTCTGGCGGTTTCCTGTCAATATACTGCTGCAGCTGCTTTTGAATGATCTTCAGCAATATTTTGCTTGCATGTGACATTAAGGATATTTTTCAAAAATTTACACATTCAGTTGCATCACCTTTCTTGGGAATAGGCATAAATATGGGTCTCTTCCCGTCAGTTGGCCAGGTAGCTGTCTTCCAAATTTCTTGGCATAGACTAGTCGGCACTTCCAGCGCTGCATCTGTTTGTTGAAACAGCTCAATTGGTATTTCGTCAATTCCCGGTACCTTGCTTTTTCCCAATGTCTTCAGTACAGCTTAGACTTCTTCCTTCAGTACCATCAGCTCTTGATTGTATGCTACCTCCTGATACGGTTGAATGTCAACCAATCCTCTTTGGTCCAGTGGCTCTTTGTATTCCTTCCATCTTCTTTGGATCTTCCTGCATTGTTCAGTATTTTGCCCATAGAATCCTTCACAATGGAAAAGGTCAATATCATCAGTCAAAACAAGGTCACGGGCCAACTGTGGAACAGATCATCAATTGTTCATATGCAAGTCGAAGTTGAAGCTGAAGAAAATTAGAACAAGCCCGTGAGAGCCAAAGTACGACCTTCAGTATATCCCACCCGAATTTAGAGACCGTCTCAAGAATACGTTTGATGTGTTGAACACCCATGAACAAAGACCAGATGAGTTGTGGAATGACACAAGGTTGATCACACATGAAGAAAGCAAGATGTCATTAAAAAGACAGGAAAGAAAGAAAAGACCAAAATGGATGTCAGAAGAGACTCTGAAACTTGCTCTTGAACGTCCAGTAGCTGAAGTGAACCCAAGAAATGATGAAGAAAAAGAGCTGAACAGAAGATTTCAAAGGGCGGCTTGAGAAGACAAAGTAAAGTATTATGATGTCATGTGCAAAGACCTGGAGTTAGGAAACCAAAAAGGAAGAAGACATTTAGCATTTCTCAAGTTGAAAGAACTCAAGAAAAAAATTCAAGCCTCAAGTTGCAATAGGGAAGGATTCTGTCTCAGGGTGGGTTCTCTAGAGAAGCAAAACCAGTACAGCATATATATAGTGAGAGAGAGAGAGAGATTTATATCAAGGAAACAGCTCACGCAATTGTAGAGGCTGGAATGTCCCAAGTCCATGGTCAGCATAAAGGCTTCTCCTGATTCACATAGCCTCAGGGGCTGGCAAACCCAAGACCGGCAGGTCAGTGAGCAGGGCCCTTGTTCACAGGCTGTGAAGATTGACAAATCCCAAGATTAGCAGGCAAGACCACAAGGCTTCTCCTGATTCAAGTATCTGGCAGGGGCTGACAAACCCAACATTGGTAGGTCAGAGAGCAGGGCTCTTTCTCACGGGCTGTGAAGATCGATGAATCCCAAGATCGGCAGGTAAGCTGCTAGTTCAAGTCCCAAGAACCAGAAGTCAGACGAACAGGAGGCAGCTGCAGGATCCAGAACAGGCAAAAGCCAGAACGTCCACTTTTATTTGGATGCAGGCCGCACGCCCAAGGAAACGCCCTTTCAACGGACCGGCCACTCACAGCAGATCCCATCAAGGGGGTGATCACATATAAACACTGAGAATCATGGCCCAGCCAAGTGGACACACAATCTTAACCATCACAGTAGTCTATTTGATTCCTGTGTATTCCATCCATTGGGGCCCACGTGTATGTGCTTTTATGTTGCTGGGAAAAGTGTATTTACAATGAAGAAGTTGTCAGTCTTGCAAAATTTTATCATTCCATCTCTGGCATCGTTTCTATCACCAAGGCCATATTTTCCAACTACCGATTCTTCTTCTTTGTTTCCAACTTTTGCATTCCAATCACCAGTAATTATCAATGCATCCTGATTGTATGTGTGATCGATTTCTGACTGCAGAACTTGTAAAAATCTTAAATTTCTTCATCTTTGTCCTTAGTGGGTGGCACACAAACTTGAATAATAGTCGTACTAACAGGTCTTCCTTGTAGGTGTATGGATATTATCCTGTCACTGACAGCGTTGTACTTCAGGATAGATTTTGAAATGTTCTTTTTGACATTAACCCGAGTAGTGCAAATCAAAACTACCCTGTGATACCACCTCACCCCTACAAAAATGGCAATGATTGAAAAAACAGAAATGAACAAATACTGGGGAGGTTGTGGGAGGATTGGAACTCTGATATATTGCTGGCGGGATTGTAAAATGTTGCAACCAGTATGGAAAACAGCACGGCGCTTCCTCCAAAAGCTAAAAATAGAAATACCATAAGATCCCACGATCCCATTCCTAGGTATATATCCTAGAGATATAAGAGTAATGACAGGAATAGGCGTATGCACACCTATGTTCATTGCAGCGTTATTCGCAATAGCAAAAAGGTGGACACAACCTAGGTGCCCATCAAGAGAGGAATGGATAAACAAATTCTGGTACATACATACGATGGAATAAAATGCAGCTATAAAGAATAACGAGGAGTCCACAAAACATAACGGGGATGAATCTGGAGGACATTATGCTGGGTGAAATAAGTCAATCACAAAAGGACAAATATTGTGTGGTCTTACTTTTATAAAAAGTCAAGAATAGGTATACACAAGGAAAGCAACATTCTTGATGGTTCCCACGGATTGGAGGGTGAGGAATGGGGAATCACTTTCTAGTTATTTTTGGTGATGAGAAAGGCAATACCCAATATGGGTGAAATTTGCACAACTTGTCCAAGGTAAATGAAGACAGTAAGATGTATGTAAGAATAAGGGACAGTTTTGGTAAAGGCTATAACATACAATTTTACAACAAAAATAATAACGACCAAAAAATATGTTTGTGGTTACATATGTAGACATGTACATACCTGTGTAAAGAAACCAAACCCGTTGCCATTGAGTAGTCGATTCCGACTCATAGTGACTCTATAAGACAGAGTAGAGCTGCCCCGCAGGTTTTCCAAGGAGCGGCTGGTGGATTCGAACGGCCGACCTTTTGTTTAGCAGCCAAGCTCTTAACCACTGTGCCACCAGGGTGTGTATGTGTATAGGAGGATACATACGAGTGTATGGGTGTGAACGTACAGGTGCATCTGTCAGCATACGTATATACGTGTTTCTGTGCTCTGTATATATATTCGTGTAGATAATAAACCACATAGGGGGCTTCGGTGCAATGGATCGTTTTATATGGCTTTTCTCTCCGTGGTCTTGTAACTCCCACCCGAATGATTGAGTGGGACTATGCAAATATGGTAACTCTGGCCAGCCAAGGGGATTGGATAGCTTGCTAATAATGCAAATAAAGTTCATGGCACCCGTGTGGGGGTGGGACTATGCAAATAAGGTCTCTGGAAACCTAATGAAGGGATTGGTCAGTTTTGCCATCCTGCTAGGCTTCAAACGAACCATCCCAGAGGCAGGAAAGGGAGCATCTCACCACCATCAAGGAAGAAGAGTCAAGAGTGAAGCACATCCTTTGAACCCAGGATCCCTGGGCTGAGAAGCTCCTGGGACAAAGTGAGCGAGAGAGAAAATCTGTAACACTGAAGACAACGAGAAGCAGTGGCAGAGAAACAGCGGCAGCAGAATCAGAAGACCAGCAGAACCAGGAGACCGGCAGGAGACCACAGGAGACTGACAGGAGACAGCACAGTGGGCTTGTCAGCCCACAGAGTAAGAAAGTTGAGTGCTTTCGGGCAGGAGGCTTGGTGGCAGAGTGGGGTGCCTCTGGGCACTTGTTGGCAGAGCTAAACGAGCTTTGTAACACTTGCCCTGCCAAGGGCCAGAGAGCGGAGGGCCTGTCCTGATGGAAGAGTGTTCCCGAATCTGAACTGTAACCTGTTACTTCCCTAATAAACCTCATGACTATGAGTATGAGCTGTGAGTTCTGTGTGGCCATTGCAGTGAATTATCGAACCCAGCAGAGAAGTACAGAGTGCCACGGGAGGGACGGTTGGTGTCAGACTTGGTAAAGATGGCAGGAGGAGGAGGCGTGTCTGACCTCTGCCTCACAGGAATCAGCCTTGGGCTGTTGATCTTGATTCTCCTTCTCCCATGTGACGTTAGAGGAGGTCAGATGCCACTGCCATGCCATTTTCACTGCAGCACAGTTACAGATACTTCCTAGACATAACCAAACACCTCGCGGGATTGAATTCCTAGGTTTGAAGGCTTGGAGCCATAGTCTTGAGGGACAACTCGGTCAATTGGCATAACATAGTTGGTAAAGATAATGTTCTACATCCTAGTTTGGTGAGCAGCGTCTGGGGTCTTAAAGGCTTGCAAGTGGCCATCTAAGATACAACTATTGGTCTCTACTCATCTGGAACAAAAGAAAAAGAAAGAAACCAAAGACTCAAAGAAGAAACTAGTCCGCAGGACTAATACCCATTGCCGTCGAGTCGATTCCGACTCATAGTGACCCTACAGGACAGAGTAGAACTGCCCCACAGGGTTTGCAAGGAGCAGTTGGTGGAATCGAAATTCGGGCCTTTTGGCTGACCACCAAGCTCTTAACCACTGTGCCTTCAGGGTCCATATAAGCCACAGCCTCGTGTAGCCTAAGACCAGAAGAACTAGAGGGTACCAGGATACCACCACCAACCATTCTGACCAGGGACACAATAGAAGGTCCCGGACAGAAACAGAGAAAATGCAGAATGAAAATCAAATTCACGAAAACGGCGAGACTTCCTGGACCAATAGAGACTAGAGGAACCGCCGAGACTACCCCCTTAAGTTATCCTTTGAACTTGGAACTGAAGCCACTCCTGGTGGTCACCTGTCATCCAAACAATAGATTGGCTTATAAAATAAACAATGTCACCCGTGAATACTGTGCTTCCTTAAATATATCAGCTGTATGAGACCAAACAGTCAACACTAAAACAACCCTAAAACAAAGATGACAAGCTAAGGAGGGGCAGAGAAGCTGTATTAACAGAAATAGAACAAAAAGGCACAGAAATAATGAGAATATTGACACGTTGCGAAAAATGTAACCAATGTCCTGGAACAACTTGTATAAAAATTGTTAAGTGGGAACTTAATTTTTAGCAAACAAAGTTTTTTTAAAAAGGAGTGCTCCACATATTCTACAACAAAGAAACTGAACCAGTGAACTTAGTTGTTTCGACAATCAATGTGAAGTTTTGTTGCTCTCCCATGACAAAAAATTGATTTTCACCAGTTTTACTTTAAATGGCTCATGCTTCAATTTTGATGTTTGCTTTCTAATAAACACTTGAATTATAAGTGAACAAATGAAAAGATGTCACAAAAGAAAAATTTAATGATCAGAAAACAAATATTATAACAAATTCCTGTATTTTGTTTTTAGATCTTTCGTCTCTAACACGTTATAATTAAAAACATTTCTTTTTATTCTTTGCTCTTACAAATTCTTCAATGATTTCATCCCAATTAAGCTGCCGAACAATGTCCACTTCCGTACATAATAAGGGTAATGAGTCCAGTCTTTCTTGAATCATCGTTGTATGCTAAGGGTTTTTTAGTCTCTTTAGCGACGAAAATGAGCGTTCTGTTGTGCAGTTTGTGGTCACTAAAGTTAGGAAAATGTATGAAGCAGTTTCAACATTGGGAAATATGCATTGTATTTTATCTTGTAGTATGGAATCACACATGCCTACGTGAGTAAAATTTATCTTTCCTGAATCAGTAACCTTAGTTCTCATGTAGGAATGAAATTGTCTCACTTCTCCGTAAAGGTTTGTATTTGTCATTGGGATAAGCCTGCACTGATTTCTTGGATGTCTTCATGCATTCTTCATCAGAAATATTCACATTTTTTTTTTAATTTATTTATTGTGCTTTAGGTGAAAGTTTACAAATCAAGTCAGTCTCTCTTTACAAAAAGCCATACGCACCCTGCCGTGCACTCCCAGCTGCTCTCCCCTTAACGAGACAGCACATTCCGACTCTCCACCCTGTGTTCCCCGTGTCCATTCAACCAATATCAGAAACATTCACATTTTTTAAGAAGGAAAATAAATTTGAAAGAATTTCATGCATTCTCATCCTTCTTTCCATGCAATATTCAAGCGTTTCAATAATGTTGGTGTTGGCGTTGTTGTTGTTAGGTGCCGTCGAGTCGGTTCCGACTCATAGCGATCCTATGCACAACAGAACAAAACACTGCCCCGTCCTGCGCCAGCCTTACAATCGTTGTTATGCTTGAGCCCATTGTTCCAGCCACTGTGTCAATCCACCTCGTTGAGGGTCTCCCTCTTTTCCGCTGACCCTGTACTCTGCCAAGGATGATGTCCTTCTCTAGGGACGCATCCCTCCTGACAACACGTCCAAAGTGTCTCGCCATCCTTGCCTCTAAGGACCATTCTGGCCGCACTTCTTCCAAGACAGATTCGTTCGTTCTTTTGGCAGTCCATGGTATATTCAATATTCTTCGCCAACACCACAATTCAAAGGCGCCAACTCTTCTTCGGTCTTCCTTATTCATTGTCCAGCTTTCACATGCATATGATGCGATTGAAAATACCATGGCTTGGGTCAGGCGCACCTTGGTCTTCAGGGTGACATCTTTGCTCTTCAACACTTTGAAGAGGTCCTTTGCAGCAGATTTGCCCAGTGCAATGCGTCTTTTGATTTCTCGACTGCTGCTTCCATGGCTGTTGATTGTGGATCCAAGTAAAATGAAATCCTTGACAACTTCAATCTTTTCTGCGTTTATCATGATGTTGCTCATTGGTCCAGTTGGGAGGATTTTTGTTTTCTTTATGTTGAGGTGTAATCCATACTGAAGGCTGTGGTCTTTGATCTTCATTGGTAAGTGCTTCAAGTCCTCTTCACTTTCAGCAAGCAAGCCTGTGTCATCTGCATAACGCGGGTTGTTAATGAGTTTTCCTCCAATCCTGATGCCCCGTTCTTCCTCGTACAGTCCAGCTTCTCGGGGTATTTGTTCAGCATTCAGATTAAATAGGTATGGTGAAAGAATACAACCCTGAGACACACCCTTCCTGACTTTAAACCAATCAGTATCCCCTTGTTCTGTCCGAACAACTGCCTCTTGATCTATGTAAAGGTTCCTCATGAGCACAATTAAGTGTTCCGGAATTCCCATTCTTCGCCGTGTCATTCATAATTTGTTACGATCCACACAGTCGAATGCCTTTGCATAATCAATAAAACGCAGGTAAACATCCTTCTGGTATCCTCTGCTTTCAGGCAGGAGCCATCTGACATCAGCAATGATATCCCTGGTTCTACGTCCTCTTCTGAAGCCAGCCTGAACTTCTGGCAGTTCCCTGTCGATACACTGCTTCAGCCGTTTTTGAATGACCTTCAGCAAAATTTTGGTTGCGTGCGATATTAATGGTATTGTTCTATAATTTCCACATTCGGTTGGATCCCCTTTCTTGCGAATAGGCATAAATATGGATCTCTTCCAGTCAGTTGGCTAGGAAGCTGTCTTCCATATTTCTTGGCATAGACGAGTGAGCACCTCCAGCGCTGCATCTGTTTGTTGAAACATTTCAATGGATATTCCATCAATTCCTGGAGCCTTGTTTTTCGCCAATGCCTTCAGAGCAGCTTGGACTTCTTCCTTCAGTACCATCGGTTCGTGATCATATGCCACCTCTTGAAATGGTTGAATATCGACTAATTCTTTTTGGTATAATGACTCTGTGTACTCCTTTCATCTTCTTTTGATCCTTCCTGCACCATTTAATATTTTCCCCCATAGAATCCTTCACTATTGCAACTCGAGGCTTGAATTTTTTCTTCAGTTCTTTCAGCCTGAGAAACGCCGAGCGTGTTCTTCCCTTTTGGTTTTCCATCTCCAGCTCTTTGCACATGTCATTATAACACTTCTCTCTGTCTTCTCGAGAGGCCCTTTGAAATCTTCTGTTCAGTTCTTTTACTTCATCAATTCTTCCTTTTGCTTGAGCTGCTCGACACTCAAGAGCAAGTTTCAGAGTCTTTGACATCCATCTTGGTCTTTTCTTTCTTTCCTGTGTTTTCAGTGACCTCTTGCTGTCTTCATGGATAATGTCCTTGATGTCCTTCCAAAACTCATCTGGCCTTCGGTCACTGGTGTTCAATGCGTCAAATCTATTCTTCAGATGGTCTCTAGATACAGGTGGGATATACTCAAGGTCATATTTTTGTCTCGTGGACTTGCTCTGATTTACTTCAGTTTCAGCTTGAACTTGCATGTGAGCAATTGATGGTCTATTCCACAGTCGGCCCCTGGCCTTGTTCTGACCGATGATATTGAGCTTTTCCATCGTCTCTTTCCACAGATGTAGTCAATTTGATTTCTGTGTGTTCCATCTGGCGAGGTCCACGTGTATAGTTGCCGTTTATGTTGATGAAAGAAGGTATTTGCAATGAAGAAGTCGTTGGTCTTGCAAAATCCTGTCATTCAATCTCTGGCATTGTTTCTATCACCAAGGCCATGTTTTCCAGCTGCTGATCTTTCTTCTTTGTTTCCAACTTTCGCGTTCCAATCGCCAGTAATTATCGTGCATCTTGATTGCATGTTCAATCAATTTCAGACTGCAGCAGCTGATATAAATCTTCTATTTCTTCATCTTTGGCCCTAGTGGTTGGTGTGTAAATTTGAACAACAGTCATATTAACTGGTCTTCCTCGTAGGCGTATGGATATTATCCTACCACTGACAGCACGGTACTTCAGGATAGATCTTGAAACGTTCTTTTTGACGATGAATGCAACACCTTTCCTCTTCGAGTTGTCATTCCCAGCGTAGTAGGCTATATGGTTGTCCGGTTCACAATGGCCAATACCAGTCCATTTCAGCTCACTAATGCCTAGGATACTGATGTTTAGATGTTGGTGTAGTGTGTGGTTATGTGAAATTCATCTCTGGCACTCAATATTTCTGGACTACTTCCGTCATTTGCTTTTTTTTTCCTAATGCTTCTGCGATGGTGAACTGCTTGATAATCAGTATTTGGCAGTATTTGTTTTTTTCTGTTTTCAACATTTTCAAAAGCTTCTCTTAAATTATGTACATACCCTGTTAATGACTGGTAGAGGTCTGTGTATGCCTTTAAATTTACTTCTGAATCTTGGAGAGCTTGACTCATCTGACAAAAGTGCTGCAATTTATCATTCTTCATAACCAACATAAATACATACTCTAGTGTTTGCGTTTTGTTGGCAATGTTTTCGGCTTCTCTTTCGATATCTCCTTTTTGTGTCTGGTCTTCAAGCAATGTTTTCTAAGTCATCTAGAATCTAAGCGTACTATTCCAGGATTGCACTCATTGCTACAGCACGCGGTTCCCAAGGTGTGTTAGAAAGACATTTTAATACTTGATTATTGCCTCAATATGTTTTAAGAACTGACCGTCCGTGAGTACAGGCAGCAAAAAATGTGTTGAGTAACTGAACAGCAGAAAAAAAAAAATCAACTGCTTCCAAACAACGACCTACTTTGCTACGTCCTACAAGATTAAGGGAACGCACAGCACATGATATGAAAATGGCATATTCATTATGTTTTAAAATTTTCCGTTGCATGCCTTTATAACACCTTGACATATTGGCAGCATGTAGGACTGGCATCTGCACTTAGAAAAATCAATTTTGCAGACTTCACATAAAAAATGAAGTACTTGATTTGCAATTTGTCCACTGGTATGACTTTTTAAGCTAGTCAATGTGATAAATCACTCAACAGGTTCTCCATCTGTTGCAGATATGTATCTTAAAGCAGTACTTAGCTGATCTGTATGAGAAAGATCAGGAGTGGAATCTACAGATAAACTGAAATATTGAGCTATACTTATTTCACTGAAAAGAGTTGATCAAACTTTATTACCTATTAAGTTTATTAATTCTTCACATGTTGTTTTAGACATATACGATGGGTTGCCCTTTCCTCTGTTACCATATTTTGAGACGTGACCTGCTAAAAACGGATCAAGCTAAGCAACAAGTTCAAGTAAACCCCCCAAATTTCCGTTTTGTGGGGATTCAAACACTTCATTTCTTCCTTGAAAAGATAGACGGTGTTCAGCGATTGTTATAATGATGCAACCATGTATCGCAAAACAGCTTTCCAATACTGACGTTCTCCATTAATTTGTGTTTCCAGTTCGTGAGTTAAGTCAAAACCATGTCTTCGGTTTAAATATGACAACGTGCAATCTCTGTGAATTGAACTGTTTTCATGTTTATCAATCATATTCCAGTTGCACCAAATCGAGAACTAAATGATTTAGGACTGGATAGTCTGCAAACAAAACAATATACAGAGCTGACTAATGGAGAATACAGTAGGCACTCCCTCTTATAATTTTCACCATTAGTTTTGCACCCTAGAAATATGGTCTGGCTACACAACCTTGTTTGTTTACCATTCAGAAATTTTCAACACAAATTTTCAAATGGTTCACTGTGATGTTGACAAACACTGGGCTATCTTTAGATCCAATAATTTGCATTATTAGAAGAAAAATTTTTTCCACAAGGCAGGATCTGTATTTGTTATTCATGGGGTCTGCAGATGCAGCAATTTCAGATTCGAAAATACTTTCACTTTCTGCACCAGTATTAATATTTTTTTTTTACTACAGCCAGGAATGGATGCAAAATTTGGAACAATTTCTGCTATATTCATATTGTTATTAGTAATTTCAACACTAGTGGTACTAGTACAACGATTTGCACCCATTAAACTCGAGCATCAATGGGAGATTCATTACATTTTAAAAAGGAAGTTGAGTTTGGAATTGTCTTTAGGGATTCACAAATCTTTTTCTTTTTATCTTCTGTGAGATTTTGTTCCTGCCCTCCTCCAGTTTGTTGCTGTCATTTCATTTTCCTTGGATATAACATATGTCACGTTTTAAATTTGGTTCCACTGTAGCAAATGAATTTGAATGATTGAAAATAAATAAAACATAAAACAAGGAAAATTTACAAAAGCAAAATTCGCATTCAAATTTGGAAGGTAACACAAAAATTTATTGAAATCTGTAAGTAAAAAAATTTATTTGGAACGTAATTTTTTTCTTCAGGTCTGAGATACTCAAAAGAAATAGTACTTTACAAGGGAGCCAGAAATAATTTCATTCGTTTGTCATACAGTGTTTATTGTTGGCCCCTTTGCAGATCTCCATGAGTTTTTCATCTTGAAATAATGTTTAAAAACTTGTGCACTCACTTTCCACCCTTCGATGCTGCATCTTCACGGTTCATTGGCCTACTGCAGATACCCAATGGGGGCGAGAGTGATAGCAAAGAGCATGATGCAAGTACAAAGGTATTCTCAATCTGAGAATGCGTTTTGGGTCGCTCTGCACAGGACGGGACCCGATACGTCATGGGTCACTTGATTATAGTGCCAGGTATACTCAAACTGAAAATGCGTTTTGGGTCACTTTGCACGGGACAGGAACTGATACGTCATGAGTCACTTCATTATAGTGCCGTTGGCACTCTCTTATGTGGTCGAGGAGAGAGAACTAAACGTGAGGTTATGCCTGATCGGTCCAAAATGAAAAGGAATATATAATTGTTATGGTATACAAAATTTATAAAATGTACATTTTTTCTTTGTGTAATCATTTGACTCCCATGTTCAGAGATACGTACATCATCGATGTAACAATAGCACCATTTCTCGACTTGCAAGTCATAACAATATCAATAAATTTCTTAAAAGAAAGTCAGTCTGAAGGGAAATGGAAAATAAAATACATTTACATAATTCTTATTATCTAAATATTCATTTATTTCCCCTAGGAACTGTCCAATTTCCTTACACAGAGATATGTAAATATTCCGATAAAATATAAATGTAATGTTCTGATAAATGCCCTTTGTTGCTCTCTCGGATGACAAATTTAGACACGCACTCATTGTTGCAAAGCAGAAACGTATTTGCACAACAAATAAATATAGAATTTTGCACCTTCTTAATGTGCCTGATACCTCATTTAGTAGCGTATATAGAGTAATACCAAGCACTGTGTCCTGAGCATCAGACAATAAAGAATGAAACTCACTTGATGCATAAATGAAAACTTTTTGTGTTAGATAAATATTGATATTTCCAGCATTTTTTGGACATTTGCTCTGTTAGTATTATACTAAATTATTACCCATGTTAGTATTTTATTAAAGTATATTAGATTGCATCTGCATGTATGCCAAACATATTTTAAACTTAAAGTTATAAATATCATTGTTTACAAAACTTAGGACACAACTCTGTACCTAAATGCTATACGACTAAAAAGTAACTTGATTGAATTCATTGTAACGGTCCACTTACTCGAGTTCCCTCAATTTTGCATGTCATCTGGGACTGGAGTTCCCGTTGGTCGTTTACCAGGACGTGCGCGAGAACATACCTTTGTGTTTGTATCACGGCAAAGAGCATTGCTGGCCCTTCTGGCTGGAGTTGCTGGATCAGCAGACCTGGATGTACAAGGTGGGTCAATCAGAATGAAGCAGAGGTCTGTTATCTATTAATATAATCCATCCTTGCCCAGTAACCGCTCCTGTTGGATCCAGTTGCATATTGGGTGAATGTAGCAAGACTTAGACTCGACAGCTCACCCCCACCTCTTATTTATAAGAAAGAAATAGTATACTCCCAAGAGACCTGCCGAGATTAAAAAAAAAAAAAAAAAAAAAAAGGAGTTTCAATTACACGGGAGGGGGCAGATGTCAACAAAAGTGTTGAAGTGGTAGGGGCCTCATAGCTTGAATAACCTTGCTCGTGGGTGCCCCCATGGCCCTTCATGAGCTTTATTTCCAGCTGGCACATTCTCACACACTGGAGCTGGTATCAATTTCATTTAGTGCCCTCCCAGTTCCCTTCTGCTGTGATGCTCACTTTTCCTTGTGTCTTGTCTGCTTGGCATCTATAGGTCTGTGCTTAGGACAACTGGTGCCCCTGTTTTGTTTATGCCCTAAACACGTGCTTACCTTGCTTATTGGGTAATCCATCCCTGGGAGTGCCCCACCCTGGTCTATTCAAGCAGAAGCTCCACAGAAGGGACCCAGGAATCTGTGAAGATGAGGAGGCTGTTCTAGTTGTACAGATAAGAGGTGATGCCACCCTGGCCTAGGGTGGAAGTGGTGAGGATGGATAGAACATATTTAGGGGAATTGGCTGAATGGGAGGTGGGATGAGAGAGTGCGAGGCTGTAGAAATGCCTCTCACCAAGACAAAGAGCAAAGGAGAAGGACGAACGTTTGGAGTAGGGGACCCAGACGAAGAGTCAGTTGGGGGCTGATGATGTTTGAGGCGCCTGTAGGGACATCCAAGTTCAGGTGGCTATACCGGCTTGAAGCTCAGAAGTTCAAGAAAAATGTTAAGTATCCGGAAACCGGCAAACAAGTCCTCGTGTATGTAGCCATCACCTTCCTTGAATTTGTACGCCCTGGCCATGTCACCTCTTAGCCTTGGTCATTACAGATTATGCCTAATGGGTTTTTTAAATATATTTCATATGTTTCCAAGAAGTCTTGTCCGATTCAGAGAGGCAAAGGCCCTGACTGCTACACAGTGTTGGGGCTAGGACTGGGGCTATGGAGAGGAGGGGGTGTTATTTCCTGAATGCCTCCTGAGTACCTGTCTGTGCATTCGTGTATGTTTTGTGTTCACTGGCACATAAGCATTTACATGTGAGTACTTGGAAGGGGTGGAAGAAAACAATTTTGCATTATGTAATATTGATGAAATGGTGATGAAACAAACTATCGGCTGGCCTCTGGAGGAATAATTTCCAATGTAGGATGAGCACCATGGGTAAAATTTAGAAAGCGTTGTTTTGAGAAGCAGCCCAAAGCCACAGAGACAGGGACAGCTATTCCGCAGGCTGCCCCATCTCTTTGGCCCCAAGGCCGGAGCCTTGACCCCACAGCTCTAAGACTTCGGGGGCTTCGTCTCAGCACAGGCCTCCTAATTGCATCAAGAAAACGTGCTGATTAGAAGAAATTTCAGAGGATGAATGTGGCCTCCAATGAACAGGATAATTAAAACTCCAGCAAAGTTGTCCACTTGGGAGCTAATTAGAAGTTTTTCTCAACAACAAGTGCTGAGTAAGTTTCTTAAGCATTTTTTCTGCCTACAGATGTGATACATATTGGCTGGACTAAATAGAGGAAATACAGGCAAGTTTGGAGAAGACAACAAAAATCAACCATTATCTCACCACTAAAGACAACTACAGTGAAAACGTTGGTGCATTTCAGGATGAAATGAGCTAAATCAGGTTAAGCTAATGAGCTTAGAACAGTGGCTAGACCATGGTAATCACCCGCTAAATGCTATCTGTTACTGTTATTCCATTGCTAGTATGTTTAGGAAAATCCTTCCCCATGCAAAAATCTAAGTAAAGTTCATTGAAATCTTCTTAAGGATTTTAATTTTATTACTCGTCTAACACTTGGATACACTCTCATGATAAACGATTCACATAATATAGAAATACGGAGTGAGATGTGCAAGTATTCCTTCACACACCACTGTCATTCTTCTTCAGAGATAAGCAACAACAGTTTATCTAGTCAGTGCTCATTTTTCCACCCTTTTTTCCGTTCATTCCTTTCGCTCCATTCATTCGACAGAATTGTCTCTCCAAAGGATGGGAGGTTGAGGCATTTATTCGTCTGCTGTCTCTGGACCCCATCGTTGTCCTGCGTGTGTTTGATTTTAACTCAGCTATAGGGTCGCTATGAGTCGGAATCGACTCGACGGCAGTAGGTAGGTTATAGGTCACCCCAGGAGGAAGGAGACAGGCAGCAATCGCCCACAGCCCAGGTTATGTATATTGCCCCAGATGGAAAATCACGCTTCAACCACAAACACAAGACACGCAAATGGAGATAAAGAACTTTATTACTCACTCACACATCCCGAGGGTACACGGCACGCTGGTAGGCCACAGCCTGGTTCTTTCAGACTGGATGTCAGACATGGTGACTTTTACCTTGGGTACCTGATATTTTTGTCTTCTCCCGGGATGCTCTTAAGATTCCTGGAAACAGTATGTTCCTTTCAAGCCTTGCTTTTAAGATTTGCTCAGTGGGACCAGAGCAGCTTTCAGGGTAGCATGAATGTTTCCTCACTGCTGAGTACTCTACCCCATGGCTCCTGGATCCTAAGGTTTTCCGTTCCAGTGGGCAGGCAGGGACAGGTTCTATTCCTAGTCCTGCTTGAGCCCTGCTGGGCGTGGTTACCACCATTAACCCTTTCCAGGGGTCCTTCCCATGGACTCTCAGAGTCTCCTCAGGCATGTGCCCATCAGAACTCTGCTCCATACTCCAGGGGACCCTCTGCCCATCCCCAGGCTTCTCTCCCTCTGCAGCTCTGGATCTGTGGGACACCAGGCTTCAGTCTGACCCTTCCTCCCTCACCCTGCAAAGCCCAGAGGCAGTCTGCCGCCTTGGCCCCAAAGATGGACAGCTGAAGCTGCTGGGCTGTTTACAACATAAGGCAGGTCACGTGGCTCCTCTCTTCTAAACCCTGGGGAAGCTGGAGCAGGAAGACCAGCCTCAAGAGAACCAAATCCTGGATTTCGCTGTGCCTGAAGCCAGCAACTTCCTGCAGTCCTTTCAGTTGCACAGACCCATAGCGTCCCCTCGGGCTTTAGCCTGTTGGGTGTTTTACTTTCTCTTTGGTATTTAACTTGCAATAGAAAAGTCTCCCCTATTTGAAATGAAGGATGATAAAATTATTTCTTACCTATCCTACTAACCTGGCCTGAGGGCCTCTTATCCTTCATGGAAGGAAGGGGCATGTATCCTTGATAAGGGACTGGCTCCTTTGCTGATTAGCCATCAAGCCATAGTACCATACGAAAGGAGACAGGTGAGGCTTTTGTGGATAAGAACCCAAAGGAACGGTGGGGTGGGGGACCACAAGGGGGTAGCCGGAGGAAAGGACCAGGGAGAAGGGGCACCAGTACCTCCATTTTCAGGTTAAAAAAACCTGTTGTCGTCCAGTGGATTCCGACTCATAGCGACCCTATAGGACAGAGTAGAATGCCCCAAAGAGTTTCCAAGGAGCACAAGGTGGATTCGAACTGCTGACCTTTTCTTTAGCAGCAGTAGCACTCAACCACTACGCCACCAGGGTTTCCCGCTTTCCGGATAAAAATAGGGCTCCCAAATTTGACCCCACAATGTGGGGCCCATTCACTGGGGAAAGGACTTGAGTCTGACCTTCCCTCCCTTCCTCGCCCTGCAAAGCCCAGAATCAGCCTGGAGCCTTGGCCCCACAGAGGGACTGCTGAAGCTGCTGGGCTGTCTCAAAATGAGTCAGGTCCCAGGCCCCATCGCTTCTGTTCCAAACCCTCCAAAGGGCTCCCATCTCCCCCAGAGGCAAAGCCAGAGCCCTCACAGTGGCTCACAGAGCCCAAGGTGGTCCTGCCCCTTTCCTCTCCGGTCGCCGTCTCTCCCAATCTCTCCCTTGCTCACGATGATCCAGCCACACTGGCTTACTCGCCCTTTCTGAAACACCCCAGCCCACTCCCACCTGAGGATCTTGGCACAGGCTTTTTTCTGTCTGCAACTCTCTTCCCCTGGGACTCGTCTGGCTCACTCCCTGACCTCCTCCAGGTCCTTCTCAAATGTCCTCCCTCAGCCAGGCAGCAATCATGGCTCTTCTCCCCCTCTGCCCACGTATCCGTAGCTCCTGGAACAGTGCCTGCCTGGCACCGAGTGGCCCCAGACACCCTCGCTCCTTAATCAGACCATGGTCTCTCACAGGGCTTGTTAGATGCCATTCTCTTGTCCCGGAGTGCTCCCGGCTTGACTTGCTCCCCCCTACCTGTGCGCCACTTGAAGAGGTGTGGGAGCAAGAGGTAGGTAGGTGCATCCTGATAGGAGAGCCACCTGGGACAGTAAGGCATTGCCAGCGTTTAAGGAGTGTGGGTGCATTTGAAGGTACTGGAGGGTTTTGAACAGAGCGGGGATGTAATTCGCCTTACATCTTAACAGGATCCCTCTGCCTCCTGCTGAGGATACGCCAAGCAGGAACCCGGGCAGAATTTTAGTGTGCTTGGCCACGTCCCAGGAGGGACACACGTTTACACGTGGAAACAGTGAGGTGGAGTTAATTTAAAAAATAGGTGGTTGGGGTATAAATTTTTGGGGGGGGGTATAAATAGGAAGGTGGGCAGGGGCTACTGCTACAGCTGGGTACAAGGGCAGGAGGGTGAGGTTATTGCTGCTGCTGGGATGGGGGACTTGGTCCCGTCTCCCATCCCCCGCCCCAGGGCCCAAAGCAAGGCACTAGTGAAGGGGATCCAGGTGTGCTGGGGTCCTACTGGCCTGGTGCCTCCCCCATGCACCTGCCACGAGTCTCAGCCTGGGAACCATGCGTGAGCCACCACCTCCCCCCCCTTGGTAGAGGACGGCTCAGGATGGAGAAACCCCCTCCTCACCCAACTGCGCTACCCGTGGCTGTTGGACATCTCCCACATGCCTCACTGCTCCCTCGTACCCAACAGCCCCCGTGAGCACCAGAACGGCTCCAACCTCTCACTTCTTCGCAACCCACCAGCCTCTCCTGGACCCCAGATCTCCCTCCACCTAGAGCAGTTGCTCCTTTTCTTCACAGCCAGAATGCCACTGCTCCCAAGGGTTGTCTGGACTCTCTGTCCCCAATTCCTCAGTTCCCAGTCCCTCCTAGCACCCCCACCTCCACCCAAACCGTTCTGGTCCAGACCACCAACATTTTGCTGCCAAACCCAGTGGAAGTTCTCAGGCCTCATCATATTTGACCCCTCAGCAGCATCTGAAAACTAATCACTCCCTATTTCTTAACACCAGGTAGCCTCACTCTTGTTCCAGGAGGCCACCCCACATTTTCGGATTCCCTCCCTCCACTCGGCCGCTCCTCTCTTTACCCTCTGACCCTCCGAGGACCTCAGGGCTCGGTACGTGGGCCTCTTCTCCTTCTACTCCAACCCCCTGCCTCTCTGGGTGAGCTCCTCGAGGCTCAGGGCGTTATATGCCATCTAATGGCTCAGCATCCCAGACAGTTACCTCCATGTGTTTCTCCACATGTGTATCTCCATCCCAGATGTTCCCTTAGACTCCAGACTCCTATATTCAGCTGCCTACTTGCCATTTCTACTTCCTTGTAGAGTTGTCCTTGGCCTCCATCTTCCCAAGTCCACGCCTATCTACCTTCGCACCGTTCCTCCCACCCATTCTGAGAGGGCTCTGACCTTCTCCAAGTGCTTTATTCACTTCCCAAGGAAGGCCTGTGTGGTTCTGAAGAATTCCTGATACCTGCCCACTAACCTCTATAAAACTGCTCAACCCCCAGTCTTTCCAACTTCTGTTTCTGCTTCCCCGTCCTTCTAATCATTTGAGTGAAAAACCTTGCAGTCATCCTTGACTCTTCTCTTCTTCTCCTGGCCCACATCCAGTCCATCAGCAAATGTTGTTTTACCTAAACTATCCAAAATCCTGAAATGGTTGAACGTCCACCAATTCTTTTTGGTAAAGGGACTCTGTGTATTTCTTCCATCTTCTTTGATGTTTCCTGTGTCGTTTAGTATTTTCCCTGTGGAATTCTTCAATGCCGCAACTCGAGGCTTGAATTTTTTCTTCAGTTCTTTCAGCTTGAGAAATGCCAAGAATGTTCTTCTCTTTTGGTTTTCTCGCTCCAGGTCTTTGTACATTTCATTATAATACTTCCCCTTGTCTTCTCGTGCCGCCCTTTGAAATCTTCTGTTCAGCTCTTTTACCTCATCGTTTCTTCCTTTCGCTTTAACTACAGGTGGCAGCATATGATCAGGAACCGATGGTACCGAAAGAAGAAGTCCAAGCTGCACTAAAGGCATTGGCATAGAACAAGGCTGCAGGGATTGACAGAATACTAATTGAGATGGTTCAACAAACAGATGCAGAGCTGAAAGTGCTCGCTCATCTACGCCGAGAAATTCGGAAGACAGCTACCTGGCCAACCGACAGGAAGAGATCCATATTTGTACCCATTCCAAAGAAAGGTGATTCAACCGAATGTGGAAGTTTTGAACTATGTCATTATTATCGCACACAAGTAAAATTTTGCTGGAGATCATTCAAAATTGGTTGCAGCAGTACATGGATGGGTAACTAGCAGAAATTCAAACCGAATTCAGAAGAGGATGTGGAAAGAGGAATATCAGTTGCTGATGTCAGATGGATCCCGGCTGAAAGCAAAGAACACCAGAAAGATGTTTACCTTCTATTGACGATGGAGAGGCATTCAACTGTGTGGATGATAATATTTTATGGACAACCTTGCAAAGAATGGGAGTTCCAGAACACTTCATTGTGCAGATGAAGGACCTGTACATAGACCAAGAGGCATGGGTGTTGCTATGATGCTGGCAGCTATGCCACTGTTATTTCAAACACCAGCGGGGTCACGCATGGTGGACAAGTTTCAGCGGAGCTTCCAGACCAAGACAGGCTAGGAAGAAGGACCCGGCAGTCTACGTCTGAAAATATTGGCCAGTGAAAACCTTACGAACAGCAGAGGAACATTGTCTGATACAGTGCTGGAAGATCAGCCCCTCGAGCGGGGAAGGCACTCAAAATATAACTGCGGGAGAGCTGCCTCCTCAAAGGAGAGCCGACCTTAATGACGTGGATGGAGTCAAGCTTTAGGGACCTTCATTTGCTTATGTGGCTCAACTCAAAATGAGAAGCAACAGCTGCAAACATCCACTAATAATCAGAATGTGGAACGTATGAAGGACAAATCTAGGAAAATTGGAAGTCATCAATAATGAAATGGAAGGCATAGACATCCATATCCTAGGCATTAGTGAGCTGAAATGGACTGGTATGGGCCATTTTGAACCGGACAATCATATGGTCTACTGTGCCGGGAATGACAACGAAGAGGGATGGTGTCACGTTCATCATCAAAAAGAACATTTTGAGATCTATCCTGAGGCACAATGCTGTCAGTGACAGGATAATAGCCATACGCCTACAAGGACAACCAGTTAATAACGACTGTCATTCAAATTTACACACCAACCACTAAGGTCGAAGACGAAGAAATTGAAGATTTTTACCAACTTCTGCAGCCTGAAATTGATCAAACATGCAATCAAGACGCATTGATCATTCCTGGTGATTGGCATGCGAAAGTTGGAAACAAAGAAGAAGGATGTTTAGTTGGAAAATATGGCCTTGGTGATAGAAATGACAGCAGAGATCAAAGGTAGAATTTTTCAAGACCAATGACCTATTCATTGCAAATACCTTTTTGTCAACTACATTAAACAGTTTTTTTGTTTTATACACAGGGAACTCACCGGATTGGAAAACACAAGAACCAAATCGACTACGTCTGTGGAAAGAGACAATGGAAAAGATCGTCAGACAGAACAAGGCCCGGGGCCGACTGTGGAACAGACGATCAACGGCTCATACACAAGTTGAAGCTGAAGCTGAAGAGAATGAACACCGGTCCCGGAGAACCACAATACGACCTTGAGTATATCCCACCTGAATTTGGAGACCATCTCAGGAATAGATTTGACGCATTGACCACTGATGACAAAAGATCAGACGAGCTGTGGGATGACACCAAGGACATCATACATGAAGAAAGCAAAAGGTCATTAAAAAGACAGGAAAGAAAGAAAAGACCAACGTGGATGTCAGAAGAGACTCTGAAACTTGCTCTTGATTGTAGAGTAGCTAAAGCAAATGGAAGAAAGGATGAAGTAAAAGGTCCGAACGGAAGGTTTCAAAGGGCGGCGTGAGAAGACAAAGTAAAGTAGTATAATGAAATGGGTAAAAACCTGGAGAAAGAAAACCAAAAGGGAAGAAAAGGCTCAGCATTCTTCTAGAGGAAAGAACCAAAGAAAAAAGCCAAGCCTCGAGTTGCAGTTTTCAAGGATTCTGTGGGGGTAGTGGTTGCAGAGCTACGGCTGCTAAGCAAAAGGTCAGCAGTTCGAATCCTCAGGTCCTCCCTGGAAACCCGATGGGGCAGATCTACCCTGTCCTATAGGGTCGCTATGAGCCAGAATCGACTCGACGGCAGTGGGTTTGATTTTCATTTTTTTGGATGGGCAAAATATTGAATGACCCAGGAAGCATCATACTAAGATTTCAGGAATACACAGAGTCACTGTACCAAAAAGAATTGGTCGACGTTCAAACGTTTCAGGAGGTAGCATATGATCAAGAACTGACGGTATTGAAGAAAGAAGTCCAAGCGGTACTTCTTCCAAGACAGAACCTGTTAGTTCTTCTGGCCGTCCGTGTTCACTTTTCTTCGCCAGCACCATAATTCGAAGGCCTCAGTTCTTCCTCAGTCTTCCTTATCCATTGTCCAGCTTTCACGTGCATATGAGGCGATTGAAAACACCCTGGCTTGGGTCAGGCGCACGTTAGTCCTCAAGGTGACATCTTCGCTTATCAACAAGTTACATTAATGAGGCCTTTGAAGCAGAATTGACCAATGTAACATGTCGTTTGATTTCCCGACTGCTGCTTCCATGGGTGTTGATTGTGGATCCAAGTAAAACGAAATCCTTGCCAACTTCAATCTTTTTTCCGTTTCTCGTGATGTTGCCGGGAACGACGAAATGAAGAGGAATGGCATCACGTGCATCGTCAAAAAGAACATTTCAGGATCTATCCTGAAGTACAACGCTGTCGGTGATAGGATAACGTCCATAGGCCTACAAGGAAGGCCGGTTAATACGACTATTAATTCAAGTTTCCACACGAACCAGTAATGCCAAAGATGAAGAAATTGAAGATTTTTACCAACTTCTGCAGTCTGAAATTGATCAAACATGCAGTCAATATGGATTGACGTATGTATAGATGTGTACATTTTATACGATTGTGTGAGCATGGAGAAAGATGTGGAAAGACACACTCCAGGCGTTTAACATCGGCTGTCCAGTATTAATGAGACATTTTGCTTTTTTTTTTTTTCTTCCATACTAAGTCTTCGAAATTTGGTGCATATTTTATACCAGCATCTCAGTTAGGACTTGCCTTACTCCAACTATTCAATAGCCACATATGGTTTTGGCTACTGTATTGGGCAGTACAGATGAGGGGGTGGCAGGAAGGGGCAAGCACACTCACACAATGCTGGTGGACAGGTAAATGTGTATAACCTACACGAAGAGGAACTTGACATTATCAAAATTTGGTGGGTATCCAACCTGTCATGTAGAGTGGCTACAACAATTGGTGTAGCAAGCAGGGTGTCTAGACGATGACCACCACCACCGGTGACTTTCTTCTCTTGTTTGGCTTCCAAACTTGCTCTGCTGCCTGCTGGTGAGCATACATTTTTAGTTACTACCTGCTGGCTGATGGATTGACTCTGTGGATTGACACAGCGGCTGCGAGGATGGGCTCAAGCATATCAAGAGTTGTGAGGATAGCACAGGACCGGGCTGAGTTTTGTTCTGTTGTACATAGGGTTGCTATGCGTTGGAACTGACTCGATGGCACCTAACAGCAATAACCTGCAGGCTAGCTCGTGGTTTGTGCTGGGCTGCTTTGTGCCGCATTTGCTGAGTCTACCAAGTTGGTTAGAAATGTAACCAGCCTCATTCGGAAGTTTCAATAACTGGCATTTAAGGACAGGAGCATGAGATTGGGGCCCTCCTTAAAGTGGTCCTAAGTCATGTGTCATGGCATGGGCATGTGTCTCAATTGCAGCATAAGCTGGGACTGATGCTATGTTCGGGGAAGAGAGTGACCAAATGGTTGTACATCCCAGCCAGGCATTATCCCTTGTTATAGAGCACTGAAGGGACAGATTTATACTCTGTGAGATAGACAGGCCCACTATAGGCATGTGGAAGAAGAAGATACACTATTTCAGGAGCATTTACTATTTGAACATTTGGATTGCTTAGGTCTATACTCCTAAAAGCAGATGGCTCACTAGAACCACACAAAATGCCTTTGCTGCTGCTGCTGCTGCTGCCGCCTATGTCTCTGTTACAACAAAGACCCTGAATCTCAATACTACAAGAAAAAACATCCACGGTACCTGTCATGGATTGAATTGTGTCCCCCCAAGAATGTGTGTTTCGATTTGACTGGGCCTTGATTCCCCGTATTGTGTGGTCATCCTCCATTTTGTGCTTGTAATTTTGTATTAAAGAGGATTATATTGTATGAGACCACTATTATAAGAACTCAAGAAAAGGTTCAATCACATCGTATGCATGTGAAAGCTGGACAGTGAATAAGGAAGACCGAAGAAGAAATTGATGCCTTTGAATTACGGCGTTGGAGAAGAATATTGAATGTACCGTAGACTGCCGAAAGAACGAACAAATCTGTCTTGAAATAACTACAACCAGAATGCCCCTTGGATGTAAGGATGGACATGCTTTCAGGAGGTACCAGTCCTCGGAGAAGGACATCATGCTTGGTAAAGTAGAGGGTCAGCGAAAAAGAGGAAGAGCCTCAACAAAATGGATTGACACAGTGGCTGCCAACAATTGGCTTAAGCATAACAAAGATCATGAGGATGGTGCAGGGCTGGGCAGTGTTTCATTCTGTTGTACACAGGGTCACTGTGAGTCGGAACCGACTTGATGGCACATGACAACAACAACAGATTTTGTCTGGTAGTATTTTATTTAGCATTTTTACCTTATGTTCTTAAGTGAGACTCTTCTGTAGTTTTATGTTTTTGTGCTTTGCTGATATCAATCTCTCATAACTAAAATATGGAAGTTTTACTTCTTTTTTAAAAAAATAATTTTTGTTGTGCTTTAAGTGAACGTTTACAAAACAAGTCAGTCTCTCACACAAAAACCCATACACAACTTGCTATATATTCCCAATTACTCCCCCCCCCCCCCCCCGCCAAAGACAGCCCGCTCCCTCCTTCCACTCTCTCTTTTCAGGACCATTTTGCTAGCTTCTAAGCCCCTCTACCCTCGCATCTCCCCTCCAGGCAGGAGATGCCAACATTGTCTCAAGTGTCCACCCGAACCAAGTAGCTCACGCCCCACCAGCATCCCTCTCCAACCCATTGTCCAGTCCAATCCATGTCTGACGAGCTGGCTTCGGGGATGTTTCCTGCAGTGGGCCAACAGAAGGTCCTTCCAATCTCAGTCAGGCCATTAAGTCTGGTCTTATGAGACTTTAGGGCCTGCATCCCACTGCTCTCCTACTCCCTCAGGGGTTCTCTGTTGTGTTCCCCTGTCAGGGCTGTCATCGGTCGTAGCCGGGCACTATCTAGTTCTTCTGGTCTCAGGATGATATAGTCTCTGGTTCATGTGGCCCTTTCTGTCTCTTGGGCTCGTAATCGCCTTGTGTCCTTGGTGTTCTTCATTCTCCTTTGGTCCAGGTGGGTTGAGACCAATTGACGCATCTTAGATGGCTGCTTGCTAGCGCTTAAGACCCCAGACGCCACTCTTCAAAGTGGGATGCAGAATGTTTTCTTAATAGATTTTGTTATGCCAATTGACTTAGATGTCCCGTGAAACCATGGTCCCCAAACCCCTGCCCCTGCTTCACTGACCTTCGAAGCATTCAGTTTATTCAGGAAACTGCTTTGCTTTGGTTTAGTCCAGTTGTGCTGACCCCCTCTGTGTTGAGTGTTGTCCTTCCCTTCACCTAAAGTAGTTCTTGCCTACTATCTGTTTAGTAAATATCCCTCTCCCACCCTCCCTCCCTCCCCCCTCTCGTAACCACAAAAGAGTGCGTTCTCAGTTTAAACTATTTCTCAAGATCTTATAATAGTGGTCTTATACAATATTTGTCTTTTTGCAACTGACTAATTTCACTCAGCATGATGCCTTCCAGGTTCCTCCATGTTATGAAATGTTTCACAGATTCCTCACTGTTCTTTATCGATGCATGGTATTCCATTGTGTGAATATACCATGATTTATTTATCCATTCATCTGTTGACGGGCACCTTGGTTGCTTCCACCTTTTTGTTAATGTAATCAGTGCTGCAATAAACATGGCTGTGCATATATCTGTTCGTGTAAAGGCTCTTATTTCTCTAGGATATATTCCGAGGAGTGGGATTGCTGGGTTGTATGGTAGTTCAATTTCTAGCTTTTTAAGGAAGCGCCAAATCAATTTCCAAAGTGGTTGTACCATTTTACATTCCCACCAGCAGTATATAAGTGTTCCAATCTCTCCACAGCCTCTCCAACATTTATTATTTTGTGTTTTTTTTTTTTTTTTTGGATTAGTGCCAGCCTTGTTGGAGTGAGATGGAATCTCATCGTAGTTTTGATTTGCATTTCTCTTAATGGCTAATGATAGAGAGCATTTCCTCATGTACCTGTTAGCCACCTGAATCTCTTCTTCAGTGAAGTGCCTGTTCATATCCTTTGCCCATTTTTCAATTGGATTGTGTGTCTTTTCGTGGTTGAATTTTAGCAGAGTCACGTAGATTTTAGAGATCAGGTGCTGGTCGGAGATGTCGTAGCTGAAATTTTTTTCTCAGTCTGTAGGTGGTCTTTTTACTCTTTGGGTGAAGTCTTTAGATGAGCATAGGTGTTTGATTTTTAGGAGCTCCCAGTTATCTGGTTTCTCTTTTGCATTTTTAGTAATGTTTTGTATACTGTTTATGCCATGTATCAGGGCTCCTAACGTTGTCCCTATTTTTTCTTCATGATCTTTATCGTTTTAGATTTTATGTTCAGGTCTTTGATCCATTTTGAGTTAGTTTTTGTGCATGGCGTGAGGTATGGATCCTGTTTCATTGTTTTGCAGATGGGTGTCCGGTTATGCCTACACAATTTGTTAAAAAGACTATCTTTTCCCCAATTAACTGACACTGGGCCTTTGTCAAATATCAGCTGCTCGTATGTGGATGGATTTATATCTGGATTCTCAATTCTGTTCCATTGGTCTACGTATCTGTTGTCGTACCAGTACCAGGCTGTTTTGACTACTGTGGTGGTATAATAGGTTCTAAAATCAGGTAGAGTGGGTCCTTCCACTTTGTTCTTCTTCTTTAGTAATGCTTTACTTATCCGAGGCTTCTTTCCCTTCCATATGAAGCTGGTGGTTCGTTTCTCCATCTCATTAAAAAAAATGTCATTGGAATTTGGATCGTAAGTGCATTGTACACATAGATGGCTTTTGGTAGAATAGATATTTTTACAATGTTAATCTTCCTATCCATGAGCAAGGCATGTATTTCCACTTATGTAGGTCACTTTTGGTTTCTTGCAGTAGTACCTTGTAGTTTTCTTTGTATAGGTCTTTTACATCTTTGGTGAGATTTTATTCCTAAGTATTTTATCTTCTTGGGGGCTACTGTGAATGCTATTGATTTGGTGATTTCCTCTTCGATGTTCTTTTTGTTGATGTAGAGGAATCCAACTGATTTTTGTGTGTTTATCTCGTAACCTGATACTCTGCTGAACTCTTAGTTTCAGTAGTTTTCTGGAGGATTCCTTGGGGTTTTCTGTGTATAAGATCATGTCATCTGCAAATGGAGATAATTTTACTTCTCCCATGTCAATCTGGATGCCCTTTATTTCTTTGTCTAGCCTAATTGCCCTGGCTAGGACCTCCAGCACAATGTTGAATAAGAGCGGTGATAAAGGCCATCCTTGTCTGGTTCCTGTTCTCAAGGGAAATGCTTTCAGGCTCTCTCCATTTAGGATGATGTTGGCTGTTGGCTTTGTATAAATGCCCTTTATTATGTTGAGGAATTTTCCTTCTATTCCTATTTTGCTGAGAGTATTTATCATGAATGGGTGTTGGACTTTTGTCAAATGCCTTTTCTGCATCAATTGATAAGATCATGTTGTTGTTGTTTTTTTTATATGATGGATTACATTAATTGTTTTCCTAATATTGAACCGTCCTTGCATAAAAAAAAATTTTTTTTGTTTTTTTTTTCCTTGCATACCTGGTATAAATCCCACTTGCTCATGGTGGATTATTTTTTTGATATGTTGTTGAATTCTGTTGGCTAGAATTTTGTTGAGGATTTTTGCATCTATGTTCATGAGGGATACAGGTCTGTAATTTTCTTTTTCTTTTTTTTTTTTTTTTTGTTGTCTTTAGCTGGTTTTGGTATCAGGGTTATGCTGGCTTCATAGAATGAGTTAGGTAGTATTCTGTCCTTTTCTATGTTCTGAAGTACCTTCAGTAGTAGTGGTGTTAACTCCTCTCTGAAAGTTCGGTAGAACTCTCCAGTGAAGCCGTCAGGGCCAGGGCTTTTTTGTTGTTGTTGTTGGGAATTTTTTTTATTACCTTTTCAATCTGTTTTTTTGTTGTTGTTGTTGTTGTTATGGGTCTATTTAGTTGTTCTACTTTTGCTTGTGTTAGTTTAGGTAGGTAGTGTCTTTCTAGGAATTCATCCATTTCTTCTAGGTTTCCAAATTTGTTAGAGTAGAATTTTTCGTAGTAATCTGATATGATTCTTTTAATTTCAGTTGGGTCTCTTGTGATATGGCCCATCTCATTTCTTAGTTGGGTTATTTGTTTCCTTTCCCGTATTTCTTTAGTCAGTCTGGCCAATGGTTTATCAATTTTGTCAAAGAACCAGCTTTCGGCTTTGTTAATTCTTTCAATTGTTTTTCTCTTCTCTAATTCATTTAATTCTGCTCTAATTTTAATTATTTGCTTTCTTCTGGTGCCTGACAGATTCTTTTGTTGCTTGCTTTCTATTTGTTCAAGTTGTAGGGACAGTTCTTTGATTTTGGCTCTTTCTCCTTTTTGTATGTGTACATTTATTGATATAAATTGACCTCTGAGCCCTGCTTTCGCTGTGTCCCAAAGGTTTTGATAGGAAGTGTTTTCAGTCTCGTTGCATTCTATGAATTTCTTTATTCCCTCCTTAATGTCTTCTATAACCCAGTCTTTTTTGAGCAGGGTATTGTTCAGTTTCCAATTTTTGGTTCCTTTTCCCTGATACCTTGAAGCATTCTGTACATTAGTTTTTTATATTCTGCATCTGGCAATTCCAGGAATGTATCTACATCTGGGAATGATTTTGATTCTTTGATTTGGGAGTTTGTAGAAGCAATCACGGTCTGCTTCTTTATGTGATTTGATATTGACTGCTGTCTCCGAGCCATCTTCAAGATACTGTAATGTTTTCTTTTATATTTGCTCACCGAGTCTTATCTTCTTGTTTTGTTTTGTTACAATACACCAAGATGGGCTGCTAGATTGCACTACCTTGATTGCTGTAGCTTTTGAATCACTTATGTCCTGTTACCAGCTGGTCTGAGCTGCTACCAGGTATATAAGCCTATGAGTCCATTCACTATTCTTGAATAGAATCAGCTCAGGTGTCCTAGTCCTCAGGGTCACCTGGTGTGTGGCATAGGCTCTCACCTATTAACTTAGAGGAGTAGTGGTGATGGTTGTATGTGCCAGTTTCTAGTAACGGCAGGGGGTCACACTCCAAGGAGGGCAGGTTGCTGACAGCCTTCCCCCAAGTGTCAGTGAGGTAGGAGCGGCTCTATTCTCTAGAGTGTTCTGGTGGGTGGACTCTGCAGCTGTATCTTAGGCATCCAATGCTTGTACCTCTAAAGATTGGTAGGCGTCACTATCCTCAGTCCCCTTTAGCAGGTGGCTAGGTGGTGTGGGTGGAGGTTCAGCCTTCAGTTCCCTGGTGTGGATCAGTGAGGGCTCTGTTTAATAGTTAGAGAGGTATCTGACCTCCAAAACTTGCCTTTCCTCTGCTCAGCTAAAACACTTACAGTCAGATCTCTATCAGAATTGCCTTTGCATTATAATAGCCACCTGGTTACCTGTAGGGATGAAAGCCAAAGACCGTGGGTCTCTTATGCCTGGATGGAGCTGGTTCTGTATTGTTACTCCAGTTTAGGGAATTCAGGGAGGGATTTTTCCTTGGATTGTTAAATGCTGCTTTTCTCAGGCCAGGAGAACGGGTTAGAAAAGAAAAGAAAAGAAAAAAACCGGCAGTGCACTTCACTCTCTGGTCCAGGGAACTCCAATGTTAATGAAACCGGCTGGGGCAGGGAGGGGAGGGATCAGATAGTTAGTAGAGAGTAGCAGCGGGGCAAGGTAGACAAAGTTACTTATGTTGTTTGGTGAGGACTGTTTTTTCTGAGATTCCAGAGGGGTGTGTAGCTTGTGTGCACTGGCTGGTTCCCCACTGAGACTGCCCCAGAGGTTTAGGGCTGCGTCCCATGCTTGTGCCATCTCAGGAAGCCACAATCAGCTCCTCCACGCTTAGTCCAGAGCCCAGTGCCAAGGTTTCCTGTCTGGGACACTGCGCTCCAGGCTCCAAAACCAGTCGCTGCTTCCCCGTGGTTTTTCGTTTGCATGCCAGCCGCGTCGGGTGTGCAGCCTACATGTGCTGGCCGGGTTCCTTCCGAGGTTGGTCCCGAGGGCTAGGCCTGCGTCCGTGCTTGCCCCGTCTCAGTAAGCCACGATCAGCCCCACCACTCTGGCACCCGGGAACCGCAAGGGCTCAAGCCTACGGCGTGGCACACTGGCTCCGGAAGCGGTCACTGCTTCAGCGTGTGGCTTTTCGCTCCTGTCACTCAGGTCAACTCCTTAGTTCTGTGTTTGATGGTCAGGGTTCGTAGATTGTCCTGTATGTAATCGGTTCACTTTTTTTTTCGAGTCTTTGTTGCAAGAGGGATAAGCGGAAGCTTCTACCTAGTCAGCCATCTTGGTCCCGCCTCCTGACTTCTTTTTTTCAATATGATTTCATTTTGTTGTTGTTGTTGAGCATACATACAGTAAAACATACACCAGTTCAACACTTTCTACATGTACCATTCAGTGACATCGATTACATTCTTCGAGACACGCAACCATTCTCACCCTCTTTTTCTGAGTTGTTCCTCCCCATTAACATACATTCACTGCCCGCTAAGGTTCCTATCTAATCTTTCGAGTTGCTGTTGTCACTTTGATCCCATATAGATAGTTCTTAAAAGAGCGTAATGCTCAAGGCAGACAGTTTTTATTAGTTGGAAGTTGTACGTTTATTTTGTCTTGTCATTGTTAGCTGCTGTTTTGTCAGCCCCTACTCACGGTGACCCCAGGCACAACGGAACAAAAGGCTGTCCCGTCCTGAACCATCCCCATGGTTGGTTGCAGATTGGACCATTGTGGTCCATAGGGTTTTCATGGGCTGAGTTTCAGAAATAGATTTCCAGGTCTTTCTTCTTAGTCTGTCTTCATCTGGAAGCTCTGCTGAAACCTATTCAGCATCATAGCAACATACAAGGCCACACTGACAGGTGGGTGGTGGCTGAGCATGAGGTGCATTGGCGGGGAATCAAACCCCAGTCTCCTACATGGAAGGAAAGAATTCTACCATTGAATCGCCTGCATTGGAGTTCCTGGCACCTTAAAGGTTTGACTGAATTCCATATGAATTCAATTAACTTAGCGCTTTGTTCTGTTGTGCATAGGGTCACTATGAGTCAGGACCGACTCAATGGCACCTAACAACAACAACAGTGCTTCCTTTGGGGGATTTTTTTTTTTTAAAACAGTCTCTCTTTTACAGTACCTTTTTTTTTTTTTTTTTTAAAGAGTTTCTCTTTCCTAAGGCCAGTTTTGGTCATGTATATTTCACAGAAAAGCAAAGATTTTCTCCAGATTCCCAAGTTTATTGGCATGGAGTTGAGTAAATTTGGTTCCTATGTTAAGACTGATGATGCCACAATCACGCCAAGAGGGTATGAAAGGTTTATTACTCACATAATGAGAGATTTTCTGCAGAGAGCAAGGTGGCTTCCAAGCAGGTCTGAATATGGCTTGAGAGAGTAGGGAAAGGAGACTGGCTTGGGGTTTTATTGTAGTTAAGAAGTGGGGCTGGGACAAGGGTCCCCACACTTGGGCAGGGGTTTGTGTGGTTTGAGCCTCCTGTTGGCACCAAACGAGGGAGCACCCAGGATTTCTTATCAGCTTGCTCAGATGTGGGGCAGAAGAGGAAGAAGGAAAGTGAAGCTTAAAAGCTGTCAGCAGTCAAACATCAAAAAATGGAGCCAGGCTCTTTATTACACACTGCCACCCGACACATATCATACCTCTCCCCACGTGGGCTCTGCAATCTACACCTTGGTGTTGCCTTTCCCCCACTCCCTTCTCCTGCACACATAGGCAGACACAGCAACCTCTCCCTTTTTCCCTGGTTTGTGGGTTAAAGTGTCAAGGAGAGAAATTTTTCTTCAGTGCTCAGTCCTGACCCAGTCCTTATCCCCAGTGTCCGGCTCACTGTGGAGCTGCCAGTCTGGCCCCCAACCCTGCAGGATGCCACTCCTCTCCCTTCTCACGTGCTGGCCTCTTCCCTTCCTTCCCTCCCTCCCCACCATCAGAGAACTCGCAGACACACACACACACACACACACACACACACACACACACGCATCTAGTTCTCATAACTTGTTGATTTTATTTTACTTATGTAATTTCCAGCATCCTTGCACCCTGTTGGTGTAAGATTTGGTTTCTACGTGGTTAACCATTTCTCCAGAGTCTCCTTTGGAGACACAGAAGATAGTTCTAGGTCTCTGAGCTTTGCTACGCACAGGGCATTACTTGGAGTGGTGCTGGTCTTCAGGCTCTCTTGTTCCTGGTCTGCCTTATTTTTGTTCATTTTCTTATTCTTCCTGTGGTAAGACTAATATTTTTGACCTTTCTCCTTTCTTAGGCTTTCTCGAACTCTGTTGAAGGGCTAATTTTACCCTCATGGTTATCTTCTTCGCCTTGTATGGAAACAGAAGGGAATTAGTTCAGAAGGAGGACTGGATAGGAAGGGGGGCTTCATAAAAAGGGCTCAGGTTGAGGAGTGAGTTTGGCCAGGAAAGGACAAATAGAAGCCTTGGAGGTATATGGGGAAGAAGAGGAAGACCATGGGTAGGGTCATTGACCTTTTCGATGTTTCTGGACCTGGGTTGACAGAAGGTCTTCTTTCTCCTCCCTTTGGGGCTTGGGGTTGGTTGTTGTTTTTGGCCTGTAGTTGGTTGCTTCACATCTATGCTAGGCTCCCGTGGTTTCTCGGTCAATGGTTGAATCAATCCCTTGGCTGTGCCAGAGGGTACGATGGGTGTTTCTCCCTATAACTCTAAGGATCAGGGTCTCTTTTGGTGACAGAGGTATAGGCAGCAGAAGCAGAAGCATTCTGTAAGGTCTTAGTGAGCCATCTGCCTTAAGAGTGTGACCTTAGTGTTCCCACATAGTAACTGTTCTTACCCCACACGAGCCACCACTCAATTGGCTTGGGTATTGCATAAGGTATCAGTTGTTCCCCCCCCCGCCAGGCTCTCTATACAATTGAGGCCAACAACTGGTTGAGACACACAACCAGTGGTCACAGGGTAAGAGTCATTTCCTTGAGTTTAGTGTCATTCACAGCTTATGCTGGAATTGAAACACATGATTCATCTAAGACACACAGATAGGTCTGGACTGAGACACAGGACCCAGGGCCACTTTACGTAGGGCCCTGATCCCATACTCCCGTCCCTAAATGCCAATTCTTGAAACTTCTGACTTACATCACTCAAATCCCCAACAGAGGATAGATAGGTAGGATTTGTAAAACGCAGCACACAGCAGCTCGGCTTGAAGCACAAGCTAGTCAGCTAGCAGCAGCTCAAAGTACATGCTCGTCAGCAGGCAGCAGAGCCAGTTGGCAAGCCAAAGCATGAGAAGAAAGACCCCAGCTGGTCGGGGACAGCCCCTAGACATCCTGCTTGTAGCGCCAATTGTTGTGGACACCTCACAGAGGCACACGGACCCCTCCCGCCACCCAAAATTTTGTTGGGATGTTGAGGCTGATGATGCCACACGTGCACCAACAGAGTATGAAAAGGCTCATTACTCACATAATGAGACTTTCAGGGGAGAGCAGGGCTGGCTTCCAAGCAGGTCCAAAGTGGCTTGAGAGGTCAGGGAAATGAGACCGACCTAGGATTTTTGTTGTGGTTAAGGGGTGAGGCTGGAGTGAGTGTTCCCACACACAAGCAGGGGCTTGCAGGGTTTGAACTTCCCACTCAAGGAGGGGCGCTCAGGCTTTCTTATCAGCTTTTCTAGGGGTGGACAGAAGGGGAAGAGCTTACAAGGGTGAGCTTACAAGTTGTCAATTGTCACACATCAAAACTAGAGTCAGACTGTGTCACAGAGCTGTTTTACAGAACGGTGTTGTGTAAATGCAAGATGTTCTAGTTCACTTTAGAATTTTCATAACTATTATAACCAAGCTTTTCATATTGTTTTTGGTTTAAACTGCATTTTGTTACATCAGCATATCTCAAATTATGGTTCGTTCAATTTTCTGTAAGGTGGCTGAGACTTGTTTCATCAACATAGGGACGGTGCAGAAAGAGAAAAGACTGCCAGCATCAGCAAGTATGAGACTTTGCCGACAGAAGCCCAGTCCTAATTGTACTGTCTGCTGAATGAGGTAGGGATCTTCACTTCTCTCCCACCGCAGACGATTACTGGAGCACTCAAAGACTGTAATAATAATTACGGAAACTAACCATATTGGCCAGGAATTATGCTAAGTATTCATGTCCATATTCAATCCTCATCACAACCCTATTCAGGTAAGTGGTGAAATAGCTTTTGCTTTGTCAGCACTGCAGGGACGCCTGCAGCCATCCCCACTCCAGTTGCGGAAGCAGAAAAGAACATGGAGGAGGGCACATGCTAAATATTTGTGGGCCTGGCTTAGAAGGAGCACACATTACTCCCACTCACAATTCATTAGCGAGAACTCTCATACCAACACCTAACTGCACGGGAGGCTCAGAAATGTAGTCTCTCTCCAACCTGAACGTTCGAGAGCAGCCAGCCATCTCTAAACTCTAAGCAATCTCCTTATTGCTATAGGTCTGTTTAGACTGAATGAATCATCTGGAGCTGAGGGAAGATCTCCTCCCCTTACCTCCTGCACCGCCCCCACTCCCAGGAAAGCTGAGGTAGAAACAGGAGCTGCTTTGGAAATGACACGATTTTACTGCTATGTTTGCGGTGGCTTTGTAGCCACACAGTAAGAATGTCCCCGTGGCCCTGCGCCCACCCCTCCACCTATGTCACTCAGGGTGTGGGGGAATCCTTTCTCAGCTGCCTGGGCTTCCACGTGACACAGACGTGGGTCAAAGCTGCTACGTGGAAGACTTCAGATGTGTCAAGTGCGTCAGCCTTAAGCTTGGAGGCGGCAGCCGTGCCCAGGATCCTTTCCCTGGGCTGTGCCCACCTCGGATTGCTGCCATCCTGGCCCAGCCCAGGGAGTAGCGTGTGAGCAATCCTGGATCTTGCCGTGCCTGAAGCCAGCAACTTCCTCCAGTCCTTTCAATTGCACAGACCCATAGCCTCCCCTCAGGCTTTAGCCTATTGGGAGTTTTAGTTTCTCTTTGGTATGTAACTTGCGATAGAAAAGTCTCCTCTATTTGAAATGAAGGACAACAGGATTATTTCTTTATCCTACTAACCTGGCCTGAGGACATGGCTCTCTTACCCTTCACAGAAGAAACAGGCATGTATCCTTCGTAAAGTTCTGGCTCCTTGCTGATAAGCCATCAAGCCATAGTACCGTACAAAAGGAGACGGATGAGGCCTTTGCGGATAAGAACCCAAAGGCACGGTGGGGTGGGGGACCACAAGGGGGTAGCTGGACGAAAGGACAGAGGAGAAGGACACTAGGACCACCAGTTTCAAATTAAAAAAAAAAAAAAAACCTGTTGCCTTTGAGTCGATTCCGACTCATAGTGACGCTATAGCACAGGGTGGAATGCCTCATAGATTATCCAAGGACGTGACAGGTGGATTCGAACTGCTGGCGTTTTGTTTAGCAGAGGTAGCACATAACCACTAGGCCACCAGGGTTTCCCCCTTTCCAGATAGGCTACCCAAATCTGGCCCCAAAAATGTGGGGCCAGTTCACTGCGGACAAGACTTGAGTCTGACACTCCCTCCCTCCTTCACCCTGCAAAGCCCAGAATCAGCCTGCAGCCTTGGCCCCGCAGAGGGACTACTGAAGCTTCTGGACTATCTTAAAATGAGTCAGGTCCCAGGCCCCATCGCTTCTGTTCCAAACCCTCCAAAGGGCTCCCATCTCTTCCAGAGGCAAAGCCAGAGCCCTCACAGTGGCTCACAGAGCCCAAGGTGGTCCTGCCCCTTTCCTCTCCGGTCGCCGTCTCTCCCAATCTCTCCCTTGCTCACGATGATCCAGCCACACTGGCTTACTCGCCCTTTCTGAAACACCCCAGCCCACTCCCACCTGAGGATCTTGGCACAGGCTTTTTTCTGTCTGCAACTCTCTTCCCCTGGGACTCGTCTGGCTCACTCCCTGACCTCCTCCAGGTCCTTCTCAAATGTCCTCCCTCAGCCAGGCAGCAATCATGGCTCTTCTCCCCCTCTGCCCACGTATCCGTAGCTCCTGGAACAGTGCCTGCCTGGCACCGAGTGGCCCCAGACACCCTCGCTCCTTAATCAGACCATGGTCTCTCACAGGGCTTGTTAGATGCCATTCTCTTGTCCCGGAGTGCTCCCGGCTTGACTTGCTCCCCCCTACCTGTGCGCCACTTGAAGAGGTGTGGGAGCAAGAGGTAGGTAGGTGCATCCTGATAGGAGAGCCACCTGGGACAGTAAGGCATTGCCAGCGTTTAAGGAGTGTGGGTGCATTTGAAGGTACTGGAGGGTTTTGAACAGAGCGGGGATGTAATTCGCCTTACATCTTAACAGGATCCTTCTGCCTCCCACTGAGAATATGCGGAGGGGAATACCGGGCAGAATGTTAGTGCACTTGGCCACATCCCAGGAGGGACACGCTTTTACACATGGAAACACTGAGGTGGAGTTAATTAAAAAAAAAAAAAAATACGTCGTTGGGGTGTAAATAGGAAGGTGGACAGGGGCTACTGCCACAGCTGGGCACCAGGGCAGGAGGGTGAGTTTATTGCTGCTGTTGGGATGGGGGGGCTTGGTCCTGCCTCCCCTCCCCCGCCCCAGGGCCCGAAGCAAGGCACTAGTGAATGGGACCCAGGTGTGCTGGGGTCCTACTGGTCCAGTGCCTCCCCCACGCACCTCCTAAGAGTCTCAGCCTGTGGACCAGGCATGAGCCACCCTCCCTCGTCTGCGGATGGCTCAGGACAGAGAAGCCCCCTCCTTACCCAACTGCACCACCCTGAGCTGTTGTTGGACGTCTGTTCCAGCTTCTGGCACAACTTCTGCTTTCGACAAGAGGCATCTCAGTCCATGGCACTCAGAATCTGGGGTGGGGGAAGGAAGGGTCCCCTGGAGTGAGGCTTGGGGGAGAGGCAGGTTCCCGTGTGCACAGCCCCCTCCCCGCCAGGTAAACTCTTCTCTCCCACACAAGTCAGTGCTCCCTTGTACCCGACAGCCCCTGTGAGCACCTGAACGGCTCCAACCTCTCACTTCTTCACAACCCACCAGCCTCTCCTGGACCCCAGGTCCCCCTCCACCTAGAGCACTTTCTCCTCCTCTTCTTCACAGCCAGAGTGCCACCCCTCGCAAGGGTTGTCTGGGCTCTCTGTCCCCAATTCCTCACTTCCCAGTCCCTCCTAGCACCCTCACCTCCCCTCAAACCACCGCCGTCTCATTACTAAACCCAGGGTGGGTTCCCAGACCTCCTCGTACATGACCCTTCAGCATCACGTGACAACTGATCACTCCACCTCCTGACACCTGGGGACCTCAGCCTTGCTCCAGAATGCCACTGCACACTCTCCGTTTCTCCCCCTCCTCACCACATGTTGATCCTCAGTCTCCTCTGCCAGTTCTTCCTCTTTGCTCTGATGAGTTGGTGGCACCCACGCTCCACCCCTTCATTCACAGCCTAAGGAATAAGGACGTGAAGGGGGCCCTGAGGAGTCTCCTCAGCTGGAAGAAGTTCTCCACATGGTGACAGTGACTCCTGTGTCTGATCAAAGATGCCTCCTCTTCCTCTCCCCTTCATGTGGGGAAGGGGCTGTCTGTGAGCAGGATGTGACAGGTTTCCAGCTTGGTCTGCATTTCTGCTGTCGCCTTCTTCACCCACTCATTCAGCCAGCACCCTCCAGTGACTCCCGTGTGCCGGGCCCTGGAGGACAGCTTGTTTGCTAGAGATTTCAGTTTTCAGTCTATTCCATTTGTCCTTCATGTTCCCTCTCAAACCCGGCATGCCCCATGAATTTTAACCATCGGCCCTGGGTCCTAGCATGAATCATAACAAATTTTCGAGTGTAACACCATGTGCTGGCCCGTTTGGTGTGAGTATAGGTATTGACTCATTCAATCTACAAACCACCCTGTGTAGGAGATGCTGTCGTTATCCCCATTTTCTAGATGAGGACAAGTGACAGTGTTCTCACCTGCTTTGTGAGCAATTATTTGTTGGATCCAAGGAAAGAGGTTTAAACCAAATCTGCAATTACGATCTACTGTCAGAAGGTGGTAGTAGATGCACAGCTCATGACTTCAAGGCACCAATCACTACCACTGTAAACCACGTGGTAAAAAAGATATGCAAAACTCACGTGTGGCTCACGGTCTACCAACACAGCTTTAGAAAGCAAAGCACCTGGAGAGAGTCGAGAGAATGGATTCACCATCATTTCTAGACATGTACAAATGGTAATAATAACCACAGTGTGGCAGAGTGTATTTCCCAAGGATAGACACAACAAGAGCTCCATCCCACATACTCTTCTACAGGGAGACCTTGACAGCCTCCACTGAGAGGAGCAGTCTTTGTCTCCTCCCGTTGAATGTGGGTGGGCTTGTGGCTGCTACAGCAATGGAGTACAGTGAAAGTAATGCTGTGTGGCTTCCAGGCTGAGTAACAGTAAAACAAACTCTAACAGTATTGAAAAGTGAGATAGAGAGCGCCACAATACTAGTAGGAGACTTCAACACACCGCTTTGTTTTGGTAAAGGAGACAGGACACCCAGAAAGAAGCCCAATAAAGGCACCAAACCAAAACCAAACCCTATGCCATCGAGTCGATTCCGACTCATAGTGACCCTACAGGACAGAGCAGAACTGCCCCACAGACTGTCCAAGGAGCGCCTGGTGGATTTGAACTGCCGACCTCTTGGTTAGCAGCTGCAGCACTTAACCACTACGCCACCAGGGCTTCCAAAGACACAGAGAGTCTCAGGCTCGATTAAAAAACATGATCCGTCTATATGCTGCCTACAAGAGTCACAACTTAGACTCAGGGACAGAAACAAACTAAAACTCAAAGGATGGAAAAAAATATATCAAGCAAACAACAATCAAAAAAGCGCAGGAGTGGCAATATTAATTTCTGACAAAATAGACTTTAAAGTTAAATCCATCAGAAAGGATAAGGAAGGACACTATATAATGATTAAAGGGGCACTACACCAAGAAGATATAACCATATTAAATATTTATGCACTCAATGACAGGGCTGCAAGATACATAAACCCTATCAGCATTGAAAAGTGAGATAGACAGCTCCACAATAATAGTAGGAGACTTCAACACACCACTTTCGGCGAAGAACAGGACATCCGGAAAGACGCTCAATAGAAACACGGAAGATCTAAATGCCACAATCAACCAACTTGACCTGGTAGACATATACAGAACACTCCACCCAACAGCAACCAAGTATACTTTCTTTTCTAGTGCACATGGAACATTGTCGAGAATAGACCACATATTAGGTCATAAAGCGAGCCTTAGCAGAATCCAAAACATTGAAATATTACAAAGCGTCTTCTCTGACCATAAGGCCATAAAACACCAAAAAAACCCACTGCCGTCGAGTCGATTCCGACTCATAGTGACCCTATAGGACACACTAGAACTGCCCCATAGGGTTTCCAAGGAGCACCTGGTGGATCTGAACTGCTGACCTCTCGGTTAGCAGCCGTAGCACTTAACCACTACGCCACCATAAGTGGAAATCAATAACAGGAAAAGCAGGGAAAAGAAATCAAACACTTGGAAACTGAACAATACCCTGCTCAAAAAAGTCCGGATTATAGAAGACGTTAAGGATGGAATAAAGAAATTCAGAGAATGCAATGAGAATGAAAACACTTCCTATCAAAACCTCTGGGACACAGCAAAAGCGGCGCTCAGAGGCCAATTTATATCGATAAATGCACACATACAAAAAGAAGAAAGAGCCAAAAGCAGAGAACTGTCCCTACAACTTGAACAAATAGAAAGTGAGCGACAAAAGACTCCATCAGGCACCAGAAGAAAACAAATAATAAAAATTAGAGCTGAACTAAATGAAATAGAAAACAGAAAAACAATTGAAAGAATTAACAAGACCAAAAGCTGGTTCTCTGAAAAAAATAACAAAATTGATAAACCATTGGTCAAACTGACAAAAGAAAAACAGGAGAGGAAGCAAATATCCCAAAGAAGAAATGACATGGGTGATATTACAACAGACCCAACTGAAATTAAAAGAATCATATCAGATTGCTATGAAAAACTGTACTCTAACAAATGTGAAAACCTAGAAGAAATGAATTCCTAGAAACACACTACCTACCTAGACTAACACAAACAGAGGTAGAACAACTAACAAAAACATAACAAAAGAAGAGATTGAAAAGGCAACTAAAAAAAAAAACTCCCAACAACAACAAAAAAAAGCCCTGGCCTTGACAGCTTCACTGGAAAATTCTACCAAAGTTTTAGAGAAGAGTTAACACCACTACTACTAAAGGTATTTCAGAAAATGATGAAATACTCCCAAACTCATTCTATGAAGCCAGCATACCCCTGACTCCAAAACCAGGTAAAGACATCACACACACACACAAAAATTACAGAGCAATATCTCTCATGAACATAAATGCAGAAAATACTGAGAGAATTGTTGAAGATTTGTTGGCATCTATCCACGATGCTCATCGAAGTCCACATAAGGTAGATCTCAAAAGACAGTCACCAAAAAACATATTATAATCAAACTTGCCAAAACCAAGGATAAAGAGAGAATTTAAAGAGCGGCTAGAGATAAACTAAAAGTCACCTACAAAGGAGGGTCAGAAAGAATAAGCTCGGACTACTCAGCAGAAACCATGCAGGCAAGAAGGCAATGAGATGACTTACATAAAGCACTGAAGGAAAAAAAAATGCCAGCCAAGAATCATATATCCAGCAAAACTGTCTCTCAAATATGAAGGCGAAATTAGGACATTTCCAGATAAACAGAAGTTTAGGGAATTCATAAAAACCAAACCAAAACTACAAGAAATACTAAAGGGAGTTCTCTGGTGAGAAAACCAATAATATCGGATATCAACCCAAGGCTAGAACACAGGACAGAGCAACCAGAAGTCAACCCAGACAGGGAAATCACAAATATAAACCAAGATTAAAAAAAAAAAAAAAAATGCTCAAAACAGGGAAAACAGCGATGTCATTATGTAAAAGAAGACAACATTAAAACAATAAAGAGGGACTAAGAAATGTGTAGTCATAGATCTTTCATATGGAGAGGAAGTCAAGGCGATATAAAGAAATAAAAGTTAGATTTAAACTTAGAAAAATAGGGGTAAATATTAAGGTAACCACAAAGGAGACTAACAATCCTACTCATCAAAACAAAATACAAGAAAAAAATAGAGACTCAGCAGAAACGAAATCAACAACAACGAATAAGAGGAGAAGACAGTATATAAAGATAAACTACTCAGCACAAAAAATTAAGTGGGAAGAAGAAACTGTCAATAACACACACACAAAAAAGACATCAAAATGACAGCACTAAACTCATACCTATCCATAATTACGCTGAATGTAAATGGACTAAATGCACCAATAAAGAGACAGAGAGTGGCAGAATGGAGAGACTGACTTGAATTTTAAAGTTTCACTTAAAACATAATAAATACTAAAAAGAAAGAGTGGAAAACTAAAATATCACATCATTTTTCTTTTGAACTGTTAGTACAGTGTATTACTGTAATGGATTTTACAACATTTAAGCAATATTGCATTCCTTAAATAAACCCTACTTTGTTATAATGTATTATTTTCTTACTGTGATGTACCTTCCGCTTGCTAAAAGTTTATATAAGGGATTTTTGTCTTGGTAATCGTGAATGAAACCATTCTGTATTTTTCCTTTTTTGTACTATCTTTTTTTATCTGATTTAGTTATCCATAGTATATTTTTTCCTAAGAGTTGTTTGGAAATTTTCTCTCTGCTTCCATTTTCTGGAATAATTTCTATAGCATTTGGGACACTCTGAGTTTGAAGGCTGAGTAGAAGTCCTTTGTAAAATCACATGGGTCTGATGCATTTATCCTTGACAACTTTATTACTTCTGCTCAAATTGGTCTGTTTAGTGTTCTATCTCCAACGCGGTTAATTTTCATAAATTACATTTCCCCCAGAAATTATCCACTTCATCCAAGCATTCAAATTCTTTTTCTATTTTTTCTATAGAGGTCTTCAAAATAGTCTCCTGCTCATAAATTCGTGTTGTTTTGATACTAATTTCTCTCTTGTCTTTTTTTTTTTTTTTTGTATATTTATGCTTACTTGTGTATTTTAACTTACTTTATTAGGTTAATGGAAACCCTGGTGGCGCAGTGGCTAAGTGCTACGGCTGCTGACCAAAGGGTCCGCATGTTCGAATCCGCCAGGAGCTCCTTGGAAACTGTATGGGGCGGTTGGACTCTGTCCTATAGGGTCGCTAGTTCGTCAACGTTGTTGACTTTTTCAAGGACCAAATTTTTGCCATGACAACTTTATCATTCCTCATTCTCTACCTCATTAACTTCAGCTTTTATCTTTATTAACTTCCTTTCTTGTGGTTTTCTTCTGATTACTTCCGTGCTGTTTCTGATCCTTTTGAGTTACCAATTAATTCATTTTCATTCTTTCTTTTTGATTACGAATGGATGGACCTTGAAAACATTATGCTAAGTGAAAGAAACCAGATACAAAAGGTCACACACATATTGTATGATTCTGTTTACATGAGATATGAATAGGTAAACCGACCGAGACAAAAAGCAGGTTAGTGGTTGCCAGGGACAGGGGAGAACTGGGAATATGTAGAGACTGTTTAATGGCTACAGGATTTCCTTTTAGGGTGATGAAAACGTTCTGCAATTATATAGAGGTGATGGTTGAACATTGTAACGTACTAAATGCCACTGAATTGTAAACTTCAGAATGGTTATAATGGTTAATTTTGTGTTATATGACCTTTTACTTAATAAAAAATCAAGCAACAGCATTAATGCAAAAAAAAAAAACACACTATAGAGACATAGATCAGTGGTTGGCACAGGCTGGGGGAGGGTTTGTCTGCAAAGGGCATGAGGCAACTCAGGGTGTAGAAAATGTCCTATATCTTAAGTGTGGTAATGGCTACACAACAATATACACTTATAAAATTCTTAGAGCTGTTCCCCTAAAATGAGTCTATTTTGCAGTATGTAAATTACCTCATAAGCCTGAGTTACAAAAAACAAACAAACGAACAAAAATAATGAATAAAACAGTAAAGAGAAAGGTGTGCAATTCAGAACAGGAATTTCAACCCCAGACGAAGTCCCAGGATGACAGCTACCTAGACAGTCTACCAAGAGATAACCATCGCAGACAGAAATGGGAGAGAGGACACCAAGGGAGAAGGTTTTTAAAATCACCAATGTTAAGGTAAGGAGCCAACATGGCACCATAGACAGATGTATCACGCCAGCCCTCTGCAACAAAGACCTGAAAACCTAAGTAAAACAGATACAAACATCAATCCTGGAACCCTAAGTATCAAATGAAGGGGTGAAGAACTAGATCAAACACCCAATGGAAGAAGAAACTGATGAAAAACAGAATGATGAGATATACGGATTGGAGGTTCCCTGCCAACTAACACTGCACAATGTCACCACCTTGGAACACAGCCAGCAAGGACCCTGGATGGGGAGTACAGGAAGACAACTTCGTGGAGCTCCCAAAAGGAGACATAGCACCTGGTACCCGGAGAAACACGCTTTCCCACCCCGCACCCTTCTGCCCCATACACCACCTCCACCCCTTCCTGACGGGCCATGCTGCACCACTAGCTAGAGAGCCATCAGACTGCTACCACCTTGGGTCCACCCCACCCCCACCGGCTGACTCCCATAGCTTCATTTTTATTGTTTTATCATTTTCATATTTTTTCTCCCCCGCCTCCCCCACTTAGCCCTGTATGCCACCTCCACTCCTTCCTGATGGACCATGCTATGTCACTAGGCTAGAGAGCCACTGGCTTGCCGCCACACTGGTTCTGCCCCATCTCCACCCACCAGCTCCCTCTTTGCCACAATTTTTTCTGCTTTTTTTTTTTCTTTCTCTTCTTTCTCCCTCACCCTTAGCCCCGTAGATCATCTCCCTGCCTTTCCACTGGCCCTCAGATCTACCCTGTCCCCACTCACCAGCCTCCGCCATTTTTATTTTATTATTAGGTTTTTTTTTTTTTCTCATTCTTCCTTTTCTTTCTCCCTCCCACCTATCCCCGTACACCACCTCTCCCCCCTTCTGTCAGACCTGGCCTCCCAACCACGGCTAGAGAGCCACAGACCCACCACCACCTGGGGTCTGCCACTGAAGCCGGCTTGGGGGCTGGGGGCATGGTAAAATAAACGCAAGTACTTAGTTTTGCCAAGAGCGCTGTCTTCTCTGGTTCCAGAGGTGTGAGTAGACTGTGTGGCTGGCTCACTATCTCTCCCTGAGGAAAGAAGAACGAAGAGGGAGGCCTCACACTGCCTGACTTTAGAACATATTACACTTTTTTTTTTTTTTTTTACACTACCACAGTAGCCAGAGCAGCCTGGTACTGGTACAACAACAGATACATAGACCAATGGAACAGAATTGAGAATCCAGACATAAATACATCCACAGACGAACAGCTGATATTTGACAAAGGCCCAAAGTCATTAAAAGGGGAAAAGACAGTCCCTTTAACAAATGGTGCTGGTATAACTGGATATCCATCTGCAAAACAATGAAACAAGACCCATACCTCACACCATGCACAAAAACTAACTCAAAATGGATCAAAGACCTAAATATAAAATCTCAGATGATGAAGATCATGGAAGAAAAAATAAGGGAAACACTGGGAGCCTTAATACACGGCATAAGCAGTATACAAAGCATTACTAACAATGCACAAACACCAGAAGAGAAACTAGATAACTGGGAGCTCCTAAAAATCAAACACCTATGCTCATCCAAAGACTTCACCAAAAGAGTAGAAAGATTACCTACAGACTGGGAGAAAGTTTTTAGCTATGACATTTCTGATCGGCATCTGATCTCTAAAATCTGCATGATACTGCAAAAACTCAACTACCAAAAGACAACCCACTTAAAAAATGGGCAAAAGATATGAACGCACTTCACTAAAGAAGACATTCGGGTAGCTAACAGATACACGAGGAAATGCTCATGATCATTAGCCATTAAAAAAAAAAAAACAAATGCAAATCAAAACTACAATGAGATTCCTTCTCACTCCAACAAGGCTGGCATTAATCCAAAAAACACAAAATAACAAACGTTGGAGAGGTTGTGGAGAGACTGGAACACTTATACACTGCTGGTGGGGATGTAAAATGGTACGAGCACTTTGGAAATCGATTTGGAGCTCCCTTGAAAAGCTAGACATAAAAGTACCATACGATCCAGCAACCCCAATCCTTGGAAGATATCCTAGAGAAATAAGAGCCGTCACATGAATAGATATACGCACACCCATGTTCATTGCAGCACTCTTTGCAATAGCAAAAAGGTGGAAGCCACCAAGGTGTCCATCAACAGATGAATGGATAAATTATGATATATTCACACAATGGAATACCGCACATCGATAAAGAACAGCGATGAATCTGTGAAACATTTCATAACATGGAGGAATCTGGAAGGCATTATGCTGAGTGAAATCAGTCAATTGCAAAACGACAAATGTTGCGTGCGACCAGTATCATAAGAACTCCAAAAATAGTTTAAACACAGAAGAAAATATTCTTTGATGGTTATGAGGGTAGAAAGGGAGAGGGGTATCCACTAATTAGATAGTAGATAAGAACTATTTTAGGTGAGGGGAAAGACGACACACAATACAGGAGAGGTCAGCACAACTGGACTCTGCCAAAACCAAAGAAGTTTCGAAGTTTCCTGAACAAACCGGATGCTTCGAAGGCCAGAGTAGCAGAGACGGAGGTCTGGGGACCATGGTTCCAGGGGACGTCAAGGTCAATTGACGTAACAGAATCTATTAAGAAAACATTCTGCATCCCACTTTGGTGAGTGGCGTCTGGGGTTTTAACGCCAGCAAGGGGTCATCTAAGATGCACCAATTGGTCTCAACCCACCTGGAGCAAAGGAGAATGAAGAACACCGAAAGACACAAGGTAATTACCAGCCCAAGAGACAGAAAGGGCCACATAAATCAGAGGCTACATCAGCCTGAGACCAGAAGAACTAGACGGTGCCCAGCTAGAACCAATAACCGCCCTGACAGAGAACACAACAGAGAATCCCTGATAGAGCAGGAGAGCAGTGTGATACAGACCTCAGATTTTCATAGAAAGACCAGACTTAATGGTCTGACTGAGACTAGAAGGACCCAGGAGGCCATGGTCCCCAGACCTTCTATTAGCCCAAGACTGGAACCATTCCCAAAACCAACTCTTCAGAAAGGGATTGGACTGGACTATAGGATAGAAGATGATACTAGTGAGGAGTGAGCTTCTTGCCCAAGTAGACACATGAGACTGTGTGGGCAGCTCCTGTTTGGTGGCAAGATGAGAAGACAGAGGGGGACAGAAGCTGGCTGAATGTACACGGGGAATACAGGGTGGAGAGAAGGAGTGTGCTGTCTCATTAAGGGGGGAGAGCAACTAGGAGTACATAGCAAGGTGTATACAAATTTTTGTATGAGAGACTGACTTGATTTGTAAACTTGCACTTAAAGCACAATAAAAATAAATAAATATTTAAAAAAAGAGTGGCAGCGTTTTTTTTTTTTTTTTGAGAGTTTTTTATTGTGTTTTAGATGAAGGTTTACAAAGCAAATTAGTATCTCTTTAAACAATTAATACACATATTGTTTTGTGACATTGGTTGCCAAACCCACCAAATGTCAACACTCTTCCCTTCTCGACCTTCTCGACCATTACCAGCTTTCCTGTCCCCTCCTGCCTTCTCTTCCTTGTCCCTGGGCTGGTGTGCCTATTTAGTCTCGTTTTGTTTTATGGGCTTGTCTAATCTTTGGCTAAAGGGTGACCCTCAGGAGAGACTTCAGTACTGTGCTAAAAGGGTGTCCAGAGGTAACACTCTTGGGATTTCTCCAGTCTCTGTCAGACCAGTAAGTCTAGTCTTTTTTTGTGAGTTAGAATTTTGTCCTACATTTTTCTCCAGCTCTGTCTGGGCCCCTCTACTGTGGTCCCTGTCAGAGCAGTCGGTGGTGGTAGCTGGGCACCATCTAGTTGGGCCTGACTCAGTCTAGTGGAGGCTGTGGTAGTAGTGGTCCACTAGTCCTTTGAACTAATCTTTCCCTTGTGTCTTTGGTTTTCTTCATTCCCCCTTGCTCGCGACGAGGTGGGACCAGTGGAGTATCTTAGATGGCTGTGCACAAGCTTTTAAGATTCCAGGCGCTACTCACCAAAGTAGGATGTAGAATGTTTCTTTTTAAACTATGTTATGCCAATTGAGCTAGATTTCTCCTAGGCCATGGTCCCCAGCCCTCAGCCCAGCAATTCAGTCCCTCACGGAGTTTGGATGTGTCTATGAAGTTTCCATGACCTTGCCTTGGTCAAGATGTGCTGGCTTCCCCAGTATTGTGTGCTGTCTTACCCTTCACCAAAGTTCCCACTTATCCGTTGTCTAGTGTTTTTCCCTCCCCATCCCTCCCCTCCTTCCTAACCATCAAAGACAGTTATTTTCTGTGCATAAATCTTTTCGTGAGTTTTTATAGTAGTGATCTTATACAATATTTGTCCTTTTGTGATTGACTTATTTCATTCAGCATAATGCCCTCCAGATTCATCCACGTCGTGAGATGTTTCTTGGATTCAACATTGTTCTGTATCTTTGCGTAGGGTTCCATTGTGTGTATGTGCCATAATTTGTTTATCCATTCATCTGTTGATGGGCACTTAGGTTGTTTCCATCTTTCGGCTATCGCGAACAATGCTGCAATGAATGTAAGTGTGCATATGTCTATTCTTGTGACGTCTCTTATTTCTCTAGGATATATTCCTAGGAGTGGGATTGCTGGATTGTATGGCACTTCTATTTCTAGGTTTTTTGTTTTTTTTTTTTAATATTGTACTTTAGATGAAGGTTTACAGAACAAGTAATTTTCTCATCAGTTAGTACACACATTGTTCTATGACTTGGTTACCAACCCCACGACATGTCAACACTCTCCCTTCTCAACCACGGGTTGCCTATTACCAGCTTTCCCGTTCCCTCCTGCCTTCCAGTTCCTGCCCCAGGGCTGGTGTGCCCCTTTAGTCTTGTTGTGTTCCATGGGCTTGTTCAATCTTTGGCTGAAAGGTGAACCTCAGGAGTGACCTCATTACTGAACTGAAAGAGTGTCCGGGGGCCATACTCTCAGGCTCTCTCCAGTCTCTGTCAGGCCAGCAAGTCTGGTCTTTCTTTTTGAGTTGGGATTTTGTTCTGCATTGTTCTCCAGCTCTGTCTGGGACCCTTTACTGTGATCCCTGTCAGAGAAGTCGGTGGCGGTAGCTGGGCACCATGTAGTTGTACTGGACTCAGTCTGGTGGAGGCCATGGTAGATGTTGTCCATTAGTCCTTTGGACTCATCTTTCCCTTGTATCTTTAGTTTTCTTCATTCTTCTTTGCTCCAGAAGGGGTGAGAGCAGTGCAGTATCCTAGATGGCTACTGACATGTTTTAAGACCCCAGATGCTACTCACCAAAGTAGAATGTAGAACATATTTTTATAAACCATGTTATGTCAATTGAGCTAGATGTTCCCCAAGATCATGGTCCCCACATCCTTCAGCCCAGCAATTCGGTCCCTCAGGGAGTTTGGATGTGTCTATGGAGCTACCATGACCTTGACTTATGCCAGTTGTGCTGGCTTCCCCAATATTGTGTACTGTCTGAGTGCAGCACCTGGCCATGCCCAATAATAGTCCCGTTTTCTCCCAGAGTGAGTAGAGTAGTCCCTGAGCCTACCCGCTAAAGGCCCATTTGGTACTCCCAGGCCCAGCCCCCTTGGCCTTACCTCCCACTGCACCAGACCCTTCCGGAACACCCTCCCACTCGCTTCCAGTCAACGGCACCTGGGAGAGACAGCCTCTTCCAGCTGTATGATGCTCACATGGCCTGACCCCCTAGGCTGTCTTGTTTTAGAAAGTCCAAGGAAACCCCCTCTTGGCTCGTTTTCTTATGCAGCCTTGAAGAATTACTGGCCTCTCCTGCTCCCAAGAGCAGTGAGCAAGAGAGGGGTGTTGGATTCACAATGGCCAGCTATGACGTGAGCTGGCTTCAGGGTGGGGGCGGCCTCCTCTGCTCCCGCCTCTCTGCTGCCCTTTACAGCTGGACAGCTCTAGATTCAAGTTCAGCCCTGCACACATACCTGCTGGATGACCCTGGCCACTCGCTCACACTTTCTGAGCTTCCCGCTCCTCACTGTAAATGCTCTCATTAATGGGATTCGTGAGAGTAATTGGGGTTGTGGGCTTGGCAGCTGGCAGAGGCCCAGGGAAGGGCAGCAACTCCCAGCACTACAGTTCTTGTGTTCATGGGGATCAAGTCCACACATGATCCTCCTCTGTCTCCTGGGGAGCTGCCTGTGTCTGGAACATAGTAGGTCTGCAGGAAAGGTGTGGAGGGCATTCTGGGAGTGCCCTCAGAGATATATCCTGTCCCCAAAGGCATCTTCCCTTATTTTCCTGGCTGGGTTCTCTCACTTACGACAGGAATTGCCTAGAGACCTTGGTGAAATGCAGATTCTGATGCTTTGAGTGGGGAGGGAGTGGACAGATGGGAAGGGAGGGTGCCTGAGGGTCAGCTTTTCCAGCAAGCTCCCAGGTGACCTGAGCCTGCTGGTCTATGGATCGCATTTAGACCAGCGAGGGCTCAGCCCTAGAACTCCAGGTCCTGCTGAGTCCTGGAGGCTAGGCTTGGCAAGGGGATGATACAGGTTCTGTCCTGCCCAGGGAGCGCCCTCCAGGGCCCCGGCAACGGGCCCTTTGTTTTAAAGCTAGGTCCCTGCAGTGAACTGGGCAAGCCCCAGACCCTGCATATGGCATTTGCTTCTCAGCTAGCATAAGCAGTTTTGCACCAAGAAGCTTGCAAACGCTGCAGGTCCTGGGCCTCTCTGGGCCTCAGTTCCCCCATCTATATAGGGGGAGGCTGGGATAAACTGATACCCTCTTTTCCCTTTATGGTTCCCTGCGCCCGTCTGCCCTCGCCTTGAAATTCACCACCTGAGCATCAGCCCCAGGGGTGGGGCTCCCACCCCATCAGCAAGAGTCCCTGGGACACAGCGTCACCCAGGCCACTAAGAACAGCCAGGCATAGTCCTTAGCACTGTGCATCTACAAACTCACCTCGTCCTCACAGCAACCCCGTGAGAGGGGTACTTTACCCTCCGCCCCTGTTTTACAGGTGAGCCCCAGAGAGGGAGGCCTGTTGTCCAAGCTCACAGGTGGTGAGGGGTGTGTGGTGGGAGGGGCTCAGGCCCGGTTCCTTGAGCCTGCAGGGCTGGGCTCTGGCTCCTCCCAGCACACCAAGGAAACACCCCACTTGGTTTCCTTGGCACAGAGCAGGCGCCATGACTGTGCACCCCATCCACCTGGGTGATGAAGGTGTGAGGAAAAGGTGCCCCAGTCTAGCCGGGGCGGTGGGGGTAAGCCAGGACAGCCTCTTTGGAGAACTTTTTGGCAGTGTTGACAGAAATAGAAATTTCATGTGCCCTTTGCCCAGCCGTTCTGCTCTGGCCAATGTCGTCTGCACAAAGCATTGTCCATGGGAGCAAAGGACTGAGAGCCCCTAAGTGTCCCTCCGAGGGGGACACATTTGGGAAATTCTAAACCACTGGACACTAGAAAGAGTAAGGAAGTTTCTGTATTAGCGGGGAGTAAGCCCCCAAGTCTGGTGAAAAAAAGCTGTGTAGAAAGTGTATCCATGTGTTTCATTTTTTTAACCATAAGCATGTGATGCCTCCTAAAAGATTTAAAAACTTGTTATATGAATAAATATCTACCCTTTGGACTATGCAAGGTGGTTGAAGAAAGGGCCCAGTTCAGGTACAAGTTCTGGCTCTGCCACTTTCCAGCTGTTCAGCTCTAGGCCAGCAGGTTAGCCCCACAGCCCCAGTTTTCTTATCAGCAGGATGGGACGCGATGCCAGCCTGGGCAAAGGGCAGAACGGGAATCACCTGCCCCCGCCCCCATTTTACGGATGAGGAAACCGAGGCCCCAAGGGGTAAACCACATTCGAATCCCCAAATAGGCTGTGTCCTCACTTCTGGGTGGACAGCCTTGCGGGGTACAGAAGCAGGAACTGGCTTCAACCCTAAGTAGTATGGGCAGCTCCCCACTGCAGCAAGGGTCAAGGATTAAGTCCAGTCTGGTCCTAAAGGAACAGCTCCTGGTTTCACATGTTCCTGTACGTTCCATCAACCATGTGCTTTCCTTGAATCATCAGAAGGAAGGGACAGGCGGGTTGGTGGCGCTGGCTAGCCCTACGAGCCATGCCAGAAGCCGGGGCTGCCTAGGAGGCAGTCTAGGAGTGGGCCTCTCCCCGGGGGCCAGTCCAAATCTGGGCTCTGACACTTCTGGCTGCGGGAGCTGTCCATGCCTCAGTTCCCTCACCTGTAAAACAGCAGTGACAGCATGTATCTCAGAGGGCGGTGCAGGATCAAATGAGAGGACTCACACGAAGTAGTTAGAGCTCTGGCCGGCAGAGAAGAATACAATAAGTTAGCTGTTATTTTTAAAAAGTAAATATTTATAACAGAGGAAAGTTCAAGAAAATCCCAGACTGGCCCTTGTTGCCTGTGGAGGTGAGGCCAGGAAGCCAGGAGCTCCTTGGAGTGGTAGGCATCTGATTCCAGCCCCCTTCGGTCCTAGGAGCAGCTTGTCCCCTCCCCGGATCGGGGTAGGGGGGCGGCCACACTGTCCTGGTACAGGGGCTGGCTGTCTGTGTTCCCTGACTGGCACGTCAGGCGGAACAGACTTGGCCAACTGGCTGGAGGCCCTGTGGCCACAGGCCTGGGGAGAGACGGCTCAGAAAGGCTCCTGTGTTCCACCCCAGCCCAGGCCTGGCTTTTTCCAGACCAGAGCCTCACGAGTCTTTCGAAAGAACACCAAGTACCTGAGGCCCTGGCAAGTTGTGTGGCCTCATCAGAGCCACTTTACACCTCTGGGCCTCCGTTTCCTCACCCGTAAAATAGGGATGGTGGTCAGGACCCACATCACAGGGCAAGCAAAAGATTGATGAGAAAATGGACATAAAGGTGCTCTGTCATGATCATCCCCACAGCCATGTCTCTCTCGTATAGTGCTCCCCTGTGCCAAACCTTCTTCTGTGTGGTCTATACAGACGATGAGGAAACTAAGGCACAGAGAGGTTGGGGCACTTGTTCAAAGTCACACAGCTGGTAAGTGGCAAAAGCACCATCCTAGGTAAATATGGCTCAGGGGTCAGGCTAGGCTTTGGAAGCTTCAAACGCAGCTCCCCACAGGCAGTGCTGGCCAGGGCAGAAAGGCCAGGGTGCTATGGCTGGGGTGTGGTGCCCACAGCGGGGCTAGTGCAGAGTAGCTCATGCAGGCTTTGGGATCTGAAGCTCCATGTTCCCTGGGTGCCCTCTGTGAGCTGGGCAGTGAGGGAAGTGCCTTCTTTGTCGAATTGCTTTAATCTGCTTTAGAGAGTGGGATCGAAGCCTCAGAGGTGGAGGGCCCGGGGGGAGCAGCAAAGTGTAGATTTGCACTCGACCAGCCCAACTCCAAGTCTGCAACCGAGGGCAAGGATCCTGGGTGTAAGCAAGAATGGAGGGTGCTGGCATTCCTCCGAAGAAGGGGGCTTTTGATGGCTGCAGGGACTCTGAGCAAAATTGTTCCACTGAACACTGTCTTTTGAGCATCTGACTACTGCTTTCCAGAGCTTCCACCTTCATCCCAGCTCACCCTGAGCTCCTACACTTGCCGTGGAAGTCCACTGAGAGGCAGTGACTTGCCCAAGGCTCAGAACCCCAATTCCTGGCCCTTAGGGGCTCCCTCACAAACCACATGGCATCTCCATCCACCCTCATATTCATCCATCCATCCACCCACCCACCCACCCAACCGTCCGTCCGTCCTCACATCCACCCATCTACCCACCCATCCATGCAACCACCTTCACACCTACCCATCCACCCATCCATCCATCCATCCATGCACCCTCACACCCACTCATCTACCCACCCATTTGTCCATCCATCCACCCTATCACCCACCCATCCACCCATCCATTCATCCATCTATCCCTCACACCCACCTATCCATCATCCACCCTCACACCCATTCATCTATTCATCCATCCATCCCTCCCTTACACCCACCTATCCATCCATCCACCTCACATCCATCCACCCATCCACCCACCCACTCATCCACCCATCCACTCACTCATCTATCCACCCACCCATCTGAGAAACAGTTACTAAGCACCTACTATGTGCCACACAGGTGCCAGGAACTGAGGAGCCAGAGATAAGCACAGATTTTATAGCCTCCTGGAGAAGGAGGGGCCCAGATCATAGGTGGGTAGGAACAGAAGACCAGAGAAAGCCTCTTAGGGGAAGTGACACCTCTCCTGAGATCTGAGGGATGTGCAGGAGTCAGCAAAGGAACAGAGAGGGCAAGGGGGCCACAGAGCGCCAGCTCACACCCCTGCCTCCCACTGTAGCAGGCACCAACCTCTCCATTCTCCTTGGCTCGCTGCAGGGGGAGGGCACGAGCCTGGGAAGGGAGGGGACAGTGTGACACCGAGGCCTGTAGGGTGGCCTTCTTCTGGCCATAACCTCCTCTCACCACCGGCTGGCTGTCAGTGGGTACCCACTCCCAACACAATGACAGAGGCGGGTGCCGGGGACTTGGAAGGTGAGAGATTCCCATGGGAAAGGGATTGCTCCACTTCCATGGTGGATAAGCCCAGCCACCCCTCGGGCACCAGCCCCTTGCTGGGAGACAAAGGTGGCAGTGGCTGTGGCCATGGACATGTGCAAACACGAGCGAGGAAACTCCAAGGAGCCCTTGCAGCTGCTTCTGTCTTTATTCTTGCCCCGCTCCTTTTCAGGCTCACGCCTTCCTTGCACAGTGTATAGGCCAGTGGGACCGTACCCCCCAGCCAGGGCACCTTTGTCACTTTCCCTCCTACCTTCAGAGCCACTGCTAGAAAGACTGTCTCCCCCCGCCCCCCGCCCCCACCTCGTTCTCTCTCATGGGATTCAAAAGAGCTGCTAATCAGGGTTCTGGACAGACATTCGAGAGCAGAGACTCATAAGCCAGTGTCTGCTGACTGAATGAATGAATGAATGAAATTCCAGCCCAAAGCATCGCCATTGCTATTTTTGCTAGCCTGAACAAAACACGATTTCCCTAAAGCTTCTAAGAACATGGCAGGTAGTTCCCAGGGCCTGCCCATGGATCCCCTCTGCCACCGCCCCCTTTGTGATGCCAGGCCTAGGAAGCTTGCGTGGCAAACGGGGAGGGGCCACCAGACCCTGGGCCCCTCCTCCCCATGCCACGTCACCCCAATGCCTCCAAAGCTCCCAAGACACCCGACCCCTCCCTCCAGGTTCTGAGACCCCCCAGGATTTCCCCTGACCTTTAAATGTCTCCAGCCGGGTCCCTGGGAGCCCTGGGGAGCCAGAAGGGCACAAGAGGAGGGAGGGGCTTGCCCTATGCGAAGCCTGCCTGGCAGCTTTGCAGCACCGGCAAGAACAGGGCATTTGTCACCTGCCGAGGACAGCGGGGATGGTTTAAGGTGAAATTTAAGCCCATTAGTGCTTGGCTAATGACATCAGCAGCAGTGGTGAAAATGAAAGATGGCAGGGTGTGTCAGCGCCCATAAACTGCCGCGGCCAGCACCGCCTCCATCCTTGGGCCCAGCTCCCGGCATGCCAGCCCCCACCTGGCCCCTCCACCCCTGACAGGCCCTGGCCCCTGCCCTGGCCAGGCCAGGCCACGCCAGCCAGCCCTCAGGGTCAGGGTGCGGCCCCTCAGGGTCAGCGTGCGGCCCCTCAGGGTCGGCGTGCGTCTGGCTGGGGCGTGAGAACAGAATCCGCCGGGAGCCTAGCGTGGAGGAGCAGCATCTTCTTAATCTCCCTCCTTTTATAACTTCTGTCTTCTTATGCAATGCAAGCATCCTGGCTCAGCCGCCAGCAGTTCTTCCCCAGGCTCAGCCGTCTCCCCGCAGCTAAGACCTGACAGCTCTGTTTATGTCTCCCCATAATTCTCTGGTTTTATGTTTCTTTTTTTTCTGGGGCCATTAAGCTCCCAGCCATAGCTCCTTCCTCTGCCCCTGCCTGCCTTTGTCCTTGAGGCCCGCCACCCCACCGCCCTTTGGGGACGGCTGCCCCACCTGGCAGATGGACCAGGACCCCGTGCCCTGGATCTTCATCCTGAGGCCTCACTCAGGACGGCCCTGGGGTGGGGGGCTTCTGGTGCCCAGCATCCTGACATCAGTGCCCTCCTCCTACCATCATCCCTCTGGACATGAGCTGCCTGTCCCCAGGGCCCTTTCGCCTCAGCCCCACCCACCTCTCTGCTCCTCCCATCTCTGCCTTTGCTCCTGCCCCTCAGTGTGGTGTTCCTCAGTCCTATCCTTTGGCCTCTCTTTCTGGCTATCTTATCTCACCCCAGAGCCTCTGAGGGCCAAAGCCTCCCATCCCCGTTCCATCCTGAATGCCTCTCTGTAGTTCAGACCCTGGGCCCAGCTGCCTCACGACCCCCGTGTCCTTGGCCCAAGCTGTCCTGTGATCCTTCTCAGGGAGGGCCTTGTCTGCCCCCCCTGCCCGTCCCGTCCCATGTCCTCCGAGTCCTCACTGTGTCCCTCCCTCCTCTCTCAGATCCTCCTGCCCGTCCCCACAGCCACAGCCCAGAATTGGGCCAGGAATCCCACAACTACCTCTAGGCTGGTGGGGTCTCCCCAGCCCGAGCCTCTGGCCCTGTGTGGCCCCGCACTAGCTCTGTACATGGCTCCCTATTACGTTCAGCCAGCTCAAGTCCCTGCTCCTCAAAACGGTATTCGGATCTCATTAGGGAAGACCTGGCTCTGGCCGCCCCTCAGTCTGATATCTAACTTTGGTGTCCCATGAAGGGGCTGTCCCACCTCCAAGCCTCTACTTAAGCTGGTGGCTCCTCTGGCCTGACCCCTTCTCTTTCCCCATCCCCCTTGCCATCTCTTCAGGGCCAAATCTCAGGCGGCAGTGGCCTCTGAAGGTCCTTTCCTGACTTCCTCAGCTGGGAGCAGTTCTTTCCCCTCCTTGGGGTGGTCATGGTCCCTATGCGGCTCCTCCAGCCCCCTATCCTGTGGGATACCTCCTCTCTCCCGAGCGACCGCGGCATAGCCTGTGCCTCTCAGGGCCTCGATTCTGCACCATAAAATCCAGATGCCAACAGGCTGGATGTGCCAGGGGGGACAAAGTTGCAGGGGCACACTGGGCCATGGCCCCTAGAAGGCCCACACACAACGAGTAAGAGGTAGAGCCAAGGCTGGCCTCGTCTTCCGAGGCCGCTCTGGGGCCGGCACGGCCGCCTGTAGGGTGACCTAGCTGGAAGGCACGGGCTCCTGTGCTGCTCTGGTCCTCCCACCAGGAGGTCTGCCGCTCACTCCAGCTCCTCCACACCAATCCTCTCCCTCCTTTGTGAAGCTTCCGGCCGACAAGTCTTTTTTTTTTTTTTTTTTTTTTTCTTTAGTTTCCTCTTTTCCTTTCTGCTGAGCTGCCTTTGTCAGTCAGAGGCCTCCGCCACCCCTCTGCTGCCCACCGTGTCCTCAACGCCCCTTCTCCACACACCCAGCCCCAGCTCCTCGTGGAGGCCCTCAGGCCTCCTCAGCACCCTGGGCTGTCACCCTCTCTGCCCCTGAGCCCCCTGCACAGCTGTCTCAGCCTGGGGACACCAGGCGGCTGGCCCCTGTCCCCTCCTTTACCCCTCGTGGGCGGGTGCCCAGGCACTAGGAGGCATCTTCTCCTAACTGGGCACTTCCCATCCACCCTGGGAGGGAGGGGGAGACACAGGCGAGCACAAACCTCCCATGTGTGCTCAGCGCCCGAGCTCTTGGCTCCATTCCTGTCAGTTCAGTCGTCCTGCATCTCCCGGGTGGTGCGTCTGGTGCGGCGGCCCTGCCCTGTCTATTTCACTGGCACTCCAGGCGACTTTCTGCCAGTGGCAGAGTCAGCCCCTTGTGTGATGTGCTGGCCTGCTTGGTACTCACTTCAGTGCTTGACCTCTGGGCCTTGGGGGGCACAGAAGTCGCCGAGCACCTACTGTGCGCAGGGTGCCCAGCAGGCAGTCCTTACAGACCCATGAGGGACCTTTGTTAAGAGTTTTGTCATGTGCAAAAATGAAAACGCAGGCCCCTTGCTCAGAAAGATTAAAGAACTTCGAGACGATAGCAGCAGAGCATTAAACCAGGCAGGAGCCTTCTGTGTGCCTGCCCAGGCAGGACCTCCAAAGCCAGCCCTGGCTACAGAAGGGTGAGAAGACCAGTCGCCACTCCTGGTGGTTGCTTGCTAGGTCCCGGGCACCCCGGGGACGCCGTATGAATACATCTGATTTAATCCTCAGGCCCGCGAGGCTGAGGCTCATCATCACAGCCACAATGGCGCACACTTACTGAGCACTAGCTACGTGCGAAGTGAATTGTCACAACCACCCAATGCTGCAGCGGAAGAAACAAAGGTTCAGAGGCCGAATGATTTCCCCAAGATCCCACAGGGGAAAGTGCTGGAGGCAGAAGTGAGCCCCAGGCCATACCTGACCCCAAGGCTGGCCCCCGAGTGCATGGATTGAACCCCTGGCCATGGGCCAGCCTGGTGCCCGCTGCACCACAGACACGACCACAGTATTCCCTGGGGAGTGAGGCTATGTGACAGTAAAAGACCGAGATCCCAAATGTTGGCTCTAAATGGAGCCTGAGAGACCATCTAGTCTCTCCATCTTCCTGCAAAGGCAAAGCTTGAGGCTCAGAGAAGGCGGCCAACTCCAGCAAGTCATACCGCACAGCAGGCCCAGAACCCTGGCCTGGACGCAGCTCCCAGCTGCCCACTTTCCAAAGACACTTTTCCACCCTGAGCAAATGCTCTCAATACGGTGCATAATGAATGAAGAAAGGCAGGACACAAGTGGATGTTCAACACGATTCCAATTTTGTGAAACCAACAAACTGGATGGAAACACACAAATACTAACATCAGTGTCTTCTAGTCAGAGGGACCAGAGGTGGTTTTTCCTTCAAGTTTTTTGGTATTATCTATATTTTCTGCAATGAGCACTTAAAAACAAGGAAAAAATTAATTTTTCAAAAGATCAACGTATTGACAGCAATTAGATGAATTGGCTGTGCGATGCGATTTTTCCATCACCGTAAATTCGAACTCAGTGCTCCATAAGCAGTAACCCTCCCTACCCCCTCCCTCTCGCCTCTGGTAACCACTAATAAACTTTGCCCTCTATACGTTTGCCTCTTGTTGTCTTTTTATATAAGTGAGGTCAAACAATGTTTGTGCTGTTGGGATGGGCTTATTTCACTCAGCATAATGCCTTCCAGCTCCATCCATATTGTAGCATGTATCAAGATTTCATTTCTCCTACTGGCTAAGTAGTATTCCATTGTATGTATGTACCACATTGGGTTTACCCGTTCATCTGCTGATGGGCATTGAGGTTGTTTCCACCTTTGGTCTATTCTGAATAGTGCTGCAGTGAACACTGGCGTACAAGTCTAGGAGTCTCTGTTTCTAAGTCTTTTGGGTATATACCTAGGAGTGGAATTGCTGGCTTATATGATGGTAGTGCTATTTTTAGTTTTTTGAGGAACTGCCACACTGTTTTCCATAGCAGCTGTTCCGTCTTGCGTTCCTACTAACAATGGATAAGGGCTCTAATTTCCCCACATCCTCGCCAACATTTGTTTCCTTTTTTTTTAATCTTAGTGGGAGTGAAATGGTATCTCATTATGGTTTTATTATTTTTTTAATAATATTTTATCGTTTTCAGTGAAAGTTTCATTGTGGTTTTGATTTGCCTCTTTCTGATGGCTAATGACGTTGAGCACTTTGTGTTTGGTGGCCATTTGGATGTCCTCTTTGGTGAAATGTCTATTTAGATCCTTTGCTCATTTTTTGAGGGCGTTATTTGTCTTTTTGTAAAAATTCAAATTGGCAAAAATTGTGTGATAGATTTATTTATAAAAACAACAACAAAAAGAAGTTGCTGAGGCTGCTTACGTACAGCCAAATACCTCATGGGATTTGGGTCCTTGGTTTGGAGATTTAGGGTATGGTTTCATGGGACATCCCAGTTAACTGGCCTAATAACATGTTTAGTACTTCTGTTCTACTTCTTAGTTCATTGTGTAGTGCCCAGGGTCTTAAAAGCTTGCAAGTGGACATCTAAGGCACAACAATTTGCCTCTATTTGCCTGGAACAACAAAGGAAGAAGGAAGCCAGGAATAGAAGGGTATGGAATGTGTGAATAATTGCCTTCACAAACAACTGCCCCCTTTGCCGTAAGACCAGAAGAACTGGATGGTGCCCGGCTACCATTACTGAATATTTTGATCAAAGATTCTAGAGAAGACTCCTGATCAAAAGGGGGGAAAATGTAGAACAGAATTTCAAATTCTCCTTGACTCCACACTTTCTGGAGCCATGGAGGCCAGATGCACCACTGCAACTATTGTCCTGAGGCACTCTTTAAACCTTAAACTTTAAACCAAAAATATCTTCTGAAGTCTTCTTAAGACAAATAATAGTTTAGCTTAACTAGTAAAGAATGTCTGCCTTGAGCACTGTGCTCTTTTAAGGTCTATCTACATGGGTTCAAATGGACAACAGCAACTCAAAAGATTAGCTACGAAACTTAGGCGACAGTGAGCTTATGTTAACGGGGAGGAACAACTCAGAAAAGGAGGTGAGAATGGCTGCACAACTTGAAGAATGTGACCAATGCCACTGAATTGTCCACGTAGAAATTGTTTAATGGGTGTATGTTCTGCTGTGTCTACTCTTAACAACAACAAAAATAAAATAAAAATTTAAAAAATATCAGCAGTTCTGATTTTTCTAGGCCGAATGGGGAAGGGGGGCTGTGACTAAGAGACAGTCGCTGTAGACACCGTGCAGGTCCAAGAGCCAGCTCCCCACACACGGGTTTTGGACCTATGATGGTGAGCGCCTTGTTGAGGATTCAGAAACCTCCTTGGGACCTGAGGGAGCCTTGGGGTACCTCTGGAGTGCCTCCATCCAGCTGGCCTGTGGACACCAGGAGGGGCTGGATCTGGCTGGGAGGAGCTGAGCATCTTGGCAGTCTCCTGCAGCTCGTCCCAGGGTGTGCTGGTATCCAACCAACGGCCACTCTGGCCTTCGCTGGCTATGGCCTTCACTGGCTCTAGCCTCTGCTGGCTCCCGCCTTCGCTGTCCTTCACAAATCCCCAGGCCTCCCTCAAACTCGGATCTCACCCCACCCTCTCCTGTTCACAACCCTGAGGTCCCTACCACCCTGAGGTCCACTAGATGCGAACTCACTTCTACCTCCACAGCTCGCCCCTGCCATCCTCTCTGGCTTTACCTGCCAGTGCTCCTAGGGACCATGACTCACTCCCTGGGCGTCCACACCTCCTCACATTTCAGTTCCCCTTGCCTGGAGCCCCTTCCTTTCCACCCCGCCTCATCTGGCCCAGAAAAAAAAAACAGGCGGCAATTCCCTCCTGGTTCCCAGCCAGGCTGTGGCTGCCGTGACCAGAGCCTAGTGCCCAGCCACCTCTTGGCGTGCCTGCTACTCCGCAGGCCTCACCCATGAGCCAGGCCCTCAAGCCTAGTGCAGTACTTCGGGAATCCATCGACATCTCCACGCTCTGGTGCGCCCTCCTGCACACGCCAACCCTCTCTAGGCCTCCACAGACAGCTCTGAGCAGGGAAGGCCCTCAGGCCCCTCCTGCTAGGAGAGCCCCCCTCCCCCCAGTCTCCAGCCTGAGAAAAGCTGACAGCTCCTTAATAATAGCGGCTGGGTGACCCAGCAGCCTGGCTGAGAGGTGGTGTGTGCATCAAAGCCTCATGTTCCTTCTTTCTGTTGGACCCCAAAATCACTTACATAAAGGGTCACATGTGCTTGCGACGAAGATGCATTACTTCTAACAACTGGCCGGTGTCCCCTTGGCTTCCCCAGATGCGCCCTGCCCCCAGGGCTGGGGGTCTGAGGGACCACCTCGTGCCTGGAGCACCCAAACACAGCGGGGCAGAGCAGCCAAAACAATAATCGCGCCATAGATTCACTACAAAAAGCCGTGCATACTACCAGACTGATAGAGGGTGCAGGCAGGCCTGGAGCTGGTCCCTGCACGCAGCTTCCCACGTACCACCTTGTGTGGCCTTTACGTGCGGCAGAGGCCGCCTGAGGCCCTGAGACACAAGCCCTGCTGAGCACCTCAGAACCAGGACCCCAAGCCAGATCTTTCCGGCAACATAGCCACCAGGCAACTCTGCCCATTGCTGCCCCGTGAGATCCTTGTGACTTAAAGGGCCTGATGCACTGGAGAGGCCTGGGTAGCTCTGATGGGTGGCCCCGTAGTCACGTCTTGCAGTGGTGAGGCCTGACCCCCCCCCCCTCCGCCCCATTATCTCATCTTCATTTTGGGCAGCCCCCCTCTCTGGGCTCCACTTTTAAGAAGGTAGCAGGGCACGTCCCCCATCCCTGTGAGGAACACCTCCCCTGGTTCTCTCCTCCTGTACACCTGGGAGCAGAGAGCAAAGCTGGGCACCCCAGGCTTCCTGGGGACGGCAGTGGGGGCCGTCGCACATGCACTTGGTTGACATGAGGTCCAGGTGTTGAACCATTATAAAGTGACTCCTGCACTTGTACTATGATGTGCTATCACGTCATAGCAAGGCCTACATGTTACCGGTTGGGGATGAACCGGGGCCTTGCTTTACAGGGGTTTTGAGGGTATTAATGGTATGTGCACAATTTAGACCTCCCCAAGTTCCACGGAAGATGAGACTGCACTGGGGGTGCTTCTGGATTCTGAGGCTGTGGAGGCACAGGGTACGGCTCACCCCCCTCTCTTCCTCTCCCGTCCTGGCCTGGACCACTGCTCTGGTCTCCTCTGTTTCGGGGAGGGGGGGCTTTTTTAAACACAAATGAGGCCATATCACACTTCCAGTGTACTCCCAATGGAAATGCTACATCCGGGCACCAAGTAACATGTTCTAGAATGTTCCTGGCAGGTTTATTCATTGTTGTTATGTGCCATCGAGTTGATGCGACCCCATGTGACAGAGTAGAACTGCCCCATAGGGCTTCCTAGGCTGTAACCTTTACGGAAGCAGATCACCAGGTCTTTTCTCCCGAGAAGCTACTGGTGGGTTCGAACCACTGACCTTCTGGTTCGCAGCCCAGCACTTGACTATTGTGCCACCAGGCCTCCTTGGTCTATTCATCAGATCCCCAAGCTGTAAACAACCCAAATGCTCATCAAGGTAGAAGGGGTAAACAAACCGGTATGTTCACACGGCGGAACACTGCACAGCAATGAACAACGGGCGGCTGCTACACACAACTCCACGCGTCTCAGAAATATTCTGCAAGTGGTAAGACAAGTTGGACTGAAAAGACTGGGAGCGTCTGAAACTCAAAATCAGACAGCGCTAATCTTGGGTGGGAAGGGGGGCCACAGGAGCACTTCTGGGGGCTGCCAGTGTTCCAGATTCAGGGCCGCTGATAGGAATGTGTTTGGTTTGCAAAACTCTATCAGCTGTTCACTTCCGGTCCCTGCCCTTCTCTGGATGCAGGTAACACTTTAATAAAAAGTTAAAAAGTGAAACCAAACAGGACCCCGGAGTTGTCTGCCTGACCCCACCCGGGGCGCCTCACGTTGCTTAGGGTAAAGTATAAACACTACCTGGCTTATGCGGTCAACAGTGGCACCACCACCAAATATTTCTCGTCCTCCTCGACCAATGGCAGGATGCAGGTTCCCAGCCCCAAAGAAGCCAGGTGTGGCTACATGACCTACTTTGGTCAATGAAATTGGGGTAAAAGCGGCAGGCGCTTGCCTTAGGGAGGAAGCTCCAAAAGCCCTGTGCCGCTGTTTCTCTGCCTTTGGCCTGCAGCATCCAAGCAGCTGTGGCCCCGTCTGCCGGCCCCCCGAGTGACATCAGTGAACTGTCTCTCCACTGTCGGGCGAGAGATATGGAGCGCGAGTGAGCGACGGCCTTGAATTTGGAAACGTTTGTTACTGCAGCACAACCCCACCCACTCTGACTCACAGTGCATCCAGGCACTTGAGGATCCTGTGGCCTGGTCCCTGGTAACTGCTCTGGCTTTGCAAAATATCAACATCCTGGCTGTGTGCCCCGTGACTCACGCTCCAGCCGTGCTGGAGTCTGTTGTTCAAATGCACCGAGTCCTCTGCACCTCCGCCCAGCAATCTCGCCTCCTTGCCTCCCAGGCAAACGGCTCCAGCTCCGGACCACTCGGGCAGGCTCCTCTTCCAGATCCCCTCAGCACCCTCAGCCACGGCCCTCGTCACCCTCTCCTGCTGCTGACAGTGGCTCCTTGGGGGCAGGGCCTACAGCCAGGGGCCAGTCATTATTTCCTACAAGGACAAGCAGGGAAGGAAAGACACACAACCTCTTGAGTTGCAGCTCTGCAGGGATGGACTTTGAAGGTGGCCCCGCCTTGGCCAGCACCCTCGGAATACACAGCTCTCAGAAACCTCCCCCCTCATCCCCATCCAAGGCCTTTGACTGCCTCAGGGATGTTGGGGGACGCAGGTAAGGATCTAGGGGTGCTCAGGGAAAAAAGGTGCCTTGGATTAGCCTATTTTCGATGATGTGCATTGGAATCCCAGGGAAGGCACCGCACCATTCGTTTAGAAAGGCCTGTTTGATGGCTGTGCCAGATGACTCCAGAGCTCGCAATGCTGCAGGGGCTTCAGCCCAGCCTTTCATTGGCTCCGCCCATCCACCATGAGGATGGCCTCATGGATGCCTGGGCTGCTTCTTGCTTCCAGGTTTGGTGAGAGGCAAGGGGTGAATGGGAACAGTGTGGGCAGGAGTCTGGGGGCACATGAAGGAGTGAATCTGCCAAGCAGTGCCCCCCAGGGTCCCCTGTGTCTGGGGACTCTTAGTTCTATCAAGTTCATCTCTACCTGCGCCCTTCCAACAGCCCCCAACCACAGAGCCCCTCGGCCACCTCTGCTTTGCCACAAGAGGACACTGAGGGTGAGGAGCTTGCTCAGGGTCACACAGGAAAGCTGGGGCTGGGGGCTGCTCTCCTGCCTTAGTGGGTGGAGAGGGAATGAACTGCTCTTCGGAGTCCTGCAGCTGGTCAGGTTACCTCAGTCTACCCTGCCCTGTGCGAGGGGCACTGTGCCCCTTCATCTCTCCGCCCTCTTCCCACACACCCCAGCAATACCAGCCCCCGTGGCTCCAGCACACGCCACTCCCCCTGCCCAGGCCACCGTCCCTGAGCCTTCTCACTGCCCAAAGGCCATCTCCTCTCAGAGGACCTCCCCACCCCCACAGCTCCTACCCTGCTCTGAAATCACCTCTTTCTTGTCTGTCTGCCCCACCGGATAGGACGCCCCAGGAGGCCAGGGTCCTATCTGCCCATTCACTGTGGAGTCTCCAGGAGCTGGAGTCATGCTGGGCACATAGCAGGCACCTAATGCATGCTTGCCGAATGGACAGGCCGGGGCAGGGATTCCCTGATGCCATCCCTGGCAGCATCTGGGGCCAGGAGTGAGGTCGGTAGCTGTCACTCTGGGGGTCCCTGGTTCAGCCTGGAGACCCCTGGGCACCTGGGCGTCCTCCTGACTCCCCTCTCCTTCCCTACCCACCTGCCGATTCTACCTCCTAAAGCCCTGCGGTGAGCCGCCTCCACGCCCAGGGCAGCTCTGAGCTCAGGCCTCCCTTCTCCTGTCCCTTCATCTCGGCCTTGGTCTCTCCATCTTCCTCTCACCCTCCATGGCCCCATCACCATGAGAAATGTCCTGCCCCTTCGGCCTGGCAGCTACAAGTGAGCCCTGCCACCTTTCCACCTCAGACTTCACAGATCTCCCCCACCATGAGTGACCTGCACCCATGGGTCACTTGTGCCTCTAACCTTTGCACACTTGTGCACTTTGCCTGGGATCCTCTCCCCTCTGGGCTCTGGAGCCTCAGCCCAGGGATCACTTCCTCTCAAACCTCACAGTGACTCCCCAACAGGCAGGTGCCTGTCCTGGCTTCCCTAACCTGTCCCCTGCCACCTTCCACTGTGGCATCGGTCTCTCTGCAGGCCAGGATCTGCACCATCACCTCCTGGAAGTCCCACAGCAGTGCCCCCAGGGCCTGGCACATAGCAGGCGCTCAGAAAAAGCTGTCAGTACACGGTGAATGGGCTGGTTCCATGTGACTCCAGAGGTAGAACCCAGTGGCTGGACATGTGCCAGGGACATAAGAGACAGGCAAGGAATCTACCACCTCCACCCCCGGGGCACTAGCAAAAGCAACAACAGCAGCTTTCACTGGCAAGGCACCGACTGTGTGCCAGGCACTGAGCTGAGGTCATTCATATGTGTGCCGCCTCTTTCCACCCTCAAAATAACACCAGGTAATTGCAACGGTCCGATTCTCTAATCGATCATGGGGATGGTGCAGGACTGGGCAGCGTTCCTTTCTGTTGCACACAGGGTCACCATGAGTCGGGGGCTGACTCAGTGGCCACTAATAACAACAACTGTTATTATCCCTAATGTAGAGACGAGGACACTGAGGAGAGAGGGCAAGGAACTCGCTCGAGGTCACACGGTCAGGAAGTGGAGGAGCTGGAACTTGAATCCAGGTCTGTTTGCCTCCAAAATACATGCCTTCAACTGAAGTGAGCTGCCTGTGACCTGAGCATGAAGTTCTAGAAAGCTCCGGAAGGTGAAACGTCTGTCAGGCTTCCCTCCCGAGCCCTCATTTCTACCCACCTGCAGCCATACCTTGTTGCCAAACTCCTCCCTCCCCTGGGCAAATCCCCAAATCCTTTGGTCAGGGGTGGAGGCTTCTCTCCAGGGCTTTTCTCAGCCTGGCCCTGGGTGGCCGGGTAGTGCAAAGGAGGAGGGAGTCTCTGGGGGTGTAATTCTAAACCTAGTGGTGCCAGCATCTAGAACACATTAGATTTTAGCCTGGCAAACACCCTGTAGGGCAGGCAGGGAGTCGTGTGCCCCTATTTTACAGCTGAGGAAGCTGAGGATCTAAAACGTTAACTGAGACCCTCCATCCCCAGGCCACACAGCAGGATTCCAACTCCACTTCTGGACTCCCAGTCCTGTGGGGGTGAAGGCACAGGGAGTGAGCACTGGGCTGTAGGGGTCTCTCCAAGGCTGGGGGGCCCCCTGGGCCAGGGTACCCCTGAGGCAGGGTACTGGCTGAGCTCCCCAAAGGCCAAGGGGTGCTGAATGAACCAAGCTTTGGGGTAGTCTGGGTGTCTCTGGCCCTGATGCCAAGCCCCGCTCTGGGTCTGCCACCCCCCCGCCCCCCCCCCCCGCCCGCTGCCTCCCTAGCTGCCCTTTCCACCATTACAGCACTGAGCACATAGCCTACTTGTTCCAGACACAGGACAGGACAGGACCGACTGTCTGTCTCTCCCTGGAGGCACTGTGAGGGCAGAGCCTCTCTGGGTCCCAGCACCGCCCAGCATGGGGCTTTGAGCCAGGAGGGAGCCTGTCATAGATGCTTGCTAGATGAGCAAATGATGCTAATGCATTTCTTTCCCTTCCGCAATGGCCCATGGCCCGTCTCCTCCAGGAAGCCCTCACTCAACTCCTTACCCCCTCCTACTCCGATCATCAAGGGCCTTCGATCACCACACTTTTCACCCCCAAGACCCAATTTAGCCCCAGATTCAAATCACAGCACCTCATGGGCCACACCCAACTTCAGATGGCTTGCTTCCAGGGAAGAACATCGCTCTTCTCCTACTCTGTATTCATAGCTGCTGGGGGTGCCCACCACGGTGCTGGGGGTGCCCACTGCGATGCTGGGGGTGGGCAGGTAAACCTGGTAGCTTCGGCTGCTGCTCCAAGACAAGCGAGTCAGACGAGGGCTACACAGTCCAGGTCAGCCAGTTCTTTCCCTGAGGACGTGAGGACTCCAGGGAAGGAGCCCCAAAGTATGAGAAAAGCAGGCCATAAAGGGCAGGCAGGAAGAATGTGCAAGAGGTGACCTGGCCATTGGTGCAGGGTGGGGTCCCAGGGGACTTATTTTCTTGGGACTTCGGTCTAGTTGCTGAATTTTCTACAGTGGACATACACTCTCTATCACTGGGGGTGGAGGGGCAGGGATCTGCTAATTGATGCCTCCATTTAACTGGGATGAAATCTGTGTCCCAGGCTGTATCCTGTGGGCATGGGTCCCAGGATCGAGGCCACCCAGTTTGCCTGTGCTGCTGTGCCCTGGTTGGGTTGGCACTGGTCTGGCCTCCCCACCATGAAGGCAAGTTCCCTAGCAGGGAGCACAGCCCAACGTGGGGCTGTGTACGCGCACGCACAAGGTGCCTAGTGCTTGCAGAGTGGCCCGCCTCCCCTGCTTCCCGGGGGGAGGTGTTCTCACCCCTCCAGGCCTCCATGTCAGGCCAGGGTGACAATCAAAGCACTTGTAAATGTTAGCTACCCGCCTCCGCCCCCCATGCCTAAAGAGTGGAGCCAGAGAGACCGAGCAGTATCTACAGCTCTTTTGCAAACCCAAATCTGACTTCGTTCCTGTGCAGCTTACAATCTTCCATGGCTCCTCAGTGCCCCCCAAATAAAGTCTAAAATCTGGAGCTTGGCATTCAAGGCCATGTGCCCTCTGACCCCTCCAGCCCTGTCCCCATAACCCACCTGCCAACTGGGCTGCTTCATGCCTTCAGGCCTTGGCACATGCTGGTCCCTCTGTCCAGAACAGACAGACCCTCTCCTATTCATCCTTCAAAACCCTGCCCAACCCCTCTGAGAAGCCTTCCTGCCCCCCACCCCTCTTTCACCTCATCGGCACGCTGTACACACATTGATTATGGCACTCATTGCATTTAGGGCTTACGTGTCCGACTCCTGCTACACCGGACGTGACAGGGACAGACAGGCCTCTTTGTTTTAAATCCCTGGTGCCCAGATACCGCCTTCAGAGAAGCAGGCGCTCGGGAAACGTCTAGCTGACGGGTGGGGGTGTTGGTAAACAACATCTGCACAGCCCTTCAGAGTTTACAAAGCCTTTTCCCGCCGCCCATCTCACTGGCCACCTCTGGCTGGGGCAGCGTGGAGGGGAGACTCCAGGTCCCATTCCCATCACGGTGCTGGCTCTGAGGGGTGTGGAGCGTCTGGGCAGGAGCTGGGGGCCTTGGAGGGCCTTGGGTGGGGCCTGACAAAGGCAGCCAGGACCCCCTTTGAGCAGGAAGCCAGCCATTTCCTCTGCCAAGGGCTCCCTCCCCTCCCACCACCCTGAGAGGGCCCGGAGGGTGCCCAGGTGGCTTGGCTAGGGCCTGCCATCCTGCCGAAGCTGCTGAGATGAGGCTGGCTGGCACAGCAGCTCCACCAGCGAGTCTTGGTAACAGTTGCTATGTAAAATGCTCGGAGGGGGAATTTACCGTCAGCGTTAATAATAGATGAAGGTTTCGATGCCTTTTCTTTCTTTCTTTTTTTTACGTTCTAAGCCGTTTGATTCATAACGTCTCTGGAAAGGAAGAGATGAGGGTTGGGGTGCGGGACGAGGCCCAGCCACAGGAGCTGGGAGCTCATCTCCCTGCCGCCTTTGACGGGGCGGGAAAACTCAGGCCCAGAGGGGGGAGAAGTGACTTAGCCAGGTGACTCCAGAATGCCAGGACCTGCAGGGACTGTAGATGCCACATGCTGCCCCATTTTATGCCAGGGGTTGCTAAGTCTCTCCCCTCTCCTGCCCCGGTGCCAGGGTTGTTTTGATGGATTGCTGCTTCTCCTTTTAGCAAGAGCAGGTGTATCTCAACTAGTCTCCGGAAGCAGCTTGATGGGGCGCCTGTGGCGGGGGCTGTGTGGGCTGATTACAGGAGCTACAGAGGCAAAATGCAAGTCCTGACTTCCCTTCTGCGCTGCTGCCAGTGGCGGCTGTTGCTGAGTTGGAGAAGGATCCTCCCTCGCCTGCCTCCATGGGAGCAGGGCCCCACCAGGAGGGCCCCACAACGCCACAGGGCTGGGCTGGAGAGGGAGCGGCACAGGCAAGGGCATGAGGAGGCTAGGGCCAGAGCCTGAGGCCCCCTGAGGCCCACCGTCCACATACACGAGGACACACACACACTAGCTACCTGAAGGAGCTCATTCACCTCGAATTGCTCACTCCAGCTTTCACCTGGAACGTGGTCCCTTCCCCTGGGAGGCTCTCCTGCCTCTTCAAATTCCCCTGCAGCTGGGAGTCCGGGCTCGACGACCCCTTCCTTCAGGACATCTTTCCTGATTCCACAGCCAGAGGGACCAGGCAGAGGACTAGGCACCTTAACACCGATGTGGCTCCCTCCCCTTGATGGTGTCCCCAACGATGTGCCATCCCTCAGCTACAAATAGGGGTGCTTCTGGGCTCAGGGCTTCATGAGTCTTCCTGCTGTGGGTGTGGATATCAGCACGGGCTTCATATGCACCCACAGCAGCCACGGGGGCAGGGAGGAGGAGAGTGACCCCACCTTACCCTCTGCGGTGAGTGGCTGTTAAGGGTAACGGTAATCACGATCAGAACACCATTCTTGCCTGTCACCCCCAATTAACAGGCAAGAAGACCAAGGCTCCGGGGAGAAGGGGTCTCTCCATTCATTGCCTGTCACCTCCATTCATCAGGTGAGAGGACCGAGGCTCTGGGGCGAAGGGGTCTCTCCATTCAGCTCAGACAGCACCACCTCCAAGAGGCCTGCCAGGCCAACCCCTACAGCAGCCCTAGCAGTCCCACTCTACCCTCCCCAGTCGGCTTCTCCAGGCTTGTCACCACCTGACGTCTGTTTGTTGCTATATGCTGTTCTCAGGGCCCCGCTGTGTCCCCAGCACATAACAGCTGAACCAGGAGTGGATGGATAAACAGAGGCAAGAGACCCCGAGTGTGCACGAGCACCTTCCGAGCCCTCGTGTGAACTGGGGCTGCCTGTGTGGGCATCGGGGGAGCCAGGGGTGGGGGGATGGAGAGGCAGAGCAGATGTGAGAGAGGCTCACCCCTCCCCCCTCCCCCCTCCCCACCCCCTACCTCATTTCTCTCTCATCATTCTTGGCATCCTCATTCATTCATTGACTCATCCATTTTGCCCATCCATTCCCTTGGGCTGTGGTCAGGTGTCCCTAGGTACCCCCTGTGCCAGGACCCATGCTGGGCTCTGAAGTTCCCCAGGCCCCAGAGCTCCCATCATGGGGCCAAGAACAGACAGACCCACCAACAGGCCCTCAAATAACCAACTGCCCCGAGACCTAGGCTTCGTCACAGGGCCTGGGAGGGGAGGGCCTGCCTGACGCCCTTGCCTTTCTCAGCTGGCCGTGACTAATGAACAGACTGGAGACATCTGAGGGCCAGACCACGTGGACACTGCACGCACTCCCCTTAGCCTGGAGAGCTTCTCTCCTGCTGCTGATGGGGTCTTGGACGCTGCATCAGGCCAAGGTCCCTCCTGGGTTTAAGTCCTCTTTGCCTGTGACCCAACTCCCACATCGTGTTCCTCCAGGAGGCCAGGCCCTGCAGAAACAACAGGCAGTCACTCACTCATACACTCATTCATTCACTCATCAAATATTCCCCGAGCCCCTCCTCTGGACCAGTGCTGGAGACACTGAAGAATGGGACATGGCTCCACTTGGGGAGCTCAGGGCAGCCCAAAAGACACCCTAATAATTGCCCGACCAAGTGCCAAGGGCCATGTTGGAGGGAGGAAGCCAGGCTGGGCCAGAAAGTCTGCCTGGAGGAGGTGCCATATGCGTGGCCATTTGCAGGGTCAAGCAATACAGTATTGGGCTTAGAACAGTGCCTGGTGAGCTGCAAGTATCATCAACGAAGGGAGAGAAGGGAAGACGGGGGTGCTCATCTGGGCAGAGGGCACAGCCCAGCCAATGCTAGCCCATCTGGGCAGAGGGCACAGCCCAGCCAATGCTAGCCCATCTGGGCAGAGGGCACAGCCCAGCCAATGCTAGCCCATCTGGGCAGAGGGCACAGCCCAGCCAATGCTAGCCCATCTGGGCAGAGGGCACAGCCCAGCCAATGCTAGCCCATCTGGGCAGAGGGCACACAGCCCAGCCAATGCTAGCCCATCTGGGCAGAGGGCACACAGCCCAGCCAATGCTAGCCCATCTGGGCAGAGGGCACACAGCCCAGCCAATGCTAGCCCATCTGGGCAGAGGGCACACAGCCCAGCCAATGCTAGCCCATCTGGGCAGAGGGCACAGCCCAGCCAATGCTGGCAGGAAGAAAGAACACGGTGAGCAAATCGGCTGGTAGAGCATGTGGAGGCAAGGCCTTGGGCGGCTGACACCAGGCGCAGACCCTGGGCTGTATTCTGAGAGCCACAGGGTGACCTAGTCATATGGTAGGGACAGAAAGGCCATTTGTGGGGAGAGAAGGGGGACAGGATAGTAGGGAGGCAGAGTGGGAGATAGATGGCCAGGCTTGGAGGGATGGGGGGAGAGGGAGAGAGGACCTCCCGTTCTGGCTCAGGGAAGACCCCCATGTCAGCAGGGACCCTGACTGACGGTGACTGAGAAGGCTGCCTGGGAAGGGCTTTCAGGGTCCTCAGTTCACAGGGGCAAGGGGTCCCTGAGGAGGCATGTCTAGCCTGAAGGTGGGAAGAACACAGCTCCTGAGAGCCTGAGGGTCTGTGGTAGAGGAGTGGGGGCTCGACCCGCCCAGGGTTCCACTGTCCTGGCTCTGCTGCCCCTCAGCCAGGCTGGGCTGGGTGCGAGGTTAGTGAGGGCAGCCACCAAGACCTTGGCAAGCAGGAAACGCCAACTCAACCTTCCAGCCAACTCCCAGGCCTGATGCTCCCCTTGGCCTCTCTATCTAGCTGCAGGCCTGCACCCCTCCTTTCTGTCCTGCCCCGAGACCCCCCACTCCTCCTGCCCTCACTCACCCCCTCGCTTCTCAGGTCTTTCTGTCTAACAGTAAAGAGCACTAGAAGCCAGGAGTCCACTTAATCAACCACACATCATTCGTTCATCCAGTGAAGTTGTGCTCTGTACCGGCCTTCGGCCAGGCCCCGTGTTGAGGCTGCAGTCCAGCGCTGGGGCATAGCCAGGTTGTTGGGAGACAGACAGTGCACACAAAGGCCTGCCAAGCCAGGGTGGTCAGCACTGTGACAGAAGCCCAGGCCGTGGGAGCCCAGGGGAGGCTGCTAACCACCCCAAAGGGCCCGGGAGGCTTCTAGGAGATGTCACTTCAGCTGGTTGATGGTGTCGTGTGAGGAGTTTTGGGATATAGCTCTGGTCCCTTCTTCTCTCCCTCCTTGGCCTCCTCCCTGTCCTACATCAAAGCCTTTGTTCATGAGTCTCCCCAAACAGATGGGCTTTCTCCACTCCAAATGTACTGGTCCTCTCAGGGCCTCAGTTTTCCTGATCCAAAAAATGGACCCAATGAGTCATTCATGTAGATTGGGTAAATATTTACTGAGCACCTGCCATGTGGCAGGCTCCTGCTCTCCTCCCATTCCTCCCCCCGCCCCCGCCCCACCCACCTACCCACTCTCTTGGGCCCTTAACCCATCTTCCCATCTCAAGCTAAGGATGGTTCCCTGGGGCGGCCCCTGCCCTAACCACTGCTCAATAGGAGCCCAGGGCTCTGAGGGCTCCAGGAACCACGCATCAGCAGCTGAGGGCTGTCGGGTCATTTGTTATCGCTTTAATAGCAGAGTTTATGGAAGGTCAGCCTTTCACCAATAATGTGCGTAGTTTCTGTAACTTCATTAGTGCTGCTAACCTGAGTTGTCGTGGGAGGCAAGAGGGGAAGTAAGAAGAGGAGGGCTGCCTTTGTACAAAATAGGAAAAGACATCCCACATAGGGGATGGCCAGTGCCATGTAGGCTGGATTTCTGCCAGGAACACTTGTGCAGTGTACAGCCTGCACAACTGGACCCGTTAGCTCCAGATTCAGGCATCAGCATGGAGGCCTTTCCCCATATAGGTCTCACCCGCCTTTCAAACCACTCAGCCCAGGTGTTAGAACCTCCTGAAATCAAACACAAAGTTTGTCTATGTGTCTGTGAACAAGCACATTTTTCTGAAAATGGGCCAAAGCTTTTTCCCCAATTCCCAAACAGTCCAGTGGCCCACAAAGGCTAAGCCCCCACAATCTAGACTTGAACCTGGGCCCAGGATCTGGGATGGAGAGTAGCAGAGGGAACCTGCTAGGACCTGGGGAGGGCTCTGAATGTATTCGGGAACACAAATATTTATCATTCTATTTCTCCAGAAGTGGACCTCAGACCCTGAGCATCGATATCACCTAGGTAACTTGAAAAAGGGCAGATTCCTGGCTCCCACTCCTCACATCTGTGATCTGGGGGTGGCCTGAGCTCAGGAATCTGCCCCTGGGACAAACTCCTGGGATGTTTATATAACTCCCAAAGCCACAAAGCTCTGACTTAAGGCTCTGACCTAAAATGGTCATTACTGGTTTTGTGGTACACTGTATTTTTCTTTTGGTGGTGGTGGGAACTAAAAGCCCACCAAAAACTAAAAACCAAACCCGTTGCTGTCGAGTCGATTCCGACTCATAGCAAGCTTACAGAACAGAGTAGAACTGCCCCATAGATTTTCCAAGGAGCACCTGGTGGATTTGAACTGCCAACCTTTTGAAGGTTAGCAGCCGTAGCACTTAACCACTACGCCACCAGGGTTTCCCTTTTGGGAACCCCAAAAGGGTTACCCATGTATAGACATGTAACTCATTTCATGATTTTATCTCCCTTTTGATTTGTTGTGGGTACACCTAGAGGGCAGAAGGTTTGGAGGTCTTCTCCCTGCACCCCCATGCAGCTAGGGTGGATACCCAACACATGACAGTGAGATGGTAGGGTCCCCACCCCAAGTGCTTCCAGCAGCCCCTCACCCCGTCACGTTTCTGGGACACCGCCTTCCTCCTGAGGCAGGGCCAGCCCCTGGGGACACCCAGTCCGAGCAGCACAGTGGACCACTGACGAAGGGCACTGACCAAACCAGGCTCCTCTGGTCTGGAGTCCAGGCCAAAGGCTTGTCTCATGCCCTGGCCTTGGAGACAAGCTCGTCTGTGTCTGTGAGTGAAGTGGCATCGGTGTCCTCTCCACCCAGGTCCCAGCGCCCAGCACAGAGCACAAGGAGGCCTTCCGGCCAAGGCATGAATGGGCTCATTCAACAGATACGGACTGAGCACCTACTACGTGCCAGGCCACAGACTTTGCCCCAAAGGACTGGGCCAGGTGTGGAAGGAGGATGCAGAAATAAAGATAAAACTGCATCAGCAGGAAGTGCTGAGCAGAGCAGGGCGGGGCAGGCCCAGGGAGTGCTGTGCAAAGGCCCTGAGGTTGGACGGCGCAGGAGACCAGCGGGACAAGTACAGTGGGACACGGTTGAGGATGAGGGGGCGCTGGCCCAGGCAGGCCTCTCATCTCTGCCCCGAGGGACCAAAAGAAACCACCAAGAGATGGAACGGTGGCAGGGGGCGTCCTTTGTTCGGGGGCCGCCATCAACGCGCACTCACCCGCCCCCTCCGCCAACCGCGCTCCCGGCGGCGTCCCAAGCCCCGCGCCTTTCCAACAGCGAGCAGGGGAGCCTTCATCTTGAGCCGCGGGCCCCGTCCCTCCCCCTCTCCCCTGGAGTCCACCGCAATGCCCTGTCAATCATTGGTCCGGCGCGCGCCGACCCCGCCCTGTCCTCTAGCGGCAGCCTCGCACTGCCCATAGGGAGGAGGGGCCGCAGATAGAAGACCCCGCCCTCTTCCCCGCCCACGAGGAATGGTCCCGCCCCCTCTGGGTACAGGGCAGAGATGGGGAAGTACCTCCTCTGCCCCGCCCCCCCAGCATTGCGGCCAATCAGAGATGGCGTCATGGGTTAGGGGCGGGGTCTGCACGCACACAAAAGGCAGGAAATGCAAGTCGTCTCTGGCGCCGTAACCATGGTTACCAGCACCCGCGCACCGCCCTGTGCTCGGCAGGGAAAGATGCCTGCTCCACGGCCGCAGTATAGGAGGGGGTGGGGAGATGGGGGGTGGGGGATGGGAGGCTGGAGATGCCATCTAGAACCTTCCCGGGGTACGTTTGCCTAAACCCGCACGTGGCTGCGAGACGTGGGGCCTGAGCCTCCATTCCATTCTGTGAAACGGGGTAACATTCAGCCCAGGACAGAATTCGCTCAATAACTGAACAAACGTTTATTAAGCGCCTACTATTTTTTTATGTTCAGAGGCTAAGCTCCATCACTGAACACGGCAGATTTAAAAAAAGCTGACTTCAGGCGGCTTAGATTCGAGGGAGAGGGAGAACCGAGGCAGCTAATAAGCAAAGAAATAAGCAAATTGAACAGGATGTTAGAAGGTGATTAGATGCTATGGAGAAAACATACAGTGGAGGAAGGAGAATGCGGAATGTGAGGGAGGCAGTTTGTAGGTTTAAATAGGTGGTCTGGTAGGCTCATCAAGGTGACATTTCAGTGAAGACTCGAAGGGGGAGAGGGACTTAGTTATGTGAACATCTGTGGGAAGAGCACTGAAGTCAGAGGGAACAGCCAGCGCAAAGGCCCTGAGGCAGCATTGTGCAGGAAAGAAAGCAAGGAGGCCACCCTGTCCAGAGCGGAGTGAGCAAAGGGAGAAGAGGCGATAGCTTGAGAGTGACACAGCACAAACAGCCCGGAGGCGTTCAGCCAGTCAGTATTGGTTCTTTTCCCCTCCTCACCCTGTTTTTGTTTCGCTTGTCCTTCCCTCCTCTTTCCTCTTCTTCCCTTCCCATGCTTCCTGAAGGCGAGTGGTCAGTAGCTACCTGTGTGTCCATATTCCCACTGTGTGGGAGTTGAGTCCTACTTTAACCAACCATCCTCCCACCCCACCTCAGTGCCCACCACAGGCCCAGAGCTGGTGAGGCAGAAAGGAGCAGATGCCCTCCAAAAGGGCAGTGGAAGTGAGCAAGAGAGCTGAGCCCTGGCCCTGAACTGGCCTGGGCCCTGAGCTGAGTCTCTGAGACATGTGCCTTCCCAGGTGAGAAGGGAAAACAGAGGCCAGCAACTGTGCTCAGCCACACAAAACACGAGCCTGCTTACCTGAAAACCCACGGAGCACACCGATGTTCACTGCAGCAGTGTTCTCAATAGTCAAAGAGTGGAAACCCAAGTGTCCACCAATGGATAAACGGGTAAACGAAATGTGGTACATACATACTAAATAAAATAAAATATACATACAGTGGAGTATTAAAACCCGTTGTCTTCCATCAGACTCACAGCAACCCTATAGGACAGAGGAGAACTGACCCATAGGGTTACCAAGGCTGTAAATCTTTACAGAAGCAGACTGCCACATCTTCCTCCCTTGGAGTAGCTGGTGGATTCGAACCGCTTTCGGTTAGCAGCAGAAGTCCTGATACATGCTATAGCATGAATGATTGCTGAAAACGTTTGGCGAGTGAAATAAGTCACTCACAATGGAAGAAATACTATACAACCCCGCTTATATGAAATATCTAGAATAGGCAAATGCATAGAGACAAAAGTTTATTAGTAGTTACCAGGGGTGGGGGGAGAAGGGAGTCATTGTTTAGGGGCACTGAGTTTCTGGTAATGGTGGTAGAATAATCTGGAAATAGACAGTGGTGATGGTTGCACAGCAGGAAGAATGTAACCCGTGTCACTGAATCATACGTGTAAAAAAAATGTTGAGCTGGCAAATATTTTGTTATATTTTAACCACAATTTAAAAAAACCCAGTGCAATTAGATAATCAAAAAGAAAAAAGACCTGAGGTATTTGGTGTATAAAGAGTCAGGGGGTCTTTAAGGCCTTAGCCTTTGGCTGTGGCATCTCTAGACCCCAGCTATATGTTTCCAGAAGGTTCTTTGGAAAGGTGGGCTTTTAAGGAAGCAAGGCAGGGCTTACTGGAGTCAGCTCTGTTCTTTAATAGGCCATGTGAGCCTCAGTCTCCTTATCTGTAAAAAAAAAAGGGGGGGGGGATAGTAATACCAGTCAGGACAAGGCCGGGGAGACTTCAGAACAGACCATCGATTACTCATATGCAAGTTCAAGTTGAAGCTGAAGAAAATTAAAAGGCCACAAGAGCCAAAGTCCGACCCTGAGTATATTCCACCTGAACTTAGAGACCATCTCAAGAATAGATTTGATGCACTGAACACTAATAACCACATGAGTTGTGAGATGACAACAAGGACATTGTAAATGCAGAAAGCAAAAGGTCATTAAAAAGAAGGAAAAGAAAAAGAAAAAAGGACCAAAATGGACGTTAGAAATTTGCTCTTGAATGTAAAGTAGCTAAAGCGAACGGAAGAAAAGAAGTAAAAGAGCCGAACAGAAAATTTTAAAGGGCAGCTCGAGAAGACAAAGAATTATAATGAAATGTGCAAAGACCTGGAGATAGAAAACCAAAAGGGAAGCATGTGCTTGGCATTTCTCAAGCGGAAGAAACTGAAGAAAAAATTCAAGCCCAGAGTTACAACGGTGAAGGATTCTATGGGCAAATTATTGAATGATGCAGGAAGCATCAAAGGCAGATGGAAGGAATACACAGAGTCACTGCACCGAAAAGAAATGGGCAAAGTTCAACCATCTCAGGAGGTAGCGTATGGTCAGGAACCGATGGTACTGAAGGAAGAAGTCCAAGCTGCACTGAAGGCACTGGGGGAACACAAGGCTGCAGGAATTGACGGAATACCAACTGAGATGTTTCAACAAACGGATGCAACACTGGAAACGCTCACTGGTCTATGCCGAGAAATTTGGAAGACAGCTACCTGGACAACTGACTGGAAGAGATCCAACGGAATGTGGAAATTATTGAACAATATCATTAATATCACATGCACGTAAAATTTTGCTGAAAATAATTCAAAAACGGTTGCAGCAGTACATTGACAGAGAACTGCCAGAAATTCAAGCCGGATTCAGAAGAGGTCATGGAACAGGGGATATCATTGCTGATGTCAGATGGATCCTGGCTGAAAGCAGAGAAAGATGTTTACCTGTGTTTTATTGACTAAGCAAAGGCATTTGACTGTGTGGATCATAACAAATTATGGACAACATTGCAAAGAATGGGAACTCCAGAACACTTAGTTGTGCTCATGCACAACCTGTATATAGACCAAGAGGCAGTCATTCGAACAGAACAACGGGATACTGTGCGGTTTAGTCAGGAAATGTGTGCGTCAGGGTTGTATCCTTTCACCATACTTATTCCGTGTGTATGCTGAGCAGATAATCCGAGAAGCTGAACTATGCCAAGAACGCAGCATCAGGATTGGAGGAAGATTCATTAACGACCTGGCGTTATGCAGATGACAGAACCTTGCGTGCTGAAAGTGAAGAGGACTTGAAGCACCTGCTGATGAAGATCAAAGACCACAGCCTTCAGTATGAATTACACCTCAACATAAAACAAAAATCCTCACAACTCGACCAGTAAGCAACATCATGGGAAATGGAGAAAATACTGAAGTTGTCAACGCCCATGGAAACAACAGTCAAGAAATTAGACGACGTATTGCATTGGGCCAATTAGCTGCAAAAGACCTCTTTCAAGTGTTAAAAAGCAAAGCTGTCACCTTGAAGACTAGGGTGAGCCTGACCCAAGCCATGGTATTTTCAGTGGCCTCATATGCATGCAAAATCTGGACAGTGAGTAAGGAAGACTGAAGAAGAATTGATGTCTTTGAATTATGGTGTTGGCGAAGAATATTGAATATACCATGAACTGCCAGAAGAACAAACAAATCTGTCTTGGAAGAAGTACAGCCAGAATGCTCCTTTGCAGCGACGATGGTGAGACTTTGTCTCACATACTTCGGACATGTTATTAGGAGGGACCAGTCCCTGGAGAAGGACATCATGCTTGGTAAAGTAGAGGGTCAGCGAAAAAGAGGAAGACCCTCAATGAGATGGACTGACACAGTGGCTGCACCAGTGGGCTCGAGCATAATGACAGTGAGCATGGCGCAGGACCAAGCAGTGTTTTGTTTTGTTGCACACAGGGTTGCTATGAGTTGGAACCAACTCAGCAGCACCTAACAACAACAACAGGATTGTTGTGGGAATTAAATAGGCCAATGTGAGAAAAGTGCTTTGAAAAGCACGTGGCCCATGGTGAGGGCTTGGGGAAGGGTGGCTCTGGTCATTAGAGAAACCAATATGGTAGCCTAGACAAGAGGCTCTGGCGTCAGCAGAACCTGCCTCCCATCCTTGGAGCCGCAGCTGGACTGCATTTCCCAACCTCCCTGCTGTTGGGGGTGATCATGTAGCTGAGTCCCAGCCCAGGTAACGAGGGTGGAAATGAGGTGCCTCTTCCAGGCTTGGCCTCTATACCACTCCCCCATGTTCCACCCTCCCCCCCACCCCGCGCCCCCTGCCCCTTGTTGGCTTGATGCAGACCATGAGGGGGCCACAGGGGAGGCAGAAACAGTCACCAGCCAGAAACACTCAGTAACCTTGGGAGTGAAAAATAGCTAGGAACGCTAGGGTTTGTTTGTTACTGCAACTAGCCTTACCCTAACTAGCGCAGGGGCTCACTTGCCCATTCATTCATTTACTCATTGCACGAATATTCACTGAGGGCCTATGGGCCCTATGTGTGGGCAGCGGTGCTTCAGTGGTAGAACTCTCACTGTCCCTGTGGGAGACCAGAGTTTGACTTCCAGTCAGTGCACCTCACGCACCGCCACCACCTGTCTGTCGGTGGAGGCTTACGAGTTGCTAATGATGCCGAACAGGTTTCAGCAGAACTTCCAAACTAATATGTGCTAGGAAGAAAGGCCTGGTAATCTTCTTCCCAAAATCTGCCAATGAAAGTGCTACGGATCACAACCTGATGGCAGCTACCACCACCCACACGGGCTCTATGTGCTCTGTGCTGGGTGCTGGCAGTACAGAGGGGAGCTATAAAGGTGGGCACGATGCCCCGCCCTCATGGGGGTTATAGTTTGGAGGGCAAGGCGAACTTTAATAAAATACTCACAGGGTCCTGGGGAGGAAAGCTCCTCTGAGCATGATCTAAGACAGAAGCAGGGTGGAGAGCGCTCCAGGCAGAGAGGAGCAGACATAAGGCCCTGGGGCAGGAGGCAACTTGGCCCATTTCCTGGAGTCAGGATGAGGCCAGAGTGGTCTGTCTGCATCACAGTCCCTTTCTGAGCCTCAGCTTCCCCACCTGTAAAATGGGGGCAATGCTCATAACACCCTCTCACAGGCACCTCTGGATCTCGGAGGAGAGAATTCCACACGTGGGTGCTCCTGGGTGCTTGTTAATTCCCGATATTGCCTGGAGTAGGCAGAAGGTTGCTCTGCCGGATGCTTGGAAGCTCCTGGAGGATGTCAGCTCAGGAGGTGAGCAGGCCCATCTCTGGGGCTCAGGAGGCAAGAACAGGGAGGGCGAGATGCTGCTATTAAGGCTCCTGCCACGCAGACTGAATATCGAGGACCCAGCATCTCCAGCCAGGAGAGCTATCAGGCAGCAGCGGAAGCACCGGCTCTCAGGGGAGGCAGGAGGGACTGTCCCTGGAGGCAGCTGGTGCAAGACACTGGCAGCCACTCAGCCTCCTTCTGGGCAGGGCAACGAAGATGGGCGGTGCAGGGGGGGGGGGCGGGGTCCAGGAGGCCCCGGGGCTGATGCTGTATGCCAGCCTGACTGTTGCCTCCTGAAGTCAGGAGCAGGGAAGGGGTCTGAGAGGTGTGTTTGGGGCCAGGTGCCTAAAACGCACAGCCGGGCAGGGTGCCCTGGGGTGGGGTCTCACGTCCTTGGCTGTTGCAGGGTCTGACTAGGAGCAGGAGCCCCCAGTGACTCGCAGCGACTTGCAGTAGGACCCACCACTCCCTAATTCACATGCCAGCCTTGACTCCCTAGCTCCCTGCTGCCAACATCCAAGGCTCTCCCTGACCCAGTCCCACCTCGGCTCACTCTAGCCCTGCAGACCCCATGCCAAGCCTGCTCCAAAGCCATGTTTTTACGTAAGCTCTTTTTTCTGCCGGGGACACTGGTCTTCCCTCCCACCCATCCGTATACCTCTGTTGCCCTTACAGAACTGCCTGGTGTTCTAATCCTGGCTGAGGGAGTTGGCTAAGCAACTGCCCCCCTCTGATCCTTGGCTTACTCGTTGGTGACATGTGAAAGTTATTTCCTACTTCACTGGGTTGTCTGTGCAAATTAAACAAGACAATGTAAGAAGCACCTGACAGCATGTGGCACAAAGACAAAACCAAATAAATTAAAAAAAAAAAACAAACCCAACTTGGAGCCAACACCTCCTCCGGGAAGCCTTCCCTGACCACACCCTGGCTGCTCCCTCAGTTTGAGTTAGGGACCTTCTTGTGGGGCTGTCTGCAACCTGGTCAGCTCCTGGCACTTACCACACAGGGCAGTAATGACTGTTTGGGCATCTGTTCCCATTCCCACTAGACTGTGAATACCTTGAGAGTAGGTACATCCCTGGGGGGAGCCAGGCCACATGGTCAGTGTTGAAGAAGGAGCGGATGGCCAAAGGCCTACCTCGCTTCCCCATCTGTCCTGGGGCTAAAAATACACACCCACCTTGCCCCTGGGAGGTGAGAAGAGGAGCGTCCAAAATGCCTTCTGAACCCAAAATTCTCTGTGCTTGGGGCCAGCTGCCGGGACAGTCCTCTGACAGCTGCCCAAAGCTCTGGCCCGACCTTGGCCCACGGCCCCAGTCTCCTCCCTGGACTAATGGTGGCCTCTAGAGCTGGGAGCCTCAGCCCACTCTCCCCCTTTGTCCTCCCATCCTCTGCCCTCCCATTCTCTGCCACACAGCCATCGGCCAGTGGCTAAGTGCCAAGTGGCTGGCCTGAGCCCAGAGCTGGCTGGAGAGGAGGTTATAAAACACCCCAGTGATTTCAGGGGCAGGGGGAGGGAACGCACGGGGTCTGCAGGCCATCTCTATTTCTTCTAGGCATCTCGGGATACTCTGCATTTACCCCAAGCGAGGCCACCCAGACAAAAACCCAGCACTCCCTTCACTTTGGGCTGGAAGGCTGTCAGCTGGAGGCCCCGCCCGGTGATCGCCCTACCCCAAGCACAGATAGGCAGTTATGGATGTCTTTGATTAATAAAAAAAAAAAAATGGGGCGATGAATTAATCATGACGTAACAAATGGAGTTTGTTTGGCAGCCGTGTCTTTCAGAAAAGGGCTCTGTGCGCATGTGTGAGACAGTGATGGGTCCTCAATATGCACGTGGGTACTCTGCCCTGGGGGGGGGAGTGCCACGGGCACCTTAAAGGGGTGAGGAGCACCCACAAGTAGCCCAAAAAGGGGAGACTCAGGCTGCTGGTGGGTGGGCAGCAGGGGAGGATGCAGAGCAGAGGACGTGGCCCTCCCAGCCCCTCCTGTCCCAGGGCCAGCGTTCACTGAGGCTCCCTGCTCTGAGAGAAGAGGCAGGAACAGATGTTCCCTGAGATCAGGAAAAGAACACAGGCACCCAGATGGGCCGCACCGTGGAAGCGTGTTCCTTCCTTGCTCTCTTTGTGACAAGGTCTTTCTGGGGAGCAGTTAAGTGTCAGAGGGTGGCAAGTGGGGCACAGTGGCACCCTGGGGGCATCTGCACTCAGTTGGCACCAGCGTCCCAGGGGAATTCTGAAGCACAGGCCCCAGTCCCCCACTGACAGGTACGGAGGTGGGGGGGATGGGGGGGTTGACCTATAAAGGGGTCATATACGGCTGACGGGCAGCAGCTCCCAGAGCAGGAAGAGCTGGACTGTCCATGGCAGCAAGCACCACACCATCCGCCTCCCCTAGTCCTCACCCCAGACTCCTCCTCCCACTGTGTCCAGCCACTCGCTGCTGCAGAAGCCTCCTTCCGCAGACACAGCCTGGCCCAGGTCACTTCCTGTGAAAACCCACAATGGCCCCAGATCCTCCAGAGTAAAATACTATCTCCCCGGCCCAGCACCCAAGCCAAGGCCTCCCCCAGCCTACCTTCCCTCCCCCGTATGTGCCAGCCGAGCCTCCGGAGTCCCTAGGGACCCTGCCCCATGCTCTCCTCCCCCCACTCCAGCTTAGACACTGCCAACTGTCTGAGAAGGCCCAGTTCAAGTCCCATGGCCTGTCAGCCTTCCCAAAGTCCCACCACCCTGCAGTGCGCCCCTCTGCCTTGGGGCACCCTCTCTGACCTCATCATGCTACAGTGCACCCACTACAGGGTAACTTACCACCTTGTCCCCAATAGGACCATGATGCCCCCTTAAGGCAGGCCCAGGTCTGATTTCCCTCTGGATCGTCAGGGGTGAGCATGAGAAGGTGCTCACTCAGGGAGCCACTGGATGGTACTAAGGGTCAATGCACTCAGCCACTAATCAAAAGGTTAGAGCTTTGAGTCCACTAAGAGGCACCTCGAAGAAAGGTCTGGCAATCTACTTTTGAAAAATCAATCACTGAAAGCCCTACGAGCACAGTTCTACCCTGACACATGTAGGGTCACGGTGAGTTGATTGGATGGCAGCCGGAGGTGCTCGGTCAAGAGGTAATTATGCACGTGTGTGTGCACGCGTGTTATAGCAGCACTAGATGACCAAGACACTTTTGTAATTAAAAATTGAGCATGAATGAAAGCAATGGCACAAGCCACCACTAAGAAACCACCCACGACCTAGCTCCCTGGCTCTGCTGGAGGCAGTGCCTCCCCGACAGCTAAGCCTCGTGACCCCTCATGAGGGTTTGGAGTGGCCCGCTTTCCACATAAGTGAAAGCCAGGTGTCACTGACTGAGAGGGGGGCTATCTGGGCAGTCCTCTGAGGACCTCAAATTCTACCTCACTGGCCCCCAAACCCACTCCTCCTCTGGGGTCCCTGTCCGTTGTTCATGTAGCCACTCACGTCTGTAAACATTTTATTAAGCAGCCACGATGTGCCTGAAAATATGCAGAGGACACAGGGGTGAACACGGGCCTGTCACCCAAACCCAAATCTAGGGACACGACACCACCCAGCTGGACTCCCTACTTCCACTCCTACACTTCCCCTGCCCGCCAGGTCCCACGGCCATCTGGAGTGCACAGCTGACCCCACCCTGCTCTCTATCTGCTGCCGGTTCCCACTGTGGCTTGCGTCAGCGTCCCCCGAGGAGCTCCTTAGAATCCAGGGTCCTGGGCCATCCCAGGACTGTGATTCCACAGGCTGAGGCGGGGAACAGTGAGCAGCATCTGTGTCTTGTGTCTCCTTCCAAGTGCCTGATCCAGACAAGCCCCCCCGCCCCACACCCGGCTGCTCTTATGAGGGTCTACTGGTGGAGCCTAGTGGGGGCAAAGGCACAGGAGAGTGGGAGTCAGCCCCCAGAGAAAACCGGTGTGTGTGCTCTGCCCTGCCCCCAACGGCTTGGCACTTTTGAGGCACAGACCAGGCTGAGGGTGCCTAGGTGTCAACAGCAGTCACCTGCTGGGGGGCGGAGCAGCAGCTGGGCTCCTGAGGCTGCTGCTCAGGGAAGGTGTCAACCTTCTGAGGCCCAGGGGTCTCACAGCCTGCAAGGCCTGCACACAGGGCACAGAACTGGGTACGATCGCTTTCAAACAACAAAGGCCACCATTTAGAGAGTGCCTGCTTGTAGCAGGCAGTCTGCCTCCATCATCTTGTTTACAACCGAGACTGGGATTATGGTGGAATTTATAGTAGCACCCCTCCTCCACAGAAGCAGTGGTTCACTGTGTTCTTCCTGAGCACCGAGTCCCTGGGTGGCGCACGTCGCTATTAACCGCAAGGTTGGAGGTGCGAGTCCACCCAGAGGCACCTTGGAAAAAGGCCTGGTGATGTGCGTCTGAAAAATTAGCCACTGAGGTCCCTGTGGAACACAGTCCTACTCTGACACACAGTGGCCGTGAGTCAGGGTCAACTCTACGGCACCTGGTGGTGGGCTCTGTGCGTCAAGCTGGAGAGAGGCAGGAGACAGCGACACCCAGATCTCCCATCAGAGCAGACGGTCGGCGGGTCCCATGTGCGGGGAAGGGTTCCATGGAGTAAAGCCCCAAGCCAGATGAGGGATGCACAGGATGGCCCGTGCCAAGAGGAAGGCCACCCTGGACACTTCAGTATGGGTTTTATTTTGGTAAACAATGAACATGTATTATTTAAAAAAAAAAGAAAGACAAAGATAGAATTTTTGGCAAAGTTTCAAGAGCCAGGGTCTGGAGACGTTTAGAAAGTCCTTCCAGTTAGGTGGTTGGTAGTTTCAAACTTTGGAGAGCACTCATTCGTTCCCTCATTCATTCATTCATTCATTCATTCAATTCAACAAAGATGGGATCTTTGGAGCCACCTGCCAGCTACCCCAGGCCAGGCCTCAGCTGGGCCTTCATCAATGAGAATTCATTCATTTGTTCATTCATTCATTCACCCTATAAATATTTATTAAGCATCTATTTTGACTCTTGAGGCCTCTCATACCCCAGTCTCTTTGGTGAGCCTGAAAACATGGTTTGTGGTGGGCTGAGGGTGGAAGAAAGAGCTGGTGCAGCAGGCAGGCAGCCGGGCGGGCAGGCAGGGCAAAGCATAGTGTTTAAGTGCTACAGCTGCTAACCAAAGGGTCAGCAGTTCGAATCCGCCAGGCGCTCCCTGGAAACTCCATGGGGCAGTTCTACTCTGTCCTATAGGGTCGCTATGAGTCGGAATCGACTCGACGGCACTGGGTTTGGGTTTTTTTGGTTGTTATCTGCCGTCGACTCAGTTCCAACTCTTTGTAGACCTGGCTCTTTCAGACTGGATGTCTGACACGGTAAATTTTACCTTGGGTACCCGATGTTTTTGTCTTGTCCCGGGATGCTCTGAAGATTCTTGGAAACAGTATGCTCCTTTCGAGCCTTGCTTTTAAGATTTCCTCAGTGGTACACAAGCGGCTTTAAGAGTACCATGAATGTTTCCTCACTGCTGAGTACTCCACCCCATGGCTCCTGGATCCTGTGGAAAGGGACAGGTGCTATTCCTGGTCCTGCTTGAGCCCTGCTGGGCGTGGTTACCACCAGTGGTTACCACCAGTCCTGCTTGAGCCCTGCTGGGCGTGGTTACCACCATTAACCCTTACCAGGGGTCCTTCCCATGGACTCTCGGAGTCTCCTCAGGCATGTGCCCATCAGAACTCTGCTCCATACTCCAGGGGACCCTCTGCCCATCTCCAGGCTTCTCTCCCTCTGCAGCTCTGGATCTGTGGGACACCAGGCTTCAGTCTGACCCTTCCTCCCTCACCCTGCAAAGCCCAGAGGCAGTCTGCCGCCTTGGCCCCAAAGATGGACAGCTGAAGCTGCTGGGCTGTTTACAACATAAGGCAGGTCACGTGGCTCCTCTCTTCTAAACCCTGGGGAAGCTGGAGCAGGAAGACCAACCTCAAGAGAACCAAATCCTGGATTTCGCCGTGCCTGAAGCCAGCAACTTCCTGCAGTCCTTTCAGTTGCACAGACCCATAGCGCCCCCTCAGGCTTTAGCCTGTTGGGTGTTTTACTTCCTCTTTGGTATTTAACTTGAAATAGAAAAGTCTCCTCTATTTGAAATGAAGGACCATAGGATTATTTCTTACCTATCCTACTAACCTGGTCTGAGGACGTGGCCCTCTTATCCTTCAGGGAAGAAATGGCATGTATTCTTGATAAGGGACTGGCTCCTTTGCTGATAAGCCATCAAGCCATAGTACTCTACAAAAGGAGACACATGAGGCTTTTGTGGATAGGAACCCAAAGGAGCGGTGGGGTGGGGGACCACAAGGCAGTAGCTGGAGGAAAGGACAGAGGAGGAGGGCACCGGTAGCTCCATTTTCAGATTAAAAAAAAAACCTGTTGTCGTCCAGTGGATTCCGACTCATAGTGACCCTATAGGACAGAGTAGAATGCCCCATAGAGTCTCCAAGGAGCACCAGGTGGATTCGAACTGCTGACCTTTTGGTTAGCAGCCGCAAACTTAAACACTATGCCACCAGGGTTTCCTGCTTTGGCCCTGAAATGTGGGGCCAGTTCACTGGGTACATGAATTGACTTTGACCCTCCCTCGCCCTGCAAAGCCCAGAATCAGCCTGGAGCCTTGGCCCCACAGAGGGACTGCTGAAGCTGCTGGGCTGTCTTAAAAAGAGTCAAGTCCCGGGCCCCATCGCTCCTGTTCCAAACCCTCTAATGGGCTCCCATCTCCCCCAGAGGCAAAGCCAGAGCCCTCACAGTGGCTCACAGAGCCCAAGGTGCTCGTGCCCCTTCCTCTCTGGCCGCCCTCCCTCCTCTTCTCCCCCTTGCTCACTCTGATCCAGCCACACTGGACTACTCACCTTTTGTGAAACACCCCAGCCCACTCCCACCTCAGGACCTCTGCACGGGCTCTTTCCTGTCTGCAACTCTCTTCCCCCAGGACTCACCCTTGGGGATCCGGTGAGAGCTCCCCCTCCCCATCAGAAGATGCCTCAAGATGGAGAAACCCCCTCCTCACCCAAATGGGCCACCCTCACCTGTTGTTGCACACAGGCCTGATGAACTGTTCCACCTTCTGGCCTAATTTATGCTTTCGACAAGATGCACCTTGGACCTGGGCACTCAGAATCTGGGGTGCGGGGAGGAAGGGTCCCCTGGAGTGAGGCTTGGGGGTGAGGCAGGTCCCTGTGTGCACAGCCCCCACTTCCGAGTAAACTCTTCTCTCCCACACGCCTCAGTGCTCCCTCGGGCCCCACAGCCCCTGTGAGCACCAGAACGGCTCCAACCTCTCACTTCTTCACAACCCACCAGCCTCTCCTGGATCCCAGGTTCCCCTCCACCTAGAGCAATTTCTCCTCCTCTTCTTCACAGCCTCCCAAGGGTTGTCTGGGCTCTCTGTCCTCAATTCCTCACTTCCCAGTCCCTCCTAGCACCCCCACCTCCCCTCAAACCGCTCTCGTCCAGACCACTGCCATTTTGCTGCCAAACCCAGTGAAAGTTCTCAGGCCTCATTGTACTTGACCCCTCAGCAGCACGTGACAACTCATCACTCCACCTCCTGACACCTGGGGACCTCAAATACTTGCTCAGAGCAGCTGAGGTAGAAGCAGGAGCCGCTTTGGGAAATGACACCTTTTTATTGCTACGTCTGCAGTGGCTTTGTAGCCACACAGTAAGAATGTCCCCGTGGCCCTGCGCCCACCCCTCCACCTATGTCACTCAGGGTGTGGGGGAATCCTTTCTCAGCTGCCTGGGCTTCCACGTGACACAGACGTGGGTCAAAGCTGCTACGTGGAAGACTTCAGATGTGTCAACTGCGTCAGCCTTAAACTTGCGGGGGGTGGGGGGCAGCCGTGCCCAGGATCTTTTCCCTGGGCTGTGCCCACCTCAGATCCCTGCCATCCTGGCCCAGCTCAGGGAGCAGGGTGTGAGCAAGGCTGAGCACACCAGGTGAGCAGGCCAGATCCTCACAGAGCACAACACTACATGTTCTGACCCCATGACGTGCGGGTGAAGGGGGCATGTGGGGGCACAACCACACACCTCCCAATGCAACGCAACCTCCACCCTCCCACCTCGTATCCCCCTGGCCTCCGCCCCCAAGGGCTGCGCCCCAGCAGACCGAGGCCAAGTATGGGAGACCAGAGGGGTGTGACGGGCTTGGCCCAGAGGCGCCTGACTCCCTCCAGCTGGCCTTGGCACGGTCCTCATGGGTCGTGCGTCTGGGCCAGCCTGGCGGGAAACGGTCACATGCCCGCCCCCTCAGGCGGGTCTGTTTGCGCAGGCGCACTGGGGTCCCATCCTGCACTAAGGGGCGGAGCTTCGTGAGGGTGTCTCAGTCCCTTCAAAACAGAGGCTGAGGTGTAGTCTCCACAGGGCCGGCCTGACGGGAAACAGTCAGGTGCCTGGACCCCCACCCCACGTGGGCCTGTTGGAGCAAGCAGGGGCACTGGGGTGTTATCGTACACTAAGGGGGGGGATCTTCTTCACGCCCCTGAGTCTCTCGGCCCTATGGGTTCTCCCGAGGACTGCAGCAGGGCCAGGAAGCCCTGGGGGATGCCCCAGCAGAGAGTCTGTTTGCGCAGGCGCCCTGAGGTCACAGGGAGCACTAAGGGGCGGAGCTTGGTGAGGGGGTGCTGTCCCTCCGCACCTACGGGGTCTCCAGCGCCAGGCCCCAGGGCCCGCCTGACGGGAACCAGTCAAGTGCCGGGCGGGCGTCCTCAGCAGGGGGTCTGTTTGCGCAGGCGCACAGGGGGTCCCATCGTGCTTAGGGGCAGACCCCCGTGGGACGCCTCAGTTTCTCAGCAGCCTGCAGAGAGGGTGGCCGGGCTCCGGGTGGGCTGTGAGGGCGAAGGCACGGAAGCCATGCAGGCCAAAGACGACGGCGGCGCAGGGGCAGGCGGGGCAGGCGGGGCAGACGGGGCGGCAGGTGGTGCCAAGGGCCAGGACGGGCCTGGTGGCCCAGGGGACCCCGGTGTTGCGGGCCAGGCGGGCGCCGCAGTTGGCGGTGTGCCCCAGATGGAGCAGGCACCGCATGCCTCCGGGCCTGGTGGGGACGCAGCGCCCGAGGCCGGCGGACCAAGAAGGCGCCTGTTCGAGTTGTATCCTCTCAGAGGAGCCCACAGGGCCTCGGGGAGGGGGCCGGGCTGGGGGTGACCTGTGGCGGCGGGGGGCAGGGAAATGGGCAGCAGCAGCGAGTGGTTTGAGAGGACTGGGGGGTGGGGGGGGGGAGTGTGCAAGGGGAACCCAGTGCGGCTAAGGGGTCGGCCTGGGGAGGATGGACAGAGGGTGGCAGTGACAGAGATTGGGGGGTGGGGGGCCGCCTGAGCCTAAGGAGGGGAAACCTGGGAGGGACAAAGAGGCTGGGGAACAGGCAAAGTCACTGTCGGGTGGTGCCTTAACTGTATGTCCACCAGCACCTTCACCGTGCCGTTCCCGTCCCCCCTGGAGGCGGAGGCCGCCCAGCAGTTCCTGACCTCACAGGCCCAACTGCCAGGGCCAGTTCGGAAGGAGCTGACGGTGACCGGCCGCGCTCTGACTGTGTCAGTTCTGGAGGGCGGTAGGGATGGTGGCAGGTGGCCGGGGCCAATCTTTGCCCCAGGGGTCGACGTGGACACCCCAAAGGCGGAAGTCTGAGTAGCGCACTGAAACCCACGGCCGTCCGGTCAATTCTGACTCATAGCGATCCTATAGGACAGAGTAGAACTGCCCCGTAGACTTTCCAAGGAGTGCCTGGTGGATTCGAACTGCCCACCTGTCGGTTAGCAGCCTTAGTACTTAACCACTAGCCACCAGGGTTTCCAAGTAGCACACTGGGCCTCTCAAAACCTGCGGGAGTGGAAGGTGAAAAGTGCGAGGTTCTCACCGTCAACCTGATTTTCTCTGTTGCTGTCTTTTAGCCGCTTGAGTGCCGAAGACCCAGGCCTCCTGCGGACTTCCGTCATCTCCTGTATCGACCAGCTTTCCCTCTTGGTGCGCATCATACAACGCTGTGTGTACCTCTCTTTTGTTCAGCCTTACATGGACAATCGGGGCTGAGGCCTAGGCTTGTGTCCCCTCCTGGGCAGTGGTCCCCCCCCCCCCGCCCCGGGCATTGGTTCCTGGAGTAGTTGCCACTTTCTGATTGTGCCAGTCTAACGGTTTGCCTGCATTGGCCCTTGGGCACTCTCTGCCCACTTGTTTTGTTTCCTTGTGGCTGGAAGGGGAGGGGGATGTGCTTAAATGTTTGTCACTGCAGAAAATAAAAGTGAGCTTCTACTCCGCCTCTGAGTTCCTTTTCAGCTCCCACACCTCCAGAGTTCCTTGTCCTCAGGTTGGAGGGGAGCTTCTGGGACTCACACATTCAAATAGTACGAGGTAATTGAAGACCATTTGGGAAATGGGAGAAAAGGAAAATCACTTGTGTCCTTTCATTCAGCATTCACCACTCTCAACATTTTGGATTTTTTTTTTTTTTGGTTTGGTTTGGTTTTATAGTCGCCTCTGCGTAGTAAAGTTATAACACTCATATATAAAGTACAATTTTTTGCAAGGTTAACATTGAATTTTTGTTGTCGTTAGCATTACATTTTTTTCCTGAATTTTCCATTTAACATACGAGCTTCTCCTGTTTCTAAAACGTCCTCGGAAACAGGCTGTTGAATGGATGCATAAAAGTGCATTATCGTGAAATTGCAGATCACATAAATCCTTTCTAATTTTCCCCTTATTAATAGGTAGTTGTTCAGTGGGATTCTTTTATATCAGTGTTTCCATGGGTGGTTATTTCTTTAAGATGGACTCCTAAAAGAGGTGGAATTATTGGAGTGAAATATTTCTTTTGTATTTATGATTTAAGGTTCTTGATCTACAGCACAAGATTACTCTCCAGAAAATGTTTCCACTACCCGCCAGGATTCTGGTTTCCCCCACATCCCTGACACCTCTGGGTTCCTCTTCCTGCCCAAGTTAAAAAAAAAAAAAAAAAAAAAAAAACCAGTTTGCATGAGGAGAGCAAACTACCCCAAAACACTAAAAAAAAAAAAAAAAACTAGAGGAGGAATTTTGTGGTTTACTGGACTTGTTTCAGATCAGTGGGGGTGGGGGGGGATGAATGCTGGGACCATAGGTAAAGTGTTTGGGCCTGGGCCTGGCTGGCGGGGGCAGGATGGGGAGGGTTAGTTCCCTCTAAAATACCTTGTGTCCTGCAGCCTTGCTAAACTCCCTTCTTAGTTGGCAGGAGCTGCTTTGTAGATTCCATCAGACGATCATGTTGACTGCAAATACAGGCAGTCCTGCATCTACCTTTCCAATCTGTTCCTCTCTCATTGATTTCTCTCCCTGTTATGGGTTGGATTGTCCTGCTGCTTTTTGCTGTTAATTCTTGTTACCTGCCATCGAGTCGGTTCCAACTCTGTAGACCTGGTTCTTTCAGACTGGTTGTCAGACATGGTGACTTTTACCTCGGGTACCCGATAATTTTGTCTGTTCCCAGGATGCTCTTAAGTTTCTTGGAAACAGTATGTTCCCTTCCAAGCCTTACTTTTAAGATTTGCTCAGTGGGACCCAAGCGGCTTTAAGAGTACCATGAATGTTTCCTCACTGCTGAGTACTCTACCCCATGGCTCCTGGATCCTAAGGTTTTCCGTTCCAGTGGGCAGGCAGGGACAGGTTCTATTCCTAGTCCTGCTTGAGCCCTGCTGGGCGTGGTTACCACCATTAACCCTTTCCAGGGGTCCTTCCCATGGACTCTCAGAGTCTCCTCAGGCATGTGCCCATCAGAACTCTGCTCCATACTCCAGGGGACCCTCTGCCCATCCCCAGGCTTCTCTCCCTCTGCAGCTCTGGATCTGTGGGACACCAGGCTTCAGTCTGACCCTTCCTCCCTCACCCTGCAAAGCCCAGAGGCAGTCTGCCGCCTTGGCCCCAAAGATGGACAGCTGAAGCTGCTGGGCTGTTTACAACATAAGGCAGGTCACGTGGCTCCTCTCTTCTAAACCCTGGGGAAGCTGGAGCAGGAAGACCAGCCTCAAGAGAACCAAATCCTGGATTTCGCTGTGCCTGAAGCCAGCAACTTCCTGCAGTCCTTTCAGTTGCACAGACCCATAGCGTCCCCTCGGGCTTTAGCCTGTTGGGTGTTTTACTTTCTCTTTGGTATTTAACTTGCAATAGAAAAGTCTCCCCTATTTGAAATGAAGGATGATAAAATTATTTCTTACCTATCCTACTAACCTGGCCTGAGGGCCTCTTATCCTTCATGGAAGGAAGGGGCATGTATCCTTGATAAGGGACTGGCTCCTTTGCTGATTAGCCATCAAGCCATAGTACCATACGAAAGGAGACAGGTGAGGCTTTTGTGGATAAGAACCCAAAGGAACGGTGGGGTGGGGGACCACAAGGGGGTAGCCGGAGGAAAGGACCAGGGAGAAGGGGCACCAGTACCTCCATTTTCAGGTTAAAAAAACCTGTTGTCGTCCAGTGGATTCCGACTCATAGCGACCCTATAGGACAGAGTAGAATGCCCCAAAGAGTTTCCAAGGAGCACAAGGTGGATTCGAACTGCTGACCTTTTCTTTAGCAGCAGTAGCACTCAACCACTACGCCACCAGGGTTTCCCGCTTTCCGGATAAAAATAGGGCTCCCAAATTTGACCCCACAATGTGGGGCCCATTCACTGGGGAAAGGACTTGAGTCTGACCTTCCCTCCCTTCCTCGCCCTGCAAAGCCCAGAATCAGCCTGGAGCCTTGGCCCCACAGAGGGACTGCTGAAGCTGCTGGGCTGTCTCAAAATGAGTCAGGTCCCAGGCCCCATCGCTTCTGTTCCAAACCCTCCAAAGGGCTCCCATCTCCCCCAGAGGCAAAGCCAGAGCCCTCACAGTGGCTCACAGAGCCCAAGGTGGTCCTGCCCCTTTCCTCTCCGGTCGCCGTCTCTCCCAATCTCTCCCTTGCTCACGATGATCCAGCCACACTGGCTTACTCGCCCTTTCTGAAACACCCCAGCCCACTCCCACCTGAGGATCTTGGCACAGGCTTTTTTCTGTCTGCAACTCTCTTCCCCTGGGACTCGTCTGGCTCACTCCCTGACCTCCTCCAGGTCCTTCTCAAATGTCCTCCCTCAGCCAGGCAGCAATCATGGCTCTTCTCCCCCTCTGCCCACGTATCCGTAGCTCCTGGAACAGTGCCTGCCTGGCACCGAGTGGCCCCAGACACCCTCGCTCCTTAATCAGACCATGGTCTCTCACAGGGCTTGTTAGATGCCATTCTCTTGTCCCGGAGTGCTCCCGGCTTGACTTGCTCCCCCCTACCTGTGCGCCACTTGAAGAGGTGTGGGAGCAAGAGGTAGGTAGGTGCATCCTGATAGGAGAGCCACCTGGGACAGTAAGGCACTGCCAGCGTTTAAGGAGTCTGGGTGCATTTGAAGGTACTGGAGGGTTTTGAACAGAGCGGGGATGTAATTCGCCTTACATCTTAACAGGATCCTTCTGCCTCCCACTGAGAATATGCGGAGGGGAATCCGGGCAGAATGTTAGTGCACTTGGCCACATCCCAGGAGGGACACGCTTTTACACATGGAAACACTGAGGTGGAGTTAATTAAAAAAAAAAAAAAAATACGTCGTTGGGGTGTAAATAGGAAGGTGGACAGGGGCTACTGCCACAGCTGGGCACCAGGGCAGGAGGGTGAGTTTATTGCTGCTGTTGGGATGGGGGGGCTTGGTCCTGCCTCCCCTCCCCCGCCCCAGGGCCCGAAGCAAGGCACTAGTGAATGGGACCCAGGTGTGCTGGGGTCCTACTGGTCCAGTGCCTCCCCCACGCACCTCCTAAGAGTCTCAGCCTGTGGACCAGGCATGAGCCACCCTCCCTCGTCTGCGGATGGCTCAGGACAGAGAAGCCCCCTCCTTACCCAACTGCACCACCCTGAGCTGTTGTTGGACGTCTGTTCCAGCTTCTGGCACAACTTCTGCTTTCGACAAGAGGCATCTCAGTCCATGGCACTCAGAATCTGGGGTGGGGGAAGGAAGGGTCCCCTGGAGTGAGGCTTGGGGGAGAGGCAGGTTCCCGTGTGCACAGCCCCCTCCCCGCCAGGTAAACTCTTCTCTCCCACACAAGTCAGTGCTCCCTTGTACCCGACAGCCCCTGTGAGCACCTGAACGGCTCCAACCTCTCACTTCTTCACAACCCACCAGCCTCTCCTGGACCCCAGGTCCCCCTCCACCTAGAGCACTTTCTCCTCCTCTTCTTCACAGCCAGAGTGCCACCCCTCGCAAGGGTTGTCTGGGCTCTCTGTCCCCAATTCCTCACTTCCCAGTCCCTCCTAGCACCCTCACCTCCCCTCAAACCACCGCCGTCTCATTACTAAACCCAGGGTGGGTTCCCAGACCTCCTCGTACATGACCCTTCAGCATCACGTGACAACTGATCACTCCACCTCCTGACACCTGGGGACCTCAGCCTTGCTCCAGAATGCCACTGCACACTCTCCGTTTCTCCCCCTCCTCACCACATGTTGATCCTCAGTCTCCTCTGCCAGTTCTTCCTCTTTGCTCTGATGAGTTGGTGGCACCCACGCTCCACCCCTTCATTCACAGCCTAAGGAATAAGGACGTGAAGGGGGCCCTGAGGAGTCTCCTCAGCTGGAAGAAGGTCTCCACATGGTGACAGTGACTCCTGTGTCTGATCAAAGATGCCTCCTCTTCCTCTCCCCTTCATGTGGGGAAGGGGCTGTCTGTGAGCAGGATGTGACAGGTTTCCAGCTTGGTCTGCATTTCTGCTGTCGCCTTCTTCACCCACTCATTCAGCCAGCACCCTCCAGTGACTCCCGTGTGCCGGGCCCTGGAGGACAGCTTGTTTGCTAGAGATTTCAGTTTTCAGTCTATTCCATTTGTCCTTCATGTTCCCTCTCAAACCCGGCATGCCCCATGAATTTTAACCATCGGCCCTGGGTCCTAGCATGAATCATAACAAATTTTCGAGTGTAACACCATGTGCTGGCCCGTTTGGTGTGAGTATAGGTATTGACTCATTCAATCTACAAACCACCCTGTGTAGGAGATGCTGTCGTTATCCCCATTTTCTAGATGAGGACAAGTGACAGTGTTCTCACCTGCTTTGTGAGCAATTATTTGTTGGATCCAAGGAAAGAGGTTTAAACCAAATCTGCAATTACGATCTACTGTCAGAAGGTGGTAGTAGATGCACAGCTCATGACTTCAAGGCACCAATCACTACCACTGTAAACCACGTGGTAAAAAAGATATGCAAAACTCACGTGTGGCTCACGGTCTACCAACACAGCTTTAGAAAGCAAAGCACCTGGAGAGAGTCGAGAGAATGGATTCACCATCATTTCTAGACATGTACAAATGGTAATAATAACCACAGTGTGGCAGAGTGTATTTCCCAAGGATAGACACAACAAGAGCTCCATCCCACATACTCTTCTACAGGGAGACCTTGACAGCCTCCACTGAGAGGAGCAGTCTTTGTCTCCTCCCGTTGAATGTGGGTGGGCTTGTGGCTGCTACAGCAATGGAGTACAGTGAAAGTAATGCTGTGTGGCTTCCAGGCTGAGTAACAGTAAAACAAACTCTAACAGTATTGAAAAGTGAGATAGAGAGCGCCACAATACTAGTAGGAGACTTCAACACACCGCTTTGTTTTGGTAAAGGAGACAGGACACCCAGAAAGAAGCCCAATAAAGGCACCAAACCAAAACCAAACCCTATGCCATCGAGTCGATTCCGACTCATAGTGACCCTACAGGACAGAGCAGAACTGCCCCACAGACTGTCCAAGGAGCGCCTGGTGGATTTGAACTGCCGACCTCTTGGTTAGCAGCTGCAGCACTTAACCACTACGCCACCAGGGCTTCCAAAGACACAGAGAGTCTCAGGCTCGATTAAAAAACATGATCCGTCTATATGCTGCCTACAAGAGTCACAACTTAGACTCAGGGACAGAAACAAACTAAAACTCAAAGGATGGAAAAAAATATATCAAGCAAACAACAATCAAAAAAGCGCAGGAGTGGCAATATTAATTTCTGACAAAATAGACTTTAAAGTTAAATCCATCAGAAAGGATAAGGAAGGACACTATATAATGATTAAAGGGGCACTACACCAAGAAGATATAACCATATTAAATATTTATGCACTCAATGACAGGGCTGCAAGATACATAAACCCTATCAGCATTGAAAAGTGAGATAGACAGCTCCACAATAATAGTAGGAGACTTCAACACACCACTTTCGGCGAAGAACAGGACATCCGGAAAGACGCTCAATAGAAACACGGAAGATCTAAATGCCACAATCAACCAACTTGACCTGGTAGACATATACAGAACACTCCACCCAACAGCAACCAAGTATACTTTCTTTTCTAGTGCACATGGAACATTGTCGAGAATAGACCACATATTAGGTCATAAAGCGAGCCTTAGCAGAATCCAAAACATTGAAATATTACAAAGCGTCTTCTCTGACCATAAGGCCATAAAACACCAAAAAAACCCACTGCCGTCGAGTCGATTCCGACTCATAGTGACCCTATAGGACACACTAGAACTGCCCCATAGGGTTTCCAAGGAGCACCTGGTGGATCTGAACTGCTGACCTCTCGGTTAGCAGCCGTAGCACTTAACCACTACGCCACCATAAGTGGAAATCAATAACAGGAAAAGCAGGGAAAAGAAATCAAACACTTGGAAACTGAACAATACCCTGCTCAAAAAAGTCCGGATTATAGAAGACGTTAAGGATGGAATAAAGAAATTCAGAGAATGCAATGAGAATGAAAACACTTCCTATCAAAACCTCTGGGACACAGCAAAAGCGGCGCTCAGAGGCCAATTTATATCGATAAATGCACACATACAAAAAGAAGAAAGAGCCAAAAGCAGAGAACTGTCCCTACAACTTGAACAAATAGAAAGTGAGCGACAAAAGACTCCATCAGGCACCAGAAGAAAACAAATAATAAAAATTAGAGCTGAACTAAATGAAATAGAAAACAGAAAAACAATTGAAAGAATTAACAAGACCAAAAGCTGGTTCTCTGAAAAAAATAACAAAATTGATAAACCATTGGTCAAACTGACAAAAGAAAAACAGGAGAGGAAGCAAATATCCCAAAGAAGAAATGACATGGGTGATATTACAACAGACCCAACTGAAATTAAAAGAATCATATCAGATTGCTATGAAAAACTGTACTCTAACAAATGTGAAAACCTAGAAGAAATGAATTCCTAGAAACACACTACCTACCTAGACTAACACAAACAGAGGTAGAACAACTAACAAAAACATAACAAAAGAAGAGATTGAAAAGGCAACTAAAAAAAAAAACTCCCAACAACAACAAAAAAAAGCCCTGGCCTTGACAGCTTCACTGGAAAATTCTACCAAAGTTTTAGAGAAGAGTTAACACCACTACTACTAAAGGTATTTCAGAAAATGATGAAATACTCCCAAACTCATTCTATGAAGCCAGCATACCCCTGACTCCAAAACCAGGTAAAGACATCACACACACACACAAAAATTACAGAGCAATATCTCTCATGAACATAAATGCAGAAAATACTGAGAGAATTGTTGAAGATTTGTTGGCATCTATCCACGATGCTCATCGAAGTCCACATAAGGTAGATCTCAAAAGACAGTCACCAAAAAACATATTATAATCAAACTTGCCAAAACCAAGGATAAAGAGAGAATTTAAAGAGCGGCTAGAGATAAACTAAAAGTCACCTACAAAGGAGGGTCAGAAAGAATAAGCTCGGACTACTCAGCAGAAACCATGCAGGCAAGAAGGCAATGAGATGACTTACATAAAGCACTGAAGGAAAAAAAATTGCCAGCCAAGGATCATATATCCAGCAAAACTGTCTCTCAAATATGAAGGCGAAATTAGGACATTTCCAGATAAACAGAAGTTTAGGGAATTCATAAAAACCAAACCAAAACTACAAGAAATACTAAAGGGAGTTCTCTGGTGAGAAAACCAATAATATCGGATATCAACCCAAGGCTAGAACACAGGACAGAGCAACCAGAAGTCAACCCAGACAGGGAAATCACAAATATAAACCAAGATTAAAAAAAAAAAAAAATGCTCAAAACAGGGAAAACAGCGATGTCATTATGTAAAAGAAGACAACATTAAAACAATAAAGAGGGACTAAGAAATGTGTAGTCATAGATCTTTCATATGGAGAGGAAGTCAAGGCGATATAAAGAAATAAAAGTTAGATTTAAACTTAGAAAAATAGGGGTAAATATTAAGGTAACCACAAAGGAGACTAACAATCCTACTCATCAAAACAAAATACAAGAAAAAAATAGAGACTCAGCAGAAACGAAATCAACAACAACGAATAAGAGGAGAAGACAGTATATAAAGATAAACTACTCAGCACAAAAAATTAAGTGGGAAGAAGAAACTGTCAATAACACACACACAAAAAAGACATCAAAATGACAGCACTAAACTCATACCTATCCATAATTACGCTGAATGTAAATGGACTAAATGCACCAATAAAGAGACAGAGAGTGGCAGAATGGAGAGACTGACTTGAATTTTAAAGTTTCACTTAAAACATAATAAATACTAAAAAGAAAGAGTGGAAAACTAAAATATCACATCATTTTTCTTTTGAACTGTTAGTACAGTGTATTACTGTAATGGATTTTACAACATTTAAGCAATATTGCATTCCTTAAATAAACCCTACTTTGTTATAATGTATTATTTTCTTACTGTGATGTACCTTCCGCTTGCTAAAAGTTTATATAAGGGATTTTTGTCTTGGTAATCGTGAATGAAACCATTCTGTATTTTTCCTTTTTTGTACTATCTTTTTTTATCTGATTTAGTTATCCATAGTATATTTTTTCCTAAGAGTTGTTTGGAAATTTTCTCTCTGCTTCCATTTTCTGGAATAATTTCTATAGCATTTGGGACACTCTGAGTTTGAAGGCTGAGTAGAATTCCTTTGTAAAATCACGTGGGTCTGATGCATTTATCCTTGACAACTTTATTACTTCTGCTCAAATTGGTCTGTTTAGTGTTCTATCTCCAACGCGGTTAATTTTCATAAATTACATTTCCCCCAGAAATTATCCACTTCATCCAAGCATTCAAATTCTTTTTCTATTTTTTCTATAGAGGTCTTCAAAATAGTCTCCTGCTCATAAATTCGTGTTGTTTTGATACTAATTTCTCCCTTGTCTTTTTTTTTTTTTTTGTATATTTATGCTTATTTGTGTATTTTAACTTACTTTATTAGGTTAATGGAAACCCTGGTGGCGCAGTGGCTAAGTGCTACGGCTGCTGACCAAAGGGTCGGCATGTTCGAATCCGCCAGGAGCTCCTTGGAAACTGTATGGGGCGGTTGGACTCTGTCCTATAGGGTCGCTAGTTCGTCAACGTTGTTGACTTTTTCAAGGACCAAATTTTTGCCATGACAACTTTATCATTCCTCATTCTCTACCTCATTAACTTCAGCTTTTATCTTTATTAACTTCCTTTCTTGTGGTTTTCTTCTGATTACTTCCGTGCTGTTTCTGATCCTTTTGAGTTACCAATTAATTCATTTTCATTCTTTCTTTTTGATTACGAATGGATGGACCTTGAAAACATTATGCTAAGTGAAAGAAACCAGATACAAAAGGTCACACACATATTGTATGATTCTGTTTACATGAGATATGAATAGGTAAACCGACCGAGACAAAAAGCAGGTTAGTGGTTGCCAGGGACAGGGGAGAACTGGGAATATGTAGAGACTGTTTAATGGCTACAGGATTTCCTTTTAGGGTGATGAAAACGTTCTGCAATTATATAGAGGTGATGGTTGAACATTGTAATGTACTAAATGCCACTGAATTGTAAACTTCAGAATGGTTATAATGGTTAATTTTGTGTTATATGACCTTTTACTTAATAAAAAATCAAGCAACAGCATTAATGCAAAAAAAAAAACACACTATAGAGACATAGATCAGTGGTTGGCACAGGCTGGGGGAGGGTTTGTCTGCAAAGGGCATGAGGCAACTCAGGGTGTAGAAAATGTCCTATATCTTAAGTGTGGTAATGGCTACACAACAATATACACTTATAAAATTCTTAGAGCTGTTCCCCTAAAATGAGTCTATTTTGCAGTATGTAAATTACCTCATAAGCCTGAGTTACAAAAAACAAACAAACGAACAAAAATAATGAATAAAACAGTAAAGAGAAAGGTGTGCAATTCAGAACAGGAATTTCAACCCCAGACGAAGTCCCAGGATGACAGCTACCTAGACAGTCTACCAAGAGATAACCATCGCAGACAGAAATGGGAGAGAGGACACCAAGGGAGAAGGTTTTTAAAATCACCAATGTTAAGGTAAGGAGCCAACATGGCACCATAGACAGATGTATCACGCCAGCCCTCTGCAACAAAGACCTGAAAACCTAAGTAAAACAGATACAAACATCAATCCTGGAACCCTAAGTATCAAATGAAGGGGTGAAGAACTAGATCAAACACCCAATGGAAGAAGAAACTGATGAAAAACAGAATGATGAGATATACGGATTGGAGGTTCCCTGCCAACTAACACTGCACAATGTCACCACCTTGGAACACAGCCAGCAAGGACCCTGGATGGGGAGTACAGGAAGACAACTTCGTGGAGCTCCCAAAAGGAGACATAGCACCTGGTACCCGGAGAAACACGCTTTCCCACCCCGCACCCTTCTGCCCCATACACCACCTCCACCCCTTCCTGACGGGCCATGCTGCACCACTAGCTAGAGAGCCATCAGACTGCTACCACCTTGGGTCCACCCCACCCCCACCGGCTGACTCCCATAGCTTCATTTTTATTGTTTTATCATTTTCATATTTTTTCTCCCCCGCCTCCCCCACTTAGCCCTGTATGCCACCTCCACTCCTTCCTGATGGACCATGCTATGTCACTAGGCTAGAGAGCCACTGGCTTGCCGCCACACTGGTTCTGCCCCATCTCCACCCACCAGCTCCCTCTTTGCCACAATTTTTTCTGCTTTTTTTTTTTCTTTCTCTTCTTTCTCCCTCACCCTTAGCCCCGTAGATCATCTCCCTGCCTTTCCACTGGCCCTCAGATCTACCCTGTCCCCACTCACCAGCCTCCGCCATTTTTATTTTATTATTAGGTTTCTCCGCAATCTCTCTGACATTTATTATTTTGTGTTTTTTGGATTAATGCCAGCCGTGTTGGAGTGAGATAGTATCTCATTTTAGTTTTGATTTGCATTTCTCTAATGGCTAATGATGGTTAGCATTTCCTCATGTATCTGTTAGCTGCCTGATTGTCTTCTTTGGTGAAGTGCCTGTTCATATCCTTTGCCCGTTTTTTAATTTTTTAATTGGGTTATTTGTTGCTGAGTTTTTGCAGTATCATGTAGATTTGAGAGATCAGACACTGATGAGAAATGTCATAGCTAAAAACCTCTTACCAGTTTGTAGGTAATCTTTTCACTCTTTTGGTAGTCTTTGGATGAGCGTAGGTGTTTGATTTTTAGGAGCTCCCCGTTACCTAGTTTCTCTTCTGCATTGTTAGTAATGTTTTGTATACTGTTTATGCCATGTATTAAGGCTCCTGGCATTGTCCCTATTTTGTCTTCCCTGATCTTTATCCTTTTAGATTTTATATTTAGGTATTTGGTCCATTTTGAGTTAGTTTTTGTGCATGGTGTGAGGTATGGGTATTGCTTCATTTTTTTGCAGGTGGATATCCAGTTATGCCAGCACCATTTGTTAAACAGACTGCCTTTTCCCCATTTAACTGACATTGGGCCTTTGTCAAATATCAGCTGCTCGTGTGATGGATTTATGTCTGGATTCTCAATTCCGTTCCATTAGTCTATGTATCTGTTGTTGTACCACTACCAGGCTGTTCTGACTACTGTGGTGGTATAATAGGTTCTAAAATCAGGTAGAGTGAGGCCTCCCACTTTGTTCTTCTTTTTCAGTAATGCTTTATTTATCCAGGGCCTCTTTCCCTTCCATATGAAGTTGGTGATGTGTTTCTCCATCTCCCTAAAAAATGTCGTTGGAATTTGGATCAGAATTGCATTGTATCTGTAGGTCGCTTTCGGTAGGATAGACGTTTTTACAATGCTGAGTCTCCCTATCCATGAGCAAGGTATGTTTTTCCACTTATGTAGGTCTCTTTTGGTTTCTTGCAGTAGTGTCTCATAGTTTTCTTTGAATAGGTCTTTTACATCTCTCGTTAGATTTATTCCTATGTATTTTATCTTCTTGGGGGCTACTGTAAATGATACTGATTTGGCGATTTCCTCTTTGACATCCTCTTTGTTGCTGTAGAGGGATCGAACTGCTTTTTTATGTTTATCTTGTTGATACTCTGCTGAACACTAATATTAGTTTCAGTAGTTTTCTTGAGGATTCTTTAGGGTTTTCTGTGTATAAGATCATGTCATCTGCAAATAGAGATACTTTTACTTTTCTTTACCAACCTGGATGCACTTTATTTCTTTATCTAGCCTAATTGCTCTGGCCAGGACCTCCAGTAAGGCATTGCCAGCGTTTAAGGAGTGTGGGTGCATTTGAAGGTACTGGAGGGTTTTGAACAGAGTGGCGATGTGATTCCCCTTACATCTGAACAGGATCCCTCTGCCTCCTGCTGAGAATATGGCAAAGAGGACCCCAGGCAGAATGTTAGTGCACTTGGCCACATCCCAGGAGGGACACACTTTTACACATGCAAAGAGCGAGGTGGAGTTAATTTAAAAAATAGGTGGTTGGGGTATAAATAGGAAGGTGGGCAGGGGCTACTGCCACAGCTGGGCACCAGGGCAGGAGGGTGAGGTTATTGCTGCTGTTGGGATGGGGGACTTGGTCCTGGCTCCCTTTCCCTCACCCAGGGTCCGAAGCAAGGCACTAGTGAAGGGGACCCACGTGTGCTGGGGTCCTACTGGCCCAGTGCCTCCCCCACACATCTGTAAGAGTCTCATCCTGGGGACCAGGCATGAGCCACCCCCCCCCCTTGTCAGAGGACAGCTCAGGATGGAGAAGCCCCCACCTTACCGAACTGCACCACCCTGAGCTGTTGTCGGGCATCTGTTCCCGCTTCTGGCACAACTGCTTTCAACAAGAGGCATCTCAGTCCATGGCACTCACAATCTGCGGTGGGGGGAAGAAGGATCCCCTGGAGCGAGGCTTAGGGGAGAGGAAGCTCCCCGTGTGCACGGCCCCCACTTCCGAGTAAACTCTTCTCTCCCACACACCTCAGTGCTCCCTCGTACCCAACAGCCCCTGTGAGCACCAGAACGGCTCTAACCTCTCACTTCTTCAAAACCCACCAGCCTCTCCTGGACCCCAGATCCCCCTCCAACTAGAGCACTTTCTCCTCCTCTTCTTCACAGCCTCCCAAGGGTTATCTGGCCTCTCTGTCCCCAATTCCTCATTTCCCAGTCCCTCCTAGCAACCCTACCTCCCCTCAAACCGCTCTCGTCCAGACCACCGCCATTTTGCTGCCAAACCCAGTGAAAGTTCTCATGCATCATCATACTTGAACCCCTCAGCAGTGCCTGAAAACTAATCACTCCCTCCTTCTTAACACCACATAGCCTCACTCTTGTTCCAGGAGGCCACCCCACACTCTCAGATTCCCTCCCTCCACCCCGCTGCTCTTCTCTCTGCCCTTTGACCCGCCAAGGACCTCAGGGCTCAGTTCGTGGGCCGCTTCTCCTTCTACCCCGACTCCCTGCCTCCCTGGGTGAGCTCCTCCAGGCTCAGGGCGTTATATGCCATCTAACGGCTCAGCATCCCAGACAGTTACCTCCATGTGTTTCTCCACATGCGTATCTCCATCCCAGATGTTCCCTTAGACTCCAGACTCCTATATTCAGCTGCCTACTTGCCATTTCTACCTCCTTGTATGGTTGTCCTTGGCCTCAATCCTCTCAAGTCCACGCCTATCTGCCTTTGCACCGTTCCTCCCATCCATTCTGAGAGGGCTCTGACCTTCTCCAAGTGCTTTATTCACTTCCCAAAGAAGGCCTGGTTGGTTCTGAAGAACTGATCCCTGCCCCCTAGCCTGTATAAAACTGCTCAACCCCCAGTCTTTCCAACTTCTGTTTGTGCTTCCCCGTCCTTCTAGTCGTTTAAGTGAAAAACCCTGCAGTCATCCTTGACTCTTCTCTTCTTCTCCTGGCCCACATCCAGTCCATCAGCAAATGTTCTTTTACCTAAACTATCCAAAATCCTGAAACGGTTGAACACCCACTAATTCTTTTTTTTTTTTTCTTTTTTGGTATAGTGACTCTGTGTATTCCTTCCCTCTTCTTTAATATCTTAGTATTTAATATTTTCCCCGTAGAATCCTTCAGTACTGCAATTCGATGTTTGAATTTTTTCTTCAGTTCTTTGAGCTTGAGAAATTCCAAGCATGTTCTTCCTCCATTTGGTTTTCTATCTCTGGCTCTTTGCACGTGTCATTATATTAAACTTGTCTTCTCAAGCTGCCCTTTGAAATCTTTTGTTCAGCTCTTTTACTTCATCATTTCTTCCTTTTGCTTTAGCTACTTGACATTCAAGAGCAAGTTTGAGTCTCTTCTGACATCCATTTTGGTCTTTTCTTTCTCTCCTGTATTTTTAATGACCTCTTGCTTTCTTCATGTATGATATCCTTGATGGCATTCCACACTTACCTGGTGTTCAGTCATTAGTGTTCAATGGGTCAAATCTATTCTTGAGGTGGTCTCTAAATTCAGGTGGGATATACTCAAGGTCATATTTTGGTTCTCGTGGACTTGCTCTGATTTTCTTCTGTTTCAGCTTGAACTGGCAAACGAGCAATTGATGGTCTATTCCACAGTCAGCCCCTGACCTTGTTCTGACTGATGATATTAATCTTTTCCATCATCTCTTTCCACAGATGTAGTCAATTTCATTCCTGTGTATTCCATCTGGCGAGGTCCACAGGTATAGTTGGCTGCTGTTGGGTGGAGTGTTCTGTATATGTCTGTGAGGTCAAGTTGGTTGCTTGTGGCATTTATATCTTCTGTGACTTTACTGCAACTCGAAAGATTCGATAGGAAACTTAGGGGGCAGTGAATGTATGTTAATGGGGAGGAACAACTCAGAAAAGGAGGGGTGAGAATGGTTGCACGTCTCAAAGAATGTAATCAATGTCACTGAAATGGTACATGCAGAAACTGTTGAATTGCTATACGTTTTGCTGTGTATATTCTCAACAATAACAAAATAAAATTATATTAAAAAAGTAAAACTTACAAATTTTGGTTATGAGATATTGATAACAAAGTACAAAAATTAAAAAACTACAGAAAAGTCTCACTTAAGAATATCAAGGTAAAAAGGCTAAATAAAATACTACCAAACAGAACCTGTTGTAGTCGTTAGGTGCCATCAAGTCGATTCCGGCTCACAGCGACCCTATGTACAACAGAACGAAACACTGCCCAGCCCTGCGCCATCCTCAACAGAACGAAACACTGCTGCAGCCACTGTGTCAGTCCATCTCCTTGACAGTCTTCCTCTTTTTCACTGACCCTCTACTTTACCAAGCATGATGTCCTTTTCCAGGGACTAATCCCTCCTGATAACATGTCCATGCTAGCTTCTAAGGAGCATTCTGGTTGTACTTCTTCCAAGACCAATTTGTTCGTTCTTCGGCAGTCCATGGTATATTTAATTTTCTTCACCAACACCATAATTCGAAGGCATCAATTCTTCTTCGGTCTTCCTTATTCATTGTCCAGCTTTCCCATGCATTTGAGAAGATTGGAAACACCGTAGCTTGGGTCAGGCACGTTTTAGTCATTAAAGAGATATCTTTGCTTTTAAACTTTTTTTCTTCATTTTTAAAAAATTGTACTTTAAGTGAAAGTTTACAATTCAAGCCCGTTTCTCCTACAAAAACTTATACACACATTGTTATGTGACCCTAGTTGCAATCCCTACAATGTGACAGCACACTTCTCTCCACCCTGTATTTCCCATGACCATCCAACCAGCTCCTGTCCCCCACTGCCTTCTCATCTCACCTCCAGACAGGAGCTGCCCACATAGTCTCATGTGTCTACTTGAGCTAAGAAGCACACTCCTCATCAGTATCCTTTTACATCTTATAGTCCAGTCTAATCTTTGTCTGAATAGTTGGCTTCCAGAATGCTCTTAGTTTTGGGCTAACAGAGTCCGGGGGCCGTGAACTCTGGGGTCCCTCCAGTCTCAGTCAGACCATTAAGTCTGGTCTTTTTACTAGAATTTGAGGTCTCCATCCCACTTTTCTCCTGCTCCATCAGGGATTCTCTGTCGTGTTCCCTGTCTGGGCAGTCATTGGTGGTAGCCAGGCACCATCTAGTTGTTCTGGTCTCAGGCTGATGGAGTCCCTGTTTTATGTGGCCCTTTCTATCTCTTGGGCTTATATTTTCCTTCTGTCTCTGGTGTTCTTCATTCTCCTTTGCTCCAGGTGGTTTGAGAACAACTGACACATCTTAGATGGCAGCTTGCTAGCCTTTAAGACTTCAGATGCCACTCACCAAAGTGGGATGCACAAAGTTTGCCACTGCTACCTTGTACCTCAAAGTTTTGGTTGTATTCAGGACCCTTCTTACCTTTTGGATTGGTCCAGTTTTGCTGACTTCCCCTGTATTCTGTGTTGTCCTCCCCTTCACCTAAAATAATCCTTGTCTACTATCTAATTAGTGAAAACCCCTCTCCCTCCCTCCCTCCCCACCCTTGTAAACATCAAAAATGTTTTCTTTTGTGTTTAAAACCTTTCTTGAGTTCTTATAATGGTGGGTCTCATACAATATTTGTCCTTTTCGACTGACTAATTTCACTCAGGGTAATGCCTTCCAGATTTCTCCACGTTATGTTTCACAAATTCATCGTTGTTCATTATTGTTGCGTAGTATTCTATTGTGTGAATATGCCATAATTTACTTATCCATTCATCCGTGGATGGGCACCTTGGTTGTTTCCATCTTTTTGCTATTGTAAATGCTGCTGCAATGAACATGGCTGTGCATCTATCTACTCGTGTGAAGGCTCTTATTTCTGCAGGATATACTCCAAGGAGTGGGATTACTGGATCATATGGTAGTTCTATTTCTAGCTTTCTAAGGAAGCACCGAATCGATTTCCAAAGAGGTTGTACCATTTTACATTCTCACCAGCAGTATATAAAGTGTTCCAGTCTCTCCACAATCTCTCCAACATTTATTATTTTGTGTTTTTTGGATTAATCCCAGCCTTCATGGGGTGAGATGGTATCTCATTGTAGTTTTCATTTGCATTTCTCTAAAGGCTAATGATCGTGAGCATTTCCTCACGTATCTGTTAGCTGCCTGAATGTCTTCTTTGGTGAAGTGCCTGTTCGTATCCTTTGCCAACTTTTTAATTGGGTTGTTTGCCTTTTTGTTGTTGAGGTTTTGCAGTATCTTGTAGATTTTAGAGATTAGACAGTTATTGGATTTGTCATAGCTAAAAAATTTTTCCCAGTCTGTAGGTTGTCTTTTTACTCTTTTGGTGAAGTCTTTGGATGAGCATAAGTGTTTGATTTTTCAGGAGCTCCAAGTTATCTAGTTTCTCTTCTGGTGTTTGCACATTGTTAGTAATGTTTTGTACGCTGTTTATGCCATGTATTAGGGCTCCTAGCATTGTCCCTATTTTTTCTTCCATGATCTTTATCACTTCAGATTGTATATTAGGTCTTTGAACTATTTGGAGTTAGTTTTTGTGCATGGTGTGAGGTGTGGGTCTTGTTTTTTTTTTTTTGCAGATGGATATCCAGTTATGCCGGCACTATTTGTTAAAGAGACTGTCTTTTCCCCATTTAACAGACTTTGGGCCTTTGTCAAATATCAGCTGCTCATGGGTAGATGGATTTATGTCTGGATTCTCCATTCTGTTCCATTGGTCTATGTATCCGTTGTTGTACCAGTACCAAGCTGTTTTGACTACCGCAGCAGTATAATAAGTTCTAAAATCAGGTAGTGTTAGGCCTCCCACTTTGTTCTCCTTTTTCATTAATGCTTTGCTTATCCGGAGCCTCTTCCCTTTCCATATGAAGTTGGTGATTTGTTTCTCCATCTCATTAAAAAATGCCATTGGAATTTGGATCGGGATTGCATCGTATCTATAGATGGCTTTGGGTAGAATAGACATTTCAACAATGTTGAGTATTCCGATCCATGAGCAAGGTATGTTTTTCCACTTATGCAGGTCTGTTTTGGTATCTTGCAGTAGTGTCCTGTAGTTTTCTTTGCATAGGTGTTTTATGTGTCTGGTCAGATTTATGCCCAAGTATTTTATCTTCGTGGGGGCTACTGTAAATGGTATTGATTTGGTGATTTCCTCTTCAACATTCTCTTTATTGGTGTAGAGGAATCCAACTGATTTTTTATGTTTATCTTGTATCCTGATACGTTGCTGAACTCTTCTATTAGTTCCAGTAGTTTTCTTGTGGATCCTTTTGGGTTTTCTGTGTACAAGATCATGTCGTCTGCAAATGGAGATAATTTTACTTCTTCCTTGCCAATCTGGATGCCTTTTATTTCTTTGTCTAGCCTAACTGCTCTGGCTAGGACCTCCAGCACAATGTTGAATAGGAGTGGTGATGAAGGGCATCCTTGTCTGGTTCCCGTTCTCAAGAGGAATGCTTTAAGACTCTTTCCATTTACGATGATGTTGGCTGTTGGCTTTGTATAAATGCCCTTTATTATGTTGAGGAATTTCCCTTCTATTCCTATTCTGATGAGTTTTTATCATGAATCGGTGGTGGACTTTGTCAAATGCCTTTTCTGCATCAATCGGTAAGATCATGTGGTTCTTGTCTTTTGTTTTATTTATATGATGGATTACATTGATCATTTTTCTAATGTTAAACGATCCCTGCATACCTGGTATGAATCCCACTTGGTCATGCTGATTTTTTTTTTTTTGATATGTTGCTGAATTCTGTTGGCTAGAATTTTGTTGAGGATTTTTGTGTCTAAGTTCATGAGGAATATTGGTCTGTAATTTTCTTTTTTTGTGGTGTCTTTACCTGGTTTGGGTATCAGGGTCATGCTGGCTTCATAGATAGAGTTTGGGAGTATTCCATCCTTTTCTATGCTCTAGAATACCTTTAGTAGTAGTGGTGTTAACTCTTCTCTGAAAGTTTGATAGAATTTTCCAGTGAAGCTGTCAGGGCCAGGGCTTTTTTTGTTTGTTTGTTTCAAAGTCTTTTTTATATATATATATATATATAGGTTTCTTTAGTTGTTCTACCTCTGTTTGTGTTAGTTTAAGTAGGTAGTGTGTTTCTAGAAATTTGTCCATTTCCTCTAGGTTTTCACATTTGTTAGAGTACAATTTTCACAGCATTCTGTTATGATTCTTCTAATTTCAGTGAGGTCTGTTGTGATAACACCCATCGCATGTCTTCTTTGGGTTATTTGCTTCCTCTCCTGTTTTCTTTTGTCAGTTTGGCCAATGGTTTATCGATTTTATTGGTCTTTTCAAAGAACCAGCTTTTGGTCTTGTTAACTCTTTCGATTGTTTTTCTATTCTCTATTTCATTTAATTCTACTCTAATTTTTATTAATTGCTTTCTTCTGGTCCCTGAGTGTTTCTTTTGCTGTTCTCCTTCTTTTGAGTTCTTGGGTTACCTCTTTGATTTTGGCCCTTTCTTCTTTTTGGATGTGTGCATTTATTGCTATAAATTGACCTCTGAGCACTGCTCTTGCTGTGTCCCAAAGGTGCTGGTAGGATGTGTTTTCATTCTCATTTGATTCTATGAATGTCTTTATTCCATCATTAATTTCTTCTATAACCCAATAGTTTTTGACCATAGTTTTGTTCAGTTTCCATGTGTTCAATTTTTTTTCCTTGCTTTTTCTGTTATTGATTTCTACTTTTATGGCTTTATGGTCAGAAAAGATGCTTTGTCATATTTTCAAGTTTTGGATTCTGTTAAGGCTTGCTTTATGTGGCCTATTCTGGAGAATGTCCCATGTGCATTGGAAAAGAAAGTATACTTGGCTGCTGTTGGGTCGAGTGTTCCGTATATGTCTATGAAATCAAGTTGGTTGATTGTGGCATTTAGATCTTCCGTGTCTTTATTGAGCTTCTTTCTGGATGTTCTGTCTCTCACCAAAAGTGGTGTGTTGAAGTCTCCTACTAATATTGCAGAGCTGTCTATCTCATTTTCAATGTTGTTAGAGTTTATGTATTTTGGAGCTCTGTCATTGGGTGCATAAATATTTCTTATGGTTATGTCCTCCTGGTGTATTGACTCTTTAATCATTATATAGTGTCCTTCCTCATTCTTTGTGGTGGATTTTACTTTAAAGTCTATTTTGCCAGAGATTAATATTGCTACTTCTGATCTTTTTTGATTGTTGTCTGCTTGATATGTTTTTTCATCCTTTGAGTTTTAGTTTGTGTCTTTCAGTCTAAGGTGTGTCTCTTGTAGGCAGCATATAGACGGATTGTGATTTCTTAACCCATTCTGCAACTCTCTGTGTCTTTATTGGTGCATTTAGGCTACTTACATTCAGTGAAATTATGGACAGGTATGAGTTTAGTGCTGTCATTTTGATGTCTTGTTTTGTGTGTTGCTGGCAGTTTCTTTTTTCCACTTAATTTTTTGTGCTGAGTAGTTTTTCTTTATCTATTGTCTTTTCCTCTTTTTCCTTGTTGTTGATTTTGTTTTTGCTGAGTCTTTATGTTTTGCTTATATTTTATTTTGATGTGTAGGATTCTTAGTCTCCCTTGTGGTTACCTTAATATTTACCCTTATTATTCTAAGTTTAAACCAGACTTTTAGGTCTTCATGTCACCTTAATTTTCTCTCCATACGAAAGATGACTAATTTTTTAGTCCCTCTTTATTGTTTTAATGTTGTCATCTTTTACAAAATGACACCTTTTTCCCTGTTTTGAGCATTTTTTTAATCTTGATTTATTTTTGTGATTTCCCTATCTGGGTTGATATCTGGTTCCTCAGTCCCGTGTTCTAATCTTGGGTTGCTATCTGATGTTATTGGTTTTCTAACCAGAGTACTCCCCTTTAGTGTTTCTTGTGATTTGGTTTGGTTTTTACAAATACCCTAAACTTCTGTTTATCTGGAAATGTCCTAATTTCACCTTGAGATTTGACAGTCAGTTTTGCTGGATATATGATTCTTGGCCGGCAATTTTTTTCCTTCAATGCTTTATATATGTCATCCCATTGCCTTCTTGCCTGCATGGATTCTGCCAAGTACTCTGAGCTTATTCTTATTGGCTCTCCTTTGTATGTGACTTTTTCTTTATCCCTAGCAGCTCTTAAAATTCTCTCTTTATCTTTGCTTTTGGCAAGTTTGATTATAATATGTCTTGGTGACTTTCTTTTTTTTTTTTTCATTAACTTTTATTGAGCTTCAAGTGAACATTTACAAATCAAGTCAGTCTGTCACATATAAGTTTATACATACCTTACTCCGTACTCCCACTTGCTCTCCCCCTAATGAGTCAGCCCTTCCTGTCTCTCCTTTCGTGAAAACTTTGGCAGCCTCCAACTCTCTCTATCCTCCCATCCCCCCTCCAGACAGGAGATGCCAACACAGTCTCAAGTGTCCACCTGATATAATTAGCTCACTCTTCATCAGCATCTCTCTCCCACCCACTGTCCAGTCCCTTTCATGTCTGATGAATTGTCTTTGGGAATGGTTCCTGTCCTGTGCCAACAGAAGGTTTGGGGACCATGACCACCGGGATTCCTCTAGTCACATCCAGACCATTAAGTATGGTCTTTTTATGAGAATTTGGGGTCTGCATCCCACTGATCTCCTGCTCCCTCAGGGGTTCTCTATTGTGCTCCCTGTCAGGGCAGTCATCGATTGTGGCTGGGCACCAACTAGTTCTTCTGGTCTCAGGATGATGTAGGTCTCTGGTTCATGTGGCCCTTTCTGTCTCTTGGGCTCATAGTTATCATGTGACCCTTGGTGTTCTTCATTCTCCTTTGCTCCAGGTGGGTTGAGACCAATTGATGCATCTTAGATGGCCGCTTGTTAGCATTTAAGACCCCAGACGCCACATTTCAAAGTGGGATGCAGAATGTTTTCATAATAGAATTATTTTGCCAATTGACATAGAAGTCCCCTCAAACCATTTTCCCCAGACCCCCGCCCCTGCTCCACTGACCTTTGAAGCATTCATTTTATCCCGGAAACTTCTTTGCTTTTGGTCCAGTCCAGTCCAGTTGAGCTGACCTTCCATGTATTGAGTGTTGTCCTTCCCTTCACCTAAAGCAGTTCTTATCAGCTAATTAATCAGTAAAAAACCCTCTCCCTCCCTCCCTCCCTCCCCTCCTCGTAACCACAAAAGTATGTGTTCTTCTCAGTTTATACTATTTCTCAAGATCTAATAATAGTGGTCTTATACAATACTTGTCCTTTTGCCTCTGACTGACTTCACTCAGCATAATGCCTTCCAGGTTCCTCCATGTTATGAAATGTGTGACAGATTCGGGTGACTTTCTTTTGAGGTCTACCTTATGTGGGGTTTGATAAGCATCTGGATAGATACCTTCTCATCTTTAATGATGTCAGGGAAGTTTTCTGCCAACAAATCTTCAACAATTCTTTCTGTATTTTCTGTAATACTCCCTGTTCCGGTACTCCAATCACTCATAGGTTATTTCTCTTGATAGAGTCCCACATGATTCTTAAGGTTTCTTTTCATTTTTTTTAATTCTTTTATCTGATTTTTCTTCAAATGTATTAGTGCCAAGTGATTTATCTTCAATCTCACTAATTCTGAATTCTATTGCCTCAATTCTGCTCCTCTGTCTATTGAGTTGTCTAATTCTGTAATTTATTGTTAATCTTCTGAATTTCTGATTGCTGTCTCTCTATGGATTCTTGCAGCCTATTAAATTTTTCATTTATGTTCTCGAATAACCTTTTTAATTTCTTCAACTGCTTTATGTGTGTGTTCCTTGGCTTCTTCTGCATTTTGCCTGATCTCCTTCCTGATCTCTTGAAGAGTTCTGTATATTAATATTTTGTATTCTACATCTGTGTGATTCCAGGAATACACCTTCATGCGGAAGATTCCTCGAATCTTTGTTTTGAGAGCTTGTTGAAGCGATCATGGTCTGCCTCTTTATGTGATTTGATATTGACTGTTGTCTCCGAGCCATCTGTAAGTCATCGTATTAATTTCTTTTATGTTTGCCTACTGAATCCCAGCTTCTTGCTTTGTTTTGTTTTGATATGCCCAAATAGGCTACTTGAGTGAGGTACCTTGATTATTTCTGCCTTTAAAGATCTAATGTCCTGTCACCAAAGGGCTACAGCTCTTACCAGGTATATGAGCCTAGGAGTTCATTCACTTTTCTTGTATGGATTCAGCTCAGGTGTCCAGGTAGTTGGCCATCAAGTGTGTGGTATAGGCTCTATCCTACAGTCTTAGATGGGCAGGGGTGATTGGTGTAGGCACACGTATCTGGTTCCAGCAGGGGGTCACACTCTGAACACGGCAGGGGGCTGACAACCATCCCCCAAGTGTCTGTGCAGAAAGCATGTCCCTGTTCCCTAGAGCACAGAGGAGAGTGGGTTCTGCACCTAGACCACTGGGCACCCACTGCTTTTGGTTGTAACGAATGGGAGGCACCACTTATCCTTGAACCCGTGTCGCGGGTTGCTAGGTGATGTGGGTGGAGCCACCAGTCCTCAGGCCCCTGATGTGTGTAGGTGAGGACCCTGTGTAATAGGCAAAGTGGTGTCAAACATCAATAACCCACCTCTCCACCGCACAGCTGAAACAGTTGAAGTCAGCTCTCAAGCATATACACAGTCTTCCAACAAGGGTCTAATCTCCTGAAATGGGCCCACACAGGTCCATGCAGGGGTGAAAGGTATTCAAACTCCATGTATCAGTTGAGCCTGGACAGAATCCGCTTCCGTCTTGAGCTCCCCAGCTTAGTGGAGACAGCAGATTACTTTTCCCCCAACTGTTAATTTAGTCCTTCTCCAAGGCTAAGAGAATGGCTCAGGACATGCAGCACGGCCTATCTCAGTCCCAGAAAAATCAACAGCCACTGAAGCCGGCTTGGGGGCTGAGGGCGCAGTAAAATAAATGCAAGTACTTAGCTTTTGCCAAGAGCACTGTACTTCTATGGTTCCAGAGGTGTGAGTAGACTGTGCGGCTCGCTGTCTTTCCCTGAGGAAACTGCATCCCAAACGCCAGCTACCACCAGCCCCAGCCATGGTTGCTCCAGGGGTGCTGGGTCCTGCAGAGTCAGGCCCAGCAACTCCTCGCCACTTCTGAACCATCTCTCCCAAACCCTGCCGCTCACTCCGATTTCCGAACTTGGCCTTTGATGTTCAGGGCTCCTAGTTTATCATATATATAATTATTTCACTTGTTTTTGTGGGTCTTTGTTGTAAGAGGGATCACTGGAAGCATCTGACTACTCTGCCACCCTGGCCCTGCCCCTGGGTTGTCTTCGAATTGAGTCACGTATCAGGCCCCATCACTCCTGTCTCAAACTCTCCAATGGACTCCCATCTCTTCCGGAGACATAGACAGAGCCCTCACAGTGGTTCACAGAGCCCAAGGTGGTCCTGTCCCTTTCCTCTCTGGCCTCCCTCCCTCCTAATCTCCCCCTTCCTTACTCTGATCCAGCCACGCTGGCTTACTCGCCCTTTCTGAAACACCCTAGCCCAGTCCCACCTCAGGAACTTTGCATATACTTTTTCCTGTCTGCAACTCTCTTCCCCCAGGGCTCGCCTGGCTCACTCCCTGACCGCCTCCAGGTTCTTCTCAAATGTCCCCCCAGCCATGCTTTCCTGACCCCCTATTTAAAATTGTATGCCACCCACCTGCACTGCTCATAGCTCATCCCGCCCCCCTTGCTGTATCCCCACCTCCTGGAAGAGTGCTTGCCTGGCACAGAGTAGCGGCAGACACCCTCGCTCCTTAATCAGACCATGGTCTCTCACAGGGCTTGTCAGATGCCATTCTCTTGTCCTGGAGCATCCCAGGTTTGCCCTGCTCCTCTATACCTGTGCTCCACTGCAACAGGTGAGGGAGGAAGAGGTAGATAGGTGCATCCTTGTAGGAGAGACACCTGGGACAGTAAGGCATTGCCTGTGTTTAAGGAGTGTGGTTGCATTTGAAGGTATTGGAGGGTTCTGAACACAGCGGCGATGTAATTTGCCTTACATCTTAATAGCTGAGAATATGCTGAAGGGGACCCCAGGCAGAACATTAGCGTGCTTGGCCACATCCCAGGAGGGACACACACTTACAGATGGAAACAGTGAGGTGGAGTTAATTAAAAAAAAAAATAGGTGGTTGGGATATAAATAGGAAGGTGCACAGGGGCTACTGCCACAGCTGGGCACCAGGGCAGGAGGGTGAGGTTATTCCTGCTGTTGGGATGGGGGACTTGGTCCTGTCTCCCCTCCCCCACCCCAGGGCCCAGAGCAAGGCACTAGTGAAGGGCACCCAGGTGTGCTGGGGTTCTACTGGCCCAGCGCCTCCCCCACACACCTGCTATGAGTCTCAGCCTGGGGACCAGGTATGAGCCACCCCCGCCCTTGTCAGAGGACGGCTCAGGTTGGAGAAGCCCCCTCCTCACCCAACTGCGCCACCCTCAGCTGCTGTGGGACATCTGTTCCAGCTTCTGGCATGACTTCTACTTTCGACAAGAGGCATCTAAGTCCATGGCACTCAGAACCTGGGGTGGGTAGAGGAACGGTCCCCTGGAGCGAAGCTTGGGGGAGAGGAAGCTCCCCGTGTGCAAAGCCCCCATCCCCCAGATAAACTCTTCTCTCCCACACGCCTCAGTGCTCCCTCATACCCGCCAGCCCCTGTGAGCACCAGAACGGCTCCAACCCCTCACTTCTTCACAACCCATCAGCCTCTCCTGAACCACAGATCCCCTTCCAACTAGACTGCTTTCTCCTCCTCTTCTTCACATCAGCGTGCTGCCTCTCCCAAGACTTGTCTAGACTCTCTTTCCCCAATTCCTCACTTTCCAATTCTTCCTAGCACCCCCACCTCCACCCAAACTGCTCCCATCCAGACCACTGACATTTTGCTGTCAAACCCAGTGAAAGTTCTCAGGCATCATCATACTTGACCCCTCAGCAGTGCCTGAAAACTAATCACTCCCTCCTTCTTAACACCACATAGCCTCACTCTTGTTCCAGGAGGCCACCCCACACTCTCAGATTCCCTCCCTCCACCCCGCTGCTCTTCTCTCTGCCCTTTGACCCGCCAAGGACCTCAGGGCTCAGTTCGTGGGCCGCTTCTCCTTCTACCCCGACTCCCTGCCTCCCTGGGTGAGCTCCTCCAGGCTCAGGGCGTTATATGCCATCTAATGGCTCAGCATCCCAGACAGTTACCTCCATGTGTTTCTGCACATGTGTATCTCCATCCCAGATGTTCCCTTAGACTCCAGACTCCTATATTCAGCTGCCTACTTGCCATTTCTACCTCCTTGTATGGTTGTCCTTGGCCTCCATCTTCCCAAGTCCACACCTATCTACCTTCGCACCGTTCCTCCCACCCATTCTGAGAGGGCTCTGACCTTCTCCAAGTGCTTTATTCACTTCCCAAGGAAGGCCTGGTTGGTTCTGAAGAACTCCTGATCCCTGCCCCCTAACCTCTATAAAACTGCTCAACCCCCAGTCTTTCCAACTTCTGTTTATGCTTCCCCGTCCCTCTAGTCATTTGAGTGAAAAACCCTACAGTCATCTTTGACTCTTCTCTTCTTCTCCTGGCCCACATCCAGTCCATCAGCAAATGTTGTTTTACCTAAACTATCCAAAATCCTGAAATGGTTGAATGTCCACCAATTCTTTTTGGTAAAGGGACTCTGTGTATTCCCTCCATCTTCTTTGATGCTTCCTGTGTCGTTTAATATTGTCCCTGTAGAATTCTTCAATGCCGCAACTAAAGGCTTGAAATTTTTATTGTGCTTTAAGTGAAAGTTTACAAACCAAGTCAGTCTCTCATACAAAAACTTATACACACTTGGCAATATACTCCTGGTTGCTCTCCCCCTGATGAGGGAGCACACTCCTTCCCTTCAGTCTCTCTTTTTGTGTCCATTTCGTCAGCTTCTGACCCCCTCTGCCCTCTCATCAACCCTCCAGATAGGAGATGCCAACATAGTCTCACGTGTCTACTTGATCCAAGAAGCTTATTCTTCACCGGTATCATTTTCTATCCCATTGTCCAGTCCAAACCCTGTCTGAAGAGTTGGCTTTGGGAATGGCTCTTGTCTTGGGCTAACAGAAGGTCTAGTCTCAGTCAGACCATTAAGTCTGGTCTTTTTACGAGAACTGGGGGTCTGCATCCCACTGATCTCCTGCTCCCTCAGGGGTTCTCTGTTGTGTTCCCTGTCAGGGCAGTCATCGGTTGTAGCCGAGCACCATCTAGTTCTTCTGGTCTCAGGATGATGTAGTCTCTGGTTCATGTGGCCCTTTCTGTCTCTTGGGCTCGTAACTGCCTTGTGTCCTTGGTGTTCCTCATTCTCCTTTGATCCAGGTGGGTTGAGACCAATTGGTGCATCTTAGATGACCCCTTGCTGGCGTTTAAGACCCCAGATGCCTCTCTCCAAAGTGGGATGCAGAATGTTTTCTTAACGGATTTTATTATGCCAATTAACTTAGATGTCCCCTGAAACCATGGTCCCCAACCCCCCCACCCCTGCTACGCTGGCCTTCAAAGCACTCAGTTTATTCAGGAAACTGCTTTTGGTTTAGTCCAGTTGTGCTGACCTCCCCTGTTCTGTGTGCTGTCTTTCCCTTCACCTAAATTATTTCTTATCTACTATCTAATTAGTGAATACCCCTCTCCCCGCTCCCTTCCTGCCTCCTCTCGTAACCATTAAAGAATATTTTCTTCTCTGTTTTAACTATTTCTCGAGTTCTTATAATAGTGGTCTTATACAATATTTGTCCTTTTGCAACTGCCTAAGTTCACACAGCATAATGCTTTCCAGTTCCCTCCATGTTATGAAATGTTTCACGGAGTCATCACTGTTCTTTATCGATGCGTAGTAGCCCATTGTGTGAATATACCATAATTTACTTATCTATTCATCCATTGATGGGCACCTTGGTTGCTTCCATCTTTTTGCTATTGTAAACAGCGCTGGAATAAACACGGGTGTGCATATATCTGTTTGTGTAAGGGCTCTTATTTCTCTAGGATATATTCCGAGGAGTGGGATTGCTGGATCATATGGTAGTTCTATTTCTAGCTTTTTAAGGAAGCGCCAGATCGATCTCAGAAGTGGTTGTACCATTTGACATTCCCACCAACAGTGTAGAAGTGTTCCAATCTCTCCACAGCCTCTCCAACATTTATTATTTTGTGTTTTTTGGATTAACGCCAGCCTTGTTGGAGATGAAATCTCATTGTAGTTTTGATCTGCATTTCTCTAATGGCTAATGATCGTGAACATTTCCTCATGTATCTGTTAGCTACCTGAATGTCTTCTTTAGTGAAGTGTCTATTCATATCTTTTGCCCATTTTTTAATTGGGTTATTTGTCTTTTTGCAGTTGAGTTTTTGCAGTATCATGTAGATTTTAGAGATCAAGCGCAGATCAGAAATGTCACAGCTAAAAACTTTTTCCCAGTCTGTAGGTAATCTTTTTACTCTTTTGGCGAAGTCTTTGGATGAGCATAGGTGTTTTTTAGGAGCTCCCAGTTATCTAGTTTCTCTCCCGGTGTTTCTGCATTGTTAGTAATGTTTTGTATACTGTTTATGCCACGTATTAGGACTCCTAGCTCCTGTGCCCCACTTGAATAGGTGTGGGAGCAAGAAGTAGGTAGATGCATCTTTGTTGGAGAGACAGCTGGGACAGTAAGGCATTGCCAGTGTTTAAGGAGTGTGGGTGCATTTGAAGGTACTGGAGGGTTTTGAACAGAGTGGCGACGTGATTCCCCTTACATCTGAACAGGATCCCTCTGCCTCCCGCTGAGAAAATGCCGAGGGGGACCCCGGGCAGAATGTTAGTGCACTTGGTCACATCTCAGGAGGGACACACTTTTACACATGGAAACAGTGAGGTGGAGTTAATTTTAAAAAAAATAGGTGGTTGGGGTATAAATGGGAAGGAGGGCAGGGGTTACTGCCACACCTGGGCACCAGGGCAAGAGGGTTAACAGTATAAGTTCTTGGGTTGCTTCGTCCTCTACACCCACCCCTTGCCTCCCTTGGTGACCTCATCCAGGCTTATGACTTTAAATAGAATCCATATATGCTGATAATTTCCAGTCCAGACCACTTTCCAGAACTCCAGATTCCCTATCCACATCCCAACCACACATCTCCACTTTATATGAAATAAACATCTCCAAGTGAACAAATATGATCTCTTTTATTCCAGTGTTCAGCCATAATAATTACAGGACTGAATGTAACAGCAAAATATAGTCTACAGGAACCTGAAAAAATAACTCTTAAGTATGCATTTGTTAAAATAAATACTGTGAGTTCAAATGAATGAGCGTGGTCATAGCCAGGAGAAAATACTAGAATCTTACTAGCATCTTACTGAAGCAAAAAGGGACTTCGGTGATCATCTTCTGCAACCTCTTCATTTTATACATAAGGAAAGCCATTTCTGTGATTTTGATTTCTTCTTAGTTCCTACTAAATTTTGACATTATCTTCTTGCCATTGCTTGCAGAAATGATATTATTCAGTAAAGTGATATGAACAGTATGTATTACTCAGCAGCAGGTATTACCACCTCCAAAATTCCCAAATTCCAATCCTAAGAGCTCTCTATATAACCTACTCAAGGCAGTGCCAAGATCACTGCCAGGAGGTACCCCTGAGAAGCAGAAATGGCTTAAGGTAAGGAATGTTAATGGTGTATAACTGGGGTGTCTCTTTCCCCCCAGCTGCACATCCCAGGGTGCCTACTATTTGACAATGTGCCTGCCACTTCATCGGCTAGAGAAAGACCTGATAATCAAAGAGCTACTGACAACGTGAAGTTGGGATTAGGCCCAAAGACGCTCCAAAATACATTACACCCCACAGGAACACTAGTGTTTGAGTTGGGGAGAAGTTTTAACACCCAGATGCATCTGCAGACCCTGCTGTGCTAAGTGCAGGCCCCGAGGTTCACAGAAGTATCCAACTACATTGGCCAATTTTAAGCAATTTCCTCCCCACGCCTCTTTTTTTTTTTTTTCAATACAAGAGTTTATATAAATTCCTCAAAAAAAATCTGTTATTTCCATCCACTCTAATGTACTCTACACTGTCTTCCGTATCTCGATTGATCACAGCTCCATCCTTCCCATTGCTCAGGCCAAGTAAGATGGCGTCATCTTAACTCCGGATTCATCAAAATCCTATTGGCTCTACATCTAAAATGTATCTAGATTGCAAAAACCAAACCAAAGCTACAAGAAATACTAAAGGAAATTGTTTGGTCAGAAACCCAATAATATCAGATACCAGCACAACACAAGGTCACAGAACAGAACATCCTGATATCAACTCAAATAGGGAAATCACAAAAACAAATTAAGATTAATTAAAAAAAAAAGCTGAAAACAGGGAATCATTGAAGTCAATATGTAAAACATCACAATAATCAAAAAGAGGGACTAAATACAGGTGGCACAGAACTGCCACATGGAGAGTGATACAAGGCGATATAGAATAATACAAGTTAGGTTTTTACTTCGAAAAATAGGGGTAAATATTAAGGTAACCACAAAGAGGTATAACAACTCCATAACTCAAGATAAAAGCCAAGAAAAACGTTAACGACTCAACAAACATAAAATCAAACACTACGAAAATGAGGATCTCACAATTTACTAAGAAAAAAGTCTCAGCACAAAAAAGTAAGTGGAAAAATGAAATGGTCAACAACACACATAAAAAAGCATCAAAATGACAACACTAAACACTTATTAATCTATAATTACGCTGAATGTAAACGGACTAAATGCACCAATAAAGAGACAGAGTCCCGGACTGGACAAACAAACACGATCCGTCTATATGCTGCCTACAAGAGACACACCTTAGACCTAGAGACACAAACAAACTAAAACTCAAAGGATGGAAAAAAATATATCAAGCAAACAATAAGCAAAAAAGAAGAGTAGCAATATTAATTTCTGACAAAACAGACTTTAGACTTAAATCCACCACAAAGGATAAAGAAGGACACTACATAATGATAAAAGGGACAATTGATCAGGAAGACATAACCATATGAAATATTTATGCACCCAATGACAGGGCTGCAAGATACATAAATCAAATTTTAACAGAACTGCAAAGTGAGATAGACACCTCCACAATTATAGTAGGAGACTTCAACACACCACTTTCGGAGAAGGACAGGACATCCAGTAAGAAGCTCAATAGAGACACGGAAGACCTAATTACTACAATCAACCAACTTGACCTCATTGACTTATACAGAACTCTCCACCCAACTGCTGCAAAGTATACTTTTTTTTCTAGCGCACATGGAACATTCTCTAGAATAGATCACATATTAGGTCATAAAACAAACCTTTGCAGAATCCAAAACATCGAAATATTACAAAGCATCTTCTCAGACCACAAGGCAATAAAACTAGAAATCAATAACAGAAAAACTAGGGAAAAGAAATCAAATACTTGGAAACTGAACAATACTCTCCTGAAGAAAAGACTGGGTTATAGAAGACATCAAGGAGGGAATAAGGAAATTCATAGAATGCAACGAGAATGAAAATACTTCCTATCAAAACCTCTGGGACACAGCAAAAGCAGTGCTCAGAGGCCAATTTATATCGATAAATGCACACATACAAAAAGAAGAAAGAGCCAAAATCAGAGAACTGTCCCTACAACTTGAACAAAGAGAAAGTGAGCAACAAAAGAATCCATCAGGCACCAGGAGAAAACAAATAATAAAAAATTAGAGCTGAACTAAATGAATTAGAGAACAGAAAAACAATTGAAAGAATTAACAAAGCCAAAAGCTGCTTCTTTGAAAAAATTAACAAAATTGATAAACCACTGGCTAGACTGACTGAAGAAATACAGGAAAGGAAACAAATAACCCAAATAAGAAACGAGAAGGGCCACATCACAACAGACCCAACTGAAATTAAAAGAATCATATCAGATTATTACGAAAAATTGTACTCTAACAAATTTGCAAACATAGAAGAAATGGATGAATTCCTGGAAAAACACTACCTACCTAAACTAACACAATCGGAAGTAGAACAACTAAATAGACCCATAACAAAAAAAGAGATTGAAACGGTAATCAAAAAACTCCCAACAAAAAAAAAGCCCTGGCCCGGATGGCTATACTGCAGAGTTCTACCAAACTTTCAGAGAAGAGATAACACCACTACTACTAAAGGTATTTCAAAGCACAGAAAATGACGGAATACTACCCAACTCCTTCTATGAAGCCACCATCTCCCCGATACCAAAACCAGGTAAAGACATCACAAAAGAAGAAAATTACAGACCTATATCCCTCATGAACATAGATGCAAAAATCCTCAACAAAATTCTAGCCAATAGAATTCAACAACATATCAAAAAAATAATTCACCACGACCAAGTGGGATTTATACCAGGTATGCAAGGCTGGTTTAATATTAGAAAAACCATTAATGTAATCCACCACATAAATAAAACAAAAGACAAAAACCACATGATCTTATCAATTGATGCAGAAAAGGCATTTGACAAAGTCCAACACCCATTTATGATAAAAACTCTCACCAAAATAGGAATTGAAGGAAAATTCCTCAACATAATAAAGGGCATCTATACAAAGCCAACAGCCAGCATCACTCTAAATGGAGAGAGCCTGAAAGTATTTCCCTTGAGAACGGGAACCAGACAAGGATGCCCTTTATCACCGCTCTTATTCAACATTGTGCTAGAAGTCCTAGCCAGGGCAATTAGGCTAGACAAAGAAATAAAGGGCATCCGGATTGGTAAGGAGGAAGTAAAATTATCTCTATTTGCAGATGACATGATCTTATACACAGAAAACCCTAAGGAATCTCAAGAAAACTACTGAAACTAATAGAAGAGTTTGGCAGAATCTCGGGTTATAAGATAAACATACAAAAATCACTTGGATTCCACTACATCAACAAAAAGAGCATCGAAGAGGGAATAACCAAATCAATACCATTCACAGTAGCCCCCAAGAAGATAAAATACTTAGGAATAAATCTTACCAAGGATGTAAAAGACCTATACAAAGAAAACTACAAAGCACTACTACAAGATATTAAAAAGGACATACTTAAGTGGAAAAACATACCTTGCTCATGGATAGGAAGACTTAACATAGTAAAAATGTCTATTCTACCAAAAGCCATCTATACATACAATGCACTTCCGATCCAAATTCCAATAACATTTTTTAATGTGATGGAGAAACAAATCACCAACTTCATATGGAAGGGAAAGAAGCCTCGGATAAGCAAAGCATTACTGAAAAAGAAGAAGAAAGTGGGAGGCCTCACTCTACCTCATTTCAGAACCTATTATATAGCCACAGTAGTCAAAACAGCCTGGTACTGGTACAACAACAGGCACACAGACCAGTGGAACAGAATTGAGAACCCAGATATAAATCCATCCACATACGAGCAGCTGATATTTGACAGAGGCTCAGAGTCAGTTAACTGGGGAAAAGATAGTCTTTTTAACAAATGGTGCTGGCATAACTGGATATCCATTTGCAAAAAAATGAAACAGGACCCATACCTCATACCATGCACAAAAACTAACTCCAAGTGGATCGAAGACCTAAACATAAAGACTAAAACGATAAAGATCATGGAAGAAAAAATAGGGACAACCTTAGGAGCCCTAATACAAGGCATAAACAGAATACAGAACATTACCAAAAATGATGAAGAGAAACCAGATAACTGGGAGCTCCTAAAAATCAAACACCTATGCTCATCTAAAGACTTCACCAAAAGAGTAAAAAGACCACCTACAGACTGGGAAAGAATTTTCAGCTATGACATCTCCGTCCACCGCCTGATCTCTAAAATCTATATGATTCTGTCAAAACTCAACCACAAAAAGACAAACAACCCAATCAAGAAGTGGGCAAACGATATGAACACACACTTCACTAAAGAAGATATTGTGGCAGCTAACAGATACATGAAAAAATGCTCTCCATCATTAGCCATTAGAGAAATGCAAATTAAAACTACGATGAGATTCCATCTCACTCCAACAAGGCTGGCATTAATCCAAAAAACAAAAAATAATAAATGTTGGAGAGGCTGCGGAGAGATTGGAACTCTTATACACTGCTGGTGGAAATGTCAAATGGTACAACCACTCTGGAAATCTATTTGGCGTTATCTTAAAAAGTTAGAAATAGAACTACCATACAACCCAGAAATCCCACTCCTCGGAATATACCCTACAGAAATAAGAGCCTTCACACAAACAGATATATGCACACCCATGTTTATTGCAGCTCTGTTTACAACAGCAAAAAGCTGGAAGCAACCAAGGTGTCCATCAATGGATGAATGGGTAAATAAATTGTAGTATATTCACACAATGGAATACTACGCATCGATGAAGAACAGTGACAATTCTGTGAAACATTTCATCACATGGAGGAACCTGGAAGGCATTATGCTGAGTAAAATTAGTCAGAGGCAAAAGGACAAATATCGTATAAGACCACTATTATAAGATTTTGAGAAATAGTATAAACCGAGAAGAACACATACTTTTCTGGTTACAAGGAGGGGAGAGAGGGAGCGTGGGAGAGGGTTTTTTTACTGATTAATTAGTAGCTAAGAACTGCTTTAGGTGAAGGGAGGGACAATACTCAATACACGGAAGGTCAGCTCAACTGGACTGGACCAAAAGCAAAGAAATTTCCGGGATAAACTGAATGCTTCAAAGGTCAGCGGAGCAAGGGCGGGGGTTTGGGGACTATGGCTTAAGGGGACTTCTAAGTCAATTGGCAAAATAATTCTATTATGAAAACATTCTGCATCCCACTTTGAAATGTGGCGTCTGGGGTCTTAAATGCTGACAAGCGGCCATCTTAAGATGCATCAATTGGTCTCAACCCACCTGGATCAAAGGAGAATGAGGAACACCAAGGTCACACGATGACTATGAACCCAAGAGACAGAAAGGGCCACATGAACCAGAGACTTACATCTTCCTGAGACCAGAAGAACTAGATGGTGCCCGGCCACAATCGATGACTACCCTGACAGGGAGCACAACAGAGAACCCCTGAGGGAGCAGGAGATCAGTGGGATGCAGACCCCAAATTCTCATAAAAAGACCAGACTTAATGGTCTGAATGAGACTAGAGGAATCCCGGCGGTCATGGTCCCCAAACCTTCTGTTGGCCCAGGACAGGAACCATTCCCGAAGACAACTCATCAGACATGGAAGGGACTGGACAGTGGGTGGGAGAGAGATGCTGATGAAGAGTGAGCTAATTATATCAGGTGGACACTTGAGACTGTATTGGCATCTCCTGTCTGGAGGGGGGAGGGGAGGATAGAGAGAGTTGGAAGCTGACAAAATTGTCATGAAAGGAGAGACTGGAGGGGCTGACTCATTAGGGGGAGAGCAAGTGGGAGTACGGAGTAAGGTGTATATAAACTTATATGTGACAGTCTGACTTGATTTGTAAATGTTCACTTGAAGCTCAATAAAAGTTAATTAAAAAAAATGTATCTAGAATGCAACTAGTTCCTATTACCTTGGGTACTACCACAACCCTGATCCAAACCCCATTAATTCTTGCATGAGTTAATAACAATAGCCTCCTCACTGGTCTCCCTGCTTCTATTCTGCCCCATCGTCCTCAGTCAGAAGAACTGACGCCTTTGAATTATGGTGCTGGTGAAGAATACTGAATATACCATGAACTGCCAGAAGAACAAACAAATCTGTCTTCGAAGAACTACAGCCAGAATGTTCCTTAGAAGCAAGGATGGGGAGACTCTGTCTCACATACTTCGGACATGTTATTAAGAGGGAGCAGTCCCTGGAGAAGAACATCATCCTTGGCAGACAGTCATCAAAAGAGAGGACGACCCTCAACAATATGGGCTGACATAGCGGCTGCAACAATGGGCTCACACATAGCAACGGCTGTGAGGATGGTTCAGGATTGGGCGGTATTTCGTTCTACTGTACATGACGTCGCTATGAGTCAGAACTGAGTCAACAGCATCAAACAACAACTCCTCAGTGTATTCTCTACACAGCAGCCAGAGGGATTCTTCTTAAAACATAAATCAGATCATGCCACTCCTCCGCTCAACAGTTGTCAACACTCATCTCTTATTAATTGATAGAAGATGTAGACAGAAAATTAGTAAGGACAGAGATGACCTGAAAAACACTATCAACCAAATAAGCCTCATCAACACTCTACCCAACAAAAGCAGCATCCACATTCTTTTCAAGTGCACATGGACCATTCATCAATAATCATCATTCAAGACAAACTATAAAACAAGTCTCAATAAAATTAAAAGGTCCAAAATCATAACATAGTATGTTCTATGAACACAATGGAATTAATTGAGAAACCATTCTTTATAATCTGGGAAAAAAATCACAAAAAAACACGTATCAAAATAATCATTCATGGGTCAAAGGAAAAAGCGTTAAGGAAGTTAGAAAACGTTTTAAGCTAAGTTATCAAAAAAAAACACAGCATAAGCAATTTGGGGATACAGCTAAAGCAATGATTAGAGGAAACTATACAGCTTTAAATCCTATTAGAAAGTAAAAAGGTTTCAAAATCAAAGATCTAAGCTTTCAGTTTAAGAAGGTAGAAAAAAGGACAAATTAATCAAAAGGCACACAGAAAGGAGGAAATACTTCAAAAAAGAAAGAGCAGAAATCAGTGAAACAGATAAAAGGGTAATAACGAAATATTATGAACAACTTTGTGCCAATAAATTTGACTTCGATGAAACAAATTCCTTAAAAGATACAACTTACTAAAGCTGACACAAGAAGAAAAAAGAATGAGAAGTTTTATATCAATTAATAAAGTTAATTCAAAATTAAAAACATTCCCACAAAGGAACTCCAGGCCAGGTGATATGTTTGCTATTTCTATCAAACACTTAAGGAAGAAATTATGTAGGTCTCACAAATTTTTTTAGAAAATCGAGGAATAGGGATAATATTACTCTGAAATGAAAACCAGACAGAGATCACCAATAAGAGAACTACAGACTCAAATCCCTTATGAGAATAGACAGAAAAACCCTAAACAAAAAAAAAGTGTAAACCAAGTTAAACATTATATTAATAGATAACATACCATGATCAAGTAGGTTTTATCCTAGAAACGCAAGGCTGGTTTCACATCCAGAGTCAATCAGTGCAGTGCACCATATTAACATAATAAGAGCTAATACATATTATTATCTCAGTGATGCAAAAAAAAAAAAAAAACAGGGACAATTCAAAACCTGTTCAGCAAACTAGGAAAAAAAGGGAACTTCCTGAACCTGACCAAGGGTTTCTACGTAAACCTATAAGCAATATTGTACTTGACACTGAACAGAACGCTCTCCCTTGTAAGATCAGAAACCAAGTATGTATACCCACTCTTAGCACTTCTCTTCAGCAGTGAACCTGTCACTGAATATCACTGAATAGCTATTGAACTCTGATAAGAAATAAAAAAACAGACATATTGGAAATGAAGATTTAAAGTTGCTTTAATTAAGACAACATGATCAGACACATAAAAAAATCCTAATGAATCTATGGAAAAATTACTAAAACTAACAAGGGAGTTTAGCGGAGTTTCAATATACAAAGTCGATTAAAAATTTTATTGTACATAAACTAGTAATGATCAATTGGATTGTATTTTTAATACCATTTACAATAGCAGCAAAAAATTAAATACTTAGGGGTAAATTTAAGCAAATTTGTCCAAGACCCTATACACGGAAACTACAAAACATTGATGAGAGAAAATTGAAGAAAATCTAAACAAATGCAGAGATGTACCATTTTCACCACTGAACATGATTAGAAAGCTTGAGATTGCTAAGATGTCTATTCTTCCCAAACTGATTTATAGATTCAATCCAAATTCCAGCAGGCATTTCGTAGAAACTGACTGATTCTAAAATTTATACGGAAATACATAAAACCTGCAATAGGCAAAATAATTTTGAATAAGAACAAAACTAAAGGACAACGTGGCTGCATTTCAAGACTTAATATAAATGTACAATACTAATCAAGATGCGAAATCGGTGGGAGAGGACACATACAGAAGGAGGTCCACACGTGTACGTTCAACTGATATTCAACAAGGATGCCAAGGTTATTCGATGGGGAAGGGACAGTCTTTTCAACGAATGGTTCCGAAACAACTGGATACCCACATGGAAAAATAAACCCTGCCACTGACCTCCTGCCATACATGAAGATTAAGTTCAGATGGTTGCAGACCTATATGCAACACCTTGAGAGGTAAGCCCCCTGTGGTTCATGTGTACTGTATCCCCACCACCACCATCACCCCACCACTACCAGCCTTTGGTGGTGCTGCCCCCCACGCTGCAAACCTGTCAATGTCAGCCTTAATAAATGGTTTGTGGTGAAACACTGCCATCTTGTGGCCACATCTTTTTCTTCGCTCAACCCCAAACTCCCTTGAACTAAGTGAGACCTGCTGCTTTTGTTTCCTGAACCCATTTACTGAACACCGGCGATGCGCCAGGCACACCTTATAGGCACCTTTCGCGGATCAGCAAAAGGTAGATGTCCCGGTTTACCAATGAGGAAAATGAGACTCAGAAAGGTAAAGTCACCAGGCCACCACTGGACAGCCAAGGGACCTAAGCAGACCCCCAGCCCTTCCAGTCCCCTTCCCACAGGATTTCCCAGTATGCTCTCTGCTCTTTTTGGCAAAACTTATGGGGAAGGGACCCATCAGCAGTCTTTCCATTTCTACCTAGTCTTCAGACAAAAAAAGCCAGCTCAGACCCGTCTGTTTGCTAACATGTCAATGGTTTGCTTATATTTTAAGGAGTGGGCTCTTTTCCCAGCAAGTGGCACAGATGAAACCTCGGAGCTGCTTTAACACCAGGCAGACTTTGCAATAACAGATGTTGTCTATATATAAAAGTAATACATGCAAATTATATGCACTTAGAAAATACATAAACACCTAAGGAAAACATGAAATTACTGGCACTGCCACCACCCAAGTACATCCAAATGTTAGCAGTGCATGTTCTTGAAGCTGGGGTCATACTTTATACATGGTTTCCACTCAACATACTGCAAAGCATGAGCCAGGGTCACAAGACGCTCACAACAATGGCTGCGTAGCCACCATGGCCTTTTAGCTGCTCCAAATAATGGTGTGGTGAGCACCTTCATGATGCAAGTCATTGTGCACAGCTGACTGTCTCTTTAGGGTTAAGAGGGCTGAGGACACTTTCTAAGTCTCTTGCTCCAGATGGCCAAGCCTGCCTCCGCTGAAGGGGGACACAGCAAGGTCTGTCCCCAGCACCCTGTCTTGGTGTGTTGCTCTTTTAACATCATTTTTTATTTACTGTGTGGGTTTGCATTGTTTTAGTTCCTAGTGAGATTGAAATGCTTTCTTGTGCTCACTGGTCATTTGGATTTCTCTTGTGCCTCAAACAGCAGAAAGGTGCCGCAGACAAGTGGGGTGCACGTGTGAGCCACGGGAGCCACGGAGGTTGCAGGTGAGGTGTTCTTGGTCTCTCTACCTTGCAAACCCTGGTCATGAAGATCAAGGGTCACAACTAGTTAGGCAGGCATGCTGGGCCCCCTCATGGGAGGAATCCAACCAGTTGTTCTGGAAACCCAACCTAAGTAAAGCAGGAGAGGAAGAAACCAGACCCCTACTTCCAGGCTAATGGTATGGTTTGAAATCCTTACTATCTAGTCTACAGTCAGTCCTACAGAAAGATCATCCAGAGCACAACAGAAGAAGGACGGAGGCAGGCAGCAGAGGCCTCCTGGAAAGGAAGCTTCAAAAGAGTAGCAGTGCTCCGTCAGGGCCCGGTCCCGCCCCAGAGTTTCAAACTCAACTGGTCTGGAGGAGGGGGGACAGGCCTCAGTGTTCTGTTAATGTTCCCTGGATGATTCTAACATATAGCCCATAATGGGTTAATGCCCCTGGTTTTGACATCCTAGGAAACGCTCAGAACTTTGCCTTTGTTGATCATCATCTGACAACTATTGCCAAATGGCCTCCACTCACAAGGCCAGGAACAGCATTACAAGCTTCCCAAACATGAAGAACCTTACACAGAACAGCAAGCCTCTTGGACAGGCCCAAGATAAGCCACACTTTGATGTCAGAAAAAGCACATGAGAAATCTGTGTATGAAGTTTCCTTCCATCAGGCCATGAGGTGTTAACAACTCAAAATCCAAAGCAATGAAAGAAATGACTGCTAAATGGGATGATGTAAGGATAAAAGGCTTCAAGACAAAAGACACTAGGAGCAAAATCCAACTGGGAAAAGAGATTTGCAACTTCCTCCACAAACAAAAGCTAGTCCCACTAATAAACAAACAGTTCATAAAAAAACAAGGCACAAAAGACCAAAACAACCTGATAGAAAAATGGGCAAAAGACAGGAACAGTCCCTTAAACCTCTGAGAAGATGCTCAACCTCACTAGTAACTAGAGAATTGCACACCTAGAGGACGGCAAAAAACCCAAAGGAGTGACCACACACTCCCTCTTGGCAAGGCTGTGGGAAAACAGGCCCTCGCCTGCTCAAGAACCACCTCCTACCTTCACCGCTGCTAACAGCCCTCTTCTAAGAAGCAGTCCCGAAGACACACATGACACGCACAGGATTTTCACTGGAGCATGGTTTATGTCAACAAAAAGATCGGCAACGGCCCAAATGTCCATCAATAACAAACTGGTTAAATACTCCATGGTTGGGCCACAAGATGGAATACCGCACATCAAACATGAGAAATGAGGATGACTGAGATAACACCTGGAGTTCAAGGCAGGGTGAGTTAGCTGGCTGGTGGGAGGGAGAGCTGCCACCCATCTCGGCTCAGGAAGCAGTTCTGGCTGATTGCCCCTGGCCTTAATTATTGCCTTCCCTGGGTGGGAGCGGAAGAAGAGGGATTAGCCCGCAGCAGCAAGCGATTGGAGCAGATAGGATAGAACACAAAGAGCAGAGCAGGGTTTGCTATGCCCTAAAGGAGGAAAAACAGCAGCAATCCCCAAAGAGCTGAAGCAGAAACTAGCTCTTGGGGGTCAAAGCAACAGCCCCACTCTTTGTGAACTAGCCCTTAATTCTGGACCACGCACGTGGAAGAGCAAAGCACAGATTACACTGTCCTCGTCTTGTCATCCACAGGTGGCCTGGTGTTTCCTAGCCCTACTCAATGCACTCCATGACATGTATCTGCAGGGTGTCGATATCCGGAGCCTGATACTGGCACTTGGGACAACAGAAATCAGGTGGCTCCTCGGGGGGGCTTCTCCTCTGGCTAGGCAGGGCCAGGTGAAAGGAGTGATGAGCTGGGAAAGGAAAACCAGCGTCTATTGTTAGAGGCGTCCTGTACTTGCTGAGGGGTACGAGTCAGAGAGAAGGGAAGGGTAGAAAAAGTACTGATTCGGTACCACCATACCTAACCTAGGGTCACCACCCATGTGTAACCAAGAGCAACCCCTACATCGCTCCCTTCAGCCTCACAGGGGAAGGGGGATACTGATGGAGAGGGGCCGGCCTACATAAGCTTCAAACTGTCCCAGCTGTCTTCACCAGGAGAGAATCCAGAGGCCGAGAGATCTGATTTCCTCCATCACAGAATCCTTCTCCCAGCAACCTAGTCTACCCACCTCCTCCTCCTGCTCCTCCTCCTCCTGCAGGCCCAATGCTGGAGGCTAACAGGTCACCTGGTCACTCACCTTGGGCAGGAGGCAAAGGTGGCTGGGGGCCCTCGACATGCCGCTTCCGCATATCCTCAATCAGAGCCCTTGGGAAACAGAAACATTCCCGTCAGCACATGCGCATAAAGCTCTTAGCCAGACTAACTTAAAAAGCTGTTGGCAAAATGGGGGAAGGGGGCAGAGGAGGGGGGTGCTAGCCAACCTAGAAAGCAAAGAGGAATGAGTCTCCTGAAGTGACTGCTGGTGGTCCAGATGCCAGTTCCCGCCTCCCCACACAGAGGGGCCCACCTGGCTGACTCCTGCGAGCTGGCCTTCAGTTTGCTGTACTCCCTCTGCAGCTGCTCCAACTGCTCCTGCAGCAGCTCCTTCTTCTCGGCTAGCTTTTCCCGGGCCTGCCTCTCAGCCTGAAAGTCCGCTTTGTAGATATCCGCCTGGTAAACCCAAGAGAGAAGAGCTGCCCAGCACACCCATCAAGCCCTCCAGGCCAGAAACAGGGAACAGAGGAGACCCATGACTGCCTTCCCGGAGGTCACGAGTATTAACTGTTTAACGAGAAACTAATTTCCCCTGTAAACTTTCACCTAAATCACAATAAAAATAAAAATGTGGGCAAATCTGCTACAAAACACTGCTTTGAAGTGTTGAAAATCAAGGATGTCACTTTGAGGACTGAGGTGTGCCTGACCCAAGCCATGGTGTTTTCAATTGCCTCATATGCATGTGAAAGCTGGACAATGAATAAGGAAGACAAAAGAAGAATTAACACCTTTGAATTGTGGTGTTGGTAAAGAATACTGAATATACCACGGACTGCCAAAAGAACGAACAAATCTGTCTTGGAAGAAATACAGCCAGACTGCTCCTTAGAAGCAAGGATGGCGAGACTACGTCTCACACACTTTGGACATGTTGTCAGGAGGGATCAAGAGCCAGAGGAGCTGACGAAATGCTACTACAAAGGGTGATGTCAACTGCATAGAAACCAATGTCTATTAGTGCTTCTGGGCGTAGTGGACAGGGTGAAATGCAGAGGTAATGCTTAAGGGGCAGTGAGTTCCTGTTAAGGATAATGAAAAACTTTGTAAATTTCCCGACTTGGTGAACATAATGTTACTGAACTGTACATGTTAAAATGGGAAAATGGGAGGCTACACAAAAGAACTATACGATCATTCCATATTCATGTAAAATTATATGTGCCTATGCATAAAAATTATGTGCGCCTATGCATTTTATGCATAATTAGTGTTTTTACATAAATTTTTCAAAGAGAGAAACGCCAAGTCCCAGTGCCAAGGTGGGCCCAGGCTGCCCCCCACCCCAGTGCAGCCCACCCAGGAGAGCTCTCACCTGGGCCCTGAGCACGGGGACCGTCTCCATCACTGTCTTGTGCTGCTCCGCCTCCTCCTTCAGCTTGTCGATCAGCTCCTGCTTGGCCACCAGGGCCTCCTCAGCCTGCTGCAGCTGCTGCTTCAAATCTTCCAGCTGGATGCCCTAGAGGCAGGCAAGGGGGAGCTGATGGCAGACAGCTTCCAAGCAGGCCACTCTTCTGGGTGAGAAGAACCGAGGAGAGTGGAAGAGTGGCCCAGGCAAGACTGGGTTGGGGTAATGCCAGCCCCTTCGGCCTGATCACAAGATGGATATGTATACCAGGGAGAACACTGTGGCCCCAGAGAAAAGAGAACTTGATATTTTCCTTATGGCTTATGAGAACCTCGAGTTGGGAGGGGCCCTCTGAAGTCATCTGGCACAATCCCCACTGGGCAGACATTCTCTCTCCAGAATCCAAAGCTGGGCAGCCCTTCTGAAAGCCTTCAGGAAACAGGGACCACACTCTCTCCTAGAGCCACCCACTCTGAGGTAATTACACAGACCCCTGCCTGCCAGGTGCGTGCCATCAACTCAGCCATGCTGACCATCGTCCGATACAGATGCACCCACCTCTAACAAGTCTTCTCTGAGGAGACTAAACAGCTACAGTTCTGTAACCCTTCCTCATACGGTCTGCTTTTCAGGGTGTAACTTTCTAAGTCTCTTCTGAGTACCTTCAAGTTGGACAGCATCCTTCAAAAGATGTGGTCCCTAGAAACCACGCCCAATCTAGGAGAGATCTGAGCAGGACAAACTAGAAAAGGACTACCAGCTGCTCTGAATGGAGGAATGGAAATGCTACTGGGGAATAGCCTGCCAGAAGCCTAGCGGGTAATTGTTCACAGGAGGACATGGATATGGAGACCAGCACCCTCCCCAGCCCCTAGGGCAGAGCCTAGTCAAGCTGAAGCAGCCTAAGGCATCCTCTAGACGGTGCGGCAGACCTTCCCTGGGCAGACCTTCCCCGGGCCGTCACAGCTACAGCCTTCATGAAACAGTAAGTCGAGTATTCCCCCCAAAAGCCAATTCTCCCAAGTCTGAAGGTAGGGCCTTGTATTGCAATATTCTAGAATTTGGGGGATTAGGCCCCATGCTGTTCTCCTTTCATGAGGCAGCAGAGAAAGGGTGGAGGGCAAGGTCCTGTCTCAGACAATCCCAGAGACGTTACTGCTGGAGGCTCTGGGACAGCACCTGGCCAGGTATCAGCCTCCCAGCCATACTCACTCGGTTTCGCTCACTGCTGGCCATGCTGCTCTTGATGTGATTGTCATAGTCTTGGAAAAGCTGGTGATAAGCCACTTGTAACTGGGCCAGCTTCCGCCTAAGAGAAATGGACTTTCAATTGAGGCACAGCTCTTCCTGGTCCCACCTCAGCCTTTCCTGTTGAAAATTCAACCCTCTTCCTTCTTGTCGCAGGCACATGCCTTCAATAAGGGATTCCAAGGGTACACTTGTACCCTTGGGGCCATCAATTTGAGGCAGGGTCTGATGACAGCAAGTATTATTAGTGCAACTGAACTGATTGTTCAACATTCAGTATCTTTTTCCTTAAAAAGCTAATATTTTTCAAAGGGAGATGAGAATGGCTTATAGTGAAACAGAACTGTCCTACGCTCTTCAAAAATGCCAACTTCTTGTGAATACAGAAAGGCAGGAGGTCTGTTCTAGATTACAGGAGACTAAAAAGGTGGGCAAATCTAAGATACATCTCCTGGTCCCACCCCAGCTGGAGCAAGGGAGAAGGAAGAAGACCAAAGACACAAGGGAAAGATTAGTCCAAAGGACTAATGGACTACAGCTACCATAACCTCCACCAGACTGAGTCCAGCACGACGAGATGGTGCCCGGCTACCGCCACTGAGTGCTCTGACACGGATCACAATAGAGGGTCCCAGACAGAGCTGGAAAAAATTGTAGAACAAAATTCTAGCTCAAAGACCAGACTTGCAGGCCTGACAGAGACTGGAGAAGCCCTGAAAGCATGGCCCCCGGGCACCCTTTTAACTCAGTACTGAAGTCACTCCTGATGTTCACCCTTCAGTCAAAGATTAGACAGGTCTATAGGGCCAACACCACCACACATGAGGGACATGCCTCACAGTTCAGTCTTGTGTATGAGACTAATGGGCACGCCAGCCCAAAAGCAAAGATGAGAAGGCAGGAAGGGACAAGAAAACTGGACAAATGGAAACAGGGAACCCAGGGTGGAGAAAGGGAGACTGCCAACACATCACAGGGCTGGCAACCAATGTCACAAAAAAATGTGCGTATTAACTGTTTAATGAGAAACTAATTTGCTCTGTTAACTTCCACATAAATCACAATAAAAAATAAAAACGTGGGCAAATCTGCTGCAAAGGGCCTCTTTAAGGTGTTGAAAAGCAAAGATGTCCCTTCGAAGACTAAGGTGCACCTGACCCAAGCCATGGTGTTTTCAATCGCCTCATATGCATGGGAAAGCTGGGCAATGCATAAGGAAAACTGAAGAACTGACGCCTCTGAACTCTGGTGTTGACAAAGAACATTGAATATACATACCATGGACTGCCAAAAGAACAAATCTGTGTTGGAGGAAGTACAGCCAGAATGCTCCTTAGAGGCAAGGATGGCGAGACTGCATCTTACACACTTTGGACATTTTGTCAGGAAGGATGAGTCCCTGGAGAAGGACATCATGCTTGGCAGAGTACAGGGTCAGCAGAGAAGAGGAAGACCCTGGACGAGGTGGACTGACACAGTGGCTACAACAGGCTCAAGCCTAACAAGCTTTCATGCCTGTGACCTCTAACCTTTCATGCCTGTGACTCGTTAAGCTACAAGGCTAAGGGACAGAAATAGCCTCTCACCCACAGGAGGCAGAAAACAACTTAGAACCTGATCTTCCCCCCTCCTTCCTCCCTCCCAGTGCCAGCCCAAAGGCACCCCTGCCAACCCTAGGGTCAGGTGCCAGCTGGCTTATCACCTGCCTGGGACCCAAGCCTCCCACCTTCCGCACCCTCACGGCACTACAGTAGGCCCAGCCGGCAGCCTACTCACTTCTCCTCCGAGGCGGCCTGACGCTCCATGCGCAGTGCGGCCTCCACGCTCTGGCTCTGCATGCGCAGCTGGTCCACCTGCACGCTGTGCTGCTGCTGCAGCGCCTCCCGCTCGTTCTCCAGCTGCCTGGCCTGCTCGCTGGCCGCCCGGGCCCTGGTGGGGTGGGGGCGGGGATCATGGTAGGCTCCCAGCGGGGTTGGGGCAAGCACTGGGGCAGGCTCCGGATATGGCTATGCTCCAAGTCGGGAGTCAGATACTTGAGGATGTGCCAGGCAAAGAGAGAGCACGAGTAACACTCTGGGCACCAAGTCCCTCATGGGTTTCCCTGGGTAGACACATGGCCAACTGACTCTATCTCCCACTGCTGGAGAGAGAGGCCAGGAGGGGTGAGAGGCAGCTGCGAGTGCCCCTCACGGGAGGGAGGGGACTGAGGAAGCATGTGCGGCATCTCACGCTCCACCTGCCCACCCGCCCTCCCAGACTTTTGCCCTGACGGCTTTTGTCAGGAGTCCTTTTGCCGTCCTCAACCTGAGCCCTTCCAGCCAACCACTGGCCATGGCAGTGGCCTTTGGGACCATCTAAATGCCCCCTAAGGCAATGCTCTAAAATTCTGGAAACGATCTAAGAGCCAGAGCGCCAGCTGGGACCATGGGTGATCACCTAGCTCCCACAGTCATCACTCCACCTGCTCACAGATAAAGCCCGTAAACCAGCCTCTTCTTGGGAATTCCGGAAGTGGCTTCCAGGGCAGGCTTTCCCTCCCAACTCACCTGCCCTCCAAAGCCTGCAGGTCCTTGTTGGCAGCCTCTAAGCGGCTCTGGCTCTCCTGGAGCTCCCCTAGCAGTGACGTCACCTGGGCTTTCACCGAGGCCTTGTCCTCAGCCATCTGCTGTAGGAAAAAAAACCGCCTCCTGTCAGCACCACTTTCCTCCCCCACCAGTTTCCCAGGCTAACGCACATGCATCTTGAGGCTTCTCCCCTCCCCTTAGCACCCCAACCCTGGGGCCCTGGATCCTCTAACCCCAATGCACCCTGACTCCTAACTTGCCCCCACCTCCATCTTCAGCAGCCCCCTGCAGCCCCCGCCCACCCTCACCCCTCACCTATGCAAGGCACTGTGGGCACTGGAAAGGGAACGAGCCCATCTGCCCGCACCCCAACCCCTCCTCCTCATCTCTGGGGATAGGGCAAACAAGCCCCCAAAGGAGAAGCAGGAGGTACTGGGGTGCCTCATGAGGATGCAACCAGGAGGGACACAACGCAGCTGGCAGCCAGTGACCAAGGTGGGGGGCAAGACAGGAAGACGGTAAGGAAAATATATGCCCTATTCCACAAGCATGGATCCATGAGAGAATAAGATGGACTGACCAGTGATGAAACTTCCAAGTTGTCTGAAATCCCCATCCCCCCAGCTCCGTCCGGTCTCCCTCATCACCCCACCCAAGCTGTCCTGGCCTGGGTCCCATCAGCAATCCTCAGTTCCCCTCAGCCCCAAGCCCTCAGCAGTATCTACTGCTCCTGCCCCTCCGTGCTCTGGCTTCTGGCATGCCCACCACCCTGTGACTTCTCCCCACCCCGCCAACTGCTCCTTCCCTGTCCCTTTTGCTAGTTCAGAACGTGGAGCTCTTTTCTTTGCGACCTGCACTCACCTTCGTGATCACAAGGATTGGACCTCCTTGCTAGGTCTGCTACCTACAAATCTCAACATCAGGCCACTTTTCATCACAACCACAGCCACTGCCCTGGCCACAATCACCTCTGTGTCTGTGTTCAATAGGTAGCCACACTGACCTCCTGCTGTGGCCCTAGTAATGGCTCCCCAACAAAGTAGCAAACAACGTGACTTACAGTGGGGGCCTTGGTAAACAAAGGCAGGATATTCCAAGAGCTAAGGGGTTATCTGCCAGGAGCCAGACAAGGGCCAACCTGTTCTTTGGAATATACCAGGTGTGGACACCCTAGACCTGCTGGGTTAATCCTTTATTAGGCCACTGCAATAGACTTTCAACTGGGCTCCCCCTTCCATCTTTGCCCCCTACACTCTACGTTCTACAGGAAGCCATATCATGTCACCCTGCTCCATGGTCCCCACTGCAGGCAGAGTCAAAGCCCGAGCCCTTCCTCTGGCGTACTAGGCCCAGCTTGGCCTACCCCCTCCATTCCCTCTGCCCCCACCCACTTGGACACTGGCACCTGGTCTCTTCTGGACCCTTCCCTATGTGTCTCTTACATTTGCTGATTTTAATCTGTATCTTTTTGCTGTAATGAACCGTAACCACGAGTAAAAATGCTTTCCTGAGTCCTGCAAGTCTCTTGGGTTCCCTCTTTCAGAACTCAGGTGGCGGGTGGCACAGCCCCAACTCACTTCCTCCTGGTAAGGGCCCACCCCACCCCTGGCTACCTGCTGGCATCTCTTCAGGTGCTCCACCTCCTGCAGGGCCTGCTCTCTCTGCCTCTTCAGCTCAAGCTTCTCCAGGCTCAGTTTCTCTACCAGTTTCCGGGCCTCCTGGAACTTCTGCATGAGGAACTCCTTCTCCTCTCTCTGGCTGACCTGGAAATGCAGCAGCTCCTCACAGCGCTCCCGGAGCATCTGGTTGCTCTGCCGGATGGCATCTGGCGGCAGAGGAGACAGTAGAGGTAAAGGTGAGTCCTGGGGCCTGAGGCCAGGGCTATCCATCACGGCACCCTCCCCATCATACTATAAGACCTGTCACACAGATACAGGGCTTTCAAACAATTCCTATTATTTCTTCAAACACTTTCAAACTTAATTACACTAACAATATGCCCCTAAATATCTCCAACGAAATACCACAACCATCTGGTGAGGATGTGAAGAAATAAAATAGAACCCTCATTCATTGCTGGTGTCAAATGGTACAGCCACTTTGTAAACAATGTGACATTTCCCCAAAAAGTCAAGCACAGATGTCTCATTAGGGGGAGGGCAGCTAGGAGTACACAGCAAGATGTGTATAACTTTCTGTATGAGAGACTAACTTGATTTGTAAACTCTCACTTAGAGCACAATAAATTAATAAAGTCAAGCAGAGAATTACCATATGACCCAGTGATTCCACTCCCAGGTATATATTCAGAAGAAATGAAAGCAGGAATCCAAACAGACCCTTGTATACCAATGTTCACTGCAGTGCTACTTGCAATAGCTAAAAGACGGAAACAACCCAAGTGTCCACCAGTGAGTGAGTGGATAAACCGATTGTGGCGCATGCCTACAATGGAACGCCGCTGCTCAGCCACAGAGGAAAATGAAGTTCCCATACATGCTACAATACGGATAGGGCCTGAGAGCATTATGCTGAGAGAAATAAGAACAAATACTGCATGATCCCACTTGCATAAAGATATCTAGAATAAGCAAAATCATAGACGCAAAAGGTAGAATAGAGGTTACCAGGGGCTGAGGAGAGGGGGAAATGGTGACACAGCATTATAAATGTCACTGAATTGTATACCTTAAAATAGGAGAAATAACGCTTTTTGTAATATATATTTGGCCATAATAAAAAAAATGTCTAAAGTGTGGCCCAATGACGCTTTCTTCTTAAATGACTCTGGAAGTCACGTGTCCTACCCTGGAGCACCTGCAGACTCACGGGGATGAGCGCCAGGGCAGACTGACGTTGCTGGCTGCAGCCTGGGAGGGACTGCTGATGTGCCCTGAGCCAAGGTCCACCTCTCTGAGCCTCCATGTCCTCATCTGCACATTCAACAGGGACTGTCACCTCCACCTTGAAAGAGGAGGGGGAGCCCATGAAAAAAACATCCTCAAGAAGAAGCCAGTTCTTCTCTTGCCAGGCTAAGCCTCAAACATTGTGCAAATCTCAGGAAGCCGGCAGGGGCCAGAGGAAAGGAGAGAAACAGGCCAGGGACCAGCCCTGGCGGTGGGAGAACAGCCCGAGCTCTGAGGAGGCCAGGAAGCCATTGCACTGCTCAGGGCTGCTGGGGGTGACAAAAACCATCCAGGATAGGAAAAGGTTCCATCAACCGAAGAGCTATATAAAAATGGGAGGAGGGAGCAGCTCCATGTCACCCCTCTGGTAAAAGCCCTATGAAACACTCCACTGCTGCCTCCAAAGTCACCTTTGCCATCTACTCCTCCCTGCAGGGATCCTCCAACCCAGAGGACCAACTCCCAAGCTCATGCCTTGCCCAGGGCTCTGCTGTCTCCATGCCTCCGCACACTCTGTTCTGTTTCCTCTGCCTGCCTGCCAAGGCTTGGCTCACACACACTTGCTATGCTTTTAAATGTTTCTTATTGAGATAAAACACACCACCTGAACCACTTTAAAGCGTACAGTTCAGTTCTTTTTAGTATCTCCACAACGTTGTACGACCATCACCATTACCTAGTTCCAGTCCATTTTCATCACGCACCCCCAGCCCCCCGCAACCGCTAATATGTGTTCTGTCTCTATGGCTCCGCCTGTTCTGGACATTTCACACAAATGCACTCATATAATAGGTGGTAGACGACGTATGGGCAACTTCTCCCAGGAAGTGCTCCCCACAAGTGTTCCAAGCAGAGACAAGGTCCTCCCTTGCCCTTGTGCCCCTAGCCTCCTCCCCATACCCAAACAGGAGCATCTGAAGACCAACACCTCGGGCCTGACACCCAGCACCCATTCGATACAGCCAACGCATTCCACTGCCGCCCACCGGACACGGGCAGGCAGTGCAGATGTAGGGCAACGCAGCCTCAAGGCCCCATCCCTCTGGGAGAGCAAGAGCAAAGCCACCATGCTGAGCAGGACATGGCCATGTGGTCTGGGGGTGGGGACAGGTGAGCCATCTACACATACCCTGAACAGCCTGGATCCATGCTTCCCTCTCCCACTGCCCCCACCATGACTCCGTTTAATGGTCTGGTCCCCAAAGCGGAAACGCTTCTCTAGAGACAGTCCCACTGAATTATGAACTACAGCAGCCACCTGGGCACTTTAGGCCACTCGTGCCGAAGGAGCAGCAGAGGAGTCCCTGCGGTGGCATGATCGTGAGGAGGAAGGGGGAGAGCTGTCACGTGTGAGGCAGCACCCAAGGCCAACCACACTGACCCGAGAGGGCACAGCAATGGGTCTCAGATGCCTCAGGAGCAAGGGTCTGGGTCATGCCACCAGGGAAGCTAGTGAGACCTGCAGAGAGGGAGGCTGCAATCGTCACTCCTGGTTCTCTGTTAAGTTCTCCCAGAAAGTACGTGCCACAGGAACCCGGGGCAGCTGATCCTTGAACACACAGGAGGAAGTGCAACCGAGCTGGTGATGGGAGACAGAAGTAGGCCGCCCAGGGAAGCCACACCCATTCCCAGAGTAACTGCACCCCCAACCCAGGGAAGCCCACACCCAAGGACTGCTCAATGCGGTGATACAAAAGGCCTGGCCATGATGGCCCACGTGGAACTCTGAAGGCTCATTCCAGCTCCACAGCTCCCTGACAAGGCTGTGGCGGGGCCTGCACTGCAGCCCAGCTTCTCCTTCTGTCCACTCCTGCTTCTTCCCTTTCGTTCCTTTCCCTCCTTCCCCTTCCCCAGGTGTGGATCCTGAGAGCCCTCTAAATGAGCTTCCCGCTGCCTGAGAACTCAGCCTGAAACAAAGAGGAGGGCTGGTTAAGCTGGGGAGCACTAACTGGCTCTCATGGAGCCCGCAGTCCTAGGACCTGTGCTTCCCTTTCCCACCCCCCACCACTCTGGGCTTGGCAGTTTAAAGGCCTCATCCCCAAAGTGGAAACACTTCTCTCAGGAGACACAGCCAGAGTCCCACTGAGTTATAAACTACAGCTGCCACCTGGGCACTTCAGTCTGCTCTATGTAAGTAGACTGAGTCTTCCCCTCAGCAAGTCTGGCTGCCCTGATCTTCTATTCACCCACCCACAGTCCTGCTCACCTCGGAGCTCCTGATTCTCCTCCAGACAGCGCTGGAGGGGCTCGGAAGCACCCTGCTCCAAAGGCAGGTGGAGCATGGCTGACTTCCCCAGAGAAGACTCTTCAACCAGCACGTCCTGGTCCCCCGCTGGACCACTACTGGGCTGCACCATCTCACAAAGTGGATTCTTCTGGGGATGCTTGCTCATCCAACACGGCACAGTCTGGAAGAGAAAGGCAGTAAATGCTTCACACAAGACCCTGCAGACTTCTCTTACCCAGCAGGATAAGGAGTGTATCCTGTGCAAGGGCCCTAGGGCCACATTTGAAACAGAATGTCAACCATCTTGTCTAATAGAACAGGAAGCCGAAGTGGATTTTCAGTCGCAGTAATGCCTGAGGCCTCAAGGTAAGAGGCAACAAATACTCCCACTGCAGAGAGAGATGGCAGACCACCTAAGGGGCTGGGAAAAGCAATGGCTCAGTACTGCCTTTAAGCTCTCCCCAGCACCCACCTCTGGACTATAAACTGAAGCTAAGAATTTTGTCAGCTGTAGGAAATTAGAGAGGATTATAAAAAAAAATTTTTTTTTTTTTTATATTTGCAGGGACATGTCAGTGTGTTGGGAATCTGATCCCACACACACACCCAAGTGGGAGGAGAGGAGGGTGTCTGCCCCTCACCTAGTACAAGGGGTTGAATGGTGCCCTCCCAAAAGATATGTCCACATCCTAACCCCTGGACCCCGGGACTGTGACCTTATTTGGCAAAAGGGTCTTGCACGTGTTAACAAAATGATCTAAAGATGAGATCATCCTGGATGAACTGGGCAGGCTGTAAATCCAATGGCTGGTGTCCTTCTAAGAGACACACAGAGGAGAAACACAGACACAGGCCAGGAGGGGGCCATGTGAACAGAGAACAGAGACTGCAGTGGTGTACCCACAAGACAAGGAGCTCCCGGGAGCCACCAGAAGCTGGAAGAGGCAAGGAAGGATCCTCCCCTAGAGCCTCCGGAAGGAGTATGGCCCTGCCCACACCTTGACTTCAACTTCTAGCCTCCAGAATTGTGAGAGAATAAACTGTTGTTGTAGGCCATGCTGTGTGTGGTCCTTTGTTACTGCAGCCCTGGGAGACAAAACCACTAGTAAGAGAAGCTCCAAGGAAACTGTTTAGAGCCTCAGGGATCACAACAGAGGGTCCCAGACAAAGCTGGAGAAAAATGTAGAACCAAATTCTAACTCAAAAAGAAAGACTAGACTTGCTGGCTTGACAGAGACTGGAGAAACCCTGACAGTATGGCCCCCGGACAACCTTTCAGCTCAGTAATGAGGTCTCACTCCTGGGATTCACCCTTCAGCCAAAGATTGAACAGGCCCATGGAATAAAAGAAGACTAAAGGGGTGTACCAGCCCTGGGGCAAGGACTAGAAGGCAGGAGAGGACAGGAAAGCTGGTAACAAGGAACACAAGGTCAAGAAAAGTGTTGACGTGTCATGGGGTTGCTAACCAATGTCATAAAACAATATGTGTGCTGTTTAACGAGAAACTAGTTTGTTCTGTAAATCTTCACCAAAAAAAAAAAAAAACCCCTGCTGTCAAGTCGATTCCAACTCATAGCAATCTTATAGTACAGGGTAGAACTGCCCCCATACAGTTTCCAAGGAGGGCCTGGTGGACTCAACCTGCTTTTTGGTTAGCAGTGGTAGCTCTTAACCACTAAGCCACCAGGATTTACTATCAAAAAAAATTTTTTTTAAACCATTCAGAGCCTGGTGAGCGTTCCCTGGAGCTGGGGGCAGGGGGTGGGAGTGAGGAGCCCCCGGCATATGATCGGTGCTGAGGTATCAGAAAGTGAAAACTGAGCCTTCAGCCTGAGACAGTGGGGCAAAGAGCCAGCCTGAGCCGCTTGTATTCTCTTGTGGAGTGGAGGTAGGTCATGCAGGAGAGCAGCCCAAGCCCTTTGAAATCCTGCCCGGGAGGACTATGTGGAGGAGGAACTTCTAGATTCCTCCCTCTTCCTTGGAAACCCAGGTGGCACAGTGGTTAAGTGCTACAGCTGCTAACCATAAAGGTCTGTAGTTCAAATCCACCAGGAGCTCCTTGGAAACTCTATGGAAACCTCTACTCTGTCCTAGAGGGTCGCTATGAGTCAGAATCAATTCGATAGCAGTAGGTTTGGGGTTCCCCCCCGATTCTTTAACAGACCTTCCTCCCTTGGCTTCCAGAACCTCCCACTCCCCTGGTTCCCCTCCTGCCTCACTGGCTGCTCCTGCTCAGGCTCCTTTGCTGGATCCTCCTCTTTTCCCCATCCCTTCATGTTGGGGTGCCCCAGGGCTCTGTCCTGGGACCTCTTCTCTAGCTACATTCACTCCACTGAGAATTCCGTCTAGTCTCACAGTTTTAAGCCCCATCACTGAACGCTGATGGCTCCCCAAATCAGAGATCTCCAGGCCAGACGGAATCTCTACCTGGATATCTAATAGTGCTCTCAACATTAACTGATCTAAAACTGCACCCCTGAGAGTTCCCAAAAGCCAGTTCCACCCGGCCTTCCCCATTACCAGCTGATGGCAAATCCATTCTCCAGTTATCAAGACAGACACCCTGGAATCATTCTGGACTCCTTTCTTCCACATCTAATCCATCTGAACGTCCTATCAAATGCATCCCCAAATTCACTTGATGACACTAAGCAATTAATGTTAAGTTAGATGTGATAAGGATATCACAGTTAAGTTTGTTTTTTTTTAATAAATCCTTTCTTAGAAAAATGCAACCCAAATATTCACAAATGAAATTATACGATGCCTGAAATTTGCTTCAAAATAATGGGGGAACTCCTAGGAGTACACTCGAGAAATGAAAACACATGTCCACACGTGAATATTCACAGCAGCATTACTCACAACAGCCCCAAACTGGAAACCATCCCAATGCCATCAACAGATAAACGAATAAACAAAATCTAGTACATCTGTATACCAAACCAAACCCAAACCCACTGCCATCAAGTCGATTCCAACTCACAGCAACGCTATAGGACAAAGTAGAACTGCCCCTTAGAGTTTCCGAGGAGCAGCTGGTGGATTCGAACTTTCAAACTGCCAACCTTTTGGTTAGCAGCTGAGCTTTTAACTACTGCACCGTCAGAGCTCCACATCCACATACGATGGAATATGATTTGGCCATAAACAGAACTAAAGTACTAACACATGTTTTGGCATGGATGAACCTTGAAAACATGCTGAGTGAAAGAAACCAATCACAAAAGAACACATACTGTATGACCCCATTTATATGAAATATTCAGAACAGGTAAATGCAGAAAATAGATTATAGTTACCAGCAGCTGGGAGGAGGCAGGTGAGGAATGAGGGATGATGGCTAAAGGGCACAGTTTCTTTTTGAGGTGATAAAAATGTTGTGAAATTAGGTAGTGGAGATAGTTGTACAATATGGAATACACTAAAAGTCATTAAGTTGTGTACTTTAAAAGGGTGTTTGTTGTATGGTGCGTGAATTATATCTCATTAGGTGTTATTAACAGTAATAAAAATAATGGGAAAGGGTTCCGGAGGGTATAAACTACACAAGATTAACCACAATTGATAATTGTAGAAGCTGGAAGGTGGGTACATGGGATTTACTATACTATTTTCTCTACTTTTGTACATCTTTGGAATTGTCCATAATAAAATGCCCAAGGCACCATGGTCTCTCACCTGGATAACTGCAATAACCTAACAGGTCACCCTGCTCCTACCCTTGCCCCGCTAAGTCTGTTCTCCCAAACGCGGCAAAAACAGTCTAAAAGGTACTTCCGATCATGTTCCTCCTCTACTCAGAACCATGCCATGGCTCCCCACTGCCCTCGGTGTAAAAGCCAAAGTCCCTACATCAGCCTACAGGGCCCTGTCCCATCTGGTCCCTATTCCTTCTTCTCCAACTATTCCCTCCCTTATTCACGCTGCCCCAGCTACACTGGCCTGCTCTGCCGTTCCTTGAACAAGCCAGGCACAACTCATTCATCCTCAGGTCGTAGGGACGGGATGAGGTTCGGCAGATACTAATTGTTTTTGCAAAGCGACAAAACTGAGCTATACAAGGTAAGACATTTAGCTGCTATATTTGGGGTGTTTTTAAATGACTTAACGCCCTCAAATGCATTCAAGTCTGATAGACAGAAAATATCTCTTAACTAAAAAAAAAAAAATATCTCCTAAGTGGAAAGAGTCCTCTCCACACTAGTCAGACCCCGCGGCGGAGGGACAGGGTGCCAAAACAGTCCCGCTAGCCGCTGAAGTAGCCTGGATCCTGAATCCGCCTGCCTCGGCCGGTGCTCTAGAAGCGCGCGGCAGGAACCAGCCCGGGGCCCAAAAGGAGGGGGCAGTCCGGAAAACCCGGGGAGTCTAGGAGAGGCGGCGGAGCGCCCGCCGATGGTACCCTGTCTTCAGGGAAGAGGACCACACCTGTCAGCAGAGTCGGTCCGATGCGAAAAGGGCAGGGGCAGCGGGGCGCGAGCGCTCCTACAATCCCCAGCGCTCCAACAAAGTCCCGGCTCAGCGGTCGCCCTTCCCTTCTCCTGCAGCCGAAACCTGCACTTCCGGCTTCCTGTGTCGGAGCCGTGGGATACGGAAGTGAATCTGGCAAGCCCCCGTCCCGGTGAGTTCAGAGGATGGCGAGAGCTGCACGGGCACCTCCCTCAAGGCCGAGGCCTGCACCGAGGAAAGCGCGAGTCCACCATCCTCGGTAGGTCCCGCGGACCACGAATCCAAACGATGAGAGCCACCTGCCCTTTTCCAAGACGTTGCAACCTCCACTTCCCTTCGCCTCCCGGGGCGATCGATCGCCCCGCCCCTATCGGGGGAGGAGCCAAGACGAGGCCAACCAATAGGGCCGGTTTGACCCGCGAGAGCAGGCGACCGGTCCGTGAGGGGGCGGGGCTTCAGAACGCCTGCCCCGAAGCCAGGGGGAGGAGCCAGAGGAGGCGTGGTTACACTGCCGGCGGAAGTCGAGCGTTCCGCGAGGGCTCATGGTCGCCTGGGGGCTGGCGGGAAAACCAGGATGTCAGGGCGGGGCTGGGCTGGGCTGGGCTGGAGATGGGGACTCCGGTGAACGACGGGGAATTGCACCAGGCCGCGCGAAGCCTCACCCCTAGAGAGGCGGCCGGTGATGCGGAGCAGCCGCAACGGGGACGGGAGCCAGTCCACGGCCTGACGGCCGGCGCAGGTGCCTGAGGGGCGGAGTGAGGGCGGGGTGGAGGGGGGGGTTGGCTGGCGCGCGAGCTGGGCCGGGGATGCGCGCGCACCTGTCCTCTTCCCCCCACCCCCGCACCGTCGCCCCAGCACGCCCCGCGCGGGAGGGGCCTGTCGAGGCCCCGCCCCGCGCGCCTCGCCTGAGGCCCATCAGCTCAGCTGAGGCCCCCGCCCCGCCGGTTAAATGGGCTCGCGGGGCGTAGCCCCCGGAAATGAGCGCGCACTCCCGGGCTGCGAGCGCTGCAGGCGACAGCGAGGCGGTACAGGTAACCGAGTCGGGCGGACCGAGAGAGCGGAAGGACGTGCTGCTCGCTACCTCAAGACGTCCTTTGGATTGGCGGTATTTGCTGTACTTGGTAGCGGGTCGAGTGAGAGGGCCTTAACAGATCATAGTGTCCAATGCAACCCCCCTCTCATCGGGCCAGTGAGGACATTGAGACCCTGAGAAGGGGGGACTTGCCCAGGGTCGCCCAGGTTAGCAGCAGTAGAGCTGAAGCGGACTCCATCATCCGCTAAGTTTACCAGGATCCCGCGCATTGATGAGTTCCCGCCTGAGTGCAGGATTTTAGAGTGAAAGGGTCACGATCGTGTTGTGTGAGGTCCAGAATGTACTCCCTGAAAGAAGGCAGCCTGGGAGAGTATGGCCAGAGCCCAGAGCCAAGAGTTTCTAACCCAACCTGGCCGCCCCGGGCACGTTCACAGCCAGTGGTTTCAGTAACCAGGTGTCAGCCTGCTGAGAGCCTAGAGGTCCCCTTCCAGGTGCTTCTCCTCTGTGGGCTTGTCAACGAGCCTTTCTTTCCCCAGAGAACACCATGGCTGAGCAGGTGGCCCTGAGCCGGACCCAGGTGTGCGGGATCCTCCGGGAAGAGCTGTACCAGGGTGATGCCTTCCACCAGTCTGATACACACATATTCATCATCATGGGCGCCTCGGTGAGTCTCCCACAGCCACATCTCAGAAGCCAGACTTACTGTGTGACATTGCCCAAGGCATCGTCTGGCTCTGCACCTGACCTATCCCAACTAACTGTGCAGCGGCCACTCAGGCACTGCGAGGTTTCACTCTTATAACCGTGACCTGCCCAGGCACCACTGTCATCACAGCACTCCTTGCTGTACCGACACTTGGGAGGCATTTCTAAATCCATGCTCAGACCTTGAAAGTAGACCTGAAACTGGAAGGGCCTGAGGGACTTCCTCCCCCTCCACTGAGAAAACTGAGCCGCAGACAGGGGAAGCTATTCTTTCTGGGAGCATCTTTTTCAAACTTGTCGGTGACTTGATGAACATCACACAGTTAATTTGTTCCAGAGGCAAGATCTGAGGCCCAATCATCACCTCTTTCTACCACCTCATCATCCCTGGGGACAAACATTCAGCTTTGCTTTTCATACCATATCTTTTCCCCAACCGCTAAGGCCTGCTAAAGAGCTGTTCCTTGTCCCACCCCAAGTGTCTAGTTTGTGGAACTGCCATTTTGCTTTGATAGGGAAGGACAAAGAATCAATATAAAGGCAGAGGTATAGCACATGTAAGGAACAGGTTGGGGGGCCGAGGGGGTGGTCCTAGTAAAGCTGTGGCCCCCAGACCACAGCCCCTGTCCAGTGTGCTATATGCAGATAAGATCTGCCTTGCGTGAGATGTGCAGGGGCTTGCTAGACCTGCAGCCAGGGCTGCCTCTTGACTTAAACATGAGTGTGACCAAGAACCTGTTAGCATTCATATGGCCGTCTTTGCCATTAACTGATTATGTAATCTTGAGCAAGAGTTCTACCCAAACTAGCTAGAGCCGTACAGAGTGGGCAGTGCTCTGCAACTCTCACACCACAGGCTGCCTTCCCCCTCGTGCTGGAGGCACTTGGCAGCTCTTTGTTCACAGAGAACAACTTGCCGCCACCCTTTACAGAGCCTGCTCTGTGCCTTTGTGTCTTTGGTCAGAAATTGGGAAGGAGAGCCGAAAATAACAAGAAGGCAAGCAAGCTAGAATGAGCTGTACTCTAGGAGAAGAGCCAGTACGAGAGAAAAGGGCTTTGCCCTCTGCCTCACCCAGAACCCCAAAACCTGAGAAAGGTGGGTGTTGTCCACCCCCACCCAGGCAAAGCACACGGTCCCCTTAGAGGAGTCATATCTGCATCAGCCACAAACCTTAACACCTAGTATCCTGGCTGTGAGGCCCTTAGTCCCTGAAACAGGCTCAAAGAGAAAATAATTCGGGATTTTTTTCTTCTCCTTTCCCCATCCCCACACTGGCCTGTTGCAAGGATACACCAACAGAGTTTGCCAGGTCCCACACAGATGGGTTAAGACTCATCTGTAGAGTCTTGGGTCTCATCATTGACAGCATCCAGATAGGCTGTGTGATCTGGGGCTTTAGACCTCAGCACATATCAATTGAGCGTTTCTGAATGAATGGCAAGGGTCCACAGGCTCTGCCGAGCTGGTTTTATGGCTCTTTGCTGTCTTCGCCTGTGGCCAACCTGGGGTGGTGGTGGCTGTTGTTGTTAGGTGTCATCGAGTCGATTCCAACTCAGAGCAACCCTCTGTGACAGAGTCGAACTGCCCCATAGGGTTTTCTAAGCTGTAATCTTTATGGAAGCAGATTGCCAGATCTTCCCCCCGCCCAGTCGCTGGGTGGGTTCAAACCACCAGTGTTTCAGTTAGCAGCCAAGCACTTAACTATTGCACCACTAGGGCTCCTTAGCCTGGGGTTAGGCAACGCTATTCCAACGCAACCAGCAGGGTTCCCCTTTGCTCTCCTCTGCCCAGGGGCAACAGCCAGAGGTTCCAAAGCAGAGATGGGAAGTGCTGGCTTCGCAGCGTGGAGTGCAGGGCCAGGGGTCCTCCTAAGAGCCTGTGTTGTTTCTCTCCTGACTCTTCTCCTGCTTGAGGGGACTGGAGCAGGGTGGGCAGGTCCTCCCTTGGAGCAAGGACTAGAGGGAGCATTGTGGGGGCATCCACCCGGGGTGCTCTGATAGCACCTGGAACAGCTCCCATCCTGTGCTGCAGAGGTAGGCAGGGTGGTGCTTTGGGAAACTGCGTTCTCTGCTCACTCATTCAACAAGTAGCCGTCACCGGCCTCTGCTGTCCCTGGCCTTGTGCTAGGCATTGGGCAACACCAAGACCACAGCAGCCACAATCCCTGCCCTCATGGCCCTGTGCTTTATGGGAGGCTGGGGACGCAAGGTGAGTTCAGAGCAGTACCTGTGACAGGAGAAACAAACAGGGCTGGGAGGGGGCCAGAGGCCTTGAGAGGTGTGGTCAGGGTCGGCCCTGGGGAGGGGGAGGCACCTGATACTGAGGTCTGCAGCACGAGGCCCCGGGGGAACTTGCTGAGCAAAGGGAAGAGCAGAGGCAAAGCCCTGAGTCAGAGCAAACTGGATGTGACCTAGAAGCTGACAGGAGGCCAGTGGCTAGCGGGCCCAGAACCTGAGCAGGTCAGACCCATGTGGCCATGCTCTGCCCCTCCTGCCTCCTGCACCCACTTACCCAACCCAAACCCACACTGCAGCTTCTTCCTGGGGGCAGGGCAGCCTGATTCTGCCTCACAGAGTTACAAAACGAGCTTTGAGCCCCTCACTGTCCCCCTGCTATGTGGCCACTTCCCCCTTCTCAGGCCTTTCTTCCCACCCCCACCCCTGACCCAGGAAGGGAGTAGAAGAGCTCACTTTCCCAGTGGCAGGGATCCCAGCCCAGAAAGCTCAAATGAAAGAAACCAGTTTCTCCTTATGGACCAGCGTGGGGGAAAGAACCTTGGACCTAGAAGGATGTATCTTCCTCCATCTGATAGGAGCTCCATGAGGCTGGCTAGTGGATCTTCTCCCACACGGACGGCATTGGGGCGGGGTGCCAAGGGAGTGAGAGAGAGCAGGACTGGGAATCTGCTCAGCAAAGTGGACTCACCATGGCATCCTCAGCAATCCCCTTGCTTCTCTGGGCCTTAGTTTCCCTACTTGAACCAGGAGGACATTGGGCCACCATACCCAACCGGCCTGGAAGGGCTGAGCTACTGGCTGGGCTCCACCCCTTCCTCAGAACACTTCTGGGCTGACTTCCTCCTTGGGCCGATAAGATTCTTGCTGTGTCATGATGATGACTTTGGCATTCCCCCAAAGGCCTGTGATTCATGGGCCCCAGGGTATATATGAGGAAGGCCCCTTTGTCAGTGTCTCAGCCACACCTACCTCAGTGGACCCCAGCTTTCCTCTCCCAGGTGGCCAGCAGCCAGCCGGGCCCCAACCAGGGCTGAGGCTCTGCCTCAGCATGCCAACCAATTCTTGACCTCTGTGACCCCAGGGGGAAAGGGTCACCTGCCCCTGCTGGGCCTCCTGCAAGCAGCAGTCTTCTAGGGCTCTTTCTGCAATGCCCTGACCTAATACCAAGACAGATGCCTGCATGGTTCGGGTCAGTGCCCAGGTTTGTCACACTGGATGTGCAAGCAGCACCTCAGGCGGTTCTGTCGCTGGCTGGAGATCTTAATCAGGTCCCAGGTCTCCTGCTAACTCACCAAGTGTCCTTGGGGCAGGTCCTTTCCCCGCTGTAGTCCTCGGGCAAAATGAGGGGGCTGGACAAAATGAGAGCTTCTCACCCTTTTCTCACAAGAATCCCTTTAATTACCCCAGCTGACCATGTTTAGAAAGATTGTATCGATCGATCAAGCCCAGAGATTTCCTAAGGATTCCCCGGCTGAGGGGCAGGCCAGCAAGGGGGCAGCCATACCTGGCCTCCCTTGAGGAGCGCAGCTCAGGCTCCCCTGTCCCCTGGAGCAGAGCAGTCTGCCCACCATGCCCCCCGCCCTCACTGTCTTGCTCCTACCTCTCTCTCTCGGGCAGCTTGGAGACAGGCCGACGGTTGGAGGGCTGAGCTGAAACTAGGCAAGCCGGTTCTGTCACTAGTTAATCCCAAAGGGTGCAGGTCAGCCTGTGACCCTGTGGACGCACAGGAGTCCATGCCCAGGCCACCAATCAATGCCCCCAAGCCCCTCCTAATGTCCCCTAGCTGCTGGAGTTTGATCGGAAGCAAACATGACTTGGTGCAAGGAAGGCTTACTAGTGTTTACAGTCCGTGGTTGCATTAGCATTTTCAAAGCAGCTGTTAACATAAGCTGTCAGGGTAGTCAAGCTGCCTTTTCAGGTGTCCTGCTAGAGGGAACACCAGGTAACTTCACTTTCTGGTGGGGACCCCCGTGTGGGGCGGGTTAGAGGTAAGCTGAGCACCTGCACAGGCGATGCCAGGCTGAGCCCGGGAGTGGAGTGATACCTGCCTTCTTTCGAGCTTGCTTGAGCTCATTGAGGATCAGACCACCCAGACCACATACATCCAATCACTTCAAACATCTGGAAAAAACGGTGTCCAAAGTAACTCGTTAGATGTAGTGTTTTGCTTTTTTAAATCAGATGTCTTTGCAGAGAAAGCTTCTAAAAGTTACTTTTGCAGTTAATATTCAGGTCCTTAATCCCTGGAATTGAATTTTCTGAGCTCAGCTAATCCCTATCCCAGCGCCCACACTGCCTGTCTGTGCCCTCCCTCCCTGCCGATTTGCAGCGCTCCATGGGGCCTGGGTGTGCCCTCCCTGCACCGGTCCCACGCTCCTAATTACAGGTTTGACGCATGAAAGGGTAGGTGCCCTGCTTGGTGCTTCTTCAGGAGCATCGCAGCTCTTTTTGCCCATTCCTCTTCCACCTAATGTGTAAAGTTCCTTTGTCAAGTCACATCAGGTATTATTGTGTTCATTCCTAGAGTCTTTCTAACTTTTGCTTTTGTAAATGGTGTTGTTTTACATTGCATTTTCCAAGTGGTGGTTGCTAGTGTGTATGAAGGTCATGGACTTTAGTCTATTAGTTTTTATATTGTTTCATTGAAATATAAGTAATAAAAAACACAAGTTGAAGAACCAGACCAGTATCTGCACCCCAGAAACCCTCCACACCACCCCTTTCCAGTCACTCTACCCTGAAGGGCAACTTCTAACACCACGGAGTAGTTTTGCCTGTTCTTGAACTTTATACAAATGGAATCCTGCCGTATGTAGCCCTGTGTGCCTGGCTTCTTTTCTGCGACATTCTGTTTGGAGGGTTCACCCATACTGTCGTGTGAAGCTGTAGTTTGTTTTATCCTTTTTTTTTTTGGAACACTACAGAAACACATCAACAGCAGAGTACAGTGCACGATCAAGTTCAACCCCTCACCCAGCTCCAAAGATGCGCAACATTCACCATTCTTGTTTCATCCACTCCCCACCCCGCAACTCAGTTATCATTTCCTTGACAGTTCTTTGTTTTAGGTAAAATCTGTACGCATTGCAATGCGTAAGTCTGGACTGTACAATTTCAACAGTTGGTTACACCTGTGTGACCCACACCTTCATCATAATATAGGACATTCCTGTCTCCCCAGAAAGTTCTGTGTGCCCCTTCTCAGTCAGTCCACCCCCTACCCGAGGCAACCATGATCTAGTTTTTTTCTTTTTTAACAAATCCACAAATTATTTACTTTTCAATAAGTTTACATCTTCGAGGGTGCCACATCACACAGATTCTGTGTCTAGCAGTCTTAGCAGGAAGGTTGCTTTGGAATTTGGCACAAACCGTGCCATTCTTTCCATGGGTATGAGTTACCTTTCCCCAGATTACTCTTGCAAAAAATGGTGTCAGAGCATCAGACCTCCTCATCTAATTTCACAAGGGGAAGGAGAACCATTATCAACATCAGCCCAAGGCTGATTCCTATGAGGTGGAGGTCAAATATACCTCCATCCTCCAACCTTTTTACCAATTCTGACACCAACCATCCCTCCCACGGTACTCTCTACCTCCCTGCTGGGTTTGATAGTTCATTGCAATGGCCACACAGAACTCACGAACAATACTTACAATTATGGGGTTTATTAGGGAAGCAACAGGTTACAATTCAGGATCAGGAACGACTCAGTACACAGCCTTGATCAGGAAAGCTTCTTTTCACCCTCTACTACTGGGCCCTGCTCAGGACTTTGTTGGGCAAGTGTTTATAGCTCTTAGCTCTGTGGGTCAGCAAGCCCCACTGCAGCCATTTCGCACCACTATTGCTCTGTTACTGCTGCGCTGCCGTCTCTCACTGTCTTCGATGTTGCAAGTTCCTCTCTCCCTCTGTCTCCTGGGTCTAAAAGGTTCTCGGCACAGGGACCCCGGGTCCAAAGGACACGCTCTGCTCCTATCTCTTCTTCTGGATAGTGAGTTCCCCCCTCTGCTCCGGGATTGGCTCACTCTTAAGCCTAGCTGGATGGCAAAACTGACCAGTCCCCTCGTTAGGGTACCATAGACCTTATTTGCATGGTCCAGTCCCCACAGGGGTTCCATGTACCTTACTTGCCTCATTAGCAATCTGTCTAATCCCCTTGGTGGGCCACAAGCACCTTATTTGCATAGTCCCACCCAATCATTTTGTAGGAGTCACAAGACTATGGCAAGAAAGGCCGTATAAAAGCAAACTCATCACACAGCAACTCTGGTTTTGTTAGGCTTGCTGCCAGGAACCATGATCTAATTTCTATCACAATAGATTAACGTTGCCTATTTTAGAATTTTCTCTGACGAATGCATATAGTATGTACTCTCTGGCTCAGCGCAGTGTTTTTGAGATTGACCCATGTTGCAAGGATTGCTAGCTCACTCTTTTATCTTGCTAAGTAGTATCTCACTGTAGGAATATACACTTTGCTTGTTCATTTACCTAATGACTAATGGGAGCATTTGAGTTGTTTCCAGTTTGGGGTTACTGTTAATTGAAGCTACTATGAACATTTGTGTACAAGTCTTTTTATGGACAGGCGCTTTCATTTCTCTTGGGTAAATACCTAGGAGTGAAATGGCTGGATCGTATGGTAGGTGTGTTTAACTTTGTAAGAGATGGACAAACTGCTTTCTAAAGTGGCTGTACCAGTTTACATCCCCACTAATGATGTATTCCACCTCCTGGTCAGTGCATGGTTTTATCAGTCTTTTTGTTTACAACAGTTCTAATGGGTATGACATGGTATCTCATCGTGGTTTAATTTTCATTTTTCTGACAACTACTGATCTTGAACACTTTTTCATGTATTTATTGGCCATTCATTTATTTTCCTTCTGAAGTACCTATTCAAGCCTTTTACCCATATTTTAATTGGGTTTTTTTCTTATTATCGCATTATCAAAACCTAAGACCAAACCTGTTACCGTCAAGTTGATTCCAACTCAGCAACCCTGTAGGACAAAGTAGAACTGCCCCATAGGGTTTCCAAGGAGCAGCTGGTAGATTCGAACTGCCGACCTTTTGGTTAGAAGCCGTAGCTCTTAGCCTCCACGCCACCAGGGCTCCTACTGCATTATAGGACTTGTTTATATGTTCTGGATACAAATAATTTTGCTGAAGGATTTTCCTAGTCTGTGGCCTATTTATTTTCTTAATAGTGTTTTTTGACATACAGAAGTTTTTTATCTTGATGAAGTCTTAATTTATCAGTGTTTAAGAAATCTTTGCCTACTCCCATCTATTCATTTTTTAATCTCACATCCTAATATTTTATGTGTAGAATTTTTGTTTTATTTTACATAAACAGCCTATCATCTACAAATATTGACAGTTTCCAATCCTTAGACTATTGTCATTTTCTTGCCTTACTACACTGGCTGGGATCTCTAGTTCAACATCGACTACAAAAGCCAGCTGCAGACATTCTTTTATTGTTTCCTATTTTTAAAGCATTTCCACATTATGTATAGTCTTTGTCAAGTTAAGGAGGTTCCCTTTTATTGCTAGTTTGGTAAGAGTTTTTATCATGAATGGATATTTGGTTTTATGAAACTTTTTCTGCATCTGTTGAGTTTCGCAAAGTTGCTAGATTTAAAAATCAGTAGATAGGAGTAGGGAAAGATTTCTGATAGTTGTTTTCCTTGAATCTCTTAATGTGGTGACTTTCAATGGTTAATTTTTATTTTTTAGTGTTGAACCAACCTTTTCTTTCCAGGATCAACCCAACTTGGTTCTAATGGGTTCCATTTTTTAACACTGCAGGATTTGGTTTGCTAAGGCTTACGGATGGATTTGGGCATGTACATCTGGGCATATGAATGGGACTGGCTGGTGTTTGTTCCCATGTGCCTTTCTTACCTGCCGGCCTCGTAAAAGGTTGGAGAGTGTTCCTCTTTCTTCTGTTTGCAGGAAGAGTTTATTTTAGACTGGAATTTGCTTTTCCTCACCTTTTGGTAAAATCCATTAGTGAAGCTCTCTGTGCCAGGGTTGTCTTGACGGGAAGGTTTGTAGCTGTCAATCCAGTTTCCATGACGGTCATGGTTACGGATTTAATTGTGTGCCCCCAAAACAGATGTTTAAGTCCTAACCACCATACCTGTGAACATGACCTCGTTTGGAAATAGTCTTCACAGATTTTATTACTTAGGGTAACATGAGCTCATTCTGAAGTAGGGTGGATCCTAATCCCATCTGAGTGATGTGTTTATAAAAGAGAAGAGACACAGAGAAGACAGCCATGTGACAATGGGGCAGAGATTGTAGGAGGCAGAGCTGTAAACCAAGGAACTCCAAGGATCACCTGCCATCACCAGAAGCTGGGAGAGAGGCATGGAACAGGTCCTCTCTCAGAGCCTCAGAAGGAATCAACACACCTGACTCCCTGATCTCATACTCCCAGCCTCCAGGACTGTGAGAGAATAAATTTCGTGGTACTTTGTTACAGCAGCTCCAGGGCACTCATCCAACCATTGTACCTCTCAGGTTCCCTCGCTCCTTCTTGAGTCCATCCTGTTCGGTTGGATTTTTCTAGGAACTTGTTCATTTCATCCAAGTAGTCAGATGTGGCATAAAGTTGTTCATAAAATCCTCTCCTGTGTTTCTTGTTTGAGGTTTGGTCCCCTCTTTATTCCTATTTGTGCCTTCCTAAAAAGCAATCTTTACAGAGGGTTGTCTTTTATTAGTCTTTGTCAAACACCAACTTTTGGTTTGTTGACCTTTTTTGTGTGTTTCCCATGAATTCTTGTTTTGTATTGTCCCCTGCCTTATAATTTATTTGGCTTTAAAATTGTACTGTCTTTTTTCTGATTTCTTAAATTGTCTGTGTTGCTTATTAATTTTAAGCAACTCTTGTTTACTAATGTAAGTACTTGTGTTCGTTTCTTGGGACTGCCATAGCAAAGTACCACAAACAGGGTGGCTTAAAACAGCAGACATTTACTCTCTCACAGTTCGGGGGACCAGGCATCTGAAATGATGGCGTGGGCAGGCCCATGCTCTCTGAAGGCTCTAGGGAGGATCCTTCCTTGCCTCTTTCAGCTTCTGCTAGTCCCAGGCATTCCTTGGCCTCCTCCCTGTATGTTTCTGTGTCCAAGTTCCCTTTCCTTACCAGCACAGCAGTCATTGAGATAGAGCTCACCCTACTCCAGTATGACCTCATTGACAAAGACTATTTCCATAGAAGGTCATGTTCACAGGTTCTGGGTGGACGTGAATTTTAGGGGGACACTAGTCAGCCCGGTACAGCATACAAGGCCACATCTCATGAGTTTTGATACACAGTATTTCCGTTGTCATTCAGTTCTAATAGGAATTTAGTTTTGCTTCTTTAACCCACGAGTTACTTAGAAGCGAGCTCTTTTGTTGTGATTTTTGTTTGAGCTAGTTTTGTTTTTTTTTTTTTTTTCACTGAATTGTATTGTGGTCCCAGAGGGGCTCTGTCAATTCCAGTACATTCCTGTTGGGTGAGGCGCGCTGGAGGTCAGTTGGCGTAAACGTGTCTGCTGCCAGCCAGGCTGCAACGTTCTGTGTCATCTCAGAATCAGGGTTAAAGGACAGTGCAGTCTGGCCACACATGGGGACAAGACAGATAGAAGTGGCTGCACGGCACCCCTGAGCAAGTGCGTAGATCTCCTGGGGTGCTGGGGATCAAGGTCAGAGACAAGCAACGTGGGCTTCCCCATCTCTCTCACTTCTGACCAAGCCTGTTCCCTTTGCCACAGGGCGACTTGGCAAAGAAGAAGATCTACCCGACCATCTGGTAAGCACATCCTCCTCCCTGCTGCCCCCACAGCCTCCCTCAGGGAGAGGCCCAGCCCACTCCGTCCTCACATGGCTGTGCTCTGCCCTCAGGTGGCTGTTCCGAGATGGCCTTCTGCCCGAAGATACCTTCATCGTGGGCTATGCCCGCTCTCGCCTCACAGTGGCTGACATCCGCAAACAGAGCGAGCCTTTCTTCAAAGTGAGCGGCCCCACCCATGGCCTTACCACAGCTAGCAGGGCCAGCCTCAGGTTGGAGCCACGCCCCTACTGGGGGACTCCCCAGGATGCCTTTCTCTTCTCCCGCCCTGTCTCTGCTCACCTGTCCCGGCCGTGGGGCAGGACCACATTAGAACAAAGCTATCAAGCTCTAGCATTTCTCATCCTTGCCCTTCCAAGCCACTGGCTCCAGCCACTTCCTCTGTGGCCCCTGTCGCAGGCCCACTCCAGCCTGGAACTCACCCAGTGGGACAGGCTAGGAGTTAGCAGAAGGACGCCTCCTCGATGCATATTCAGCAAGGAAAATCCTCTCTAGCTGCATCTTCTCAGGGCAGCCTACCCAGGCTGTGGGGTGAGGGGAGTGAGACCCCCCACATTACTCCCCTGAGGCAGAGCAGGGGAGGGGACCGATGTCTGTCTGTCTCACCCAGGCCACCGCAGAGGAGAAGCTGAAGCTGGAGGAGTTCTTTTCCCGCAACTCCTATGTGGCTGGCCAGTACGATGACCCAGCCTCCTACGAGCGCCTCAACAGCCACATGAACGCCCTCCACCAGGGCCCCCAGGCCAACCGCCTCTTCTACCTGGCCCTGCCCCCCACCGTCTACGAGGCCGTCACCAAGAACATCCATGAGACCTGCATGAGCCAGACGTAAGTCTGTTCACACCCCTCCCTTCCTGCCACCAAGGCTGCCTTGCCCTGCCCCTGCCATATAGTTCCTCCACCTGGCAAAGGATAAAATACGGTGCCTTTATCACTCAAATCCTCCTGGGCAACCTCAATATCAATGACACCAGAAACCACTAACTGCCTCCTGGCAGCAGTTCCCCTCCGGGGCCACCAGATGGCAGTGTTGCTCCATGAAAACCTCACCACTGCCTTTGCTCAGGCTCCCAAAGCAGCGGCCATCTCAGTTTCAGTATGTCCTGGTTTGGGATACAGAACGCTGTGTCTGTGGTTCTGAGGACGCTCTACACCAAGGCAGGGAGGGGAGGGCAGCCCTACACAGAGAAGGAGGAGCCATGGGGAGGAGGGGGAAGGTGATGCAGTGGACTTGGCCCCCTGCTCCCTAGGAAGGGGGTTGAGGGCACATGGGACTGGGAGGCTCAGGCCCCCCTCTCCCTGGCAGAGGCTGGAACCGCATCATTGTGGAGAAGCCCTTTGGGAAGGACCTACAGAGCTCCGACCAGCTGTCCAACCACATCGCTTCCTTGTTCCGCGAGGACCAGATCTACCGCATTGACCACTACTTGGGCAAGGAGATGGTTCAGAACCTCATGGTGCTGAGGTAGGTGCCAAGACCTGGCGTGCTGCCCCCCCAGGTATGAACCCCACACCGTTCCCCTGCACTGTGGTCCCTCCGGCCTCACCCCCTCGTCCTGGAGCCCCCGGGCGAGCACACTAGTCTCCAGGCCGGGACGAGCCCCAGGCTGACCACTCAGATCCAGCTCCTGTGCAGTAGAAGCCCAAGGAGGGGTCTAGGCCCCAACACTTTGCTACTATGAGGGGCCCCTGGGACCCCCTTGGACCCCCTCGGACCCCCTTGGACCTCCTTACACCTCCTTACCACCGTTCACCCTGCTCTCCTCACAGGTTTGCCAACAGGATCTTTGGCCCCATCTGGAACCGGGACAACATTGCCTGTGTGATCCTTACCTTCAAGGAGCCCTTTGGCACTGAGGGCCGTGGGGGCTACTTTGATGAGTTTGGAATCATCCGGTGAGAGTCTGTGTCACCCCTTCCTGGGAGGCTGACACAGGGCCTGGGATGCTGGGCAACTCCACAGGGAGGCGACGGATCAGATTGCCTCTGGTGGCTACAATGCGGGGAAGGACCCCTACACAGCCAAGCCCCCGCCCCCCAGCTCTCCTTGGTCAGGAAGCAGGTTTGAGGTCCCTGGAGTAGCAGCACCTGGCTGAACAGGGTGGCGGGGCTGAGGCTGGTACATCTCTCAGTCCATCCCCCACCTGGAAGCAGGGCCTGAGAGGAGCTCTGCCTGCTCTCACCCCCAGGGACGTGATGCAGAACCACCTCCTGCAGATGCTCTGTCTGGTGGCCATGGAGAAGCCCGCCTCCACTGACTCGGACGATGTCCGTGATGAGAAGGTAGGGATGCCCACCCCGTGTCTTCCTCCAGCTCCAGCAGCCGCACGCCAAAGCAGGCCAGCCAGGACAGGAGCACTGCGGAGGACGTGCACACTGGGGACACCCTGGGCTGGGAGTCACACAGCCTGAGTCATGATATCCCACGTCTGATAGTGACTTCTGTGTGACTTGGGGCTAGCCCAGTGTCTTTCTGGCCTTAGCTTCCCCATCAGGAAAACAAGGATGGTGTAGGTGGTCCTGGAGGGCCCCAGCCTTGGGGAAGGTGGCCCCAGCTGTGACTTTAGCAGAGGAAGTGAAGCCCAATGGGCGCCACCTCCTGTCTGCAGCTGCCCCCAGGAGACCCGGCACAACTGTCCGGCTGTGGCCACAGTCACTCCCCCAGCACTTCCTCCAACCCACACAGGGGCCAACTGGCCTAATTAACCAGGGCTCTTTCTCTCCCTGGCTCATTCCCAGGTCAAGGTCTTAAAGTGTATCTCGGAAGTGCAGGCCGACAACGTGGTCCTGGGGCAGTACGTGGGGAACCCCAACGGGGAAGGCGAAGCTACAAAAGGGTATCTGGATGACCCCACGGTGCCCCGTGGGTCCACCACGGCCACCTTCGCTGCTGTTGTCCTCTACGTCGAGAATGAGAGGTGGGACGGTAGGTGCCACCACCAGGGCCCAGCCAAGGTCAGTGGGCGGTCACACAGCAAGAGGGCCAAGGAGGATGGAGAGGCCGGGACCAGTGTCTCCCACAGTCGCTTCACCACACACGTATATGCATGCACACACTCTCACACTCACATGGTTTTGCTTCCTCTTTCACTCACACACTCGTCGTCACAAGCTTTCACACACACTTTTACACACTCGCATTTTCATGTGCTCTCATGCTCTCTCACACACACACTTCCTCACACCACACGCGTTTGCGTGAACAAATAAGTTCTCACACAAACTCACGCCCACGCCCAAGCAGCTTGGCAGGCCTGGGAGAGCCAGGGGAGCCCAGCGGGGCCGGCGACTCCGGTCTCAGGCCTTGCCACTCCCGGCCCCAGGTGTGCCCTTCATCCTGCGCTGCGGCAAGGCCCTGAATGAGCGCAAGGCTGAGGTGCGGCTGCAGTTCCGTGACGTGGCTGGTGACATCTTCCACCAGCAGTGCAAGCGGAATGAGCTGGTGATCCGCGTGCAGCCCAACGAGGCCGTGTACACCAAGATGATGACCAAGAAGCCCGGCATGTTCTTCAACCCCGAGGAGTCAGAGCTGGACCTGACCTACGGCAACAGATACAAGGTGCCATGCAGGGCCAAGGGGGTCAGGGAGCCTTTGGGACAAGGGGCAGTACTGTGGGGGAGCTTGCAGAAGGCCATAAGGAAAGGGGGTATCACCAAGACCCCTGTTTTCCCCTTCCCTCGAAGAACGTGAAGCTCCCTGATGCCTACGAGCGCCTCATCCTGGATGTCTTCTGCGGGAGCCAGATGCACTTCGTACGGAGGTGGGAGGCACCACTGCCCGCCATGGCGCCCTCCAGCCTGGGCCGGGCCCTGCTGTGGGGGCAGCCTTGCTCCATCGGTGGCCCACACCCAAAAGCCACTCTATCTCCACAGCGACGAACTCCGGGAGGCCTGGCGGATCTTCACCCCACTCCTTCACAGAATTGAGCGCGAGAAGCCTCAGCCCATCCCCTACATTTATGGCAGGTGAGAGCCAGGATGGGGCTGGGGAGTGGCAGGGATCCGGGAGGCCAGGAGACTGCCTCCCATCTCACCTGGTGTCGCTCTCCCAGCCGAGGCCCTGTGGAGGCAGACGAGCTGATGAAGAGAGTGGGCTTCCAGTACGAGGGAACCTACAAGTGGGTGAACCCCCACAAGCTCTAAGTGCCTGCCCCACCCCATCCCCTGCTTCTCTGGCCCGTCTAAGCTTTCGCCCCCACTGCCCCTCCCACCTCAGTAGGACTTTGGGACCACAGGCCTCAGCCCCAGGTTCCCCAGGCCCCAGGCTCAGGCCAGCCTCTTCCTGCCTGCCACTCAGCCCTGAGCCCCAGTTACATTCCAGAACTTGAGGCTGCGTGCAGTGACCTCCCTGTGTGGGCCCCAGGCTGTCCCTGCACGACGTCTGCCTGTCCCCAGGACCATCTGTCCTGGGGCCTAGGGCAGGACTCAGGGGGGAGGGGGAGGGGGCCACCTTGGGGCTGTGGGCACACACCTTCCCGTCAGAATTTGGAAAGGAGAGGATCACATCCATGTGGACACGTTCCAAGGGCCGAGAGAGTGCCCACAGTAATGCCAGCCTCAGCGCCACTGGACATTCCAGGTCACCAGTTGGCAAGGACCTCCATGCTGCCCAGCATTCCCATGTCTCTGGCCCCCTGGGTGCCCCTCCACCACACTAATTCTTTCTAGCTCCTCCACTCTGCACTCCGTGGCAACACAGGGAAAGCAGAGGCCAGCAGCTGGGCCCCTCCCCTCGACCTCTGCCATTAAAGCTACAAGCCCACCTGCCTCACCCTGTCGTTGCCTCCCTGCCGCCGTGACCTTTCCTGCCCTGCTTCTTAGCCCGCCATGCTCCTCGCCTTGGCATCTCAGGCAAGGCCCCTGGGCATCACTCATCCCTGACCCCATGGCCAGTTGTGACTGAGTCCTGTGCCCAAATCCACCTCCTGAGTCTCCCTTGGCTCGGCCCCACTCCTCAGATTGTTGTCACTGGGAAGCAGCTGCAGGTTCTAGGTCCTTCTTGCCCCACCCTCCATCCCCCACAGGCTCCCTGCCCCTCTCAGAGTCACTTCAGGGAAGCTCACAGGGCACTGACACGGCCCACCCACAGGTGCTAGAATAATTCAGGAGGGAGAGGTGACAAGATTTTAGGACTGCCATCCGGGGCCAGGGGAGATGGTCCAAGGTAGCGCCAGCTTTCTGGCCTGGGCAGCAGTTAAAGGATGGCACCATGCTAAGGTAGGGAGCACTTGGCAAGAAAGGGATAAATAAGCTTGCGACACATTTAGTCTGGGGTGCCCATGGCACATCCAAAGGCAAAGGCCATGCCCCCCGTGCCCCTGACCAGCTTGGCCTCTCCTTTAAGGCAGAGGGGCTGGAGTTGTAAACTTGCTGGGTCTCTGCTTGTACGAGTGTCTCGTGGCTGCCACAGCAAACTACCACTAACTGGGGGGCTTAAAACCACAAAAATTGATTCTCCCACAGTTCTGGAGGCCAGAAGTCTGAAATCAAAGTGTCTGCAGGGCCATGCTCCCTCTGGGGCCTCCAGGGGAAGGATCCTTCCCTGGCTCTTCCAGCCTCTAGTAGGCCCTGGTGGTCCTTGGCTTTTGACTGAATCACTCCCATCTCTGCCCCTGTCTTCACATGGCCTTCTCTTCTCTGCCTGTGTCTGTCACTTCTCATAAGGTCACTAGTCTCTGGATGAAGGCTTAACCCTACTCCAGTATGACCTCATCTTAACTAGTTTCATTTGCAAAAAACCTGTTTTCAAATAAGGTCATACTCTGAGGTTCTGGGTGGATGTGAGTTTTGGACACTATCCAGCCCAATAACAGGCTCCCAACAAAAAAAACAGATCCCGAACATCTTGGCTAAGCACTGGGGGGCTGGCAGGAAACACACATAGGGGTTCCTGCACTCATCGGCCTGAGTTCTAGTAGGTGAGAGACAGGGAACAAAACAAATCACCATAGAGGGCGGTCCGTCTTAGGGAGCAAACAGACAAATGGCCCAGGCAGTAAGCAGGGAAGGCTGCCTTTCCCCGAGACTTGGGGAAGGCCTCTGAAAGGTACCATCTCCATGCTGAGACCTCAGGATTGGAAGAAGCTCCATCTGTAGGCAGCGCTAGGGCTACCTGTTCTAGGCTGGGAGAGATCTGGTATGACACGTACCCTGCACCCACCAGGGCCCTGCAGCTGGCAGGGGCTGGGTGTTCTAGGACCAGGAGGGCCCTCAGTCTGTTCTCGGGAGTTCGGCAGGAGTGGAGCTCAGCTGGCCTGGCAATTGCCCAGGGCTTTTTCACTCAAAAGTATCCTTGACCTCCCAAGGAGAGCCAGCTGGCCAGGCCTTCTGCGAAGCACCCCTAGGCGGGGAGGGCACACTCCGGGCCTGGTGTGGTGGGTGAGGGATACAGAGAAGGCCCTCCTTGATCAGCGAAGGCCCAGATCTCAGGGGCAAGACGAGCTTCCTGTCCAGAACCCATGCAGGAGAAACATAGACGGAAGCAAACCCAGACAGAGAGGTGGCCACTCCTGTCCTCATACGCCACATCTAGAGCCTTCCGTGTTCTTCCCATTTCCTCCTATATATGGTCCAGGTGACACAATTGAGACCCCACCTCAGGGCTGTGCTAGGAGTGAGGCCACCGCGGTCACCTGGACCAGGCTGAAGAGAGAAGAAAGGAGGTAGAGGGTGCTGGGTGGGGGGCAGGAAACAGGCCCCAGGCCCTTTGTCTTAGGCTGGGTTCTCTAGAGAAGCATGGCTTTAGGGGCTGGTAAGTCCCAAGTCCACGGGTCAGATGTCAGGCTGGAAGCTTCTGACACATAGCTCCAGGGGCTGACAAACCCAGATCAGCCAGCAGGCTGCTGGCTTACAGTTGGCAGAGGCTGACGAATCCAGAAGTCAGATGATGATAAGCTGGATGCATGATCCAGAGCGAGAGGCTGGCCACACCCCCAAGGAAACTCCCCTCTAACTGATTGGTTGCTCATAGCAGATCTCATCATGGAGTTGATTACATCATTACATAACTGCCAAGCCACTGAGAATCGTGGCCCGCTGAGCTGACATACAGCCTTAACCATCACACCCTTAAAGAGGGACTTCTCGCCTGGGATCCAGCTCCATGCAGGACAGGATTGGAGACCGAGACTTCAGCTGTTGGGCCAGTGGCCTCCTGAAGGAGAAGCAGCAATAGCTGGACCCATAAGTTGGTGGGGCTAGAATCCCATTAAGAGGGTCCTGGAAGAATCTTCTAGGCCTTCCTCCTGTTCACCACCAGAGGGCACAGTCTTCCTGTCTGCTCCTATGGGAGGGCCGAGGGAGACCCTGACCACCGTAGACCTCTGCTCAGGGACCTCAAGCCCTGGTGAAAACAAACACCTGCAAAGGTCTCCCATGCCCACACCTGCTGCCCCCCCCCCAGACGTTTACAGACAGCGAACCTAGCAGAGGCATTGGGCCTGGGGACAGTCCTCCCAGGGCCTGGCCTGACCTAGCGATGCCCGCTGTCACAGTGTCAACGAAGTGGGTGCCCCTGGAAGCTTGGGAGAATTTTCCACAAAAGAGCAGCAGCTGGAGCGCAGGGTGGAGGGTGGAGGAAGGGCACTGCCTCCACTTATGGCCCCTGTGGACACAAGGGTGACTATGTATGGCACAGGAGAGAGGAGTGGGAAGACATCACCCATCTATTCCCCTCTGGGTGTCTACACTGGGAGAGGCATGAGGACCCAGGTGAGGGTGGTCAGCTGTCACCTCAGCTCTGCATGTCTACAGTAGGGCAGAGACGTGAGGGTCCAGGTGAGGGCAGTCAGTAGGCACTTGTGCCTACAATAGGGAAGAGGCATCAGGGACCAAAAGAGGGCAGTCTAATATCACCTCAGTCTGGCTACCATTACTGAACAGAGAAAGGAGGGCCCAGCTGAGGAGAAACAATAAACATCTCAGCTCTGGGTGTCTATAGGGCAGTAGTGTCAAGGCACAGGAGAGAAGAGTCATCTGTCACCTCAGCACCGAACAGAGGCATGAGGACCCAAGTGAGGACAGTAGAGCTCCTCCTGTCCTGCCATCACACCCACTCCCTGATTCATTAGTTCATAGGGCACTAGGCAGAATTTCAGTAAGGCCAAGTTGGGGCTTGGGGCTCACTGAGAAAAGTTAACATTTCCCAATATTTCCAGAGCCCTCCCCCAGGCTCTGTGTCACTTCTAGGGGCACAAGCTGATCTTGGCCCTCAAAAGGCCCCTTGAGCAATGATTCTGAGCCACCCAGTGGGAATGGGCACACAGCCCCAGCAGGGGAAGAGCTCGGACCCAGAAGCAGCCATAACTGCCCTGTTGGAGTGCAGAGGAGGTAGGGGTGGGGTGTTGAGGCTGGAACAAGGGCGGATGGTCCTGCCTTGGGGCACCCAAGACCCCCTGCTGAGTTGTTTCAGCCCCCAGACTCCCGATTTGGTGTTTTTTTTTCCTACACTTAGAAATGGTAGGAGGGTCACTTCTGCACCTGAGCCCCGCAAAACCACTGTCCAAAGGGTCCAAGTCACACCCCAAAAAGAACCTGGGAGCCATCACACCCAGGGAGAGTCTCATAGGGCCCCTTGTCCATCCAGTAGGGCTGGGAGTTGCTGAGACAGTCCCACAAAGAGTCTGCCGCCTCCACCTCCTCGCTGGGCATCTGGCTGTGGGAGGTGAGAAGCCAGCTTCCCCGATCCTGGTTGTCCACCTTTTGCTCTGTTTAAATAAATAAGTAAATTTATTGTGGTAAAATACATATAACAAAACATTTTCCATTTCAACCATTTTTACACAATTCAGTGACATTCATTCACCGTGTTGTGCGACCATCGCTGCTATCCGTTTCCCTTCACAGAAACTCTGTGCCCCTTCAGCGATAACTCCCCCTTTTCTCCTCCCAGCTGCTACTGGAAACCGCTAATAGACTGGTCTCTCTGCATTTGCCTGTTCTAGATATTTCATGTAAGCGGGATCATACAATATTTGTCCTTTTGTGTCTGGCTTCTTTGCCTGAGCATCATGTTCTCAAGGTTCTCCCATGTCACAGCACGTATCAGGTCTTCAGTTTTCTTTAGGGCTGAATAATATTCTCTTCCTTCTCTCTCTTTAATGCCAAGGAATTTAGCTGCAATTTACTTGTAAACTTTTCTTCTTTTTTTTTATGTTCTGTTATTACCCATTTGGCAGAACACACACCATCTCAACAGTTTCTACATGGACAGCTCAGTGGCTCTGATTACATTCTTCAAGTCGTGCCGCCATTCTCACCCCCTTTTTCTGACTTGTTCCTCCTCCAATAACATAAACTCACTGCCCCCTAAGGTTCCTGTCTAATCCTTTGAGTTGCTCTTGTCAATTTCATCCCACACAGATAGCCCTTAAAAGAACACAATGCTCAAGGCGGACATTCTTTACTAGTTAAGCTAGACTGTTGTTTGACTTTAAGAAGACTTCAGGGGATATTTTTGGTTTAAAGTTTAAAGATTATCTCAGGGCAATAGTTTCAGGGCTTCATCCAGTCTCCACAGCCCCAGAAAGTCTGGAGTCCATAAAAATTTGAAATTCTCAAAAAACTAAAAATAGAACTACCATTAAAAAAAACCCATTGCCATGGAGTCAATTCTAACTCAGAGCGACTGCATAGAACTACCACATGACCCAGCAATTTCACTCCTAGGTATATATACCCAAAAGATTTGAAAGCAGAGATTCAAACAGATAGTTGTACACCAGTGTTCATTGCAGCCGTCGTCACAATAGTCAAAAAATGGAAACAACCTAAATGCTCATCAATGGATGAATGGATAAACAAAATGTGGTACATACATACAATAGAATACTACTCACCCAGTAAGAGAAATGAGATCTTTTTTTTTTATTGTGCTTTAAGTGAAAGTTTACAAGTCAAGTCAGTCTCTCATACAAAAATTTATACACACCTTGCTATGTACTGCTAGTTGCTCCCCCCGCCCGTAAGTCAGCACACTCCTCCTCTCCACCCTGTATTCCCCGTGTCCATTCAGCCAACTTCTGTCCCCCTTCTGCCTTCTCATCTCCCGTCCAGACAGGAGCTGCCCACATAGTCTCATGTGTCTACTTGACCCAAGAAGCTCACTCCTCACCAGTATCGTTTTCTATTTTATAGTCCAGTCCAATCCCTGTCCAAACCGTTGGCTTTGGGAATGGCTCCTGTCTTGGGCTAACAGAAGGTCTGGAGACCATGACCTCCAGGGTCCCTCTAGTCTCAGTCAGACCATTAAGTCCGGTCTTTTACAAGAATTTGAGGTTTGCATCCCACTGCTCTCCTGCTCCATCAGGGATTAAAAGAAATGAAATCTTAATACATACTGCAATATGGATGAAGCTTGCAGACATGCTAAGTGAAATAAATCAACCATAAAAGGACAGCTATTGTATGATCTCATTTATATAAAAAGACAAGAAAAGGCAAATGTATAGAGACCAGAGTTTATAGGGTTGCTCTGAGTCAGAATCAACTCAGTGGCACTGGGTTTTTGTATGAATCAGAATTGACTAGATGGCAACGGGTTATGGGCTTACCAAGGGAGGGAAGGAAGGGGAAAGGGGAGGGGGTTAAAGCCGATGGCAAAATCTTGTTGATTAAAGGTAGAATAGCATAACTGATAATTTTAATTGCTGTCAGAAAGTTGAACTGTTGTAAAAAGTTGATTTGGCAAAAGTTGTGTGATATATTTACAACAAAGACAAAAAAAAAAGCTGCTGAGGCTGCTTATGTACAACCAAATACCTAATGGGATTTGGTTCCTTGGTTTGAAGGTTTAGGATAATGGTTTCATGGATCATCCCAGTTAATTGTCCTGGTATGGTGTTTAGTGCTTCTGTTCTACCTCCTAGCTTGTTGCATAATGGCTGGGGTCTTAAAAGCTTGCAAGCAGCCATCTAAGGCACAACAATTGGTCTTTATTCATCTGGAGCAATGGAGGAAGAAGGAGGGTCAGGAATAGGAGGAAATGGATATGTGGCTAATTGCCTCCATGAACAACTGCCTCCTCTGCCATGAGACCAGAAAAACTGGTTGGTGCCCAGCTATCATTACAGAACACTTTGATCAAAGACTCCATAGAAGAATCCTGATCAAAAGAGGGAAATGCAGAACAGAATTTCAAATTCCCATGGAATCCAGATTTTCTGGAGCTATGGAGGCTGGATGCACCCCTGAAACTATTTCCCTGAGATAATCTTTAAACCTTAAACCAAAAATATCCCCCTGAAGTCTTGTTAAAACCAAACAATAGTTTAACTAGTAAAGCATGTCTGCCTTGAGCATTATGCTCTTTTAAGAGCTATCTATGTGGATGAAATTGACAACAGCAACTCAAACAATGAGAGAGGAACCTTGGGGGCAGCGAGTTTACCTTAATGGGAGAGGAACAACTCAGAGAAGGAGGGTGAGAATGGTTGCACAACTAGAAGGATGTAATCAATGTCACTAAATGGTACATGTAGAAACTGTTGAATTGGTGTATGTTTTGCTGTGTATATTCCCAACGAAAATAAATAAAATTATTTTTTAAAAAAAGCAACATCAAATCTTGCCTGAGTTTCCAGTCTTCCAGCCTACCCTATGGATTTCGAACTTGCCAGCCCCTACAATTGTGTCAGCCAATTCCTTTAAAAAAAAAAATGCTATTTTAGATTCATTTGAACATAGACTTTTTCATATATCACTCTTGTAAAAGGAAAATAAGTGAAATAAACTGAGTAAGGTATCTCTAAATCCTCTTCACATTCAGAATCTGGCTCTTCTGAATTTCTTTTTGACCCAGCATTATGGGTTCCATGTTTTCCTTTCTGTCATCCTCTGTGCCATCAAGAACATCAGTGATGTAGAATTTCTTGAAAGAGGGCTCCTCGTTTACAATAGCAAAAAGCTGGAAGCAACCAAGGTGTCCATCAACGGATGAATGGTTAAATAAATTATGGTATATTCACACAATGGAATACTACGCAAGGATAAAGAACGGTGACGAATCTGTGAAACATTTCATAACATGGAGGAACCTGGAAGGCATTATGCTGAGTGAAATTAGTCAGTTGCAAAAGGACGAATATTGTATAAGACCACTATTATAAGATCTTGAGAAATACTACAAACTGAGAAGAACACATTCTTTTGTGGTTATGAGGGAGGGAGGGTGGGAGAGGGTTATTTACTGATTAGATAGTAGATAAGAACTCCTTTAGGTGAAGGGAAGGACAACACTCAATACAGGGGAGGTCAGCACAACTGGACTGGACCAAAAGCAAAGAAGTTTCCTGAATAAACTGAATGCTTCGAAGGTCAGCAGAGCAGAGGCGGAGGTTTGGGGACTATGGCTTCAGAGGACATCTAAGTCAATTGGCAAAATAAATTCTATTAAGAAAACATTCTGCATCCCACTTTGAAGTGTGGTGTCTTGGGTCTTAAACGCCAGCAAGCGGCCATCTAAGATGCATCAATGAGTCTCAACCCACCTGGATCAAAGGAGAATGAAGAACGCCAAGGTCACAAGGTAATTATGAGCCCAAGAGACAGAAAGGGCCACATGAACTAGAGACTACATCATCCTGAGACCAGAAGAACTAGATGGTGCCTGGCCGTGGGAGCACAACAGAGAACCCCCGAGGGAGCAAGAGAACAGTGGGATGCAGACCCCAAATTCTCATAAAAAGACCAGACTTAATGGTCTGAGACTAGAAGAATCCTGGCGGTCATGGTCCCCAAACCTTCTGTTGGCCCAGGACAGGAACCATTCCCGAAGACAACTCATCAGACATGGAAGGGACTGGACAATGGGTTGGAGAGAGATGCTGATGAAGAGAGAGCTACTTCTATCAGGTGGACACTTGAGACTATGCTGGCATCTCCTGACTGGAGGGGAGATGGGAGGGTAGAGAGGGTTAGAAACTGGCAAAATGGTCACGAAAGGAGAAACTGGAAGGAGGGAGTGGGCTGACTCATTGTGGGGAGAGTAAGTGGGAGTATGTAGTAAGGTGTATATAAGTTTATATGTGAGAGGCTGACTTGATTTGTAAACTTTCACTTGAAGCACAATAAAAATTATTTTAAAAAAAAGAGGGCTCCTCAAGGTGGAAAGCAGATTAGTGGCTGCCAGGGAAAAGGAATGGGAGGGCCAGGTGGGTAGTGGGTGTGAATACAAAGAGGTAGCATGGGAGAGTTCCTTTGTGGTGATAGAACAGTTCTGTATCTTGATTGTTACACAAATGTCTACACGCGATAAAATTGCATAGAACTACACACACACAAACGAATGCAGGTTTTAAAAAATGATAAAACCTGAATAAGCCAGCTAAAAGTAAGAGGTGTAGTTAACAGTAATGTCAATGTCCTATTTTGAAATTGTCCTACAGCTATATAAGATGTAACCATTGGAGGAAGCCATGTGAAGGGTACACAGGACTCTATTTTTTTTTAATTGTGGTGAAAATATACACACCAAACCATTCACCAACACAACTTCCACATTTACAATTCAATGGCATTGATTACACTTTTCATGCTGTACCACCATTATCGGTATCCTTTTTCAAAATATTCCACCACCATTAACATAGACTCAGTGCCCCCAAACAAAAACTCCCTTTTTCCCCCTTTCCCCCCCCCCTTATTAACCATTAATAATCTTTGGTTTCTATATATTCGCTTGTTTCACGTAAGTGAGATCATACAGTATTTGTCCTTTTGTGACTGACTCACTTTGCTCAGCATAATGTTTTCAAGGTTTGTCCATGTAGTGGCACACATCAGAACTTCATGTCTCTATGGATGAACGATATTCCATTGTATGGATGGACCACGTCGTGTTTATCCATTCGTCTATTGATGAACATTTCCATGGTTTCCACCCTTTGGCTATTGTGAAAAGTGCTGCAGTGAACATTGGTGTACAGCTTTCTGTTTGAGTTCCTGCCTTCACTTCTCCTGGGTATATACCTAGGGTTGGGATTGCTGGGTCATATGGTTCAACTTTTTGAGGAAACACCAAACTATTTTCCACAGTGGCTGCACCATTTTACATTGCCACTAGCAATGGATGAGGGTTTCAGTTTCTCTACAACTTTGCCAGCACTTGTTATTTTCAAGATTTTTTTCTTTTTGTCATTGCCGTTCTAATGGGGGTGAGGTGATATCTCATTGTGGTTTTGATTTGCATCTCCCTAATGGTTAATGAGGAGCCCTGGTGGTGAAGTGGTTAAGAACTCAGGCTGCTAACCAAAAGGTTAGCTGTTCAAATCCACCAGCTGCTCCTTGGAAACCCTATGCGGCAGTTCTACTCTGTCCTATAAGGTCGCTGTGAGTCGGAATCGACTCGATGACACACAACAATGATTAATGAATGGAATCCTGGTGGTGCAGTGGCTAAGCACTCAGCTGCTTCCTGTAAGTCTGTAATTATGTCAAAATAGAGTGTTTTAAAAAGAATTAGAACATTACGGATAAATCCTTTTGGCCACTATTCCTGATTTTACTCACTTCTCCCCCACCACAGAAGTCACTACTGCTATGAGTTCAGTGTGTATGCTTCCAGAATTCTTTTATAGTTTTATGCACATATATCAAACCAAACCAAACCAAACCCACTGCCATTGAGTAGATTCCAACCCATAGCAACCCTATAGGTCAGAGTAGAACCGCCCCCTAGGGTTTCCAAGGCTGAAAATCTTTACGGAAGCAGACTGCCACATCTTTCTCCCAGAAACTGCGTACTTTACAATGCGCAGTTGAGTGCTTTAACCACTGCACCACTAGGGCTCCTTTGCACATATATACGTACCCAAAAAGTATAAATAAAAAATGGTATTTTGTGTGTTTCTTTCAGAATACGTGTTATCATATGGAGAGCGTCATCGTACGACTTGCTTATTTCTAATTCAGCTGCTAGTTCCATTCTCCTCTTTCCAGGCCCATAAGGTCTGACATCCCTTTGTCCATAGCACCCGGGCACTGAAAGAGGCTCTCTTTGCTGAGGACTTAGGCTCTGCTCTCTTTAGTTGAGGCTTCAGCCCTCTTGTTTGGTTTATACTCCTTTTGCATTCTGCTGGGCAGGGGCCCCTCCTAGGTTAATGCAATCGTGTGTATATTCTGGATTTTCCCTCTTCAGAAGAGGGTCTAAAAAATACCTGGGGTATCCTTCTTATAGGAGATCTAGAAACAGATATTACAGGGTTTTCCTCCTCCATTTTGTGGCGACCCCTATTCGAGCACTGCTGAAGTTGTTCTGAGCTCTGGGTGGTGACCTGGAATGACAGATGATAGTGTCTTCCAGAATGTGGACTTTGATGGGGAGATAAGACCCCCCAACAGGAAAAGCTGGAGCTCAATCAGGGCACACACGCTGACCACAGACCAGACCCCAAACAAGGCAGAGAAGGCAAAGCAAAGGGTTGAAGTCTAAACCTCTCTCTGTTTGCATTGAAAAACACCCTCAGAGAGGATCGGGACTTGTGCAAGGCTGCCCAAAGGCCACAGAAGACCTAGAACTGAATTACAGATCTGTGGCTGATCCATTCCGGTGGTGCCCTTGGCGAAGGGGGATTGGCCCCTGAACCCTCAGGGTGACTCATTAAAGCAACCTTTTCTAAAAATGTAAACGTCCTCTTAGAGCCACCAGTCCGACAGATGCGTGCCCCCAGCTGGCTGGCAGCCCAAGGGTCTGAATAACTGGAAGCTTCCTCTCCTGGGCACCACAACTATAAACACTGGGAGGAAAGACCACCGAGGATGAGCACCTTGCACAAATATAAGAGACGTTGGCTAATGGTCAGCATAATTTCTGATCCCAGCTTGCATGAGAAAACCCTGACTACACCAACAGCCTGCTGACGCTGGTCCCCTTCATCTTGTTAGGGAGGAGAGTGTTCTGTGTGCAGGTATAGAAGCTACTGGATTCTAACCGGAGCTCCATTACCTCCTGGCTCTACGACCTTTTTCTGTATTTTAAATTATTTTCTTGGACGAAGGACAGAGGGGTCGTCTGGTAAGTGGAATCATTGGGTCAAAGCGCAGGGATGTTTCTGTAGTTTTGCATTCACACCTCCCCGCTGCCCTCCAGAAAGAGGGGAGCAGCTGACATGGGGGCCCCAGCTCCCCAAGTGCAGTTAGCAAAGGCATCAAAAGGCTAACCATGTCTCTGGCTCATGGATTTCTGGTGTTTTCCGTTATATACTCTTTTGTACCATCCTTATTTTTATTTCTAAAGTGTACACGGATGAATTTTAGAACAATTGCTAATCCCACCCCCTAGTTCCATCCGCCCCTTTCTAGGCCTCAAAAATCAGGCACCAACATAGTCACAGCGTTTCCATTCCGGGGCAGGGGGAGCCCTCTCACCTAAAAGGAGTTCCGAGAAGAGACTTCCGGGGCGGGGCCGGCGCAAAGCCCTCGTACTCTATAGTCGGGTCTGCGGAACTAGGGCTGGTTTGGCCCCTCCCACTCGGCCTACCAACGGCCCAACCAGAACGCACCTCGGGGGCGGGACCGGCGCGGAGCCCTCCCACTCGGCGGTCCGAGCGAATGGGGGGAGGGGATGGGGGCGGTGCCAGCTCCACCCCGAGTCGCCATTGCCGGGTGCTACGGGCTGCGTAGCGCGTCGTCTTAGCTTGGCGACCGGCCTGACCGGACCAGCTCTCCCTGACCGAGCAGCGTCTTCTCTCGGCCAGGCAAGTCGTTAGGCAGAGCCCTGAGCCCCAGAGGGGCGGCCTGGGCCCGAGCTCAGGGGCCTCACTTCCCAGCCCTGGGCTCAGCTCCGGAGCCGACAGGGTTCCGGGCAGTGTTCCTGACCTGGAAGGGCTAACCCCGTGTCACCGAGGAGGACTGTGGGCCAGTGGTTGTGCTAGGGGAAGGAACTGCCCCTGCCCCCCAACTGCTCTGAGCTTGAATTCTTGCCCTGGTCCACCCTCAAACCTGCTCTTATGCTTTGTTTCCCGCAGAGCGTACGGTCCCCAAACGGTGCAACTGCCGGCGGCCCCAGCTTAGCCGGGGAGGCGGACATGAGGTTGGCAGGTGGGTGGCTTCCACAGGAACGGAAGGGAGTTGTCTGTGTCTGGTTCTATGACCCGAACAAGTCTTTTCATCTCTGAAGACTTTGGTTCAGCCGTCTCCAGTGAGCACCACGATGGCTGATTTCTCCCAACTCGGACTGGCCACCATTTGGAGAATGAGTTATGGAGAGAGTGAGGATCCAGAATGAGGTGGCCGGGGGGGGGGGTGCAGATGGAGAGGGTGGGACTTACCTACCCGATGTCAGCCTTTGTTGTCTGTCGGCTAGAACAACTAAGATGAAGTGGCCTTTGGGAGGAACAAGCTGGAGGGGTGGAGGATAGGACTTAGAATTCAAGTTCAGATCTGTTGAGATGGCCAATAAGGAGCTGGCTGGATGGGTGTGAGTTCAAGAGAGGTCAGACTGGAGCTAGACAATTGGGAGCCATTGCTATATCGTGGTTAACTCAAGACTTGGGAGTAGATGGGATCACCTAGAAAGACAGTGCAGGTAGGGATGAGAAGGCAGCTTGGGACAGAAGCCTGAGAAAGTCCAGCTTTTAAGGGGAAGGTACAGAGAATGATCCAGCGAGGGAGATGAGGAGCATCCAAAGAGGTAGGGCTAGAAGAGTGTGGGGTCCTGGAGGCCAGTGAAGAAAAGGATTTCCAGAAGGAGGATGTGGGCAGCTAACAGAGGTCGGGGAAGATCAGGGCTGACAAGTGACCATGAGCATCAGTACCGTGAGGGTCATAGGCGACCTTGGCAACAAGCCCTGCCACATGGGAGTAGGTTGGGGAGAGTGGGAGCTTAGCTGATGTAAAAAGCAAGTATTGACTTGAGTAGTTCGATGGGGAGGAAAGAGAGAGGTGAGTAGCTGGATGGGGGTGTGGTTTTGAAGGAGGATTTTTTTTTTTTTTTGGTTTTTTAAAATGAGAGATATTGAAAATACAGGAAAAAGAGTGATATAGAGAGAATGCTCCATATTACAAGTAAACTGAGAAGAGAGTTTGGGATATAGCAGGGGAATGGACCAGTGTTAAGGAGGAGTAGGGCCACCTTCTGTAGTATAACAGGAGGAAATGGGGCAAGGATGGGTGGGGACACAAATATACTGGTAGATTGAGGGGTTCCTGGGTGAAAACTACAGCCCCTCCTGAGCACTGAATGCTAGAAGACCCCCAAACTTGCCAGGGAGCACCGAGCTGGGCAGCCGGGAGCTCAAATCTCCCAGCTCTTGGGCCTGATGGATGACGACAGGTGCCCACTTTCCTGTCCTCCAGTCACTTGCTCCCAGGTGGAAGGGAAGATAAGGTCGTGAGAGGCCTTGGGGTTACCTGAGGTAGGGTGCTCATGTCTGTCCTGCCTCAGGCCCCCTCCGGATTGTGGCCTTGATCGTCACCGCCGGCCTCACCTGGATCCTAATCAGCCTCCTCCTGGGCGGGTCAGGCAGTGGCTTTCCGCGCCTCCAGCAACTCTTCACCAGTGAGTGTGGGGCGCTTCCCGGCATCAGGGTGGGTGACAGGCCTATTTGGTTTTCTCCATTCCCTGGCAGGCCACCTCTAGCTGCCATCATTCTCTGTCTTGGCATCAATTGCAATCGTCCCCTGCCACCTAGTTGCTTCCCCTCAGAAAGCCAGTGCCCATGCTAATTAGAATTCTCTGTCCAATTAGAGTTGGTAGGATCGGAGCAAGGGATGGGAGGCTTCCTCCGAACATTGGAGCATGGTGCTCTGGTTGCTCACGGCAGGCTTTCCAGTGGTCTGTGAGAGGGTTAGGAGCCTCTGTACCTTGTCACTGATGACACTTCACCTAAATACTTTGTACAGTTGCACTCGAGCCTTTACCTGGAGCAGGCATTTTATATCTGAACATCATTTAGAGTTGAGCAGATGTCGTGCCGAGGTCTGATCTGACTGACCTTTCCACAGTTGGCGTCACAGTGTAGGGCCAGGCTGACCTACTGCAGACTCCAGGAGGCCTGCACACTAACAGAACCAATCCTCTGTCCCCACAGGCCCGGAGAACTCAGTGACTGCAGGTAAAGCTCCTGTCACCTCCCTGCTTCTCCCCTGTGCCCACCCCTCAAACTACTTCTATGACATGCCTGCCCCCCGCTCCCCTCCAGCCAGCCACTACAGCCATTGGAGTGACATGCCCGGGGACTGGCTGAGGGAGGCCATCCCTGCGGGATCAGGAGAGTGGTGGCACCTGGCACCCGCTCCATCTGCTGCATTTCCTCTGGGCCCCCCAGTGACTCTTTCTTGCTGTGGAACCTCCCAGCCCATCCCTTGGACCTCTCCTTTCTCTTTTCCCACCAGTGGCAGAAAGAGTCTCCTCCTTGGGATCCCTGTCACTAATTCCTAAGGCCAGCCCTAGCAGGACACAGTCTCTATGAAAGTGGCCCTGGCCAGAGCTGTGTCCTACCCCCTCTAGTCCTCTGCTCTGTTGTCACTCTCACCACCCTATGGCATGGTCCTGACCTCCTCCTCTCAGGGCTTGGGTGACCCCAGGGCCAGGCCTGTGGTTCATACCTGCTGTCTCTGCCCAGAGCCACGGGCCAGGAAGTACAAGTGTGGCCTGCCCCAGCCGTGTCCTGAGGAACACCTGGCCTTCCGCATGGTCAGCGGGGCTGCCAATGTCATTGGGCCCAAGATCTGCCTCGAGGACAAGATGTGAGAGTCTTTGGGTGAACAGTAAGGGGGAGAGGAAAAGAAGAGGGAATGGGGGAGAGAGGCTGAGTTCATGAAGGGCAGAGCCAACATACCCATGGGAAGGCTTCCTTGCTATCTCCCAGGCTCATGAGCAGCGTCAAGGACAACGTTGGCCGCGGCCTGAACATTGCCCTAGTGAATGGTGAGCCCCCCTCGTATTGTGGGGCCAGAGCTCCGGGAAGACGAGAGGCGAGGAGTAGCACTGTGACCCATGGGGCCCTACGGCCTGCTTCCCACCCTCCCACCATCTCCTGGGTTTTGGCCTGGGGTGGTTTTGGCCTGGCGTGGTTTTGGCCTGGGACGGGTCTGTGTTAGCTAAAGACCCACAGAGGAAATGATACAGTGAGCAAAAACATGGCAAAAAAGAATTTGGAAGGCTGGAGAAGGCAGAGGCCTCGCAGCTCAGGGTAGGCAGCAGCTGTTTGAACAAGGGGCATGGTGGAGATGAAAATTGGGGAAGTTTGAAAAGCTTCTAGAAGGGCGGCACCCAGTGGCTGCCCACCATATCCTGAGCCTGGTAGTAGGGTAGGGTTGCTGCTGTTGGCTGGCCCAACAGGACCTCCCCCTTTCCTTCTTTCCCTCCAACGCAGGAGTCAACGGGGAGCTCATTGAGGCCAGAGCCTTCGACATGTGGGCCGGGGGTGAGTGGCAGCTGCAGCATTCCTGATTTCTGACTGCACAATGACTGGGTGTTTCCCCCTGGAACTCTGCTCTCTGTCCCTATGCTGGGGGCTTCTGAAGCATTTCCTAGGATCCAGAAAAGGCAAGGAGCAGGAGAGATTGGCTGCCTTCTCTAGAGGTGGCGTATTGTAGCAGGGATAGCCCTGGCTCCTCAGGCCAGCTAGGTCCCTGTACTCACTTGGTGACCCTTAGTGGAGCGTGTCCCTGGGCCAGACCCTACTTTAGTCTCCTCATTTGGACAACAGGGGTTGGAGGGCACTCAGTGATGCCTGATGCTCCGTGTTCCGTGTGACCCTGCCCCCCCCACCAGATGTCAATGACCTGCTGAAGTTCATTCGGCCACTGCACGAAGGCACCTTGGTGTTCGTGGCTTCCTATGATGACCCAGCTACCAAGTAAGTGGTTTCCCAGGCCAGCCTCTGCCTCACCCTGCCCCAGGCAGAACCCCCATTTCTTCCTTCTGTGGCGGCAGGATGAACGAAGAGACCAGGAAGCTTTTCAGTGAGCTGGGCAGCCGCAATGCCAAGGAGCTGGCCTTCCGGGACAGCTGGGTGTTTGTGGGGGCCAAGGGCGTGCAAGACAAGAGCCCCTTTGAGCAGGTATGAATGGCGAGCCCGGCACTGCCACCTCCCGGGTACCCCACATGGTCCTCTCCGTTGACACGGCCAGTCCCCTGAATTATGCCCCACAGGGCCCTGGCCCCTTGGCTCTGTGTACAGGTCAGGGCAGTAACCCTGTCTTTTCACCCTAAAGGGCCTTTAAATGGCAAAGCTTTCACACTGGCAAGATTCAAAGCTAAGAGCCCTTCCTCCCAAACATCTTCAAGATGCTCAGTCTGATCCTAGTTCCTCTGAAACCCAGGACCCTGGTTCTCCCTGCATGCTCTTCTTTCACCAGCCATGCCTGCCCCTTGTGGCCAGTTGTTCCTCCGGGGCCACGTGCGTCAGGCTCTGTGCTAGTGGCTGGGGCCAAAGAGGAGAGACCTGGGCCTGGTTCTTACCCTGGAGGGCTCGCAGCATGGGGGTGGGCCTGTAGGCAGGCCTCCCACCTGCAGGCCAGGTGACAACCAGGGCACCCTAAAGCCCTGCTCCTGACAGCTTTCTGCTGAGACAAAGCTTAACCTCAGAGAAGAAATGCCCCCTCCCCTACTTTTCCAGCAGCTGCCAGCAGTGACCTCTCCTGCACTTTCCTGATACAGGCCAGGCATGCTGAAGTAAAAACCAGTTGTCTCCCCACACCTGTGAGGGGGATGGGTCAGGGCAAGTGTTGCCATTTGCAGATTGAATAAAGCAGCACAAGGGGACTGTGAGCACTTGGCCTGGCTCACCTCTGCCCCATCCCCGAGGGCCAGCACAGAGGACCTGGTCAAGGCCAAGGCTGTGAGCTCCTACTTCCCCACCCCTTGGCAGCACGTGAAGAACAGCAAGCATACCAATAAGTACGAGGGCTGGCCTGAGGCGCTGGAGATGGAAGGCTGCGTCCCACGAAGGAGCACAGCCAGCTAGCAAGGGGGTGCATGCTGCCTGCTGGCCTGGACAAGGACAGCAGTGCCAGCACAGGACTGAGGCCGTGGCCCCATGCTGGGCTCACACCCCACTCCCGGGCAAGTGCACTCTTACCACAACACGTTGGGGCTCCATGGTGGTGATTAGAATGTGGCCTTGAGGTGGTGGGGGCTGCAGGGACTGGCCCCACTGTGCTTTGTCACAGGGCCTCAGGTACCCATGTCCTTTAATGCTGCCTTTCATGGTCAACCCCTGCCCCCAGCCCTTCCTTCTCCATAGAACAGCTTTGAGTTTGGAGCACCATCTCCTCCCAGATTCCCAAACACCCCCAGCTGGAAGGGTCCTCCATGCTTGCCCGCCCGGCCAGGTGGTGCATCTTTACCAGCTTGCTCCCTTCTGGGCTGCCCACTGCACTGGGGTAACCCCGGTTCACTGTGATTCCTACCTGGGAGCCCAACCTGGCAGCCTCTTCCATGGCTCCACCTTGGAGCCAGGCTTGCAGGGGCAGTGAGGTGGCTGGAACCTGAGCACAGTCACCTGTGGCAGTGTGTGGCTGCTCATGTGGTCTGTGAGGGGCCGCCTTCCAGATGACCTCTTAATAAATGGATGGCTCCAATGGAATGAAGAGCATTCAGGTGTCATGCTTGGCGAGTCAGGGGTGCCATTGGCCCCTGTGGGAGTGAGAGGGAGAGACTGGTGACTAAGGAAGTGGGGAGAGTCCCTAAGGCTTGACCCCCCCCCACCCCCACCTTAGCAGACAGACTTTGTCTCCAGGCTCTTGCCACTGGCAGGCCCGTCTGTGGCTGAGATGTGACTGAGGCAATGAACAGAGTGGCTCCCGTACTGGCGTCCCCATAGCCTTGTCAGGGAGAGATGGTTCTGTCCTCTAAGGCGCAGGAAATTCACCTCCTTCCAACCCAGCACAGGCCTGTAGGAAAGGGGCAGGGATGGAAACCAGCCCCGATGCCTCCACTCGAACCTCCCACAGCAGTGGACTGTTGGATGCCTTTGAAACTAGGGCACATGGAGAGGCTGGTGCATTGGGTAGTTGGCATTTCTCATAGAGGATGGTCCTAACTCCCTCCTTTGAGATAACACTGACATAACCAGAGGCTTAGAAGCAAGAACCAGCAAGGAACCCTGAGGAGTTTTACTGGACTATAAAATCCAGGCATGAAGATGAAGTGGTCAGGGTCAGAGAAAGGCGGGGGAAGCAGTTTGGGCGTCCCAGGTGGGGAGAAATTGGTTTGAGGGACACTCTACAGCTCGGTGTCGCCGCATGAATTAGAGGTATAAGTCAGACGCCCTTGAGGCAGCAGTGTCCAAGCCAATGGACTTAAGAGTCCTGCTCTGGAGACGGGCTTTCAGAGCCCTGGACTTGTGTTAACTGCTGCCAGATCCAGGGAGCATGCAGAGTGCAAACAAAGCTTCAAGAAATGGGTAAGAAGCAGATAGGTGGGAGACAAGTTAGAGGCATGGGATGGCCCGGGAGGAAGTGATTGGCGATGTTAGTACTGCAGAAGGATCAAGAAAGGAGAGGGAGAAGGGCCTAAGTGGCTTGTCACTAGTGATCATAAAAGCTGACACTTACCAAGCCCTGATGCTATGTCAAGCGCTGCACGTGTATTCATCTTCTAATCTGTTTTTTGGTAGGAAATGTCAAGCATACCCAAGTGGAGAGAAGAGTATGGTGAACCTCTTTGTACCCATCTATCACCCCACACCCCCCAATGTATTGAAGCAAACACCAGGCTTCTATACATCAACCCTTCAGTGATATGCATGTTACCTACATGGCCCTCCCAACAGCCCTAGCAAGGAAGTCATCATATCACTGTGGTACTGAAAGGCAGAAGACTTCTGGTAGTTCCAGTGGAGCCAAGAGGTTAGGTTCCACCCAGCTGCAGAACTTGCCCCAATTGAAGCAACTCTTCATTGGTGTCCATAGTGTGAAGTTGGGGCTACGCCCCACCGCCCCTAGAACACCTACTGTGATTTCACACCTTACCCCATTTGTGTTAACCAGCTAGTGCCTGGGCTGGTCGCTGTAGCAGGTGCTAGGAGCACAGGAGTGAGCCACATGGACTCTAAAGCAGGTGGGTATGTGGAGTTGACAGTCTCCCCATTTTGGTAGTTTCCCAGGTAAAATCCCAAAACTACGTTTCCCAGCATCCCTTGCCTCTAGGGTATGGTGGTGAGATTTGCTTTCACATTTGAAAGGGAGAGGGGAGATAAAGGTGGGCTTCTGCTGTTACTGCTTATGAACGCCGTCATGGTGTTTGGTTTCTCTGCAGCAGCAATAATACTATTAATCATAATAGTGTCCAGAGTCTGGACACTTGCTTCGTGGGGGTTAAGAGGCAGGGCAGGGGTCATCTCTTCTGGCACTGACTGCAGCTGGGGTTATGCGGTCTTGGAACCAGCTGCTGGGGTAGACATAGCAGCTCCCTTGGTGTCAGTTGTATGATGTTTTTCTGGGAGTTATCCTCGGATCTGTTCTTCCAGCCCTGCCAACAATTTTATACTTCCCTCTATTAGACCCTTTTCTGCTTCTTATCTGTATCAGGCGAGCACTGAGGGGAATGAACATAATGAGAAATCTTGCGCCCTGGTAGGTGCCTTGGTCATTCCAAATCCCTGCCCTACCCCCTTCCAATTATAGCCTGACCCCAGGGACAGACAGGGCCCTTACCTCCTCAAATAGGGGTACCCTCACTGGGGGCTTGCCAAAGTTACTTAAAGATGGAAGTGTCAGGTCAGCTTTATCCACCGCTTGGGCCCAATATGGGCTAGGAAGTGGATGACTGTGTGGAGTACTGGCTGCCCAACTTTGTAAAGTGCAGGTAAAGCTTGGCATGTCCTGCAGGCCTCCTCTGCCAGGGTGCCAAGCCTTCCTTTCAGGAGACAGGCCATTCTCAGTTACAGGTGACAGAAACCCAACTCAAGCTGACATAAGCAAAACAAAAGGGGGGTGGGGGAGGTTATTGTTTCCTGTGATGAATCAAAAAGCCCAGGGGTGATTCTAACTTCAGATGATGTCTTCTTCGAGAGGTCAGTTCCCTGCGTCTCTTGGCTCTGCTTTATTCTGTATTCTATTGTTTTCCTCCAGGTAGAGGGAGCAATAATAGAGGTCCCAGTTAGCAAGCCCAACAGAAAAATCTTCCTCCTCAGTAGTTCAAGTTCCTGGACTCACTCTCATTGGTCGGGGTTGGTTGATGGATTTATTTTTGCATCAATCTCTGGGGCTCTGATTTGCTAGACTTGGGCATGTGCCCACCCCAGGGACCAGGGTTGGGGTCATCTCCATGCAAACCAGAGGAGGGATGGGTCCTCCAAGGAAGATTCAAATACTGGGCTGGCCAAAATAACAGCAGTCACTACACTTCCCTGTGACTACCAGATGCACCCCATAAATATGCTTCCAGAGCATATACTTTCCATGCGTGCTTTGTTAGCCCATAATGTTACTGGAGGCCCTTCCTACAAGGCAGGAGGCATGCATGCCCCTCAGGGTCACCACTGTGACCCTTTACATAGTACAGTGGCGGGTCTCCCATCTGAGTCCTGAAGTACCTTTTGTTGTTTCGGCTCTTGCTATCATTTGTTCCATCTGTTCTCCTTTGGAACTGGACATCCTTGCCTAATTTGTGGAGCCCTTCCTCATTCTCTTCTGGGGCAAATGGCTAATCTTATAAAGCAATACGAACATTCTCTTGCCTTTAACCGTTCCCTTTTCTTACAGGGAAGGCTGAATGATTGGCAGTAATGAGGAGCAGTCTTCTGACTGTGCATTTGACCTTGACCCCTGACAGGAAAACTGGAGTTGGTGGTTTTAGGTTTTCCTTCTGTAGAGCATGGCTCATCTTTTGGTCACGGGCATATATCCACTTACCAGCCCCTTCTCCCTCCTGGGGCCAGTTTACCCCATCCTCCAACAGCCCCCATCCCACTGCCCACCTTCCAAACTGCAGTCTTCAGCCACAGGATGTGCCTAACTCAGCCCTCTCACCTGCCCCAGCTCTAAGTACTACCTGCTTCTGGCAGCCCTCAGCCACATTTGTAAGGAACAGTACGAACGTTCCAGGACAACTGCACACAAATGGTTCACGCCTTACTGGTTCTCAGAGCCTAAAGAACAGCCTCTGAATGTTTTTGATCACCCATATAAGTCAAATCTTTTTGAGCATGCACCCCCAGTGTGTGCCCATGTGTTTATGTATTATAGGCGGTACTAAGTTTAATTTTATAATTCACACAAAGTAAATGTTTACAGATTAAATGAAAACTCTGTTTTCTTTGAACATTTACAATGGTGTGTCTTGTGTACCTCCTGGAGCTAAGCGTCACCGACTTTGGGGACCGTTAGCCTCCATCATAGCAGTTACGAGAGGCTCCATCAGAGCAGTGTAGCTTGTTCATTTGTGTGCAGGCTGATTCAAGTTGCCCTGGCAGCCTTTGGGAACATACAAATCCCCTTTGACTCTGACTTGTTTACTGTCTCCCGGCAGCTTCTGTACACCCTCTCACTACCTTTTTCCCCATCCTTATGCCATCTGTTTCTTCCACTCCTTTTCACTGAAGCCTCTGGACCTTGCTGGTCGTACCAAATAGTTTCGAAGGTGAACAATTCCTGGGAGTCCATTTAATGACCCACAATGTGGGAATAGGCGCTCGGTCAATACTTGAACGAATGAAGCGGAACTCCGCACAAAGGCTGGGCACCGGGAGCCAGGTCTGTCGAATCCAACTCCACGGCCCCAGGGCTGGGCACCCTGAAGCCCGGGCCCTCCGCGACCGCCTCCCCGTGCCCTTGGCAGCAGTCCCCGAGTCTCCCGAGCCTTGCTAACGTCTAACCCCGTGTCCCACCACCCCCAGAAGCCGCAGAGTGCTTGAAAATGACCGGGACCCCTTCCCGGAGCAAGTGCCCCTGGCGGCGCCCAGAAAAGGTCCAGACACACGGTCCGGGGGCCGAAGGAGGCCGCGCCCGGCGCCACCAGGTGACAACATGGCAAGCCGCCAGTACCGCCCGCCAGTCCTGGGCCCGAAAGCCCGCTCTTCCTCGCGGGCCGCCGCGCCACTCCCCAAAACGTCACATCCGATGGAAACCCAACCCGGAAGCGAACGGTGAACGGTAGGCAGTGAGGTGGGCGTGGCCAGGAGCTGCGCGGGGCGTGGCACTGGTGGGCGGGGTCGGTTGGGGCGGGGCCGTGGGCGGGGCCCTGGCGGGCCGAGCTCGCAGGCGTCCCGCTGGCTGGGCAGGCGCTGGCGTCGAGCTCCGCGGGCGCGGCAGGTGAGAGCCTCAGGCCGGGAAGGGTCGGGCAGGAGGTGGCCTGTGGCCTCTGGCCCAGCCCGGTTGCGCGCTGGCTCCAGCGCCAGGGGCCGGCGGGGAAGGACCGGACGCCGCTCATTCGCTAGGCCTGGCGTGGCCGTGCGTCCTGGGGGTCAGGCGAGGTTTCCTTTGCCCTCGGGGCCACCCGGGAGGCCCCCAACCTGCCGGCTGCGGGACGGCCGCGCGCTCCTTCCCTCCCTGGTTTGCGCCCACGAGTGAGAAGCAGCTCTGCTCATGGAAAATGAGACAACTTCCGGACTTCCAGGTAGGGAGGAGCCCTGAGACCATCACTGCCAACTAGCCCTCAACACTGAAAACCCGTGTGGACAAAGCCGTCCGGGGTCGAGATCCATACCCCGCCCTGGGGTGCATTCTGGTCAAACTCTTCCGGCCCTGCAGCAGAAATGGTTTAGGGTCTGAGCTGAACCTCTGTTGCGGTGACTTAAAGCTGGTAGCTGTATTGGTGTATTGGGAAGACGGGGGCCTGGGAGCCTTTATCTTTTTCCTCTAAATCCCTCCAGTTTCTTTCTCATGCCCCCATCTCTGTGTTCCTGCATCCCTCTTTTCTGGTGGGACGCAAGGCTGGACCAAGGCCTCCAGGGTAAGTGCCTGAAGCTCCCAAACCAGCAGAGCCCATGTCATCCTGGGGGACGCTTTTCCAAGGACCAGTCTTTTGCCTAAGCTGCCCTCCACTTCCCTCTGTCCCCAGACTGGTGGGGTGGGGGGGTGAGGAAGGGGAAGCAAGGGCCAAAGACTGCTAGGAACTAGAGAAGCCAGTGGCTCTGCCAAGGTGTGAAGCAACCAGAAGTAGCGATGCAAAACTGCTGTGTTGCCCCAGTTGTAGCAGGTGATGCAACAATATTCACCATGAGGCACCCTTCACCCCAGTGCACTCACAGACACACTGGTAGTGAGAGGTGCTGGTGGGGGCACATGTGGGGGTGGGAGACTAGCCTCCGAGCACAGCTTTCCAAATATGAGGTTGCGACTCCAGTAGCCATATTTGGAGACTGCCAGAGGAGTAGGAGCTCTGTCCAGAGGAGGGGAAGCTCCTCAGCAGACATGTGACCCTATTTGACCCCTTCCTGCTGCTTCTTCCAGCAAGTTCCTTGGGGGAAGGGGACCTGCTCCTCCTCAGGACTCCCTTCTCACCACTGCCAGCAGGCAGGGCAGGCCAGGTAGTCATGCCAGCCCCTTTCCCAACAGAGCACTGGTGGCAGACAAAAGCCTCTGGGGCCTTCCACCTGCCCACACTGTTCTGCTGGCCTCTGTGCCTAGCCTGAGGCACTCCAACTCCCTGGCCTGTTCTCAAGCGCTCCCAGATCAGGCTCAGTCAGCACCCTTTGCTCTCCTCAGGCGGGCCTCCTGGTCATCCCCAAGCAGTGTTTCAGGATCACATCCAGTTGTGGTATCACAGCAAGCCCACTGTCACTGTGTTTCGGAGCCCATGGGGATTAAACAGGCCTTGTATGTGGTGCTAGTGGTGACAGGCCTGGGGGTGGCTCTCCTCGAACCCACTGGAATCGGGGCATCTCTACGCTGCCCCTGGGGGGGCAGAGAGGGCATGTCCAGGGAAATTAGTAGTTATCAGCGGCTGACAGTAACTCATATCTGTAGCTGGACCCTCTGGGCAAGGGATGGGGGGCCACACTAGCATGTGGGAAACTTGAGGCAGCTGTGTTGGGGGAGGGGACAGCCGAATGGCACTTAAGGGCCAGCATCAAGTATTGCCCTTCTGTTCCTGGGCTTGACGCAAGAGGCTCTGCTAAGGCTTCCAGATCCCTATGCTACCACTCCCAGAGGGCCGAGTCTCACAGGCTCATGCTGCTGTCCGTCACCAGCCTCCTCTCTGTGTCCTTTCTCTCCTCAGGGAGAGCTCTGCCATCCAGGAAAGCAGCCCAGTACCTGGACTTGCCCATGGACTCTTCTCAGGACCAGCCGACGGTACAGGCTGGGGAGCCCTCCTAAGCTGCAGAGAACCCTGGTGCATGGTCCTTCAGGAGAAGCCATGGTGTTAGAGAGGCCTGGCCTGGGCAGGGTGGGTGGCTGCCCAGGCCCCCTCAGTATGCTTCGGGCTGCCTTGCTTCTTGCCAGCCTGCCATGGAGAGTCCGAGGAACAGCCAGTGGCAACCTCAGCACAGCTCTGGGCCACACTGTACCACTGATGAGGGCCCACTACCTGAGCATTGGGGACGGCTCAGTGATGGAGTTTGAGTTCCCCGAGGAGAGTGAAGGCATCATCGTGATCTCAAGCCAGTACCCGGCTCAGAGCAATGGGACTAGGCTTGGCCCCACGCTCAGGGTCACCTCCCTGGACACAGCGGTGCTGACCATCAAGAACGTGAGTGCCATAAGCTGGGGTGGTGGGGGTGGCTTTGTGGTGAGCATCCACTCTGGCCTGGCAGGGCTGGCACCCCTCCACCTGCAGCTCATGGACCTGCATAAGGCCCAGCCCCTGCTGATCGAGGAACGGAGTGATTTCTCCATCAAGGTCTTGCCTGCTGAAGACGCGCCAGCCACCCTCAGTGCTGACCTGGCCCACTTCTCAGAGAACCCAATACTCTACCTGCTCCTGCCTCTCATTTTCGTCAACAAGTGTTCGTTCGGGTGCAAAGTGGAGCTCGAGGTTCTGAAGGGGTTCCTGCACAGCCCCCAGCCCATGCTGCTGGGCCTCCTGGGTCAGTTCCTGGTCATGCCCTTCTATGCATTCCTGATGGCCAAGGTCTTCATGCTGCCCAAGGCCCTGGCCCTGGGCCTCATCATCACCTGCTCTTCGCCCGGGGGTGGCGGGAGCTACCTCTTCAGCCTCCTCCTTGGAGGAGACGTCACCCTTGCCATTTCCATGACTTTCATCTCCACGGTGGCTGCCACTGGCTTCCTGCCACTGTCCTCAGCTATTTACAGCCACCTTCTCAGCATCCACGAAACCCTTCACGTGCCCATCTCCAAGATCCTGGGGACGCTGCTGTTCATTGCCATTCCAATAGCAGCTGGTGTGGTGATCAAGTCCAAGCTCCCCAGGTTCTCCCAGCTGCTGCTGCAGGTCATCAAGCCCTTCAGCTTTGTGCTCCTCCTGGGTGGCCTCTTTCTGGCCTACCGCATGGGCATCTTCATCCTGGCGGGCGTCAGGTTCCCCATCGTGCTGGTGGGCCTCACAGTGCCCCTGGTGGGCCTTTTGGTGGGCTACTGCCTGGCCACATGTCTGAAGCTGCCTGTGGCTCAGCGGCGAACGGTCAGCATTGAGGTCGGGGTGCAGAACAGCCTGCTGGCCTTGGCCATGCTGCAGCTGTCCTTCCGCCACCTCCAAGCTGACTTTGCCTCCCAGGCCCCCTTCATTGTGGCACTGAGTGGCACCTCAGAGATGCTGGCTTTGGTCATGGGCCACTTCATCTATAGCAGCCTGTTCCCAGTTCACTGAGGCTCCGGGCCAAGCTTCTACCCCCCTCCCCACTCTCCGCAGTTCTCGCGTACCAAAGGCCTTCAGTGCTCATGCACTATGCACTTGGAAAATCCAGGCTTATTTTTTGTACTGATTTTGTATTCTTCAGCTTTCATTGCCAAAGAGGCCATGCTGAGTTAGGTAGGTGGGCACTGCCCAGAAATATATTTCAATAAAAGAGAGAAGCAAGTTTGGGTCCCTTCCAGTCTCTGCCCTTTGGGGCCTGGGGGTGGGAGTGAGGTAAGAAGAGTGTGGCTGGGGAGGTGTGGGCAAGAGTGGAGGGCCAACTTGGGTGACACCCTGCACCACGTGTGCTTGGGGGAGTTGGAAAGGAGGCTTCGTCCAGGTCTGTGGTTTATGAGCTTCAGGCTCTTTTTCTGTCAGCCCCCCACCCTCATGCCATCCTGTGAGAGGTGGGCCTCTCTCTGCTCTAGAATATGAGCGCCAGGGGGGATGAGGGCAGAGCGGGGCTACCCTGCCTGCTCTGAGCACAGCAGTTGGTTTTTCTGCAGCCAGACTAAAAGGAAGGTGGGACAAAACCGTCAGACAGGGGAGCAAGTGTGGACAGGGCTTGTGGACACCTGTCCCCTCCCTGGCTGGGCTCACTGAGAGGCAGACTCTAGGTTTGCTACTGAGCTACTCCACCAGCAGTCGGAGCGTCTGGAGGGCCTGAAGTTCCACGGGGCGAGCTTACTCCCAGCCATTCCTTCTCCCAAGCCCCATCTCCCAGATGAAGCAAACTTGGCCAACTCATTCCTCTTTTCCACCCTGGCATACAGTACTGGCTGGCTGGCGTCAGCCTAGCTTCTCCGCACGGTAGCGGGGTGGAGGAGGAGGGCGGAGATCCGGCAGTCTGGACCGGCCCTGGGCGTGGGCAAAGCCAGACACCAGAGGAACTCCTCCTCCCGGAGTGGCAGAGGGTGGAGCGGGGCGCGCTGGCCGGAGGGGGCGGGGCGAGAAGGGGAGGCGGGGCGTGAGGGCCGGGGGCGGGGCAATCGGGGAGGGGGCGGGCTAGGGTGGGGCGCACGGGGCGGTTCCGGCGCGCGCCCGGGGCGGTGGCGGTGGCGCGCGGCGGGGGGCCGTTGGGGTGCGCGTCAGTCGAAGTGGACACTGCCGCCGCCGCCGCCGCCGCCATGCAGCTGACGGTGAAGGCGCTCCAGGGCCGAGAGTGCATCTTGCAGGTAGTGTCGCCAGGCCCGGTCCACCCTGCCCCACTCGTGCACTCACCGCCTTCAGGCGCGGGGACGGGAAGGGACCAGGGGCGGCGCCGGCTCGGGGAGGGGACAGGGCAGGTCGGCCAGCCGGGGCGGGGAGGCCTGGAGAGCTGAGTCCTGGAGGGGCCTGCGAGGGCTTCACAGCCCAGCGAACTGCAGGCTCAACCCCTGCCTCCCAAACTCGGTCCGCTCAGGTGTCAGAGGACGAGATGGTGTCCTCACTGAAGCTTCTGGTCTCCGAGCAACTGAACGTCCCTGTGCGCCAGCAGCGGCTGCTGTTCAAGGGCAAAGCCCTGGCAGGTACCAGGGGAGTGGAGACGCCCAGGGAGCCCCGCAGGAAGGCGGGGGTGGGGTGTCGAGAATGAGACTGGTGGCAGTGTGACGCTCCACAGCAAGGCGGCTATCAGTGCTGCCCGCACAGAGGGAGCCGACACACCGGCAGCAAGACACACTGCAGTGCCCTTGCTTGGGCTCACTTCCCTGGGCAACTACAGCAGCTGGAGGTAATGAACTTCATCAATTTCTCCTTGGCAGATGGAAAACGACTTTCAGATTACAGCATTGGCCCCAATTCCAAGCTCAACCTAGTGGTCAAGCCTCTGGAGAAGGTGTTACTGGACCAAGGCACTGCTCGGAGGCAGGCAGAGGTCCAGCCCCGACCACTAGCTCCACCCTCAGAGACTTGGCAGCTGATCGCCAAAGTTCTGGGCCGACACTTCAGCTCAGCAGATGCCAACAGGGTCCAGGAACAACTCCAGCGGGTGAGAATGTAGCCCCATAAGCCCAAACCTCCTCTGCCACTCCAGTGCCCCCTGCTCCAGCCTCTGCTGACTGCCCCCCCCCAGCCCAAATCCTGCTGGCCTTCTCTCCTCAGGAGTACGAGAGGTCCCTGAGCCGCCTGACGATGGATGACATTGAACGCTTGGCAAGCCGCTTCCTGAACCCTGAAGTGACCGACGCTACGGAGAAGGGGCTCTCCAAATAAGATCCTTGGCATGTGGGAGGAAGCATGGCTGCATGTTGCATTAAATGTGTTCTCGTAATGTTAACAAAATAAAAACAGCTGACTGCTACTGGCTCTTGCTAGGTGCCAGTCACTGTCAAAGCACTTGACCTGGGTTCACTCACCAACCCCTCACAAAAGTGTGACAACACCGGCTCATACCAGTGAAGGGGATGGGGGCAGAATCTGAGTCCAGCCACCTTCTAGAAGTGCCTCACAGTGGAGCAGGGCAAGTGGTTGTTTACAACAGTTACAAGGGCTGAGCTGTGGTGTTTCATGGGTAGCCTACTGAGAGTAAATTCTCCATCGACTCCCTCCCAGGCCTGAAAGGGGAGGCAGCTGATGCCTGGGGCTCAGTCCTGCCACCTGCCCTCTACTCATCTTCACAGGAGCTGATGTGACACATGTCCTGGCATATGACAGCCAGCCTTGGGGCCTTCCTCAGAGCCGCTACAACCCATGTGCTCTGATGAAGGAAAAGTAGATCGGGGCTCTGTGGTGTGACTTGGGGCATGTGCCTGTGCCATGCTGGGCCCCAGCCATCAGCTCTGCTCAGTGAGGGCCACTCCTCCAATCTGAGTCCATCTTCCTTCAACCTCACCCCAGCCCAGCAGGGGGGGAATCTCTGCAGCAGTGCTTCCCCCTGGGTTTGATAAACTACTGAGGCCAAAAAGGAAGCAATGGCCAAGCATGGACCAGAGACGGGGTGTCCTGGCCCTTCATGTCACGGCTCTCCTCTGTCTCCTCCCAGAAGGGGTCAGGTCTCGCCCATGAGGGGTGACAGGTGACTTGCTTGAGGACACTCATCACAGCACGGAAGGTGCACGTGTGCAGGGCCTTCCCCTTTCCACGCCCCTCCTCCCCTGAAGAAGCGGGGACTGGGTGGCACCGGTTTCTCTCTCCTTCACCTTGCCCTGTCCAAGAGTGCAGAAGGTCATCTAAGCCCCGTTCCTTTGAGGAGGGCCCTGGGTGGTAGAGGCTGGAAGGAAGCCATGTGCATATGGAGACCCTGCTCCAGCCGCTGTCCCCCCTGGGGCTTCCCATGTCTCCATGCTCTTACAGCAGGAGGGTGGCTTAGGTGGGAACTCCCCGCCCAAGGCCCATGGGCGAAGGCTGTGAAGACCAGACCCAAGCCCCTGGACTACCCGAGGGCTGGGAGCAGAAACAGCATGCGTGGTCCAGCCACTCGTGAAAATGTGCCAATGCTTTCATTTTGTTTTAGGCAGCAAATTTATTTCAAAGGTTTAAATAACAGTAAAGGTGGTTGAGATTTTTATTTTTATCCAAAGGGAACTATATTAGCTGGGCCGCCTTTAGTTCTATCTTAGCTATCTAGTGCCGCTATAACAGAAATACCACACCTGGGCGGCTTTAACAAGAATTGATTTTCTCACAGTTTAGGAGGCTGGAAGTACGAATTCAAGGTGCCGGCTTCAGGGGAAGGTCCTTGTCTCTTTGGCTTGTTTCCTGGCTCCTTGGACAGCTTCATGTGGCTTGGCATCTCTCTTCCCCCATCTCTGCTTTCTAGCTTGCTTGTTTAATCTCTTGTGTATCTCAAAAGAGATTGACTCAAGATACATCCTACACTAATCCTGTCTCGTTAACATAACAAAGACAACCCATTCCCAAATGGGATTAGAACCACAGGCATAGAGGTTAAGATTTACAACACAGATTTTGGGGGGACACGGTTAAATCCATAACAGGTTTCAAATAATTAGTTTAACAATAGAAGAAATTGAAGTCCAAGGGTATTGGCAGCGGTGAACCATTTCACCAAATACCCTCTTTCTTCTTGCCTCCTCTCAGCATTCTGCAATGTCTGCTTCATTCTTGGCCACTCCTTTTATGAGAAAAGATGGCTGCCTGGACCTGCCGTGGAACCCAAGGGCTTCTTCTCTCCCTATAGAGTAGCTTCTCAGATGACCCCAGCAAACAAGTGCTTTTGTCTCGTTGGGCAGAACTGGGTCTCACAGCCAATATTACAGCCTCTGACAGTGTGTCAAGAGGTAGGTAGGACTAATTCCCCTTCAGGGCCTGCCCTCTGGCACTGTGCCTGGAGCAGCTGCCCTGGAAACACTTGGGCTTCACGAGGGAGGTGGAGATACTCACCGAAGGCAAGGTCCTGAGGTGGTGGCGGAGCAAGAAATGCTAGGTGGCCCCAAATAGCAGCTGTCCACTTCTGGGACCAACACACACGGATGTGTTTCAGAAAGCAGGAGGAGGACCACCGTGGAAACATTGAGGGTGAGACAGAGACAGGGAGCGCAGACCAGGAGAAGCGTTTCCTCAGGGCCCTCTGCTGCAGGTTCTCCACGTTGCTGGCGAACTTCAGACAGGTACTTTTGACTTCCATTTTCCAGGTGAAGAGACAAATCCTAGATATGGTCACTGAGTCAGTTGCTCCGGGCGACCAGGTAGTTAGGAGAGGCCCCAGCTGGACATGAGAAGGCAGCTTTCCCGACATCTTTAGGAGGTAACAGGGGCATGTTCGGGTGGTGGCTGAATACGGAGTGAGAGATGCAAAGGGAGGATTCTTTTCAGGCTTCGTGCTCAGAAGAGTGGAGAGACGGCGGAACAAAAGGGAGCCTAGGCAGAGGACAGAGGAGGGCTGGATGTGGTCTGGTTGCATTGGAGTGGCCAGGTGTGGCCAGGGGAGCTGTCCACTGGGCACTTGGACATGGGGTAAGGAACTCCAGGGAGAGTTTGGAGCTGACTTGAAGTTCTCAGGGTGTCTGGGGGAAGCCTCACTAATGGGGAAGCCTCACTAATGGAAAAGCTGACCCAGGGAAGGCTAAAAGGAAGAGTCATGGCGACAGTTGCTGGATTGGTCTGTGCCTCTTCTATGCAGAGTTGTTGTTAGTTGCTGTCAAGTCGATTCTGACTCATGGCGACCCCATGTGTGCAGAGTAGAACTGTGCACCACAGAGTTTTCAAGGCTGTGACCTTTCAGAAGCCAATTGCCAGATCTGTCTTCTGACGTGCCTCTGGGTGGATTTGAACCACCAGCCTTTCAGCTAATAGATGAGTGCTTAATGGTTTGTGCCACCCAGGGACTCTCTGAGGAGTACTTACCTCATTTCGTCTTCACCTAACCGCCATCTACCAGGAAGGGGCAGAGTCGGGACTTGAGCCCACACCTGGTGAGATTCCAGAGTCCTTGTAACTGTGATGCTGTGCAGCCTTCTAAGATGACTTTGGGGAGTTATCTGTGGAAAGGAAGTTCTAGAAACTGTGGGGACCAATGTGGTGCGGCAGGAAAAAAGGGATGAGCCCAGGCCTGAGCCTTGAGGAACTTCAACAACTAGAGATTAGTTAGAGGCAAAGGACTGGGCAAAGGAGGCTGAGGAGCATCCTGAGACAGGGAGCACCAGGAGAGTGTGGTGTCCTTGAAGCCAGAATGCATGCTTCCAGAAAGACAGGGAGGTTGTCTGGTGCTGCTGAGAGGTGGTGAGGTGGGGGGGGGGGGGGGGGCTGAGCCTCCTTTGGGGTTAGTAACTAAGAGGTCATTGGTGATCTTGGCCGGAATGTTTCTGGGAAGTTGGGGGATGCCACTGTAGGGTGGGCTGAGGAGTGAGAGTGAGGGAAAGGTAAGGGGCTGAGACAGTGACTGGGGAACCCTCATTTCAGAAGCTTATCTGCGGAGGGCTGTGAAGAGAGAGAGAATGTTTGTGGTCATTGCTGGTGGTGGTGGTGATGGTAAGCCATGTGTGACCATGGCCAGGCAGGAGTCGGCAGGTCAGGGAGGGGAGACAGGCAAGGGAGCCAATGCTGGAGGAACAAGCTGATCAACCACGACAGGAAGAGAGGTGGGAGGGCGTGGGGCTGAGCTGGAGCTGGGGCTGCTCTGCTCCTGGCTTAGCTCCGTGGTAACGCTCAGCAGAAACTGAGGCCGACACTTGTGGAGCTGCAAGGACTCTGTGAAGGAGGGTCTGGGGCTATTGTGATATGGGACTGGGGACAACATGGCTGTAGACCTTGCCTTCACCCCAAGTCTCGGGGTGGCCCTCAGGCCTACCTGGAGGCCCCAAATAGTGAGATCCTTCAACAGGTGGAGGAATGTGTACCCCAGACCCACCACCCACCCCTCAGGGAAGGGTCTGAGGACAGTCCCTGACCCCAGGGTAAATGTGCAGCATGAAGGCAGGACCTGGCCAGATGGCTAGGCATTCATCTCTCCTGCCCTACCTTTCACCTTGCTGGCCTTCTCAATGTCGGGGTGCTCCAGGGCCCCATCCCTGCCTCCTCTTCTGCGTCTGTAGTCATTCCCATTTCTCCTTCTGTTCACCCAAGTCCACATCTTCGCCCTGCCTCACTCCTGAGCTCTGGTTCAGATACCAAGGGTCTGACTCCCGACATATCCTAGACATGTTGTGGCATGTATCAGGACTTCATTTTTTTTGACTGACATTATTTATTTATCCATTCACCTGTTGATGGACACTTGGTTTGTTTCACATTTTTGGCTATTGTGGATAATGCTGCAATGAATGTTGTACGAGTATCGCTTTTCATACCTGCTTTCAAGTATTTTGGGTGAATACCTAGGAGTGGAATTGCTGGATCATATGGCAATCTTGTCCCTAGAAGCAGCAGTCAAGAAATCAAATAATATATTGTATAGGGCAAATCTGATGCAGAAGACCTCTTTAAAGTGTTAAAAAGCAAAGATGTCACTTTGATGACTAAAGTATACCTGACACAAGCCATAGTCTTTTCAATTGCCTCGTATGCATGCAAAAGCTGGCAAGAAAAAAGGAAGGCCAAAGAAGAATTGATGAACTCGAATTGTGACGTTGGCAAAAAATATTGAACATACCATGATCTGCCAGAAGAATGAACAAATCAGTTTTAGAAGAAATGTAACCAGAACGCTCCTTAGAAGTTAGGATGGGGAGACTTCAACTCACTAACTTTGGACATGTCATCAGAAAAGAACAATCGCTAGAGAAGGACATCACGTTTGGTAAAGTAGAGGGTCAAGAAAAGCAAGGAAAACGCTCAGTGAGATGGAGTGCCACAATAGCCAGAACAATGGAGTCACACAGCGACAACCATGAAGACGGCCCCAGGACCAGGCCATGTTTCTTTCTGCTATACATAGAGTCACCGTGAGTCAGAGCCTGGAGTCACACAGCGCCAACCATGAAGACGGCCCCGGGACCAGGCCATGTTTCTTTCTGCTATACATAGAGTCACCGTGAGTCAGAGCCAGGCCAAGTGCAACTAACAACGACATGGTAACCCTATGTTTAACTTTTTTAAGAGAAGCAGTAATTTTTTTGGAAGAGTCTGGGCAGTTGTGCTGTTGAATGTCCCAAAGTCTTGTCTGCCTGATTAGTTCTGCATTGTTAGAATCAGGTTAAGCATTTTTGGCAAGATTACTGCCCAGGTGATGTTGTGTCCTTCTCTCCCATTCCCCTGACATCACATCAGGAGGCACATGGGGTTAGGCTGTCCCACTGTTGGTGGTGCTCAGTTTGATCACATGGTCAAGTAGGCGTCTGCCAAAAACATATGTTAAAGTCCTAACCTCAGGTACCTGTGAATATAATCTTGATTGGAAATAGGGTCTTTGAAGATGTTACCAGTTAAGTTACCATGAGGTCATACCCAAGCATAAAAGAAGAAAAAGCGAAAACAATAAGAAGGAAAAACAAAGACACACAGAGAGGCAGACAGAGGGAAGACAGCCATTTGATGATGAAGTTACGCTGCAGCTCCAAGCCAAGAAATGCCTGAAGCTACCAGAAGTTGGGAGAGAGGCGTGGAACAGACTGTCCCTCAAAGGCTCAGAAGGAATCAACATGGCTTACACCCTGATCTCAGACTCCCAGCTTCCAGAACTGAGACAATACATTTCTGTTCTCATAAGCCACTCAGTTCGTGGTATTTTTTTAACAGCACCCTAGGAAACTAATACAGCAGCCAATGATGATTCTCACCTTAATCAGTTATTACACTCAGGGTTGCAAAATGGTGATTGTCTAAAGTTTTCTCTCATTCTGTACTTATTAAATTAGTTGGACTTCCTCTATAAAGAAGAGTTTTTCTTTTTTCCTGCTCTCTTTTCTTGAATACCAGGGAGGATTCATGGAATTTTTATTCAATGACTTAGAATCCATGACCATCATATTTTTGGGTAATAATTTTTTATTGGACTGAAACATACTTACAGTGAAGTACACAAATCATAAGTGTACAGTTCAATGGATTTTTAAATTGAATACATCATGTATCTATCTCCACCCAGATCAAAATATAGAATGTTACCAGCACTCCAGGATCATCTTGTATTTTCCCTATCCTAGCCCTAGAATCAGCCATTTCTCCAAGGTGACCTGGTTAATTTTTTTTGGTGAATGCTGAGGGTGCGCTCATTGCTACTGGGGTGTCACTGCTTCTAGACCCTTTCAGTGGACTAGGAAATATATTTTTTAAGAAAATTTTTAAAGAAATCATGATTTCGTACTGAAACCTCCAATTCCAACCCAGTATCACAGGTTCTTTGTCACCTTCTCTCATTCCACAGGGAGGTTTCAGATTATTAGGAATGATGTTGTCTGCTCCTGACAGCATCCATATATTTACTCATTTTCTCTATCAGATAGAGTCTATCCTAAAGTACACCCAAAATAACCTCACGTTCACTTCACCATTACCATTACCTACAACCAACATACTAAGAGGAAAGCCAATTTGTTTTTAGAATATATCCCACGTAAACCACACAAGGAGCACAGGCGCTGTTTAAAACGCACTTGAACTATTTCCTCTGCGTGGTTTTGTTGTCAATAAGATATGCATTTGGATCATTACTTTTTGTTTTTATTAAATTTTAGTATTTTATTTTTTCATCCCTTTAAATCAGTTTTTGAATATGTAAAATACTTACATGGTTCAAAAGTCAAAACTACATAAAAAGATACGTTCAAGAAATCCCACACCCATCTCAACTTTCTTTAGGTGACCATTTTCAATAGTTTCTGTTTGATCCATCCTATGCTTTTTTTTCACTAAGTGTGTGTGTCTGTGTCCTTTGTACTCCCCCTTTTTATATAATATATCCCAAAAATAATTCCATATTGGTGTATGTTGCCACTGAGCCAACTCCATACAGATACGTATTATTTTTAAAGCTGCATAGGGCCATCGTGCGGATGGACCATAGTTTATTTAGCCACTCCACACAATGGCCCTTTTTGGTGGATATTTAAGTTGTGCCCGATGTTTTACTATTCCCAATTATGTTGCTGAAAGAAACCTCGTGCATATGCTGTTTCATAGTTGTGGAGCGAATTCTGGGATTGCTGGGTCCAAGACAGTCATTGAGTTTTGTACTTCCTTATTGTTGTTATTGTTAGGTGACATCGAGTCACTTTGAACGTGTTACGGATTGAATTGTGTCCCCCAAAATGTGTGTCAACTTGGCTAGGCCATGACTCCCAGTATTGTGTGATTGTCCATCATTTTGACAGCTGATGTAATTTTCCTGTTTATAAATCCTACCTTTATGATATTAATGAGGCAGATTAAAGGCAGTTATGTTAATGAGGCAAGACTCAATCTATAAGATTAGGTTGTATCTTGAGTCAATCTCTTTTGAGATGTAAAAGAAAGAAGCAAGCAGAAAGACTGAGGGACCTCATGCCACCAAGTATGAAGAATCAGGAGGGGAGCCCATCCTTGAGACCTGGGGTCTCTGCGCTGAGAAGCTCCTAGACCAGAAGATTGACGACAAGAACCTTGGCACAGAGCCAACAGAGAGAGAAAGCTTTCCCCTAGAGCTGGCACCCTGAATTCGGACTTCTAGCCTCCTAGACTATGACAGAATAAATTTCTCCTTGTTAAAACTACCCACTTGTGGTATTTCTGTTATAGCACCACTAGATAACTAAGACTCAACTCATAGCAACCCTATGTACAACAGGATGAAACACGGCCCAGTCCTGTGCCATCCTCACCAATAGTTATGTTTGAGTCCATTGTTGCAGGAACTGTGTGAAACCATTTCGTGGAGGGTCTTCCTCTTTTTCACTGGCCCTCTAATTTACCAAGCATGATGTCCTTTTCCAGGGACTGGTCCCTCCTGGAAATATGTCCAAAGTTATGTGAGACAAACTATTGCCATCCTCGGTTCCAAAGAGCAATCTGGCTGTATTTTTTCCAAGACAGACTTGTTTGTTCTTCTGGCAGCCCATGGTATATTCAATATTCTTCACCAACACCATAATCCAAAGGCATCAATTCTTCCTCGGTCATCCTTACTCAATTGTCCAGCTTTCGCACGCATATGAGGTGATTGAAAACACCATGGCTTGGGTCAGGTGCACCTTAGTCCTCAGAGTGACATCTTTGCTTTTCAACACTTGAAAGAGATCTTTTGCAGAACATTTGCCCAATGCAATGCATCATATGATTTCATCACTGCCGCTTCCATGGCCGTTGAATGTGGATCCAAGTAAAATGAAATCCTTAACAACTTCAATCTTTTCTCCATTTATCATAATATTGCTTATTGGCCCACTTGTGAGGACTTTTGTTTTCTTTACGTTGAGCTGTAATCCATACTGAAGGCTATAGTCTTTAATGTTCATCAGTAAGTGCTTCAAGTTCTCTTCACTTTCAGCAATCAAAGTTGTGTCATCTGCATAATGCGGGTTGTTAATGAGCCTTCCTCCAATCCTGATGCCCCGTTCTTCTTCATATAGTCCAGCTTCTTGGATTATTTGCTCAGCATACAGATTGAATAGGCATGATGAAAGGATGCAACCCTGACGCACACCTTTCCTGCCTTTAAACCACGCAGTATCCCGTTGTTCTGTCTGAACATCTGCCTCTTGATCCATGTACAGATTCCTCAGGAGCACAATTGTTTGGAATTCCCATTCTTCACAAGGTTATCCATCATTTGTTATGATCCACACAGTCGCATGCCTTTGCATAGTCAATAAAACACAGGTAAACATCTTTCTGGTGTTCTCTGCTTCCAGATCCACCTGACATCAGTAGTGATATCCCTCGGTCCATGTCCTCTTCTGAATCCAGCTTGAATTTCTGGCAGTTCCCTGTCGATGTACTGTTGCAACCACTTTTGAATGATTTTACTTGCATGTGATATTAATGATATTTATTGTTCAATAATTTCCGCATTCTGTTGGATTACCTTTCTTTGGAATGGGCACAAATATGACTCTCTTCCAGTCAGTTGGCCAGGAAGCTGTCTTCCAAATTTCTTGGCATAGATGAGTGAGCACCTCCAGCGCTGCATCCCTTTGTTGAAACATCTCAATTGTATTCCATCAATTCCTGAAGCCTTGTTTTTTGCCAATGCCTTCAGTGCAGCTTGGACTTCTTCCTTCAGGACCATCGATTCTTGATCATATGCTACCTCCTGAAATGGCTGAACATTGATCAATTCTTTTTGTACAAAAACTCTGTGTATTCCTTCCATCTTCTTTTGATGCTTCTTACATTGTTTAGTATTTTTGCCTCAGAATCCTTCAAAATTGCAACTTGAGGCTTGCATTTTTTCTTAAGTTCTTTCAGCTTGAGAAATGCCGAGCATGTTCTTTTCTTTTGGTGCTCTAACCCCAGGTCTTTGCACATTTCATTATAATACTTTCCTTTGTCTTCTCGTGCTGCCCTTTGAAATCTTCTCTTCAGCTCTTTTACATCATCATTTCTTCAATTCCCTTTACTTAGTGCACATTCAGTTCAGAGTCTCTTCTGACATCCATTTTGGTCTTTCCTTTCTTTCCTGTCTTTTTAATGACCTTTTGCTTTCTTCATGTATAATGTCCCTGATGCCATCCCACAACTCGTATGGTCTTCGGTCATTAGTGTTCGCCACGTCAAATCTATTCTTGTGATGGTCTCCAAATTCAGGTGGGATATACTCAAGGTTATATTTTGGCTCTTGTGAACATGTTTTAATTTTCTTCAGCTTCAACTTAATCTTGCATATGAGCAATTGATGGTCCATTCCACCATCAGTCCCTGGCCTTGTTTTGACAGATGATACTGGGCTTTTCCATTGTCTCTTTCCAAAGATGTAGTCAATTTGACTCCTGTGTATTCCATCTAGCGAGGTCCATGTGTATAGCTGCCGTTTATGTTGTTGAAAAAAGTATTTGCAATGAATAAAGTCATTGGTCTTGCAAAATTCTATCATGCGATTTATGGCATCGTTTCTATCACCAAGGCCATGTTTTCCAACTAGCAATCCTTCTTTGTTTCCAACTTCTGCATTCCAAAAACCAGTAATTATCAATGCATCTTGATGGTATGTTTGATCGATTTCAGACTCCAGAAGTTGGTAAAAATCTTCAATTTCTTCATCTTTGGGCTTAGTGGTTGGTGCATAAATTTGAATAATAGTCACATTAACAGGTCTTTCTTGTAGGCATTGTACTTCAGGATAGATCTTGAAATGTTCTTTTTGACAATGAATGCAACGCCATTTCTCTTCAATTTGTCATTCCCGGCATAGTAGACCATATAAATTATCTGAATCAAAATGGCTAATACCAGTCCATTTCAACTCACTAATGCCTAGAATATCAATCTTTATGCATTCCATTTCATTTTTCATGACTTCCAATTTTCCTAGATTCATACTTGTCCACTCCACGTTCTGATTATTAATGGATGTTCGCAGCTGTTTCTTCTCATTTTGAGTCGTGCCACGTCAGCAGATGAAGGTCCCAAAATCTTAATTCCAACCACACCATTAAGGTCAACTCTACTTTGAGGAGGCAGCTCTTCCCCAGTCGTATTTTGAGCACCTTCCAACCTGAGGGGCTCATCTTTGGGCACCATATCAGACAGTGTTCAGTCAATGTTATTCATAAGGTTTTTACTGGCCAATTTTTTTCAGGTGTAGATCTCCAGGTCCTTCTTCCTAGTCTGTCTTAGTCTGGAAGCTCCACTGTAACCTGTCCACCATGAGTGACCCTGCTGGTATTTTCAATACTGGTGGCGAATCTTCCAGTATCACAGCAACACGCAAGCCACCACAATAAGACAAACTGACAGTGCGGTGGTATACTTCCTTAAAAAAAAAAAAAGTTGCTGTCGAGTCCAACTCGTTGCGACCCTATAGAACTGCCCCATAGAGTTTCCTAAGAGCACCTGGTGGATTTGAACTGACGACCTTTTGGTTAGCAGGTCTAGTACTTAACGACTACACCACCAGCATACTTCCTTGTTGTTTGTTGTTAGGTGTTGTCGAGTCTGTTCCGGCTCATAGCGACCGTATGCACAACAGAACGAAACACTGCCTGGTCCTGCGCCATCCTTACAATCGTTGTTATGCTTGACCTCATTGTTACAGCCACTGTGTCAATCCACCTCGTTGAGGGTCTTCCTCTTTTCCGCTGACCCTGTAATCTGCCAAGCATGATGTCCTTCTCCAGGGACTGATCCCTCTTGAGAACATGTTCAAAGTATGTAAGACGCAGTCTTGCCATCCTTGTCTCTAAGGAGCATTCTGGCCGCACTTCCTCCAAGACAGATTTGTTTGTTCTTTTGGCAGTCCATGGTATATTCAATATTCTTCGCCAACACCACAATTCAAAGGCATCAATTCTTCTTCAGTCTTCCTTATTCATTGACCAGGTTTCACATGCATATGATGCAATTGAAAATACCATGGCTTGGGTCAGGCGCACCTTAGTGTTCAAGGTGACATCTTTGCTTTTCAACATTTTAAACAGGTCCTTTGCAGCAGATTTACCCAGTGCAATGCATCTTTTGATTTCTTGACTGCTGCTTCCATGGCTGTTGATTGTGGATCCAAGTAAAATGAAATCCTTGACAACTTCAATCTTTCCTCCGTTTATCATGATGTTGCTCATTGGTGCAGTTGTGAGGATTTTTGTTTTCTTTATGTTGAGGTGCAATCCATACTGAAGGCTGTGGTCTTTGATCTTCATCAGGAAGTGCTTCAAGTCCTTTTCACTTTCAGAAAGCAAGGTTGGGTCAACTGCATAACGCAGGTATTAATGAGCCTTCCTCCAATCCTAATGTCCTGTTCTTCTTCATATAGTCCAGCTTCTCAGAGTATTTGCTCAGCAAATGGATTGAATAGGTATGGTGAAAGGATACAACCCTGACGCATGCCTTTCCTGACTTTAAACCAATCAGTATCCCCTTGTTCTGTCCGAACAGCTGCCTCTTGATCTATGTAAAGGTTCCTCTTGAGCACAATTAAGTGTTCTGGAATTCCCAGTCTTCTCAATGTTATCCATAATTTGTTCTGATCCACACAGTCGGGTGCCTTTGCATAGTCAATAAAACACAGGTTAACATCCTTCTGGTATTCTCTGCTTTCAGCCAGGATCCACCTGACATCAGCAATGACATCCCTGGTTCCACGTCCTCTTCTGAAACTGCCTGGAATTTCTGGCAGTTCCCTGTCGATACACTTCTTTAATACTGTTTTATTCAACAAGTAACTATCTGCCTAGTACAGGGGAGCCACTGTCCTAAGTGCTGGAAATACAGCCCTGGACAAAAACAAAAGGTCCCAGAGAAGATAGATCAGCAAGAAAGAAGTAAACAAATGGACAAGCATATAATTTTAGACTATAGGCGTTAAGGAGTGCCTGGGGGTACTGTTAGATTGGTGTTCAGGAAGGCTTCTACAAGTTGACATCGCAGTTTAGACCCTAATGGCGAGGAGCCAACCCTCAGGTGTGGAGCTTCGTAAGGTAGCCTCAGTGGCTTGGCAACCCATGGGGTCTCCCAGTCTGAAGCAGGGCTATTAGCGCAGGCGCTGTGGGGAACCCCAGTGGCGTCCCCTGACAAGGGGCGGAGCTTGGTTAGGGAGTCTCAGGGTCTGGGTGCTAATGGGTTCCCTGGGGCCCGCTGCAGGGCCCGGCACACGCCTGGAGGCCTCACTAGTAGCTTGTTTGTGCAGCCACTCTGTGGGAGTGCCGCCTGCACTGAGAGGTGGAGCCTGGTGAGGGACCCTTGCTCTCTCCGCACCAATGCGGGCCACGGAGGCTCCAGCAGGGCCGGTTTGGCGGGAACCTGTCACGCGTTTAGCATCCTCAAGAGGAGCCTGTGTGTGCAGGCGCACGGGGTAGTGTCTTGCTGTACCGGGCGGAGGCTGGTGAGGGAACTTGTCTCTCCACGCCCGACAGGGTCGGGGGGGCGGGGCCGTAGTAGGGCTGGCTTGGCGAGAAGCAACCATGCGCCCCGTGTGCTCACGAGGAGCCTGTGTGCGCAGGCGCCCGGGGGTGGAGTCCCAGGTCGAGGGGCGGGGCTCCGTGGGGCGCCTCCTGCCCTCGGGCGCCGGCGGCGAGAACAGCGGGCCTCTCTGGGCGCGCTGAGGGCGGAGTCGGAGGCGGAGCAGCGGCCATGCAGAACGCAGGCGCCGGCAGCGCGGAGGGCGGCGCGGGAGGCCAAGCTGACCGCGGGGCTCCGGGAGGCGCGGTCCCGGAGGCAGCTGCCGCCGATGACCTTCCCCAGGTCGCGCAGGCACCGCACGCCCCCGGGCCGGGCGGAGACGCCGAGCCCGCGGCCACAGGCCCCGGCAGCCGACTGCACGAATTGTATCCTCTCTGAGGTGGCAGTATGAAAGGCCAGGGGGCGGGCGAGGGGCGGCCTGGCGGGATCACAAGGAGGAACAAGGGAGTGGCCTGGGCAGCCTGAGGAGGGCGGCCGGGCTGTCGGGGGGTTAGGACGGTAGAGGGAAGGCCTGAGGGCCAGGGGGCGCGGTACGGAGGTCGGAGGGCGGCCTGGGGGGCAGCGGGCCTGGGACGGAGAAGGAGTCTGGGGCACAAAGCCAGTATCCGGGGGTGCCTTAACCACATGCCCGCCAGCTCCCTCACCGTGCCTTTCCGATCGCCCCTGGAGGCGGAGATCGCCCGTGGCTCCCTGGCCCCAGATGCTGAACCTCACCGAGGGGTGGTTCATAAGGAGCTCACACTGAACGGTAGTGTCCTGGCTGTGTAAGTTCGAGAAGGGGCCGGGGTGACGGGTGGTGGCAGGTGACTGAGGCCAATCTCCATCCGACGGACGCTGTAACAGAGTCATCTACCGGTTAGGTTTTAAGCAGGGGCTGTGGTGCTCTGAGCCTATAGCCGCCTGAGGGGGGCGCTCTGATTGGAGACACCGAAAGGGTTAGCTCGAATGACGGCCTGACAGCAGCAAGGCCAAGTCCTCACCTTTAAATTATTTTCTCTGCCTCATTATTAGCCACTGGACTGCCGAAGACCCTCGCCTACTCCGGATTTCCATCATCAACTTCCTCGACCAGCTTTCCATGGTGGTGCGGACCATGCAGCGCTTCGGGCCCCCTGTTTTCCGCTAAGCCTTGGCCAGGAACAGGGGGCTGAGGCCTGGGCTTGTGTCCCCTCCTGGGCAGTGGTCCCCCCCCCCCCGCCCCGGGCATTGGTTCCTGGAGTAGTTGCCACTTTCTGATTGTGCCAGTCTAACGGTATGCCTGCATTGGCCCTTGGGCACTCTCTGCCCACTTGTTTTGTTTCCTTGTGGCTGGAAGGGGAGGGGGATGTGCTTAAATGTTTGTCACTGCAGAAAATAAAACTGAGCTTCTACTCCGCATCTGAGTTCCTTTTCAGCTCCCACGCCTCCAGAGTTCCTTGTCCTCAGGTTGGAGGGGAGCTTCTGGGACTCACACATTCAAATAGTACAAGGTAATTGAAGACCATTTGGGAAATGGGAGAAAAGGAAAATCACTCGTGTCCTTTCATTCAGCATTCACCACTCTCAACATTTTGAAATATTTTCTTAGTGTTATAGTTGCATTTATGCATTGCATGTATAACAATAATATAAAAGAATTAGATTTAATTTCAGCATTTTTCATAATTTTTTTTTCATTTAAGATAGAGCTTTTCCTCTTTCTACAAATTCTTCAAAACCAGGGTATTAAATGTATGTATGAATGACACTTAATAATTGCTGATCATTTAAATTCTTTCCAGTTTTCCTCCTATTATGAGTAACAGTTCAATGGGATTCTTGTATATACCTGTTTCCATGAGCGGTTATTTCCCTTAGACTCCAACAGGAAGTATTACTAAATGAAATATTTACTTTTCAAATTTATTATTTAAGGCTCTTGATCTACCATACAAACTTGCTCTCCAGAAAATGCCCTCCCACCAGAATTCTTGTTTTCTCCACATCCTTGTCACCTTTGGGTCCACTTTCCACCAAAATAAAAAAATTTAGTTTGCAAGAGAAAAGCAAACAACCCAGAAACACTAGCAGACAAATTTTGTGGCTTACTGGATGTGTTTCGGAAACCCTGGTGGCGTTGTGGTTAAGTGCTACAGCTGGTAACTAAAAAGTTGGCAGTTCAAATCTATCAGGTGCTCCTTGGAAACTCTTTGGGGCAGTTCTACTCTGTCCTATAGGGTCGCTATGAGTCGGAATTGACTCGATGGCAATGGGTTTGCTTTGGTTTCGATGTGTTTCAGATCAGTGGGTATAAAGGGGAATGCTGGGACAACTGGTAAAGTGTTGGGGCAGGGGTATCAGGTGTTTCTTGTTGTTAGGGGCCATCGAGTCAATTCCAATTCATAGCGACCCTATGTACAACAGAACAAAACACTGCCGGGTCCTGGACCATCCTCACGATTGTTGTTGTTTGAGGCCATTGTTACAGCCACTGTGTCAATCCATCTCATGTAGGGTCTTCCTCTTTTTCTTTAACCCTCTACCAAGCATGATGTCCTTCTCCAGGGACTAGTTCCTTCTGATAACTTGTCCAAAGTATGTGAGATATAGTCTCACCATCCTTGTTTCTGGAAACCCTGGTGGTGTAATGGTTAAGAGTTCGGCTGCTAACCAAAAGGTAGGTAGTTTGAATGCACCATGTGCTCCTTGGAAGAAACCCCAAGGGGCAGTTCTGTTCTGTCCTTTAGGGTCATTATGAGTCAGAATCGATGGCAGCGGGTCTTGTTTTGGTTTATCCTTGCTTCTGAGGAGCGTTCTGATTGTACTTTTTTTTTAAATAATTTTTATTGAGCTTTAAGTGAACGTTTACAAATCAAGTCAGTCTGCCACATATAAGCTTATATACACCTTACTCCGTACTCCCACTTACTCTCGCCCTAATGAGTCAGCCCTTCCAGTCTCTCCTTTCGTGACAATTTTGCCACTTTCTAACCCTCTCTACCCTCCCATCTCCCCTCCAGACAGGAGATGCCAACACAGTCTCAAGTGTCCACCTGATACCAGTAGCTCACTCTTCATCAGCATCTCTCTCCAACCCATTGTCCAGTCCCTTCCATGTGTGATGAGTTGTCTTCGGGAATGGTTCCTGTCCTGGGCCAACAGAAGGTTTGGGGACCATGACCCCCGGGATTCCTCTAGTCTCAGTCAGACCATTAAGTCTGGTCTTTTTCTGAGAAATTGGGGTCTGCATCCCACTGATCTCCTGCTCCCTCGGGGGTTCTTCGTTGTGCTCCCTGTCAGGGCAGTCATCGGTTGTGGCCGGGCACCATCTAGTTCTTCTGGTCTCAGGATGATGTAAGTCTCTGGTTCATGGGGCCTTTTCTGTCTCTTGGGCCCATAGTTATCATGTGACCTTGGTGTTCTTCATTTCTCCTTTGATCCAGGTGGGTTGAGACTCATTGCTGCATCTTAGATGGCCACTTGTTAGCATTTAAGACCCCAGACACCACATTTCAAAGTGGGATGCAGAATGTTTTCGTAATAGAATTATTTTGCCAATTGACTTAGAAGCCCCCTTAAGCCATAGTCCCCAAACCCCCGCCCTTGCTCCACTGACCTTTGAAGCATTCAGTTTATCCCGGAAACTTCTTTGCTTTTGGTCCAGTCCAGTTGAGCTGACCTTCCCTGTATTGAGTATTGTCCTTCCCTTCACCTAAAGTAGTTCTTATCTACTAACTAATCAGTAAATAACCCTCTCCCACCCTACCTCTCTCCCCCCCTCGTAACCACAAAAGTATGTGTTCTTCTCAGTTTATACTGTTTCTCAAGATCTTATAATAGTGGTCTTATACAATATTTGTCCTTTTGCTTCTGACTAATTTCACTCAGCGTAATGCCTTCCAGGTTCCTCCATGTTATGAAATGTTTCACAGATTCGTCACTGTTCTTTATCGATGCGTAGTATTCCATTGTGTGAATATACCACAATTTATTTAACCATTCATCCGTTGATGGACACCTTGGTTGCTTCCAGCTTTTTGCTATTGTAAACAGAGCTGCAATAAACATGGGTGTGCATATATCTGTTTGTGTGAAGGGTCTTGTATTTTTAGGGTATATTCCGAGGAGTGGGATTTCTGGGTTGTATGGTAGTTCTATTTCTAACTGTTTAAGATAACGCCAGATAGATTTCCAAAGTGGTTGTACCATTTTACATTCCCACCAGCAGTGTATAAGAATTCCAATCTCTCCACAGCCTCTCCAACATTTATTATTTTGTCTTTTTTGGATTAATGCCAGCCTTGTTGGAGTGAGATGGAATCTCATGGTAGTTTTAATTTGCATTTCTCTAATGGCTAATGATCGAGAGCATTTTCTCATGGATCTGTTAGCTGCCTGAATATCTTCTTTAGTGAAGTGTGTGTTCATATCCTTTGCCCACTTCTTGATTGGGTTGTTTGTCTTTTTGTGGTTGAGTTTTAACAGAATCATACAGATTTTAGAGATCAGGCGCTGGTCGGAGATGTCATAGCTGAAAATTCTTTCCCAGTCTGTAGGTGGTCTTTTTACTCTTTTGGTGAAGTCTTTAGATGAGCATAGGTGTTTGATTTTTAGGAGCTCCCGGTTATCTGGTTTCTCTTCATCATTTTTGGTAATGTTTTGTATTCTGTTTATGCCTTGTATTAGGGCTCCTAATGTTGTCCCTATTTTTTCTTCCACGATCTTTATCGTTTTAGTCTTTATGTTTAGGTCTTTGATCCACTTGGAGTTAGTTTTTGTGCATGCTGTGAGGTGTGGGTCCTGTTTCATTTTTTTGCAAATGGATATCCAGTTATGCCAGCACCATTTGTTAAAAAGACGATCATTTCCCCAATTAACTGACACTGGGCCTTTGCCAAATATCAGCTGCTCGTGTGTGGATGGATTTATATCTGGGTTCTCAATTCTGTTCCATTGGTCTATGTGCCTGTTGTTGTACCAGTACCAAGCTGTTTTGACTACTGTGGCTGTATAATAGGTTCTGAAATCAGGTAGGGTGAGGCCTCCCACTTTCTTCTTCTTTTTCAGTAATGCTTTAATTATCCGGGGGCTTCTTTCCCTTCCATATGAAGTTGGTGATTTGTTTCTCCATCACATTAAAAAATGTCATTGGAATTTGGATCGGAAGTGCATTGTATGTATAGATTGGCTTTTGGTAGAATAGACATTTTTACTATGTTAAGTCTTCCTATCCATGAGCAAGGTATGTTTTTCCACTTAAGTAGGTCCTTTTTAGTTTCTTGTAGTAGTACTTTGTAGTTATCTTTGTATAGGTCTTTTACATCCTTGGTAAGATTTATTCCTAAGTATTTTATCTTCTTGGGGGCTACTGTGAATGGTATTGATTTGGTGATTTCCTCTTCGATGTTCTTTTTGTTGATGTAGAGGAATCCAAGTGATTTTTGTATGTTTATCTTATAACCTGAGACTCTGCCAAACTCTTCTATTAGTTTCAGTAGTTTTCTGGAGGTGATTGTACTTCTTTCAAGACAGATTTGTTGTTCTTTTGGTAGTCTATGGTGTATTCAATATTCTTGGCCAACACCACAATTCAAAGGCATCAATTCGGTCTTCCTTATTCATCGTCCAGCTTTCTCATCCATATTAGGCAACCGAAAACACCATGGCTTGGGTCAGATGCAGCTTAGTCTTCAAGGTGACATCTTTGCTTTTCAACACTTTAAAGAGGTCTTTTGCAGCAGGTTTTCCCAATGCAATGCATCTTTTGATTTCTTCATCGTTGCCTCCATGGGTGTTGTCATGAGTTGGATTGTGTCCCCCAAAAATATGTGTATCAATTTGGCTAGGCCAGGCTTCTCAGTATTGTATGATTGTCCACCATTGTTTCAACTGATGTGATTTTTCTATGTGTTGTAAATTCTACCTCTATGATGTTATTGATGTGGGATAGCTGGCAGTTATATTAGTGAGGCGTGACTTAATCTACAAAAATGGATTGCGTCTTGAGCCAATCTCCTTTGAGATATAAAAGAGAGAAGCAAGTACAGAGACATGGGGACCTCATACCACCAAGAAAGCAGTGCTGGGAGCTAAGCCTGTCCTTTGGACCCACGATTCCTGCTCGGAGAACCTCCTAGTCCAGGGGCAGATTGATGACAAGGACCTTCCTCCAGAGCCGACAGAGAAGGCCTTCCTTCTAGCCTACTAGAAGCCCAAATAAGAAAATAAACTTCTGTTTGTTAAAGACATCCACTTGTGATATTTCTGTTACAGCAGCACTAGATGACTAAGACAGGTGTCGACTGTGGATCCAAGGAAGATGAAATCCTTGACAACTTCAGTCTTTTCTCCATTTATCATGATGTTGCTCATTGGTCCAGTTGTGAGGATTTTTGTTTTCTTTATGTTGACGTGCAATCCATACTGAAGGCTGTGGTCTTTGATCTTCATCAGGAAGTGCTTCAAGTCCTCTTCACTTTCAGCAAGCGAGGTGGTGTCATCTGCATAACGTAGGTGGTTAATGAGTCTTCCTCCAATCCTGATGCCCCATTCTACAGTTTCTAGGATTATTTGCTCAGCATACAGATTGAATAGGTATGCTCCACACAGTCGAATGCCTGTTTATCGGGTGTTTAGCTCCCTCGAAAATACATGGTGTCCTGCAACCTTGCTAAACTCATCTCTTAGTTCCAGGAGCTACTTTTTAAATTCCATTGGATTTTCTGTATAGACGATCATACTGACTGCAAATAAAAGCAGTCTTACATCTCCCTTTCCAATCCGTTCTCCTTTCATTGATTGATTCCTCTCCCTGTTATGGGTTGGATTTTCCTGCTGCTTTGTACACCTGGTTATTTCACACTGGACGTCACACATGGTAAATTTCACCTTGGGTACCCAATATTTTTGTCTTGTCCCGGAGTGCTCTTAAGATGCTTGGAAACAGCCTGTTCCTTTCAAGCCTTGCTTTTAAGATTTGCTCAGTGGGACCCAAGCGGCATGAATGTTTCCTCGCCGCTGAGTACTCTACCCTATGGTTACTGATCCTGAGGTTTTCCATTCCAGTGGAAAGGGACAGGTGCTATTCCTGGTCCTGCTTGAGCCCTGCTGGGCGTGGTCACCACCATTAACCCTTACCAGGGGTCTTTCCCATGGACTCTCGGAGTCTCCTCGGGCACGTGCCCATCAGGACTCTGCTCCATACTCCAGGGGACCCTCTGCCCATCTCCAGGCTTCTCTCCCTCTGCAGCTCTGGATCTGTGGGACACCAGGCTTCAGTCTGACCCTTCCTCCCTCACCCTGCAAAGCCCAGAGGCAGTCTGCCGCCTTGGCCCCAAAGATGGACAGCTGAAGCTGCTGGGCTGTTTACAACATAAGGCAGGTCACGCAGCTCCTCTCTTCTAAACCCTGGGGAAGCTGGAGCAGGAAGACCAACCTCAAGAGAACCAAATCCTGGATTTTGCCGTGCCTGAGCCAGCAACTTCCTGCAGTCCTTTCAGTTGCACAGACCCATAGCGTCCCCTCAGGCTTTAGCCTGTTGGGTGTTTCTGTTTCTCTTTGGTATTCTCTTTAAACTTGCAATAGAAAAGTCTCCTCTATTTGAAGTTAAGGTCTATAGCATTATTTCTTACCTATCCTACTAACCTGGCCTGAGGCCTTCTTACCCTTCACCGAAGAAACAGGCATGTATCCTTCATAAAGTTCTGGCTCCTTGCTGATAAGCCATCAAGCCATAGTACCGTACAAAAGGAGACGGATGAGGCCTTTGTGGATAAGAACCCAAAGGCGCGGTGGGGTGGGGGACCACAAGGGGGTAGCCGGACGAAAGGACAGAGGAGAAGGACGCTAGGACCACCATTTTCAAATTAAAAAAAAAAAAAAACCTGTTGCCGTTGCGTCGATTCCGACTCATAGTGACCCTACAGCACAGGGTAGAATGCCTCATAGAGTATCCAAGGACGTGACAGGTGGATTCGAACTGCTGGCCTTTTGTTTAGCAGCGGTTAGCACATAACCACTACGCCACCAGGGTTTCCCGCTTTCCAGATAGGGCTCCCAAATTTGGCCCCACAATGTGGGGCCCATTCACTGGGGAAAGGACTTGAGTCTGACCTTCCCTCCCTTCCTCGCCCTGCAAAGCCCAGAATCAGCCTGCAGACTTGGCCCCACAGAGGGACTGCTGAAGCTGCTGGGCTGTCTCAAAATGAGTCAGGTCCCAGGCCCCATCGCTCCTGTTCCAAACCCTCCAGTGGGCTCCCATCTCTCCCAGAGGCAAAGCCAGAGCCCTCACAGTGGCTCACAGAGCCCAAGGTGGTCCTGCCCCTTTCCTCTCCGGTCGCCGTCTCTCCCAATCTCTCCCTTGCTCACGATGATCCAGCCACACTGGCTTACTCGCCCTTTCTGAAACACCCCAGCCCACTCCCACCTGAGGATCTTGGCACAGGCTTTTTTCTGTCTGCAACTCTCTTCCCCTGGGACTCGTCTGGCTCACTCCCTGACCTCCTCCAGGTCCTTCTCAAATGTCCTCCCTCAGCCAGGCAGCAATCATGGCTCTTCTCCCCCTCTGCCCACGTATCCGTAGCTCCTGGAACAGTGCCTGCCTGGCACCGAGTGGCCCCAGACACCCTCGCTCCTTAATCAGACCATGGTCTCTCACAGGGCTTGTTAGATGCCATTCTCTTGTCCCGGAGTGCTCCCGGCTTGACTTGCTCCCCCCTACCTGTGCGCCACTTGAAGAGGTGTGGGAGCAAGAGGTAGGTAGGTGCATCCCGATAGGAGAGACACCTGGGACAGTAAGGCATTGCCAGCGTTTAAGGAGTGTGGGTGCATTTGAAACTACTGGAGGGTTCTGAACAGAGTGTCGATGTAGTTCGCCTTGCATCTTAACAGGATCCCTCTGCCTCCCTCGTTGAGACTGGGCCGAGGGGAGTCCAGGCAGAAAGCAGGAGACTAGCCACGAAGGCAGGAGAAAATGGTGGCTTGGACCGCGACAGGGAGAAGTGAGTAGATTTTCGATATAAATTGAAGGTGGACCAACGGGCTTGGGTGATGGACATGAGCCTGGTCTCCTCAAATCCTCAGGAACCTTGAGAGCTAGTTACCCTCTCTCCAATTAAGGGAGTCCAGCTCTTGTGGAGTCCAACAGGGTTACCAGTCTGGGTTCATGTTAACTACCACCCACCCGCCCCAAGGACAAAGCCACAGACTATCTCCATTTTCCTAACATTTAATTAGCAAAGGAAAACATTCCCGTGAACAAAGAAAAAGTCATGCAACCCAAGAGCAGAGGACCAGGTTCTGGGACACAGACGGGCCAGGTTGTTCAGAAGAGGCAGAAGACACAGAGGAGTAAGGCACTGCCGCCTCGGCCCCTCAGGGCGGGCGCAGGACAGGGTAAATGAGAAGGAAGTGTCCAGGGTAAGTGCAGATAGCACCGAGGACGTTTGGCAGGGGAGCCGGGAGGAAGAACAGTCCTGCGCCCTCAGGCCCAGGTTGGCCAGGGCACTAGGCACTCGCCTAGTAATTGCTCTCCTGGTGCTCAGAGAGCACAGGGCCCCTGCGAACAGAGGGTCTACCTCCTACCACGTGGGGAAGGGAGCTGTGGTCGGCGGGCAGGGGGCCCCTTGGCACAGCTTCAGGTGCACCACCCACCCCGTGTCTGCTAGTGTCAAGTCCCCCTTCCAGGGAGAGCTGGGGCCAGCCATTACAAAGAGAAGTGCCAGAGGGTGGACCACAGCTGGCAATGTCACAAGGGACCCAGGACAGGTGGAGAGGAAGGTGGGTGAGGTTGGCCACATCCCAGGAGGGATACACGTTTACAGATGGAAACAGTGAGATGGAGTTAAATTAAATAAATAGGTGGTTGGGGTATAAATAGGAAGGAGGGCAGGGGCTACTGCCACAGCTGGGCACCAGGGCAGGAGGGTGGGGGTATTGCTGCTGCTGGGATGGGGGACTTGGTCCTGTCTCCCCTCCCCTGCCCCAGGGCCCGAAGCAAGGCACTAGTGAAGGGGACCCAGGTGTGCTGGGGTCCTACTGGCCCGGTGCCTCCCCCACGCACCCGCTATGAGTCTCAGCCTGGGCAGCGGGCGTGAGCCAGCCCCCCTTGTCAGAGGACGGCTCAGGACGCAGAAGCCCCGTCCTCACCCAACTGGGCCACCCTCAGCTGCTGTTGGACACAAGGCTGATGATCTGTTCCAGCTTCTGGCGCAACTTGTGCTTTCGACAAGAGGCGTCTCGGTCCATGGCACTCAGAATCTGGGGTGGGGGGAGGAAGGGTCCCCTGGAGCAAGGCTTGGGGGAGAGGCAGGTCCCCGTGTGCACGGCCCCCACTGCCAGGTAAACTCGTCTCTCCCACACACCTCAGTGCTCCCTCAGGCCCCACAGCCCCTGTGAGCACCAGAACGGCTCCAACCTCTCACTTCTTCACCACCCATCCACCAGCCTCTCCTGGACCCCAGATCCCCCTCCAACTAGAGCACTTTCTCCTCCTCTTCTTCACAGCCTCCCAAGGGTTGTCTGGGCTCTCTGTCCCCAATTTCTCACTTCCCAGTCCCTCCTAGCACCCCCACCTCCACCCAAACCGCTCTCGTCCAGACCACGGCCATCTCATTGCTAAACCCAGGGTGGGTTCCCAGAACTCATCGTACATGACCCTTCAGCAGCATGTGACAACTGATCACTCCACCTCCTGACACCTGGGGACCTCAGCCTTGTTCCAAGACACCACCACACACTCTCCATTTCCCTCCCTCCCCACTGGACGCTTGGTCCTCGGGCAGCTTCTCCCTCTACCCCCACTCCCTGACTCCCTGGGTGAGCTCTTCCAGGCTCAGGGCTTTATATGTGCCGATAACTTACATAGTGCTGTCTCCAGTCCCAAATCCTGTGAGTGGCTGTCCCCCTCCCCCACTGCAGCCTTGTTCCCCCTTGCCCTGCCCTCTCGCTGCCCCTTGTCCCTAACTCTACCCAGCTAGAACCTTGTGCCCCAACCAGTGGCTACTCTCCCGGGTCCCTCAAAGCCTGGCCTCTACGGAGAGTATCACTGTGCTGGCCCTGGGACCTGGCCCCGAGTAGGATCATGAACAGCCAAGAGACAGGCTCTGTGTCCTCAGTGTCCCTCCATCTCCTTGTGGTGCCCCCACTCCCCACCATGCCTCCTTCCTTTGCCACTGGGTGTGCCCTCAGGTCTGAATGCTGGACTCAGGGAGGGGCAGTGCGCACCTCCTGGCGATACTTGGTGACATAGAAGTAGAGCTCGCTGAGTGCACTCAGGACATTGAAGTCACTGGCATGCAGGCGGGACTGCTCCACCAGGTAGGCGTCCATGTCCTGGTCACTGATGGATGCCATCTTGGCAATGTCCCGGTAGTACCTGTTGAGGCCCCGGTACAGATCATGTGGGCAGGTGCCACAAAGGCCAAATCCTACACCGTCACTGGCCGGGCCAGCCTCTGGGCTTTTCAGACAGGCACCCCACAGCCCACGATGTCCTCCTGGGGCCCTGGTCCCGCCTTTCCCCGCCCACCTCTCCACCCAGCTCTTGTAGCTGGGGATGTCCTTGGCATAGAGCAGCTTGTTGGAGGGCGAGTCCTTGCCCAGCCGGTGCTCAGACGTGGAGCAGGAGTCCATGAAGGTCTGGGCCACCACTGAGAGGCAGGCGTCCGTGATACTGCTCTTGTGAATGTCGAACACGAACTGAGGGTTCTTGATGACGTTCACCCAGAAACGCAGAGGCAGGCTGTGGGCGGGGGCGAGAACCACTCAGATCCGTTTGGCCAGATCACGCCTGGTCCAGAGCAGGCAAGAAATGACACGTTAAGGCTCAGGAGCTTCTCCTTTCCTTTTGTGGGGGACTCTGGGAAGTGAGAAATAAGAGGACACCGCCCTTCTGTTCTCCGTGGATCTCAACCCTGTCTGCAGCTTCTGTCACTGTTGTCACTACCTGGGCCAAATCCAGGTCCTCACTGCCTGCTCTCACTCTTCCTGTCGTGGTGGTGGCCTCACTGCCACTCAGTCACACATGCAGGAAAGAAACTGAGGTGTAGCCTCCCTCCTCCCTCTGCTCCTCTGCCAACACCCAACCAGCCAGAGGCCACCTCCCAGGTTGCATTCACCCATCACTTTGCTTGGGGGTGCCGTCCATGTCAGCCCTGGACCGAGCCAGAGTTTTCTTGCCAGACGAGCACCATGACCCCTACCAGTCTCCCCGCCTCCCTCGCAGGCGTGTACCAGTTGCTCTTCCAGGTGTGCCGCACATCAGGGTCACTGATCTGCCGTCGGTCTGCCTGCTCATCCAAGAAGTCAAACATGTACTTGATGGCCAGTGGCAGAGCTGAGCCGCGGTGGGCTGTGCTGAACACAGTCTCGAAGAGGTCATCTACAAACTTCTGCAGGGTGCCCTGGGGTGGCGGTGAGGTGAGGGAGCAGTGAGTGGGCAGGCTGTGTGTTCCCAAAGCAGGATGATGGGGATGGAGGAGCTTCCCTCCAAGGTTGAGCTCTGACACAGGCCTGGGCTGGCTTCAACCTCAGGCTGGAATTTTCCATAGCAAAGGCCTTGAGAAAGCCCTGCTGAATTCTAAGGATCCAAAGCCCCCTCCCTGGGCAGGCCAGGCCAACCTCAGGGCCAAGGCTGCCCAGACACCCTCTGTGCAGGGCCCAGTGGTGCAGGGTAGGCCCACCTTGGTGGCTAGCAGTCGTGTCAGGTATATCTCCGAGACCATTTTGCTACCACGGTCACCCTCGCGCTGGTCCAGGTGGTCATGGTTCTTCACCAGGTGCCAAAGCTTGGTACCTGTCTCCTGGTCAGGCGTGATCATGGGTGCCCGCGAGCGCAGGCTGTCAGGGCTGCTGGCCGTGCGCAGCAAGCTCTCTGGGGCAAAGGACGGCACAGCCCTTAGCTTCGGGGCCACGGGCCATGGCGAGGGCTGGGCCTCTGCCCACACTGTCTGGAAAAGCCTCTGCTCTCTCTGACCCACCCCAATTCTAAGCTCTCAGAACTGGGCAGCTCCCAAGGGCAGAGCCCAGGAAGGCCTCCGTAGCCAAGCTGGCCAGTTGGACAGCAGAGGCTGGTGAGCCTCCAGCTCCCCTGACCACCTCCATTGCCTCTAAGCGAACAGCATGGCAAAGGCCGCACCGAAGGACCTACCGTAGCGGCTGAGGGAGCGAGTGAATGTGAAGGAGCTAGCCATGTTATAGGCAGACACTTGTTTGGGCACCAGTGCCACCAAGGAACCATCTGTCACCTAGAAACCCCAGAGACAGAGAGGGGGCAACAGAGAAGACTGAGGGGCCGAGGGGCCAGAGCCACCAACCGCTGCCACCACCTCACTGCGGGCAAGAGTGGGCATGAGCCACGGGCCCCACTCCCTCTCAGCCCCTCACCTGGTAGTGGGCCAGTGAGTTGACCCTCTTCCAGTCACATTCGATCTTGGTGGTGACGTCCTCATCCTGGAGGATGATACGGGCCATGCGGCCCTGGCGCCATTCTGTGGGCCGCAGACGGTCTGTGAGGTTCCCTCCCAGCCGCCCCAAGACCCTGAGCCCACTCCCGGGGTGGTAGCAAAGCACAGTTAGGGGAGTGAGAGAGGCATCCGGGTGCCATGGGCAGCACGAGTGGAAGCCTCACCCAGGTCCATGTCCTCGGCTCTGGGGCGCTGGGAGTAGGGGACACCCTTGTACACAGTATCCAGCAGCTTGTCTTTGGTCTGGGTGATGCTGTCACAGTTGAGAACCTTCACAGGAACCTGGGCACTGCCCTCGCTCTCCGGACACACACAGTGCAGGGTCTGGGGGTGAGGGGACCCCAGGGTCAGTGTTGGGCCAGGCTGTGCCCTGCTCTGACTTCCCACCCCAGCCCCTCACCAGTGTCTTGTAGTCGATCTGCTGCCGGATGAGCTTGTCTTCGCTCAGCGAGTAGCGAGCCTCGCCGGTGATGGCATCGATGGGGCCCTTCTCCATCTGCTGCTTGATGGCGCAGTAGAGCAGGAAGAGGGGCTCCCCTGCACACTCCTACAGCCAGCCAGGGGCAGAGCTTGCCACTGCCTGACAGTGGCCAGCCCGACACCACCTCCCCTGCCACCCAGCCCCCACGCGTACCTTCAGAAACTTGTGCAGCAGGAACGTGAACCAGTTGGTAAGCATCTTCTCCGCCACGGACTCTGTCCTAGAGCACAGAGCAGCGCTCAGGCCTTGGGCCTGGCAGAGGTCTGGTCCTGGATCAGGCTTGGGTAGGGCGTGGTCCAGCAGGAGGTGGGACCAGCCAGGGGTGGAGCCAGAACCCAAAAGAGCCGGGCAGGGGCGGGGCCTGACAGAGGAAGCCGGGGCCAGGGCCAGGCCAGCCGAACAGTACCTGCGCAGCAGCAGCTTTGGGTGGTTCTTGCTCTCGAGGTTTTTCTCAATGAGGTCCGCTAGCAGTTGCTTGAGCAGCCCGGTGGCATAGTCAAGCCGGCTTTGCAGGGCCACCATGGTCAGCGAGGCCACGGTGCCTCGGTCGCGCATGGAGAAGCTGCTCTGGGCCTCCAGGGTGTGGATGAAGGTGAGCACGAAGGCCCGGCTGTGCAGCAGCTGCCCGAAGAGGCGCAGAGCCTTCTCGACATTGGGGGGTGTCTGTGGAGAGCAGGGAGTCTGGAGGATGCCCTAGGGGGAGATAGAAGGGCAGGACAGGCGGGAGAGCGGGGGAGGGGGGCCTCACGTCCAGCTCCTTGAGCACTGGGTGGGCCTCGATGCCCGGGAAGAGCACGCGCACGGCGTAGGTACGGTAGTCCAGGAAGGGGATCTGCACCCCGTCCATGTGGTTCGTCAGCTCGTTGATGTCCGTCTGCAGCTCAGCGAAGGCTGGGGAGGGAGGCGTCAGCTGAGCAGCAGGGCCAAGGCCACCTAGCCCGCCGCCCGCCCCCTCCCTGCCCCAGGCACCCCACCCCAGGCACCTTCCTTGCACTCCAGGGCCACCCGGGACTCCAGGTTGTCCATCTGCAGTTGCAGCCGCTTGAGCGTGCGGTCTGCGTCCTGTGTCTTGCGCTTATAGGCCACCAGCACAGCGGCGATGGCTAGCAGCAAGAGCCCGCCCCCCACGGCCATCCCCACCACGGCCGGTAGGGTTAGCGCCCGCTCGGCCGTGACGTGCAGCGTGCCCAGCCAGAACTCCAGGCCGCCCACCAGCACCTGCGGGGCAGGCCAACGGTGAGCGTTGCCCTGGCCCTCCCAGCTGCCCTACCTTGCCCTCCCCACCGCCACCCACCATGACAGGCTGCCGGCCCGTCTGGCTGGGCGAGTCGCACAGGAGCTGTGTGTCCGAGACAGTCAGCGCGCATGGCTGGCCCCCAATCAGCACCGTGTAGTTGAGGCGGGAGCTGCCTGTGGCTGCGGGGATCAGGTTCTTGCCCTGGGGGAGGAGCGATGCATCGTCCCAGGCCCCACCCCCCACCCTGCCCACACTCCTCCCCACTCCTCCTGCCCCTTGCAGGTACCTTCAGCACCACATGGGAGCCAGGTTTGACATCCAGAACACCAGAAGGCCCCAGTGGCTCGAAGCTGGGATCGGGGTAGTAGGTGAAGGCAGAGCGGTTGAGGAAGCGTGCCGTCTGCACGTGGTCCAGCAGGAAGCCGAACTCATCAGGGTGCTCCCCTTGTGCCTGGGGCTGGGGCCGCCCCAGGAAGATCCCAGGGGCCTTACACAGCATGGCCGTGTCATTGATCACCTGGCACGTCTGTGGGGACAAGCGTGGGCAGCCCAGTAGCCTAGGTGACCCCAGGTGGAGGGCAGCGCGGCCAGGGCAGGCAAGAGTGCTGGTACTCACGTTCGTGGTCTCAATACCACGGTACTTAGCCCGGACTCGGGGCTCCTGGACCGTCAGTAGGTGGGTCCCACTCACAGTGATGGCAGTGCTGCCACTGGGGACAGTGGACAGGAGCCTCAGGTTCCCTCCCCCACCACCCTAGCCTAGACCCAGAAAATGGTCACATCTTCACAGGAGCCCAGGGACTCAAAAGGGGAGGATGACCCCCAGCCTGGGCTGGCGGCCTTACCTGGGGCCCAAGGTTGGGGTGACCCTGCCCTTCAGCTGATGGAGACATGACTTGGTGCCCAAGGCTCCCAGTCCACAGGCCTCAGCCATGCTTCCCAGGGTCTTACTTGATAATGCTCCAGGTGGGCTCAAGACGTGTGACAGTGGGGTCCTGGGTGTAGGTGTAGACGACACCGGGACTGGAGATGTTGGCCCGGTCAATGACTAGCGTGATGAGAGCCTGGCTGGGGCCCAGGGTGGAGACTGGCGAGATGCAGACGATAGACTCGGCGTCTCTCCTACGGCACCAGCGGCAAGTGTGGTGCTGGGAAGAGGGCCCAGGCCCCTGCCCAGCCCGGCCCAATGCCCCATCCCATGCCCTGCCCCTCCAGCCTGGGGCATCCACCCCAAGCCCCATGCACCTCACGAACTGGCATTCGCCATCTCTCACGGTCACCGTGACCCTGCTGCCAGCATCCAGAGAGCTGCCCGCGATGGTGAGCCGTGTGCCTCCCGCCGCCGGGCCCCGGCCAGGGCTCACACGGTGGAAGGTCGGCGTCTGCACGAGAAAACATTCTGAGGGGAGGACTACACAGAACCCACCACTCGACCGGGGACAGGGCAGACAGCACACGCACCACGAAGGTGTAGAGCTGGTCAGATTGCGTCTGGAAGTCAGCCGAGCAGTCGCCAACACACAGCTCCACAGGCCCTGGTGGTGGGCTGGGTACTAGTGACTCCTCCATCTCACACACGATCCTGGGAGGCAGAGAAGGTGAACGGGTGCCTGCCCCTGGCCGGCCGGGCCCAGGATGCACACCACACTCACCTCTCAGCGCTGATATACTCAGTAGGGATGGCATTGCAGCGCACACCAGCCACGCGAAGGCCCAGCTCCCTCGAGGTGAGACCCAGGTTCTCACCCACTATGGTGACCCAGGTGCCGCCCTCCTTGGGACCCATGAGCGGGTGGACCTGCAGGGCAAGATGTGGGGCAAGGTCAGTGTAGGCCACCAGTGGTCCCAGGGGTGTGGCAGTGGCAGCGGCGGCGGTGGCAGCACGGACCTGTGTGATGCGTGGGTGGCTGCAGCGAGAGCTCTTCTGGCTTGGGTGCATCCAGTTGGTTTGGGGGGCTGGGCAGTGGGCACGCAGCTGGCACTTGTGCTCCGAGATGCACCAGCCACAGTTGAAGCGGGGGTCAGCCTTGAGGCAGAGGCCACAGCTGGGGCGTTGTGCCCAGCACTTGTACAGGAGGGCTGCGGGCACAGGGGCACTGCTGGGTGGGTGGCAGGGTGGATGCCACTGCGGCAGTGGGGGTGCCCTCTCCCTCCCGGGGGAACAGGCTGCAGAGGCCCCATCCCATCCTCACCTCGGAAGCTAGGAGGCTTGTCAATGGGGAAATCCCCATCCCAGACCACAGAGAAGTCGAACTCCGTGTCACCATACTCCTCACCTTCATAGGAGTACTGGGGTAGAAGGGCCCACGTGACTTCAGATAAGGTGTGTGCCCCTCCTTCCCAGTCCTTGCCCCTCCCCCACCCCCCTCCACCCCCCGCCCCGCAAGCACAGGAATCCCTGGCGGGAGACTCAGGAGGTTCCAAGCCTGGGCCTGCCGAGGCTGCTTGAGGCTTCTGCCTGGCAAGACAGCCAGCACCACTGCACCAGGCCTCACCGATGCGTTCTGACACTGCACGCTGCTGCTGTTGAAGCGCACGGCCGGCACGCGCTGCTGCCGGCCCTGCACGCGGACCACACACTCATAGTTCTTCTGGCCCGACTGCGGCTGCGGCAGGTTCTTGGCCCGCAGGGTAAGAGGTTGCATAACGCCGACTGGGATCAGGAGGTCCCCGCCGGGCAGGATTTCGGGGCAGCCCTGCGGGGGATGCCAGTCACCCACAAGCCAGGCACTTTGGCTGCCACCCAGCCAGGGATTGGGGCTCACAGAGGCCACCAGGACCAAAGGCAGCAAAGCCCATGGCCAGCCCACAGTGCCCGCCCCCGCACCCTGCCTCACCTCAGGGCTGTGGACCCTGCCCTCCTGGAAGGAGCACTCGTGGGGGTGGCAGGTGCACACGTGGCGGTACTTACACCAGTGGCAGGGGTAAGGGCTGCCGACGCAGGACATGCACCTGCCAAGGAGTGCGGCTTCAGAGGTAACAGAGAACACTGGGACCGCCCCCCCTCACCACCCCTGCCCAGACACAGTGGTGGTAACTGAAGGAAGAAGGTGGCCAGGCCAGGGCCCTGCCCAATGTCTGGAGCGCACAGGGGATAAGAAGACAATTAGCTCCCGAGGTCCCTGGAGACAGCCACCCTGCAGGCGGGCCCCCGCCTGCCCCAGGGGCAGGACCAGGCACTCACGACTGGAGGATGCTGCAGTTGTAGAAGACAAGGTCGGCCCCAGCAAAGCGCACGCCACTCTCCTTGGAGAGCAGCTGCAGCCGTACGGTGCGGGTGGCACCTGTAACAAGCCAGAGGCCGTGAGCAAGGGGTGCGCAGCGGGGGCCTCCCATCCCCAGCAGCCCCAGCCCACTGACCATGCCCCCTGGTGAGCGCCTGGAGCTCTTGGAGGGAGGGCGAGGGGCAGCGCAGCTCGCCAGAGGGCAGCAGGAGAGCCTCACTCTCGGTCACTTCCTCGAAGGCACAGCTGACGCCCGCGCTGAGGTCTGGCACGTTGTGCATGGCTACAGTCAGCTGTGGAGTCAAAGGGCTCAGAGCAGGGGAAAGGCGTGGGCAGGGGCACCCTCCCTGGGGTACACACCCCCGGGCCATGCACTCCCGCCCCACCACTTACCTGCAACCCCGGCGACGTCACCGATACATTGTTGGGCCGAACATGCACCTGGACACACTTGCTCAACTCTTCAGCAAAGCCGTGCAGGGCAGAGGCACCCGGGCAGGCGCCTTCACGGCAGCATCTGTGCGGAGGCAGGCCAGAGCCCATCCCACAGCTGCCCCAGGAGGGCCCTGGGCCAGGGGCGTGGTGGGGGGAGAGGGGATGGGCCAGCTGGCCCAGCCCAAGCTGCCTGGCAACAGTGTGCCAGACCTCTGTTCCTGGGCTCCAGGGGACATCATTGAGGGTGGAGGTTCCACTCATTAGCTGGAGAATGGCAGAAGAGGAAGGCACTGGGGTACAGCTGGGACAAGTGGGGAAGACAGAAACTGCTCTCCCCAGGCCGGTGACAGGCTCTCCCGGGTCCCCCGACTCCCTGGAGCAGACCTGCCACCCCCACCCCAGCCCCTCACCTGTGCCGCAGCACGCACCAGCCACAGTGCGGGTCCCCGGAGCCCAGGCAAGCTGCACAGCTTGAGTACTGCTCACAGGTCTCCACCGGGAGCTGGCTTACCTGGGGACAGCCACGTCAGCATCTGGCCAGGCCTGCCCCCACCCCGCCACGGCCCACCGTGTGCCCACCTGCTTCTCACTCAGGAGATAGATGTACTGGTGGTCGGGGCTGAAGAGCAGATCGCGGAAGATGGGGCTGCCATCGACAACAGGGACCGTCTCGTACAGATAGGCATCCTGGGAGCCATCAACCCGCACCTGGACCATGAGACCAGGGCACAGGGGTGATGGGCTGGCTTGATGCCGCTGCAGCCCCTCCGGCTGTCAGAGCATCTTCTCAGACCAGGGGCTTCATGGTTTTGGCTGTGCCGCAGTCAGGGCCTGTCACTGGGGGCTCAGAACTTAGCCCTCCTGCATGGCACCCACGTCCCGCAGCCTCCCACAGCCAGGGGAGAGGGCACCAAGGCCATCTGCTGGAAGTCCTTGGGGACACCATGGTCAGCAAATAAAGGCACCCCAAAAATACAGGGACAGAAAGGAAATTAGTAGGTGCCAAGGCTGAGAGACTAGGGCTGTTGGATAAAAGGTGCAATTTCCTTTTAGAATTCGATAGCGGTGACTGCTACACTACTCGGGGAATAGTCTAAAGACTATACTTTAAATGGGGGAATTGTACGATATGTGAGTTGTTACCTTAAAAAAAGCCGTCAAGAGAAAAAGGCAGGGTCCCAGGAACACAGTAGGCTAGTGGCCAGGGTTCAGCAGCTCTCTGCATGAACCGTTCCCCACCCACCCCAATGGCTGCAGGGACCCAGACCACCAAGACAGAACCTCTGCAGCCACCCTGACTCCTCTTCTGGCCTCAGACTGCCCTGGGAGCGGCACGGCAGCCCTCACTATCCCAGATGGAACTGGCTGTGGCCCTGCTGTCTCTTCCCCACGGGCAGAGCTGGCCCTGTGGCCCCAGCACCCATGAGTGGACCTTGTAGGACAGGAGGGAGGGTTTGGTCTCATGAAAGCCCTCTGGAAAAGTGACATTTTGGTTGAAGGATGGAGTGGGGTTAGCCATCACTGGTGGCAGCTGAGAGTGAGGGGACCGGACCGAGGGGGAAGGTTGGGGGGGCATGGCAGGGCTTAGGTGGGTGTGTCCACATCTGTTTCCGCAATGCATGATTGGCCCCAGCCCTGCTCAAGGTGGCAGAGAGGCCTCATGATAGGTGTGGCCTTTATCCCCAGAGCCACAGAAGCTGGCATTTAGGACGGCAAAGGGAAGTGAAGCTGGGGAAGGTGAAGTAACTGCGGGGCCATCCCGTGGAGGGCTCCCTCCCATCATGAGCTGTGCCCTGTTCAGGTACCCCAGGCTTCTTTTCTCACTCCCGCCCCACTCTCCCTGGTCCCACATGCCAAGGGGCTTCCAGACCCACCTTCTTCAGACTACCACTGCGCGTGCCGATGAAGACCACTGAGTGCTGGTGGTAGGTGTAGGCGGCCACGCTGGCCATGCCCTCAGTGCTGTCAGCCAGCAGGGGCAGCCCCTCGATCACATGTAGGCCACCCAACGGCTGGTTCAACACTAGCCCACAAAAGTTTCCATTGATCTGCATGGGCTGGGGGGACAAAGAGAGTATGCGTGAGCTCAGGCGACGGGAATCACACACCAGCTGGCTTGGGGCCCATAAGCCCCCATGTGCCCACTGTCCCCAGCCAGGCCTGACTGCCTTCCCTGAGCCCCATGGGAAATCAGGGGTTAAAGAGGGAGACGGAGGAGGGAGAGTAGGCAGGAGGGGGTTGGGACGATCATGGACTGGACCTGTGGTGTGGGGATGAGTTCTCCCTGGGGGATGGGGAGGGGAGTCAGGGTGGCAGGGGAGAGCCATGCCATGGAGCACTGGGAAAAGAAAGACTGCAAGAAAAAAGCCTCGCCAGGCCCGAGTGGGGGAGGTGGCCCAGCTGGGATGGGGCAGGCAGGGGCTCACGGTGTTGATGCAGGGCAACTCCTTGTTCAGGAGCCAGGGCAGGGCCAGCGTGCCCTCCCCCCGATAGCAGGACTGGATGCGGCGGCGGATGTGTGCATTGATATTGCCGAGGGTGAAGAGGCAGAGAACGGTCTGCCGGGGCGGACTGGCCCGGTTTTTCTGGCCCTGGGAGAAGACGGTGAAGAGGACATCCTCGTCGGCTGGCACGCCCAGTGCCCGCGCCAGCAGCAGGCCTGGCTTGGCCAGGTGGGCGCTCTGCACCAGGCGGTACTCCACGCCGCGCCAGGAGCAGCCGATGGGGAACTCGACGTACGAGTAGAACTCCGAGTCCCCAGCGCACATGCGCACAATCTTGGAGGTGAAGAACTTCTCGCCAGCGGCATCCAGGAGGGTCTGCTGGGTGTCCAGCTGCAGGGTCAGGAAGTACACAAAGGAGCTGCTCACAAAGCCATAGATGTAGTAGATGTCGAAGGCAGGGTACAAGGACAGTGTGTCGGAGGGAATCTTGATCTGGGAGGAGACAAACTCGTCCTGGTACACCTGGGCAAGGAGAGACAGTGTGGGGTGAGGCCCAGCCTGCCGTCAATTCCCAAAGCCCGGAGCCCTCTGCCCACCCTCAGTCCCCACACCACCCTGCTCCAACAACACAGCCCAGCGGGGCTTCCTGTGTGACCCCCACCCGTATAGTCACAGGCTCCCCAGCCCCCTCCCGAGACCCAGCCCAGCTGCCCAGCCTCAGCGACCCAGATGGTGAGGGGCCAAACCATTCTGTGCCCACCAAGCCTAGGGAAGGAAGGTGGGGGAGGGGCGCTGGGCTCCTGAGGCGCGTGAGGGGTGAGAAGAGGGTGGGCAGGGGCACAGGTGGGAATGGCTCACCCACCAGACTGAACATGTCAGCACTGTCCTCGTTGCCCAGGAGCTTGCGGGAACTCAGGGTGGGAAAGTACTCGGACTTGCCATCGACAGCGGTGCCCACGAACAGCTTGCTGGGCCCCTGGCCCTGCTCCACGATGACAGCAGCCATGGAGTCAGGCTCCTGGGCCCCTGACAGGTAGTGCTCCTTGCGGCGGTGTGGTTCGCCCAGCTTGAACAGGTCGTCCAGCCGTAGGAACTGGCAGATGCCCTGCCAGATGCTGCCACAAGCTACAAGGCGCCGGGCTGCGTAGTCTATGAGCAGAAGCTTGTTGACATTATCCACGGGAGCCAGGCGGTGGGTGCACACCCGCATGCTGGGGGGCGGGTAGCAGCGGGCATTGTCCTCGACAGGGCCCGTGATGTGAACACGCAGCTCTGTCAGGTTGGGGGCCAACTTGAAGACACGGTTCACTGCGCCCACAAACACCTCTCCAGTCACCCGATGCACGGCCAGGTGTGTGAGCGTGGTGTCAGTCACCGTGAAGGCGCGGAAAGGCCTGCTGCCCCAGGCCCTCTCCATGGCGAGGAGCAACAGCAGGAGGCAGACAGGGGGCATGGTCTGCAGCTGTTCTGGGGAAGGCCTGCGGAGACAGGGAATGGGAGTCAGAGGTCCTTGGTCCAGGCTGCCCAGCCCCTTCCTGCCCTGCCAGGCCACTTGGCTGGGGGCCACTCACCCACCTCCACATCAGAGCCCCAGCTGGAGACCACGGCTCAGAGACAGGAGGGGCCTCCACCAGGGTTGAGTGCTGCCCGCCCCGGGCCATCAATCATCGCCCCCCTCCCACTGGAAGGGAGCCAGGATGGCCTCGCCTCAGCTGGGCCACACCCAAAGGGGCAGCAGAGCCAGATGCTCGGAAAGGCAGGGCAGTAGAAGCGACCTCAGGGACCCCCAGGACAAAGAGACTCCCACCCAAGTTAGGGCAAGGGAAAAGGCAAGGAGACCACAATCACAATGGGGGCACCCCTGAGTGGACCAGCAACCAGGAGCCCTGGACCAGAGCTCGGGAGAATCAAGGCCCCCTCCTCGCCCCAGCTGTCTCCTCGGCCTGAGGGCCTGGCTGGCAGTCCAGAACACAAAGCGCAGACGCACCCAGACAAACATAAGTCAAGCTCCACTCCAGCATGGCCAGACCGGTGCCCAGGCAGCCCTGCCTGGCTCTCCCTCCTGATGCAGGGTTACTGGGAAAGGGGAGGTGCAGGGGGACCTGACTTGTCCCTGGGAGCCCAGGAGCCTTAGGGAAGGGAAGCAACGTCCGCACGTACCTGCAGCTTTAGGGAGAGGGGCACGGGCAGTGGGAACAGTGCAGGGACTGCCCAGGTCTCACAGCAGAGTAGTGTCGTGGCAGCCTCCAAGGCAGGGCTCAGCACTGCCCTCTCCGTGGCCAAGCCCAAAGGAAAAGGGGTACCCAGCTTGGGAGTATGGGGGGAGGGTAAACCGAGGAGGCACAGAACAAGCAAAGGAAGAACCATCCTTTGCTAGAAAAAGGGGCAGGTCCCAGCAGCAAAGTGCAAAGTTTCTGCTCAGTTCGATCCCCTCTCCCTGGGTCTTTTGTCAGGTTCGCATCCTGGACCCTTAATACAACAGTCACAGAAAAAAGGATTCCCACGCAAGAGCAGCCCAATCCCACCCTTGCCCCTCAGCACCCGCAGGAGCACAAGCCTAGGGACAGTGACGGTAGCGGGGGGGGGGGGGGGGGAGGCGGGGGGGGACTGGAGAGGTAGGATTTCCAGCCCCAGACCCCACCCGGCCCAGCCTGTGGCTCGGAGCGGCGGGCGTCGCAGGCAGCCCAGCTCCTCCGGCTCGCCACCGGGGATGGGGACAACGCAGCTCCACGACGCCCACCCCCGCGGGGCCGCCTGGCTCGCCCTGCCCCCACCTCTCTGCCTGGAGGTGCCTCAGCAGTCCTCAGAGGGGCTGCTTTGCCGCCACAAAAGGTCTGCATCAAGCAGAGGGCCAGACTCGGCTGACCGGCTTCACAACGCGGGGTGCGGTGGGCTCGGGGCAGGGGCGCAACGGCCCCCGCGAGGCCCGGCTACCGAGCCGGCGGGCCTCGCACGGGCGGCAGGGCATGACGACCACCTACCTGTACTCCCACCGCCTCTAGCTCCAGTGGCTGCCGGCCACGTGGACGCGCCTCCAGCCCTCGGCCGGCCCGCCGCGCCCGCGCCCCGCGCGCGCGCGCGCCGCCGCCGCCGCCGCCGCCGCCCACACACTGGGCTGGCCCTTGGTCGCCGGGGCCTTTTAAAGGAGGATCGTACCACCGCGTCGGGCGGGGGCGCCGCACGAGGGGCCAGCGGCAGGCCCTCCGCGATGGGGAGCCCGCTTGCCCGTGGGACGGGCGAGGACCCCAACAAGCGGCCCCAGTCCCACCGGCGCTAGCGGCGCTCCGCTGGCCGCGCCCCCCTCGCGCAATGGCCGCGTCCGCGGCGCGCACCTTCCCCGCCCCCCGCCGGCTGCCAAAGGCCACCGGGAGCCCGGCGCGTGCCCGCGCCACACCCCCTCGGGTCGGGGGTGGCGGCGCGTCCCCGGCCTCGCGGGCACGCGCGGGCCCCGCCCGCCGCTCGGAGGCAAGGCCCAGGACACCTGCTGCACGGCGCTCCAGCCTCCGGACACCTTCCCCGTGCATCCTCGCGAACGCGCCCTCCCTTGTCTCGGCCCCCTCAGGTGCACGCAGGGGCAGGAGTGGCGATTCTCCCTCAGAACACACTGCCCGTGATGGCCCATAACCCTGGAAGGCCCGCTGCCAACAGCACGTAGATGCACAAGTCATTGACACCTGTCATTGCATCCTTCCCCAGCTGGTCCCCACAGCCCGGAATCTGGTGGTTGTCATTCCTTTGCTTTCTTTTTTTAAGCACCTTTACTGACATAAAATGCACGATTCAGTGACATTAATTACGTTCACCACGTTGTGCAACCATCACCACTATTTCCAAGAGTTTTCCATCACCCCAGGCAGAAACCCCTTAAGGAATAACTCCCCAGACTCTGGTAAACTCTAGTCAACTTACTGTTTCTCTGACTTTGCTTATTCCGAAGTACAATGGTGTCAGTGATAGGATGATATCCACACACCTACAAGGAAGACCAGGCAATATGACTATTATTCAAATTTACACACCAACCACTAAGGCCAAACATGAAGAAACTGAAGATCTTTACCAACTTCTGCAATCTGAAATTCATGGAGCATGCAATCAGGATGCTTTGATAATTACTTCTGATTGGAATGTGAAAGTTGGAAACAAAGAAGAAGGATCGCTAGTTGGAAAATATGGCCTTGGTGACAGAAACAATGCCGGAGATCGAATGATAGAATTTTGCAAGACCAACGACTTCTTCATTGCAAATGCCTTCTTTCATCAACATAAACGGCAACTATACACATGAACCTCGTCAGCTGGAACACACAGGAATCAAATTGACTACATCTGTGGAAGAGACGATGGAAAAGAAAGCTCAATATCATCAGTCAGAACAGGGCCAGGGGCCGACTGTGGAACAGACCATCAATTGCTCCTATGCAAGTTCAAGCTGAAACTGAAGAAAATCAGAGCAAGTCCACGAGAGCCAAAATATGACCTTGAGTATATCCCACCTGAATTTAGAGACCACCTCAAGAACAGATTTGACACATTGAATACTAGTGACTGAAGACCAGACGAGTTGTGGAATGACATCAAGGACATCATCCATGAAGAAAGCAAGAGGTCAATGAAAAGACAGGAAAGAAAGAAAAGACCAAGATGGATGTCAGAGGAGACTCTGAAACTTGCTGTTGAACGTCGAGCAGCTAAAGCAAAAGGAAGAATTGATGAAGTTAAAGAACTGAACAGAAGATTTCAAGGGGCGGCTTAAGAAGACAGAGTAAAGTATTATAATGACATGTGTGAAGAGCTGCAGATGGAAAACCAAAAGGGAAGAACATGCTCGGAGTTTCTCAAGCTGAAAGAACTGAAGAAAAAATTCAAGCCTCAAGTCACAATAGTGAAGGATGCTATGGGGAAAATATTAAATGACTCAAGAAGCATCAAAAGAAGATGGAAGGAATACACAGAGTCACTATACCAAAAAGAATTGCTGGACATTCAACCAGTGGTACTGAAGGAAGAAGTCCAAGCTGCACTGAAGAGACTGGCAAAAAACAACACTCCAGGAATTGACAGAATACCAATTGAGATGTTTCAACAAACAGATGCAGTGCCGGAAGTGCTCGCTCATCTATGCCAAGAAATATGGAAGACAGCTTCCTGGCCAACCGACTGGAAGACATCCATATTTATGCCTGTTCCCAAGAAAGGTGATCCAACCAAATGTGGAAATTATACAACAACATCATTAATATCACACGCAAGCAAAATTTTGCTGAAGATCATTCAAAAACGGCTGAAGCAGTATATTGACAGGGAACTGCCAGAAATTCAGGCCAGATTCAGAAGAGGACATGGAACCAGGGATATCATTGCTGATGTCAGATGGATCCTGGCTGAAAGCAGAGAATACCAGGAGGATGTTTACCTGTGTTTTATTGGCTATGCAAAGGCATTTGACTGTGTGGATCATAACAAATTATGGATAACATTGCAAAGAATGGGAATTCCGGAACACTGAATTGTGCTCATGAGGAACCTTTACATAGATCAAGAGGCAGTTGTTCAGACAGAACAAGGGGATACTGATTGGTTTAAAGTCAGGAAAGGTGTGCATCAGGCTTGTATTCTTTCACCACACCTATTCAATCTATATGCTGGGCAAATAACCCGAGCAGCTGGACTATATGAAGAAGAACGGGGCATCAGGATTGGAGGAAGACTCATTAACAACCTGTGTTATGCAGATGACACAACCTTGCTTGCTGAAAGTGAGCAGGACTTGAACCACTTACTAATGAAGATCAAAGACCACAGCCTTCAGTATGGATCGCACCTCAACATAAAGAAAACAAAAATCCTCACAACTGGATCAATGAGCAACATCATGACAAATGGAGAAAAGATTGAAGTTGTCAAGGATTTCATTTTACTTGGATCCACAATCAACACCCATAGAAGCAGCAGTCAGGAAATCAAACAACACATTGCATTGGGCAAATCTGCTGCAAAGGACCTCTTTAAAGTGTTAAAAAGCCAAGATGCCACCTTAAAAACTAAGGTGTGCCTGACTCGAGGCATGGTGTTTTCAATCACCTCATATGCATGTCAAAGCTGGGCAATGAATAAGGAAGCCTGAAGAAGAATTGACGCCTAAATCACAGAAAATAAAAATCCTCATAACTGGACCAATAAGCAACATCATGATAAGCAGAGAAAAGATTGAAGTTGTCAAGGATTTCATTTTACTTGGATCCACAATCAACAGCCATGGAAGCAGCAGTCAAGAAATCAGAAGACGCATTGCATTGGGTAAATCTGCTGCAAAGGACCTCTTCAAAGTGTTGCAGAGCAAAGATGTCACCCTGAAGACTAAGGTGCACCTGACCCAACCCATGATACTTTCAATCGCATTACATATATGTGAAAGCTGGACAATGAAGACCGAAGAATTGTCGCCTTTGAATTGTGGTGTTGGTGAAGAATATTGAATATACCATGGACTGCCAGAAGAACAAACAAATCCATCTTGGAAGAAGTACAACCAGAATGCTCCTTAGAAGCAAGGATGGTGAGACTGCGTCTTACACGCTTTGGACATGTTGTCAGGAGGGATCAGTCCCTGGAGAAGGACGTCATGCCTGGTAAAGCACAGGGTCAGCGGAAAAGAGGAAGACCCTCAATGAGATGGATTGATACAGTGGCTGCAACAATGCGCTCAAGTGTAACAATGAGTGTAAGGATGGCGCACGACCTGGTAATATTTCGTTCTGTTGTGCATAGGGTCGCTATGACTTCGAACTGACTCGACAGCACCTAGCAACAAGAGTAACAAATTTCACCTCAGTCAAAAGAAAACAATTTGAAAACTTCCCTGAGAGGCCACATGTGTCCTAACGTGGAGTGACAGTACCCTGTGCGTGAGGCTGGGAGAATTTGTCACTCTTTTCCATTGCTGGTGGAGCTGTAAAATGGGCCAGGCGCCAGGGAGGGGGATTTGCCAATATCTAGCCTATTCACTCAGCAGCTTAAAATAGAAAGAATGAGGAGGTTCTGTGCCCTGATATGGAAAGACCCAGAGGCTATTCCGGCTCCATCCCAGGGAACAGCAGCAAGGTGCAGAACAGTAGGCTTAGGTGAGAAGAAGGGTGTCTGCTTATCCCTGCTCATCTCTGCAGAAACAGAGGACCGATAAGTGGGAGGTGAACCAAAATAAAATGATCTCTGCTGGGGCATTGCGGGAACTGGGCCTACCTGGAAGCAGGCATCTCAAAGTCTGCCTTTTCATGCTGAGGTGTGAACCATGTGAATACATTACTGATACAGAACAGTTAAAGGTCAGAAAAAGAAGAGTCACTCCCCCTCCCTTCAGCTCCGAAGCCCTGCAGACAGCCCTCTCTGACATTTCCATCTCGCTTTCTTCTGTCTCCTCCCTCCCTTCCAACCCCACTGCTCCTCGGTGCCTAGTGCCTTAGCACATGGTGTTCACTCTGCCTGGAATGCCCCCTCCTGAGTTTGAATGGCTGACCTGTCGCTCAGATGTCAGACGAACTATCACCTTGCCAGAAAGTCCCCCTCTTCTTGCTTGTTGTTTGCTTCCCTATTTGTTGTCTATACCCCCCCACCCCACCCCCACACACAGCAGGAACATGGGCCTGTGGGAGCCCGGAGTGGCGGCCTTCCCTTCTCCTGTATCGTCAGTGCTCAGGCAAACCCTGGGAAATGCTGGTTGCTCACACCCCAACCTTGTGCTCTCAACTCATTCTAGAGTGTCAAGAAACATCTGTCTTCCCCAGACCTTCTGTTAGCCCAAGACAGGAACCATTTCCAAAGCCAACTCTTCAGACAGGGATTGGACTGGACTATAAGATAGAAAATGATAACTGGTGAAGAATGAGCTTCTTGGATCAAGTAGACACATGAGACTATGTTGGCATCTCCTATCTGGAGGGGAGATGAGAGGGCAGAGGGGGTCAGAAGCTGGCCGAAAGGACAGGAAAAGAGAGAGTGGAGGGAAGGAGTGTGCTGTCTCATTAGGGGGAGAGCAATTAGGAGTACATAGCAAGGTGTATATAAATTTTTGTATGAGAGACTGACTTGATTTGTAAACTTTCACTTAAAGCACAATAAAAATTAAAAATACACACAACTAAAACGATAAAGATCATGGAAAAAAAATAGGGACAACCCTAGGAGCCCTAATACAAGGCATAAACAGAATACAAAACATTACCAAAAATGACGAAGAGAAACCCGATAACTGGGAGCTCCTAAAAATCAAACATCTATGCTCATCTAAAGACTTCACCAAAAGAGTAAAAAGACCACCTACAGATTGGGAAAGAATTTTCAGCTACGACATCTCCGACCAGCGCCTGATCTCTAAAATCTACATGATTCTGTCAAAACTCAACCACAAAAAGACAAACAACCCAATCAAGAAGTGGGCAAAGGATATGAACACACACTTCACTGAAGAAGATATTCAGGCAGCTAACAGATCCATGAGAAAATGCTCTCGATCATTAGCCATTAGAGAAATGCAGATTAAAACTACGATGAGATTCCATCTCACTCCAACAAGGCTGGCATTAATCCAAAAAACACAAAATAATAAATGTTGGAGAGGCTGCGGAGAGACTGGAACTCTTATACACTGCTGGTGGGAATGTAAAATGGTACAACCACTCTGGAAATCTATTTGGCGTTATCTTAAACAGTTAGAAATAGAACTACCATACAACCCAGAAATCCCACTCCTCGGAATATACCCTACAGAAACAAGAGCCTTCACACAAACATATATATGCACACCCATGTTTATTGCAGCTCTGTTTACAACAGCAAAAAGCTGGAAGCAACCAAGGTGTCCATCTACGGATGAATGGGTAAATAAATTGTGGTATATTCACACAATGGAATACTACGCATCGATAAAGAACAGTGACGAATCTGTGAAACATTTCATAACATGGAGGAACCTGGAAGGCATTATGCTGAGCGAAATCAGTCAGAGGCAAAAGGACAAATATTGTATAAGACCACTATTATAAGATCTTGAGAAATAGTATAAACTGAGAAGAACACATACTTTTGTGGTTACGAGGGGGGGAGGGAGGGAGGGAGGGAGGGAGGGTGGGAGAGGGTTTTTTTTACTGACTAATTAGCTGAAAAGAACTGCCTTAGGTGAAGGGAAGGACAACACTCAATACATGGAAGGTCAGCTCAATTGGATTGGACCAAAAGCAAAGAAGTTTTCGGGATAAAATGAATGCTTCAAAGGTCAGCAGAGCAAGGGCGGGGGTTTGGGAACCATGGCTTAAGGGAACTTCTAAGTCAATTGGCAAAATAATTCTATTATGAAAACATTCTGCATCCCACTTTGAAATGTGGCGTCTGGGGTCTTAAATGCTAACAAACGGCCATCTAAGATGCATCAATTGGTCTCAACCCACCTGGATCAAAGGAGAATGAAGAACACCAAGGTCACACAATAACTATGATCCCAAGAGACAGAAAGGGCCACATGAGCCAGAGACTTACATCATCCTGAGACCAGAAGAACTAGTTGGTGCCCGGCCACAACCGATGACTGCCCTGACAGGGAGCACAACAGAGAACCCCTGAGGGAGCAGGAGATCAGTGGGATGCAGACCCCAAATTCTCATAAAAAGACCAGACTTAGTGGTCTGACTGAGACTAGAGGAATCCCGGCGGTCATGGTCCCCAAACCTTCTGTTGGCACAGGACAGGAACCATTCCCGAAGACAATTCATCAGACATGAAAGGGACTGGACAGTGGGTGGGAGAGAGATGCTGATGAAGAGTGAGCTAATTATATCAGGTGGACACTTGAGACTGTGTTGGCATCTCCTGTCTGGAGGGGGGATGGGAGGATAGAGAGAGTTGGAGGCTGCCAAAGTTTTCACGAAAGGAGAGAGTGGAAGGGCTGACTCATTAGGGGGAGAGCAAGTGGGAGTGAGGAGTAAGATGTATATTAACTTATATGTGACAGACTGACTTGATTTGTAAACGTTCACTCGAAACTCAATAAAGGTTAATAAAAAAAAATACATACAAAGAAACATCTGTCTTGACAGCACCCTGATTTCTATCTCAGGCCTCCCAAGCTCTCCTCTGAATTCCAGATTCATACAGATCCAAGGCCCCAGGGAAAGGGCCCTGGGCTGCACGATGGACAGTTGTCCCTCCCAGTCTCCAGCCTGAGCCAGCCTCCAAGCCTAAAACTGAATGTCCAAGACAGCCCGAGCCCCTTTCCTGCTCTAGATTCCCACCTCAACCCTGCACTGGGGACAAGAGGTTTCTCCCCTCTGGGCCTGCCCTCCCCTGGGTTCACCCGCTTTGGCCACAAGAAAATAGCTCTCCTTCCCTGACAGCCCCCTCCCTGCTTGCTCTTGACCACAAAAGGATCTCTTTCCCCAGCCTGTCCTCCCAAGTACTGAGGGCTATTTCCGGAGAACAGCTTGTCCCCGACGGAGCCCACAATTGGTCCTTACATTGTTTTCTGGGGCTGCTGTAACAAATTACCATAAAGTGGGCGGCTTGACACAACAGAAATGTACTCTCTGACAGTTCGAGAGGCCAGGAGTTCAAAACCAGGGTGTGGGCAGGGCCATGCTCCCTCCAAGTTTCTAGAAGAGGATCCTTCCTTGTCTCTCCCAGCTTCTGGTGATCCCAGTCATCCCTTGGTTTGTGGTCGCATCACCCCAGTCTCTGCCTTCATCGTCACATGGTTGTCTTCCCTCTGTATCTGTCTCTGTGTCTCTTCTCTTTTCACAGAACACCACTCAAACAGGTTTGATCTCGTATTAACTGTTAACACCTTCCAAGACCTTATTTCCAAAAATGGTCACACTCACAGGTACAGGGGTCAGGACTTCAATATATTTCTTTGGGGAACACATTTCAATCCAGAACAGTCCTCAAAGAGCCGTTTCCCAGAAGCTGCAGGGCTGAGGGAGGCTCCCTTGACTAAGGGTGAGTTCAGTGCTGGCTGAGAGGGGCTCCCTTCCCCCAAGAAGCCTGCTCTTCTGGTGGCTTCTCAAAGGGCAGGACAGGGGTGGCACCGGGGTCAGACGATCCCCCCCCTCAGGGTTACTGAGAGCCCAACAAAAGGCCCCATTCAGGTCATCAGACTTTTCTACCACTTTTGGGGACTAGGGCCAGGCCTCTCCACCACCCCAGCTGTGGCCCCAAGTTGCCCTGGCCTATGCTGCTTCTCCCTCACCCAGCTAACCTCTGATGGCCCCACAGCAGACACAGATCGGGAACCCAAGGTGCCAACCAGGTCTCCCTGGGCCCTGCTTGAGGGAGGGTGGGCAGGTGGGCGAAGGAGGACACCTGGGCACACCACCTGCAGGGCGGACCCCACCGATGAGCGAAGCCCAGCATCAGATCTGAGCGTTCTTCGAGGAAGTGGGCCAGACCTCAAGCTGGGAGTTCCCCTCCAGCAGGGGCTGCCTTTTCTCCCCTCTGCTTGGCCTCAGGCAAGGGCAAGCCAAGGACCCACTGCTGCCCCTAAGGGCCCAGACAGCAGTCAGCTTGCCTTCCTCCTCCAACCCCCTGTGGAGCCGGTAAGCTTACCTCAGCTTACCCCAGGGGACAATGGGTGAGTTGTCTGCTGAGACTTCGGAGGAATGCGGCCAGCAGCCACTGGCACTGCGAACCCTAGCACTCACCCAAGCCGGGTTCATCATCACTCAAAAGTAGAAACGACCCAATTGTCCATCAACAGATGATGGATAAACACATTGTGGTCCATCCATACAATGGAATATTACCCAGCCATGGAGAAAAATGGAGTCCTGATACATGGATGAAGACATGATGCTGACAGAAGTCAGACACAAGAGAACAACATTGTATAATACCACCGATAGGAATGACCTAGAACAGGTAAATCCATACCAACAGAAAGCAGATTAATGGCTGCCGGGGGCTATAGGGTCGCTACGAGTTGGAATCAACTGGACGGCAATGGGTTTGTTTTGGGGGGCGTTGGAGGAGGGGCCTGGGGAGTGACTGCTAATGGGTCCCGGGTCTCCTTTTGGGGTAAAGAAAATGTTCTGGAATTAGATAGTGTTGGTTATACGACAGTGTGACTGTACTAAATGCCACTGAATTATACACTTTTAAATGGTTTCAAATGGTGGGTTTCATGTTATATGAATTTGATCTCCATAAAAAAAGTAAAAAACAAAACACACACTTCTTCACAATGCTAGCTTCAGGGCTGACAGGGGCATTCTTTATTGTCAATGACAAAGCAGTAAGTAACAGCACCAGGGGACAGAGGAGGAGCAGCTCCTGTCACCTAGCCCTGTCCCCCAAGCCCTTCCTAGTGCCAACATGCCTGGCACAGGAGGAGGGGCAGAAGGGGCCACCTAAAGTCCTAGGAACTGGAAGGGAGCCAGGAGAACTGAGGCGGCACCGCCTCCCACGGGTGTTCACCGGATCTGGAGTGATGGTGACAGGGACAAGGGTGAGGACAGGAGACAGAGAAAGAAACTGAGAGATTAGCAGGGGCTGGCAGGGATGCCACACCTGCGCAGGGCCTCCCGGCCTCCCCGCCAGCCTCTCCTCACCGTGTACTTGTCCCACTTTTTCTCAGGGTCATAGGGCTCCCAGCGGCTGGCTGGAAAAATGTGCTTGTTCTTCTCGTACCAGCTCCTCAGCACCACCTTGCCAGCATGGGACTGAGGAAGGAAGGCAGGCTCGGAACCCCTGCTCAGGACAAAGGCACCCGGACTTCTCTCTCCCTCCAGCTCTTCCCCACAGGCAGAGTACCCGCGCCCAGCTGAGGGGCACCTTCCCCCGGCCCCCCGGCCCCCCGGCCCCCACTGTACCTCGTCCTTCTCCACAGTGGCGTCACTCAGCAGCCGCACATCATCATGAACGTCAAAATTGAAGAGCGGCCCTGCAAGGGAGAAGGGCTGTCACCACGCTGTGGCCCCACAGCCTCCTGGGGCAGGTAGTGGAAGGGCCCACTCACCACTCTTCCCTCTTGCCTTGGTGACGATGAAGTCGTAGAAGCTGTGGTGCTAAAAGCCGAGGGCAGGAAAGCAACAGTGTGACCACCTAGTTGGCCTCCCCACTCCAGCCTACCTGCAGCTCATGGCCGAGGAGTGCCCTGTGGGCAGTGGCCAGGAGGGACTCACGTGAGGTATGATTAAGTCCTCCTTGATGTACATGAGCTGCTCCACCCCGGCTGACCTGGAGGGAAAGGGCCAGGGTGTGGGGGCAGCGCCAAAGCTGGGGCTCCCCTATATTGCTCTGGTGGTGAAGGTGAGGGAGAGGCGCCCGGTGGGCCACCCGCCCACCAATGGGTGCTTCTGAGCGCTGTGAGCCAGAGCTCGGCTGCCATAGGTGGGCATTGGACCCTGCCTGAGGCCACAAACTCGGGGCGAACGCCTGCAGTAGCCACGCCCTGAACCCCCCATGCACAGGTAATCGCCTCCTCCGCGCACACACCCTGGTGGCACTCATCCCTGCACGCAGCCACATGTGACGCCCCAGCATGTCCCCCGCAGCTGCACCCTACCTTAGCTCACTGAAGTCTTTGCGCAGAATCTCCAGTGCCTTCTGCAGGAACTGCTGCATGGTGTTGCCCTTCTTCATCTGTAAAGCGGCCAAGAGCCACCGAGAAGACCCAGGGGTGGCGCAGCAAGGACGGAAGCCAGAGAGGGGCTCTCGGGAAGGGCCAAGGCGGCATGGCCATCTTCCCTGCCACCCCAGGGAGCCCCCACACACAGCTGCCCATGGGCTCTCAAAGTCCTACGTTTTCAACTCCTTCCCAATGAATCCAAGGGAGGCAGAGGCTTGAGGGGGGCAGGGGCCAGCCCCACACGGCATACCTTGACTGTCCGTCGGTGCCCAGAGCCATCCCAGTAACTGAAGGTGATTTCAATTTCCTCACCTATGAGTCAGAATGGTCACTTGGGCTCCAGACCCCAGGTGTCCCCACCATCCCCCCACCTTTCCTCGGGCTCAGTCCCCTGCCCGGCTTCCTGCTGCCCAGGTTACTCATCCAGATATCAGTGCTCACTCTTGATCTTTTCTTGCTTGGCTTCCCACTCCTGTCGTAGCTCCTCCCGTAGCCGGTTCTCTTCCTCCTGGGAGAGGAAACGGGCAAAGGAGTGAGGCCCAGAGCTGCTCAATGACGGTGCAAGCAGGGCCCTGCTCCCTGAGCAAGATCCTCAGCCAGGATCCAGGCCAGGGCTAGGGGCAGGAGTTAGGGCCAGAACCAGATCCAGCCTGGTCAAGGTGTGGCCTTTACCTCACGGTCTCGGTCAGGCAAGAAGCTTGTGTCCACATCTGGGTTCTTCCCCAACTTCCTCTTCTTCGTGATAACCTCTGGAGCAAAACAAAACCCAGGAGTCAGCTAGCACAACTGGTCCCACCTCTGGGGCACTCAGACCTTGAGGGCTTAGGTCTCAACTTAGAGCCCCTTCCTCAGAGATTCCCTTAGTCTGGCCTGGCTGGGAAGCACTCAAGGTTGGTCTACCTTGGTCACTACTTCCAGCAGCTGGACAGGAGACTAGGGTGATAGTTTCGTCCCACTGGCCACCACTCAAAGGACCTTGGAGGTCTCAAGGAATCTGCTGGTGTCTGAGTGGATGTGCAGAGGGATGGATGCTTGTGGAGGGCCTCCTTGTGCCAGGAGTTGTTCTCATAATCCTTGGAACAGCCCCACCAAGGGTGTGATTATTCCTTTTCCCAGGTGAGGAAACTGAAGCTGGGGAGAGTTAAATAACTGGACCAAAGCCATGAACCCATTGCCATCGAGTCAATTCTGACTCATAGCAGCCCTATAGGACAGAGTAGAACTGTCCCATAAAGCTTCCAAGGAGCGCCTAGTGGATCTGAACTGCTGACCTTTTGGCTGGCAGTCATAGATAGCACTTAACCACTACACCACCAGGGTTTCCCAACTTGCCCAAAGTCCCTCAGCTAATGACATCTGAGCCAGGTGGGGAGCGGAGGGAAAGACGCCACAAATGCTCAGGCCAGGGCCTGCCAATGTCATGGGCTCTGGGACTCAGTTGCCCCAATTAAGATACAGATGAACTAGAACAGTTATTCTTCAACCTGTTGATGTCATTCTCCAACCTGTTGGTATCAGGATCCCTAACACTCTTAAAAGTTACTGAGGCCAGTCTTTATGGCTTGGAACACTTAATATTGTTAAGATGTCAATACTACCCAAAGGTATCTACAGAGTCAATGCAATCCCTATCAAAATCTCAATGACTGTTTTTTTGAAGAAATGGACAAGCTGATTCTCAAATTCATATGGAATTGGAAAAGGTTCCAATAGCCAAAACAATCTTGAAAAGAAGAACAAAGTAGGAGGACTCATACTTCCAAATTTCCATATGTACTATAATGCTAAAATAATCAAAACAGTATGGTACTAGTGTAAGGACAGACATATAGGCCAATGGAACAGAATTGAAAGTTCAGAAATAAACACACCTATCTATGACCAAATGATTATCGACAAGGATGCCAACACCATTCAATACGGAAAGAACATTCTCTTTAACAAATACTGCTGGGACAACTGGATCTCCACGTGCATAAGAATGAAGTTGAACCCATACCTCACACCATATAAAAAACTTAAAATGGATCAATGACCTAAATATAAGAACTAAAACTATTAAGCTCTTAGACGACAACACGGGGGGAAATCTGCAGGCCCTTGGATCTGGCAATGGATTCTTAGATATAACACCAAAACCACAGGCAACAAAAGAAACAAATAAATAGATAAATTGGACATCAGAGCCACCCTATAGGACACAAAACTGCCCCATAGGGTTTCCAAGGAACATCTGGTGGATCTAAACCGTCAGCCTTTTCATCGGCAGCCATAGCTCTTAACCACTACACCACCAGGGTTTCCAGACAAATTGGACATCATCAAAATTTAAAACTTTTGTGCATCAAAGAAATTTATCAACATGAAAAGACAACCCACAGATTGGGAGAATAGTTCGCAGAACCATATATCGGATAAGGGTTTAATATCCAGAATATATAAAGAACTCCTACAACTTAATAACAAAACGACAAACGACCCAATCAGAAAATGGGCAAAGGATATGAATAGGCACTTCACTAAAGAAGCCATTCAGGTAGCTAACAGATACATAAGAAAATGCTCTCGATCATTAGCCATTAGAGAAATGTAAATCAAAACTACAATGAGATTCCATCTCACTCCAACAAGGCTGGCATTAATCCAAAAAAACACAAAAGAATAAATGTTGGAGAGGCTGCAGAGAGACTGGCACTCTTATACACTGCTGGTGGGAATGTAAAATGGTACAACCACTCTGGAAATCGATTTGGGACTTCCTTAAAAAGCTAGAAATAGAACTACCGTACGATATAGCAATGCCACTCCTTGGAATATATGCTAGAGAAAGAAGAGCCTTTACACGAACAGATATATGCCCGCCCATGTTTACTGCAGCACTGTTTACAATAGCAAAAACATGGCAGCAACCAAGGTGCCCATCAACAGATGAATGGATAAATACATTATGGTATATTCACACAATGGAATACTATGCATCGATAAAGAACAGTGAGGAACCTGTGAAACATTTCATAACATGGAGAAACCTGGAAGGCATCATGCTGAGTAAAATTAGTCAGTTGCAAAAGGACAAGTATTGTATAAGACCACTATTGTAAGATCTTGAAAAATAGTTTAAACTGAGAAGAACACACTCTTTTGTGATTACGAGAGAGGGGAGGGAGGGAGCGAGGGTGGGAGAGGGGTACTAAATAGATAGTAGACAAGAACTACTTTCGGTGAAGAGAAGGACAACACTCAACACAGTGGAGGTCAGCACAACTGGACTAAACCAGTTTCCTGAATAAACTGAACGCTTCAAAGGTCAGCGAGGCAGGGGTGGAGGTTTGGGGACCGTGGTTTCAGGGGACATCTAAATTAACTGGAATAATAAAATCTATTAAGAAAACATTCTGCATCCCACTTTGAAGAGTGGTGTCTGGGGTCTTAAATGCTAGCAAGCAGCCATCTAAGATGCATCAATGAATCTCAACCCACCTGGATTAAAGGAGAATGAAGAACACCAAGGACACAAGGTAATTATAAGCCCAAGAGACAGAAAGGGCCACATGAACCAGAGACTACATCATCCTGAGACCAGAAAAACGAGATGGTGCCCGGCCACAACCGATGACTGCCCTGACAGGGAGCACAACAGAGAACCCCTGAGGGAGCAGAAGTACAGTGGGATGCAGACCCCAAATTCCCATAAAAAGACCAGACTTAACGGTCTGACCGAGACTGGAAAGACCCCGGTGGTCATGGCCTCCAGACCTTCTGTTGGCCAACTACAGGAACCATCCCCGAAGCCAGCTCGTCAGACATGCATTGGACTGGTCAGTGGGTTGGAGACGGAAGCTGGTGAGGCAAGAGCTACTTGGTTCAAGTGGACACTTGAGACAAGGTTGGCATCTCCTGCCTGAAGGGGAGATGTGAGGGTAGGAGGGTAGAAGAGGTTTAGAAGCTGGCAAAATGGTCATGAAGAGAGTGGAAGGAGGGAGCGGGCTGTCTCATGGGGGAAAGTAACTGGGAGTATGTAGGAAGTTGTGTATGGGTTTTTGTGTGAGAGACTGACTTGATTTGTAAACTTTCACTTAAAGCACAATAAAAATTATTTTTAAAAAAATGGGCAAAGGGTCTGAATAGATTTTCACCAAAGGAGAAATACAAATGCCCAATAAGCACATAAAAAAGATGTGCAACTTCATTAACCCTTAGGGAAATACAAATCAAAACCACAATGAAATACCCCTTTATCCCCACTAAGATGGCTATGCCCCCACCTGTCTGTCAGTTTGTCGTACTGTGGGGGCTCGCATGTTGCTGTGATGCTGGAAGCTATGCCACTGGTATTCAGATACCAGCAGGGTCACCCATGGCAGACAGGTGTCAGCTGAGCTTCCAGACTAAGACAGACTAGGAAGAAGGACTCGGCAGTCTACTTCTGAAAAGCGTCAGCCAGTGAAAACCTTATGAATAGCAGCGGAACACTGTCTGATATAGTGCTGGAAGATGAGCCCCCCCAGGTCAGAAGGCACTCAAAAGGTGACTAGGGAAGAGCTGCCTCCTCAAAGTAGAGTTGACCTTAATGACGTGGATGGAGTAAAGCTTTCAGGTCATTCATCTGATGATGTGGCACGACTCAAAATGAGAAGAAACAGCTGCAAACGTTGATTAATAATTGGAACGTGGAATACAGAAAATATGAATCTAGGAAAATTGGATGTCGTCAAAAATGAAATGGAACGCATAAACATTGATATCCTAGGCATTAGTGAGCTGAAATGGACTGGTATTGGCCATTTTGAATCGGACAATCATATAGTCCACTATGTGGTGGGAATGACAACTTGAAGAGGAATGGTTTTGCATTCATCGTCTAAAAGAACATTTCAAGATCTATCTGGAAGTACAACGCTATCAGTGATAGGACAATAGCCACACACCTACAAGGAAGACCAGGTTAATATGACTATTATGTAAATTTACGCACCAACCACTAGGGCCAAAGATGAAGAAATAGAACATTTTTATCAGATGCTGCAGTCTGAAATTGATCGAACATGCAATCAAGATACATTGATAATTACTGGCGATTGGAAACGAAGAAGGATCAGTAGTTGGAAAATATGGCCTTGGTGATAGAAACAATGCTGGAGATCAAATGATAGAATTTTGCAAGAACAACGACTTCTTCATTGCAAATACTTTCTTTCACCAACATAAACGGCGACTATACACATGGACCTCGCCAGATAGAACGCACAGGAATCAAACTGACTACATCTGTGGAAAGAGACGATGGAAAAGAAAGCTCAATACCATCAGTGAGAACAAGGCCAGGGACCGACTGTGGAACAGACCATCGATCGCTCATATGCAAGTTCAAGCTGAAACTGAAGAAAATCAGAGCCAGTCCACAAGAGCCAAAATATGACCTCGAGTAAGTATATCCCACCTGAATTTAGAGACCATCTCAACAATAGATTTGACGCATTGAACACTAGTGACTGAAGACCAGACGAGTTGTGGAATGACATCAAGGACATCATACATGAAGCAAGAGGTCATTGAAAAGAAAGAAAAGACCAAGATGGATGTCAGAGGAGACTCTGAAACTTGCTCACAAATGTCGAGCAGCTAAAGCAAAATGAAGAAAAAATGAAGTAGAAGAATCAAACAGAAGATTTCAAAGGGCAGCTCGCGAAGACAAAGTACTATAATGACATGTGCAAAGAGCTGGAGATGGAAAACCAAAACGGAAGAACACGCTCGGCGTTTCTCAAGCTGAAAACACTGAAGAAAAAATTCAAGCCTCAAATTGCAATAATGAAGGATTCTATGGGGAAAATACTAAACGACGCAGGAAGCATCAAAAGAAGATGGAAGGAATACACAGAGTCGTTACACCAAAAACAATTAGTCAATGTTCAGTCATTTCAAGAGGTAGGACACGATCAGGAACTGATGGTACTGAGGGAAGAAGTCCAAGCTGCTCTGAAGGCATTGGTGAAAAACAAGGCTCCAGGAATTGACGGAACATCAATGAGATGTTTCAACAAACAGATGCAGCGCTGGAGGTGCTCACTCGTCTATGGCAAGAAATATGGAAGACAGCTTCCTGGCCAAATAACTGAAGAGTTCCATATTTATGCCTATTCCCAAGAAAGGTGATCCAACCGAATGTGGAAATTATAGAACGATATTATTAATATCACATGCAAAATTTTGCTGAAGATCATTCAAAAGCGGCTGCAGCAGTATATATCAACAGGGAACTGCCAGAAATTCAGGCCGGTTTCAGAAGAGGACATGGAACCAGGGATATCATTGCTGATGTCAGATGGGTCCTGGCTGACAGCAGAGAATACCAGAAGGATGTTTACCTGTGTTTTGTTGACTATGCAAAGGCATTCGACTGTGTGGATCATAACAAATTATGGATAACATTGCGGTGAGTGGGAATTCCAGAACAGTTAATTGTGCTCATGAGGAACCTTTACGTAGATCAAGAGGCAGTTGTTTGGACAGAACAAGGGGATACTGATTGGTTTAAAGTCAGGAAAGGTGTGTGCCAGGGTTGTATCATTTTGCCATACCTATTTAATCTGTATGCTAAACAAATAATCTGAGAATCTGGACTATGCGAAGAAGAACGGGGCATCAGGATTGGAGGAAGGCTCATTAACAACCTGCGTTATCAGATGACACAACCTTGCTTGCTGAAAGTGAAGAGGACTTGAAGCACTCACCGACGAAAATCAAAGACCACAGCCTTCAGTATGGATTGCACCTCAACGTAAAGAAAACAAAAATCCTCACAACTGGACCAATAACCCACATCATGATAAACGGAGAAAAGATTGAGGTTGTCAAGGCTTTCATTTTCCTTGGATCCACAATCAACAGCCATGGAAGCAGCAGTCAAGAAATCAAAAGACGCATCGCATTGGGCAAATCTGCTGCAAAGGACCTCTTCAAAGTGTTGAAGAGCAAAGATGTCACCCTGAAGACTAAGGTGCGCCTGACCCAAGCCATGGTATTTTCAATCGCATCATATGCATGTGAAAGCTGGACAATGAATAAAGAAGACTGAAAAAGAGTTGATGCCTTTGAATTGTGGTGTTGACGAAGAATATTGAATACACCATGGACTGCCAAAAGAAAGAACAAATGTGTCTTAGAAGAAGTACAGCCAGAATGCTCCTTAGAGGCAAGGATGGCGAGACTGCGTCTTACACACTTTGGACATGTTGTCAGGAGGGATCAGTCCCTGGAGAAGGACATCATGCTTGGCAGAGTACAGGGTCAGCGGAAAAGAGGAAGACCCTCAACGAGGTGGATTGACACAGTGGCTGCAACAATGAGCTCAAGCATAACAACGATTGTGAGGATGGCGCAGGACCGGGCCTTGTTTCATTCTTTTGTGCACAGGGTCGCTATGAGTCGGAACCGACTCGACGGCACCTAACAACAAGAAGATGGTTATGATCTGAAAAATGGTCCATAGTAAGTGTTGGTGAGGATGTAGAGAAATCTGGATCCTTGTTCATTGCCAGTGGGAACGTAAAGTGGTGCAGCCTCTATGGGACACAGTCTGGTAGTTCCTTAAAAAGATGAACATGCCGGGGGTGGGGTGGGAGGTATACTTTAGATCGTAAACCCACCCAGTGCTGCTGAGTCGATTCCAACTCATAGCGACCCTACAGGACTTGTTATTTTATTTTTTTGGCGATGGGGAAAGTGGCACCAAATGTGGAAGTAGTGAGAACGGCACAACCCAAGTACAAACAAGTGTCTCCGCACGTATGGACGGGTACAGGCACACTGGTGTACGGGTAGGTACAGGGGTGCAGATAGGTGAGGACAGATAGAAGTATCTTTGCCCCATTGCCTTCAGGTTGATTCGACTCATAGTGACCCTTTGGGACAGAGCAGAACTGCCTCATAGGGTTTCCAAGGCTGTAATCTTTATGGAAGCAGATTGCCACAAATTTCTCCCGCAGAGCAGGTGGTGGGTTTGAACCACTGACCTATCGGTTAAAAGCCGAGCGTTTTGAACCACTGTGCCACCAGGGCTCCTTAGAAGTATCTATACCATAACTTTTTGCTGTTGAGTCAATTCCGACTCACAGCGACCCTATAGGACAGAGTAGAACTGCCCCACAGGGTTTCCAGGGAGCACCTGGGGGATTCACAGTGCTGACCTTCGGGTAAGCAGCTGTAGCTCTTAACCACTACGCCACCAGGGCTTCCAGAAGTATCTATAAAAAACCCATTGCTGTCGAGTCGGTTCCGACTCACAGCGACCCTATAGGACAGAGTAGAACTGCCCCACAGGGTTTCCAGGGAGCACCTGGGGGATTCGAACTGCCGACCTTTTGGTTGGCAGCCGTAGCACTTAACCACTACGCCATTATAAAAAAAAAAAAAAATTTTTTTTTTTTAGGTATGTGTAAATACAAATATGTGGGTGTAGGCACATACATTCATTGAAAACACAAATACGTATACGCCACGGATATAACCAAACACCTTCCAAGATTGGTTTTCTGGGTTTGAAAGCTTAGGACCATAGTCTCACAGGGCAACTCAGTCAACTGGCATAACAGAGTTCACAAAACCATGATCTCCATCCTAGTGAAGTGAGTAACATCTGGGGTCTTAGAAGCTTTTGAGCGGCCAGCTAAGGTGCAAGTACAGGTCTCTACTCAGCAGGAGTAAAACAGTAGGAAGGCAACTAAAAATTCAGAGAAGAAACAAGTCTACAGGAGCCAGAATCTTATCTACCCAGAACCCAGAAGAACTAGATGGTGACCAGCTACCTCCACTGACCGTTCCGACCAGGGTCACGATAGGTGGTCTCAGATAGAATGGGAGAAAAAAATGGAGAACTCAAATTCTTATTTAAAAAAAAAAAGACAAACAGGAACAGTAGAGGTCAGAGGACTCCCTGAGACTATCACCCTCAGACACGCTTTGAACCTAGAACTGAGCCTAACCCCTCAGATCACCTTTTAGCGAAATAGCAGAGTGGCACACACAAAAAAGGACATTACCCATATGACCAGTGCTCTACTTAAAAACCACCAGTATGAGACCAAAAGGTCATCAATTACTCAAAAGCAAAGATGAGAAGATAAGGGGGCAGGGAAACTAGAATACTGGAAATGGAACAAACAGAACACAAAGAGAATGTGGACAGATTGTGATAAATGCACCTAATATTGCTGAACAATATGTGCAGAAATTGTCAAACGGGAACCTAACTTCCTGTGTAAACCTTCACCAAAAACTCAATAAAATATTATTCAAAAGAAGAAAAAAAGGGGAACATAGATTTATCGTATGACTCTGCGGTATATACCAGAAGTGAAGGCAGAAACACAAAGAGAAACCTGTACACCAATGTTCATTGCAACACCGGTCACAATGGCCTTAAGGTGGAAACAAGCCAAGCGTCCACCAAAGATGAATGGATAAACACGATGTGGTATAGCCACACAATGGAACATTACCCAGCGCTAAAGAGAAGCAGAGTTCTGATGCGTGCTACGACATGGATGAACTTTGAAAACATGATGCTGAGTGAAATGAGCCAGACACAAAAGGACAAATATTGCATAATCCAACATACAGAAAGTATTTAGAATAGGCATGTTTGTAGAGACAGAAGGTAGACTAGAGGTTCCCAGGGTCTGGAGGGAGAGGGGAGTTATTGGGTACTGACTTTCTGTCTGGGGTGATGAAAAACTTTGGGAAATAATGGTGATGGTTGCACAACATGGTGAATGTAATTAATGTCACTGGACTGGACACTTTAAAAGGGTAAATTTTTTGGTCATGTATATTGTGCCAAAATGTTTTTTAATTTTCAGGGAAAAAAAAAAGTTACTGAGGACCCCAAAAAACTCTTGTTTACGTGGGCTGTAGCCATTGGTCTTTGCTGAATTAGAAATGAAGACAGAGGCACATTTAAGGCTTGCGAACACCCAGGCATGCAGCCGCCATCTGTAGAGCTATGACGTCCCACCCGTCCTGAGGCCTCCGGCAAGCTCCACCATGCACCCCTGAGAGCAGGAGACTAAGAAGGGCCAATGCAGTCCTGAAAGGCCTTAAGCCAAAAATATCCTCTGAAGTCTTCTTATAACCAAACAATAGTCCAGCTTAACTAGTAAAAAATGTCTGCCTTGATGAGCATTAAACTCTTTCAAGAACTACTTATATAGGATCAAACTGACAACATCAACTTGAAAGGTTAGACAAGAATCTTAGAGGGCAGTGCCTTTATGTCAACAAAGAAGGAAAAAGTCAGAAAAGCAGGGTGAGAATGGTTGCATAACTCAAAAAATGTAATCAATGTCACTAAATTGTTCACGTAGAAACTGTTGAATTGGTGTATGTACTTCTGTGTGTATTCTCAACAACAAAATAAATAAAATTTAGGGGAAAAAAAGACCCCCAGGGGTCCCTGGAGCACACTTTGAGAACTGCTGGCCTAGAAGGTAAGTTTGCACTCTATCTTGACACTCTAGGGCAGGAGTTCTTAAGCCTGACTACATATTAGAATCATGGGGAGAGATTAAAAGACGACGCTGGCCCATCCCCAGGTCCCTGAGAGGAAACCTCTGGAGCGAGGAAGATGCTGCAAAGCAGGGTTTTATAAAAGCCCCTCTGGGTCTGCGCTGTCCAAAACAGGAGCCCCCAGCACTCACAGGCAGCTAATTCAAGGTGATAATATTTTAGATACATTGGGTTAAATATATTGTATTATATTCACTGCATAGTGTATTACATATCATATAGGTTATATAGTACGTTATATATTATAACGTATCATAGCAACCCTACAGGACAGAGTAGAAGTGCCCCATAGGGTTTCCAAGGAGCAGCTGGTGGATTCAAACTGCCAACCTTTTGGTTAACAGCCATAGCTCTTAACCATTATGCCACCAGGGTTTCCAATAACGCATTAGTAAAATTATTTTCATCCAAACAGGGTGGCCCCAGCGTGCCACCATTTGCCTGCTCCCCTCCAAGTGTTGCCACCCAGCCTGTCGCCACAGCCGTCCAGCACCATCACCTGTCTCAGTTCCCTCCACCCACCACCATTCCACCAGTATCCCGCTTTCCTAAAACAGCCAGCAGCCTGCTTCACGCCCTCCACTGAGGCTTGTAATGCCACTTGTTACAAGTCTTCAAATGTGTCCAGATCCCAAATGTGTCAACTAGATGCTTTCTGTCCATCTGTGCACGCTTTATCTTCTGACTCTGCACACTCTCCTGACCCCCTCCACCTTCTCTGCTAATGAAATTCTGCTCATTCTGAAGGCCCAACTCAACTGTCACCTCGTGGGAAGCATCCCCTGACCTGAGGCTGGCCCCATGGTGTCCTAAGCGTGTGATGACCTGTCTGCCTCCTACTAGGAGGGGATAACATCCTGCTTGTGTGCTGGCCTCCCCCTGGCCAGGCCCAGAGCAGGTGTACAGTGCATGGGGCCTCCACGCCAGCTTCTTCCTTGTTCCCAGCTCTCCCAAGCTGTCCCTGTGCTCTAGTTTTTGTGGTCTAGACCTGCACTGTTCAACTCCGTTGCTGCTGAATATATGTGGCCATGTACATTTTTGTTGAAATTAATCAAACAGAATTAACGTTTTAGTTCCAGGACAGGTGAGCCACACCTCAAGTGCTCGGGGTCACACGTGGCTCACGGCTACCATACTGGGCAGCGCAGATGTAGAAGACTTCATCATCACAGAAAGTTCTACTCTTCGTGGCACCTGTGAAGGGCAGCTTCTCCTGGAGCCTTCCTGGTCGCTCACTCTGCCGGCCGCACCCCTACCACAGCCACTGGCCTAGTTCTGACTCCAGCTTTGCACACGGTCCAACCTAGGCTTCCTAACTGCCCTGTGTGAGGTGGTGGAGGCCGACTGGGTGATGGGCTACTTCATTCTAGAGCCAGATACCTGGGACAGGGTACCCTGTGGGGGCCTGGGCAGGGCTCTTCCTACCCCCAGCCCCAGGCCTCCCCTCACCTTCCCTTTCCAGCTCCTCCTCGTATATCGCCACCTCCTCCTCCTCCTCAGCTCCCTCCTCTTCTTCCTCAAGGGTGAACGACAGGCTCGAGATCTTCCGCTTAGCCTCCTTTTTGCGCTCCTTCTCTCGCAGCTTCTCCAGCTTCCTACCAAGGCACCAGAGGTCCTCATGTTCCCTACGCCTGGCCCACGCCCCTTTCCCAACCTATGTATGGGGGCCTATTCAGGGCAGACCAGGTCTCCTTGGTACCCCAGGAAAATCCCACTGCCCAGGGCGTCCTTTCTGGATAAGACACAGAGGCAGACTGGGCAGAAAGGGATATGAGGAATACAGCCTGTGAAGGCACCTGATGAAAGGAAAGGGTCTGACCAGGACTCACTGCCTTTTCCAGAAGGACAGAGAAGGATGAAGGGCAAACCACGGAGACTGAGAAGACATCATTGTAGGACCCAAGAAGACAGGCAAGAGAAAGGCAAATCCCAGAGCAGAAAATCAAGATCTCCCCACCCACAATGTACAAACAGCTCAGGCCAGCCATGGGCACTGGGAGGTGGGACCCACAGCTGAAGCTCCTTGGACTGCTCCTTCTTTGCCAGCTGCTTCTCCCGCTCCTTCACCAGTGCCTCCTGCTTGGCCTTCATGTCATTCAGGGTCACCAGACCTGAGAGGAGACGTGGGGGAAAGACCAGTCACCCAGAGCCAGAGCAGGAGCAGGGGCTGCTAGGCCAGGAGAGAGTGGCATGGGTGCCCACTCACCCACAGTGCTGGACTTGAGCTCTGCCTCCACAGCGTCGTAATGTGCTGAAAACTTCTTGTCAATGTTGGACTTCATTATATTTTCCTGCCGGGAAGGCAAGTCAGCAATGAGACCCAGCTGTCACCCCAACAGGGGACCTGGTTCTAGTGCCATATTTGCCCCTGGGCACACTATGGTATGACCTAGGGAAAAGACACGCGTCCTCTTTCCTTTGTCAAAGGGTTCCACAGGATTGTGAGGGGCTCTTCCAGGCCGAGAGTCACCTGTGGTTAAGTCTCCTCCCTCTGACTTTGGACTTGCTCTCACCCTGTCAGCTCTCTCCAGCTGCCTGGAGCCCTGGGCCTTTTCATACGCAGCTTTTAAGCCAGGTGTCAAGACCCAAGCCAAGGGATCTGAGAACAGGGTGAGGGAGAAAAGAGTGGTCAAGGGGCCCCAGTCCCTGCAAGATTTTTTCTCTCCTGGCCCTGACACAGGTCAATAGCTTCCTGTCAGGCCTTCTCTCTCTAGCCCAGAGCACTAGCACTGCGTCCACCCTTGTCTGGCCAGTGGCCTCCAAAGCAGGGAGTCCCCCAGGGAGAGCAGGGTCACAAGCCAATGCGAAGTAGGAGCGGGCTTCCACCTTGCACCCAAGTCCCTGCTCTTCAGACCAATCTCCCCCAAATGCGCAAGCTGACGGCTCCTTCCTTCTTTGTTCCTGGCTGCCCATTGTCAGTCGCCACTCACTGAAGTGCTTCATGAACGCCGTGCACATCAGAGGCTCACGCCTGTGGCTTGGTGGGGACATGGGTGCCTGCGTCTGTGACTGTCCCTAAAGAGAGGGACTGCCCTTGGCGGAGCCAGGGCCCACTGTGATGGTTGAGGGTCAACCCACCAGGTTGCACAGAATAGCAACACTTCCCGCGCACTCCCACGGTTGTTACCAGTTATCTCGGCCCCTGAGGTAGCATGAAGCTCGGCCCATCTTGCAGATGAGAAAACTGGAGCCAGCTGTCATGTCACAAGTACGTGCTTGCCCAGCCAGGACCCCAACCCAGGTCTGCCTGCCGCGCGTGCCGCGAGGCCACTGTCCGGGGCCGGGGTCTGGGTCCCCGAAGTCGCGGCGGGGCCGCCAGAGGGCACTCGACGGGCGGCGGCGCGCAACTCCGCGGCGGCCCGCGCCCGCGCCCGCGCCCGCGCCCGCGCCCGCGCCCGCGCCCGCGCCCGCGCCCGCGCCCGCGCCCGCGCCCGCGCCCGCGCCCGCGCCCGCCGCTCACCTCGGCGATCCGCTGCTTCATCTGCTCCATCTGCTCGCGCTGCTTCTCCCGCTTCTTCATCAGGTGCATGGCACGACCCGCCTCACTCGCGGCGCCCTTGTACTGAGCCATGGCGGCGGCGGCGGCGGCGGCGGCGGCAGCGGCGGCGGCAACAGCAACGGGCCGAGTCTCGGCAGCGCAGCGACGCTGGCTATGCCGTCAGCGGACGTTGTGACGTCGGCCACCCGAGGACGCCGTGGGCTCCGCCCCGCAGACCGCCCCGCCCCGCCCCAGCGGGCGGCGCCTCCACCGCCTCTGAGTCCCCGCCTTGAGGGGTCGCCAGGCCCGTCCCTCGGCATCCTTTCGGCTAGAGACAGGAGCCCCTAAGTCCTCTCTGCCCCTCCCCACCCCACACCGACCCCCTCCCGAGGCCGGGTCCCAGACCCGGTGCTTCCTACACTGGACCCTAAAAGGGTGGTAAGTCCTGCTGCCAACACCAACTGGCCGAGTGGCCTGGGCAGGTTGATTGGACCCCAGCTTCTTCTGTAAAGGCCCCCTTGGTTCTGGAGCTGTGACTCCTGATCTGACGAACACTGTCACCTTTTACAGTGTCTTGGTTTGGCTCAATTCTCATATGGAATGAAGTGAAGGCCCAAACTCAGGATCCTACAGCCCAGCACCCAGCTTTTCCATAATAAAACTAAAGAACAAGACTCAGGTTTCAACACAGGTTTATTGGGAGTTTTTCTGTGAAATACACTAGAGGTCGGGAAGGGGGCACATTCACTTTGCAAGGTTAGGGTTTCCCACCACTAAAGGAAAGGTGTAGACTGGAGCAGGGAACACTGTGGTTTGGATCCATTTTCCCACCTCCTGCCTTGCTCAAATTTCTTTTTTCTCTCAGCAAGAACCAGAGGACACGAACACAAAGGCAAAAACAAAAACAGCAAGATCAACCTCCGACCATGCTACGCCCAGGCCTTTTCCCTCTTCCCAGACTGCGCCAGGGATGGGAAGGGTCCAACTCAGATCACACAAAAGGCAGTCTGTGAGACAGGGCTCAGCACTCCCTTCTCATGTGCTCAGGCGGGACCGAGGTTAATAAATTAGAATAAGTTAGAGGGGGAATGCAACTTTGTGCTGGGAGGGCCCCTTCTCTTCCAACACACGCAAGACTTGGTGGGGGGAGGCAGGGGATATCTCCAAAGGCCACTACCGGAGGAGAGTAAGGGCAGCGGGGATAGAAGTCGGTTTTTCCGCCACATTCTTCACAAACAGAGCAGAAGAATTAGGAGTGGGGGACGGAGACACACGAGGAAAGGAACCCTCTTTTTCCAGGATAAAGGAATGGCCAAGAAACAGAATGCTACCCAACCCCCATCTCCCAAACCACTGCTAAGGTTAAGGATTTGGTCAGTGAATCAATGAGGTGGGTGATGGGGATCAGGGTGGAGGAAGCAGAGGATAACAGAAACAGGAGGGCCCGGCCCCAGTCCAGTCGTCCCGGACTGAGGAGTGGGCTGGGGCGGGCAGGCAGGCAGTCAGCAATCACTGGTCAGCTTCACCAAAAACGTCATTCTGTTTGCGCTTCATATTCTCAAAGTCAAAGGCCGAGCCAACCATGCGTTTGTAGATGTCTTTGATGTCATTGCACGTTGTCTCAAAGTGGGTGGTGGCATCATAGGAGCAAGAACAGAACACCTGAAAACAGCCAACCAGGGGCCCAGGGTGAGATGGACAGAGGCCCTGGTGGGCAGCTGGGAGCCAAGGAGCCAGGACAGGTCTGCTTACCTGGCTCTCGGAGCCATCATCAGTGGGCTCGTACAAGTCACTGATGGCCACAAACCTGAGGGGCAGACGGGAGGGGAGAGGACAGGCCTCACAACGGGTCCCCCTTCCAGCCCCTCTCAAGAAAGCCCCTCGGTTCCCTTTATCCCCCTGGGGCTGAGCCTGGCCTCCAGACCCCCCCAGCTTCTCACTTCTGATCAATGGGCTCCAGCAGCTCCAGGGCTGGCTCTATCTCCTTCTCAGGCTCCGAGGTCTCCACTGTGGTGCTGGCGATAGCAATGTACTTGCCCTGTGCAGCCACGTTGTGCGCGTAGGAGATCATGCACACGTAGATGTCTGACCACAGTAAGTGCTCAGTGAACAAAAGCCAAAGGGTACACAGCCATGCATGCAGGGGGGTGCTGGTGGCCTATCCACCCCCTACAGCCCTGTGCAATGGGCAGCACCCAAGCTGCTACCTTCATGGAGGAGAAGAGTCCAAGAGAAGCCATCCAAGCCCTGGGGCCCCATTTCTTCCACGGAAGGATTAGGCAGGGAGCCCCAAGTCTGATAGGGAGAGGCAGCACAACCCCAGAAGGAATGTATTAGAACAAGTCCCACCTTGGCTCTCTACCCACCTGACTTCCTGTTGACCTGGTTCTGGGGGATGATAATTTGGCAGGAGTTGGCATCGTTGGTGTTCTTGATGGGGTGGCTCAGGACACAGATGATACGGATCACCTGGCCTGCCTTCCGCACTCGGTCGGGGATGTAGCTGGGGTCACAGATCAGCTGCTTGCAGCGGGCCACCTGTGAAGGCACAGGGAGGACTCGGTCCTGGGTCCTATCACTTCCCGAGATGGCCAGGGGGCAGGGCCCAAACCTACGGGTGGCAACTTCAGCAGGCAGAGGCCTCTCTGCCACTGCTTGCCCCTCCCGCAACACGCAGCCCTGCTCTGCACAGGGCTCTCAACCTGCTCAGGGTGACAGGGCCCAATACACCGGGCCAACCCCCTCTACTGAGACCCCGTGATTAAGGAAACTCTGGACCACCGACATGGTACGTGGGCTTTTAGAGACACCTCTCGGTAACAGGAATGGCTACACAGACTGCCTTTGCACCCCAAGTCCCTGGCACAGGGGCCCTCGGTGCTAAGTAGCAGCAGACACCCCAATCAGAATCACCAGGAACATGGAGCCCGTGAAACCAGGCCACACCGTACCCGGACCATTCTGCCTAAACTGCGCGGAGAAGGCAGAGTGGCTGTCCAGTGGAGCCTGCTTACCTCTCCCTCTGACTTCACACCCACCACCTTGCCATTCTCCATGATGATGTCATCCACAGGTTTGTTGAGCATATATGTCCCGCCATAGATGGCACTCAATCTGGGCGCGGGGGGGGGGGGGGGTGGTAGTGAAGTCTCCTTGCCAGGAGAAACAGGGACCTGGTACCACTGCCCCGCTCCCCCACCCGTCCCTGGGGTGCAGAGAAGGCTGCTCCAGGCTGGGCAGAACCCCGGAAACCCAGCTGCTTGTCCCAGCAGCTCTACCACTGCCACAAACTCAGGGCTGAACTCACTGCACTCATTCCTCTCTGGCCCCAAATATTCTCCAGAGGACTACATATGAGGGTGCCATAAGGGCACAGCTCCACATGGAACCAAAAACCAAGGAAGCTCCAGAGAAGAGCCAGCTATTATTGCCTGAGCCATCAATAAAGACTCTGGGGCCTCACTACAACTAAGGTCCATCCCTAGTATTACCTCAGACATGAACTGTGAGCTGAGCAATCCAGATTACTGGAAAGCTGGCTCTTCGCCTCTACGATCAACCCACTGCTGCTGTGCCCCCTCCTTCCAAGTGTCACGGGAAGTAAATTCAGGTCACAGGAGTGAAAATAAAAACACCACAAACAACTTAAGGTGACCATTTTATTGTCTGTCCTTAGTTCTACTTGGTAATACCAATTGAAAAAAGCTATGTCCTCACCTTGCAAATCCCTGGGGCAGCTCGCCAAGGCCATAGAGAGGGTATAGATACGGGCTTTTCCCATACCGGGCCAGGGACTCGCTGTACAGCTTGATGCGGTTGATGGTCTCAAGACAGGGCTGGTCCAGGTAGCTGAGGAAGCAGAGAAAGATGCTCAAACAGCAGACCCCCTCCCGCCCGCCACCTCACCCCCACCCAGGCACTGAGCCGGCCTTCCCACCCCCTGGGGAAGAACCATGGGTCACATGCAGAACAACAGTCTGAGTGGGTAGCTGAGCACAGAGGGCATAGAAGTCAGGTGTGTGAAGGGCAGTGTTCGAGGAAGGGGACCACCCCATCCCAGCTTCCCCTCACTCATCAGTGCGATAGAGCGCCAGGGCGTGGCCAGTGAAGTCAATGACGTCCTGGCCCAAGTCAAACTTCCGGTAGACATCGCGCATGCTGGTAGTCTGGGGGTCAACCCCTTCAAAGGTCTTGGGGTCATTCTCATCAAAGTTTGCCACAAAAACCAGGAACTTGCGGAAGCGCCGTTTCTCAAACATGCCCATCAAATCTGAAGAAAACGTCGTGAGGGGAATCCTGTTGCCACGAAATCATAAACCTCTTCTTCCCACCAGGTTAGAGCAAAAAACCAGGAGCCCAAGCTCCTAGCTGAAGACTGCCACTGACTAGGTTAATCCCGCTGCCTCTCTAGACCTCAGTTTATCCACCTATACAAAGAGGGGGCTGGGCTGCACAGGCTCTAAGGGCCCTTCCAGCTCCAAGGCTTGGGGATGCTTCACAGATCAAGTGGAAACCCTTTCAAAGGTTGAAGTCTTTCAACAGGAGGCCCCATCCACGCCCCTCCATGTCTGGACTTCTACCCTGGCAACAAGCCATGAGGCATGACAGGCGGCACACACGGAATAGAGCAAAGGGCCTCTGGTACCGTACGAGCAATAGAAGCCGGGGTAAAGGGGCACCTTGGTCTGGACCTTTCCACCCGTATTAATAAGGGCAGTCTGCCTCCCCCACCTCCCAACTATTCTTTGGCCCAGGGAACTCACTAGAAGCCAAGGCTTCGGTCTCAGTGGATGGCACTTTGTAAATCTTGCCCCCCTTATAGACGAAGCTGCCCTCTACCACTTTAAAATCCAGGTAACGAGTCACCTCTGTGTACAGCAGCATCTTTACCAACTGTCCTGTAGGCAAAGGAGAACAGCAGTATCAGCATGGCCCCCTTCTTCTAACTGGCCTGACTACCCCTTCTCTGGAGCCTGACCTGCTTCTGGTCTTCCCGATCACCCCCCAATACCTTCTTCGTCCCCCTCACCATTGGCCATCAGGAATTTGGGGATCAGGTCAACATTCCAGTCTCGGCCCCGGCCCATCGACTCAGGAGGCCCCTCCAGGAGCTGGAAACGCTTATACAACTGCAAGCAGGACAGGAAGAGATGCCTCAGGGCCATCCCCTCCCTCCCCAGCCCCCAGCCCTGCTGCCCAGAGAGAGAACCTGGGGAGCTGCTTCCAGCGCATGAGAAGGTTGATTAAAGGGATGGTAGGTTTCTATTTTTTAGGGGGGGGGCTGAATCTCACCTCCTCCAGGGGCGTGATGGAGGAGCTCTCCCCGCCATAGTATGGGTTCCGGTCCATGTGCAGCACCTTCTTCCCATTCACAGACATGATGCCAGACAAAATACATTCCTAAGGGGAGACGTGACAGTCCCTACATGACTCCCCACCCACACATTCGCAGTAGGAGCCCTGACTGTTCCCCACCCAGGAACTTGAGAAAAGAGCAAATCTAAACAAGGACCCTGTGCCTGTGGACAGCTCCTCCTCACCAGAGCTGGTCACCTAACCTGAAACCGCAGGCCAGAGCTTCACTAGGCTTCTCCTCTATACCCTGCTGAGCCAAGAGATGCACAAGAAAAGAAATAACAGCCGCTTGGAGGCAAAGACCGCTCCGAGCAGCCCACACGCCCAGAAAGCCCCCGTCGACGTAGGGGCCCTAGGGCCGCGGAAAAGGCGGCTAAGACACAATGAGTCCGAGGAGCGCTGCTAGAACTCTAGGCCCCAGGGCAGACCCGGCGGCGGCAATCCGCCCGCCCCGGACCGCGCCTCCTCCGAAGGTTCGGACGACCCTAAGCCTTCGCGGCCACATCTGCGGACGTTGTCCAGCTGGGTCGAGGCTACGGGGAAGAAGCCCTAGTCAGTGTCACCAACCCAAGGACAAAGGCTGCGGATCTGACTCAGCCCGCGGTCGCCATGGGGAACTGCGGTGGGGGAGCGGAATGTGCTCAACGGCCCCACTGCTGCTGCTTCTGGAACATTCACTGGGTCCCCCGGCCCCAGAAGCAGCTGGGGAGACGGGATGAGGGCCTACCCTACCGAGACACCGTGAATCGAGATGGACACCTCATCCTTCATCGGATTAGCGCAGATAGGGGGCCGCTGTGCGGGCGATAGGGGGCCGGTGGGCGGGGTCGGAGCATCGGGGCGTCGCCCAAGCAGGGTGCGTTTCCCGGCCCAGCAGGCTGGATGAGAGGGTCGTGGAGGGGGGGAGAGGTCCGGGCCCGAGATCGCGGGGGGCGATTGGGAGGGGCACCCCGCTGAGACGGGGACGCGGCAGCGGGTAAAGGTGAGGTCGGGTGGGGATGGCAGCGGAGGCTGTTTTTTCGGGGGACAAGAAGCGCCGGGGGCATCCGGCGCTGGGGCTGAGGGGCTGAAGGGCTGAGGGTACGGGAGAGGACGGGAGGTCGGGCCGGCGTCGTTTGGGAAGTGCATCATCGCGGGGATAGGTGGTCGCGAAGTGGGGCCACGGGCCACCGATGCCGCGAGGGCGGACTCACGGTGAGGCCGGTCCCCAGCACGATCACATCATATTCCTCGTCCATGGTTCAGTCCTCGATGCCAGCGCCAGCTCCGGCTCCTCCTCCACCTCCTTCACCACAGCCGCCGCCGCAGCCGCCGCCGCCGCACTGGACCAAAGATGGCGGCACGACGCTCAGACGTCCGACGCCTCCGCCGCGTCAAAGAGTCCCGGCTCCTCCCCGCCCCCCGCCGCTCTCAGGCGCCGCGCAGCCTCAGCAGCACGCGTCCCAGTAGGGCGGCTGGGGCCCGGGCTCGAGCACCAGCGCAGCTCTCCCAGCTGCCTGTTTCTGCGGCTGCTGAAGAGTGGGGAGGGGCGGGCTGGGTGGTCGGCGCAGGAGGGGGCGGTCGGTGCTGCGGCCCCGCGAGGAATCCGTCCGCGGGAGCCGCGCGCGCCCCGCCCCGCCCCGCCCCGCCCCCCGGGATGCTGGAGCGCGCGCAGCGGCCACGCACTGCTGCGGAGGGCCGGGGGCGGCGTGTGGGGACTGGCGGCGCGGGGCGGCCGACCGTGCCCTCCAGCCCTCCGGGCGGTCCTCCTCGGAAGCCCCGAGTATCTTTTATCATGGCGGCCTCTCCCCCCAGGAGCTGCACGTACCGTGACTCAGCACCGCCCCGACCCTCGTCGCCCCGGCACGGACCCCCATTCCTGCTGAACCGTTGAGGGCCTAGCTGGCAAAAGCCTCTCCCAGCTTCTGGAGGTGCTGCCAGCTGGACCCCCGCAAGGCCGCTGCACCCCTTGGCGGGCTCGGCTACATCCAGGCCCTTCCTCCCGCCTCTCTTCTGTCCGTGGAGAAATGAGGAACCAGAGGCCCAACGCATGGCAACCCGTTTTTATTTATCAGTAAAGAAAATAACTGAGTGCCCCAGGCTGCTGCCAGGCCCTCCTGGTGGGAAAATGCTAGAAATTCAGGGATCACACTGAACCCACCTGCCATGGAGGTCCCTTCCTTCTCAGACCACAAAAATAAATCCCACTGTACTGGGTGTTTTGTTTGGGTACTGCTGCTTTTTAGCACGACATCATCAAAAAAGATCAAACAACAACAGCTAAGCAGGACACACAGTTAAATACTACTTCTATACTCCCCAAACTCGGGGACTGTCAAGCTGCAGGCTGCTGCAGGAAGCCCTGTCAAGCTTGGGGAGGGGGCATGTGCCGCACACAAGCACTGTAAACAGTAAGCGGCGATGTTGGAGAGAGGAGAAAAAGGGGGAGAAGCAGTCCCTAGAATTAACGTTCCCTCTCCCTCACCTCGACTGAGCCTGGAAGATTTGTCTACTTACTACCTATGCAGAATGTACATACATCTTGTTGGGAGACACAGGGGGGCCCGCCAGGATGGAAGGGGAAGGGAGCCAGGGTGAGGGACCTTGGGGTTTCATGCTATGGCAGCCCTCCAGTCTGGCGTGACCAGAGGTGGAAAAGTGACGACCAGGACACTGCCACGCCCCTCGGCCCCCCAGCAGCGCAGGGTGGTCACACTATCTGGGTCAGAGAGATGGCAGGGCCCTTGTGGTCATCAAAGCGGTCCATAGTCTTGAGGCTGAGGATCATGTGCAGGCCATAGGTGAAGATGAAGAGCATGAAGAGGGAGGTGAGCAGCCCCATCCAGATGCCCGGGGAGAAGAAGCCGGCACAGTCGCTGGCGTAGGAGAAATGCTCGCCCGTCACATTGAAGGCCTGGATCTGGGGCCAGACAAGACACAATTGGTGGGACCTCATGGCCCCCTGCAGTGAGGATGTCCAGCAAGGGCTGAGATCCCCCAGGTGGTGGACATTCTGAGTCTCCCAGGGCCAGGGGCACTGTGGGAACAGGACTCTCAACTACAGGAGCCCAGATGAGGCCACTGAAGACTCTTGAGGCCTCTCTCCTCCCCCTACTCATACCGTAGCTCCCCTCGCCATACCTGGAAGTCCTGGAGCGTCATCTGCCAGAGAGAGGGTTGTATTTGGGGCACAAGGAGATTGCCATTCTTGGTGAGGCTGCTGACATACTGGCAGTGGAAGGAGTAGATGCTGGGCCCAGTGACCTGGGAGGCGTTAAAGTAGGTGACAGAGCCATTGCTGTGGATTTCAAGGCGCTCCATGGTAAACCAGTGCCGGGCAGACACTGGGTAGAAGCGGTTAGCCAAAATGAACCTGGGGGTGGGCAACACAAGTGGTCAGGCATGTGGGGGAAGCCAGAGCCACACCCAGCCTGCCCCACCTTGGCGGCCCCAGAACTCACTTGAATGTCACTCTGGTACCAAAGAGTTGCTCGTAGGTCAGTGTGAGTCTGTGGGGTCAGAGGAAAAGGCCGTGAGTGGCTTCAAGGACCGAGTTTCTCACGTCTACCCCTACTTAGCCTGCCCCCAGGTCTTCATGACAACTGAGGATGTAGTGCTCCCTCTTTACAGATGGGAAAACTGAGGCCCAGAGAGGAGAGTGTTTCCCCCAGTCACATTTCAACTCAGGACTGAGCTAGAAGCCAGGTCTTCCGGCTATAACTCAAGGCTCATTCCTCTGGTTCCTAGAGTCCACTGCCTCTTCTTTCAATTCCACGTGGGGTTGCAGTGATACATGGGTTGGGTTTTTGGGGGTGAGGGCAAATGGAGGAGTAGCAGTCTCCCTGGCCACACAGCAAGGGCACAGGAGCCCCACAGCTGGCTCAGGAAGCTGGCCTAGTATTTGCCCTATGTTCAGTCCAGGAGATTCCGCTCTAGGGGAGGCACCAAGTTCCCAGGTGACCATGAGGCGTTAACGACAAAGGCCCCAACCAAGGCCCAGAAAGCATGATGGAGGCAGAACTCTGAGCAACTCCCCCTCCAACAGCCCCCACCCCATGATACTACCCACACCCCACAGTGACCACACCCTACAAGGCCATGCCATCCCCACGTCCGGCTGCCTCCCCGCCAGCGGCCCTGACCCACGGAGGCAGAACATCACCTCTATGGCCAAGCTCCTCCCCAGCCCGAATGTCCTCACCCAGCGGCAGAGTTGTTCCAGAACGAGCCAGTAAGGTTGAGTTCCTGGGCCCCAAAAGTGAGGGAGGTCAGGTCCTCCCACTGGTCCTTATAAGCCACAGAGAAGTTCTGGGCCCAGAGTAGGATCCGGGGGGCTGTGTCATTGTAGCTCACAGGGGGGTGAGGCACATCCGTCTCTGTCGTTTTTTCTAGCAGCTGTCGACCCAGACCCCCAGACACCATGGCTGCATCCCGGGCCACCTGTGGAGACAGCCAATGAGCCTTCTCACCACCACCCTGGACCCAAGCCCTAAACCAGCTGCCCTGCCCCCAGGAAGGCAATCCTCTTCACCACACCAACACCCACTGGCCAGACTCAGAGCCCTTCCTTCAAGAAGCCCTCCCCAGCCAGCCTGCACCCTGTATTATCTTCCTAATTCCTTAATCTCAGGAACCACTTTGACTAATTTTCACATACACCAACCCATGAGCTCACAGGGCAAGATTATCACCTGCTGCCTGGAGGGAGGAAGCTCAGGCCCTCCATACAGAGCCGCCCCATGTCAACGTCCTCAGCCCACAGCGGCCCTGCCTGTGGCCCGCCACCCCTCACCTCCCAAGGCACCCTGCGGGGAAGGGCACGTACCCTGGAAGGGCGGACTGCTGTGAGGGCTGCGGTGTACGGGACATCCTCGGACTTCAGTGTGCTCAGTACCTGCCCGATGACCTCGTCTAAGCAAATGGGGAGAGCAAAGAGCCGGGTCACGTGCTGATGACGCACAACTGGATCACCTGGTTGAGGTGGGGACTGCCAAATGTCCCCGTTGTGAAGCACCACCACAACTGGCTCGTCACCTGTGGTGTGGTGCTTTAACACCCTTGCCAGAGCCAGTTCCGCATCAACCTTTCACCAGATGTTTTTAGTAGCTGTTGATGAGCCCAGACTAACAGCAGCTGTTTCTCATCCCGCCCTCCATCCAGCCTCCCTTGGGCCCTGGGAGCCTTGATTATCGATTTCCTAATGACAAGGTGTAACAAAGAAAAATGAAAAAATACAAACAGACAGGGATATAAATATACAGACATATGGGCATGGATATAGAATATGGTACGGATACAGATATAGAAATGCAGATATAAATATGTAGAGATATGACCATAGTTACAGACCCCGCCACATCCATTCACGTAAGACTCCCAAGGAGGCCCTGGATGGTGCAAACAGTTAAGCGCCTGGCTGCTAACCAAAAGGGTGGCAGAGAGCCCACCCAGAGGCACCTTGGAGAAAAGGCCTGATGGTCTTCTTCCAAAATATCAACCACTAAAAACCGTAACTGTCCTTCATGGCAAAAAGCCAACTCCCCCAAATTCTTGGATTTACTCTGGTGGAGGGAAGCAGACTTCTGACAAGACTCCAGCAGCATGAGGCCCTCACAGCCTGACATCCCGCTGAGCAGAAACCAACTGTGGGGAACAGGCAGGGCCTCCTGAGAGTGAGGCAGAAGCTGAGGAGTTCTTGGGCATCTCTGGGGTCATGCCACCAGCTGTGTCACAGAAGTGGACAGGGACGGGGGGTCAGGTAAGGGTACAGGTCCCAATGCCACTCACCGTTGCCTGTGAGGACTTCCCTGGAACCCATCAGGCCAGAGCTATCAAAGAAATGGAACGTTAGTGCCCTTGTGTAGGCAGCCCTGGCCCTCAAGTCCCAAAAGCTCACCTCCTCATGTTCCCCTCTGCCCTGCACCTGTCCACCTCTCTAGCCTCCCACCACTTGGCAGCCTCCACTGAAGGCCCAGGCCTCAGAATACTGGTTCAGCGTACTACTCCACGCTCCCTGCTCACTGAGCCTGCACACTCCACCTAGGGGCTTTCTGAAACCTGCATGAAAGCCAGGTTCACTGCCTTCCACACACAATCCCCTCAACTCCTCTGGCCACACAGGCACGTTCCAAAAGGGTTTCAAGGTGCTTAACGAAAGGACTGTCTCCTTTGGTTGCACCATGCTACCAGAGCCCAGGGCCCAGGTTTCAGTGCTCTCCAGGCCCAGAGGCTCCACTGGCCTGGGGGCTGCAGGCTAAGGGCAGGACTGTACCTGGTCGTGTAGGGCAGCCGGATGAGTAGCAAGGCCGGGAGGCTGGCATTGAGCTTCAGCTCCCGCAGTGTGGCCAGGTCCACGTGCAGGGGGCTGGCCCCAAGTTTCTCCTGCAGGTAGGTGGTCAAGGTGCTGACAGCATACCAGTCAACTGCAGGGAGCACCAGCGAGGAGGGGGCCAGGGCCAGGGCATTCTGGGGGCAGGGGGATGGAAGGCAGAGTCAGTGGGGGACTAGTGGCTGCTCAATGTCACAAAATTCACCCCCAAGGCCTGTCCAGCAGCTCTCCTCTGGCAAAGCATGCCCACACGGGGGTCTGAAGCCCACCCTGCACCCCTGCCTGACACTCAGGCCCCAGGTCTTTGGACCTCACAGCAAATGTCTTATTCCCAAAGGCATAGTTTTTATGGTGCTGGGGTGGGGTGCGGGACACCGGGATGCCACACACAGGGCTCTTACCTCTAGGTTTGAAAAAGCGCTGTCCTGCTTGTTGCCAAACACCCCGCCATATGCGGTGAAATCCTCAATGCTCAGCTAGGAGGAAAGCAGGGGAAGACAGCCTCCTGAGCCTGGACAAGGTCAAGGGGCCAGGGCCTAGAGCGGGCCCAGCAAAGCCCTGTTTAGAGTAGGATTTGGTCTGGTAGCGAGAACAGCAAGGGGTGGGGGAGGCTCCCTTCCTTCCCTCCAGCATGCTCAGGGCTCAGGCAGGGTGAGAAGACAGGAACGGTGGTCACAGGGCTGGGGCTGGGAGGAACCTGCGGCACTGCCAGCTGACTTGTGTTCATCCCAGTCAGTCAGCCACCCCTCACAGAGAGACAAGAGGAACTTGGTAGGGAACACGGAAGCTGGGGAGGGGGTGGGGAGGGGCAGCCAAGAACACAGCCTGAATGCCTCCTAGGGCTGATGGCAAAGACACAGGCTGCTATGGGGTGAGTGAGCCGCCCAGGTGCAGGCTGGAGTACTGGACTAGGACCCTTTCTAAAGGGGCCTGAGAATTCCCCTCTCCGCCTGTTTTTGAAGGGGGGAGAGAGACTGGATCTTGGAAGAGGCTGCCAGAAGCACTGGAGTCTTTCGCAGTCCTCAGCCCACAGGAACCCCAGCCCCAACCTTTTCCCTCCCCAACCTACAGATGTCCTTCAACTCCCAGCTCCACCCCAACCCAGCTCCAGCTTCCACTAGCTTTTCTCAGCTACCTTTTCTCAGTTCCACCTAAAGGCCAAGCAATATTAATCAGCTTCTCTAACTACACTATTTAGTATGCAAACTCGCCCAGCCTCCCCTCCCTCCGGGCAGGAAAGCTAACCCTCTTTAGGGTCCTAGGCTCTCCTTCCTAAAGCCAGGGGAAGCCAGGGTTCCTGAGAACAGGGAACCGGAACCACCACTGTGTCCCATGTGCTTCCTTTAATGAAGACATCAAGTCATTCCTGGTAGAAATCGCCGAAGGCTTCCCATCACACTTAGGATCACAATCAACCTTTTTCCATAGCCTACAAGGCCTATCTCATCTCCTGGGTACCTGACGTCTCGTACCCCGTTCTCACTCACTATACCCCAGCCACGCTGGCTCTTCTCTGAGCTCATCAAGAGCGCTCCCAGCCCTGAACATTTGCACCTACTGTTCCTTCTGCCTGGAATGCCCCTCCCTCACAACCACGTGGCTCCCTCTCTCAGTCAGTATTCCCTCCCAGAGGCCTTGGCTGCCCACCTTCAACGAGACAGCATCCCGAGTCACTAGGTCCTCTTAGCCAGCTTCCATCTTCTTTAAAGAATATAGCACTGATGCTATATTATACATCCACTTCACAATTACTGGTTGCCCCCACGAGAATGTCAGCTTGCTGATAGTAGAGGCTTGAGTTATTTTGCCCACTGCCTTGATAGCACAGTGGTTAAGCGCTTGGCTGCTCACCGGAATGGCGCCGGTTCGAACCCACCAGCTGCTTTATGGGAGAAAGATGTGGCAGTCTGCTCCTGTAAAGATTACAGCCTTGGAAACCCTATGCGGCAGTTCTACTCTGCTGGAAACCCTGGTGGCGTAGTGGTTAAGTGCTGTGGCTGCTAACCAAAGGGTCAGCAGTTCGAATCTACCAGGCACTCCTTGGAAACTCTGTGGGGCAGTTCTACCCTGTCCTATAGGGTCGCTATGAGTCGGAATCAACTTGACAGCGCTGGGTTTGGTTTTTGGTTTTATATCCTCAACACCTAACAACATCCAGTACATAGCAGGCCTTCCACCCTGGCAAATGAGCAAATGAATGAATGAGAGACCTCAGCTAGATGTTTTACAACGTTTCTAAGAATTACTCCTCACAATTCTTTAGTGCAAGTGGTGTCTTCATTTTACACATGCAGAAACTGGCATTCACAAAGATTATTTTGTTTGTCCAAAGGCTGGTAACTGGTAGAACTTGACTGGGTTCAAGTCTGACTGCATTATTTACCACCTCCTGCGAGAACTGGGCAAGCGTGACCACCACTATCTACCCATCAAGCAACAGCATGAGAACCAAAGAGGAAAGACTTACAAAGGCCACCAACAAGGACTGGTGAAGCTGAGGTTTGACAGCCTCCCAGACACCAATTCCAGGCTGCCCTAGACTCTTCTCATGGCTTAAATGCCTGCCTGGAGTCCAGGGAGGCGCAATGGAAGGGAAAACTGCATACTCATTACGAACACAAACTGGTAGGGTCCAACATTCTCAAGCTGGAACCAACCACGGTGTCTATAAACCATGAAATTTTAGCAATCACTGCCCCTCTACAAACCTTAGTTTCCTTGGCAGTGAAATCAAGATCATGATATCAACCTAGCACAGTGCACAGGAAGTACTCAATAAATAACCACTTTGTGATCAGCCCTATTATTACCATTTCAATTAGAATCACAACCCTGCCACTCATGAGCTGTGTGACCTTTGGCAAGCCACCTGCCTTCCTTGGGCATCAGTCTTTGCAGGTGTAAAACAGGACGATAATCCCCAGCACGGTGGGGGGAGGTCGGTCAGAACATGTACCTGAAGTGCTTGATACTGAGTAGGCATGTGGCCCCTTTCATTCCCAATCGAGGTAGTGCCCTTCGGCTACTCCCACCATTCCCACTAAAGCTTCTACTACAGGCCTTCCACGGAGACGCGGCACCCTGCTCCACAAGCTGGGACAAGGTCACGGAATCTTCCCTTAGAGAACGGGTATAAGTGTCGTGGGGGGAGGGAACCTGACCGACTACTAATGACGGAGGCCTGGGCGGCGCACCTTGTCCTGCAGGAACAGCAGCACATTCCGAGGGCCCAGCTCGAGGGCGGGGTCCAAGTAGGTAGACAACTGCAAGTCGCTGGTGACGTGACCCTCGTGAGTGTCGGCCGCAGGAGCCCACAGGTCCCTGTACGGAACAGAAGAGTGCCATCAAGCGGGGCGCCTGGCTTAAAAGCCGAAGCCCATGGATGCCCAGCTACCACGTCGTGGGTGGGACAGGGAGCTCGACCAGCAGAGCAGGAGCTCTGACCGCGACGGACTCGCCGCCGCTCCCCAGCAACGGAGAGTGGTTCTCTAGGCCTCGCCTCCCCCTGCCAAGGCCAGCCCCGGAGTCAGGCGAGCGCGGCCCGGCCACAGGCTCCGCCGCCCCTGGAGACGCCCCGGCCAGGCCCGCTCACCGGTCACTCGACCACAGCACCAGCGGCACCTGCTGCTCCGCCGCCACCGCCACTGCCGTCAATGCCAGCAACAGCGGCAGCCACCGAATCTGCCAGAACGCTGGGGCCCGCCGCGACCGCGCTCGCGCCCGCGCCCGCACACAAGCCGCCGCCGCCATTGTATCTTCGGCTTGTACTGTCTGGCTGCCGTCTGCCGTTACCGCCACTGCCACTGCCGCTGCCGCCGCCGCTGCTGCCGCCGTGATCAGGTGACCGCAGTCCCCGCCCGAGCTCCGCCGCGCGCCACCATTGGCCCGGGTGCAGGCATGCTCGCCAGACCCGAAGGTGATTGGACAGAGAGCATGCCATTCACGGCAGCTCCTCTTCAATGGTTGGTTGTAAGCGTCTCCAGGCGCGCACACTCCCAGTGGGAAAGAGGGCGCGGCCAAACTCAGCCAGTCCCGCTGTCCGCCGGCCGCCGCCGGCTGCAACCGGCACAGGATGACCCAGATGGTTTGGGGAGAGCGAGGCGGAGGTAGAGGGCGGGGGCAAATGGGAGCGGGGCGAGCGCCGCTTCACAGACTCCGGCGTGGTCGCGTTCTCCCTGTTGTTCTGATGTTGTTAGCTGCTTTGGGGTGGGTTCCAACTCCTACCGACCCTCTGTACAACAGAACGAAACACTGCTCGGTCCTGCGCTATCCTCACAATCGCTGCTGTTTAAGCCTGTTGTTGCAGCCGCTGTGTCAACCCACCTCATTGAGGGTCTTCCTCTTTTCCGCTGACCCTGTACTCTGCCCAGCATGATGTCCTTCTCCAGGGACTGATCCCTCCTGACAACATGTCCAAAGTATGTAAGACGCAGTCTCGCCATCCTTGCTTCTAAGGAGCATTCTTCAGTCTTCCTTATTCATTGGCCAGCTTTGTGTAGCTTTCGTATCGGGTAGTGCTGGCCTCAGTTTAAGCTAGGAAATGTTCCCTCCTTGTCTTAGGCTGAGCTCTCTAAAGGAGAAAAACCAGTGAAATGTATACACACACACGTATGTTGTTGTTAGGTGTCTTCGATTTGGTTCCAACTCCTAGTGACCCTATGTACAGCAGAACAAAACACTGCCCAGTCCAGCCCCATGCTCACAATCGTTGTTATCCTTGAGCCCATTGCTGCAGCCACTGTGTCAATCCATCTCATTTGAGGGTCTTCCTCTTTTCCACTAACCCTGTACTTTATCAAGCATGATGTCCTTCTCAAGAAACAGATCCCTCCTGATAACATGTCCAAAGGACATGAGACATAGTCTCCTCACCCTTGCTTCTAAGGAACATTCTGGCTGTACTTCTTCCGAAACAGATTTGTTAATTATTCTGGTAATCCATGGTATATATTCAATATTCTTTACCAACACCATAATTCAAAGGCATCAATTCTTCATCAGTCTTCCTGATTCATTACCCACGTTTTGCATGCGTATGAGATGATTGAAAATACCATAGCTTAGATCAGGCTCACCTTAGTCCTCAAACTGACATCTGTGCTTTTCAACACTTGAAAAAGATATTTTGCAGATGTACCCAGTGCAATACATTCTTTGATTTCCTGACTGCTGCTTCCATGGGTGTTGATTGCGGATCCAAGTAAAATGAAATCCTTGACAACTTCAATCTTTTCTCTGTTTATCACGATGTTGCTCATTGGTCCAGTTGTGAGGATTTTTGTTTTCTTTATGTTGAGGTGCAGTCCATACTGAAGGCTGTGGTCTTTCATCTTCATCAGTAAGTGCTTCAAATCCTCTTCACTTTCAGCAAGCAAGGTTGTGTCATCTGCATAACGCAGGTTGTTAATGAGTCTTCCTCCAATCCTGATGCCCCGTTCTTCTTCATATAGTCCAGCGTATCGGATTATTTGCTCAGCATACAAATTAAATAGGTATGGTCAAAGGATACAACTCTAATGCACACCTTTTCGGATTTTCAGCAACATGATATCTCCTTGTTCTATTTGAACAACTGCCTCTCACTGTATGTACAGGTTCCACATGACAATGATTAAGTGTTCTGGAATTCCTATTCTTTGCAATGTTATCCATAATTTGTTATACTCCACACGGTCCAATGCCTTTGCATAGTCAGTAATACACAGGGAAACATCACATCTTTCTTGAAGAACTTACTGTTGTAAATCTTACCTCTATGATGTTAGTGAGGTAGGACTCAATCTACAAGATTAGGTTGTGTCTTGAGTCAATCTCTTTTGAGATATAAAAGAGAGAAGGGAACAGAGAGACAGACGCACCTTATACCACCAAGAAAGTAGTGCCAGGAGCAGAGCACCTCCTTCGGACCAGGGTTCCTGCACAGAGAAGCTCCTAGACCAGGGGAAGATTGATGACAAAGACCTTCCTCCAGAGTCGACAGAGAGGCAAAGCCGCCTCCTGGAGCTGGCACCCTGAATTAGGACTTTTAGCCTCCTAAACAGTGAGAGAATAAATTTCACTTCGTTAAAGCCATCCACTTGTGGTATTTCTGTTATAGCAGCACTAAATAACTAAGACCGCAGTTTAAACAGCAGGCCACTGGCTCAAGTCCGAAGAACCAGATGTCAGACAACAACGAGCCAGGTGCAGGGTCCACATACAGAGAGAGAAAGCCCTGACAGAGCATGCGCTGCACTGCAGTGGATTGCTTTTGTGTGTCCTTTCTCATCACGGTCTGGTAACTCCCACCCAAGTGATTTGGTGGGACTCTGCAAATAGCATAATTGTGGCCCACCAGGGGAATTGGTCAGCTTTGCCATCCCTCTGGGCTTGAAATGAGCCACCCCCGACGCAGGAGAGACAGGATCTCACCACCACCAAGAAAGGACAACCAGCTGAATGAACATGAAAAGAGAGAGTGGAGGGAAGTAGTGTGCTGTCTCATTAGGGGGAAAGCAACTATGAGTACATACCAAGGTGTATATAAATTTTTTGTATCAGAGACTGACTTGATTTGTAAACTTTCACTTAAAGCACAATAAAAATTAAAAAAAAAAAAGAAAGGACAGCCAGAAGTGGAGAGCATGTTGTTTGGACCCAGGATCCCTGCATTGAGAAGCTCCTGGACCTAGGAGACCACAAGCTGAAACCCCAAAGACTGTGAGAAGCGGTGGCAGGAGAGACTGGCAGGAGACCATGCAGTGGGCTTCCCAGCCTATAGAGTGAGAAAACTGAATACTTTTGGGCCAAGGCTTACTTGCAGAGTGGGGTGCCTCTGGGCACTTATTGTTGTGTTGTTAGGTGCTCTTGACTCACTTCTTACTCATAGCAACCGTATGGACTACAGAATGAAACACCGCCCGGTCCTCCCCCATCTCACGATCGTTGTTATACCTGAGCCCATTGTTGCAGCCACTGTGTCAATCCATCTCGCTGAGAAGCTCCCTCTTTTTCATTGACTGTCTACTTTACCAAGTGTGATCTCCTTCTCTGGGAACTGATCCCTCCTGATAACACGTCCAAAGGATGTGAGGCAAAGCCTCACCATCCTTGCTTCTAAGGAGTATTCTGGCTATACTTCTTCCAAGACAGATTTGTTCCTTTTTTTTTGCCAGTCCATGGTATATTCAATATTCTTCACCAACACCACAATTCAAAGGCATCAATCCTTCTTCGGTCCTCCTTATTCATTGCCCACCTGTCACATGCATATGATGTGATTGAAAAACTCTATGGCTTGGGTCAGGCTTACCTTAGTCCTCAAAGTGACATCTTTGCTTTTTAAAACTCTGAAGAGGTCTTTTACAGCAGATTTGTCCAATGCAAAGCATTGTTTGATTTCTTGACTGCCTCTTCCATGGGTGTTGATTGTGGATCCAAGTAAAATGAAGTCCATGACAACTTCAGTCTTTTCTCTGTTTATCATGATGTTGCTTATTAGTCCAGTTATGAAGATTTCATAAGTTTTTCACTGGCTATTTTTTTTTCAGAAGTAGACTCCCAGGTCCTTCTTCCTAGTCTCTCTTAGTCTGGAAGGTCAGCTGAAACCTGTCCACCATGGGTGACCCCACTGGCATTTGATTACTGGCGGCATAGCTTCCAGCATCACAGCAATATAAAAGCCCCCACAGTATGACCAACTGAGAGACACTTAGGCGTGGGCACTTATTGCCAGGGGCTAAAAGAACTTTGTAACACTTGGCCTGAGCAGGTACGGAGGCCTAGGGCCAAAGAGAGGTGTGCCTGCAAGCACAGCTGAAAGAGGTTATACTGATCAAAGAACTGTAACCCTGAGTGTTCCTGAGCCTGAATTGTTATCTGTTACTTTCCTAATAAACCCCATAATCATGAGTATTGTCTGTGAGTTCTGTGTGGCCATTGCAATGAATTATCGAACCCAGCAGTAAAGTAGAGAGCACCATGGAAAGCACAGCCAGTGTCAGAATTGGTAAAGATGGCAGAGAGAGGAGGCGTGTCTGTCCTTTGCCTCATAGGAATCAGCCTTGGGCTGTTGATCTTGATTCTCCTTCCTCCTCGTGAAGAGAGAGGTCAGACTCTGCCCCCATGCCATTTTTATACCCACGTGTATATACATTGGATGCAGGCCACACTCCAGGGAAGTGTGTGACTTGAATAAGGGTATGACTTCTGTCATGCCCTCCTGCAAGGTTGTGACTCAAGATAGACCCCATGCTAATCCTGCCTCATTAACACATAGAAGTGATGATTTACAACACATAAAATGGAGGATAACTAGAATAATTACATCAGATCCCAAAATGGAGGACAGTCACACAATACTGAAAATCATGGCCTAGCCAAGCCAACTCACAACACCAACAACCACACCTCGTTAGGCTTCCATACATCTTACTTGCATCATCCCACCCAATTGTTGTGTGGGAGTCATAAAGATATGGCTAGAAGGGCCACACTGATACAGGCAAGAGGTACATGTCACCACTTAGAGGAAGGAGACAAGAGGGTCAGGGATAGAATCCAAAGGACCACCATCACCTATCATGGTTAGGGAGGAAGAGAGTCCAGAAAAGAAATCTGAGCAAGAACTTCCAAAGAGGTGGGGGAACACCCAGGAAAAAGCATGATTTCAAGGGCACAATGATTAACAATGTCTGTGTCAAATGCTTCAAAAGGGCAGATAAGATGAGAACAGAATACTTTCTTTTTTTTTAATTTTATTGTGCTTTAGGTGAAAGTTTACAGCTCATGTTACTTTCTCATTCAAAAATTTATACACATTTTGTGACGTTTGTCCTAGAGTAAATAACCATACTCTGGTTAATGTAAAATTGAGACATTTATTGAAAGAAAAAAGACACCTCAAGCTGGGAATAGACTGAATTCAATGTGGTGGAATCCAGTAATACAAAATGGCAACTCAGCAGCGACGTTTTATAAGAGAGAAATAATGGATATGAAACACATTATTTGATCAGTATTTACAAACTCAGATCATCGAAAGACATTACTACATTGGTGGTAGATTATTTTAAGGCAGGACTTCCTGTGGAAAGCTCTCTAAGGCAATTGGCTTAAAACGGTATACATCTCTTTCTTAGATCAGTTGCAGTGTGGCAATTAACACCGGTATGTGACAGAGAAGGGTCGCAGTGTAGTTATGTCATCATTACCAGATATTCCTCTCTTAGAGACAGTATGGAAGATAGCTACCAGTAGGGAGAAAACGGAACCAGCAAACCCCATCCTCAAACTGGTTGTTTCAGGTCTTATCAGGTACCTCAATTTTTTTCTGTAATTCTCTTACACACATTGGTTGCAATCCCCACAATGTAGCAGCGCTCTCCCCTGTTCCATCCCGTGTTCCCAGTGTCCATTTGTCCAGTTCCTGTCCTTTCCTGCCTTCTTGTCTTGCTTTTGAGCAGCAGTTGCCCATTTGGTCTACTATATATGATTGGACTAAAAAGCTCATTCCTCGTGTGTATTATTGTTTATTTTATAGGCCTCTGTAATCTTTGTCTGAAAAATGGGCTTCCGGAGTGATTTTGATTCTGAGTTACCAGAGTGTCCAAGTGCCATAGTCTCAGGGGCTTCTCCAGTCTCTGTCAGATCTGTAAGTCTGGTCTTATGTTCATGAATTCAAATTTTGTTCTACATTTTTCTCCTGCTCTGTCCAGGGCTCTCTGATGTGATACCTGTCAGAGCAGTCGGTGGTGGTAGCCAGGTACCATCTAGTTCTTCTGGGCTCAGGTTGGTGGAGGCTCTGGTTCACGTGGTCCTTTAGTCCTTTGGGCTAGTATTTTCCTTGTGTCTTTGGTTTTCTTCATTCTCCTTTATTCTGGGTGGGACGGGACCGATAGATGTATCTTATATGGCCATTTGCAAGCTTTTAAGATCCCAGACACTACTCACCAAAGTAGGATGTGGAACATTTTTCTTTATGAACTATTGTCTTAGTCATCTAGTGCTGCTATAACGGAAATACAGCAAGTGGATGGCTTTCACAAAAAGAAGTTTATTCTCTCACAGTCCAGTAGGCTAGAAGTCTGAATTCAGGGCATCAGCTCCAGGGGAACGCTTTCTCTCTCTGTCGGCTCTGGAGGAAGGTCCTTCTCATCAGTGTTCCCTTGGTCTGGGAGCATCTCAGTACAGGAAGCTCAAGTCCAAAAGATGCACTTTGCTCCCAGCACTGATTTCTTGATGGCATGAAGTCCCCAACTCTCTGCTTGATTCTCTTTCCTTTTATCTCTTGTAAGATAAAAGAAGGTGCAGGCCACACCCAAGGGAAACTCCCTGGACCAGGGATATAACCTTAGTAAAGGTGGTACAATCCCACCTTAATCCTCTTTAACATAAAATTACATAAAAACATACAATTACAATCACAAAATGGAGGACAACCACACAATATTGGGAATTAAGGCCCAGCCAGATTGACACACACATATTTTGGGGGACATGATTCAACCCATGATAACTGTTACGTGGATTCACCTAGATGTCCCCCGAGACTCTGCTCTCCAGCCCTCAGCCCTAGCAACTTGGTCCCTCACAGTGTTTGGATGTATCTAGGAAACCTCTATGCCCTTGCTTTGGTCAAGTTGTGCTGACTTCCCCTATGTTGTGTGTTGTCTTTCCCTTCACCAGTTAACACTTGCCTACTATCTAGTTAGTGATTTCCCCTTTCCCCCCACCCAGAAAACATTCTTGAATTAGCAACAACTGACAACTTTGATAAGAACAATCCCAGTGTAAGGAACCGAAGACAGGGTGTAGGGTTGTCTTTTCTTGAAGCTTGCCTTAAAGGGAAGAAAGAAAGTGACAGAGTCAGAAGATGAGGACACTTCCTCAAATGAATTGGGAGATTTTCCTCTTTTCTGTGCTAATGTTTGTTTCTCACATTGGTGAATGAAGCAGCAAATGAGGCTGCTTATGGACAGCCAAACTCCTAATGGGTTTTGGTTTCTTGGTTTGGAGGTTTAGGGTCATGGTTTCATGGGACATCCAGCTATTTGGCCTAATAATGTGTTTGCTGCTTCTGTGCAATCTCCTAGTTGATTGTGTAGTGCCTGGGCCATCCAAGGCACAACAATTGGTCTCTGTTCTCCTGGAGCAACAGAAGACGAAGGAGAGTCAGGAAAGAAGGAGGAAATGGACTGTATAACAAATTACCTACATGAACAACTGCCTCCTTTGCCATGAGACCAGAAGAACTAGACGGTGCCTGGCTACCATTACTGAACATTTTGATTAGAGATTGTATAGAAGAATCCTGATTAAAAGCAGAGAAAATGTTTAGTTGACGGGAAAGACAACATACAATACAGGCGAGGACAGCACAACTGGACTAAACCAAAAGCAAAGAAGTTTCCAGAATAAACTGAATGCTTCGAAGACCAGCGGGGCAGGGGCAGGGGATTGGGGACCATGGTTTCAGGGGACATCTAAGTCAACTGGCAAAATAAAATCTACTAAGAAAACATTCTGCATCCCACCTTGGAGAGGGGCATCTGGGGTCTTAAACGCTAGCAAGGGGCCATCTAAGATGCATCAATTGGTCTCAACCCACCTGGATCAAAGGAGAATGAAGAACACCAAGGACACAAGGTAATTATAAGCCCAAGAGACAGAAAGGGCCACATAAACCAGAGTCTACATCCCCCTGAAACCAGAAGAACTAGATGGTGACCGGCTACAACCAATCACTGCCCTGACAGGGAGCACAACAGAGAACCCCTAAGAGAGCTGGAGAGCAGTGGGATGCAGACCCTAAATTCTCGCAAAAAGACCAGGCTTAATGGTCTGACTGAGACTAGAAGGACCCCAGTGGTCATGGCCCCCAGACCTTTTGTTGCCCCAGGACAGGAACCATTCCCAAAGCCAACTCTTCAGACAGGGATTGGACTGCACAACGGGTTGGAGAGGGATGCTGGTGAGGAGTGAGCTTCTTGGATCAGGTGGACACTTGAGACTACGTTGGCATCTCCTCCCTGGAGGGGAGATGAGAGGGGAGAGGGGGTTAGAAGCTGGCGAAATGGACACGAAAAGAGAGAGTGGAGGGAGGGAGCAGGCTGTCTCATTGTGGGGAGAGAAATTGGGAGTGTCTAGTAAGGTGTATGTAAGTTTTTGTGTGAGAGACTGACTTGATTTCTAAACTTTCACTTAAAACACAATAAAAATTAGAAAAAAAAGCAGAAAAGATGCAAAATATAACTTCAAATTCTCATGGACTCCAGACTGGATGAACCTCTGAAACTATTGCCCTGAGATAATCTTTAAAACTTTAGACCGGCGGGGCCAAGATGGCTGACTAGGTAGGAGCTACCTCGGATCCCTCTTGCAACAAAGACTCGGACAAACAAGTGAATCGATCACATACATGACAATCTACTAACCCTGACCATCAAACACAGATCTAAAGAGTTGACCTGAGTGACAGAGACTGAGAATGAACAACCACGGGGAAGCAGCGACTGTTTTCGGAGCCTGGAGCCAGCGTCCCAGTCAGGAAATCTTGGCGCCAGTTTTTGGACTGGGCGCAGGGGAGCTGAGCACGGCATCCTGAGACGGCGCAAACACGGGACGCAGCCCTAGCCCCCAGAAGTGACCTCAGGGGAAGCCCAGCCAGTGCACGCAGGCAGCGCAGTGACGCGGCTGACAGGAGGAGAAATCACTGGGAGGCAGCAACTAGTTTTGGAGCCTGGAGTGCGGCGTCCTAGCTGGGGAACCTTGGCGCTGGGCTTTGGACTGGGGGCGGAGGAACTAACCGGGGCTTCTGAGACAGCGCAAGCACAGGACGCGGGTCTGACCCTCGGGGGCAATCTCTACCTAGCCAGCACACACAGTCGACGCGCCCCTCGGGAATCTCAGATAAAATAGTCATCCCAAGCAAGATAAGTAACTTTGTCTATATTCCGGGGTGCTACTCTCTCCTATTTATCTGAACCCTCCCCTCCCCTTACCAGGTGGCTTCATTAACATTGGAATTTCCTGAGCCAGACAGTAAACCGCGCTGCGGTTTTTCTTTCTTTTCTGTTTTTGGTCTTTTCCTAACCCATTCTCCTGGCCCGAGAGAAGCAGCTACAAAAAACCCAGGAACCAAAAATCCTTCCCTAATTGGACTAAAAATACAGAACCAGCTCCAGCCAAACATATGTGATCCACAGTCTTGGGCTTGCATCCCTACAGGGAACAAGGTGCTATTATAATGCAAAGGTAATTCTGATAGGGATCTGACTGCAATTGTTTTAGCAGATTGACTGGAAAGACAAGTTTCCCAAGTCTGATATCTCTGCATATTCAACAGAGCCCTCACTGACCCACAACAGGGAACTGAGGGCTGAGGCTCCCCCAAGACCACCTAGCCTCCTGCCTTAGGGGTCTAAGGAGGGTGACACCTACCACTCTGTAGAGGTACTTGCATTGGGGGCCTAAGGTACAGCTGCAGAGCCCACCCACCAAAGTGCTTTAGGAATAGAGACACACCTACCTCACTGGCACTTGGGGGAAGCCTGTCAGCACCCTGCCCCCCCCCGGAGTGTGAACCCCTGCTGCTAGTAGAATCTGGTGCGCACAACTATCACCACTACCTGTCTAGCTGGATAGGTGACAGTCTGCATCACACACTTGATGACCCAAAATCAGATCCTACTCAAGAATAGTGAATGGACTCTTAGGCTTATACATCTGGTAACAGCCCAAACCAGCCGGTAATAGGACATAAGTGATTCAAGGGCTACAACAATCAAGACAGCACAATCTAGTAGCCCATCTACGTATATTGAAAGAAAACAAAACAAGATAAGACTCAGTGAGCAAATAGAGAATAAGTCACTACAATATCTTAGTGATGGCTTGGAGACAGCAGTTGATATCAAACCACATAAAGAAGCAGACCATGATTGCTTCTAACAACTCCCCAAACTAAAGAGTCAAAATCTTTCCCAAATGAAGATACAGTCCTGGAATTGCCAGATGCAGAATATAAAAAACTAATTTACAGAATGCTTCAAGACATCAGGGATGACCTCAGAAATGAAATAAGGCAATCTACAGAAAAAGCCAAGGAACACACTGATAAAGCAACTGAAAAACTCAAACAGATTATTCAAGAACATAGTGAAAAAATTAATAAGCTGCAAGAATCCACAGAAAGACAGCATTCAGAAATCCAAAAGATGAACAGTAAAATCACAGAATTAGACAACGCAATGGGAAGTCAGAGGAGCAGACTCGAGCAATTGGAATGCAGGGTGGGGGATCTGGAGGACAAGGGAACTGACACCAATATAGCTGAAAAAAAAATCAGATAAAAGAATTTTAAAAAATGAAGGAACCCTAAGAATCATGTGGGACTCTATCAAGAATAACTTGCATGTGACTGGAGTCCCAGAACAAGGAGGGATAACAGAAGATACAGAGAGAATAGTTGAAGATCTGTTGGCAGAAAACTTCCCTGACATCATGAAAGACGCAAGGATATCTATCCAAGATGCTCATCGAACCCCGTTTAAGATTGATCCAAAAAGAAAATCACCAAGACATATTATCATCAAACTTGCCAAAACCAAAGATAAACAGAAAATTTTAAAAGCAGCCAGGGAGAAAAGAAAGGTTTCCTTCAAGGGAGAATCAATAAGAATAAGTTCAGACTACTCAGGAGAAACCATGCACGCAAGAAGGCAATGGGATGACATATATAGAGCGCTGAAGGAGAAAAACTGCCAGCCAAGGATCATATATCCAGCAAAACTCTCTCTCAAATATGAAGGCGAAATTAAAACATTTACAGATAAACACAAGCTTAGAGAATTTGCAAAAACCAAACCAAAGCTACAAGAAATACTAAAGGAAATTGTTTGGTCAGAAAACCAATAACATCAGATACCAGCACAACACAAGTTCACAGAACAGAACATCCTTGATATCAACTCAAATAGGGAAATCACAAAAACAAATTAAGATTAATTTAAAAAAAAAAAGCTCAAAACAGGGGATCATTGAAGTCAATATGTAAAAGATCACAATAATCAAAAAGAGGGACTAAATACAGGTGGCACAGAACTGCCAAATGGAGAGGGATACAAGGCGATATAGGACAAGTTAGGTTTTTACTTAGAAAAATAGGGATAAATATTAAGGTAACCACAAAGAGGTAGAACAACTCCATAACTCAAAATAAAAACCAAGAAAAACATGACGACTCAACAAACATAAAGTCAGCTACTATGAAAATGAGGAACACACAATTTACAAAGAAAAACGTCTCAGCACAAAAAAGTAAGTGGAAAAATGAAATTGTCAACAACACACAAAAAAAGGCATCAAAATGACACCACTAAACACATACCTATCTATAATTTCACTGAATGTAAAAGGACTAAATGCACCAGTAAAGAGACAGAGAGTCTCAGACTGGATAAACACGATCCGTCTATATGCTGCCTACAAGAGACACACCTTAGACTTAGAGACACAAACAAACCAGAACTCAAAAGATGGAAAAAAAATATATCAAGCAAACAACAAGCAAAAAAGACCAGGAGTAGCAATATTAATTTCTGACAAAATAGACTTTAAAGTTAAATCCACCACAAAGGATAAAGAGGGACCTACATAATGATTGAAGGGACAATAGACCAGGAAGATATAACCACATTAAATACTTATGCACCTAATGACAGGGCTGCAAGATAGATAAAACAAACTTTAACAGAACTGCAAAGTGAGATAGACACCTCCACAATTATAGTAGGAGACTTCAACACCCCACTTTCGGAGAAGGACAGGACTTCCTGTAAGAAGCTCAATAGAGACACGGAAGACCTAATTACTACAATCAACCAACTTGACCTCATTGACTTATACAGAACTCTCCACCCAACTGCTGCAAAGTATACTTTTTTTTTTCTAGCGCACAAGGAACATTCTCTAGAATAGACCACATATTAGGTCATAAAACAAACCTTTGCAGAATCCAAAACATCGAAATATTACAAAGCATCTTCTCAGACCAGAAGGCCATAAAAGTAGAAATCAATAACAGAAAAATTAGGGAAAAGAAATCAAATACTTAGAAACTGAACAATACCCTGCTGAAAAAACACTGGGTTATAGAAGACATTAAGAAGGGAATAAAGAAATTCATAGAATGCAACAAGAATGAAAACACTTCCTAGCAAAACCTCTGGGACACAGCAAAAGCAGTGCTCAGAGGTCAATTTATATCGATAAATGCACACATACAAAAAGAAGAAAGAGCCAAAATCAGAGAACCGTCCCTACAACTTGAACAAATAGAAAGTGAGCAACAAAAGAATCCATCAGGCACCAGAAGAAAACAAATAATAAAAATTAGAGCTGAACTAAATGAATTAGAGAACAGAAAAACAATTGAAAGAATTAACAAAGCCAAAAGCTGGTTCTTTGAAAAAATTAACAAAATTGATAAACCATTGGCCAGACTGACTAAAGAAATACAGGAAAGGAAACAAATAACCCAAATAAGAAACGAGAAGGGCCACATCACAACAGACCCAACTGAAATTAAAAGAATCATATCAGATTATTACGAAAAATTGTACTCTAACAAATTTGCAAACCTAGAAGAAATGGATGAATTCCTGGAAAAACACTACCTACCTAAACTAACACAATCAGAAGTAGAACAACTAAATAGACGCATAACAAAAAAAGAGATTGAAACGGTAATCAAAAAACTCCCAACAAAAAAAAGCCCTGGCCCGGACGGTTTTACTGCAGAGTTCTACCAAACTTTCAGAGAAGAGTTAACACCACCACTACTAAAGGTATTTCAAAGCATAGAAAATGACGGAATACTACCCAACTCATTCTATGAAGCCACCATATCCCTGATACCAAAACCAGGTAAAGACACCACAAAAAAAAAAAAAGAAAGAAAGAAAATTACACACCTATATCCCTCATGAACATAGATGCAAAAATCCTCAACAAAATTCTAGCCAATAGAATTCAACAACATATCAAAAAAATAATCCACCACGACCAAGTGGGATTTATACCAGGTATGCAAGGCTGGTTTAATATTAGAAGAACCATTAATGTAATCCACCATATAAATAAAACAAAAGACAAAACCACATGATCTTATCAATTGATTCAGAAAAGGCATGTGACAAAGTCCAACACCCATTTATGATAAAAACTCTCAGCAAAATAGGAATTGAAGGAAAATTCCTCAACATAATAAAGGGCATCTATACAAAGCCACAGTCAACATCACTCTAAATGGAGAGAGCCTGAAAGCATTTCCCTGGAGAACGGGAACAAGACAAGGATGCCCTTTATTACCGCTCTTATTCAGCATTGTGCTAGAGGTCCTAGCCAGAGCAATTAGGCTAGACAAAGAGATAAGGGCATCCGGATTGGCAAAGAGGAAGTAAAATTATCTCTATTTGCAGATGACGTGATCTTATACACAGAAAACCCTAAGGAATCCTCCAGAAAACTACTGAAACTAGTAGAGTTTGGCAGAGTCTCAGGTTATAAGATAAACATACAAAAATCCCTTGGATTCCTCTACATCAACAAAAAGAACATCGAAGAGGAAATCACCAAATCAATACCATTCACAGTAGCCCCCAAGAAGATAAAATACTTAGGAATAAATCTTACCAAAGATGTAAAAGACCTATACAAAGATAACTACAAAGTACTAGTGCAAGAAACTAAAAAGGACCTACATAAGTGGAAAAACATACCTTCCTCGTGGATAGGAAGACTTAACATAGTAAAAATGTCTATTCTACCAAAAGCCAATCTATACATACAATGCACTTCTGATCCAAATCCCAATGACATTTTTTAATGTGATGGAGAAACAAATCACCAACTTCATATGGAAGGGAAAGAAGCCCCGGATAAGTAAAGCATTACTGAAAAAGAAGAAGAAAGTGGGAGGCCTCACTCTACCTGATTTTAGAACCTATTATACAGCCACAGTAGTCAAAACAGCCTGGTACTGGTACAACAATAGGCACATAGACCAATGGAACAGAATTGAGAGCCCAGATATAAATCCATCCACATATGAGCAGCTGATATTTCACAAAGGCCCAGTGTCAGTTAATTGGGGAAAAGATAGTCTTTTTAACAAATGGTGCTGGCATAACTGGATATCCATTTGCAAAAAAATGAAACAGGACCCATACCTCGCACAAAAACTAACTCCAAGTGGATCAAAGACCTAAACATAAAGACTAAAACGGTAAAGATCATGGAAGAAAAAATAGGGACAACGTTAGGAGCCCTAATACAAGGCATAAACAGAATACAAAACATTACCAAAAATGACGAAGAGAAACCAGATAACCGGGAGCTCCTAAAAATCAAACACCTATGCTCATCTAAAGACTTCACCAAAAGAGTAAAAAGACCATCTACAGACTGGGAAAGAATTTTCAGCTATGACATCTCCGACCAGCGCCTGATCTCTAAAATATATAGGATTCTGTTAAAACTCAACCACAAAAAGACAAACAACCCAATCAAGAAGTGGGCAAAGGATGTGAACACGCACTTCACTAAAGAAGATATTCAGGCAGCTAACAGATACCATGAGAAAACGCTCTCGATCATTAGCCATTAGAGAAATGCAAATTAAAACTACGATGAGATTCCATTTCACTCCAACAAGGCTGGCATTAATCCAAAAAAGACAAAATAATAAATGTTGGAGAGGCTGCGGAGAGATTGGAACTCTTATACACTGCTGGTGGGAATGTAAAATGGTACAAGCACTTTGGAAATCTATCTGGCGTTTTCTTAAAAAGCTAGAAATAGAACTAACATACAACCCAGAAATCCCACTCCTCGGAATATACCCTACAGAAATAAGAGCCTTCACACGAACAGATATATGCACACCCGTGTTTATTGCAGCTCTGTTTACAATAGCAAAAAGCTGGAAGCAACCAAGGTGTCCGTCCACGGATGAATGGTTAAATAAATTATGGTATATTCACACAATGGAATACTACGCATCGATAAAGAACAGTGACAAATCTGTGAAACATTTCATAACATGGAGGAACCTGGAAGGCATTACGCTGAGTGAAATTAGTCAGAGGCAAAAGGACAAATATTGTATAAGACCACTATTATAAGATCTTGAGAAATAGTATAAACTGAGAACACATACTTTTGTGGTTACGAGGCGGGAGGGACGGAGGGTGGGAGAGGGTTATTTACTGATTAGTTAGTAGATAAGAACTACTTTAGGTGAAGGGAAGGACAATACTCGATACATGGAAGGTCAGCTCAACTGGACTGGACCAAAAGCAAAGAAGTTTCCGGGATAAACTGAATGCTTCAAAGGTCAGTGGAGCAAGGGCGGGGGTTTGGGGCCTATGGCTTAAGGGGACTTCTAAGTCAATTGGCAAAATAATTCTATTATGAAAACATTCTGCATCCCACTTTGAAATGTGGCGTCTGGGGTCTTCAATGCTAACAAGCAGCCATCTAAGATGCATCAATTGGTCTCAACCCACCTGGATCAAAGGAGAATGAAGAACACCAAGGTCACACGATAACTATGAGCCCAAGAGACAGAAAGGGCCACATGAACCAGAGACTTACATCATCCTGAGACCAGAAGAACTAGATGGTGCCCAGCCACAACCGATGACTGCCGTGACAGGGAGCACAACGGAGAACCCCTGAGGGAGCAGGAGATCAGTGGGATGCAGACCCCAAATTCTCATAAAAAGACCAGACTTAATGGTCTGACTGAGACTAGAGGAATCCCGGCGGTCATGGTCCCCAAACCTTCTGTTGGCACAGGACAGGAACCATTCCCGAAGACAACTCATCAGACATGGAAGGGACTGGACAATGGGTTGGAGAGAAATGCTGATGAAGAGTGAGCTACTTGTATCAGGTGGACACTTGAGACTGTGTTGGCATCTCCTGTCTGGAGGGGAGATGGGAGGGTAGAGAGGGTTAGAAAGTGGCAAAATTGTCACGAAAGAAGAGACTGGAAGGAGGGAGCGGGCTGAGTCATTAGGGGGAGAGTAAGTGGGAGTATGGAGTTAGGTGTATATAAGCTTATATGTGACAGACTGACTTGATTTGTAAACTTTCACTTAAAGCACAATAAAAATTATTAAAAAAAAAAAACTTAGACCATAAAGACAATGTTCTACATCCTACTTTTGTGAGTATTATCTGGGGTCCTAAAAGCTTACGAGCAGCCACCTAAGATGCTCCACCAGTCCCACCCCGTCTGGATCAAGGGAGAATGAAGAAATCCAAAGACACAAGGGAAAGATTAGTCCAAAGGACTAATGGACCAGAATTACCACAGCCTCCACCAGGTTCAGTCCAGCACAACTAGATGGTGCCTGGCTACCATCACCGACTGCTCTGACAGGGATCACAATAGACGGTCCTGGACAGAGCTGGAGACAAATGTATAACAAAACTCTAACTCACAAAAAAAGGCCAGATTTACTGGTCTGACAGAGACTGGAGAAACCCTGAGAGTATGGCCCCCAGACACCCTTTTAACTCAGTACTGAATTCACTCCTGAGGTTCACCCTTCATCCAAAGATTAGACAAGTACATAAAACAAAATGAGACTAAAGGGGCACACCAGTTCAGGGGCAGGGACGAGAAGGCAGGAGGGGACAAGAAAGCTGGTAACAGGGAACCCGAGGTTGAGAGGGGGAAAGCGTTGACACGTTGTGCGGTTGGCAACCAATGTCACAAAACAATATGTGTATTGTTTAATGAGAAAATAATTTGCTCTGTAAGCTTTCATCTGAAGTACACTAAAACAGGAAAAAAAAAACTTAAACCAGAAATATTCCCTGACGCCTCCTTAAAACCAAGCAATAGTTTAACTAGTAAAGAATGTCTGCACTAAGCATTATGCTCTTTTAAGATCTATTTACATGGGATCTAATTGACAATAGCAACTCAAAAGATTAGAAACTGTTGAACTGGCATATATTGTGCTGTGTATATTCTCAACAACGAAAATAAAATAAATTACAAGAAAAGCAAATGAAAATGACTAATAACTATGACCAAACATTGAATTCTCCTTAGATAGATGCATGCTGATTCATTTAAGAGAAAGTAATGATGTCTACTTTGAAAGGCACTGAGAATAAAATGAAGAGAAGTGTGGGTACAGAGATAGGTGTGTGATAAAGCAAAGCAGTGAAGTGTTAATGGCACAGCACTATTCGCAATAACCAAATGGTGGAAACAACCCGTGTCCCTCAACAGATGAATGGATACACAAAATGCGGTTTATCCACACAACGAAATATCATCCAGCCTGCAGTGCTGTGAATTTCTTAATGTGGCCCTTTTACCCATAGTCTTTGTAACTCTCACCAAATGACTGGGTGGGACTATGAAAATGAGGTGTATGGGACCCTAACGAGGAGTTTAGTCAGTTTTGCCATCCTGCTAGGCTTAAAGGGAGACACTGAGAGAAAGAGTAGGAGCTATAACATGCAAGACAGAGAGGGAGAGTATAACACCAGAGACGGTGAGAAGCAGCCACAGAGAAACAGTGTCAGCAGAACCAGGATACTACCAGTAGACCAGCAGGATGATTGATAGGGGGCCAAGGTCTTCTGGCTTCACCCAGCCACAGGCTGGAGCCCATATTCATATGAATGGGAAGACAGTCAAGGGGTGGAGAAAATGAAACTGGAATGTTTCAAAAAGAGTTATGTGTTTAATCAGAATTGAGAATCCAGACATAAATGCATCCACATATGAGCAGTTGATACTTGACAAAGACCCCAAAACAGTTAAATGGGGTAAAGACAGTCTTTTTAACAAATGGTGCTGGCATAACTGGATATCCACCTGCAAAAAAATGAAACAAGACCCAGACCTCACTCCATGCCCAAAAACGAGCTCAAAATGGATCGAAGGCCTAAATATAAAATCTAAAATGATAAAGATCATGGAAGAAAAAAATAGAGACAACGTTAGGAGCCCTAATACATGGCATAAACAGTATAGAAAACGTTACTAATAATGTACAAACACCAGAAGAGAAATTAGATAACTGGGAGCTCCTAAAAGTCAAAAACCCATATTCATCCAAAGACTTCACCAAAAGACTAAAAAGATTAACTAGAGATTGGGAAAAAGTTTCTAGCTATGACATTTCCGATCAGGGCCTGATCTCTAAAATCTACATGATACTGCAAAAACTCAACAAGAAAAAAACAAATAACGCAATTAAAAAATGGGCAAAAAATATGAATAGACACTTCACTAGAAAAGACATTCAGGTAGCTAACAGATACTTGAGGAAATGCTCACTATCATTAGCCATTAGAGAAATACAAATCAAAACTACAATGAGATTCCATCTCACTCCAACAAGGCTGGCATTAATCCAAAAAGCACAAAACAATAAATATTGGAGAGGGTGTGGGGAGATCGGAACACTTCTACACTGCTGGTGGGAATGTCAAATGGTACAACCACTTTGGAAATCGATTTGGCGCTTCCTTAAAAAGCTAGAAATAGAACTACCATAGGATCCAGCTATCCCACTCCCTGGAATATATCCTAGAGAAATAAGAACCTTTACACGAACAGATATATGCACACCCGTGTTCATTGCAGCATTGTTTACAATAGCAAAAAGATGGAAGCAACCAAGGTATCCATCAATGGATGAATGGATAAATAAATTACGGTATATTCACACAATGGAATACTACACATCGATAAAGAACAGTGATGACTCTGTGAAACATTTCATAACATGGAGGAATCTGGAAAGCATTATGCTGAGTGAACTTAGTTGCAAAAGGACAAGTATGGTATAAAACCACTATTATAAGAACTCGAGAAATAGAGAAGAAAATATTCTTTGATGGTTATGAGATGGAGTGAGGGAGGGTGGGAGAAGAGTATTCACTAATTAGATAGTAGATGAGAACTACTTTAGGTGACGGGAAAGAAAATACACAATACAGGTGAGGTCAGCACAACTGGACTAAACAAAAAGCAAAGAAGTTTCCTGAATAAACTGAATGCTTCAAAGGCCAGCGGAGCAGGGGCAGGGGTTTGGGGGCCAATTGGCATAATAAGATCTATTAAGAAAACATTCTGCATCCCATCTCTGAGAGCGGCATCTGGAGTCTTAAACGCTAGCAAGCAGCCATCTAAGATGCATCGATTGGTCTCAACCCACCTGGATCAAAGGAGAATGAAGAACACCAAGGACACAAGGTAATTATGAGCCCAAGAGACAGACAGGGCCACATAAACGAGAGTCTACATCCCCCTGAGACCAGAAGAACTAGATGGTGCCCTGCTACAACCAACAACTGCCCTGACAGGGAACACAACAGAGAGCTCCTGAGGGAGCAAGAGAGCAGTGGGATGCAGACCTCAAATTCTCATAAGACCAGACTTAATGGTCTGACTAAGACTAGAAGGACCCCAGTGGTCATGGCCCCCAGACCTTCTGTTGGCCCAGGACAGGAACCATTCCTGAAGCCAACTCTTCAGACAGGGATTAGACTGGACAATGGGTTGGAAAGGGATGCTGGTGAGTAGTGAGCTTCTTGTATCAGGTGGACACTTGAGACTATGTTGGCATCTCCTCCCTGGAGGGCAGATGAGAGAGTAGAGGGGGTTACAAGCTGCCAAAATGGACACGAAAAGAGAGTGGAGGGACAGAGTGGGCTGTTTTATTAGGGGGAGAGTAATTGGGAGTATGTAGCAAGGTATACGTAAGTTTTTGTGTGAGAGGCTGACTTGATTTGTAAACTTTCACTTAAAGAACAATACAAATTAAAAAAAAAAGTTATGTGTTTAAGAATATGTGTTTATTTGAATGTACTAGAAATATTGAATGCTTCTCCTACCTAGTGTTGTAAAATAGACTTAAATGTATGATAGAAACGAGTTTTGGGTATTAAAGATTACAGAGTGTGTGTAACTCCTCCTACAGCCAATACTTGACTGAATATGCTAAAACGGGAACTAAGATTTGCCCATGTCTGTCAGTTTGTCGTACTGTTGGGGCTTGCGTGTTGCTGTGATGCTGGAAGCTATGCCACTGGTATTCAGATACCAGTAGGGTCACTGTCTCAGTCATCTAGTGCTGCTGTATGAGAAATACCACAAGTGGATGGCTTTAACAAAGAGTTAAGTAGGCTAAAAGTCCAAATTCAGGGTGTTAGATCCAGGGGAAGGCTTTCTCTCTCTTTTGGCTTTCTCAACAATCTCCCCCCGGACTAGCAGCTTCTGTGTGCAGGGATCACGGGTCTAAAGCATGCGCTCTGCTCCTGGCACTGCTTTCTTGGTGGTATGAGGTCCCCCTGTCTCTCTGCTTGCTTCTCTCTTTTATATCTCAAGAGATTGCCTCAAGACACAGTCCAATCCTGTAGGTTGAGTCCTGCCTCACTAACACAACTGCCGCTCATCCTTCCTCATTAACATCATAGGGGCAGGATTTACAACATACAGGAAAATCACACAATACCGGGAATCATGGCCCAGCCCAATTAATGCACATTTTGGGGAGGACATAATTCAATCCATGACAGTCACCCATGGAGGACAGGTTTCAGCTGAGCTTCCAGACTAAGACAAACTAGGAAGAAGGACCCGGCAGTCTACTTCTGAAAAGAATTAGCCAGTGAAAACCTTATGAAGAGCAGAGAACATTGTCTGATATAGTGCTGGAAGATGAGCCCCCCAGGTTGGAAGGCACTCAAAAGACAACTGGGGAAGAGCTGCTTCCTAAAAGTAGGGTCAGCCTTAATGACGTGGATGGAGTCAAGCTCTCGGGACCTTCATTCGATGACGTGGCATGACTCAAAATGAGAAAAAACAGCTGTAAACATCGATTAATAATCGGAATGTGGAAGTACGAAGTATGAATCTAAGGAAATTGGAAATCATCAAAAATGAAATGGGACACATACACATAGATATGCTAGGCATTAGTGAGCTGAAACGGACTGGTATTGGCCATTTTGAATCAGACAATCATATAATCTACTATGCTGGGAATGACAACTTGAAGAGGAATGGTGTTGCATTCATCGTCAAAAAGAACGTCTGAAAATCTATCCTGAAGTACAATGCTGTCAGTGATAGGATAATATCCATACGCCTACAAGGAAGACCAGTTAATACGACTATCATTCAAATTTACACACCAACCAGTAAGGCCAAAGATGAAGAAAATGAAGATTTTTAGCAGCTGCTGCAGTCTGAAATTGATCGAACATGCAATCAGGATGCATTGATAATTACTGGTGATTGGGATGTGGAAGCTGGAAACAAAGAAGAAGGATAGGTAGTTGAAAAATACAGCCTTAGCAATAGAAACAATGCTGGAGGTAGAATGATAGAATTTTGCAAGAGAAACAACTTCTTCATTGCAAATACCTTTTTCACTGACATAAATGGCGACTAATTATACACATGGACCTCGGCAGATGGAACACACAGAAATCAGATTGACTACATCTGTGGAAAGAGATGATGGAAAAGCTCAATATCATCAGTAGAACAAGGCCGGGGCCAACTGTGGAACAATCAATTGCTCATATGCAAGTTCAAGTTGAAACTGAAGAAAACCAGAGGAAGTCCATGAGATCCAAAGTATGACCTTGAGTATATCCCACCTGAATTTAGAGACCATCTCAAGAATAGATTTGACTCCTTGAACACTAACAACCAAGGACCAGGTGAATTGTGGAATGACAACAAAAACATCACACATGAAGATAGTAAAAGGTCACTGCAAAAAACAGGAAAGAAAGAAAAGGCCAAGATGGATGTCAAAGCAGACTTTGAAACTTGCTCTCGAACGCCGAGGAGCTAAAGCAAAAGAAAGAAATGATGAAGAGAGCTGAACAGAAGATTTCAAAGGATGGCTTGAGTAGTGAAAGTAAAGTGTTATAATGACACGTGCAAAGAGCTGTACATGGAAAACCAAAAGGGAAGAACAGGCTCGGTGTTTCTCAAGCTGAAAGAACTGAAGAAAAATTTCAAGCCTCGAGTTGCAGTAGTGAAGGATTCCATGGCGAAAATATTAAATGGTGCAGGAAGCATCAAAAGAAGACGGAAGGAGTACACAGAGTCATTATACCAAAAAGAATTAGTCGATATTCAACCATTTCAAGAGGTGGCATATGATCAGGAACCGATGGTCCTGAAGGAAGAAGTCCAAGCTGCTCTGAAGGCATTGGCGAAAAACAAGGCTCCAGGAATTGATGGAATATGAATCGAGATGTTTCAACAAACAGATGCAGCGCTGGAGGTGCTTGCTCGTCTATGTCAAGAATATGGAAGACAGCTTCCTGGCCAACTGACTGGAAGAGATCCATATTTATGCCTATTCCCAAGAAAGGTGATCCAACCAAATGCAGAAATTATTGAACATTATCATTAATATCACATGCAACCAAATTTTGTTGAAGATCATTTAAAAGCAGTTGCAGCAGTGTATCGACAGGGAACTGAGAAATTTAAGCAGGATTCAGAAGAGGACGTGGAACCAGAGATATTATTGCTGATGTCAGATGGATCCTGGCTGAAAGCAGAGAATACCAGAAGGATGTTTACCTGTGTTTTATTGACTGTGCAAAGGCATTCAACTCTGTGGATCATAACAAACTATGGATAACGTTGTGAAGAATGGGAATTCCGGAACACTTAATTGTGCTCATGAGGAACCTTTACATAGATCAAGAGGCAGTTGTTCAGACAGAAGAAGGGGATACTGATTGGTTTAAAGTCAGGAAAGGTGTGCGTCAGGGTTGTATCCTTTCACCTTACCTACTCAGTCTGTATACCGATCAAACAATCTGAGAAGCTGGACTATATGAAGAAGAACGGGGCATCAGGATTGGAGGAAGACTCATTAACAACCTGCATTATGCGACTGATTTTTTAAGTAATATTTTTCTAGAAATTTGTCCATTTTGTCTAAGTTTTCAAACTTACTGGCATAAAGCTGATAGTACTACTCACTTTTGTCGCTTTAATTTGTGGTTAGGTTTCCTTTTCCATCACTATTATTATTTGTGACATTTTTCCTTGATCAGTCTCATCAAGCATCTATTTTATTACCTTTTTCAAAGAATCAAATTTTAGCTTTGTTGCTCGTCTATATTGTGTCATTTTCTATTTCGTATTTTCTGCTGTTATTTTTATTAACCCCTTCTTTCTATCTTCTTTGGGCTTTGGCTATAAAATTTCTAACTTTTCTAATTGGATGCATAGCTCATTCATTTCCAGCCTTTCTTCTTTCCCAACATAAGCTTCTAAGGCTATACATTTCCCTGGAAATAATACGTTTACTGCATTCTGCTAGTTTCAATATAGTGTTTTTATTCCCATTGAGGTCTAAATATTTTGTAATTCCAAGTGTAATTTCTCCCTTTTCCTATTTTTTTTTTTTAGAAGCGTGTTTGTACAGAAAAAAATTCACATAGGAGACCTGACTGCTAGCCTTTGAAAGGCCCAGTCAAAAGGTTGGCCCTTGGCTGGTTTGTAGGTATTGTTAGGTGCCATCAAGTCATGGCAACCCCATACACAACAGAAGGAAATGCTGTCCGTCCTGAACCACTGAACCACTACTGCCTCATAGATATCAGTTAGACCCTCTCATTCCCTCTTCCACAACTCGTCTCACTCATACTTGCTGTGCTACATTCTTGGAAAGTTCTTCAGCTCTCCCTTCAGCCTAACTCTCTTCAGCTATGTCCAATCTGCTGAATACCGTATCCACTGGAGTATTTCTATTTTTTAAATTTCAAAAATTATATGACACAACCTTGCTTGCTGAAGGTGAAGAGGACTTGAAGCACTTACTGATGAAGATCAAAGACCACAGCCTTCAGTATGGATTCCACCTCAACATAAAGAAAACAAAGTCCTCACAACTAGGGGAAAGGAACTAGGAGCATATAGCAAGGTGTATATAAAAACCCTGGTGGCGTAGTGGTTAAGTGCTACGGCTGCTAACCAAAGGGACAGCAGTTCAAACCCACCAGGCGCTACTTGGAAACTCTATGGGGCAGTTCTGCTCTGTCCTATAGGGTCGCTCTGAGTCGGAATTCACTTGACGGCACTGGTTTTTTTTTATATAAATTTTTGTATGAGAGACTGACTTGATTTTTAAACTTTCACTTAAAGCACAATTCAAAAAAAAAATCCTCACAACTGGACCAATAAGCAACATCAGGATAAATGGAGAAAAGACTGAAGTTGAAGTTGTCAAGGATTTCATCTTACTTGGATCCGCAATCAACAGCCATGGAAGCAGCAGTCAAGAAATCAAAAGACACATTGCACTGGGCAAATCTGCTGCAAAGGACCTCTTTACAGTGTTGAAGAGCAAAGATGTCACCCTGAAGACTAAGGTGTGCCTGACCCAAGCCATGGTATTTTCAGTCGTCTCATATGCATGTGAAAGCAGACGACGAATAAGGAAGATTGAAGAAGAATTGATGCCTTTGAATTATGGCACTGGCGAAGAATATTGAATATACCATGGAATGCCAAAAGAACGAACAAATCTGTCTCAGAAGTACAATCAGACTGCACCTTACATACTTTGGACATGTTGTTAGGAGGAATCAGTCCCTGGCAGAAGGACATCGTGCTTGGCAGAGTTCAGGGTCAGTGGAAAAGAGGAAGACCCTCAACAAGATGGATTGACACAGTGGCTGCAATGACAGGCTCAAGCATAATGACTGTGAGGAAGTCACAGGACTGGGCAGTGTTTCACTCTATGGTATATAGGGTCGCTATGAGTCGGAACTAACTCAACAGCACCTAACACCACTACCCCTACTAATCTGATGATATCAATATCAGAGGTCCGCAAGGGTTTCAACCTGTTACTGTTCCTCCCAACTCCCACACCAGGGTCTGTTTTACTATGGGTGGTCGATCTCAGCGTGGGGAAAAGCAGGAGCGTAACCTAAGGATGCTTTTCTCTGCAGGATCACTTTCACTACTGCTAAGAGCCAAAGAGTGCCAGCACCTGGATCCACTTTTGCTCCCTGCTTCACACAGGGGTCCCACTTGCAGCCCAGGCTGCTCCAGCAGCTGGCTGGGTCCTTTAGAGCCTGCCCTCCCTCCGGTAAACCCAGGAACCCTTCCTGTGTAGGATCGAACTGCTTCTCAGCATCCAGGGCTCTCCCGAGTCTGCCCAAGCTACCTTGTTAGCAGAGCCTCACTGTACCTCATCTGCAAAGTGGGGACATTGATACCTACTTTTGCCAGGCTATTGGAAGGCCTCAGTGACTGGTCCACAGTCAGAGCTCAAGGCCTGCCCACTGAGTGCTCTGTCTGGCCAGGGCCCTCAGTGTCCAGTGCTGCCGGCCAGCAGCTCATCCCCATCTCAACCCTACAGAGAGGCCAGAGGTAAAACAGCACAACACGTTTTATTGTCCAAAACTACACGAAAACCCAGGTCCACAGGGCTCAAGTACTGTGGGGGAGGCAGAGGGATGGAGGCAGAGGTGGCTCTCATTGCAGGTGCCGTTTGGCCCTGCCTGACGCTCTTGTGCGCGAGGCTCAGGCGTAGAAGGAAGACTTGCTCTGCAGCCATCCCTGAGGAGGTGGTGAGCTGCTTCCAGGTCAGCAAGGGCAGGCGGGCAGGCAGGATCCAGGCCAAGAGGCCTCCTGGGCTCCCTCCCACAGGTCCAACCTGGCCACCTGCTCACCTGCCTGCTACCCTCCCTCCCAATGCCAGCCCCTCACAGAGAACCCTGAACAAAAGAAGGAAGAAGGCTGGCGCCTAAGTTACTTCCTCCTTTCTTGACAAAGGGGATGGAACAGCTGAGGCCCTTCTAAAACTGAATAACAACAGGGGCTGGAGAGCTCACCAAGCAAGAGAGACCCCATGAAGGCTTACAGATTGGTCTAAAAATCATCTAAGCTGAGGGCATCAGACCCTGCCCAGCCTGGCTCTGCCTAGGGCGAGAACCCAGAAGGGAGCACTGATAGCCCCAGCTGGCTGGCTCTGAGGTCGGGGTGCTGCCTCCTTCCCAGCCTTGACCTGGGCCCCTCCCAGGCTGGGGTGGTGCTGGCTCCTCACCCCCTATGTCCGGGGATGCAAATGGTTGTGAAGCTGCTCAGCCTGGGCCTTCAGGCACTGGAACTCCTCCTGAATGAAGTCAGTCAGGGCTTTGCGCATCTCTACCTGGGTGGAGGAGACCTGGTGACTGAGTGGGCACGTGACGGCTAAGGACAGCTACAGGGGAGCCAGGAGGACACTCACAGCCGACTTGTTCTCTGCCCGGAGCCGCTCGAGCACGGGCAGGGTGCTGAAGGGCTTCCCGATGAGTACAGTAATCTTCTGTGGGGAAGGCAGGATGCCATCGGTGACAGAAGCAGGGCTGAGGTAGCTGCATCCCAGGCCAGCCCAGCCCAGCTCACCCAGGGAGCAGAAGCCGAGTCCTACCCCTAACCAGCTGGTGCCCTCCTCTGGGCCACACTCTCCAATTTGGAAAGGTCAGTAGAGTCCCATCCCAGTCTTTGGGGCCATGGTCTACATGTCCTGTCCTGACCCAGCCTGGCTTCCTGTGCTAAGGTTCTAATCTAACAGCCCTCAGGACCAGGAAGCCCTTCTCTCTGTTCCCTCCTGCTGTGGCTTTATGCTTGGCTCCTCCCTCAGCAGTGGGAGATGGGGAAGATAGCAGACAGACAGACAGACAGACAAAGAGGACACAGCCCCACCCACCTGGCCAAAGCGGGGGAAGTAGGGCGGGCTGTTAGGAAGGACGTCGTTCATCCCTGCAGCACAGTGGAGAGAGCTGAAGGCGGCAGTGTGGAGCGAGCAGCCGGGACTGGACCAAGCCCTGGGGCCTCCCAGGGCCCTTTCTCTGCCACCCAGAAGACAACCTCCCAACACAATCTCAGGGAGCAACTCTCCCTGTCCCCAGCTGCACCCTACGGTCTCCAGGCCTGAGAGGGAGGCGTACCGACATGCCACAGTGGAAGAATGATGGGGTTGAGATGACACTCGGCAATCAGGCGCCCGATTCCTGCCCAAGGATGGACGGAAGCGTTGATGGGAGCCCTGCCCTCCATCGCTGGAACTGGCTTCCTGGGCCAGCCCCCTGCAAGCCAGCTCTGGTCTCAGCACCTGACCCCTTCCTGCCGCCACCAACCCAGCCAGCCCAGGAGGTGGGCACCTGGGAAGGGGTCCCAGGGCAATCCTTACCCCACTTGAAGCGCAGGAACTCAGAGCTCATGTTCACTTTCCCTGTCAGAAGAGAGGGCAGAGAGGCTGGCGGCTGCAGCCTTTATACTCTTGGGAGAGTCATGGCCCTGCCCTCCCCACCACTGACCTTCAGGAAAGATATGCACCCAGTCCCCATGGTTGAGCTTCTCCAAAATGAAGTCCATCCCCTTCTGATAGACACCGTCTCCTGCCAGGAAAAGGCGTTTCCCATCGATGCCCACTCTCCCATGGGGGCCTGCCAGTTCGTCCACAACCCTCTCCAAACCTTGATGAGACCTATTCCCTGGGGTGACCCCCTGGACTGCACCCCAGCCACCTCCGTTTCCCGGCCTGCCGCGCCCCACTTCCCACTGGGAATGGAGCTCCAGCTCCCACGTATCCGAGTCCCCCAGCCCCAGGCCCTCCTGAAATTGTGCTGTCCATGGCACACTCTCCAGTGACTTTCCCTGTGGCCACCTCAGCCCCTGGAGCCCTTGACACCTTGGTTCAGCAATATTCTCTAAACCTCTGTTATGGGGAGGCACCACCAAAATTCTGAACTTCGAATTCTTTGGGTTTTTGTCAAATTTTCATGGGAACTTGTGGTGCAGTAAGTCATTTCATATGGCCCACCACCCTCCTCCCAGTAGCTCAAGGCCAAAAACTTAGTTTATCTTTGATTTCTCTTTCACCCTCCACCCCACGTTCAAGCCATCAACAGGTGCTTCGACCCTGCTTCTGAAGCACATCCCAAGGCTGTCCCCTTCTCCCGCTCACCATGGGGTCCACCCAAGACCCAGGCCCAATCATCTCTGCAGCTAGAATTTTGGTGACAGCCCCACCATAGCACGCTGGCCTCCGCCCCATCCCGCTCCAAATAGTTGGTCCCACTGTGGCCAGAGTGCTCAATCCCTGAGCCACAAACACGGCACTACCCCGACGGGAGAGCAAAGGCCCCAATTCTTAATGTGATATTCCAGAACGCTCACCTACATTTTTTAGCTTTACTCTTATCTCTTCAACACCTGGCACATGCTTGTCCATATCTATAATGCCTTCCCTTTCATTCTCTGCCTGGAAAAAGCTCTACTTCCCCAGAGGAAAGACAAACCTGGACTCAAATCCCAACTGCCATCTCCTGCCCATGACCTTAACCAGCGACTTCATCCCTTGGAGCCCCCATTTTCTTGTCTATATAATGGGGGTCCTAACGGCCCCCTCCTCCCAGGGTTCTCGAGAGGTACCAAGTGGTTCTTCAATATCGGATCCCTCATCCCACAGCCTATGTATCTTCCCAGAAGCAAAACTCACTGGCCACCAGCACATGCCACTGCAGTCATAGCACGGTCCCACTGAACTGCCATCGTCCACAGAGGAGGGGCTGTGATTCCGATGCCAGAGCTCCATGTATGTACAGTGAGAACCAAGGGCTCTCCAAGAAGCCACCCTTCTCTGGCAAACCTCTGCTGTCACATGCTGGAGGCGGGCCCTGGCTCTCCTTGCTCCCAGGCTGCCTGTCCCACGTGGGTCCCTCCACCCTTGGTGCTGCCAAGACAGAGGCACCAGCCACCAACCTCCCTGCCCCGAACTGGTACCCAACACCCTCCCGAGGGAGTGGCTCACCTCGGCACACGGGCACGCACTTGCCCAAGCTGAAGAAGTGGGAGTGCAGCTCCTTGGTGAAGCAGATGTCTGCAGCTGCTGGGGTCCTATAGCGGGGACAACTGCAGTCATCCCTGTCCCCGAGCCCCTGCCTCCCCCACCCTGCCCCCCTGTGATGCCTGGCATCATCACATGCAAAAGGGAGGCACAGGAGGAGGGCCCATGGGGCCCCGTCCATGCCCTGCCTGGACTGCTGGACGCCGCCTCCTGGGCAGAGCAGGAGGAAGGCAAATCTGGGCAGAGACAGGTGGGGCCCATTCCTCCTCACCAACGCATCAACTTCAGGTTCCAGATGTGGCGAAGTTTCAGGATCCCTAGAGAAGAAGGAAAAAAGCTCTGTGCCCCAATTTACCTGTGCCTAGAAAAAAAAAATTTTTTTTTTAGGGGGCACCTGTTTCAGGGAATGAGGGATAGGGCAGGTGCACTACCACTTCCCTCTGGCTCAAAGTGGCATATTCTAGGTACTTGGGTCGGACCCCTGAGTTCTCTCTGGCTCCTTCCTCCTTTGTCCTTGAACTCCATATATTCTTACATCACTGTTGTGGTTTTCCTACTTCCCCAAGATGGCTTAACAACGCCTGCTCTTCTCACCTCTCCCTCCACTGTCACTGCCGCCACCCTAGTCTAGGCTACACCACCTTCCTGGCCTTCCGGGTTCTATCCAGTGAGTTTGGAAAGGCTCTATCTGATCAGGCTACCTCCATCAGCTCTGGGCACTCTTCCCTTCTGTGTAGCAGTGGAGGCTCTGGCCACCTCTTCTCGTGCCCAGCAACTCCCTGCTCAGTCAGCAGAGCCAAAACTTCTAGGTGGGGCAACCAGGCTCCCCAATGGGACTTGCTGAAGGGTGCAAAACCAAGTAGAAGCAAACCTAGGATACAGGTTTTCCAGCCCCCAGCCCAGAGCTGCCTCGACAGGGAACCTTGTGGTCCCGGGGTTTGCCCCCACGACTTCATGGGACCATTGCCAGTTCAAAGAACAAAGGGTCCACAGGCCTGACATCATCAGAGCAAAGAACCTCAGACCTTGCTGTGGCCACTGCCACACTTACTCGTTCCCTGCAAACTTGTGATGCCCTGTCCAAATCAGGTTTCCAGAGGCTTCAGAAGAGCCACAAATTCAGTGCTCACCCCTGGAGGACACCCCAGAAGCAGCAGTGCCAGGGCTCTGCTCCCGTTCGCCCAGCCCGGGTTCTCTCCGTCCTCTGGTCCCCAGCCCCCCGGCCCAGGTACCCCAGAGATGAGGGTCGTCCATGCAGGACTGGTGGTTGGAGACGGTGATGAGCGGGGTAGTGGGGCCCCGGTTCTCGATGAGCTCGTACAGCACTTCCTTGTTGTGGACGGTGAGGTGGTTCATGTACTCTGGGGGAGAGGGGTGCGGGTGGGCTCAGGGCTCGCCCCCACGAGCACGCCCACCCCAGCCTCCAACTCTGGCCAAGGGCGGCCCCTCGGCAGCGGGCCGACTCACTGGTCCAGAAGCAGCTGTAGGTGCCCACCAGGCCCATGACGAGGCTGCTGGCCAGGGTCCAGGACAGCGGCGGCACCGAGGGGAACGGCCATTTCACGTGTAGGGGCATCGCCCCTCCCCGCCACGCGGGGCGGTCAGGGCGTCCCGTGCCGGGTCAGCGCCTCAGCCTCACGCGCGGGGAGCACGCTCCTCGCCGGCCACGCCTCCACAGACAGGCGCCGCCGGCGCCTCAGGCAACTCGGCCAAGGTCACTTCGCGAGGCAGAGCCGAACCCGGCCCGCCCCCATTCTCTGGCCACAGACGAGCCGCAACCGGCGTCCGGGCCAGCGCCGAGGCCAGAAGGGACCAGAAAAGAGAGGAAGAACCGCTGGGGAGCCGCCCGCCCACCGGAAACGAACCGGCCTCTGTGCGCCTGGCTCCCCACCGCCTGTCGCAAAACGCGGCCGAGCCGCTTGACGGCAGCGGGGGCGGGTCCTCAGGGCGCCTGGCCCGGCCCTGGCCCCGCCCTCCAGCTCCGGCCCCGCCCCTGGCCCGACAGGGTGCCGTTGAAGGCCTCCAGCCCCGGCCATGCGCAAGCCCGGCAGGTGTCCCGGGCACTGGGGCGGACGGGGGCGGTGGGCGCTGAGGCAGCCAGGTCGCGCTGCCTCGTCGTGCGCACGGGCCTGTCGAGGGCTCCTCGAGGCCACCAGCCAGATTCGCTTCCTGGCGTCTCCTTTTCATCCCTAGTAAAAAAAAGTACATGGCCTTTGTGATTGGCTCCGTTCACTCAGCATGTTTTCAAGGTACACAGACGTGTACATAACCCATTAAATGAATAGTTTCTTCTGTAAGGATCAGCACCAAGCTGGTTCCTATGAGGCAGAGGTTAAAGAGATCCCAAAGGTCCAACTTTTCCAAGCTCCTGCACCACTCCATCATCTCTAACATCAACTACTCCCTGTCCCCTCAGTACCCTCCCTCACGTCTTTGGGTTCTCTGATTCACTGCAACGTCTCACAGAACTCACGAACCATACTTAGAGCTCAGTGATTTACTAGGGAAGTAATGGGGTACAACTCCGGATCGGGATAAACTTGGAAATAACAGGGACAACTCAGGATGCAGTTCCTCCAAGAGGACAGCTTCCTCTTGCCCTCTGCTTCCTGTCCCTGCTGGAGGCCTTCTGCTGCCGGGCCCTGCTGTTCTCCTGGTTCTGCTGCCTCTGCCGGTATCGCTCTTGGTACTGCTCTGCCACCATCTCTCGCTGTCTTCCCTGTCACAGCTCCTCTGTCTCTCCCCACCCTCCTCTGTGTCTCCCTTTAAAGGTAGCAGGATGGCAAAACTGACCAATCCCCTCATTAGGGCTCCCTACACCTTATTTTCCCCACATGTCTGTCATTTTGTCATACTGTGGGGGCTTGTGTGTTGCTGTGATTCTGGAAGTTATGTCATCAGTATTCAAGATACCAGCAGGGTCACCGATGGAGGGCAGATTTCAGCTGAGCTTCCAGACTAAAACAGACTAGGAAGAAAGACTCGACAGTCTACTTCTGAAGAGATTTAGTCAGTGAAAACCTTACGGAATAGCAGCAAAGATGTCACCTTGAAGACTAAGGTGCACCTGACCCAAGAGCCATGGTATTTTCAATCGCATCATATGCATGTGAAAGCTGGGCAATGAATAAGGAAGACCAAAGAAGCATTGACACCTTTGAATTGTTGTGTTGGTGAAGAATATTGAATATACCATGGGCTGCCAAAAGGACGAACAAATTAAATCTGTCTTGGAAGAAGTACAACCAGAAAGCTCCTTAGAAGCAAGGATGGTGAGACTGCGTCTTACATACTTTGGACATGTTGTCAGGAGGCACCAGTCCCTGGAGAAGGACATCATGCTTGGCAATGTACAGGGTCAGCGGAAAAGAGGAAGACCCTTAACGAGATGGATTGACACAGTGGCTGCAACAATGAGCTCAAGCATAACAACGATTGTAAGGATGGCGCAGGACTGGGCAGTGTTTCCTTCTGTTGTGCACAGGGTCACTATGAGTTGGAATCAACTCGACGGCACCTAACAACAACAACACCTTATTTGCATGGTTCTACTCCCACAAGAAATTATGAAGAATGGGAATTCCAGAACAATTAATTGTGCTCATGAGGAACCTGTACATAGGTCAAGAGGCAGTTGCTTGAACAGAACAAGGGGATATTGCGTGGTTTAAAGTCAGGAAAGGTGTGCATCAGGGTTGTATCCTTTCACCATACTTATTCAATCTTTATGCTGAGCAAATAATCCAAGAAGCTGGACTATATGAAGAACAAATTTGACAGCACCTAACAATAACAACAGCCCCCACGAGAGTGCCATGCACCTTATTTGTATTATTAGCAACCTATCCAATCCCCTTGGTGGGCCACAAGCACCTCATTTGCACAGCCCCACCCAGCCATTTGGTGGGAGTTACAAAAACCATGGATTGTGGTGGTATTGTTACGTGCCTCAAGGTGACATCTTTGCTTTTTAATGCTTTAAAGAGACCTCTTGCAGCCAATTTGCCCAGTGCAATACATCTTTTGATTTCTTAACTGACGCTTCTATGGGTGTTGATTTTGTATCCAAGTAAAATGAAATCCTTGACAACTTCAATCTTTACTCCATTTATCATCTTGCTGCTTATTGGTCCAATTGTGAGGGTTTTTGTTTTCTCTATGTCAAGGCGTAATCCATACTGAAGGCCGTGGTCTTTGATCTTCATCAGCAAGTGTTTCAAGTCCTCTTCACTTTCAGCAAGCAAGGTTGGGTCATCTGCATATCGCAGGTTGTTAATGAGTTTTCCTTCAATCCTGATGCCCTGTTCTTCTTCATATAGTCCAGCTTCTCGGATTATTTGCTCAACATGTGGGTTGAATAAGTACGGTGAAAGGATACAACCCTGACCCACACCTTTCCTGACTTTAAACCATTCAATATCCCCTTGTTCTGTCCGAACAACTGCCTCTTGATCTATGTACACGTTCCTCACGAGCACAATTAAGTGTTCTGGAATTCTCATTCTTCTCAATATTATTCACAATTTGTCATGACCCACAGAGTCGAATGCGTTTACATAGTCAATAAAACACACGTAAACATCCTTCTGGTGTTCTCTGCTTTCAGCCAGGATCCATCTGACATCAGCAATGATATCCCTGGTTCCACATCCTCTTCTGAAACTGCCTGAATTTCTGGGCGTTCCCTGTCGATATACTGCTGCAGCCCCCTTTGAATGATCTTCAGCAAAATTTTACTTGCATGTGATATTAATGATAATTTCCTCATTCGGTTGGATCACCTTTCTTGGGAACAGGGATAAATATGGATCTCTTCCAGTCAGTTGGACAGGTAGCTGTCTTCCAAATTTCTTGGCATAAATGAGTGAGCACTCCCGGTGCTGCATCCATTTGTTGAAACATCTCAGTTGATATTCCATCAATTCCTGGAGCCTTGTTTTTTGCCAATGCCTTCAGAGCGGCTTGGACTTCTTCCTTCAGTACCATTGGTTCCTGATCATATGCCACCTCTTGAAGTGGTTGAACGTTGAACTAATTCTTTTTGGTATAATGACTCTGTGTATTCCTTCCACCTCTTTTGATGTTTCCTGTGTTGTTTATTATTTTCCCCGTGGAATCCTTCACTATAGCAACTTGAGGCTTGAATCTTTTCTTCAGTTCTTTCGGCTTGAGAAATGGCGCATGTGTTCTCTCCTTTTGGTTTTCTATCTCCAACTGGTCTTCCTTGGGGGCGTATGGATATTATCCTATCACTGACAGCATTGTACTTCAGGATAGATCTTGCCTGTGGCTAGAAGGGTCATATTAAGTAATTGCACCCATGTAATTTTTAATTGCTTTGCACCCATGTTGTAGTATGTATCAGTACCTCATTCCTTTTTATGGCTGAAAAGATACGCCATTGTATGGATAGGCCACATTTTGTTTATCCATTCACCTGTTCACAGAAGTTCAGGTTGTTTCCCCTTTGGGGCTGTTGTGAATAATGCTGCTATAAACATGTATTTGTTATTTTTAAAGCATGATTTTATTTTAAACCTTTCCAACCTTCTGCCCCATCCCATCCTCAAATACAACAAGGACCTTTTGCATGGCTCTGATCCCACTGCCCGCCCTTCACACCTGCCCTAGGGCCCCAGTGTCCCAATACTGTCCCTTCAGAATCCCACACTGCTTTGATCCGCCAGGTCTCCAGTCCCCTTCTCTCTGGGACAGCTCATGAGTTCACCCTTGACTTCCAGGGAAGAATTGTCCCTCACTGGGGTTAAACAGAGCACTTGAATGAACACGCCTAACTTGGGAGCATGCAGCCACGCCCACTGGGGCTCCGGCTTTATCCTCAAGGGTGTAGGGGTGCCCAGTCTCACCTCAGGGCTCCCCTACATTGTCCTCACAAGATGCTTCTGCAAACGCCACCAGGCAGTGGCTCTGGGTTTTAATTCAGGTGCCAGCACTGTCTTGTAACCGCTGATTAAGGGTCTCCTCCTGCTTGGTTGTGGTGACAGCAAGCCCCGTCACTCTCCTGTGACTCACAGATCTGTCATCTCCCCACAGCCTGGGCCTGGGGTGATGGGCGGGCAGGGGCGGTGGTTCCCAGGCCAGAGCCCGCCCCTTCCTCCCCCCACCCCTCACGGAGGGCTGGGTGGATAGGAACCACCTCTTCCTCTTTCCTCCCTTTCTCTCCCTGTTGCTGCCTGAGCAGAGGCTCTTTGAGGCCGTGGGGGTGTTGCAGATTCACCTAAGGCTGAGGCTGCCGTGGAGACAAGCTGGTCTGCACAGGTATGGGGCCCTTGGAGCAGAGGGAAGCAGGAAGCTGCCCCTGGCCTGGGGAGGGGGCTGAGACAGGAAGGGAATCCCAGGGCTGGAGCCAAGGCTGCGTGCGGGCAGCTTGGGCTGGGCTTTGGGCTGAAGCCAGGAAGAGTCACTCTCTTTGCTTCTCGTCCAGAACCCTCATGGGGGACCCAAGGCCTAGAGCTTCCAACTTACCGGTGCCAGCATAGGGCTATGCAAGCACCCAAACACGACCAGAATAGGCACCAGGGCAGGGCACCCAGGCTGGGCATGAGTGACAGAGAACAGGTGGCCAGGGAGAAGTAGACGGGACAAAGCGACAGAGGGGACAGAAGAGAGGGTGAGCATGACAGAGACAGAAAGTGAGCCAAACGGAGAGGTGAGGAGGTGAGAGAAAAGCAGGCCAGGAGAGTCGGGGGGACGATGACCGAGCAGGGTGTGAGGCGGACAGGGAGCAGGGCAAAGGGCGAAGGGGGGATCGAGATAAACCAAGAGACATACTGAAAACAAAGTGGGCCGGGGCGGGGGTGCATGGGAACAGGCCCAGAGCCCAGCAGTTCTACCATGGGGGTTTCCTTAGAGATAAAATCTCCCAAACTGGGGGAGAGATGTCTGCACAAAGATAGCCCTCCCCACCCGGGCACCATGTGAAAGTTGAAAGCAGCCTGAGCACCCACCTTGGTTTAACGTATAAAGCCGTCCACCCGTGCAGGGCAAAAGGGTCCGCACTGAGAAAGGCAGGCACCTTGGGGCGGGGCATACAGGGAGGCCGCTTTCTTCACCGCATCACTGTGGCCTCCCAGGACCAGGAGGATCCCAGTTGGACCCAGATCCTGGGCTGATGTGGACCCTGTGGAGGGGCCCGGCAGCCATGCCCTGCCCTGTGGCACTCCTGTTCCTCCTCCTGGCCAGTGGGGCTGAGGCCTTTCGCATCTGTGCCTTCAATGCCCAGCGGCTGACCCTGACCAAGGTGGCCAGGGAGGATGTGATGGACACTTTGGTGCGGGTAAGTTCATTGCTGAAGGGAGCAGTGTCCCCTAAGACCCCAGCCCAGCCTGACTGGTGGCATGTCCCAGGTTGTGGAGTTCGTGCAGAGTAGGTGTGGAGACTTGGAGCCTGTTCCACCCCTCCCATCGACCTATGTCTCCTCCTCTGTAAAATGGGTGGGGATGGCTCTCAGTCTTCTCTCAAGTCCTTTCTAGCCATGCTGCTCTCTGGTGGCCTCAGCCAGCAAGCTATGACAGTCTCAGCCATGCCAGTGCCAGCTCCCCAGGGGTACCAGGTGGCGTGGGTGGCACTGAACGCAGCAGGGCTTCCTGGTGTCCTGCAGATCCTGGCTCGCTGTGACATCATGGTGCTGCAAGAGGTGGTGGACTCTTCCAGCAGTGCCATTTCCCTCCTGCTTCGAGAGCTCAACAGGTAAGGAGGGCTCTGTGGCTGTAATTCCGGGGCCCACGGGGAACCTTGAGGGGCCGTGACCCTGGGTTCCCCTTTTCCTGCAGATATGATGACTCCGGGCCCTACAGCTCCTTGAGCAGCCCCCTGCTGGGGCGCAGCACGTACATGGAGAAGTATGTGTACATCTACCGGTGAGCACAGGGGCTGGCCAGGGCTCTTTCCTCGTATCCTCACTACGAGAGTCCTTCCCTCTTCCTAGACAGGTGTGGGCGCCCCGCTTTCTCTCTCTGTTGGAAGCCTTCGTGCCTCAGGGTGTGGCTAACCTCCTCTGTGTGGGGCCAATCTTGCGTCCTAGCAGGAGGGTCTGCCTTCTGAAAACAGTCCTAAATCTCTGGGAGGGTAAGCTGGGGATGACCCTTTGGGGTCAGGTTCAAGAGGGGCTTGGGAGCTGTCAGGAAAGAGACCTGCTTCTGTATATAGGTGAAATTCTAGGGTATCGGACCTTGGCTTCAAAATAATGGGGAACCCGAGAGAAATGAAATCATGTCCACGAATATTCACTGCAGCATTGTTCACAGTAGCCAAAAGACGAAAGAAACCCAAGTGTCCATCAAGAGATGACTGGATGAACACAGTGGTCTAATGCAATGGAATATTATTCAACCATAAAGAGAAATTAGGTCCTGATACATGCTACAACATGGAGAAACCTTGAAAACACTATGCTGAGCAAAATAAGTCAGATACAAAGGGCCACATATTTATACGAAATATTTAGAATAGGCAAATCCATGAAGACAGAAAGCAGTTTAGTGTTTGCAACCTTGTGAACATACCAAAAACTATTCAGTTGTACACTTTAATCAGGGGAAGTTGTGGTATGTGCATTGTATCTCAATAAAAAAATAGTTCCAGAAAGAAAAAAAGGTTGGGAAGGCTGTGCCCTCATGGTCATGGTCATGGGCCCCCTCCCTGAGTGCTTGCCGGTGTTTGGACTTGGAAGCCATCCCTTGCCCCTCATAGGTCACACAGGACACAGGTCCTGGAGTCCTATGTGTACAGCGATCAGGATGACCTGTTTGCACGGGAGCCCTTTGTGGCCCAGTTCACCCTACCCAGCAAGGGTAAGAAGGGAAGGGGGTGGCTTGGTGTTCATGAGCTGGGGGGGGTGGGGCGGGGAGTCTGGCCACTGGCCTGGGGGCTTGGTCCTGGGAGAAAGCCTGGGGCTGGAGGGCTGGGAGTGGGTGGAGCTCTCCCTCAGAGGACCCCTTCCAGTCCTGCCCAGTGTGGTGCTGGTCCCGCTGCACACCACCCCGAAGGCCGTGGAGAAGGAGCTGAACGCCCTGTATGATGTGTTTCTGGATGTCTCCCAGCGCTGGCAGAGTGAGGTAGGGCTGGGCTGCTTGCTCAGGACGGCTGGGTATGGGGTGGCCAGTAGCCAGGCCTGACCCCATGCCCTGTCTCAGGACATGATCTTGCTTGGGGACTTCAATGCTGACTGCGCTTCGCTGACCAAAAAGCGGCTGGGCGAACTGGTGCTGCGGACGGAGACGGGCTTCCACTGGGCAATTGCCGACGGGGAGGACACCACTGTGCGGGCCAGCACCCACTGCACCTACGACCGCATCGTGCTGCACGGGGAGCGCTGTCAAGGCCTGCTTCGCACCGCCTACGCTTTCGACTTCCCCCGGAGCTTCCGGCTCACAGAGGAGCAGGTGGGCCATAGGGCTCAGGGTGACTGCAGGGGCCAGGAGGGCGGGGAGGGGGTTGCAGCAGAGCCCCTGGATCCGAGGTACTGACACTTTGTTCCGTCCTATGCCTAGGCCCTCAATATCAGCGACCACTACCCTGTGGAGGTGGAGCTGAGCAGGGCAGCGCCGGGGGTCCTGCCCCTCAGCCTGGTGGGTCTGCTGTTGCCTCTGATGCTACTGCCACTCCTGCCCCTTCAGCTTGGCTCCATGGCCTGACCCGCCCTGGCCAACCCTGTCCACCCCACCCTGGGGCTGGAACGATTCCTGAGGGGTTCCAGCGCTGTTTGGCTCCATGAGACTACAGCCCTGTTCCATCTGCCTTTTCTTTGGTTTGTGCCTGGTATTACAATATGGAAGATGAAGACACTAGGGGCCTTGAGGCTAAACACATGCCACAGGTGGTGCCAGGACAGGGGACAAAGCAGGTGCTGGGGAAGGGGAGGGGGCTCAGAAAGGGATCTTGATTAAGCTCCTGCAGGGCTCAGGAAAGGGAATTACAAAAAGGTCACAAGGTTTTATTCTTTGAAAAATGGAAACTTTTTATTCTATGAAAAGAGACACATGTACTGAGAACAAAGAAGCAGACTGGAGGGAAATTCATGTGTGTGGCGGTTATGACAAAGTGCTATTGTATACAGAACTCACCTGAAACACCAAGGGAATATTGAGATCCCAGTAGCTACAATGGAGATAAGCCGTTTACACCAAAAAAATGTAACTAATGAACAAACTGGGATCATGTGACCTAAGCAATGAAAAGGGCTAGGCACAACCTGGTCTCTGGTAAAGTCCATGTCCACTGGGGGGTGGGGGACTGCGTCTCAGTCTCTGTTGGCACACTGCATATGTTGACTGCAGGTATACAAAGGACGTCCCAATCTGCAGACAGAATCACACAGCCTTGCAATGTACAGGCTGCCCATCGTACCTGCCTCCAGACAGCTACTGTGTGTTGCCCAGGTTGAGGAGAGCAAACCTGGAATGGCCATGGTGTTGAGGGTGTCAGTAAAAACCAATGGGATAATATCGGAGCCATTTACGTGATCAGATTTGTTTGTGACCATCTCTAAGGTCAAAAATAAAGTTCATTTAAATTTTAGAAATAGCTGTAAACCTAGACAAAGCCAGTGGATTCTCAGGGGCCACAGGCTAGGGGTGTTTAAGTGCCCAGAGGTGGTCTGTGGCCTGAGCAGCTGTGGAAGAGGTGGCTGCCTGGAGCAGGACTCTCACATGCAAGGTCCTGAGGCACAGGAGCACTCAAAGAACTCAAGGGCTCTCTGACCCTCCCAACTGGTCCTGGCCCTCTGCTCTGAAGAGTCTCAGGCTGCCTGCCACAGGCAGCACTCCTGCTTTTTGCTGTCCCACTAGGCTCCTCTCCAGAGCCCAGATTACAGCTCTTACTGACTAGCCCTTCTGATACTGAGGTGGAAGGGGAGGACCCCCCCAGGCTTGGGGAGGGATGAACCCCACTTTGCTGCTAAATGTCATAGACCGTAGGTGGGCCTCGCTGACTGCTGTGGTAGAGCCCAGCAAAGGCAGGTTTGAGAAGGGCTGGTGGGTGGAGCCTAGGGTGCTTAATCCAGAGGCTTTCATGAGGTACCAACAGGGTGATCTGAAAGGCACGGGCCACTTCCTCTGATGTCATTTCTCTGGGAACTCTTGCTGCCCCACAGACCTTCTGCAGCGGGGCACTCAAAGATCACAGTTCATGAAGGAAGCCCCATAGCCTTTTAACACCTCACACCTGGGAGACCAGTTTTGGCCATGATTGAGGGAGACCCAAGTCCAGGTCCCTGATGGGTTCTGTTCCCTCCTGTTCAAAGTAGTCACCAGCCTGTCTCTGAAGAAAAGTGACAATAATCCTGGGGCCCTGATCCCCAGAAGTTCCTCAACTCCACCCACCCCAGGGCATGTAACCCAGAACACAGATACAGACAGGGAGTTCAATTTATTGGTAGATAAAGACAAGAAAGTCAAATTATTGGTAGGCAATGGTCAGGTGGGGCAGTGCTGCCAAGGCCCTCATGAATGCAGGGCCCTCCACTTGTCCAAGGGGCCACGATTGGGGATGTATTTAACTCCACAACCATCTGGGATGAGGCGCTTTTCAGCCACCATATCTTCAAACTCATCAGCATTAAACTTGGTAAAGCCCCACTTCTTGGAGATATGGATCTAAGGGGAGACAGAAAGAACTGGGTCAGGGGTTCAGTGACACAGGCAAGGAATGATAGGTGCAGGGGGTGGTAGCACTGCTTACCTTCTGGCGTCCAGGGAACTTGAACTTGGCCCTGCGTAGGGCCTCAATCACATGCTCCTTGTTTTGAAGCTTGGTGCGGATGGACATGATGACTTGGCCAATGTGGACCCTGGCCACTGTACCCTGGGGTTTTCCAAAGGCACCTCGCATACCTGTCTGGAGCCTAAAGTAGGGACAGCAAAGATTAGCAACGTCAGAGACAAGGAAATGCTGTCTCCAAGGTCCCTTAGGGCAACCCGTACATGCAACAGGTTGCATACACTACCGAGGAAGCTGCTGTTTGCAGCCATTGCACACTGGCCCCCACAGGAAAGGAGGACAGTCGGCTTAATTGGCTGCAGAGGACAAAAAACAAACCCGTTACCGTTGATTCCGACTTGTAAGTACCCCAAAACGAGCTAGGAAGAGACCCTGTGAAGTACACTGGGCCAGTGAGATCACCCCAACCTGCAGCCTTCTCAGCTAATTGATGGTTGTGATGACACTTAGAGCAAGAGAAACTACTTTTTCAGGAACACCTCCCTTCACTTGTCTCCCCCAAAGGCTACTAAGGCTTATCTATGATGAGGTCTGGAGATGGGTGGTGGGGGTAGGCCATTGAAAACCGTGTGCCAGCCCTCATACTGGCTTTGCCATCAGCCACCTACAGGTTATTTGGTCCATGAGGGGTACCTCTACACCCAAACTCTAGGCCCGTAATCATACAAGACCCTTCTGTTATGGAAACCCTTGTCCTATGGAACCAAGGGCAATGGGCCTTCCCCCCAGGAAAAGGAGCTGTGTGGACCCAGGCCCCAGCTCACCTGTCAGCCCCAGCACAGGACAACATCTTGTTGATGCGGATGACATGGAAGGGATGGAGTCGCACTCGGATGTGAAAGCCATCTTTGCCACAACTTTTCACCATATACTTGTTGGCACAAATACGAGCAGCCTCCAGGGCTATGCAGGGGTAAAGAGACAAGATTGCACGGAAACACCACCACAGTCCTCAGTGAATCCAGGATCAAATGCAGGGCACGTTTACCAAACTGTTAATTCTACTTGGAAGTAACAAGAAATCCCGCCTCACCTTCTGAGGAGAGCTGCTCATATTCATCAGACACCATGTGGCCACAGAGTGGGAACTCATCCACTTTTGCCTTCTTCCGACCCAGGTCAAAGATGCGGATCTTGGCATCTGGAAAAGGCCGAGTAGGTGTGTGGGGTGCTGTGAATGGCTCCATTAGCATGGCCGAACGAGTTTGGGAGCTCTTTGACTACTTACCAGGGACACCTCGGCAGAAGCGGGATTTAGGGTAGGGCTTGTTCTTACAATACCGGTAACTGCGGGCGGCGGGGGGGGGGGGGGGGGGGAGGAAAAACCCAGGTTTAAAAGTGCTGTTCACCAGTGGGCAGGCCCTTCCACTGCCCCCAGAGGAAAGATCAAAGGAGGACTGGAAACCCAGAGGCACTTATATTTAAGAGATGGCCAAAACCTCATGGCCACAAGGCAGGAGACACCCATTTTAGAAAAACAAAAGCAATGATGCCTTTTACCCACTACCGGGATTACAATTTTCTACTAAACTTCTACACGGACTTTCCTACTTAAAAAAAAAATCTTTCCCTCTTCGATGCACCGAGTACTTCGAATAAGCCGCATACTACCTGCCCAGTTCATGCTATCTACCAAAGTACTTTCAGGCACGTGGCCATAAATCGGAACCTGGGCCACAGGCAATGGCCGCGGCGCCCCCTGCAGGGGCCATGAGGCGATTGCGCAGGATTATCCTGAGCTGCCCTTGGCGTCCATCCGAGAAGACCGCACAGCACGACGCCGGGAAAGAAGTGGATTGCACACAAAGGCTCAGAAGGATCGAGCTCGAAAAGACCGCAAATCTGAAGGGCAGGGAACAAGCACGGCGGCCTTCATTTCCAGGCCGAGCTTAGTGTGGCACATATAGTCGATGGCATGCCTATCTGCCACCCCAACAACTAAACGGGGGAAGCGCTCGAGAGCGGCCAGAAGTTTTAACGTGACAAAACCGTTTAGCATAAATGAAGACCAAAAGTCGTGATAGGTACTGCGGAAAATGGGTTCGTTTCCAGAGCAAACCAGTCGCGCTAGGGAGACTACGCCCAAGGGTTGCTTTTTAGCAGCCAAATACAGTTCTGTCCCCAGCTAAAGAAATCGCGGGGGTTCGGCACTCACCACCGGGCGGGGCGGCGGCCCATGGCGACACCAGGATCTCTGCGGCTGCAATGGAACAGAAAAAGTTGGAATAGAACACGAGGACAGGCCTCAAGCCAGCGGAAGTGGACAGCAAGAGCCCAGCATGAGCGCGCAAACGAGATCACTCACCCGGCCGAAGGAAAAGAGAAGCTCCCACGCCTGCGCACGGCTTATATACCCCGCCCATCTTCCTGCGCGAGAACCATAGAGTCCGGCCGAGGGCGTGAGGACGCTCTTTCACGACGTCTCAACCATAGACGCAGCGACGCTCTGCGCCTGCGTCCGCGACCCGGCACATGCGCAAAGCGCAGAGGCGGCTGGGTACGGGGCTCAGCGAGCGAATCGCGCCTCGCCACATGGGCGCTAGAAGCACGTTTCCTGCAGGCCTTGGGGCTAGAAATTTCTTCCTAGGATGGGCTGTAACTGTGAAAGACCTGTGTTCTTAGAGTTCATAGAAAGAACGCTCCCCTGGGTGGGCTCCGGGCGGCCGCGCGCGATTTCCCAGAGGACGCGGGCCCAGGACACATCCCGCCCTCTCTCGGCGCTCCTGGACCGGGGGTTCGCCATACCTTGGCGTCCGCCCGCCTTCCTTTGTAGGCGAGGACACACGAGGCCCGCCCCCCGCCGAGCCGAGTGTCCAGACCAGGCCTTGCTCTGACCCGCCCGCCATTTCCCGGTTCCCGGCCCTCGGGGCAAGGGACCGCGCCGGACCCAGGGCAAGGCCGGGGCAGAAGCGCTGGACCACAGTCGGGCCGGCCCCCTCCCCTAACGTAGACGGCCGGGAAGAGACACACGTGGCGCCGCCGCCCCCGAGCGATTCGGAGAAGGGGAAGGAGGACGGGCGACCCCAGGGCGAACGGCAGCGGGGCTGGCAGCCGCGTCCACCGCGCCCGGCTGTGACCGCTCCCTTGCGCCGCCTGCCTGCGGGCTCCTACCCTGCAGGGCCCCAGTTGGCGCCCACGCCCCGGCCTCCTCCGCTGTGTTAGGGCCCCCGAGCGTGTCTCTGGCAGGGGTGGCGGTGAACCACGGGTCTGTGCCCCCCAACACGCACACGCACGCCCGGCACACAAGAGTAGTATCCCAGGAGACACAGGTAGAGCTGGTGACCCAGGCGCCCGTGAACAAGGTGTCTGTCCACACTTGTGGGAGGGGGGCGGCAGTGAGGCGACCATCTTCCCCACGCCGTCCCGCAAGGGAGGGACCCCCGAGGAGCCCCCCTGACCTGGAGGACTGCCGCGAGATCGGGCCGTCAGCCGGCCGTGTCGAGGCCTGGCCTGACTTCCACCAGAGAAAGTTTGTCGCTGCTTGAGCAGTGCTGTGAAGAGGCACCATGTGTCCCGGTGGCTCTCACACTGGAGGGCGCATGGGACGGAGCCGGGCCCCATCCCAGAGGCCCTGATCTTGCAGGTGCCTGAGGATCGGCCATTCTGACAGGCTCCGGGGGATGGGGATAGGCATATGCCGCTGCAGCCGCTGGCACGTTGAGAAGCTCTGCTCTAGGGTGTGCCCTTGCCCCAGCCGTGGCGGCTCCGCTTCAGGCTTCCCACGGGGTCTCGGAAAGACAAGGACGGGGCCGGGGACCTCGCAGAGACAAGGGGCCCTCCAGGGAGCCACCGCTCCCCCGACTCGGGGTGCACATGTGGGGGTGCCGTCTGCAGGCCAGGTGGGATGGGGTGTCCAAAAGGCTTTGCGCGGGGCTCAGCAATTCCCCGACTGACTGCCGGCTTGTTGGGGGGTGGGGGGGAGAAGGGCGGAGGGAGGTCCGGTTTGGCCAGGGAGCGGGATGAAAGAACTCTGGAGAGGCCCGAGGAAGGGACGTGGCAAGACGAGGACGCCGAGCTCGGGGACCCCGGAGCAGCGTGGGTGTGCGACATTAGAAGATGGAAGGGGGTTTCTGCTCTGGAGCAGCCCCCCTCCCCGTGGTTGCTGGTGCTGTGCCGTGGGCGTGACGGTCCCCAGAGCTGGCGGGAAAGGGAAGCCACCCCTTTCCTGCCACACTCCCCTCCCAAGGAAGGTCCGGTCTCCCCCTCTCCGCTGCACAGACTTGCTCCACCGCTGGGACCTGTCTGGCTTTTGCCAGTCTCCTGCGGTGGCTGTTCTTTGTTCGGCTTCCAGAGGTGCCTGTTGTCTAACGGGAGCAGAGCGGCAGGTGAGACTGAAATGACGGTCACCAGCCACCATTTGTCCCTGGAACAAGCAGCTCTGGGGATCCCGCCCTCCTTCCCCCTCTCGGGATCGCTGGGCGGGGGGGGGGGGGGGGGGGGGCGGGGGGCGGCGGTGCCAAGTTTCTCTCTCCCTACTCCCTACGGGAGCAGATTGTCTCCAAAAGGACCGACTTTCTGTGTCGAAGCCATTTGCCTTTCTTGCTCTGTGTTCCTCTCCTTCTCCGTTGGTTGCTGGGCTTATTCTTGTTGATTTTTAACAGCTCTTTCTTTTATAAGCTAATGATAGAAGCTCTTAGTCACTTCTCCCAGCTGTTTTCTCCCCACTTTGTCATTAGTCCTTGACTTTGTGGTTTTGGCGTGTGTCAGGCCCTGGCCAGGTGTCCATCATGTGCCTGAGGTACCCTGCCCCTATCTGGATGTTTGCAGACCCTCTTTCCCACGGATGGCTGGGAGTCTGCTCTTGTGTGTGCATGTCTGAGAGGGTGGGAGTAGTGGTGAGAGTATCCCTTAAGACACCTAATCCCTGTCCCCTTTTGCCCTCTCTAGTCTATAGCCTGTCCCCTGGGCCGGACCTCTGAGCTTCCCCCTTAGGTTACTAGGGCCACTGGGAGAAACCCAGAGCCCTGGAGAGGGGTGAGGCAGCCCCTTGCCTGGGGAGCCCCACTGGAACCCCAAGGACCCCTGCCAATTCTCCTTTTGTTGAAGCAGTGGGGCTCCCTTATGTTTGGGAGGATGGCAGCCTGACTCCGAGGGACAGTTGCTCCTTCTCTGAACCTCGCCTCCTTCCAGCATTCTCCATGGGGATAGGCTGTGGGTGACAGGGAGGGTCAGGTCAGGGTGCTGAGTGGAGGAGGAAGGGGCTGTCAGCTCAGCCATCTCCCACTTCCCTGTCTTGCCGGTGACCCAGTACAGACAGAACCTGGACCTGGGAGGTAAGATGTGGCTAAGCTGAGGAGGGTGTGTGGCTAGAGCTTTGGCTTCTGTACCTGACAGGGAGGGTCTGCCCCACGTGGGCTCAGGGGACCTCAGGGAGGCTAGGCCTGGGGAACCCTTCAGTTCTCTCCTAGCAGGTCCTTGGGGGTTTGCTCAGCGTGGATGGGGGCAAACCATTTGCCACCAGCAGAAGGGGGGACCTGGAGATCCTTCTCCTGGGCTCATCTGTCCAGCTTCCCAGTGTGGTGGGTTGAGTTGTGTTCCCCCAAAATATGTATTGTAAATCCTAACCCCTATACGTGTGGCTATGATCCCATTTGGGAATGGGTTTTCTTCATTATCTTAACTAGGAAGTTTTAGTGTAAGGTGTCTTAAGTCAATCTCTCTTTTTTTTTTAATGATTTTTATTGTGCTTTAAGTGAAAGTTTACAAATCAAGTCAGTCTCTCATACAAAAATTTTTATACACCTTGCTATGTACTCCTAATTGCTCTCCCCCTAATGAGACAGCCCGCTCTCTCCCTCCATTCTCTCTTCTCGTGTCCATTTCGCCAGCTTCTAACTCCCTCCACCCTCTCATCTCCCCTCCAGGCAGGAGATGCCAACATAGTCTCAAGTGTCCACCTGATCCAAGAAGCTCACTCCTCACCAGCATCCCTCTCCAACCCATTGTCTAGTCCAATCCCTGTCTGAAGAGTTGGCTTCGGGAATGGTTCCTGTCCTGGGCCAACAGAAGGGCTGGGGGCCATGACCACTGGGGTCCTTCTAGTCTCAGACCATTAAGTCTGGTCTTATGAGAATTTGGGGTCTGCACCCCACTGCTCTCCTGCTCCCTCAGGGGTTCTCTGTTGTGTTTCCTGTCAGGGCAGTCATCGGTTGTAGCTGGGCACCATCTAGTTCTTCTGGTCTCAAGACGATGTCTCTGGTTCATGTGGCCCTTTCTGTCTCTTGGGCTCATAATCACCTCTTGTCCTTGGTGTTCTTCATTCTCCTTTGATCCAGGTGGGTTGAGACCAATTGATGCATCTTAGATGGCCCCTTGCTAGCGTTTAAGACCCCAGACGCCACTCTTCAAAGTGGGATGCAGAATGTTTTCTTAATAGATTTATTATGCCAGTTGACTCAGATGTCCCTGAAACCAGGGTCCCCAAACCCCCGCCCCTGCTACGCTGGCCTTCGAAGCATTCAGTTTATTCAGGAAACTGCTTTTGGTTTAGTCCAGTTGTGCTGACCTCCCCTGTATTGTGTGCTGTCTTTCCCTTCACCTAAAGTAGTTCTTATCTACTAACTAATCAGTGAAAAACCCCCTCCCACCCTCCCTCCCGCCCCACCTCGTAACCACAAAAGTATGTGTTCTTCTCAGTTTATACTATTTCTCAAGATCTTATAATATGGTCTTATATAATATTTGTCCTTTTGCATCTGACTAATTTCACTCAGCATAATGCCTTCCAGGTTCCTCCATGTTATGAAATGTTTCATAGATTCTTCACTGTTCTTTATTGATGTGTAGTATTCCATTGTGTGAATATACCACAATTTATTTATCCATTCATCCGCTGATGGGCACCTTGGTTGCGTCCATGTTTTTGCTATTGTAAACAGTGCTGCAGTAAACATGGGTGTGCATATATCTGTTTGTGTAAAGGCTCTTATTTCTCTAGGGTGTATTCCAAGGAGTGGGATAGCAGGATCCTATGGTAGTTCTATTTCTAGCTTTTTAAGGAAGTGCCAAATCGATTTCCAAAGTGGTTGTACCATTTGACATTCCCACCAACAGTGCATAAGTGTTCCAATCTCTCCACAACCTCTCCAACATTTGTTATTTTGTGTTTTTTGGATTAATGCCAGCCTTGTTGGAGTGAGGTGAAATCTCGTTGTAGTTTTGATCTGCATTTCTCTAATGGCTGATGATCCTGAACATTTCCTCATATATCTGCTAGCTACCTGAATGTCTTCTTTAGTGAAGTGTCTCTTCATATCTTTTGCCCATTTTTTTAATTGGGTTATTTGTCTTTTTCTAGTTGAGTTTTTGCAGTATCATGTAGATTTTAGAGATCAGACGCTGATCAGAAATGTCATAGCTAAAAGTTTTTCCCCGGTCTGTCGGTGGTCTTTTTACTCTTTTGGTGAAATCTTTGGATGAGCATAGGTGTTTGATTTTTAGGAGCTCCCAGTTATCTAGTTTTTTCTTCTACATTCCTTATAATGTTTTCTATACTGTTTATGCCATGTATTAGGGCTCCTAACGTTGTCGCTATTTTTTCTTCCATGATGTTTATCATTTTAGATTTTATGTTTAGGTCTTTGATCCATTTTGAGTTAGTTTTTGTGCATGGAGTGAGGTATAAGGTCTTGTTTCATTTTTTTTTTTTTTTTTGCAGATGGATATCTAGTTATGCCAGCACCATTTGTTAAACAGACTGTCTTTTCCCCATTTAACTGTTTTGGGGCCTTCGTAAGTCAATCTCTTTTTGAGATATAAAAAGAGCAGATTGAATAAGCAGTGAGGTAAGCAAGCACAGATGGGAGGGAGGTAGATGTCATGCCACATGAATTCTCCAAGGAACCAAGAAACAAGCTGAAAAGAGACAAGGACCTTCCCCTAAAGCCAGTGCCCTGAATTTGGATTTCTAGCCTCCTGAACTGTGCGAAAATAAATTTCTGTTTGTTAAAGCCACCCATTTGTGGTATTTCTGTTATAGGAGCACTACAGAACTAAGACTCCCTGGGACAGCACCCCAGGCTTGCTCCCTTTTGCCTGCCTGCCAGAATGGACCTGGGGGCCTCTCACCAGTATTGGCCTCTCTCAGCTTGGCTCTTCTGGTGTCCCTTGGCCACACGTCTGCTGCCTACCCCCCTCGCTAGCTGAGCAGCTTCTAGAAGTTTCCAGAGTGTACCTTACCCCGTGCCTTCCCAGCCAGCAAGTGGGGCACAGCAGGAGCAGTGGTAGGGGCCTGACTTTAATTCAGCTGTGTTCTGCCCACCCAAGTGTCTCCCCAGACTCACCACCCCAGCCTAGGGCAGCAGCCCAGCCCCAAGCGGAAATAACAGTGGTGACCCAGGACCACTTCCCTGTCCTTTAGGTCCTGGGGAAATAGGGTGGTTTCACACCCCTGGGGATCTCTCCATGGAGGCGCGCTGGGGCACTGGGGCAGACCTGGTCTCAGCAGGTGCCCCTCCCTCCTGGGCAGCTGGCTCCTGCCCCTGAGAGCAGCATAGGAGGTCAAGGCAGGGGTACCCTCAGGCTGCCCAGTGCTGCCTCCCCTGGACCTGCCTGGGTGAGGGGCGAGGTCAAGAGCCAGACCTCAGGGTCAGGGCAGCTCCTCGGTGCAGCGGCAGGGCCCTGGTGTGCACACGCTGCACGCCACACTTGGCGGCGGAGAGAGGGGAGCGGGTGTGCCCCCGTGCACAGATGGATGGTGCCCTGAGCCGCCATCCTCCCCCCTGCGGGCCACTGCTGCCTTTTACTGGGCCCCGGCGCACTGCGCCGGAGGCCTGGGAGGTGGCACGAGCACTTAACGTGAGGGGGGAGAGGAATAAAGTCTCAGGAGCCTTAGGGGGCTCGGGGGCTCAGGGTCTAACGCATAGGGATGGCGGACCCAGGCTGCGGCACTTTCCCCTCCCTGGCCCTCCTCCCACTGCCTATGCCTACTCCTTCCTTTCCAAGCAGGTGGTGCTCCAGACTCTACCGCCCCGAGGGCGTTTCCGGGAGGGGCGTGGCCAGCGAGTCCTCAGCCCTCCAGGTGAGGGGAACCCTGGGCGCAGCTGCGTTGCGTCCACTCCCTGGGTTCCTGGAGGGCTGGGCATTGCTTGGCAGTGATGAGGCGGCTGTACAGCCGCAGCGGGGACAATCGAGTGCCACGCAGGGTCAGCACTGGGAGCCTGGGACTTGGACGGGCAGCTTGGTTTGGTCGTTAAGGTGGTGTAAGTGCCACTGGGCGGAGACAGTGTAGAGGGGAGGGCACAGGTGCAGATGGCCGGCCTATGTAGGGAGAGCAGCCTGGGCAAGGACACCTGGGGTGGGGCTGTCCTGTGAGATGCTGGCCCATGACAATCCATTATCCACGGGACAATCCATTATCCGGGAGAATGGTGGCACATTGGAGATACCCAGAAGACAGCCAGGCCTGCTTTGGTTTCAAACGACTGCTTAGAAGGCCTCAATGATCTGGTCACCTCCCTTGAACCTCCTCGGCCTAATTATGGGTCCTCCAGCCCAGCACATTGCCTCCTGCTGCCTGCCCACAGCCTAGCCTTCCTCAGGACACAGTCAGCTCTCAGAGACAACTCATGAACACCAGGCCCTGCTCTGGAAGCACCGCCCCGCCATGTGGGTCTGAAACCAGAGAGGAAGGGAGGAGGTGAGTGTAGAGTCTGGAACTCCCAGAGGGTGGGGGAGGGGGAGCAGGAGCCCTGGGTAACACTCAGGGCCCCAGCCAGGTTGGTTTAGACCTAGTCCCCGCCCCCGCCCCCACCAAGAAAGCTACGGCCACCACAGGAGAACAGAAGCATAACTTTATTCCTCTTGGCAGGGTAGAGAACTGGGAGGGGGGGTGCACAGGACCCTCCACTCCTCACAGGACCAAAGACAGGCAGGACACCAAATGGCTCCCTCTTCTCCTTTTTCCAAGTGAAAGCTGCAAGGCCACAGGTGGGGGAGGCGGGTGAGAGCAGCGCAGGATGGGCCGGGGGGCTGGCTAGGGGTTGGCACAGGAATGGAAGGGCATCTGGGCTCAGGGCACTGTGACACGGTAGGGGCTGCCTGGGATGTGCTCGTCAGCCCACTTGACTACCAGCGTGTACTCCCCCTTGTCCTTAAGCAGGTAGGAGACGCTGTAGAGCCGGCTGCCCACATGCTTCACCAGGATCTCCTCGCAGGGTGTCCTCGGGCCATGAACACCCACCAGCAGCATGTTGTTGCCTGCAGAAGGTGGGGGCCTCAGTCCCAGGCCCTGACCCGCTCCTCCCGTTCCTATCTGCCCCCTCCCCCAGAACAGAGGATGTCCCTTCCTGAGGAGTGGCCCGGGCCACAGTACCCTCTGACCCCAGTTCCTCAGAGGGCTGGGCTCCAAAAGGCACTGTACCAAGTAGTGGAGATGGCAGGGAGGCCCACAAGGGAGGTGACCCTAGGAAGGGATGGTTATGGCCCCAAGAGGCAGTCCCCACCCCACGCCTCCCAGGTTTCCATCTTGTCTTATGCCTGGCCCTTTCCTTCCAAAAGGTTGGCGCCGGCCGGGGCCGCCCACCTGCTTTGCTGCAGTCCACTGTGAAGCTGCTCTTCTGGCCTGCATAGGCCTTGCTTAGCCCCAGGCCCTTGGCCACCACCTTGCTGGCATCTGCTGGACCTGGACCTGAGGCCCCGTGCTGGGGGGCACTGGCAGCCTTGGTCAGGGAGTCCACGAATACCGATGAGGTCTCGTGGAGGCTGTGGTTGCTTACCAGGCGGGGGCCTGCAGAGCAGAGTGCGTTGGGCTGAGGGGAGACTTGAGGGCCAGGCATTGGGTGGGCACCCATAGTCTGGCAATAGGCTCACCTGTGACTTTGGCCTTGAAAGGGCTGCCTCCAATGTGGTAGGGGCCGCCATACTTTATAGAGATGAGGTAGCTGCCAGGTGCCATGGGTGTGTAGGTGACGCGGTAGCCCTCGGGGCACTCCTGGCAATCCATCTTCACCTTGGAGGGGCCATCGATGGTCACCGACAGGGCACCCGCTCCTGCGTTGCTTGTGTTCACGATAAATTCAGCTGGGCTCCCTGGGGATAAAGGGGGTCCAGGCAGGGCCCACATCGTGACCTTGCAGCAGGGCTCAGCTACAGGCCCATCACCTCCACGTGCCTCCTGTTGTCACCATGGAGCAGCACCTACCTGTGACACCGCCTTCCAGGCCTGCTCCATAGGCTGACACCAGGCCCGGGTCCCCTCCATGCCCAGGCTCCCCGACTCGGATCTTGAAAGGGCTTCCAGGGATGTGGGTGCCATTGAACTTGACATCAATCAGGTAGACACCATTCTCCCGAGGGATAAAGCGCACGGCATACTTATCTGAGGAGCAGAAGGGCGTGGCTGTGGCTGGGGTTCCGTCTCTTCTTACCCACAGACACCATCTCCCCTGGGAGCAGCCTGGTCTACCCCGTCTCCTCACCCGCCAGTGCAAACCCAGCAGCCCCACTGCGGCCCCTCTGCTTTGCCCAGGTGCCATGCTGGGCACCCTCACCCCATTCCCTGGCCCAGACTTCCTGAAGGCTGAAGGGCAGAAGCATTAAACACTCCAGCAGCCTGCCAATATGACTTGGCTGGACTGAATCTTTACAAGCAACACCCACCGCGTCCCCCCCGCCCCGCCCCACAACCTACTCAGGAAGGTTACCATGAGCGCCACACTCCTTGCGTGTTTACTGGGGTTCAGAGGCAGACATGTGGGAACTTGCTCCATGCCACGGTGCTAGGGAAGGGCAGGGCCTGCCAGCTGGCTCCTCCCACCCCCCTGGGCTGCCCCTGGCCTGTCTGCAAGCCCCTGCTTACAGGGCGCAGCAGCCCTGTGCCTAGACCTCTGCAGCAGGCCCTCTCCTTCCTAGGGGCTCAGCTGGTGAGGGGGACAGCTGCCTGGTGGAGGGGCTGAGGCATTGGGGTTGGCTGCTTACAGAATCTGTAGCCTCCTTTCGCACTGAGGGGAGGCCCGCTGGCCCCAGTGGGGCCAGGGCAGATGGCTGGGTGGCCGGGCAGGGACAGGGCCTCACCTTGGTCGATCTCGGTGACATAGCACTCCTCCAGGGCTCCCGAGGGGCTGTGCACCTTGGCATCGATTGCCCCCTTAGCCCCATTCAGGCTGACTGCAAAAGAGGCTGGCTGGTTGACCTTTAGCCCTGACTCCTGGAAGCACAGCAGATGTGGTTAGACGTGGGACCAGGGCGAGGGAAGAAAGCCCCAGAAAGCAGGAGGCCCACGGGCCGCACTTACCCATCTGGTGTCCAACTTGGTTTAAAGAGGGAGAGCCATTGAGTTGAGAGGGGCAGGAAGCCACAGGCACACGCCCGCTGCCCACCCAGGCCCCCCACCTGCCACACCAGGCACACGCTCTGCAGTCATACACCCCTGAGGCTGCCGAAAGGGAGGGTGGCCCTGCCCTGCGGCAGCACCCACCCTAGCAGGCTCTCCCTCTTTAGACCTCAGCCCTGGTGCTCAAAGGGCACGGGCTTCTGTTCAAAGCCTTTAGACCTGAGGCACGAGAAAAACCCCATGCGGTAGGCAGGGGTGGGTCCTGCCACCCCCAGGCGTGGGCTGAACCCAACCAGAGCAGAGGCTGCGTGGGGCACCTGAGCCGGGGCCAAGGGCCGGCCCTGCGCAACACCTCTGGTCTGGCTGGGCCAGGCCTCGCTGGGTGGCAGGGGCCCCAGCGCTGGCGGTTTCTCTCAGTGCCTCACCTGAAGACTAGAAACAGTAAGGCGGCGGGCGTCACCAGACGGAGAGGCCACAGGCACCACAAAGGGGCTGTCAGGGATGTGCTCCTCATTGAACTTGACCGAGACCTCGTAGTCACCTGGGCAGAGAGAGAGAGCAGGAGGCTGGGCTGGGCTGGGCTGGGAGACCCCATGTCTGCAGTGTTCAGGCTCCACCTCCCAGCAACAGCCTGGGCAGAGCTGGGAGCTCAGGTGGAGAGCGGGCCCACCAGCACCCATGCCAAGACCCAACCTCCTTGGTCCCTCCAGTACCTGGCTCCTGGACTATGTAGGCCACACCACAGGAGCCGTCCTTGCGGTCCTCAAAGGAGATCTCAGCCTTGCTGGGGCCTTCGACAGCGATGGCCAGGCCCCCGGCCCCAGCCTCCCTGGTCCAGATGCTAAACTCAGCTGCAGGAGGCCACATGTGCTCAGGAGGCCTGCTCCTGGCCTCAGCCGTTGTTCCTCCCTCCACACCCACCCAAGGCCCACTCAGGGGACCCAGCAGCCTACCTGGCACTCCAGCTTCGGCCCTCTCCAGGCCAGGGCCCCCGGCGCGGACCTTATGGGCACCCCCTTCCCCTAGGGGCCCCACGGTGAACTGGAAAGGGCTTCCAGGCACGTGCTGGCCCTTGTACTTGACGCTGACCGTGTGGGTGCCCATCTCGGCGGGCACAAAACGGATGCAGTAGGTGTGGTTCTCCCCTTCCACGATCTCAGCCTCGTGGCTCTTGCCGGATGGGCTGGTCACCTGGGCTGTCATGTCCTGTATGCTAATTTCTGTGGCGGGGGGGATACTAGTGAGGGCGTGACCAAGGCTTTGCCCCTCTGCTTGGTGCCAAATGAGGCTAATGCCCAACAGTCTGAAGCTCCCTCAGCCCTGAGACCACCCTGAGCTCCCAGAGGCCCCTACCAGGGATCTTCAGGCTAAGGTCACAGTGGCTGCCAACGTTGGCCACTGAAGGGGCCCGTCGCCTCCGAGTGATGCTCTCTTTTACACGTCCCTCACCTGTCACCTTCACAGAGAAGGGGCTTCCTGTAGGAAGAGAGCACAGTCACCCCTGCACAGGTTACACACCTGCAGGTGGCTCCGGGGGCAAGGAGGGCGCGCCCGTGCCCCACTCACCAGGCACGTGTTGGTCAGCAAACTTGATATTGATGATATAGTTGCCAGGCTCCGTGGGGCAGTAGGTGACCCTGCACGTGCCGTCTTCCAGGTCCTCAGTGTTGATGTCTACTTTGCTGGGGCCCTCAATGGACAGGCTGAGGCCCCCATAGCCTACAGGATGGACAGCCCTGAGCCAGGGGCTGACCACAGTGCTCTGCACCCCCTCAGATGGCAGGCCACTGCCACTGCCTACCTGCATCCCGTGTGTCGATGATAAACTCGGCAGGCTCAAAGGTGTGGCCCTCATGGAGGCCCTGGCCTGAGACCCGCACGCGGCTGGCATCTCCAATCTCCGACTGGCTGATCACCACCGGGATGGGGCTGCTGGCCACGTGCTGCCCATTCTTCTTCACGTGCACCAGGTGCTCCCCGGTCTCCTTGGGCACGAATGAGATCCCTGGGCACAGCCGGGAAAGGAGAGGCCCATCAGGCTCCCTCCTTTTGCAGGAAGCCCCCAGGCCCGCTGCTGGAGGGCCAGCACTCTCCTTACCCACGTGGCCGTTGCGCAGCCGCTTGAGGAGACAGGGCTCCTCCCGGCCCGAGGGTGGGACCACAGTGGCTGTCAGCAGGCTGAGGTCTGTCTCTGAGATGTTGATGGGGATGTCGGCGGCCGAGCCCACCTTCAGGTGGGACATGCGCATGGAGTCATCACCTGGGCAGGGGCAGGCGGGCAGCCATCACTGCAAGTTCAACCACAGAGGAGGCCCATGCCTGCCCCCTGCCTCATCCCTCCTGATTCCCTTGCTCCTCCCTGGTGCAACATACCTGTGACCCTGGCAGTGAAGGGGCTGCCTGGGACGTGCTGCTCGTTGTACTTGACCAGAATGCTGTAGTCGCCGGGCAGCACAGGCAGGTAGGAAACGCTGCATGTCCCATCCTGGTTGTCAGTGCAGCTGATCTCAGCTTTCGATGGGCCCTCAATGGCCAGGGACAGGCCTCCTGGAGAGAGGTTGAGTGAGAGGGGCCCCGACTGCCAAGCAGGGGCCAGGGCGCAACTCCATTTAGGGGGGTCTCCACTTAGGGAGGTCTCTGGGTGATGCTAAAAGTTTTCACTCGACTACTAACCAAAAGCTTAGTGGTTCGAATCCACCCAGCAATGATAACCTACTTTCATAAGACTACAGCCAAGAACTAATGGATCACACCTACCACAGCCTCCACCAGACTGAGTCCAATAAAACTAGATGGTGCCCGGCTACCACCACTGACTGCTCTGACAGGGATCGCAATTCGGGGTCCCTGAAGACTGTACTGGAGAAAAACGTAGAACAAAATTCTAACTCACAAAAAGAAAGACCAGACTTGCTGGTCTGACAGAGACTGGAGAAACCGAGAGTATGGCCCCGGGACACCCTTTCAGCTCAGTAATGAAGTCACTCCAGAGGTTCACCCTTCAGCCAAAGATAAGACAGGCCCATAAAAAAACGAGACTAAAGGGGCACACCAGCCTTGGGGCAAGGACGAGAAGGCAGGAGGGGGCAGGAAAGCTGGTAACGGAGTACCCAGGGTTGAGAAGAAGGGAGAGTGCTGACATGTCACGGGGTTGTTAAGCAGTGTTATACAATAATGTGTGTGCTAACTGTTTGATGAGAAACTAGTTTGTTCTGTAAACCTTCGCCTAAAGTTCAATTAAAAAAAAAAAATCACAGCTGAGAAAACCGTGTGAGCAGTTCTACTCTGACACACACGACACTGCCGCGAGTCAGGATCGACTCTACAGTAATAGGTTTGGTTTTTTGTTTCCGTTCATGGAGGATCTCCGTTTATGGAATATCTCTGTTTAAGGGGGTGGTCTCCATTTAAAGAGGGTCTCTACTGAGGGTCTGTCTCCATTTAGAGAGGGTCTCTATTTAGGCAAGGCTTCCAGATTTAGGTAAGATCTCTATTTAGAGAGGGTCTCCCCTTAGGGCATGTCTCCTGTGTCCAGCTCTCAGCCAGTTGAGGGCATCTTGGGGCACAAAAGATGGCAGGTAAGGGGTTCATGCATAGGTCAAGACTAGGGCTGCTGCTCACCCTCGCCTGCATCCTTGGTGTTGACAGTGAAGGTGGCAGGCTTGTTGACCACACCATGGGTAAGGCCAGGCCCATAGGCGGTGACATGGCCACAGTTGACGTAATCCACATAGAACTGGAGGGGGCTTCCTGAGACAGGGAGACGGGTGTGTGGGTCTCCAGTCCCCTGCCCCTGGCTCCTCCCACCCCCGTGGGACATCAGGGAGCTGATGTGAGGGGGGGCGGCAGGCAGCCCACCTGGGATGTGCATGTTGTCATAGCGGATGTCCATTTCATGCAGGCCGGCCTCACTGGGGGCGTAGCGCACGGTCACAGTGCCGTCCTTGTTGTCAGTGATGGCAGGCTGGGCCACCTTGCCCGAGGGCATCCGTACCTCCCCTGTGGGCAGCAGCAGGGGTGGGATCGGGGCAGCCTGTTGGGGCACGCCCTTGCCCCAGCGGCTGCCCTGCTCCTTCCTTCACCCTCACTCACCGGTAATCTCACCCTTCTTGATGGTGAAGGGGATAACGAGGTCAAAGGGCCGCAGGCTGGTCACATCCAGCCCATTGACTCCCACCAGGGGCCTCTCTGGGGCCTGCAGTGGAGACAGAGGCCAGGTGAGGGGCTGCAGGAGGGTCTGGGGATCCCTCAGGATACCCGACCACCCCTACCCCCGTGTATCCCCTGGGCTGAGGTGGGCACAACGGAAGGAGGCAATGCATACCCAGGACTGCTGGCCACCCTGGGCATAGGTGTACGGCGGGGCCAGCTGCTGCGGCCGCAATGGTGGCTGTGCAGTGGGCTGGTCACCAGCCAGAGCCTGTGGGGCAAAGCATGAGAGCTGGTGACTTGCTGTCCTGAGGGGCATGAGGGGAGCAGGCCAGGCCCTGCCCAGAACCCCCACTGCCCGCTGCCCAGCCTGCTCCTCACCGTCACTTGGAAGGGGCTGTTGGGGACGTGCTCGCCACCAAAGCGCACGCAGATGACGTATTTGCCGGGCTGTGGAGCCGTGTAGAAGATGTCGAATGTGCCATCCTCATTCTCCACCACATCTACGTCCACCTCCGAGCCGTCTGGCGTGCACACCGTGCAGGTCACCTTGCCTTTGCCCGCTGCCTTCGTGTCCACCGTGATCACTGTCTCCTCCCCAATCTGGATAGTGGGGCCGATGCCAGCACCTGGTGGGGCAGGGTATGCCCCCAAGGGGAGGCCAGCGGTGAGCTGGATGCCCCAGCTTCTCCCCATGCCACCCAAGCACGGCCAGGCCCTCCGCCCTCAGCCCTCCAAGCTGGGGACAGTGAGTGGCTTCTCAGAAGGCAGGAAACGTTCTCCTGAGCCACCTCCGGCCAAGGAGACTTTCTTAGGATGAGCATTGTCCCTGAGGGGAGAGGCCTGAGAGGTGGCACCCAGGTGCCAGGGAGGAAGGAGGAAGGGCATGGAGGCCCACACCGCCACTGCTGCTGTTGCAGGCAAACTGCCCCTCCTGCTACCTTGGCCCAGACAGCGCCATGGAGCAGCTGCCGACCACCTCAGCCCCGCGCCCCAGCCCCAGCCCCGTGTGCGGACGGAGTGAGCACTGCGGCAGCGTGGGGCTGTGACACGCCCCCCCAGGCCTGAAGGTGAAATTGGAGTTTCCTGACGACTGAGAACACTTGCTCAACCAGAAAGGGTCACAGCGGGAGAGGCAGCCCAGCACAGCCAGCCAAGACAAGGAGCAGGGGAGCAGCAGGGAAGCGGTGGGGTTAGCACCAAAGAGCGCAGCGCAACAGGCTTGGAGGAGCAGCGTTGACACCCAGGGACAGGACGCCCAAGCTACAGCCAGGGCAGAGCAGCCAAGGACAGGGGAGGGACAGTGACGTTATGAACTGGGCCTGGCTGTGGAAGCTCCAGGGGCCTCCCTGAAGTGGAGAAAGGCATCTGCCCTCCTCGCCATTGGCTGAGGGCTCCCACTGCACTGGGCACCACGTTGGCCACTCGCTTCCACCTCCCAGGCCACTCTCCTAACTCTGATTTGGTCGCCAGCTGCCCACTCTGTGCTGGGCCCACTCCAGGAAGGCCTCATCCCACACCTATTCTCCCGCGGCTCAGTCTCCATCTATGTAGTGGCTCCAGCCCGGACCTCATGGTTGCCCTAGCCCCAGCCCCCAGCCCCAGCCAGCATTGGCCAGTTTGTCCTCCAAGTTCAAGCCCATTGCCACTGGCCTAGTCCATCTATCTACTTGAATGCTAGCTATATCAGCCCTGTCAGCCTCCCTGCCCCCATCCTTCACACAGCAGATGGGTAAATTGAGGTCACTTCTTCAGGCTAAGCCTCGACCCTGCCCCTGGCCCCCAAGGCCTGCGGGTCTGGCCCTAGCTCCCCTGCCCCACTGCCCTGCACACACACCTGTCATTCCCAGGCCCCAAGGCCTGCTCTACAAACCCGAGCCGCCTTCTAACTCAGCCCCCTCATGTCCTCCTCTCCAGCCTGCAGCCTTTGGAGACCTTGCCCCAGCTCTATCAGTGACTCTGATGTGGCTCTGGCCAGTAAACCTCCCGGCCTAGCTGGGAATAGTCTGAATAACGTCACTGCTGGGACTGGAAGGGGAGAAAGGGCAAGTGGCAGGAGGGCCCCCGCCATGCTGCCCGCTCAAGCACTGAGGGCAGTTCTATGGCACTACAGCCCCCACCCCCTGCTCATGCACAGCTGCGGAGCTGGGGGGGATCTGCGGATCTGGCCAGGGCTCCCTCAGCCCACGCAGGAGCCCTGGAGGCCAACCAAATAGGAAGCGAGGAGGAAGGGCCTGCTGCCCACTCCCAAGTGCTTCCCTGGGGTGCCAAGATCCCCAGACCCCAAAGCTCCTGGGAGGGGGGTGCCCTCACGATGCACCTCACCCCAAAAGCTCCCGGCTGCAACCCAAGTCCTCAGATGGGGATGCAGAGGCCCAGAGAGGGGCAAGGCCCGAGCAGCTCATGCTCAGCTCCAGAAGCCTCCCTGGGCCCTAGCCCGGCGGCCCAGGGCGCCGCCTTTGCACCCCCTCCCACGTCCCTACCAAGAGCTGCAGCTGGAACTGTCTGGGAACAGCACAGAATAGGAAAGGAAGCCGCCCCTCTGGGCAGGAGGGGCATGGGGAGTGGCCCCAGCAAGCAGCTTACCTAGCCCGTGACCTCCGATTGACACTGAGGTGAGAGGGCAGAGAGCAAGGAGAAAGGTCAAGTGAGTCACTCAAGGGGGCAGCCCCCAACTCCCACACGCCGCCCCAAGCAGCGAGCCCTTGCACACAGGCACACCCAAGCCCCGTGCCGAGCGCCGCGGCGGCCCACGGGGGCCTCGCTCACCTGTGACAGTGCACTTGCTGGCATCGCCTGTGGGCACGGCCCGGACACGGTACGGGGAGAAAGGAATCTCATCACCACCATATTTGATGAGGATGGTGTAGCGACCAGTCACATCAGGCACGTAGGCCACTGTGTATGTGCCGTCCTGGTTGTCTTGGATGTGCGTCTTCTTGGCCTTGCCCTCAGGGTCCTGCCAGAACACAGCACAGGGGCGGGGGTTGGCCCAAGCCCTGGGGGGCTGTGGCCCAGACAGGGCCTGCTCCAGCCCCACCTCAGGCCCTAGGAGGAGCCGCCTGTAGGCTCTGAAGGCTCGGACTTCCCGCCTGCCCCTGTCAGAAAATTTCTGATTGTTACAGGCGGGCAAATCGAGGCTCAAAGGGCTCTCGTAGCTCACACAAGGTCACATGGGAAGTCACCACCTGTCACCATTTCTCAGGGGAGTCACAGCCTCAGAGAACAGGTGCAGCTCCTACCAGGAGATATGAGCCCCAAGTGGGCCAGAACTGTCCTGCCCCAGGCTTACCAAGCAGGCCTCGCCCACCTGCCCACCCCCCACTCAACATAGCCTGGGCTATCCCCAAGGTGCCTGGCTGGGTCACCCAGCAGGGGGCTAGGCTGCAGCCCAGACAGCAGGCGCAGGGGCTGGCTCACCGTGATCTGCACAGCCAGCAACCCTTCCCCGGCGTCCTTGGCATCGATGGTGAACTCCACAGGCAGGCTGGCTGGCACGCCAGTGGTGTTGAGCCCCGGACCACTGGCCTTCACCTTGCTGGCATCATGTGTAGGCAGCACTTTGACCTTAAAGGGGCTGTTGGACCGGGGTGTTAGCAGCAGTCAGAGGGGCTTCCTGACACCCAGCTAGGACCCTCCCTGCAGGCAGAGGGCCTAGCCTCTTACCTCCGAGGCACTTCTTCGTCCCCATAGAGAACAGAGATGCTGTAGGGCCCCTCACGGCTTGGCACGTAGTTGACAGTCTGGGTGCCATCAGCATTGTCCACCACGTCCACTGGCTCCACCAGGCCTGGCCCCAGTCCCAGAGCACAGGGCCTCAGCTGGGCCCCAGTGGGCCCTCCACCCCTACCCTAGCCCACAGGGCTTAGTCAAGCACCCTGCACCCCCCAGCCCTTAACCTGCCTGGTCCCTTACCTGGTCCTTTATCTTAGGAATGGTCCCCAAGCCCCTGGTGTCTAATCTAGGTGCCCATCTTAGACCCTCTCCCTGCCTCTAGCCTGCTCCGCTGCCTAAGGGCTAAATCTTATCCCTCTCCCTCTTCATATACCTCAGCTCTGGTTCCCCCTTCCCACTGCCCCGCCTCCCTGGGATGTGGGCCTCCACGTGCTAGGTTGCCTCGCCTGGCTTCCTCAGCAAGAACCCATTCCTCCCAGGTGGTGAGCACTCACCTTTGGGCCCTTGCACTTTGACCTGGAGTGGGGCCACGCCCGCCTTGCTGGTGTCCACCTGGAAGGACTGAGGGAGGTTGGCACGGACCATGCCTGGGCTTAGGCCCGGCCCTGAGCACTTCACCTTGGACGCATCCGTCACGTCATGCACAGGGACCTTGAAGGGACTGCCTGTGGGCCAGAGGGGCAGCGGCAACATGAGATGAGGCTGATGGGGGTGACCCAGCCTGGCCCTGCGGCCCCGCCCCTCACCTGGCACTTGGTGGCCGCCATAGGTGACGTTGAGGCTGTAGGTGCCAGCCTCATAGGGGATGTACTCGACTGAGCAGCTGCCATCCTTGTTGTCCATGCAGGACATCTTGGCCTCGGAGGGGCCCTCGACAGCCAGGCCCAGGCCCCCTGTGCCTGCTCCCCTGGGCCCAAACACACGTGGTCATTCCCTGGAGGTCCTGAGGCCACCCGTCCCACTGCCCAGGCTGGCTCCATTCCCTCACCTGGTCTCCACGGTGAACTTGTTGGGCTTATTGGTGGTGCCACTTTGGATGCCTGGCCCATGGACTCGCACTCGAGAGGGGTCACAGCCTTCAGTCACGGGCACCTGGAAGGGGCTGCTGGGCACAGGGCTGCCATCGTAGGTCACGTCCACAGAGTGCAGGCCTGCAGGCAGGCTACTGGTCAGGAGGTGCTGGAACGTCTGCTCACCCACCCGCCTGCGGTCCTGGGGGTGTGGCACTCACCCTCCTCATAAGGCGTGTACTCCACTTTGTACGTGCCGTCGCCGCAGTCCTGAACGTAAGTCTCTGTGAGGTTCCCTGAGGGGTTGGCGACTCGGGCCTTGACATGTGGCCCTCCAGTCTGGGTCAGAGCCCGGGCATCCACGCTGAACTCAGTGGTGGCCTCACGGAAAACACCTGCAGGGGCCATGGGGTGGGAGGTATGGGGTTCTGGGGCCACAGACAGTGCCTTTGAGAAGCTGGCTCCTCCCCACTGGTCCCCGGGAGGGCCCCTCACCTTGGCCCTCAACACCAGGCCCGTAACACTGCACACCGGACGTGTCCACAGCAGGCTCCACCTGCAGCTTGCTGGGGAAGTTGGGCACTGGCTGGCCGCCATACTTGATAGTGACAGTGTAGGCGCCAGGGCAGAGCGGGATGTAGGTGATGGTGTGTGTGCCATCGCCGTGGTCCTGGATATACACCTCGGCCGGCAGCCCTGCCTCGGAGCAGATCTCGATGGTCAGCTCTGCACTGCCCGCGCTTGAGCAGTCCACATGGAACTGGCCCACTTCGCCAGCTGTGGCCCGCTCCAGCCCAGGGCCCGAGCACTTGACCTTGGATGCGTCAAAGCAGGGCACCACATGGGCCTTGAACGGGGAGCCAGGGATGTGAGTGTCAGCAAAGAGGATGTTGATGTTGTAGTCACCAGGCTCAGTGGGCACATAGGACACAGAGCACGTGCCATCCCCGTTGTCCAGGCACTCAAGCTGGGCCTCGCAGGGGCCCTCCACTGTCAGGCCCAGGCCACCCGTGCCTGCTCCCTTGGTGTCGATGGTGAAGCGGGCAGGGGAGCCTGCATTGCCCCCCTGTAGCCCAGGCCCAAAGGCCTTAACCTGCGGGCAGGCAGGAGGGAGAGAGAAGGTCAGGAGCTGAGGCCAGACCTCTTCCCTGACCTCAGCCCTCAGTCTGACCCAGGCACAAGCAGGCCAGGCCAGTGGTCAAAGAACCAGAAGGAAAAAGGATGAGGGTGGGTGTAGAGACAACAGGGTTCCCCCCACCAGGCCCGATTACCTTGCTGGGCTTGGTAGGGGACACAGCCTCCAGCGGGAAGGGGCTACCAGGCACAGGCACCCCATCATAGGTCACCTCCACCTCATATGACCCCTCCTCACGGGGCACAAACCGCACCACGCTGTTGTCAGCCCCTAGGCCGGGCTCCACCTTGCAAGGCACCACGGTGCCCGAGGGGCCCATGATCTTGGATGCCACTTTGCCTTGGCCGCCAGCCCCCTTTGACTTGACCGTGAACTCCTGGTCTTTTCCGACGTCCACCTCTGTTGCAACAACAAAAAGATGAAGGGAGGGAGGGAGAAAAATGTGAAACCGGGTTCAGGTCACCCCTGGGGCCAGACTTAGCTGTGGGGGTGTCCTCAGAAAGCCCCAGCCTCCACCACCAATAACTTACTCTCTCCCAGGCCGGACACCTTGATCTTGCTGAGATCCAGGCTAGGAGATACCCCCACAGAGAAGGGGCTTTTGGGGATGGGATCCCCTCCATATGTAACATTGATGCCCACTGGGCCCTGGGAAGGTGCAGAAAGGAAGAGGCTGTGTGACTTGGCCCCCAGCAGAAGTCAGACAAGAAAAGGTGGGAAGTGCTCAGGAGTGGGGAGCCAGGCAGGTCCTAGCCCCACCCACTCCACCAAGTGCTCCGGGGCCAGGCTGCCAGGCTGCCAGGCCACCAGGCGGGTAGAGCGGGCGGGGCAGCCTCAGGGCCAAGACAGCTACCTGCTGTACAGGCGTGTACTTGACCGTGTAGGTGTTGTCATGGTGATCGACAATGTCCACGTCCCGTGCCGCATCCCCCTTGGCCACGCCTGAGAACTGGACATCCAATTTGCCTTTGCCAGCGGCTTTGGTATTGACCGTGAAGTGGGTGGGTTTGCCAAGCTCAACACCTGAGGAGACACAGCAACCATGTAGAGGCACCTCAGCCCGTACCCCTGGGACCCTGACCTCCCCTGGCGGGGGCGGGGCATGCTCACCTGTTCGACTGAGGCCAGGACCCTCTGCCTTCACCTTGCTGGCATCATGGGAGGGTTCCACCTTGACCCTGATGGGGCTGGTGGGGGTGGCCTGCAGGAGCAGGAGGGGGAGCAGGGTGAGAAGGGAGCAGACCTACACACCCAGGAGGCTTGGAGGGCTGAGCCTGGCAGCACCTACCTGGTCAGCAAAGAGGACCATGATGGTGTAGCTGCCAGCCCCGCGGGGCGTGTACTTGACCGTGAAGGTGTCATTGTCATTGCGGATGATGTCAAAGTCAATGTCAGCTTCGGCTGGGCCCACCACACCAGGGGCACACTTGATGCCAATGCTGACGTCTCCTGTGGTGGGCGAGGGGGTAGAGGCTGGGTCATAGGGAGCTAACCCCCAACAGTCCACCTGCCCACCCCCCTGCCCACAGCCTGCTGTACCTTGGCCCGCCTCCGTGCAGTCCACAGTGAAGTAGGTGGGCTCATGCGCCTTGAGCCCTGTTTTGGCCACTCCTGGTCCGTAGACCTTCACCTTGTTTGGGTGGCTGCCAGCTCCCACGTTCACCTGCAGGGCACAGGGGCACGGACATGACCAACCTGGAGGAGCAGAAGGGGCTCCCCCTCTACTGGGGACAGCTGCTGTGCAGGGCAGCCTGGTAGCTGCTCAAAATCGAACAGAGACCGAAGCCTAACCCTTAAAACTATAAAACTCTTAGAAGAAAATCCAAAAACCAGTTGCCATGGAGTCATCTCTAACTCCTGGCGACCCCGCGTGTGTCAGAGTAGAGCTATACTCCACAAGATTTTCAATGGCTGAGTTTTCAGAAGTACAATGTCAGGCCTTTCTTCCACAGCACTTCTGGGTGGACTTGAACTGCCAACCTTTTAGTTAGCAGCCAAACATTTTAACTATTTGCACCACCCAGGGACTCCCTTAGAAGAAAAAGGGAAAACAGTAAGTGTTGGTGAGGCTGCGGAGAAAGTGCATTGCCGGGGGGAGAACGTAAAATGGTGCAGCTGCTGCGGGCAACAGTCTGGCAGTCCCTCAAAAAGTCGATCGTAGAGCTACCATGTGACCCGGCAATTCCACTCCTAGCTACACGTGTAAGAGCATTTAAAGCAGACATTCAAACAAATACTTGAACAAACATGTTCATAGCAGCTCTGTTCATAAGCGCTCAAAAGTAAAAGCAACTCATGCCCATCAACAGATAAATCAATAAATACAACACGGCCTTATTCACACAACGGAATATCATTCGGCCATAAAGAGAGAAGTTCTGATACAAGCTACGACACGGATGAGCCTTGAAAACCTTATGCTGAGTGAAACAAGCCCGACACAAAAGCACAAATGCTGCATGACTGACCCACTTACGTGGAATATCTAAAAGCGGGAAAGGCGTACAGACAAAAGGCAGATTAGGGGCTGCCAGGAGCGGGGGGAGGGGAATGGGAAGTGACTGCTGATGTGTACAAGGCTTCTGGAACTGACTTTGGCAATGGTTACACAACTTTGTGAATATGCTAAAAACACATTAAAGGAAACCCTGGTGGCGTAGTGGTTAAGTGCTATGGCTGCTAACCGAAAAGATCGGCAGTTCGAATCCACCAGGCGCTCCTTGGAAACCCTATAGGGCAGTTCTACTCTGTCCTACAGGGTTGCTATGAGTCAGAATTGATTCAACAGCAACAGGTTTGATATATATTATATGAGTGAATTATAAGCTACGAAAATTATATCTCAGTAAGCACTAATAAAAAAAAAAAAACAAGAAAGCAGGGAACCCTGGGGGACTGGCTAAAGGCTTGTTCAAGGCCCCTCAAGAGGCGAGGCAGCTCACCCGGAAGGGGCTGTTGGGGATGCTGACCCCCCCCCAGGACACCATGGCCGTGTGCTTCACGGGCTTCCTGGGCACGTAGGAGCAGCTGTAGGTGCCATTGCCATTGTCCTTGACCACCGCCTCCACAGGGCAGCCCTCATTGTCCTGGTAAAGGAGGGAAGGGGCAAGGAGCAGCCCAGCTTGTCAGTACCCCAGGACTGGGGCGTCTGGGCCCCCATCCCTGTGCACCCCCAGGAGGGCTCCTTACCTGCACTTGGACCCTCAGGGGGGCCTTCCCCCCGAGCTTGGCATCCACCGTGAACTCAGCTGGCTTATTGACTGCCACGCCCGTCTTCTCCAGCCCAGGCCCTCGGGCCTTCACCTAACAGGGACCAGCGAGAGGTCAGGGGCCAGGGACGGACGCAGAGTGACCTGGCTGGCAGGGGTGGGCGGGACAGCCCTGCACACTTACTCTGTCCGGGTGGAAGTCCTGGGGGGCCTCGCGGATGTCCGCCATGAAGGGGCTGAGGCGGATATCCTCGCTGTTACACAGCACGTGCACTGCGTACTCGCCAGCCTCCTGGGGCCAGTAGCGCACGTCACAGGAGCCATCGCCCTTGTCGTCACACTCAATCTTGGCTTGGGATGGGCCTTCCACCGAGAAGCCTGCCGAAGGCCCCCAGTCCCATTAGGGCCCAGAGCCGCAGGGCAGGCAGGCAGTCCTTAAACCTCTTGGAGCCTCTGAGCAAGCCCTGCCCCACTCGCCTGCCCACTGCAGCCCCCAGCTCACCCAAGGTGCCCACGTCATCCCCGATGGCCTCCACCACGAAGTCCGCTGACTTGCCCACGACGCCTCCTTCCAGCCCAGGGCCCCAGGCCCGCACCTTCTGGTTGCCACACTCAGTGCCCACCTTCACCTCGAAAGGGCTGGAAGGGGAGAGCCACATGGCTAGATGTGCCACCCTGGAAGGCAGGCAGCCTGGGCAGGTGCCAGAGCCACCCTCCTGTCCAGAAGGCTCTGGGCAGGGCAGGGCAAGCCTGTCTTGTCTTTATCACTCAGATAAGAAAATGGGAGAGGAGGTGGGCTTGCCCAGGGCCATTGGAGGGCATATGGCTAAACAGGGAGAAGACACTGCTGAGTCTCTCACCTGCGTGCAATGTTCTGGCCGCCCCATGTGATGGTGACTGTGTACGTGCCAGGGACCATGGGGTAATATTCAAAGCCATAGGTGCCATCGCCCAAGTCCTTCTGCTTCACCCGCTCCTCACCCTCTGTGGGAAAACGAGAAGACTGAGACCGAGCTCCATCCAGGGGGCTGTGGCCACCCACACCCGGCCTACCCCTACTTACTAGGGCCCTTGACGGTGACCTTCAGCTCCCCACTGCCTGCGCCCTTCGTGTGCACCTTGAAGTCGGCTGTCTCCTTCACCCGCACGCCCTTGGGCTGCAGGCCCCGCCCAACGGCCCGGCAGGCGCTGGGGTTACAGGCTGTGGGCAGAGGGACCAGATGAGCCATTGGGCAGCTGGGCTGAGCCCCACTCCAGGGCCCCCCCAGGGGCAGGGGCAAGAATCGGAGCACTCTTCAGTGCTTGGCCTGATAAACAGGTACAGGATGCACAAGAAAGAACCGGAATGCACTGGGACGCTGGGCCCTGCTACCCAGGCCAGGATGGGACGGGCCTCCTTCCCCTGCTCCACGCCAGCCCACAAGCCCCCAGCCCGGCACCCCACACCAAGGAAGACAGATTCAAGTACCGTTGACCTGCAGGCAGAGCAGAGAACAGCAAGTCTCCAGACAGCTGGAACGAGCTCGTCCAAAGGTGAAAGCATGGAGAGGAAAGAGACAGAGCGCCAACGGGGCGAGAGGAGGAAGACAGGGACCCAGCAGGTAGGAGGAAGAGAAGGTGTGCCCAGACAGTGGAAGCACAGGAGGTGATGGGCTGAGGGCAATGGTGCCACCAAGGCAGGGGCTGCAGCCTGTAGGGTTCGACTTGGCCCTTGCCCTGCCACAGGACACCCAGGGTGGCAGCTGGGGAGGCTGGGGGCAGCCTACCTTGGCCAACTGTGACTGTGTAGGGACTGCGAGGAATAGGCACACCAGCGAAGGTGACGTGGACTGTGTGGACACCCTCCATGATGGGTTGGTAGCTGCAGCGATATGTGCTGTCTCCCCGGGCCTCCAGCTGAGGCTCCACCGTCCCCTTCTGCCCAGCAGGGTCCTGGATGACAACCTCCACCTCACCCGTGCCTGCTCCTGTCATGAGTTGCCGGGTCAGCCATGGGGCCACCTGGCTTCTCCGGGCCCACCATGGCTGCCCCGACCCTTGGCAGCCTACTCACCTGCTGTGAAGATCTCAAAATAGGTGGTCTTGTTGGCAATGTTGCCGCTGGGCTCCAGGCCAGGGCCCTGGGCGGTCACTTTGCTTGCGTCACCCTGTGACTTGTCCACATACACCTCGAAGGGGCTCTTGGCAATGTGCTGTCCGGCAAAGAGCACCGTGACCTGTTCCCAGGAGGGGCAGGCCATGAGGACGAGGTCAGGGCCCCCTGCCACTGCTCCCCCCCACCTCCCTGTGGGCTGAGGGCTCACCTTGTGGGTCCCTGTCACCTCGGGGACATACCAGACAGAGAAGGTCCGGTTCTTATCATTGTTGGCAGTCACCTTTGCCTGTGGGGGGAACCCATGAACCTCTGCAACGAGCTGCCCAGCCCAGTGGACCCCACAGTACCCTCCCCTGCCTGCTGGTGTCCCTACCTCCTCCTGGTGTCCAGCTGGGTCCTCCACATACACCAGGACCTCACCCTGGCCGGCACTGCGGGTCTCCACGGTGAACTCGGCACGCTTCTTCACCATATTGCCCGTGGGCTCAATGCCTGTGGGGAAGGGAGGAAGCCGCAGAGCCAGCTGTGCCGGCGGTCACGTCCCTGCACCCCTCAGCCATGGAGAACCAGGAGCACATCCTCCCTTCTCTTTCCCTCTTTGCAAGCCCAATACCATACACTGCCGGCTCCTAGCCAGGCACATTCTGAACAGGGCAAGTTCGTTTAGTGCAAACCCCAGTGCACAAAGCATGGCTGCAGGACCCAGCTGTGCTCTTGTTGCTGGGGCAGGCCTGTGCCTGTTTTCTGGAACACCTGGGTTTGACACTCCAGTTGCCTAACCTTTTGCCTCGGTCCCTGATCCTTTGTGATTCCCAGTGTCCCTGTAGCATCCCTGCTGTCTGGACCTTGCTCGTCAGCACTGACTGTAGAACTTGCTGGGTCCTTCCTCTAAAGCACTTTTCCTTGCATGCTCTTGTCTGACCAAATCGCCAGCTTGACCAGCCACAACTGGCTCCTCAGTGACAAGACACCACATGAGTGAATCTCCTCCAGGCTTCCCAGCTTAGAGAATGCTGGACCGCAGGGAAGCCCCTGGCGAAGCCAAGCCCACTTACCTGGCCCATAGGCGCGGGCCTTCTTTGGGTTCAGTTTGGGTCGCAGGGGCGCCCCTGGCTTCAGCTTGGCCTTGGGAAACTGTGACAGGTAGGTCATAACAGAGTGCTCATCTACATTGGGGTCCACAATCTCTTCAGGGGTGATCACCTGTCACAGGCAGGAGACAGGAGTCATTGAGCCCCGGAGCCTCTGCCCACTGCAGCTTGACCTTGCCCAGGCTGGCACATACCTGAGGGATGCCCAGCCAGTCGTCAGCCTGCTGCATGGCCTCTCGCGCATTGTTCACGGGCTTGCTGGCATCCCAGGAGTCCCAGTCAGGACACAGGCCTGCAGGGGGGAGAGAGCTGTGAGCCCGAGGGCCTCAGGACCTCGCAGAGCCATCCCCCTGCCCTGCCCACAGTGGGCACTGCATCAGGCCCTGCCCCGTCTCACCCGGGGCACAGCTATCAACCAGGGCACCCAGGGCGCGGCCGCTCTGCCAGTCCCGACTGAAGTTGGTGATGGGCAGCTGCGGCAGCTTGTTCTGGATCCAGCCCAGGAGCCTCTGCTTGGGTGTCTGCTTTTTGGCCTCCTCATCCTCCTCCTCATCCCACATGGGCATGGAGATGGAGTAGTGCAGGATCAGGGTCCAGATGAGGCCCAGGATCAGCTTGAGGTTCCCGTCCACGATGGCTTTACTGTCTGTGAGGGACAGGAATGACAGCCCCAGGCAGGTGGGTCAGGGGCTGGTAGCTCATGGAGCTTTCAGGGACCAGGGAGGAGGGAAAGCCCCCCAGCCAGGGCGATGGGGCGTGGACTGGGCTCTGTCTGCCCGGAGCCTGCAGATGTGCAGGGGGGTTAAGAAGTGAATGGGGAGACACCCTTAGAGACATGATGACAATACCGTGCAATCACAGGGCCATGGGGGCCAGAGAAAGGACAGGCTGGGCCCATGGACAGGGCCAAGGAGGGCCTCCACAGGGTCCAGAGAGGACGGCTCTGGAGGGTGACTGGGTGAATGCTATGCAGCTGCCCACCCAGGGCCCTCGCCCATCCCTGGGGGCCTGTGGGACTGGGTGGGGGCAGAGCCCAGAAGCGGGGCACTTGACTACATGCTGATGGGAGGGGTGGGAACGGTGCCTGGGAAGGGGAAGGCTGGGCGGGTGCTTGGGAAATACCACTGTTGCCCTGGGGTGGGGCTGGGGCTCGGGGCAGGGGAAGCGGAGGTGTTGGGCAAGGACCCCTTGGGTGCAGGGGTGCGGGGGCCCCCACCCACCGCAGAGCTGAGCTGACAGGAGGCACTGCAGGCTGGGGCAGGGGAGGGGCCTTGAGCATGGAGGAACCAGCGGGTGGGCGGCCTGGGCCTGACTCACTGGGGCCCAGTCAGGGCCTGCTGGGGTGACTGATACACATGAGGATTCCAGAGGCCTCCCTTGCCCCAGCTGGAGGAGGGGAGGGCCCAGTGAGCTCAGGGACCAGGATGGGGGGGGTCTCTGCTTGGGCGGCCAGCAGAGGCCATGGGTGGGGCTCCCTGGATCCCGCTGCCTCAGCAGAGCTCAGCTCAGCTGTGCCGGCCTGCCCACCCCCCTCCCACCTAACGGGTCACTGGGCTGTGGGAGGCCGCCCTGCTCATCACAGGGGAAGTGGTTAGGGCGCTGCCTCCTCCACCCTGGGTGGGCACCCTTCACCCCTGTCACCAAGGCAACCCCTCAGCCCCACCCAGGAGAGAGAGGAGCTCTCCAGGGGTTGGGCTGTGACCCAATGAACTTCTTAAGAGCTCATCTTTGGAATCCCCTCTGGAATCTAAGGGCCTATAATCAGAGAAATTACGGGTCTCATGAGTCAGCTGGAGGGAGTGAGGCAAAGTGAGGTGAGAAGGGGGTGGACCCCAGCAGAAGAGCCACTGATGGGCCACACGGGCAGTGCTTTGAGGACCAGCTGGGCAGCTCAGTGAATCTGCCCTAGGGCTTGTCCTTTCCCTGCCCTGGTCACTGCCTTTAAACTGCCACAGGTGGCTGGCAGTAGGGTGGGAGGGTGGTCCAGGCCAGGGGTGTCCTAGCAAGGCCCAGAGAAGACCAAGGGCACATAGCCAGGCCAGGCCCCTGTCCTGGTGGGTAGGGTAGGGTAGGGTAGGGTAGGGTAGGGTAGGGTAGGGCCCACCCCCTGGTCCATATTAGGCCAGTCTCTACTGTCCCCTTTCCCCTGGCCAAGGAGGGAGGGAAGAAGGGCCCTGGGCTGGGAAGAATGCCTCCTTGGATGGCCCCGCCCCATCCCACCCCCTTTTCCCCAGCCCCCGCCCTCCCCTAATCACTGCTGCTTTCCAACATTTTTTTGCCTTATATGGCAAAGCTCTGGGAACCAGGCCTGCTCCAGCCAGCTCACAAGAGGGAGGAGGGGGAGGGAGTAGAGAGGAGACCCCCCCCCAGAGAGCTGGGGTGTGGCCCGCCAGCCTCCCCACATCCGGTTGCCCCCCCCAGGACTCAGAGATGACTCAGCTTGGCTACACTGAGGCTGGGACTGGGGGGTGGGCCTCATCTTGTCTGGCACTCGTTGGAAATAGCTGCCACCCTTGGGACCTGCCCTCTGTGTGGCTGGGGCACCTGAGTCCCAGTTCAGCAGGGTCTTGGCTCAGCATGAGCCATGCTGGGCAGCAGGAAGAACTACGAAGCCCTTCACTTCTCAAGGAAGGAAACTTCATCCTTTCTCCTCTTCCCATCCCGTCAATGGCCAGACACAGTGCCTGTTCTCCTGTGGCCTCCCATCTTGAGAAGGGCTGAAGATGCTACAGTTGGCCTGGTCAGGGCCAACCTTTCCAGCTCAGTGACAGGAACACTGGCTGGCACTCAGCCCAGCGCTGAGGGTCGAGCCCCTCCCAAACAACTCCTGCCTTCTGGATGCAGAGCCCATGGCCTCCACGAAAGCAAGTTTTGACCAAGATGGTGCCAAAGTAGACCAGAGGCCCAGACACATTGCTGGAGCCCCTTGGCTAGCTCTGGATCTCTTTGGCCCCCATGTTCCCTGGGCGCGACTTCAACTGGGGGTTGGAGTTATGTCCAAGGGCGTGGGGGGGGGGGAGGACTAACTTCTAGGGCCAGAAAAACAGCGAGCCCCAAACAATGGGTTTCGGAAGCACGGACTCCTGTAGGCCAGGGGGCCCCTCCGCGCTGCTCCAGGGACTGGGGATGGGGGGGCAACCCACGTCCGCCGACCCGGGCTCTCTCCCTCCGCGGCGCGCGGCAGCGGGCGCGGCCTGCGGAGGATGTGAGCTCAGCCTGGGCGCAAGCCAGCAGGGCGGCGCGGGCGGGGCGCGTAGCGGTCCGCGGCCGCCGCGCCTTTGTTCTGAGGCCCGCGCGGGCTGGCCGGGGCCGGCAAGGCGTGGGGCGGTCCGGGGGCGCGCGCGGAGCCCTCACCAATGGACACGAGCTTGATGCTCTCGCGGTCCAGGAACTCGAGCGCCACCGACACGTTCTCGAGCTGCATCTGGCGGAAGGTGGGCCGCTGGTTGTGCTTGCGGTGCATCTTCTTCTGGCTGAGCACCTCGAGCAGCGCGATGAGCCGCAGCCCATCGCTCAGGTCCGTCTGCAGGTTGGCTATGCGCTTGCTCACGCACTTGAGGTGCTCGTTGCACCAGCGCGTGAACGTGTTCTGTTGGATCTTCTTCCACGGCGCGTCCTCCGCCAGGTCCTTCTCGGTGGCCGGCATCTCGGAGTCCCGACTGTCAGCGCCGCCTCCCAGAGCCGCGACCGCCGCGCTCTGGCCCGCCCGGGCGTGCGAGCTACTCATTTTGAGGCGCGAGGAGCCGGGGGGCGGTGCTGCAGCCTCGGCGAGGGGACGGCCCTTTAATTAAAGTTGCAGGCACCCAGGAGCGCGCAGGCCGAGGCCGACAGCAGAGGCTGGGCTGCGGAGAGAGCGAGCCCTTTAAAAGCGGGCGGTGGGCGGGACCGGGGGGGGTGGAGCTTTGACGGGGCGGGGACGCGGGGCGGGGCTTCCCGGGCCGCGCCCGTCCCGCCCCGCCCGTCGGAATGCCCACCCCCGTGGCCCTTAACCTGCCGGTCTCCTCGGCAGCAGCCGTGGGACCCCCTGGGCGCATGGGAGGGTCGCAGGGCCGGACAGACGGAGGATGCGCCCTGGCCCCGCGGCCTGGCGCTCGCGCTCAGGGAAACACGCTCGGGGCCCCCGGGCGAGGAAAGGCTGAGCAGCGTTGGGCACGGAATGGCTGGGCCTCTGCGTCCACGGCAAACAAGGGACTTTCCTTCCTGGCCCCCGGGGATGGGGTGGCGCGAGTTCCCGCAGTCACGTGGGGCTTAGGCACCTGGGTTCCCCGCCCGGGTCCCTGCCTCCCCGGGTCTCTGCACCCCTCCGCGGCAGAGGCGGATTAACCAGTAAGCAAGGTAAGCACGGGCTTAATTGTGTTTACTTACTAAACTGTAGTGCACAATTTCACAATATGCAAAAAACAAGTGAAATTCTGCACCAAGGATTAGTAAGTAAGCACAAGTAAACCTGTGCGTACCTTGCTTATGGGGTAACCTGCTCCCAGGCTTAAGGCCTGGGTGCCCAGTAAAAGGCCTAGTCTGCCCAGCAGACACTCCAGCAGCATCTGCCGGAGCCGGGGGGGGGGGGGGGCTGGGGCCAGGCTCTCTTCAAGCCCTCTGCATGGAGAACACGAGGGAGTCACGGCTGGTCAGCGGCCCAGCCCACAGGCCAGCCACCTCCCAGGCCCCTGTCCCCGCTGGCCTGGCGAGTCTGCCGGCCCCTGGCCTCTGCACCTGTGCTGCCCGCTGCCCACGGCCCTCTGCCTGCCTTCCTGCCCGCCCGAGGAGGAAATGGGGCATTGGGCCAGGAGGGCAGTGGCAGGCGCTCCAGGAGTTCCCAGCCAACCCTGTAAGGGGCCAGGAGTGCCAATGAGCTCTGGCAAAGGACAAGGCGTGATGTGAGTGGGGACAGTGAGCCAGCCCACCGCACCACACCACCCACCTGGGGGACCAGACGGGGAGGAGGGGGAGGTTTGCTCTCCTGTTGGAATGACCCCTGAGCTGAGTGCCCCCCAGGAGGGATGGGGGTAGCCTTCCAGAACCAGAGGGGCCTGCTGGGGGAGGGGAGCCTCAAAGAAGACTTGGCAGGCTGTGAGCACTGGGGTGTGAGCGGCTTTGGGCAGTGTGGCACTGCAGGGGTGGCCAAAGGAGAGAGAAGCCAGGGCAAACGTGGGGGCTGAGGAGGGCCTGCCGAGGTGCTGGGACTATGGCCCAAGGGCAGTGGGGAGTTCTTTTCTGGCTGATAACTCTGGAGACTGTGGGGAGGCCCTGGGAAGACAGGGACCGGCAAAGCCCAGGGCATCCTGTGCAATCACAACATCCCCTTCTCTTATGTATTTTTTTCCGGAAAGGCATGTCTATGGCCCTACTGCTCGATTCTTCGATGGAGGCACAGGCTAGTAGTAATTCCTTTCTCTGCTAAGACCAGTGGGAGAAGGAGGCCTGGGTCCTCCAACAAGTCATGCCCAAATATGGTTGATTCTTACTTGGCCCTGGGTGTCTGCATGACCTGCAGTGGGGCTGGGATCTCCAGCCAGCATCTCTTCAGCCTCCCAGCATATCTCTTTCCGGTTGTCTGTCACCCCACTGAGTTTTCTCCACCAACGGTGGTGGCAGGGGGTCCAGATGGCATTTTCCAGTACTGAGGTCCACCCTCAAATGCTCTGCCCCTCTCCTGAACACTCTCAGACACCTGTAGAAAATTTCCCATCCACCGTGTCTGAGGGCTGGGGTGTAGGAGGGAGGGAAAGCTGTAAAGGGGCACCCAGATGAACCCCTCCCTGCCAGGCCACGGGTTTAGAGTCGTTCTTCTGGTCATCTTCCCCCTCCCCTGCTTCCAACTGGAAAACAGGCTCCAGGGATGGCAATCAAGAATTGATTCTGTGTCCACTAAGTGCCATCCAAAGGGACCATCTGTGTTCATTCCTTAACCTTCAAACAGAGGGCAGGGAAACTGAGTCAGAGCAACTATCCAGTGGTCAGCTTCAGCAAACAAGGGGACATAAGTTGGATGTCCTGGCTTCCAGCCCTAGGCTTTCCCTATTTGGAGAGAGGGAGGGGTGGGAGTGTAGAGGGTCCTTGCACCCAGAAGACAGAGTATCACCACCAGATGGCGCTCCACCTCAAAGCCCCCAGATCGGGCAGTCTGGGGAAGCCAAAATCCAGCTCTTTCATATTTTCCCTTATTTGGAGTAGATTCTTGGATGTTAGGCACACCCAGCCCCCACCCCAACCCTGGCCCTCAGACCCCAGGCCTGGCTCCCCAGCTATAGCCCCTAGTGCAGAGGCTGTTCAGCTGGGACGCCTATGGAGCCAGCTGGTTCTAGGCCTGTGTAGCCAGGGAGCACTGGGAGGGAGAGGAACAGCCAATTGGCACAATGAAAAGAGGCCTGGGCTGGCACAGCGAGTCTAGGTGAGGCAGGGGAAGGCACCCATTTCCTGAGCACCCTTCTCTGTGCCCACCTTGGTTGTGCCACCCAAAGCACCACATACAAATGGGCCAGTCAGCTGACTTCACCCACTTCTCCTGGCCCCAGTGGCATGGGAATCTGGGGCCAGCGCTACTCACATCCTGGCTGGCAGGGAACATCCAACTCAAAGCCAACCTGGGATGAGCCCAGCCAGTGAATCTGGCCTGGCGGTGCCTGGCCACACCCCACCACAGCTCCATAGAGCCACAGAGCGCAAAAGCCCAGGAACCAGCTTCCCATGCCCTGGCAGCTGGTGCCCTGTGGACTCGTGCCCTCCCAGCGGGCACACTAGCTACAAGGTGTCCTTCCAGGTGTCCACTCACCCTCAACCCACACAGGGTCCTACCCTCTGGGTCCTTCCTTCTCAGACAGCCTTGAAGCAGCAGTCTCATGGACACCCACGCCTGCACCCATCTCCTACCAAACGTTCAGGGACTCCCATGGCCTTGGGCTCCCAGAGTCCTGACGCACACACCGGCTGGTGGGTAAACTCGGGAAAGCTGCTCCCGGGCACCACTCCTGGTGTCCTGCTGACGCACCCCAGCTCCACCTGGTCCGGGCCTGGGCGCGCGCTGGCGCCTGCGTTCTCTAAGCTTCTCTGCCCGCCTTGCCACCCTCGCCCCGGTGCAGCGCGGCGCCTGTCCGCGCGGAGCCCGGCCTCCAAGATCTTACCTGCTGTCCCAGCGGGCGGCCGGCGACCGCGGGGTGGCGCCTGGCTCGTTTTCGCGCCCGTGCCCGGCACCTCCTGGCTCCGCTGGCGTCCGCTGTGCGCCGCGCGCTTCCACGCGAATGGCCCGCTGCCGCCCGCCTTCTTGTTGGCCTCACCCCCGCCCCGCGCCCGCCCCGCGCACGGCCCGGCCCGGCCGGGCGAGAAAGCCTTAATTGGTAAAAATCGCCCAGGAATCGGGGGCGGGGGTGAGCGGCGAGCTCGAGCGCCTGGGCCGCACTGGCGACACCGCCCCCCGGGATGAGCTCACCACCCGGCGAGGGCCGCCAGCGCGGGCGTGGGGGGACGTCCCGAGCTCCCGCAGGGTCGGCAGGGACCACACCGGCTTGCTGAGCTTGGGGGGGCCAAGCACTCCCCACCGGAAAAGGCCCAGCTCTGAGGCCACCTCGTCCAGGAAGTCCCCCAGAGCCATGGCCCCCTGCATGAGGCCTGCCTCTGCCCCAACCCTGGGCTGGCAAAGCAAGTCGGTTTCCGCTGCCCTGGTGGATGGGGAGGGGGGCAACAGGCAGGTGCAGGTGTTCACTGAGCACCTACTACCTGCAAGGCTCCAGTGGGGCTGGACTAGAGTGACTCTGAGGCCAGGATGAGCCTTATGAATCTGACCCCGCTGGGTGCCAGGCGTGGCCTGGAGTGGGCAGCTGAAGCATATTGGATTCTGAAGACTTCCCCCGGCCCATCCCACCTGACTAGATGCAGTCCCCAAGCCTGGGAATGAGCAGCCTGTCTGTGATCAGAGTGGGCACAGCCACACCCTGGCATAGCCATGCTCCTTCCTGTTCTGTGTGCCTGTGCTTGCCTGATAGCTTCAGATGTAAATCAAATGTCACTTCCTTGGGGAAGGTCACGTAAAACAGTATTTTTTAACATGTTTGCCCACAAACTGCAGTAAGAACCACATTTTACATCCTTAGCCAATGTATGTGCGCACACACACACACAAACTGAATGAAACAAAATGACTTGCAAAACGAGAGTTTCCCTTACTACCTACAAAGCACTCTGATATTTTCTATTCTACTCTACTTCCTTAGAAAAGGAGAAAGGAAGGGAGGAAGGGAGAAAAGAAGGGAGGGAGGAAGGAAGGAAGGGAGAAATGGGGAAGGAAGGAGGAAGGTCGGAAAGAAAAAAAGGAGGAAGGGGGAAGGAGGGAAAGAAGTGAGGAAGGAAGGAGGGGAGGAAGGAAAGGGGAAAGATAGGAAGGAAGGGAGAAAATGGGGAAGGAGGAAAGGAAGGATAGAAGGAGAGAAGGAAGGGAGGATAGAAGGGAAAAAGGATGGCAGGAAGAGGGGAAGAAACGGACAACAGGGAGGGAGGGTGTAAGGAACGAAATAGTTCAGGCACCACCTGCTGAATTAAGTCGCTGATTTACAGTTTGGGAAGCACTGATAAAGAGGCACTGATGGCCCTACTGGTCTTGCTGTCTTGGCTAGCTCTGCTTTCAAAGACCTTTCACACCTTGACCCTTACTGGGTGCTTTCTAACAGTGCCAGGGGTTCCCTCTCCTCCTGCCCCCTCTGGTGGGAGCGCCCCCAGCTGGGGAGGGCAGTGGGTTATCTTCACATGATAGGTGAGGGACCTGGACTTGGAGATGGGAACTCACAGACCGAGGAGGGGGCTGTGCTGGGGCTCACAGCCAAGGCGGTCCGTGGTTCATCGAGGAGGGAAACCACATGCCTTTCCGCAGCTGCGCTCCAAGCCAGGGGTACAATAGGTGGAGGGAGCACTAAGGAGGCAGTGGTTTCTTAGCAGTGTTCGGGACTGCCACCTCCGTGTGAAATCAACTACTGCCCCTCTCCCCCACCACACACACAAAACACATGCAGCAGCTCTGTCTCTTCTTCCAGGTCTGGGCGGAATAAAGGTTTGTACAGCACCAGGTGTCCTTCAGTTGAAGATACAGGGAAACTACCAAAGTCAGCTGCATTCCTCCCACCAGTCATCCCAACAGTACCAAGATAAACTGACCTGTTCCAAGGTTGGAACACAACACTTTCCTTGAGAGACCTTTAGTCAACTAACCAGTGTTTTAATATTGGTTGTGACAGTGTTCAACATATCAATTGTCTCGCAACTTTTGTAACCATTGGAGCAATGTTTCAAAACATTTGAAAACTAGTTAAAACCCAAAGGAGCTTTAATACCCTTGAAGAGAAAAGTGTCTTTTAGCACTAAAAAAAATCCTTATCTTAAAGAGAAACTTAGTAGCTCAGTGATCAATGGTTTGCTTGTACATGGATGCTGAGAAATGTATTTATGGTGATATATTTTTCTCCATTTTAACTTCTGATCTTGCTGGGATTCCAAGTTGTACAATCCACTGTTTAGAAGCCATTCTCCATCCTTAAAGGAGAGACTCATTTTTCTTATTCTTGCCTTAGAATCGCGGCTTCCACAGCCCATTACCCCCGCTGCACTGGCTGCTTCTTGCGACCTCTGTCTGCAATCCCTTTTCCAATTGTCCACCAGAGAAATTTGTCTTTTTCAAGGCTCAGTTCCAGTGTCTCCTTTGCCTGTCCTTCCCAGGACCAGCTCCTGGGAACAGTTTTCCCTCCTTGGGAGCTCTGAGGCTGGGCCGTGGAGCACCAGATGCTGGCTGAAGAAATGTTTCATGAATGAACTATTGGACTCAAGGTTCCGGACCCCACTCTATGTGATGGAGGTGCAGAGGGCATCCTAGCTCGGATGGTCAAGGCCTGACCTAGTGTCTGGTGGTCTGGGATGGAGCTGCACGGCCATGGGTGACCATCCACAGTTCAGCTTCCTGGTGCCCTCTGTGGCGGGACCTCATAGTGAGGACAAAAGCGGGGGGGACATAGGAGGCAGAGTGCTGAGGCAGGTGCAAGGGGGTGGTGTTCCCTGGGGAGAAGGCAAACCTAGAATTCCTTGACCTCATAAGGAAACAGCTTGCATCAGTATGGGGAGGGGTGGCACGGGGGAAGACTGAGCAGGCTGTAAGGGAAGCCAGAACCAGCATCTCTGGGAGAGGGGCCAGCATTGCAGAAAGGCTGAGAGGGGCTGGGATCTGATCTTGCCAAAACTCAAGATTCCACGAGGCTGCCTCTGCCCAGCTCACAGCCCAAACGGCCACCTCCTCCCCTGCCCAGCCCATGGCTCTCCCCTCTGTATAGGGCAATGTAGTGTCTTCAGGGACTCCAATGCTACTTGTCACAGTTGAGACAGAGCAGGGCCCCACCTTGATTCTAAAACTTGGGCAACAGCAACTCTTCGGAAGGGTCTTTATCTTTGGTCAAACCATGGTCTCTCCTCTGGCCACTCTCCACGTGTATACCTCTTCCCCACCCTGAGCAAACCTCTCTGGAGAGCTGGTCTGCGGCCCGCACCAGCTGACCAGAGCCCCCTCTCTTTTCTTCTCCCCCCCACATGAGACTTGGGGCTAGCTCCTCTCATCCACTCCAGGGAGAGCCCACCAGGCAGCCCCACACTCCATGAGACTGGCTTTGTCTGAACATGACTACCACCTCTTTCCTGCTCTCCAAGAGACAGCACTTTTCCTACCAAAGCCTTGCCTCCTCCTAGCCATACTCCACCTTACATCCACTGCCTGCCCTGGTTTGCTCCGCTCAGCCCCCATGTTTGCCCTGGCCTCCGTCTCCTTTGGCCACTCCTGCAGTGCCTGCATGTGAAAGCTGGACAGTGAATAAGGAAGACTGAAGAAGAGTTGACGCCTTTGAATTGTGGTGTTGGCGAAGAATATCGAATATACCATGGACTGCCAAAAGAACGAACAAATCTGTCTTGGAAGAAGTGCAGCCTAAATGGTCCTCAGAGGCAAGGATGGCGAGACTGCGTCTTACATACTTTGGACATGTCAGGAGGGATGAGTCCCTGGAGAAGGACATCATGCTTGGCAATGTACAGGGTCAGCGGAAAAGAGGAAGACCCTCAACGAGGTGGATTGACACAGTGGCTGCAACAATGAGCTCAAGCATAACAACGATTTTAAGGATGGTGCAGGACCAGGCAGTGTTTTGTTCTGTTGTGAATAGGGTCGCTATGGGTCGGAACCGACTCGACGGCACCTAACAACAACAACAGCAGTGCCACAGTACCCAAAGCCGCTCACACCCCAGTGCTCACAGCCTGCCAAGTCTTCTTTGAGGCTCCCCTCCCCCAGCAGGCCCCTCTGGTTCTGGAAGGCTACCCCCATCCCTCCTGGGGGGCACTCAGCTCAGGGGTCATTCCAACAGGAGAGCAAACCTCCCCCTCCTCCCCGTCTGGTCCCCCAGGTGGGTGGTGTGGTGCGGTGGGCTGGCTCACTGTCCCCACTCGCATCACACCTTGTCCTTTGCCAGCGCTCATTGGCACTCTTAGCCCCTTACAAGGCTGGCTGGGAACTCCTGGAGCGCCTGCCGCTGCCCTCCTGGTCCAGTGCCCCATTTCCTCCTCAGGCGGGCGGGAAGGCAGGGAGAGGGTGGTGGGCAGCGGGCAGCACAGGTGCAGAGGCCAGGGGCCGGCAGACTCGCCAGGCCAGCGGGGACAGGGGCCTGGGAGGTGGCTGGCCTGCGGGCTGGGCCGCCGACCAGCCGTGACTCCCTCGTGTTCTCCACGCAGAGGGCTTGAAGAGAGCCTGGCCCTTACTGAGCACCCAGGCCCTGAAACCGGGAAGGGGTGCAGGGATCCGGGCGGGGGATCCAGGCGTCTCGGCCCCACGTGACTCGGGGGGTGCACCTCTTCCCGGACGCCCCGGCCCCGCCCCGCCCCGCCCCGCCCCGCCCCCACATCTCGGCCGGTTTCTGCCGGTTCGGCTTGCCCGCAGGGCCCGCCCCTCTACATCTAGTCAGAGCAAGGCAGCGCGTAACGTGTTTGTTCACCAGCCCCGCCCCTCTCCGGGCGCTCAGCCGCCCCGCTATAGGCCCTGGGGGCTTTTCAGCTGGGTGGCTTGTGTACAGGCTCCGCCTTTCTGTCACGTCTAGACCGACACCGAATACGCCAGCATATAACGTCGTCGTTCGCCAGCGCCGCCCGGCTCGCACCGCCCGGAGGATTTCTGCCGGTTAGGCTCGCTCACTAGGCCCCGCCCCTCCCTATGCCGTAGCCCGAACACGCCGGCGGCCGACTTCTTTGCTCGCTAGCCCCGCCCCTTTCCGGGGCGCGCAGCCCTTCCCCGTTCCCACTTCCAGACGTGTCTGAGCTGCTTCGGCAGACTCTCAGGTCCCGCCCCTCTGCCACCTCTAGCCCTATCCCGCTCCTTTTTGGCGTTATTGTTCACCAGCCCCGCCCCGCTCCGCAACCAAGTCCCGCCCGGTTCTGCCGCTTTGACTGGCGTGCGGGCCCCGCCCCCTCCTGCCTCTGGCCCAATCGCGCGCGTTTGTGACGTCTTGGTTCACCAGCCCAGCCCCGCGCCGCCTAGCTCCACGTCCAGACCGGTCTGCGCCGGCTGCGCTCTGGCGGCCTGTTCTCCCGCCGCGCGCGCATTCTCGGCGCCGGCGGTGCCCGCGGCCGTGACGTGATCGCGCGGCCGCTGCTCAGGCGCCCTCGCTGCCTCCTCCCCCGCCGCGCCCCGAGGCAGCCTTTGCTCAGCGTCGCCGGGCCGGCCTGCCCTCAGGCCTTCGCCGCTGCTCGGGCTCCGTGCCGGCAGCGCCATGGACGACTACGCGGTTCTGTCGGACGCGGAGCTGGTCGCCATGCTACGCCAGTACAACATCCCGCACGGACCCGTCGTGGGTACGCGGAGCAGCGGCGCGGGCGGGCGGCCGGGCGGGCGGCCACCTTCCGCGGCCCCGCGGCCCTGATCCGCCGCCACGCGCTCTGTGTTTGGCCAGGCTCCACTCGCAAGCTCTATGAGAAGAAGATCTTCGAGTACGAGACCCAGAGGCGGAGACTTTCGCCCCCGAACTCGTCCGCCTCCTCGTTCTCCTATGGGTTCTCGGGTGAGGGCCCCTCCGGTCCACCACCGGAGACCAGGGCGGACGGGGTCGCGAGGGTGTGGCAGGGGCACCAAGCGGGAGGCACCTGGCAGAAGGGAGAGGAGGTCCAAGGGCAAACGGTCCCGTTTCCCTCTCTCGATCGCACAGATTTGGATTCAACATCTGAGGACTCGGATAAGTACGATCTGCCCAAGAAAGAGGATGCCTTACTATACCAGAGCAAGGGTAAGACAGGTAGAGGAGGGGCGGGCCGCCACCTAACTTCTCTGTCATAGAGCCTGGTTTCGGGGAGAACCTGAGACCTCGACCCCCACCGCCCCTCACCAGCCCTAGAGGGGAGGAGATACGGTTGTCATAGACACGAAATGGGAGTCAGGTTAGGGGGAGAAAGATGCAATGCCAGCTCTGCCACCACTGCACCCCTCTCCCCAAGGCTCTAATGATGACTACTATGAGGAGAGCTACTTGCACACCAGGACTTATGGGGAGCCTGAGTCAGTGGGCACATCCAAGAACTTTCGGGAGCCCATGGCTTCGCTCTCAGATGCTGAAAGTTTTCGCCGTCAGGTGAGCTGGCCATTAGGTACCCCAGGCACCTTTGATGCAGGTAGAAACTGAGGTGACCAGATCTGGGTTTCGATCAACCAGTTGGGACTCCTGGGTGGAAGTGGTGGCTCCTTGCAGGTTCCCAGGGGCTCACAGGCCTCCGGGGAGAAGTAGGCTACACAGTGCCCTACTTTGGGCAAGGGGATCCCGAAACTGTTTGGAGCACACTTTAGCCCATGGTGCACCCTGGCCTGGGATCTAGGTTGGAACTCTGAGAGTCCTGGGGGAGGAAGGAGGGTACTAGGGCTTAGACAGCCAGGACAGTCACTGAGCAAGTGGCAAGGCCCCTTGGACAAAAGGCCAGGAGTCTAGGAAGGGTCTGGAGGGACAGAGTGGGCTGGCTGGGGGAATTTGGACTTGGGTGACGGGGTCCTGCCAGCCTTGCCAGCCAGTCTCCTCCCCCTCTCTTCTTTAGATGCGTGAAGACAATCTTTTCACTTCCGAAGAGGAGGGCAAGGATAGGTAAGTCGTTGAGCGTGGCCTATACCGACAGATGGCCAGGGATAAGGGCTGGTTCTGGTCACCAGCTCTCCTGGCCTACCTGCCTGCTCCCTCTTTTGCCTCAGGGAATGTCCCTCGTATGCCAGGGACAGTGCCTACCAGAGCATCGCGTACTACCGCCCCATCTCGAGCATCTCCAAGGGTACCCTGGGCCAACCCTATTATCCTACCACCTCCTCCACCTCCTCCACCTCCTCATCTTCATACTCTCCACCTTCGTGGCTCGCCCGCCGTGCCATCCGGCCAGAAAAGCAGGTCCCGGGAGCCAGTCTGAGTCAGGACCGCCAGGTCCCTCTCTGGGGCCAGTTGCTCCTGTTCGTGGTCTTTGCTGCCTTCCTAGTCTTCGTTTACTATTCGATGCAGGCAGAGGATGGCAACCCCTTCTAGGTGGATCCCTGAGGGCCTGGCCTCTGAGCCAGCCCTTCTCAGAAGTTCTGGCTCCACTGCCATAGTGTTCTGCTGGGGGCGGGGGGTGGGGCTAACCTGTGTGTTCCAGCTGGGCTGGGCCTGGCCCAGATCAGTGCTTTGACCCCTGCCTCATCCTGCCAGGGAGGCAGCAGGCCTTTCCCCAGAGCCTGCTTCTCTCTGCCTTTAGGGCTCTGGGCAGGCACAACCCTGCTCCTTCAGAGAATACTGTCGTTGTCACCATGCATGCCTCCTGTTCAGCATAACCTTCAGGGTGAGGGATTAGCGGAAGGCAGCCTGACTTGGTTTTTGTGAACACACAATAAAAAGACTTTATTTTTAACGTGTTGGCTCTTTCTCTTTTGGGAGCGGGTCTGGCAGGGCCTCCAGGATCTTGGTGTGAAGGGTCGCTATCAGATGCTGGGTTCTGACTTGGTCTTGGGGCTGGGCTCGAATGCCGCCCAGGAGTACCGTACGTGTGTGTTTCGTCCCCCGGCTCATTCCCTCACGCCTCTATACTTATCCAGCCCTCCCGCACAAGATGTGTGGAGCACCCTCCTGGAAGTGCAAAGCTGGATGCACAAGGCTAGCTGTGGGCGGTTTATCTGGGCAAAGCAGACGCCAGCTTAAATGCCAAGGGCAGGACACGGGTGTCTCGCTGGGAGACTATCTCCCAGTTACTGGGAATGACTTGAGGAAAGGCTTGCATACTCTGAGGTGCCTCTTCCTCCCTAGGCAACAGGCCGTCACTTCTCTAGATTCTTACACTAATCCCAGGTTTTCCCCCATGGGTGTGAGTTTCACAGTTTTCAAAGTTTACCAATATTTTAACAGAGGGTGCTAAGGAAACCCAGACCAGAACTCCCACTTGATTCCCTGCACGTGGGCTCTGTGCTGCCATGACAGCAGAAAGGCACACAGGTGCTGCTGTCCAGTCCCCTGGGCTGGCCCTGAGGGGGTGGGTCCCTGGCATCCGCCCCTCTGGGTCTTTAATCAGCTCCTTGCTGTGGGCAGTGGGACTTGGCTGGCCCTGGGCCTGTCACCCGGGACAGCCCCCATGCAGCACCCACATGGGTACACCCACAGGCTCTGCACCTTCCGGGCTCCCGGCCTGTCTACAGCCACGTGGCAAGTTCATGGTAGAGGTGGGACTAGGACCCCTTCCTGGCTCCTGGTCATTTCTCTTTGCTGCATACTACTCGCTCCACATTTTTTGGTGCTCTTAAAAGTAATATGTGGTTATTGTACCTTGAAAACATGGAGAAAAAAATGAGAGACGTTGACTGCTGATAATTTTATGATCTCATGCAGCATCAACCTCTATTTTGGCTCAACCTACTCCCACTGGCTCCTCCCCCAGTACCCAGCACCCACAGGTCAGATGTCCTGAGCCCGCAATGCAACGAACTGAATGGTGGCCCTGCATCCGGGGCTGAGACCTGGACTGTGTGGCAGGTGGTGGGCACAGGCCAGGAGTGCTATCTCCCTGGGCGTCCACAATGGGGACCTCGTGCCAGGCCTGCCTCTGATCAGTGAGCCATTTATGTGGGGTGGGGGGCCCTGACCTGGGCACTGAGAGCACAGCTCCCTCTGTCTTGGCATCGGTGAGGAGGTGCACGCTAGTCCCCAAGCAAGTGTCTCTTGAAAGCTGGGACAAGCGAGGGAGTAAGCAGCCTAGCACAGTTCTCCGACCGTGGCACTGCTGGAGCCCAGCACTGGGCAGAGAGGAAGGAAGTGGAGCCTATGTGGACCCTGGGGTAGGTCGGCAAGGGTGACACCCCAAACCTCTGGAGTAGTTGTGTGTAAGAGGGACAGCAAGAGAAGAAGAGGAGTTGGGCTTGGGAAATTCCCAAGGCTGGGAGAGAGATTTCTGGGCTTCTGGAGGAAACAGCCCTCTCTAGGCCCCAGGTCCCCTGTGGTCAGACACGGGTGTAGAGCAGGGAGGGAGCAAACAGTCCCTGTCACTATGACCTAGTCTCCCCCTTAGTCATTCGTTCACTCTCTGAGGGCCCTGGGTGTCCATCCCCAGTTCCAGATGGAGGGCTCTTGGAGTCCCCAGAAAGCTCCTGAGTGTTCCGTGGCCCCCAAGAACCCTCCACCAGGGCTTTCTAGGGCTCTGCCTTCCCTCAAGGCTCCTCCCCCACCTGAGTAAGTACCCAGCTCCCTGGGTGAGCAGCTAGGTATTGAGGGCAGCAGGGACAGGGCCTGGCTGCTGTTGAGACTGTGCCCCTGGTCAGAGCAGGAATCTAGGAGTGGCACCCCCTGGGCTAGGAGTGGCACCCCTGGGCAAGGTGCCCGTGGGTTGAGGTGAGGGAGACCAAGCCCCCATTCAGGCACCTGTGGCCCCTCTCAGGCCAGCAGCCTCTGGTGGTGGACTGGGAAGGAGGGGAAGCCAGGCCCTGCTCTGCAGGGCCTCCTCCCCAGGGCTGCGGGACAGGGCCAGCATGGGCTGGCAGGCTTGGTGGACAGCCAGGGGACAACAGTGGCTGATGGCCCAGGAACATGAAGTGCACCGGGCCTGACCCAGTCCAGGTGAACCCGGATGAGCTCAGGCTGCACCATGACCAGGCTCCCCAGAGAAGGGCCCAGTGAGCACTGCCCTGCCCTCCCCACGCAACCTGCTGTCCTTGGGCTTCAACAGTGCTGGGAGGGGTCGCCCAGGCCTCCATCACTGACCACCTGCTCCCTTGGCTGCCAGCCTGCCAACACCCCGCAGGAAAGCAGAGAGCCAAAGGGCATTGCCCTGTGACAAAGCTGCAGGTAAAGCTCTTCAGCCAAGTCAGAGCCCCCCCCATGAGCATCAGCAGGAGGCTTCCCGAGTCCCAGCCCAGGATGGATTGAAGACACGTCTCCACGGAGCTGAGGACTGTGATGCCTGGCCCCTTGAAGAACACACTTGTCTGCCACGCCAGAAGCTGCAGGTGGTGAGGAAGGGCCTGGGCACAGCCGGCCCGGGCAGCCTAAGCAGGTGTTATAACCACATCACCATCACACATCACCGACTCAAGTTGGGTGGATAGTGACAGCATGTGACCTGCACTGAGGGCCCAGCTTGCCCAATGATGCCAAGGCAGCTGTCCTCAGCAGTGTCCAGACCAGAAGGGGTGGGTCTGTCTGGCTACTTGCTGGGGAGCCCTTGCCACCTCTGGGAGAGACACTGGTGTGCAGAGACAGGCACCCAGCACCAGTGCCAGGGACTGCCGTGTGGGACCATCCAGCAGCACAGGGTGGGGGGCAATGCGAGCAGCCCCACCACCTGCAGCTCAGTTCTGCAGCTCTTTCCTGAAGCTGGCCCCAGCGAAGGTCTTGACCCAAACCAAGGCTGACTGAAATGGCCTTGGAAGGCCATGCCCCTGCTGAGCTCTGTGTCAACCAGAGCCCCAGGACCTGAAGCACCCTACACCCTTGCAGCTCCATCCATCACCCCAGAAAGGAATGGTCCCCTCCTGCGAGGACCAAGGAAATGCTGGAAGGGTTCTCGCTATTCTGGGCCCCCAGGCCCCAGCCTGCCCCCCACCTCCCACCTCATGCCTGTGGTGGGAGGCACCGTGCATCCTGCCTTCAGGGGAACTCACCTTGTCCTGTTCCCCCAGGGTGTCCCGGGGAGGTGTGGAGGATCAGAGCAGAAGCCACCTCAGTCATTACCAGAGCCACTGAGCACTGTTGGCCACACAGCTGGGTGATGGCCCCTACTGGGGAGGTGAGGATAGGCCCTGGGGCAGGCTGAATTTAAAGGCCAAAGTTGGTTCACAAAGAACAGAGCCCACAGGGCAGCAAATCAGGAGGGCGAGGGACTACACTACAGGCCCCACAACAACCCCAGAAGGCCTGGAGACCACTAGCCCCCCCCCCCCCCGTCCTGTGGGCATTTTCCAGCTCAACGTTTTGACACCCAATGCTTCACGGAAACTTGCCTTCAGGTTTCCCAAAGGGGATGCAGTCTGCGTTGGCAAGTGTGTTCAAACATCATTGTAGCAACGCCAGAAGGAGTGTGAGCAGACGTCCAGGCTGCGAGTTCTTCCGACAGAAGCCCAGAGAGAAAGTACACACAGCTCGGGGGCCCCCACAGTCTCTGTTGTGGATGCTTTGGTGGGTTTGTTTTCCAGCTGTGGAAAAGGAAACCACTCACCTTGGCCTCCTGTCCACAGGCCCTGACCAGGTTGGCCCGGGGCTGTCGTCTGCTGGCCCTGCCTAGACAGAGGGAGGGCATGCCTGGGAAGTGGAGCTGCTCAGCATCAGTAGTGGCACATCCACAGCCTCATGAGCCAGCTGGGGTAATTTGTCACACAGCCACCAATAGCCAATACATGATTTCAAATAGGACAGCTGCTTTGAGGCCAAAGTAAATCAACCAATGAGAAACACCAGGGGCTATCAGAAGACCAGCAAGAAACATAAACCTAAATCCTCTGCCTGACCAAACATAAACCCCAAAACCACAAAGTCAAGGACTAATGACAAAGTGGGGAGAAAACAGCTGGGAGAAGTGACTAAGAGCTTCTATCATTAGCTTATAAAAGAAAGAGCTGTTAAAAATCAACAAGAATAAGCCCAGCAACCAACGGAGAAGGAGAGGAACACAGAGCAAGAAAGGCAAATGGCTTCGACACAGAAAGTCGGTCCTTTTGGAGACAATCTGCTCCCGTAGGGAGTAGGGAGAGAGAAACTTGGCACCGCCGCCCCCCGCCCCCCCCCCCCCCCCCCCCGCCCAGCGATCCCGAGAGGGGGAAGGAGGGCGGGATCCCCAGAGCTGCTTGTTCCAGGGACAAATGGTGGCTGGTGACCGTCATTTCAGTCTCACCTGCCGCTCTGCTCCCGTTAGACAACAGGCACCTCTGGAAGCCGAACAAAGAACAGCCACCGCAGGAGACTGGCAAAAGCCAGACAGGTCCCAGCGGTGGAGCAAGTCTGTGCAGCGGAGAGGGGGAGACCGGACCTTCCTTGGGAGGGGAGTGTGGCAGGAAAGGGGTGGCTTCCCTTTCCCGCCAGCTCTGGGGACCGTCACGCCCACGGCACAGCACCAGCAACCACGGGGAGGGGGGCTGCTCCAGAGCAGAAACCCCCTTCCATCTTCTAATGTCCCACACCCACGCTGCTCCGGGGTCCCCGAGCTCGGCGTCCTCGTCTTGCCACGTCCCTTCCTCGGGCCTCTCCAGAGTTCTTTCATCCCGCTCCCTGGCCAAACCGGACCTCCCTCCGCCCTTCTCCCCCCCACCCCCCAACAAGCCGGCAGTCAGTCGGGGAATTGCTGAGCCCCGCGCAAAGCCTTTTGGACACCCCATCCCACCTGGCCTGCAGACGGCACCCCCACATGTGCACCCCGAGTCGGGGGAGCGGTGGCTCCCTGGAGGGCCCCTTGTCTCTGCGAGGTCCCCGGCCCCGTCCTTGTCTTTCCGAGACCCCGTGGGAAGCCTGAAGCGGAGCCGCCACGGCTGGGGCAAGGGCACACCCTAGAGCAGAGCTTCTCAACGTGCCAGCGGCTGCAGCGGCATATGCCTATCCCCATCCCCCGGAGCCTGTCAGAATGGCCGATCCTCAGGCACCTGCAAGATCAGGGCCTCTGGGATGGGGCCCGGCTCCGTCCCATGCGCCCTCCAGTGTGAGAGCCACCGGGACACATGGTGCCTCTTCACAGCACTGCTCAAGCAGCGACAAACTTTCTCTGGTGGAAGTCAGGCCAGGCCTCGACACGGCCGGCTGACGGCCCGATCTCGCGGCAGTCCTCCAGGTCAGGGGGGCTCCTCGGGGGTCCCTCCCTTGCGGGACGGCGTGGGGAAGATGGTCGCCTCACTGCCGCCCCCCTCCCACAAGTGTGGACAGACACCTTGTTCACGGGCGCCTGGGTCACCAGCTCTACCTGTGTCTCCTGGGATACTACTCTTGTGTGCCGGGCGTGCGTGTGCGTGTTGGGGGGCACAGACCCGTGGTTCACCGCCACCCTTGCCAGAGACACGCTCGGGGGCCCTAACACAGCGGAGGAGGCCGGGGCGTGGGCGCCAACTGGGGCCCTGCAGGGTAGGAGCCCGCAGGCAGGCGGCGCAAGGGAGCGGTCACAGCCGGGCGCGGTGGACGCGGCTGCCAGCCCCGCTGCCGTTCGCCCTGGGGTCGCCCGTCCTCCTTCCCCTTCTCCGAATCGCTCGGGGGCGGCGGCGCCACGTGTGTCTCTTCCCGGCCGTCTACGTTAGGGGAGGGGGCCGGCCCGACTGTGGTCCAGCGCTTCTGCCCCGGCCTTGCCCTGGGTCCGGCGCGGTCCCTTGCCCCGAGGGCCGGGAACCGGGCAATGGCCTGCGAAGGCTTGGAGGGCGGGCGGGCCGGGGCGTATCCAGCTCCGTTCCCCGAGCACCGCGCCCACCACTGCAAATCCCCCCCCCAACTAGCCTGCCTGCCGCCCATGCTAGGTCCGCCCCCTTCCGGTCGCTCCGCCAATGCAAGCTCCGCTCCCCACGAACACCCGCCTCCCCGCTTTGACTGACACTTTTATTACCCAATCCAAGCAATCCCCTCGCACGCTCGCCTTGCGATGGCTGCTGCCGGGGGCAAGCTCCTTCCTACGGGAGCCGGGCTGGGCTGGGTGCAGAGTGCCTGGCAGTCCCAGTCGCGAGAGCTGGGTGCGCCGTGCGTCTGTTCTGAACATACTGACTTGACTCTTGCATTTTTAAAATTTGAACTTACTGTTTTGAAATGTTTACAGATGCACGAGAATCAAACCAAAAACCAAACCCGTTGCCGTCCAGTACACTTCGACTTATTAGTGACCCTATAGGTCAGAGTAGAACTAACCCGTAGAGTTTCCAAGGAGTACCTGTGGACTTGAACGGCTTACCTTTTGGTTAGCAGCTGTGGCACTTAACCACTAGGCCACCAGGGTTGCCAGATTCACGAGAAGTTGTAATAAATGCACAGGGAGGTGTGGCACCCTCTTCCCCGACTCACCGCCACCCACCCGGTATTAACATCTTGCATAACTGTAGGTCAGTATCACGCCCAGGAAATGGACAAGGGTACCATCAGCAGAGCTCATTCAGATTTGCACTGTGTGTATGCAGTTTCATCACACGTGCAGATTCATGTTAACCACCGTTACCAGAGTCACGGTACAGACCCTCGTGTTGCCCTTGTAGAGCCACAGTGCTTCCCACAATCCCCTTCCTCCACTCCAGCCCTTGGCAATACTGATCTGTTCTCTATAGCTACAATTTCAAGAATGACATATAAAAGGAAACATACAGTGTGTAATCGTTTTGAATTGGCTGTTTTCACTGAGCAGTTTCTTAACCACTCTGTCATTAAGAGTTTTGGCCCTTTTCAGTGTTTAGCGATTGCAAATCAAGCCGCTATAAACATTTGTGTGCAGGTTTTTTTTGTGATGGTCAGTTTTCACCTCTCTGGGATAAATGCCCAAAAGTGCACCTGCTGGGTCAAATGGTAGTTACATGTCTAGTTTTAAAAGAAACTGCCAGACTGTTCTCCAGAGTGGCTGTAGCATTTCACATGACCGCCCTACAGGTTTTAGAGCAAATTGTCGGAAAAAAAAGAAAAAGTTGACTGGTAACTATTTTTTTCTTTTCTCTATATTTTCCTGTGCAATTACCAACATTCACAGTTTTAAAAAAAAACATAATAAATGGGATCGTTACACATTTTTATTGGGATTTTCCTTTTACTTAGCAATAATATCTTCCAGATCCTTCTGTGTCAGCACAAAAATGTCTAGCTCATTTTTTCTCTGGCTGCGTGGTATTTGATGGGATACTTGTACTGTAATTTACCTAATGAGTCCCCAACTGATGTACTTTTCAACCATTATTCTTTTTTGCTCTTATGATTAATGCTGCAACTAACATCTCTAGGTGGAACTGCCAGCTCAAAACATACGTGCATTTAAAGTTTTAGTAGATACTAAGGAATTGCCTTCCCCAAAAGACCGTACCATTTCACACTCCTCCGTACAATGTACCCACAGTGTTTTCCCACAGTCTCAACAACACTGAGGATTAAGAGCTTTTAAAATGACTGAAAATCAAACAGGAGAACAATAGTTTATTTTCCATTCTCCTCCCTACCAAAAGCACTGCAAAGGGCATGTATTCATGTTACATGCCTAGTGGTGTTTGGTATTTGTATATTTGTTTAGTTTTTTAAAGTTTAAATTTGCATGTGTTTGACCCTTATAGATACCATTATGCTATATAATCTCATTCTGTTGACTGCTTTTTTCATTCAACATTATTTCTGAGATCTTTCCTTCTGGCCTTAAAGACGTGGGGTTGACTTTTCTGGTGCTGCCTAGGATTTCGTAGTATGAATCCGACACGTTCGATCATTCCTAACCTGAGTTGTGCACACAGAGGTTACTCTCAGCTCCTTCTGCACCACTAATACCATGATGGAGATTGTAGTACATGTCCCCTTAACCTCCTGTGATTATTCCACCTGTGAAGTGGCTAGGTCAAAGGGCATTAATGCACTTTATTTCAATAAATATGACCAGATTGCTTTATGGACTAGCTGTGCACAAGGGAGCTAGTACTACAGGCCCCCCGTTGCCCTCAGCTGCACCTGAGAATCCGCTTTGCTCCGCAGCATCCCCCTGTTTGGTATAAGGAAGTACTACATTTGTGAACAGTCTGTAAACCTTGTAGGACTTGCCATACACACACCATGGCTCTTCATCTTTTGTTACATATGTTGCAAATCTCTTCTGTCAGTCTGTCCCTTATCTTTGAAGAACTCTGCTGGTTGTTTTTGGTTGTGAAGAAGTTATGTATTTTTTTTAATTGCAGTAAAATATATATAACAAAACATTTGCAATTTCAACCATTTTTACGTGTACAATTCAGCGACAATATGTTCACCATGTTGTGAAACCATCACCACTTTCCATTTCCCAATTTGTTCGTCATATATACATTTTCGTATAATCAGATTTATGGAACTTCTTTTTGTTGTGCTTTAGATGAACATTTACAGAGCAAATTAGTTTCTCATTAAACAATACACATATTGTTTTGTGACATTGGTTACCAACCCCACAATGTGTCAACACTCTCCCTTCTCGATCCTGGGTTCCCCATTACCAGCTTTCCTGTCCTCTCCTGCCTTCTCGTCCTTGGCCCTGGGCTGGTGTGCTCATTTAGTCTTGTATTTTTTATGGGCCTGTCTAATCTTTGGCTGAAGGGTGAACCTCAGGAGTGACATCGTTACTGAGTTAAAAGGGTGCCTGGGGGCCATACTCTCAGGGTTTCTCAAGTCTCTGTCAGACCAGTAAGTCTGGGCTTTTTTTGTAAGTTAGAATTTTGTTCTACATTTATCTCCAGCTCTGTGGTGGCCCTAGGCCAATGCCTCATCTTCTATCTGCTGAAACTGGCTACCTGAACATTCAGTTCAAGCTTGCAACAGTGACTGATGCGACTGTGGTCAAAATTTCTTAGTGCCCGTTGTAAATTCTTGGCTGACTCAGGCTGGGTGGGGTAGGTCTGCACTGCTGGCTCCATCAGCTGTGGCCGGTGCGGTGGTGGGCCAGGTGGTGTCTAGGTCACATGACCCATGGTTGACTCTGAAGAGACTGAGGGTGGCAGCTCGCTATTAATGCAGACAGGAAAGATACCTAGCCCCTGCCCTTCAGGAGCCCCAAGTCAAGTTTGCAGGAAAGACAAAAACGTTAAGTAATTACAAGACTTTGTGTTGCTACATACCACCTAGAAATGTTCGATTAACTGTACCAAGCATAATTTTAAATGTATACCTGGATGATCCTCCTTTAACTGCAATACTCTCCTGCTTCTAACTCCTTCCCTCCCTCCCTCTGAGATTCCTGTGAAGACGATGCCAAGAAAATGACTTCCTGCCCTATTCTCACTCTTAGCTGATGATGCCACTTCCTCCTTCACTGAGAAATAATTGTGGTACCTCCTCCTTAGAGATTTGTTAACTCTGTAATACCTCTCATTCTAGCTTCTAGGTTTCTGATAATCCCAACTTTTCCCCTTTGTTCCCCTAGGTCTAGGGGTGGTGTCTTGGTCATCTAGTGCTGCTGTAACAGAAATACCACAAGTAGATGACTTTAACAAAAAGAAATTTATTTTCTCACAGTCTAGTAGGTTGCAAGTCCAAATTCAGGGCATCAGCTGCAGGGGAACGCTTTCTTTCTCTGTGGGCTCTGGAGGAAGGTCCTTCTCGTCAATCTTCCCCTGGTGGAGGAGCTTCTCAGACACAGGTACCCCGTGTCCAAAGGATACGCTCTGATCCTGGTGCTGCTTTCTCGGTGGTATGAGGTCCCCAACTCTCTGCTTGCTTCCCTTTCCTTTTATCTCTTGAGAGAGAAAAGGTGGTGCAGGCCACACCCCAGGGTAACTCCCTTTACACTGGACCTAAGGGTGGTGTTACGATCCCCCCCTAATCCTTTTTAACATAAAATTACAGTCACAAAATGGAGGACAGCCACAGAATACTGGGAATCATAGTCTAACTAAGTTGACACATATTTTTGGGGGGACACGATTCAATCCATGACGGGTAGTAACGTCTCTCTTTATGATCTATATTACGTCGATATTCCCTTTTTGCAATTTCAGCCCTCCAACCCCTGTGTAAACAGCCCCTTATATTAAATTCCCTCTCTTAGTGTGCTTGGAGCCCTGGTAGTGCAGTAGTTAAGAGCTATGGCTGCACACCAAAAGGTCAGCAGTTCAAATCCACCAGCCACTCCTTGGAAACCTCATGGAGCAGTACTACTCTGTCCTATAGGGTTGCTAAGAGTCAGAATTGACTCAATGACAATGGGTTTGGTTTTATTTATTTTTATTTGTTAGTGTGCTTAGCATGTTTTTTGTTTCCTTGACTGGACCCTGACTTACTGACACAGAATTGGTACTGGAAGTGGTCCCAGAAGATAGACCCACAAAGGTGGAATGTGGGGATTGGTCTACTCAATAGGAATGGAATGCTGGTAATTCATGGCATGCACCACCACCACCACCCAGTGCTGTCGAGTCAATTCCGACTCATAGCGACCCTATAGGACAGAGTAGAACTGCCCCACAGGGTTTCCAAGGAAGCCTGGTGGATTCGAACTGCCAATCTTTTGGTTAGGAGCCATGGTTCTTAAACACTATGCCACCAGGGCTTCCTCATGGCATGCAGTGGATCACAATTAATCAAGCTCTCATCTGTGGTTGATTGGGATGAAGTGCCCACTGAACTGTCTTGGGAGTTCAAGGGGCTGCTGCACTTGACTGTTATGGCAGTAATGATGGCTATAAGAACTGTGGCGTGGACAGGTTCCTCTGAATGCATTTGAGCACGTACAGAGAGAAAAAAGGACGAGCTCAGGTTCCTCAACTCTCAGCTCAAGTCACAGTATGAGAACTATAGAGCTTCCACGTCAGCTGTGAAAGAAGCTTTTATTCCTTGCACTCACAGGACTGATAGTGCTGAAAATCAAACACAAAATGTAATTGCATGGGTTGCAGAATTAAGATGTCAGTTGAATTTACAGCTTCACCAAGTTTCTCAGGTGAAAAGTAGAGCAGGAAAGACCTGAAAGCCGTGGGACTCTGACACTTGGAATTTGGACATCTGGCTGGATTCGAATGAAACTGAGAATCTGGAAGCCCCCAGTGATTCTGAGCCTCCCTTGCCAGGTACACATTATGTCTGAGGGTAGTGCCAGGCTAAGGCTGCAGGGGTAGTGTTTACATGTTCCCAGGATTTGTTTTATCAGGTAGGGTAAGACACACAGACTTGGAAATGACTGTCAGGAAATGACTGCCATGAAAGAAGAAGTCTTACAGGTCCCTGGGGTTGATGCAGCATGCCACAAGGCAGGGCCACAAACAAGGTTGTACCAGGGATGAGGTCACAATAAGCTGGAATTGTAGGAGATGGCCTATGAATGGCAAGCAGGGCAGGGTTAGCTAGGTTTCGTGGGCTTCCTGGGAATTGGATATTTTGAATAATTCTGCAGACTCAGGGGGCATAGGGGCTATCCCTAGTGGTTGGGTACCTGGGCCTGGGGAGATTAGGAGTGTGAGAGCCTGATAAGGGGACTGGTTGGAGAGTGAACTTATTCCGCTGCCCAAGAAGGGGAAAGGACTAGCCTCCAGCCAGGGTGTCAAAACTGGGTCAAGACAATATTTTAAGATAAAAACTGTATTACAGGTAACGTGGGGTCAGATTGTAGAGGAACAGGAAGGCTAAACTAAGAAATTAGAAAATTATTTTGTAGCCAACAAGGAGATCTTAAAGACTTTTAGAAAGATTCATGTAGTAGCAGTGCCTGGGATGAACTAGAGGAGATAAGAACAGGAGGAGGATAGACAATTGGGAAGCTGTAGGAAAAGCCCAGGTAGAAGCAGGGATGTCGAGGGGGAGCCTGTGTGCCACATCTTGCTGCATTTCCCCAGGGAGTAGACATGCAGGCTGCCAGCTGCCTTGATGTGAGGCATGTCATTGCCCTTCCATCAGCCCCTCTACCTTACTTATGCCATGTCTGCACCATCTACCCCAACAGAATTTTGTGAAGAGGAAAATACCTGGTGGTTCATACAGCTATTCCCAAATCAAATTTAGGATCACAGAGTTTTTACTTACTTGCTTGAGTTTATTTTTCTATCTTTTACGTTGAAAATTTTGGCTCCTTGTGACATTAACAGTTATTCGCTTGTTTCATTCTACCCTGAATCTAGAATATTTTCAGAATAGCAGTACAGATATTATTACTAACAATGTGATTACTGAAAACATTTGTGTTTTCCCAGTTCTTTTTGTCCTTAGGTTGAATGTCTAGGAATGAACAGTCAATTTTGTTTTTAAAGTACTTGGTTAAATCACCAACCAATATCCCGCTGAGTCTCTGCTCTCCATCAGGCACAGACTGGTCTTTTGGGGCTAACCCCCATTCTTTTGCATGGCACCTTTCCGGCCCTGGTACCTATCTTCTTTTGAATCTCCCTTTCCTACATTCTCGGCAGTTTAGTCAGGAGTATCATGCTTCTGGGGGCTCAGGCATCAACTTGGCTTCACTTTTCCTTGCAGCCCTGCCGCCAGGCTGGGGGTGGGGCAGAAGCCCTTTCCTTGGGGGTGGGGGGAGGTGCCGCACAATTTTTTCCAACTCGCTGGTCTTCCTCATCTACATGAGGAATCACATGGGGGATCCCATCAGGTTTCCTGATTCTCCCGGCCAGGCAGGGCACGTCAGTGTAATGGGGAGATGGAAGGTGCGCGTCCTAATTTCTCCTGGTAGGTAGGGACACACCTGGGGGAGGGGGGTGTGCGCGCGCGCGCGTGCACGCGCACGCTCCATGGAGATCCCCCTCCTTACTGAAGAAGAAGAAACCCTGGTGGCGTAGTGGTTAAGAGCTACAAATGCTAACCTTTTAACCAAAGGGTTGGCAGTTCGAATCCGCCAGGCGCTCCTTGGGAACCCTGTGGGGCAGTTCTACTCTTTCTTATAGGGTCGCTATGAGTCGGAATCGACTCGACGGCAATGGCTTCGGTTTGGGTTCTTTACGGAAGAAGAACCAGCTGCCCGCCCTTGCTTTCCTCTCCCTCCAGGAGTCCAGGGGGAATGGGCAGCACCACACCCCGCTTCCACGGCCTGAGCTCGGCCGTACTGTCACCGGCCACCTCGCAACCAGCCCAGGTCCGCCGGCTCAGCTCCGCCGGGCACCGCCCCCGGCGCCCGGCGAGGTGGGTGCGGCGTTGATTGGACGGTGCTGAGTGAGTGACGGGACAAAAACCAATGACGTGACCTCGGGAGCCGGCTGCGCGAGGACTGGCCAGGGGCGGCGGGCCGGGCGGGGCCGGCGCGAGGTGGAGTCAAATGGTGGGTAAGGCGTGTCCCCAGAGGGGACAAGTAAGGTGGAGCGGGCGGCGAGGCGAGGGCTGGCGGGGCCTAGAGAGAAGGGAGAGGAGAGGCGGGTCGGAGTTGCCGCCAAGTCCCATGCCAACACAGTGATGTTGGGAAGGAGTGCGGTTGGGGACGATGGGGTCGGCCCCCGGGCTCTGGGGGCAGGAGCCCCAAAGGCAGGCAGGGCGGCACTAAATGAGAGTATCTAGATAATCTGGTCCTTCGAATGTCCAAGACCTTCACACGAATCGGATAAGTGCCGTAAGAGAGATACCACCACCACCCTCTTTTACAGACCACAAAACCGAGGCAAAGGAGGCTGACTGAAGTACCCGAGGCCTCGTGGCTAACAGGCAGCCAGCCTGGGAATCAAAGCTCGGGCAAGGGGCTGGGCCGGGCCTCTACCACACTGGGCCAGAGGCCAGGGTCCCTGCCCTCTCAGCCTGATCGCTGCCACGGACACTCTGTCTGTACTATTGTGCCAGCCTAGCACCTTCCACGGGCTGAAAGAAACTGGGCTCTTGGAGCCTTTACTGCCTTTTAGAGTTGGGTTTGGTTGCGGATCATTCTTGTTCCATTTCACTCTCGTGCGCGTCAGCGTGACAGAGTGGTCCTAATGCAGTGCCTCGCCCATTCCGGCTTGTCTGGGTGTATGGCTTACCTTCGAGCACACATGGCTGTCCAGATTTCACAGCACCTTCGCACCCGTTACCTCATCTACTGCTCACGCAACTGTTTAACCCCCACACACAGAAACTCAGAAAGTCAACCATGGAGGAGTTACCCTGTGACCCAGCAATTCCATTCCTAGGTGTACGTACGCAGAGGAAATTAACGCACGTGTTCACACACAGACTCATACACAAATGTTCACAGCAGCGCTACTCACAACTGCTCAGACGCGGAGACAACCCAAGTGGCCAAAAGAGGAACTGATTAACACAATGCGCTGTATTCCTACAACGGAATATGATTCAGTCATAAAAAGGAATGAAGTTCTGATACATTCTACAAAATGGATGAACTTCAAAAGTGAAAGAAGCTAGCCACAAAGGGCCACCTACTGCACGGTTCCATCCATATGAAATGTCCAGAATAGGCAAGTCCATAGAGGCAGAAAGTAGACAGTGCTTGCCAGGGCTAGGGGAAGGGGAAAGGGGGAGTGACGCGTAATGGGCATGGAGTTTCTTTCTGGGATGATGGAATCACTCTGGAATTTGATAGGGACCACTGTTGCACACCTTTTGTGAATATCCTAAAAACCACTGAACTGTATACTCTGAATGGGTGAACTGTATGGTATGTGAATTACATACCAACCAAGATGTTATAAAAAATTCAGGAAGAGTTTACACCAAAAGTAAACTGTTACCTCAAGATGGTGAGATAAGTATTTTTTGCTCATTTCCATCTTCTAAATTTTCTACAACGACCCTGTATCAACTGTTCTTATTTTTACAAAATAATTTTCCAATCTTATAAAATAAGCAGAGCACTTATCGTGCTCATTTTACTAAAATAAGCAACCAGCTCGGAGAAAAGGGACAGTAGTGGGATGAGTCTGACACCCAGGTTAGTTCTTTGGTCTCCACCGCACTGTCTAGAACAATTCTTAAGACAAACTGGTTATGACTCCAAAGAACCCTGATGCCCATACAGTGAAGGCAATAAAAATAAGGAACTCATGCCATGACACCCAGACAAACCCTCAGGCTCATCACCCAGCACACAGTTTATGTACTCCCGGCTGGTAGCAAGGGGTCAGCTCAAGGGACAGCTTTTCAGGCCACACTTTGTTCACTGGCCATTCATCTCTGTCTGGTGTTCCCCTTCTCCTGGTTTACTGCTGGGAGACAAGGCTCTCTTGGCTGCTGATTTAGAAAGAAGCTTCTTCCTCATGTTTTCACCTCCCTTAGGGTTTTATCAGGAAGAAACCAAATCACACATACAAGACACACACGGAATCAAGCAGCTGCTTTTCAGATGCTTTATTAACACTGACTTTAACTAGTATCCTTAGTATCTGAATATAATCAAGGCAGCAGTCTGGTTTGGTCACAGGAAAGGCAACGTGTCTCATTTGCAGCCTAGAACTAGTTGTGATTTCATCTCTTACAGAGCAGTCACCGTGAGCAGCACAGGACAACCTAACAGGGGAGATGACAACAAACAACAGAGGACATTCTAAGGTGACTGCAGGCACACGCTATCCCAGAAACTGCAGGTAGGATGGCAGTAGATGAGAGCTGCAGCTGGGACAGTGGTAGTTTTGCTTGCTATTGTTACTTACAATTTTACAGCCCACTTTGATAACTTACAAATGAGAGTGACATTTGTTTCCAGAGTTGTAGTTTAACGGAAACGGAGCTAACTTGAATTTCTGGATTAGGAACGAACAAAGGTGTGAAGCAGCTTTGCTTTTGAAAAGGTTTAAAATGTGGTTTTGGAACAACAAACATGAATGGGATATAAAGATGCCAGAGTCTTAAGGCCAAGGCAGCTGAGCAGCTTTTTCAGAAACCAGCTCTACTGGCTCATTACAATGCCCCTCACGGTCTCTATGATGTGCCTGGCGCTGATTCCGAACATGTCCAGCAGGTCACTGGGCTGCCCGTTTTGAGGCACTCCCGATACTGCCAGCTGATGGACCAGGATGTCAGGCTCCATGGCAACAGCTGCACAGACGGCTTCCCCAACGCCACCTGGGGAAGCAAGACACATTAGGAGCTTTCTGGAAGAGGCCCGCCAGGCTTAGTGTGCCCTGATATAGAAAACTTTTCATTTGCTGGTTCCCAGGGAAAGCTACTTTTCACTAGTCACTTCGTCCTGTAGACAGCCATTTTCTGACTGGCCACAAGAGTTCTCACTCGAAATTGTGCATCTCCCAAGTCACGCCTGCTCCTGGCCAAAGCTGTCAGGGTTAAAACCAACAAATGAACTATGCAGAACAGTTCACACAGCAGGCTTGAGGCTGCTTTCTTTAGACAGGCCAGCTTGCAAGGTTGGCCCTCAGCTGGCATCTGGGAACTCGGCTGTTAAATAGCTTCCCACACTCATATAACATTTTCCCCAACTGAGGAGGGTGGTCCCTATGCCTCAACTGTGCAAACAACATGGCTTCTGTGGAACCCCTGCTTTCCTTCTGGAAGTCTGCTATTTGGGGATGTGCAAAGCAGACGGAGCCCATGAGCAACACACTGGATGCCAAGTCCCTCATGGGCTTCCCTGGGTGGACACATCTCCACCAAGTAGCTGCATCTCCCACTGCTGGAGAAAGGAGCCCGGAAGGGGTGAGGGGCAGCTGGGTGTGCCCTTCATGGAGGGGGGTGCCTGGGGAAACCTGTGTGGTGTCTCCACACTCTTGCCTATCCACCGTCCCTCCCAGGCTCTTACCCTGAAGGCTCCTGTCAACCTGGGCCCTGAGTGGAACCACTAGCCGTGGGTGTGGCCTTGGGGATCCCCCCCTACCATGAACCTAAGGCTCTCTTTGTCTCCTTGTCTGTCCTTCCCACCTGGAAGCGCCCAGCCCCCCTCCACACGTGCATTCTCTGGGCTCTCTGCCTGCAGGGCACTAGCCCCACTGTTTTTTTTTTTTCATAGCAAACTAGCCACCACTTGAAACTCAAAAGCAGCTGCTAAGCTTTTCATGACCCTTCCCACCCACAATGCTTAGCGAAATAGTCCTCTGTGCTGCTACTGCGCCACCCTGGGGACCATGCACTGTGCACTGTGCCGGGGACACATGAAGAACATGGACATGGTCCCCACCCTTTGGAATCCAGTCTGGTAGGCCTAAGAGAGGCCCCTAAATCAATACACTTGCAGACAGCAGTCCTGAAGGGATACTGTGCAGGTCGGGGGGCTGGAGGTGACACACAGGAGCATGGGATCTTTCTGATCCAGGGAAATACTTCCGGCCAACACAGCTTCCAAAACACATCCCAAGATCTGCACACACCTTCTCTGTAGTGATCCTCCACAGTGATAATGTGGCCACCTGTGACTTTTGCACTGGAGATGATGGTGGCAGCATCCAGGGGTTTAACGGTAAACAGGTCAATGACACGGACAGAAATATCTGGGGAACAAGAACCCGAACATCTATGAAGCTGACTTAGATCACAGAAGACGCAGAGGTGCAAATCACAAGACCACTGAGGCAGCCTAAGCCCTCCCTCTCCCCAGCTGGAAGCACGATGGTCACAAGCACCAACTGACCTTGTTTAGAAAGCTCCTCAGCAGCTGCTAAGGCTTCGTGCAGAGTCACCCCAGCTCCGATAACTGTGACCTTGTCATGGTCACTGTGGCGGACGACCTGGTGTAGAACCCAAAAATGAAGTGCTGTGGTCACTACATTAAGTGCATCTCAAGGTGGAGGAGTCCCGCTCCACTGCCATTCCCCAACCCCAACGATGTCACTCCTTAATAATGCACCCCAACAAAGGGCTGAGTGAGATGCAGGCCATCTACGTCACCTCCTGTACCGACTTACTACGTCCTTGTATGACATACGTACGAAATGACCCTTTACCAAAGAGGCTGAATCTCAAAGCTAGGGTAAAACAGGCAGAGGGCCCGAACGCGTCATGCTGGTCCCCACCCGTGGGCAGGGGTACGTGCACCGCCTCAGACCCACAAGGGATCTTTGACTGGTTCCCATCTCTGGCTGGCACGCATGCATGCAGGGAGGATTCTGGCGACTGACACGATGTTCATGGTGACCCTCACCACCTCCTTGTAAGGGCTAGGCATCAGTGGGCCCATTTCACAGATGAGGAAACTGAACCTTGGAGCAGGGAGGAACTTGTCCAAGCTGCCACACTACCCAAGTAGGGCTGACATCAGCGGCCAGACCTGGCTGACATCAAGGCCATTCAGCAAGCAAAGAGGAAGCTCCTGGTCTTTTTCCATACAGTTTTGTTCCTCCAAAGCAATGTACTGAAAGTACTTGGAATTATTTTTCATTTCACCCGTAATTATAGGATTCCCTGTAAGCTTCAGACCCATTGCTTTTAGTGCCAATATTTGGGGCTTCTAAGCCACCCCGGAAACCCTGGTGGCATAGTGGCTAAGTGCTACGGCTTCTAACCAAAAGGTCAGCACTTTGAATCTGCAAGGCACTCCTTGGAAACCTACATCCCTTCTGCAAGACCCACCCTCTCGTTACCCACGCCGCGCCAACGGTGACACAAGCTGTGGCTTTACTATTGGGACGTTTACTTTTCATTCCTGGCCTTAGATCTGGAAAGGCCAATATCTAACACAGCCACTTTTCATTTGTTCAGCTCGAGGTTGTGACAAATTACTCAAGCAACTCTCACCTGCCTTCAACGTGTTACTACTCTAGTTTTGAGAGTTCATCAAAGAGAGACTCTATTTGGAAAAGAGAACAGTTTTGGTTCGAGCTGAAATTGGTAGAATGTTCCTTCCTGCAGACAAGCAGGGAAAAGTCACAACTGATTGTTTTTAAAGCAGGGGAAGGAAAGGACAAAGCCTTGCTTGTGAAGCTTCCCAGGCGTGATGCAGAAGCGCTCAGAGCTCTTTGCACATGACTCAGTACTGGACAGGACCATGGAACTGAGCCCTGACCTTGGCCTGTCCGATCTCAAAGCATTCTTCTGGGGCATAAATCACCGCAGTTTCTGGCCGGCTGGTCCGGATGAAGCACATCCCCTAGGGTATAAATGAAAAGCAGGATTAAGTTGAAAAAAATTGGACTACTCATTTCCAACTAACAAACCTTAAAACAAGGTGGGGGGGGAGTAAACAATTCTTTTTATTAAAAACAAGGGTCAAGGAACAGAACATCACTGGTACCCCAGAGGTCCCTTGTGTGTCCCTCCGTAATCTCAACCCTCTCCCCCCGTCCCTGAGCTCCCTTCCCACCATCCTGTCACAGAGATCATTTCCTTGCTTGCTTTATAGCTTTACCGCCTGTATATGCGTCCTGAAACAGTCTCGCTTAACAGAGATTTTTCTTTTTTTATTGTACCTTAGATTGTTTACAGAACTAGCTTCTCGTTAAACGGGTAGGACACGTGTTGTTTTGTGACACTGGTTACCAACCCCATGACATGCCAACGCCCTCCCTTCTGGACCTTGGGTTCCCTATTACCAGCTTTCCTGTCCCTTACTGCCTTCAAGTTCTTGACCCAGGGCTGGTGTGCCCCCTTAGTCTCCTTTTGTTTTATGGGCCTGTCTACTTGTTGTCTGAAGGGTGAACCTCCGGAATATTACTGAGCTGAAAGGGTGTCCGGGAGCCATATTCTCAGGGTTTCTCAGGTCTCTGTCAGGCCAGTAAGTCTGGTCTTTTTTTGTGAGTTAGAATTTTGTTCTACATTTTTCTCCAGCTCTGTCTGGGACCCTCTATTGTGATCCCTGTCAGAGCAGTCAATGGTGGTAGCTGGGCGCCATCTAGTTGTACTGGACTCATAGTCTGGTGAAGGCTGTGGTACTTGTGGTCCATTACTCCTTTGGACTAATCTTTCCCTTGTGTCTTTAGTTTTCTTCATCCTCCCCTGTTTCCGAAGGGGTGAGACCAGCGGTCTACGGAGTTTTTGATTATTCTCCTTGGTTTTATATTTAGATCTTTGATCCATTTTGAATTAGTTTTTGTATATGATGTGAGGTATGGGTTCCGTTTCATTTTTTTGCAGATGGACATGCAGTGTTGCCAGCACCATTTGTTAAAAACACTGTCTTTTCCCCATTTGGTGGACTTTCTTGAAGATCAGGTGACCATAGGTGGATGGATTTACATCTGGGTTCTCAATACTGTTCCATTGGTCAATGTTTCTGTCATTGTTATAGCAGTACCAGGCTGTTTTGACTATTGTAGCTGTATAGTAGGTTCTGAGGTCAGGTAGTGCGAGTCCTCCTACTTTATCCTTCTTTTACTTATCCAGGGCCTCTTCCCTTTCCATATAAAGTTAATGATAAGTTTTTCTGTCTCTTTAAAGAATGGTATTGGTATTTTTGGATTGGGACTGCATTGTATTTGTAGACTGCTTTGCATAGAACTGTCATTTTCAAAGTGTTGAGTCTACCTATCCATAAGCATGGTATGTTTTTCCATTTATGTAGATCTCTTTTGGTTTCTCGCAGTAGCGTTTTGTAGTTTTCTTCGTATAGGCCTTTTACATCCCTGGTTAGATTTACTAATATCGCTTAGTTTTGTCTGCTTTTGAACTTTATATGTATATATACACACATATATACAAAAAAAAAAAAAAAACCCAAAACCTGTTGCATTGATTTTGACTCATAGCGACCGTATAGGTCAGAGCAGAACTGTCCCATAGGGTTTCCAAGGAGCACCTGGTGGATTTGAACTGCTGACCTTTATGGTTAGCAGCCATAGCTCTTAACCACTACGCCACCAGGGTTTCTGAACTTTATACAGATGGAATCATATTGTATGGATGCTTTTCTGTGTCTGGCTTCTTTCACTCAGCACAATGCCTTGAGCCCTATCCAGGTTGGTGTGAGTGTGGATGTACCACAGTTTATTTAGCCATCTGCCTGATGAAGGATATTCGGGAACATGAGCCTGCATGCAAGCACTGGGGTGAAAGCTCTCAGTCATGCACAATGAGAAGTTCTGTGAGACCTAAGCCTTCCCAGTAGATTCCAAATAGTGGAACCAAAGAAGGCATTTAGTCCTTTAAATTCCTTCCAGAAAGCAATACCAGTACCAACTATAGAATATTTCATATAGCTCACCATAGGTTTCTCAACTTGCTTTAAAGATCCTGTTACAAACGCTCATACTCTGTTGGTGGGAGTATAAACTAGAAGGCAATTAGGAGCATCTATCAACATTTAAGGTGCATATTCCTTTGGCCTAGAAATTCTACTTCTAGGAATCAGCACATGTTATCAAAAAAACACATGTATAGATACTTCCTGCCTCACAATACACAGTAAAAAGTTCACCCCAAATATCCATTAGTAGGAAAGTGGTTGAATAAATTATTGTAAAGATTACAACCTAGGAAACGCTATGAGGCAGTTCTACTCAGTCAGATGAGGTCACTATGAGTCTAAATTGACTTGATGGCACCTAACAAAAACAAATGCTTAGAAAGGGAACTGGCCCAACACACCCCAATTGTGCCAGTGGTTACCTGTGAGGGGGCATGGGTGCAGTGCGGGGGTAGGGAGGTGATGGAGTCTGGTGAATGCTCCAAAAGCCCTCTAGTTGGAAAGGCAGGGAAGGTAAAGACTACATCCCATAGGCCCCCTTGCAGCATGGCTCTCGACAGGAATTAGATGGTCCACTGGATGCACTTGCATGAGATTTCAGAAGAAGAAAGTGAGGCAGAAGCCACACTCTTGACTCTTGCTCTTCTCTGCCATTTCTGAGGGCTAGCCAGGGCCGGCGACATGGGGTTTGTCTGCAGTAGTGTTCCACCGCCCCTTCTCCACTGTTCTGGATGTCAGGGGGCAGTGACAGCCTCTGTAGCAATGAGCCGGAGTCTTACATAGAACAGGTCTGCTGGTAGCTTCACACTTTATAGTTCTGGGGGCCATTTCTGAACCTGGCCTGGAGCCCACGCTGGCAGCCCACCCAGTGACTTCCTAAGTACCCTTTAGGAACAGCTTCTTGTTTCAAACATTCATAGTGCTCTCTCCTTCTCGTGCAGAGCCCTGGCTCATACAGACTGTCGTGTTCTGTTCAGTATCTCTTATATTGTTTGGATGTTTTACAATGAGAACGTATTCACGTACTACGTGCGTAATATATTTTTGTAATGGTTACATTTTTAAGAGGAATCCTATAACCAAACTTTCTATAATGAATTCTATTACTTTTACGTTGAGAAAAAATAATGGGAAAAAACTCCAAGGATCAATACCAAACTAGCAGCAGAGCCCCGAAGCATTTTCAGTCTGAGCCAGCATCTCCTTAAACGTACCTTGGTGTTGGCAGCCAGATAAACAGCATGTTCTGTTGAGACGGCATCGCTTGGATAGAAAACAGTGCAATTGGGAATGACGCGAAACATGGCCAGGTCCTCCAGGGCCATCTGCGAGGGTCCATCCCCACCTGAGAAAACCACACCAAATAAAAATGTGTCCAACACTGAGACAGGAACCTACCTTCTGTCCACCCAACTCATTACATACAAACAAGCAATGCCTCTTGCCCTGGGGTGCCCAAAACTGGAACAGGAAGGAAAAACTTGATTATGTCACGACAACGTCTTCCAATTTACAAGAGTTTCCACGTATCAATTTCATCTGAGATCTCACTGTACCATCTCAGGTTAGGATGATCGTTTCCTTCAAAAAGATCATTTCTGTCCAACTCTCCTCATTTCTTCTTCCATCCTCTACAGTCAGACTTCTGTGGACACCCCTCTTTAGGCTCACAATCGACCTTTAAGATTACCAAATGGATGGTACTCTCTTGACCCTCATCCCCCTCACCAACCTGTCTCTCGGTCATGTTGACTTGACACCTTTCTCCCTAAGTACTTGTGACTGGGTGGGCCCTGACACATCTCTGACCCCGTCCTCTCCTCCACTAGGAGGGTCCGCTAGGGCTCAGTCCTTCACTCACTGCTTTATCTTCTGTCCACTGAAAGCCTTGCTTCTCAGAATTAAGCGGTTTTACTCATTTCTTAAGATCTTCAAAGCAGTCTTTTACGCGCACATGATATACCCTTGAGGTACCCATGAGTGGCTGTTGTAACTAAGGGTGGAGGACGTGTTTGGAAATACACTTTCTGGCTACAAAAGCTGTGGGAAGAGAAATCCCGGTGTACACTGGGGCAAGTTTAGCTTTTCTCAGCTAGGATGGGGACCATCACAGTATACACTAGCTTGCTGCGAGCAACTGTCCCACCTCAGAACCCTGGCCCCTCTCCAGGTTGTACCTAGGGCTATTTCTTCATATAGCTGACTTCAGTTTAACACTTACATTGAATCTAGCACCAGGCAAAGACTTCTAGCCCCTTTTCCCCAGGCCCCCTACTCAGCCCACCCTGAAATGCTGCTGTGCCGTAGATTTTGAGCCTGGGCCCCCTTCTCTCTCACTGTACTCTCCCCCCAGGTGAGTGGGCCTGCTCCTTCCCATTCATCCACGTGACCGTGAGTCCCAACTCCACTGGTCTGGCCCAGACCTCTCCTCACTGAGAGGCTTCTTATGCAGTCAAATTCTTCCATGGTCAGTTCTAAGCGGATGACTCCTTTCAGTGCATCTCCAGTTTTCCCCACTCACCTCTGCTCTAGTACTCTAGCTGAACATGCAAGCTCTCCCAACTGTCTGGATGAGCAGCCCCCCATGGGTATGTCAACTGAGCCAGCTTCCCAATGTCCTCGTATCTTGTCTTTCATAAACAATACCACTCCATGATGTCTCCTAGGCCAGAAACTACTGGAAACTTGTGTTTTGCTTTTCACACAATTCTAGATGCCTCAATCTGGCAGCAATTTCTCCTTTTTTCTTCAGACTGTCTCAAATTCACTATTTTCTATCCTACTGCTAACTTGCCTTATTTAATCCTTTCTGACTTCCCTGTTTCCTGCGGCTTCCTGCTCACCTGTCTTGCCAGGTGAATTTTCATCAGCATCATTCCCTTGCATCATGCTCCTCAAGGGCCCTTATTATCCGTCAGACTAAGTATACAGTCCTCCTCACTGTCTCCTAGACCCTCTCCAGCATCCCACCTTGAGCACAGACTGTTCCATCTAGTCAACATTCTCACTCCCCTTTGCCCATGATGCTTGTGCAAATGGGGACGTCCTCATGGTCTAAGCCCTCCAGGCCCATGCTAGCACTGCCCCTCTGTGAAGTCTTCCCCTCTGCCCTGTGACAGCCCCTCAGGGTTCTCTCCAAGGCCCTCCTTTCCTCTCTACAGCTCCAACTGTGTCACTCCCCACCTCCACAGTGGCAGCACCCAAACTGGCAGAATTCAGAATGCATACCGATGGACACCCCGCAGTGAGAACCAGCAAGGTTGATGTTGGTTTGAGAGATGGCTCCCATCCGGATCTGATCAAATGCTCGGGTCAAAAAGGCAGCGAAGGTACTAGCAAAAGCAATGGTTCGCCCACGAGTGGCACAGCCCAGGGCCACACTTACCTGCAACACCAAGAACATGGATTAGAACTTTATTTTTTTACCACCCACCTCACACCTTGTTTTTCCTTACCCAGTTTAGATTCCGTGGTTCCTAATTATGACCCTGTTTTGCAAAGCCCTAACTACCTTGCCCTTCTCTTTCTTCCTCAGACACGTAACTGATAAACCCCTAAACCTGGCAAACCCAACTGTCTCCTGTGTACCTGCACTGGAGCTGCTGAACACTGCTAGAAAATAAAGTAACACCTGTGCTGAAGTGGTCTCCTTTCAAGAGCAGGAAATTTCAGAGACACCCAGCACTGCTCTGTAGTTCTAGCATGTCTCCTTCCCCATTCTTAAACCTCTGCACCCCTTCCTGCCCCTCCCTCTCAGATGGCACCCTTATTTACTCCGTACCTTGCGGGGAAAGGAGAAGTAAACAGATGGGCAGTCTCCCCCATCTGCCACGTACCCACCCAATCCCCCATCCACTCTCCCTGTACCGTTAGGAGCTGGAGTGGCCCTACACGTACCCAAGGCCAACCTGTCCACTTGTCATCCTGAGCCTTGTCCCTCTCTTGCTTTCTCAAAGGTAGCCTTAATTTTGCGATTATCCCTCTCCCCACCTGTATTGAATCAGTCTCTCCCTTTCTCTTGGATCACTCTAACATCATTCAAGTATATTCTAGTAACTTCCATCTTAACCCTCCCACCTCTGCCTTGTCCTCCCTCTAGACATTACGTCTATGTTCCCCTTCAAAGAAAACTTCTGGAAAGAGTTGTCTATAATCACTGTCCAGACCTCTCATCCATCATTCTCTCCTCTAGCCTACTTCATGTAAACTTCCATGGCTAGGAGTGACCTCTCAGTTGCCAAATCCAAGAGGCTGCCTTTCTTGGTCATCTAGTGCTGCTGTAACAAAAATACCACAAGTGAATCGCTTTAACAAAGAGAAGCTTATTCTCTCACAGTCTAGTAGGCGACAAGTCTAAAAATTCAAGGCATCACCTCCAGAGGGAGGCTTTCTCTCTCTGTTGGCTCTGGAGGAAGGTCCTTGTCCTCAATCCTCCCCTGGTCGAGGAGCTTCTCAGGCGCAGGGACCCAGGTTTCTTGGTGGTATGAGGTACTGCACTCTCTGCTTGCCTCCCTTTCCTTTTATCTCTTGAGGGATCAAAGGTGGTGCAGGCCACACTCCAGGGAGACTCCCTGTACTTTGGCTCAGGGATTTGACCTGAGTAAGGTGTTATATCCTACCCTAATCTTCTTTAACCACAGGCAGAGATTATGATTTATACACATAGGAAACTCACAAAATGAGGACAACCACACAATACTGGGGCTGGGGAATCACTGCCTAACCAAGCTGACACATATTTTGCGGGGATACAATTCAGTCCATGACACTGCGTAACCTCCATTTGCTTCTTATTGGACCTCTCAGCAGCATTCGATACAACTACCTTTGTCTTCTCAAGGCCTTTCCTTCTTGGGCTCCATCCATACACCCTGTCTCATCTGCCCTCCCTCTCTAGGAAACCACACCCAGCAAAACAGCTTTAGTTATCATCTGTCTTATGACAATGGCCCCCACATTTCCATCACCATTCCTGACCTTCCCCTGGAGCTCCAGACTCATACACCAGCAGGTGAATTTCAAGGGTACCAATGTCAAGGTCACTGATCAAGATCATGGACCCTGACTCAGTAATTTCTTGGTTTTGCATTCACCTGCCAGAGAATGGCCTGGGGACTCCCTTCCCACCATCTCTTAATCATCTTGCAGCAACTTAAGCCCTAACGGCACACTCTCACCCACCCTGATTTGCAGAGTGGCACGATATCCTGGAATATAAAACCTGCAGATGTTAAATAAAGAAGATAATTTGAAATAATCATGGCAGTGCTGAGAAACTGAATAACTCAAATGATTGCACAGCCAATCCCTTTCCAAGTGAGGTGGTTTCCAACTATTTTCTTTCAACAAAATTGAAAGAGAGAACCAAATGGAACTGTCAGTTCTTTACAAATAATTTTTTACAGAAAACCATTCTGTGATTTTTGGCCTTATAACCAGGAAGGAATGCAAAGACCCGAGCAACATTCCTACAGCAGAGCTCCTCCATTCCCATCCACGTCCCATCATTAAAAAAGGAACAGAACTGATTCTGAACTTTTTCTCATTCAAAGCCTTAAAAGTAGTATTTGCCCACTAATCACAAATAATTATAACCACAGCTCAATCCAGAAAAAACTAATGCTCAGAAGTTTACGGACATAGGAAAAAAAAAAAAAAAAAAGGAAACCTTTTAAAAATGATCACTTTACAAGTTTTTGCCACACAGAGGAATAATGGCTGATCATGGAAAGGCTTTCATGCATAAGGACAAGCTCTTCTCAGTCCGGCACATGCTTTCCTATGTAAAGCTCCCTCATGGCTTCCCAGCAAACTGGAGCAGGACCCCTGAGATTCTGAAAGACCTGGCAACCTCCCTAAGACCATGCCCCTTGGCTTTTGTCTGTGCTCTCTGCTGGGACTGCTGCCCCGATCTGTGTCCGACTGACCACTTGTCACTCAGCTCTGCTGTTGCTGAGTGCCTGCTCTTACCATCCCCACCTCTATCAGGCAGAGCGCTAACTCCTACCTGCTGGTCTTCTCTGTCTGCCTTCTCTTCCAGCTGTGAGAACAGGAGCCTCACCTGTGCCGGGCCCATCCAAGCGGGCCGCAGCACCTGGTTGTATGCTAAAGGAATCACTGAGTTGGAGAACAAACTCGTAGATTCAGAAAATTACGGGCTGTATTTTTTTCCATTCAAGATGAAAATAGCTTAACGAGACCCACAAAGAACTATATGTTTTCTTACAATTGTGATTACCTACTTATTGAACAGAGAATCATTAAATTCCAACATCTACAGGGCCAGGCAATTCTCGTCAGTGATTAGCAGGCCAGCAGAGTACAGGGACCACGGAGGGTGCCTCTGAGCACCCTGTGTCATCAGGAGGGAATGCCAGCCCAGTGTAGGCAGATTTTTCCATTTTTCAAGAGAATGCAGAAATTTGGATTCTATGTACTATCTCCTCATTCTTAAATGTTGGCATTAATCTTGAAAATCTTTTAAAATACCCTTTGTTCCAAATAAAACATCTCTGGTGGTTATGTGAGGCCTGCTGGCCCATAGTTTCTGGATAGAAAAGTCGTTGAACTACCGGGAGCTGTTTATAGCTTCTACGATGGAGATGTTTATAGCTTCTACGATGGAGAAGCAAAGTCCTCTATGCTGGCACAGAGCTTTAGAGTTCGAGGTGTTTACTTGCATTAACAACTTTCTCTCTTGAAAGGCAGGTGTTTGTGCATGTCTGAGCAGGAGTGAGCATGGGGGAGGGGAGAAGGGAGCAAAAGAGAGAGAGAAAGAGAAGCAGACCCCCTGCATTAATCTCACTCTTGGGGGACACTAAGGCATTTACCCAAGTCCGCAGCTCTAACTACTGGCTCTGCTGAGGCTGGAATTCCTATGATAGTTGCTGATCTATTCTGCAGTAGGCCCTGTGCCCTCTCCACCCATCTCCCTGGCGGGCGGGGGCGGAGGGGGGAGTGTTGTAGGGTTGCCTAGTAGTGGGCTAGGCTCAGCAGAAAAAGCCGGGGCCACCTGAAGCTACTCAAGACTTCCTGGAGCCCCAGGGTCAAATGGTTGGAGGCCCTGCACTGTCCAGATGACCATGGCTCAGACTGCCCCCACCACTCTCCACCTGTTTGTCTGAAGACTTTTTCTCTAATCCCTCTGCTTTTACAAGTGAAAAGAAAACTGGGGGGTTGGGGGGACTCCTGTGCCCGTGGGGACTGCCAGCCAGTCAGAAGCCCCAGGGCCTGCCCCAGCCCACTCACCATGTTCTGCTCAGCGATGAAACACTCAATGAACCGCTCAGGGTGCTCTTTCTGGAACATCTCAGAGAAGGTGGAGTTCTTGGTGTCACTGTCCAGAACAATGACTCTCTTGTTTGCATGGCCCAGCTTAGCCAGAGCCAGGCCATAAGCTTTCCGAGTAGCCACCTGGAAGAAAGAAGGACCTGCTGGGAGTTTCCTGGAATGACTAGATTTTCAATGACTTCGTTTTGAAGGAAGGCAAACTTTTGTAGAATAACAAATGGCCATCTACCGAGATGAAGAAAGAGCAAATTTGTAAGTCACCAGTCATCTCCTTTGCGGTCATAAAAATGGACTGCTAGCTGATCTGACTTGGCTCCTCTGGTTATCAATTTCTCAAACATGCTTTCCACATGTTGCAGATATAGTACCTGACTTTTTCATGAATTGTGCAATTTTTAGCCAACACTTTCCTACCCTCACTCCCCAAGCAGAAAGACGCTCCCGAACCCAACAGTGATAATTTCAGACAATACCAGTTCTTACTGTATCATTCAAATTATTTTGTTATATTAATTGGCCAACTGTCTAGGCAGAATACAATTTATAGATGATATTTTACTGGAAACACTGGCCTCATAAATTTATTCTTCTGTCCCATACACATAGTTCATTAAAAAGTTTATTTTCCTAGACTTTAAACTTAAATCCACCACAAAGGATAAAGAAGGACACTACATAATGATAAAAGGGACAATTGACCAGGAAGATATAACCATGTTAAATATTTATGCACCCAATGACAGGGCTGCAAGATACATAAATCAAATTTTAACAGAATTGAAAAGTGAGATAGACACCTCCACAATTATAGTAGGAGACTTCAACACCCCACTCTCTGAGAAGGACAGGACATCTAGTAAGAAGCTCAATAGAGACATGGAAGACCTAATTACAACAATCAACCAACTTGACCTCATTGACTTATACAGAACTCTCCACCCAACTGCTGCAAAGTATACTTTTTTTTCTAGCGCACATGGAACATTCTCTAGAATAGACCACATATTAAGTCATAAAACAAACCTTTGCAGGATCCAAAACACCGAAATATTACAAAGCATCTTCTCAGACCACGAGGCCATTAAAGTGGAAATCAGTAACAGAAAAATTAGGGAAAAGAAATCAAATACTTGGAAACTGAACAATACCCTCCTGAAAAAAGACTGGGTTATAGAAGACATCAAGGAGGGAATAAGGAAATTCATAGAATGCAACGAGAATGAAAATACTTCCTATCAAAACCTCTGGGACACAGCAAAAGCAGTGCTCAGAGGTCAATTTATATCAATAAATGCACACATACAAAAAGAAGAAAGAGCCAAAATCAGAGAACTGTCCCTACAACTTGAACAAAGAGAAAGGGAGCAACAAAAGAATCCATCAGGCACCAGGAGAAAACAAATAATAAAAAATTAGAGCTGAACTAAATGAATTAGAGAACAGAAAAACAATTGAAAGAATTAACAAAGCCAAAAGCTGGTTCTTCGAAAAAATTAACAAAATTGATAAACCATTGGCCAGACTGACTAAAGAAATACAGGAAAGGAAACAAATAACCCGAATAAGAAACGAGATGGCCCACATCACAACCGACCCAACTGAAATTAAAAGAATCATATCAGATTATTACAAAAAATTGTACTCTAACAAATTTGCAAACCTAGAAGAAATGGATGAATTCCTGGAAAAACACTACCTACCTAAACTAACACAATCAGAAGTAGAACAACTAAATAGACCCATAACAAAAAAAAGATTGAAACGGTAATCAAAAAACTCCCAACGAAAAAAAGCCCTGGCCCGGATGGCTTTACTGCAGAGTTCTACCAATCTTTCAGTGAAGAGTTAACACCACTACTACTAAAGGTATTTCAAAGCATAGAAAAAAAACGGAATACTACCTAACTCATTCTATGAAGCCACCATTTCCCTGATACCAAAACCAGGTAAAGACATCACAAAAAAAGAAAATTACAGACCTATATCCCTCATGAACATAGATGCAAAAATCCTCAACAAAATTCTAGCCAATAGAATTCAACAATATATCAAAAAATTAATCCACCATGACCAAGGGGGATTTATACCAGCTATGCAAGGCTGGTTTAATATTAGAAAAACCATTAATATAATCCACCATATAAATAAGACAAAAGACAAAAACCACATGATCTTATCAATTGATGCAGAAAAGGCATTTGACAAAGTCCAACACTCATTCATGATAAAAACTCTCAGCACAATAGGAATTGAAGGAAAATTCCTCAACATGATAAAGGGCATCTATACAAAGCCAACAGCCAACATCACTCTAAATGGAGAGAGCCTGAAAGCATTTCCCTTGAGAACGGGAACCAGACAAGGATGCCCTTTATCACTGCTCTTATTCAACATTGTGCTAGAGGTCCTAGCCAGAGCAATTAGGCTAGACAAAGAAAGAAAGGGCATCCAGATTGGCAAGGAGGAAGTAAAATTATCTCTATTTGCAGATGACACGATCTTATACACAGAAAACTCTAAGGAATCCTCCAGAAAACTACTGAAACTAATAGAAGAGTTCAGCAGAGTATCAGGATACAAGATAAACCTACAAAAATCAGTTGGATTCCTCTACACCAACAAAAAGAACATCGAAGAGGAAATCACCAAATCAATACCATTCACAGTAGCCCCCAAGAAGATAAAATACTTAGGAATAAATCTTACCAAGGATGTAAAAGACCTATACAAAGAAAACTACAAAGCTCTACTACAAGAAATTAAAAAGGACATACTTAAGTGGAAAAACATACCTTGCTCATGGATAGGAAGACTTAACATAGTAAAAATGTCTGTTCTACCAAAAGCCATTTGTACATACAATGCAGTTCCGATCCAAATTCCAATGATATTTTTTAATGTGATGGAGAAACAAATCACCAACTTTATATGGAAGGGAAAGAAGCCTCGGATAAGTAAAGCATTACTGAAAAAGAAGAAGAAAGTGGGAGGCCTCACTCTATCTGATTTCAGAACCTATTATACAGCCACAGTAGTCAAAACTGTCTGGTACTGGTACAACAACAGACACACAGACCAATGGAACAGAATTGAGAACCCAGATATAAATCCACCCACATATGAGCAGCTGATATTTGACAAAGGCCCAGTGTCAATTAATTGGGGAAAAGATAATCTTTTTAACAAATGGTGCTGGCATGACTCGATATCCATTTGCAAAAAAAATGAAACAGGACCCATACCTCACACCATGCACAAAAACTAACTCCAAGTGGATCAAAGACCTAAACATAAAGACTAAAACGATAAAGATCATGGAAGAGAAAATAGGGACAACGTTAGGAGCCCTAATACAAGGCATAAACAGAATACAAAACATTACTAAAAATGACCAAGAGAAACCCGATAACTGGGAGCTCCTAAAAATCAAACACCTATGCTCATCTAAAGACTTCACCAAAAGAGTAAAAAGACCACCTACAGATTGGGAAAGAATTTTCAGCTATGACATCTCCGACCAGCGCCTGATCTCCAAAATCTGTATGATTCTGTCAAAACTCAACCACAAAAAGACAAACAACCCAATCAAGAAGTGGGCAAAGGATATGAACACACATTTCACTAAAGAAGACATTCAGGCAGCTAACAGATACATGAGAAAATGCTCTCGATCATTAGCAATTAGAGAAATGCAAATTAAAACCATGATGAGATTCCATCTCACGCCAACAAGGCTGGCATTAATCCAAAAAACACAAAATAATAAATGTTGGAGAGGCTGCGGAGAGATTGGAATTCTTATACACTGCTGGTGGGAATGTAAAATGGTACAACCACTTTGGAAATTTATCTGGCGTTTTCTTAAAAAGTTAGAAATAGAACTACCATACAACCCAGAAATCCCACTCCTCAGAATATACCCTAGAGAAATAAGAGCCTTCACACGAACAGATATATGCACACCCATGTTTATTGCACCTGTTTACAATAGCAAAAAGCTGGAAGCAACCAAGGTGTCCATCAAGGGATGAATGGTTAAATAAATTGTGGTATAATCACACAATGGAATACTACGCATCGATAAAGAATAGTGACGAATCTGTCAAACATTTCGTAACATGGAGGAACCTGGAAGGCATTATGCTGAGCGAAATGAGTCAGAGGCAAAAGGACAAATATTGTATAAGACCACTAGTATAAGATCTTGAGAAACAGTATAAACTGAGAAGAACACATACTTTTGTGGTTACGAGGCGGGAGGGAGGGAGGGTGGGAGAGGGTTATTTACTGATTAGTTATTAGATAAGAACTCCTTTAGGTGAAGGGAAGGACAATACTCAATACATGGAAGGTCAGCTCAACTGGACTGGACCAAAAGCAAAGAAGTTTCCGGGATAAAATGAATGCTTCAAAGGTCAGCGGAGCAAGGGCAGGGGTTTGGGGACCATGGTTTAAGGGGACTTCTAAGTCAATTGGCAAAATAATTCTATTATGAAAATATTCTGCATTCCACTTTGAAATGTGGCGTCTGGGGTCTTAAATGCTAACAAGCGGCCATCTAAGATGCATCAATGGGTCTCAACCCACCTGGATCAAAGGAGAATGAAGAACACCAAGGTCACACGGTAATTATGAGCCCAAGAGACAGAAAGGGCCACATGGACCAGAGACCTACATTATCCTGAGACCAGAAGAACTAGTTGGTGCCCCGCCACAACCGATGACTGCCCTGACAGGGAGCACAACAGAGAACCCCTTAGGCAGCAGGAGATCAGTCAGATGCAGACCCCAAATTCTCACAAAAAGACCGTATTTAATGGTCTGACTGAGACTAGAAGAACCCCGGCGGTCAAGGTCCCCAAACCTTCTGTTGGCACAGGACAGGAACCATTCCCGAAGACAACTCATCAGACATGAAAGGGACTGGACAATGGGTAGGAGAGAGATGCTGATGAAGAGTGAGCTAATTATATCAAGTGGTCACTTGAGACTGTGTTGGCATCTCCTGTCTGGAGGGGAGATGGGAGGGTAGAGAGGGTTAGAAAGTGGCAAAATTGTCACAAAAGGAGAGACTGGAAGGGCTGACTCAGGAGGGGGAGAGCAAGTGGGAGTACGGAGTAAGGTGTATATAAACTTATATGTGACAGTTTGACTTGATTTGTAAACGTTCACTTAAAGCTCAATAAAAGTTGTTAATAAAAAAAAAGTTTATTTTCCAAAATGCAAATAGCTCCATGGATTTTTCATGAAAAAAGCTGACATTTGCTATGAAAAAATTCAAATATACGAAAGCATAAAGAACAAAGTAAAAGTCTTTCCTATCAGTGAGTAGCTGTACGTCATTTTTCAATCTTCAAGGCCTGGTAAGTATTTTATTCTATAGAGCACTGGGGGCTGGGACCAGCAGCATCCCTGCAACTCATTGGAAATGCACATTCTCAGGCCTTGGCCAGACCAGCTAAGTCAGAAACTACGGTAGGGCAGTGATCTGGTCTTTTTAAAGAAGTATTTTGTGTTTTAGGTGAAAGTTTACAGAGCAAACTAGTTTCTCATTCCACAAACTGTACACAAAGTGTTCTACAACACTGGCTACAATCCCCACATAGTGTCTGCTGACACTACGTGGGGATTTCCTTTCGTCTCGTTTTCCTACCCTTTCCTACCTTCTCATCTTTACTTCTGGGGGAATGTTGCCCTTTTGGTTTTGTATAATTATTTGTTTTACAGAGCACGTTCTTTTTGGGTGTTATCATTTTCTAGGCCTGTTTTTTTTTTTTCTATTGCCTGGTTGGAGGCTGGTTTCCGGGAATGGCTGCAGTTTCAAGTCAGAGGGGTGTCCTAGGGCCATAGTCTCAGGGGTTCCTCCAGTCTCTATCAGGCCAGTACGTCCGTTCTCTTTTTATGAATTTGATTTTTTGTTCTACATTTTCTCCCGCTCTGTCTGGGACCCTCTATCGTGATCCCAGTCAGAGTGCTGTAGTCACCTGTTTTAATAAGCCCTCAGGCAACCAGGCACACTCCAGCATGAGAACTCCTGGGGTTCTGGACTCTAACTGATTTATCGAGACCCCTGAGGATTGCTTCTAGCTCTTTGATAGTATAAACGAGGCTATTATAAATATTTTGCTACATAAATATATTCCCCTTGACAAGACCATAACCACTAACCATTTCTAAAACTTTTTCACCACCCATGACAGAAACTTAGGATACCTTAAGCAGTAACTCCCCATTTCCTCCTCCCTCCAGCTCCTGGTAACCTCTCATGTACTTTCTGGTTCTACGCATTTGCCTATTCTAGATATTTCATATTAAGTGGGATCACCCGTACAATATGTGTCCTTTTGTGACGGACTTATTTTACCCAGTGTCTTAGTTATCTAGTGCTGCTATAACAGAAATACCACGAGTGGATGGCTTTAACAAACAGAAATTTGTTTCCTCACAGTAAAGTAGGCTAAAAGTCCAAATTCAGGGTGTCAGCTCCAGAGGAAGGCTTTCTCTCTTTGTCGGCCTTCTCATCAATCTTCCCCTGGGGACTAGGAGCTTCTCCCCACAAGGATCCTGCGTCCGGGCCCTACTTTGTGGTATGAGGTTCTCCTGCCTCTCCGCTGGCTTCTCTCTTTCTTATCTCAAGAGATTGCCTCAAGACACAAACCAATCTTGTAGATTGAGTTCTGCCTCACTAACACAACTGCCGCCCATCCTCCCTCATTAACATCATACAGGCAGGATTTACAACATACAGGAAACTCACACAATACCAGGAGTCATGGCCCAGCCAAATCGATACATACATTTTTGGGGGGACATAGTTCAATCCATGACATTCCACCCTTTGGCCCCCCCCAAATCACATTCTTGCAACATGCAAAACATATTCACCCCATCATATCATAGCAGAAGTCTTAACTTCAAGACTGAAACTCCAAAAATTCCTCTTCATCTGTGACTTCTAGAATACAAGTTATTTGCTTCCAAAGGTACGATAGCGGAACAGGCACAAGCTAGACATTTCCATTACAAATCGGAGAAACTAGAGGGAAAGAAGGCGTAACAGGCACCAAGCAAGTCAGCAGAACACATCAGCCCTCAAAGGTTTGAAAATAAGCCTCTGTTCTCTGAGACCATTTACACAACAGCCCTGCCCTTCAGACTCCAGGTATTGATCACACTCTCCAGATTCTGAGTAGAGGCCTCTCGGCCCTGGCTTCAGCTCTACCTTCCAGGTGCACTGGGACAGCAACTCTACTCCTTCGCCTTCAGGTACACCATTTTCTCCAAGTCCTGAGTGGAGACTCCACCCTTAGAAACACCAGAAGCCATGGCTCCACCCTTTGAAACCCCAGAGATCAAGGCCATACCTTTTGAGACTGAGGCAGCTCAGCTTCCCGTGTTCCTTGTCTCTTCAGCTTCTGCTTGTTTCTCGGTCTCTCGGCTCCCCCGACCTTACGCCCACATCTGCCCTCCTGGGACAAGTGTTCCAAAGCTCTGTAGATCCATTGATAAAGTGCCTGGAGGCACCCCACTCCGCCAGGAAGCCTCCTGTGCACAGGCGCTCGGCTCTCTTGCTCTGAGGGTCAGCTCTGGCACCGTCTCTCACTGGTCTCCTGCTTCTGCTGCTGCTGGTTCTCTGTCATTCACAGTTTCAAAACCGCTTCCAGATTTTAGGTATCTGTTAGAGCAGCACTCCACTCCACTCTCTCGGTACCAAATTCTCGTTAGTCATCTAGTGCTGCTATAACAGAAATACCACAAATGGATGACTTTGACAAAGAGGAATTTATTCTCTCAGTCTAGGAGGCTAGAAGTCTGAATTCAGGGTGCCAGCTCCAGGGGAAGGCTTTTTCTCTGTTGGCTCCAGAGGAAGGTCCTTGTCCTCAATCTTCCCCTGGTTGAGGAGCTTCCCAGGTGCAGGGACCCCATGTCCAAAGGATGCGCTCTGCTCTGGGTGCTGCTTTCTTGGTGGAATGAGGTCCCCCGGTCTCTCTGTTCACTTCTCTCTTTTATATCTCAAGAAAGTGCCTCAAGACACAATCCATTCCTGTAGACTGAGAGCTGCCTCGCTAACACAATTGCCACCCATCCTCCCTCATTAACATCACACAGGCAGGATTTACAACATATAGGAAAACCACACAATACCCAGGAATCTCAGCCCAGCCAAACTGACATACACATTTTTTGAAAAAAAATTTGGGGGGACATAATTCAATCCATGACACTCAGCATGTTTTCAGGATTCATCCATGTCATAGCGTGTATCAGAATTTCATTTCAACTGGCATTTATTTGATCACCAAACAGGCAAACATCTTGTGGTTTGTTTATTTTCTCCTTTTTTGAACTGCTTCATTCATGTCCTAAGCCTGTTTTCCTATTGAGATATTTATTTTTCTTATTGATTTGTAAGAACTATTGTTTTTCAGGAACAACCCATCGTTATACATCTTGTATTTTTCTTGGGTTGGCATTTGTGTATAACCCAGTTGTGATTCTTTCAACCTAACAGCAGTTTTATATCTTTATGCAGTGAAATCAACCCCTCTCTGCCTTCACGGTTTCTGGCTCTTATGCCATACTTAAAAAAATCCTCCCCACTCAAACATTACAAAAGTATTCACCATATTTCCTTTTAGCATGTTTACAGTTTCATTCTCCACATTTAAATCTTTTTGCTTCATCCTGATTTTGGTTTGTGGAAGAAGGGAGAGACTCCGGCTTATTTTTATCCCAATAGCCAGTTGTCTCAAAACTATTTTTTATTGTGGTAAAATATATATAACATAGAATTTGCCATGTTAACCATCTGTGTAACCACCACCACTATCCATTTTCAAAACACTTTCAGCACCCCAAACTCACTCTCCATGAAGCAGTACTGCCCGTTCCCTCCTCAGCCCGTCTCTGCGCACTGGCTTGTAGATAGGCTTGTAGATAGCTGTCCTTTTGTGTCCGACTAACTTCACTCAGCATAACATCAAAACGATTTGAGAAATTCATCTTGTGTTCCCTTAGATGAAATGCTCACTCTGTCATATATTAGATGTCCATCTACCCTTGGGCCCCTGGTGGACTGGGACCTCTGCCCCCATTAACCAGCCCCTCTCCTGTTGTTTTTATTGTGTGCCACTGAGTTGATTCTGACTCACAGTGACCCTACAGGACAAAGTAGAACTGCCCCAAAGGATTTCCTAGGCTGTAATCTTTATTTATTTATTTATTTATTTAAATCTTTATGGGAATGGATCACTAGGACTTTTCTCCTGTGGAGCCGTTGGTGGGTTCGAATCGCTGGCCTTCTGGTTAGCAGCCGAGTGCTTAACCACTGTGCTACCAGGGCTCCTAAGCCCCTCTCCCAGCCTTCCTCATATGTGTCTGGCTGTTCCTGGCAGGGGGGGCTCCACTCATGACCACTTTCCTGGCTGTTCTCTCAGCTTTCTTCCACATGAACTTTAGAATCATGCCACCAATAAAGATGCCCACTAGGACAGTGGTTTAGACTGGACCGATCTAGAGATGAATTTAGGGGAGAACTGACATCTTTACAGTAGCCAGTTTATCTATGAAACAACAAGGTTTGGCAGTTTCCCAAGGAGAGTTACGATATGATCCAGCAATTCTACTGGGTATAAACCCTAGAGAAATGAAAACACACACTCACAAAAAACTTGTACACAAATGTCCACAGCAGCATTATTCATAATAACCAAGAAATGGAAACAGCTCAAGTGCCCATCACCTGAAAATAGATAAACAAAAGTGCCTACCCATATAATGGGCTATTACTCAGCCAGAAAGAGAAATGAAGCCCTGATACATGCTATGACGTGAATGAGCCTTCAAAACATTATGCTGAATGAAAGCCTCCAGACACAAGAGCCACAAATTGTAGGATTCCACTGGTATGAAATGTCCAGAACACTGCAATCTATAGAGGCAGAAGTAGGTTAGTTGTTGCCTAAGGGCTGGGGAGGACAGGGGACTGGGAAGTGATGGCTAAAGGGTACAGGGGTTCTTTTTGGGTGATGAAACTGTTCTAACATTGATTGAAGGGATGGTTGCACAACTCTGTGAATACCTAAAAAGCAGTGAACTGTGCACTTTAAAGGAATGGTATGTGAATTATATCGCAATAAAGCTGTTATTAAGAAAGCAAGGTTTGCCTCTGTGTTTAAGTCTTCGTTAATTCATCCCAGCACTTTTAAAACGTTTTCTTAAAAAAATATTTTTAAAATATGTAATATACACAGACAGTACAAAATTCAAGTTACAAAAGGATACAGAGTGGAGAGCCCATCTTCCTCCCACTCTTGTCCCCTGCCGCCCAGCGCTCCTCCCCAGTGTCGTACCTTTCAGAAGTGGTCGAGGCACAGATAAAGGACGTGCATCTCTTATAACCAATCTTTTAAGGTCTCTGGTGTTATAAGCATCCTAACATAGATCTCGTGTATTTATTTTTAGTTATTTAATTTTTATAGCCATTATAAAAGGAATCATCTCTTCATATTATCTAACTTATTGTTGTTGTTAGGTGCCGTCGAGTCGGTTCTGACCCATAGCGACCCTCTGCACAACAGAAAAAAACGCTGCCCGGTCCTGCGCCATCCTTATCATCGTTTGTTATGCTCGAGTTCACTGTTGCAGCCACTGTTGTCAATCTGCCTTGCTGAGGGTCTGCTAACTAGTTGTTGTTAATATAAGGACTTGATCTTTGCGCATTAGTTTTGCTACAAGCTATCGTACTGAACGCTCTTATTTCTAATAATTTCCAGTTGATTCTCTTGGGTTTTCCAGATATACAACCTTAAAACCCATTGTCATCAAGCTCATTTTGACTAATAGTGACCATATAGGACAGAGTACAACGCCCCATACAGTTTTCAAGAAGCTGCTGGTGGATTCCAACTGCCGACCTTTTGGTTAGCAGCTAGACTCTTAACTGCTGTGCCACCAGGGCTCCATATACAACTATATCACCTAAAATGATGACAGGTTTGCCTTTTCCCTGTCAATATGGATTTTTTTATTTTCTCTTATTTAACCACATTGACTAGCATCTCCAGGGCGGGGCTGAACACCTTTGTCAGATACTGAGAAAGTCTTTACCTTTAGGTACAAAGGCGGTTCCAGGATTGAAATCTAGACCTAGACTGAGAATTGAAATGAAGAGGTATCTCACCAGTTCTATTTTGTTTTACTAAGAGTTTAAAAACAAACAAAAAAAACCGGAATGAATGTTGGATTTTACAAGCTGCTGTTGTTTAACCTCTGTCAACATAATCATGTGTTTTCCCCTCCTTTGTCCTAAAAGTACAATGAATTATATGAGCAAGTTTCCTAATATTGATGAATCTTCTGCATTACTCATTTGAACCTCAATGAGCCAGGTACATACTTCTTTAATGTACAAATGGAGTTCAGGCTGGCTAATATTTTGTTTCCAATTTTTATATTCCTATTCCTAAGAGGTTGGTGTGTAGTTTGTTTCTTTGGGCTAGTCTTGTCACGTTCGGGCATCACAGATGAATTGGGAGGCTCTGGACTTTCTCCATATTTGGAAATGTTTGAAATAGCTGAGGAATTACCAGTTCCTTGAAGGTTAAAAATAAGTCAGTCTTGTAATTTGGTGAGCCAGGCACTTTGGAGACATAGCTGTTTGACAGTTTTCTCACCTACTTGTATGGCTATTGATCTATTGTAAAGTTTTCTGTAGCTTTTTGAATTGATTTTGATATTTTATGTATTACTAAAAAACAGTCCCTTCTTTTACAGGTTTCCATACCAATTAACATAGAGCTATATTCCGTTTTCTCTCTTATAATTCTTTGAATGTCCTCCACACCTGTGGTTATGTCCTCTTTCTAATGGCTGATTTTATGTTATTTATGGTTTTTAACTCCTGGAGTAGGCTAGCTAATACTTTAGAATTAGTATTTCAGAGAATTAGCTCTTAGATTTATGTATTAATGCATTTTAAAATTTTCTAATTAGTTGATTTTTGATAAATTGGCCTACTTCCTTAATTTGTAAATTTTTTCCTATTCATAAAATATACATACTTTAATAAAAGTTAATTTGAAGTCTCCGTAATTCCACTTCCCATAGATAAACACAACAATTTAGTACAATTTCTCAAAATACACTTGTCTGTGCCTCATACTAACGTATAATACCACTTTTTAAGATTTCCTACACAAAAATAGAATTATACTCTATGTTGCTTTGTAACTTTAGAAAAAATAACAGCATCTGGAAATCCTCCCACGTCCGTGTGTATCTTCCTCATTCTGAACGGCTGCACTGCCTCCCAGTGTCCAATCGTAATCATAGTGACAACAGCTCACACTTACTGAGCATCCACCACCTGTGGGCACAGCGACGCCATTTTATTACTCCTACTGGCAGATGAACAAACCCGGCCCACAGGTTAAATCCCTTGCCCCAGATCAAAACCAAGGGAGCTGCCGGGACAAGATGTCATCTCCGCCTTCCAGCTCTCGGGAGCCAGCTCTTAGCCTCTCTTGCTGGACTGTTTCCAACTCTGCTATCATAACCCACGTTGTGATGGACATCCACTCAGGCAGACTTCTCTGTACACCTACATGGGCATTTCTGCTGGCGAAATTCCTGTGTGTTGCCCTGCTAGTTCCAAGTGCATGAACTGTTAAAATGTTAGCACATATGGCCAAAGCACCCTCTGGTTCACTACTATTTGCTTTTTCTTTACTAATTCCTTTCTTCTGCATTTTAGCTTATTCTACAGTTTCTTGAGTCAAGTGCCACAATTTTTTAATTTCTATTGTTTCTTTTTAATTAATGAAAGTACTTAAGGCTATAAGATTTTCTTCTGAATACTTTGTATAACTTAACCCATATCACCACGCTAAGAAAACACAAGCAACACTCAAAATGTCTCCCAAATAAATAAAAAAAGAAGGGTCAGGTAATATTTCCTTTGTCACAGGTCTGCTGCCTTATTTCCAGTAGGTCTGAAAGACCCTGCCTACTTAAGGCAGGCTGTGATATATCACATGAAACATAATGAAAAACTCAAAGGCCTCATATTCAGGGGTTCATGTCTAATCCGATTCCTTTTCTCAGAATTGATTTGTGATGTACTGGCCTGCTTCTGTGTGTTATCCAGACAATGAGTTCAAAAGATCAGCGCCACTGGTCCACCAGTCTTAGAGCATCTTGGCACTTTAAGGCCACAACTAAAGTTAGGAAATGATAAAAAGCTACAAGGCACCACAGGCTAATTCACAAACTTACGGATATGTAAATTCAGATTTAAGTAGGTGTGAAAACAAAGAATAGATATTAGAGATAGGAAAAGACAATCAAAGTCTATCATTCTTGCTTACAACCCTTAGTTAAATGTCACACCATCCATTACTTTTTTCATCTGTGAAGATCAGAATAAATGAAAAATCCTGTTATTTAGGAAGAAAACCAGAGAACAAAGCAGTTGATAGACACGATTTGTTCAATTATCCTTTTTCTTTTTTCTACCTACCTTGTCGCCAACTTTGTAAGCAGGTGGTGTGGTTAGTTTTATATCCATGACATTGATTTGAGGTGAGTCTTCAATGGGGGGCTTCGGCACGAGATCCCTGCTGGTCTCTATCTGGCTCTCAATTAACTTGATAATCGCATCTGCTCTTTCTTTTGACATCGGCTTTCCATACCAATTCTCTGCACTCTCAACATCTGCAACAAATAAGAATTAGTCATTCATTCAACAAATACTGAAGGAGCACCTGTGAGGTCATCAGAAGCCATCAGCCTAGGACTCAAAGGCGTAAAACCCTGCCAAAGAGGGACTGGGATGGTATTACAGTCAGGCTGAACAGCCTGTACAAAGGCCAGAAGCGCTTGAGGGGGCCACTGGCCCGTGTGCTGGCGCATGGAAGGAAGAGAGAGGGAAGTCGAGGTTAAGAGATAGTCGGAGGCTGACCAGGCAGGGTCTTGTGGGTATGATAAAGAGTTTAGGTTTTATCCAAAGCAAGATGGAAAACCACTGAAGGGTTCTGAGTAGTGGAAGTGACTGCTCAGGTCTGTATGTGAGAAAGATCCCTAGGGCAGAAGTATGGAGACTGGAAGTGACAAGAGCACTGAATAAGCTGTTACAGTTAAGGAGAGATGGTGGGGGCTGGGCGAGGCTGGGGCGGTAGAGATGGAGAGGAGTAAACAGATTTGAGCTACAGTTCCCAGAGGCAGAATCAGTAAGAACTGATGATGGACTGGATTTATGTATAGGGGGCATGAAAGGAAGAGAGTGGAGGCAGGGATGATACCCAGGTGCACGTCCACAGAAAGTTGGTAGAGTTGTCATTTACTGAACTGGGCAAACTGGAGTAAGACCCTGCTTTGGGGGTCTTCAGGAGGATCGTGTTCTATACTGGCCACGCACCATGTCTTAGATGCCTGGGAGACATTCGAGTGGTGATGTCAAGTACATGCATCTGGCACTAAGGGGCCGGAGATCTAAATCTGGGAAATAAACATGATCATCTGGGGTGGAGAACAAGGGTCCCAGCTACGCCCTGAGGAGCTTGACCATCAAGGTGTGTGGGGCAGCGGTCTTCAGACTAGTCCCACCCACCTCTGCATGAGATGCAATTTCAGTATGAGTTCTCTCCGTTCGGAATTATCTAGGAAAACTATAACTGATGCATGCCGTTCTGCACAAATGAACTTAATCTAGAAGGAATTTTCAAACACTCAGAGTTGATTGAGGGTCATAGGAAATCCTTTTTTTCTAATTGCAATTGTTATACATACATACTTGCGTTAATTGGAAGCCTTTCAAGCATAAAAAGTCGCCTACATTAGGGTAATGTTGGGGGTTGGGTGGAAAGGAAGTCAGGGTTTAAGGAGAAAACCAACCTCTTCTGGCTCTGACCTAGGTTTTACGGGATGACAATGGGGAGCAGTCCTGGGATACTGTGACGGTAATGAATCCCACTAGATATATTTTAAGAGGTGATGGCACCATTTTATTCCAAAATGTTGATACTAAAAGGAAACTAGAAATCACATCCTTGGCAACTATTTAAACTTGAGATGAACAATTTCAGCAGTCAATTTGAAATGTGCACGGAGTTAGTCTTTCAAAACTCCCTCCCCTCTCTGGTCCCCAGTTCTACATTCCCCTTTCCCAGAGGCCACCCACTACTCGTCACTCCTGTATTCTTCCACATGGTCTGTGTGTGGCAAATATGTCCGCATGTACACCCTTCCTCATGGGCCTACGCATCCACACAGCAGCACACTTTGGCACTGGCCTTCCCATCTGCACCTTCCACTTTCTGCCTCTGAACGACTATCCTCATAGCAACTCTTATGTGAAGGCAGAAAATCACTGTTTACCCACCAGGGCTTTGGGCTTCCCCTCCCACCCAAACAAGACACGCTATCTAGGAAGGGCCAAGGGAGCAAGAATGGAGTTCAGCTCCATCAGACCTATGTTCCACGTTGCTCACTTCTGTTCTTTCTACTTCTGCACAAAGACTTCCTGCCTCAAGGACTAAACACTTACAATGAAGTGCCAAGGTTGGCTGTGCTCTTAAATAATGTTACAGCTGGACAGCAATCATCTGCATAATTACAGCCCAACTCAGAGCCTCTGGAGCCTATAAATTGTCATCCCTGAAGTCACAAACAGGCACATGTCCAGATTTACACCCGAAGCCTCCATGGGCATCTCAAACTCATCCCATCCAAAAGGAAATCTGAGTTTCTGCAGAAACTTGCGTCTCCTCCTGTCCGCGGACCTCAGATCGCTCAGCTGTCCATCCAAGGGACTTGGGACTCGCCATCAGCTCTCACCCTCCCCTACTGGCTCCCTTCACTTTTCCCACCAGTGCCTTTGTCCAAAGCCCTCATGTCTGCTCTCTCTTCCTCACCAGGGAAGTGAGATTTCTAAAATCAACATCTGATCAGGCTATTTTCTTGCTTCAAATCTTAAAGAAAAACCCTACCCCCACCCCCGTTTTCTCACCTCTGGGAAACTGCCCCTGAATGCCAAGACTGTTCAGTTCTGCCTGGGGACGTGTATGTGGCAGTGTGGAATCACAGGCCCTAACTCCTCCACTAGTGCTATGGGGAAGTTTCAGCCACATTCAATTCCACATTCCTGGTATCTAGTGTGTGTTACAGGTGTAATCACTGCTCATCAAGTAAGTAATGTGCGTGGCCAGTCCAAGCCTTCTTCTGCCTCTTTGCTGTGCAAATAGATATTCTGCAAAACCCAAGCCAAGAGAAACCCTTGCTTACTTGGAATCCCCCGGCCCTTAAAGGTCTTGGCCACTATCGCCGTGGGCTTGTTCTTCACTTGAGTTGCTAGCCAAAATGCCTGGCAGAGCGCCTCTACATCATGGCCATCCACCACGTAAGTATTCCACCTGTTGACCAGAGCAGGCTCGGTTACAAGAGATGAAGGGAACGGGACAGGAAAGAGTGCAACAGGGGACATGCTCACCCAAAGGCCTCGCAGCGTTTCTGGTAGATGGTTGTGCAGTGCTCAAGGGGCAGGGCGCTGCTGTGCCCCAAGCGGTTCACATCAAAGATCGCCACGAGGTTGTCCAAGCTGTAGTGGGACGCAAAGGCCAAAGCCTCCCAGACAGAGCCTTCCGAGGACTCACTGTCTCCCATCAGGCAGAAGACCCGATAGCTGGAGCAAGCCAAGAGAGGATGAGGACGCTGCTCGGGGCTCACATGGGCCACTCAAACAAAGAGATTTCATGGAGTGAAACAAAGAAACATACTGAGGAAGCTGCACCAAAGTCAGCTCTGCCCAAACACACTGCTGTGGAAACACAGGTTTAAAAGCCGAGTACTCACGGAATGGACTTCACCTCTGGATGGTTTTCTAGTTCTACCTGACAACTAATGGCCATTTTTGAGATAAGTGTTAAGGTTATTTTTAAGTTTTTCTGCCACTTCTCTGGGATCAAAAACAAGACGGGAATGGGAAGAAAGTAACTCCCTTAAATACCAAAAGAAATATTCACATAAACATTGTTGGGGCAGGTTCCACGGTAAAGCACTGCCACCTTCTATTTCTGCCCTAATCAGAACAATCCGCGCTCCTACCTGAGCAGCACGTTCTGTTGTCTGCAGCCGAAACAGCAACGGGAAACATTTACGCCCATAAAACACAACCCAGACCCCACGAAAATGCTGGGAGTTATGATTGGAAAAAAAAAAAACAACAACTTATTAAGCACAAGGACCGGGACTTTAGGGAATGGAAAGCAGGTGGGGTAGAGGGCTGACATAGCAGTGGAAAAAGCCATGAAGGGTAGCAGAGGGGCCAACCTGAGGCTAGAAAAGGACTGGCTGGAAATTTTTCTTTCTTTTTCCCCATGTGAAAAAAAAACAACAAAAAAACCAAACCTATTGCCATCAAGACGATTCAGACTCATAGTGACCCCATTTGATAGCAGCTGGGTATACTGAATATGATACCTGTCTTATTCCAACATATCCGCTACTTCCCAGAGAACTGAGTGAGCACAGCAGAGCCCACCACAGGCCCCTCCCCAGCCCACTCTTACGGTGGGGCTCCAGATAACTAGGGCTTGGTCTGGGTCTCCAAATGCAGGCCTGGGTGTGGTTTTAGGCTACAGAAAGCTCCCCTTTGATCCCTGCAGGCACTGAGGCAACAGTCCCAACAAGATACCATCAAGGTAACTGAAGTCTTTCCACAGAGAGACTGGACCCCTTGGGGCTCTCCCTGACCCCATGGAGCTAGGTGGGTGCCCAACCCCCACCCTAGCCCTGGAGGAGGGAGGCTCTGTCCCTGAGAAACTGAATGCAAGGCACTCTGGACTCGGGTATGCCGGGCACAGTGGAAGGCAGAGGAGCATGCAGGACTGCAACCTATGTCAATGTGCCCAGCTGGGGCCCCTCAGACCCTCCCCTGTGCCCACAGCAGCAGCAGGTGGGACAAGCCTCCAGAAAAGCAGACCCTCTCATAAACAAAACCACACTTCCCTGTGGGGGTGGGGTGGGGGGGGTAAATGGTTTCTAGGTGAGTGCTTACCTAGCCTTGTCAAAGTACTTGCCAGTATAAGCCATCCCACATGCAGCGCCTAGTCCTTGCTCCAGCCAGCCTGATGCCACACCAACAAACGACAGTCTCTGTAAGAGAGAAAAGACCAAATGGCTCTGGGCCCAGCTCTGGGATGCAGGTATTAGGTGAACTCCTGGTGCAGGCCCTGCTTGTCTGCAGTGTTGCTGACCGTTGGAAGGCCCCTCCTGCCCCAGTGAGTTAATTCCTCTTCTCCACACCCACGCATACCCAAAGGTTCAGATTGACATTACGGGTGGACTATGGAACTGCGGATACAAAGAGAAGAAGCTATCATCTAAGCCTGAAGGAGCCACAGGTCCTCTGTGTAGTGTGGCAAGGGTGACAGGAGCTCTAGAAATACGGAGGAGAAGGTAGGCTTCTGCTCAACACAGCAGCCTAAGCAGAGCACACTGGCAAAGCAGAAAACTTCAGGCACGAGACTTGCCATTTCGCAAGGACTTTGGACCAGCTGCGCACAAACCTGGTGTCTACTCTTTTCAAGAGAATATGACTTCTTAAATGGAAGCTGGAAACGCTGAAGAAGGTTGCAACTTCCCTGGTTTGTAGAAGCCAAATCAATGAGATTTTGGGAGTGATTGTCTAGAGGTGCTGACTCTAGAAATGAATCAGCTCCCTCTCCTCTGTGAACATGGCTATTGTCATCTCTCAGAGAAGATGTGACCTTCTCAGGGCCATGGAACTGTGCCAAATGGCCACTGCACTACTAGGAAATGCCCTATTCCCGAAGGCAGCACAGAGCTTCCAAAGACACCCTGAAGTCATTCAAAAGACCCATACATCTTGCCTGTCACTGCAGTGGCCTCCTCCTTGGCCTCCCAGCTTCCCCCTACAGGAAGTCTTCAAGCCAACCATCAGAGGGATCCTGTTAAAACCTAGGCCAGGTCATCACTTCCCTGCTGAGAACTGTCCAAGGTCTTCCCTTCTCATTCCTGCCCGATCTGGCCCCCATCACCTGAGCTTCCCCTCCCACCACACTCCCCCCACCGCCCCCCACAACGCACCAGGTGCACGCCTGCCTTAGGGCCTCTGTGCTTGCTCCTCTGCCCCCGGGTATGCGCATGGCTGTCTCTTAGCTCTTCCAGTCTCTGCTCAAACGCCATTTTCAAGGTCTTCCTGGAACATTCTTTTTCAACTAGTGCCCCTACCTCTTCTACTTTACTCCAATCCAGAATGCTTAGCCCCATCTGACACGCTACCTGTCCATTTACGTGCTTGTCTGCCTGCCCCATTCAAACATCTGCTCTGTTCAAGCAGAGATATGGGTGTGTTCATGACTACACGGATGAAGGAACAGGACCCATTATTCTCAGGTCTGTCTCCCTCTGGCCTCCTACGATCTCCTGCCCACCTCCACCCTCCCCTCTACTACTCCCAGGCCCTTCTGACTGTTCTGGCTTCTCCCCCGTGCTCTGCATTCCTAGGAGAGCTGCCTTTGAGTTGAGCATCCTCTAGCCTAACCGAGCTACCCTTCCGGAGTCTCTTCTGACTGCATCTCTCGATCTGACTTCCCCGCACCTCCTGCTTCACTCTAGGTAACAAGCTTTGTCTCCCAGTCGCCTTGTGTACCCTCTGAGCGGAGGCCTCACAACGGAATGCAGGGAGCCTGGGCTCTGGCCAACTCTGCTTGCTGCTAGTGGGGTAGGTGCCTCCACCTCCTCAGGGCTTCCTTTTATTGGTGAAGTGGAGGTGAGAGCCCCTCCCTGAGCGGGAGAAATTGTCAGGATGGGTGAGAAGGTCTGCACAGCGCTGCTGGCACAAGGCTGGCCCACGGCAGGGCCTGTAAGGTGCTCCCATCTCTTCCCTAAAAGCACTTCTGCTCTGGGGGAGATGCTCGCAATTAAGGGAGGCTCGGTGCTAAAATGAAGATGTGTACAAGGTGCTAAGAGCACCCAGAAAAGAACAACTTCTCTTCCACGTGGTGTTCCGGAAGAAGCAAGACTTCTCGCCTTGGTTTCCGCACTGCCCCTTCCCATCCAGCACCGAGTAAACTTCAAGAAAAAAGCTCACATAAAGGCAAGTGCCCAAGGCTGCTTGGCTGGAGCAAACAGAAGAGCTTATAAGACCCAAACAAAGCATGGTGTCCGGAAGAGAATGTCAGGGGGCCACCTTCCCACCACAGGAAGCCTCCAGCCACATGCCTTGGTCTGTGGCAACTCTAGGCCTCACGAATGGCTCTGGGACTTTCAGATTAGATACATGGGCTGGGCTGACATGCTTGCTCACTGGTGAACCCCTGTGATCCCTGTGTTTCAGGAGCATCTACGAGGAAAGCCTGACTGTCCCACCTGTATCATGCCCACTGACTCTAGGCACGACTCAAAGCAAGGCAGGCTGTGCTCCTGTGTGCCTTATTTCTTCCCATGCTGGCTGCTGCCTCCACCCAAGCACACACAATCTGGCAGTTCAATAGTGCCCACCGTGCTGCCTCGCTACGCCGACAATTGATACTACTGGTTATATGATAATTGAGGGGTCTTCCTGTTTTCAACCAGAGAGTGGATCACCCACATCCTGTGAATTTTTGTTTTTGAAGAATGTTTAAATTTTTTTTCTTAATTTACAGAAAAGTTGTAAGAATAGCACAACGAACTGCCACATACCCTTCACTTGGATTCACTAATTGCTGCCACAGGACCACATTTGTTTAATCTCTTTCCACCTACACACACACACACACGCAAGCATGCTCTCTTTTTCTCATACACACACATCCCCCAATATACCCCCACACAATACACACACACTCACACATCCCCACAATAAACACACACATTTTTTTTTTGCCAAAAACTTGAGATTACGTTTCAGACACCAACACAAGGGTTGCAATCGTGACCCCTAGATATTTCAACCCTACCCATATTTGAATTTGTCTTTAAGTTAGTTCTCACTGCCCTCAACTTCTATTTGTTTGTACAAGATGCTCTTCTGCCAGATGAGTTCAAATGATTTGCTTCAGGACACACTGTACCTTCAGATAGCATCAAACCAGCTGATTAGTCTTCTTGGATGGACCTTACTTTTTTAACATTCCTTTTCTTGCCGGTCCAGCAACATCTTAAGGTACTGGTATTGTATTTATTTTAATGAAAAGGTACCCTACTATGGCCAGGTCAAATATGTGGAGAAAAAGACGGGAAAGCTGACTTACAGGGGTAGGATGCCCCTCCAAGTCACAGTCAATTTCCCTCAAGCTCAGCGAGTTGGGTTTGCTGATGTCACCCGCCTCTGCCAAGCGGCACGGAGGGCTAGAGCTGCAATGCCCTGCAAAAGAGGGGCCTTATTGCCAGATGGGGCAAGCCAGGGCACCAGCAGTGGGAAGAAAGGGCGCCAGCTGACACCAGCCATCTGTCCCATAGCTTCAAGCAGTCTCCACTGTAACACCGTTTAAGTCTTTACAATGCAAAGAAAAAAGAATCAAAATGATAAACAGAGCAGCCCATTTCTGGCCTTGTTGCTACATGGCGGCTTTTTAAAAGAAGTCAGTGGCTGAGCAGACCCTGGACTCCCGTGCCAGCTCACCTTTGAGAAGATGAAGCGGTCGTTGTGTGGGTTCTCTGGGTCTGACTGTTTGTACCTCATCGTGTGGAAGAACAACACAGACATGATCTCAGCAGCGCTGCTGCTCGATGTGGGGTGGCTGAAAGGCAGACATGGCACAGGTCGTTTCTCACAGGCAAGTGACCAGCAAGGCACAAGGCTGCCTTTCTGCATGTGGTCTCCTCAGATGGGAAGCAGCAGGGTCATTTCTCCCAGCCCTGGAAGAATCCAGCCAAGGGAAAGGGAACCAGGGCCACTGCCTCCCAAGCTCAGCCTTGAAGGATGCCTTCAAGTCCAGTAACCTCACAACCCCTCTCCCTGTGGAGAGCGAGCTGCTTCCAGACCAGCCCTCCTTCTATCAATGGAGCACCTATGCACTCTGGATTTCATCTCAGGACTTCGTAAGCACCTGAGTATTCACGCCTTCACTTGTTTGAATTCCTGTGATATTTTCACATGCTGAGGAAACTTTGGGGGAGCTGTCAATTACAAAGGCAACAAGGATCCCATTCCACTGTGGAAAATGAATTTCTTTTAGGAAGTGAACGGTCAAAGGCTGAGAAATTCCTCATGGTCCAGTGACCCAGGGCCCTCACTGAACACAAGTAACTGCTATTCTGAGAAATCAGCCTGCATTCGGTCCCTTGTTCATTAATTAAAAACGGGGGAGTAGGGCAGAGGACAAAACCAACTCCTGGGGGCCCTGCCCCACAGGCAGAAGACTAGGATTGGAGGCCTCTCCTTGCAAGTTTCGGAATATAGAAAGTGGGGGCTCGTACCTCTTACGCTGCAACACTTGGATGATTCGGATTTAAAACCGTTAGAGGTTCCATCACAAAAAGCGCCCTCCCTTTAAATTATTAAGTTTGAAGGTGAAAAGAACGAGATGAAAGTGTAAAAAAAATTGATGATTTGCCAGTGCTTCCCACTAAAATGCAAAGGACGACTGCAGCGATCCTGGGGCCTAAGCTGGCTTCCCCAAAGGGCCCGAGCTCTTCCCTGCCTAACGGGGGCGGTCCCGTGGGCCCCCCACCCCCAGAACCCCGCCAGCTGCCAGCAGCCTCGGCCCCGGCAGGACAGGGACGTTTCCAAGTGGGGTGGCAATGGCTGGAATAGGGCCTCTGCGACCGAGGCGCCACACCCCTGATTCATCTGGGCACCGGGACTCAAACGGGGCTCGATCCTTCCTGTCACCTCAGGGCTACAGAGACCTACGACCCGCCGCTCCGCGCCCGTAGGCGCCTTACCCGGAGCCAGAGGCACACGTGGCCCTAATGGAACGGATGCGCAGGCGATTGGCCATGTCCCGCAGCACCTGCACCGTGTCTGCGTCGGGCTTAGCGTCTTCGGCCATTGCAGCGCTCGCTTCAGCCATGCCACTCCTCGCGTCGCTCGCCTCAGAGAGAACGCCGCAGTCGGGAGCACGCCTCAGCCGCCACACGTGACCTCTACGCGCACGCGCAAACCTCTCGGTGCGCATGCGCCTTTCGCTGCCCTCGCTCCCCACACTCACAGCTACGGGGTTTCCTGCAGGGGTGATTGAAAAGTTCTGGGAGGAGTTAGTGGCGGTATTGCTGCAACATTGTACTAAAGGGTATGGCGGTTAAGCGGTACGGCTGCTAACTAGAAAGTTGGTGGTTCGAATCCACCAGCCGCTCCTTGGAACCCGTATGGGCAGTTCTACTCCGTCCAATAGGGTCGCTATGAGTCGAAATCAACACAAGGGTTTTTTTTTTTTTTAAATGCCACTAGATTGGAAACTTTAAAATGGCTAATTTTGTTTTTCGAATTTTACCTTAATTACAAAAAGATTCCATTTATATGAAATGTTCAGAATAGACAAATGCATAGAGACATAAAGCAGTGTAGTGGTTGCCAGGGGCTGAGGGAGGAGAGAATGGAGAGAGACTGCTAATGGGTGCAGGGGTTTCTTTTACCGGTGATGAAAATACAGGTAGTCCCAGGCTTACAATGGGGTTCCCTTCCTATGGCTCTGTAGTGTGTCAGTTCTGACTTAAGCCAAATACCTAATTTTTTTTTTTAGTTTTCATTATTGTTGCCTTTTATTAGCAATATCTTTATAAATCAGATCTTATTTGTCTTCGGGGGGTTGGAAACTTACCTATAAACTTAGATATATTTTAATGCTGTATGTAGCACACATTATCAACATAACATGTACCAAAAAAAAAAAAAAAAAAAACAGAAGTCCGTAAGTGTGACTGTAGTAACTCGAATACATGGTGAGCCAGGGACTACCTGTAAGTTATTTCTAGTTGCAACTAGATAGTGGTGATGGCTGTACAGCTGGCGACTGTACTAAATGCCACTGCATTGTACGTTCTAAAATGGTTTAAATGGAGAATTTATGTTATGTGTATTTATCACACATACACACAGTCATTACTGTCACTTTAGAACATTGTATATCTAGTACGGCAAGTCTCCAGCCTTTCTGTTATTTATTTTTTTCTGTGTCTATTTTGTGTCTCAGTGAAATAAGTCAGACACAAAGGACGAGTACTGTATCATCCCAACTATATGAAATACCTAGGATATGCGAATGTACAGAACCCAAAGTTTATTGGTGATTACTAGGGGCAGGCTGGAGGGAGTCAAAGGAGTTCTTGCTGAACGAGCACAGACTTTCTCTTTGGGGTAATGAGAAACTTAGTAGTAATGGTTGCACAACATGACAGATGGAATTAATGTCAATGATTTGTACACTTAAAAGTGGTTAAAATGGCAATTTTTTGGTTATGTGTATTTTACTACAAGAAAAATTTTAAAAATAAGGAAAAAAAAACCCACCCAATTATCTAAGTCTCCTATCCATACCTTCAAAGATGTGAGGCATCCTATTAATTGTAGGAGTGTCATGCTTCCAGAGCCTTTGGACTTGCTCTCTAGGCCTGGTGCCCAGCTCTGAGCCTGGCCTCTCCTCCCACCATCTGGGGGATTGTATTTGCCTTTCTTTTGACTTGAGTCCTCTGTTTCATAGAGCCCATTGTTATCTTTTTCTTAGATTACTTCCTTGTTTTGGTGGCACACTTTCTCTAGTAGGGTCCAGAAAAAGGATGCATAACAGGTAAACTAGTTGAGTTCTTTCATGTCTGAAAGTTTCTTTAGTTTAAGCTCACGATTGACAGTTTAGGTATAGAATTCTAGGCTGGAAAATTATTTTTTCCTCTGAATTTTGAAAGCATCACTTCATCATCTTCTAGTTTCCAATGTTGTTGCTGAAAAGTCTAAAGACACTCTGTTATCTGATTCTTCGTATGTGACCTGTTTTTTTTTTTTCTTTGAAAGCTTTTCTTTCAGCATATTGAAGATATTATTCAGCTATCTTCTGGATTTCAGCGATGCTATTGAGAAATCAGCTTTCAGTCTAAAAGTCATGGTTTTAAAGGTAATCAGCCTTTTTTTTTTTCCCTCCATCTGCTTTTAAAATCTTGTCCTTGGTATTCTACAACTGAGAGTCCCTGGGTGGCACAAATGGCTAAGCACTCAACTATTAGATGAAAGGTTGGCAGTTTGAATCCACCCAGAGGCACCTTGGGAGACAGGCCTGGCGATCTGCTTGTGAAAGGTCACATGGGCTCGTCAGGAGTCAGGATTGACTCGATGGCAGCTGACAACAACAACATTCTGCAACTTAACTATGATGTGTCTAGATGGGGACTTAATTCCGTTCTTCCTCTTTGGCATTTGTGGGGCTTCTTGAATTTGTAGATTTGTATGTTTCATCAGTTCTGTAAAGTTCTCAATATCTCTTAAAATACTGCCACCGACTCATTACCTCTGTCTTCTCCCTCTGGGATTGCAATTAGATTTTTGTTATACCTTCCTACACTATCTTTTATGTCTTCTAATTTTTCAAAACTTCAAATTTTCTATTTCTTTGTGCTTCTGTGCTGCATTCTGGATACTTTCTTTAGTTCTGTTTTACAGTTTACTAATTCTCCACCCATAACTAATCTGCTGTTAAATACATCGATTGAACATTTTTTAAACTTTTAAAATTTGTGAAACCTGACATATATACGTAAAGGTGCATAAAACATCAACATACAGGCTAACATATAATTTTAAAGTGAACACACCTTTAATGAATACTCAGGTCAGGTATTCCAGCTTCCATGTGTCCGGTCCCAATCCCAATCCCCTTCTTCCACCCTAGCAGAAACCACTATCCTAACACTTATGGGATTAACTTCCACGCTTTTCTTTATAACTTTACTGCCTGTGAGTGTATCCCTAAACAGTATCATTTGTGTTTTTCGAGGCTGTAGTTAATTTTCATTGCTGTACAGTATTATATCGTATGAATATCCTACCGTTTTCTTGCACATTCTACTATTAATGACTAAAACCAAACGAAACCCCCTGCCGTTGAGTTGATTCCGTCTTATAGCAACCCTATAAAAAACAAACCCATTGTCGAGTCAATTCTGACTCATAGCGACCGTATAGGACAGGGTAGAACTGCCCCATAGGGTTTCTAAGGAGTGCCTGGTGGATTCCAACTGCCAACCTTTTGGTTAGCAGCTGAACTCTTAACCACTCTGTCACCAGAGTTTCCATAGCAACCCTACAGGACAGAGTAAAACTGTCCCCTAGAGTTTCCAAGGCCGTAAATCTTTTTTTTTTTTTTAAGCTTGGTAAGTATAAATCTACATTTAACTTTTTTTAAAATTGTGTTTTAAGTCAAAGTTTACAATGCAAGTCAGTTTCTCATACAAAAAACTTAGACACACGTTATTATGTGATCCTAGTTGCTCTCCCTGCAATGCGACAGCACACTCCTCTCCACCCTGTATTTCCCGTGTCCATTCAACCAGCTCTTGTCCCCCTCTGCCTTCTCATCTCCCAAGGCTGTAAATTTTTATGGAAGCAGACTGCCACATCTTTCTCCCGTGGAGCAGATGGTAGGTTTGAACCACCCACCTTTCGGTTAACAGCCAAGCATTTTAAGCACTCCACCACCAGGGCTCCTTATTGAAGTGTAGGTGGGTTGTTTCTAATTATCGGCTATTGGGAACACAAGTGTATCTGTTTCCTGGTGCACATTTCTCCATAGGGACATAGCCAGGAATGCCATTGCTGGGCCACATAGTGTGCATGTCTTCAGCTCTAAAATACTGCCACATGCTTTTCCAAAGGGTTGTCTCAATTCACTCTCCTACTAGCTGTGATTGAGAGTCGCTACTACTTCATAATCTTGCCGACACTTATTCTTGTTAGTCTAACTTTTGCCAATCTGGTGGTTGTGTAGGGGTATCGTATTGTGTTTTTTTCGTTGAGGTATAATTGGCGTGCAATAAAGTACACAGAACCAAGATGTGCATTACAATATAATCACTTCTGACTTGCCACTGGGAGATTTTCAGATCTCAAACTGTCATGAAGGTGCTGACAGTTTCAAAGAAGAAACAGGACAGAGGCTCCACCTGATCTGGCCCCGCTTAACCTCTCCTAGCTCATCACCCTCCACTCCACCCCTGGTTCACAGTGTTCCAGTTCATTTTTCTTAGAGATGAGAAATATGAGACTCAGAGAGGTGGATTAACTTGCCAATGGCCACATAGTGGTAGAGCCAGGATTTGAACTGGGCTCTAGTTTGAAGGCAATGCTCACCATGAGGGATTCATTCTTACTATAGAATGCTCCACCCTGGCCTATCAACTCTATGAGAACAAGGAATGTACCTGTCTCTGTACCATGTGGTAGGCACTCAGTAAATATGTACTGGATGAATGAACAGACTTGTTAGAGTGCAAATACCCCTGCCTACCTCTCTGATCTCCCCAGGAGTAGCAATACAGCCAGCTGTGTTGGTTAGGGTGAATGAATTTATTCTATACTTTGCAGCAATAGCTCTTTATAAAATGAGACCCACAATTGATAAATCTTAGAAGAGAAAATAGGGGAGAGATCCAAGAACCTATGTAAATGGACACACATACATACATGTCTCTTAATAGAATGAAGCCATAACGTGCCCAAATCTCTTACATTTGCAGCTCATGAAAGCACTCACTTGACAATTTCTTGTTTCCCACTGCAGGCAGAACACCCGAAGAGCCAAAGCGCAACTCTCCCCTCCAGCGTTCCGTCATGCAGGTCCCTGTCACCCAGTGAAGACGGCCCCAGCGGCCACTCCAGCCTCTCCGGTGGGGAGCTAGCTCGGAACCTGCAGGAAAGTGTCAGGCACCGCATTCTCTACCTCTCAGAGCAGCTGCGGGTGGAGAAGGCCAGCCGGGATAAGAACACTGTAGGCTACCTCAAGCTGGTGTTCAAAGCCGACCGGCACCAGGCGCCACACATTCGGCAGGCCTTCGAGAAAGTGAACCAGCGTGTCTCAGCCACGATCGCCCAGATAGAGCGAAGGCTCCGCCAGTATCACCAGCAGCTGCAGGAGCTGGAGGAGTGCTGCCGGGCGAAGGGCTTAGTGCTGAAGGCTGAAAGCAGCCTAGACAATTGTGAGCAGCTGAGTGAGAGGGCTCCATTTTTGGAGACCCCCAAGTCAGGCAGGAAAGACGGCCTGGCCAGCAACCTGTCCGAGGTTACCAGGCACTTCACTCTGGGCAAGTTCGCTGAGACGAAGCGAACAGTACAGCAGCATGACCTGCTTGTGCAGAAGATGAAGGAGGAGCTGACGGAGGTCAAGAAGCTGCATCTCAGCCTCCAGGTGTCCTGTGAGGGCCTAAAGGAGAAGTATCAGGCTGACCTGCAGCTGTTGCTGGAGGCCTTGCAGGAGAAGACATGCAGGTGAGGCCTCCCCTCCCCCGGGCTCTGGGCATGGGAGCTGGCCAGAGCCCACCACGAAGGAAGGCTGGCTGTGGGATGGTGAAAGGAAGCCTGGGAAAGAGCTGGGAGAGGCAGGTGGGGATCAAAGGTCTGTTGATGAGATATTGATTTGGGCCACAGGTGAGGTGGGTGGGCTTCCTCCTATGGTTCTTCCTCACATGGTTCTTATGTGCTCTGTTGGCGACAAGGCCAGGCTGGTCCTTCTGGGTGCAGGCAGGGGCGTGGCACCCAGAGGTTGTCGTCTCTGACTTCATGGTGCAGTGGTGGTAGCATTTGGAGTCTAGCAGACACCCTCATTCACTGAGGAGCCCTCCTGCCATCCTTGCTGGCTCAGCCATGGCTGGACTGTGGACTGGTGTGGCCTCACTGGCCCGATTCGGGCTCTCTTCACCTGGCTTTATAGCTAAGATCAGGCACAAGATCAAACCAAAAAAGAAAAAAAACAAAACAAAAAACCCAACTTGTTGCCGTTGAGTTGATTCCAACACATAGTGACCTTATAGGTCGGAGTAGAACTGCCCCATAGGGTTTCCAAGGAGCAGCTGGGGATTCGAACTGTTGACCTTTTGGTTACCAGCCAAGCCCTTAACCACTGCACCATCAGGGCACAAGATCAGGTATCAGATATTCAGAAAATGCCTGCCTCTCGGTGAACTCCTTCTCTCCATTGTGCAGTGGATCGATTTGATTTTCTGTTGAAGACAAGGTTAGGGCCCAGCAGCAGGGAAAAAATCCAGCCAGAAGATTTCAAAAGGCTTCCCTGCATTCCCATTTGGACCCTTCTCTGGGCACCCTCCTTGATCCCAGGCCTGGTACTTACTGGGACTCTAATTCCTAAAATGACCTTACAAAGGACGGAGCTGCTCGTTTCCGTGAGACTAGAGTCAGCATTTTTCTGAAAATCAGAACTCTGCGATCTCTTCAGTACCTACATGTATGTGGGCGAAGAGTAGAGTGGGAATCTCTCTTTTGTTCTCCCAGGGAGCTCTTAGCAGCACTTGCACTGCTTGCAAAGACAGAAAGGGCGATTAAAGTGCATTACTGGGCCACACATTCTCTAGATAACCCAACAGAAGCCCAGGTTTTTTGGGGAGTTTTTTTTTCACGGGACATGACAACGCAACCTAAAATCTTGGGAACATTTCCAGGGTCAGGTTTATATAAGCAAGAACAGAATGTGGTAACAGGTCCGAATCTCCGCATACGTTTCCATATTGCACAGGACAAAACTGTTTTCCTTGGGGAAACTCTTAGCCCTTCATAAGTCAGAACCTTTCCACTGAAGTAACTGCAGGGGAGCAGGACACCCCCTTCCTCTCTCTTGTACTGTGTGGGGCTTCGGAGGTTTTCCAGTACTTTATTATAGTAGTTGGTCTGTCCCGACTAATGTATGTTATAAGCAAAAAAGCAGACCCACAGAGCGCAAGTTTGCTAGGAGAAATGAGGAAAGGGCTGCAGATAATTTGAGGTAAGAACAGTGAAAACGAGGAGCACGTAGCGTTTTTCTCGTGGCGTGTTCAGATGCTCACTTCATAGATGGGGAAAACACCCAGTGAGAAACCAACTTGTTATATTAAGTGAAGGGTACATGGGATTTTGTGGCACTTTTTTTTTCTTCAACACTCTGCCTTCTTTTCCTTATTTGATTGTCCGATAATATTTGATGTGTTTACCATTCTACCTTCTTCAAACGCTTCCTGACTTTGGCTCCCAGGCAACCCACCGTTCTGGTGAGTTTCCTTCCACTTTGGCTATTCCTTCTCTTCTACTTCCCTGGCACTTCCCCCCACTCCCCAGGGTCCCTCACTTTGTGTGTTGCTGAGGGTGATGTTGCCCCCCACCCCACTTGAACTCACTATACACACACTACTTGGTTGCTCCTACATCCATTTCTCTATCTTGGACTTTTCCTCCAAGTTGCAGACCAGTAGCTTCTACCTCAATTTTCCAAAAGCCAATTCTCAGAAATGATCAATTAAGAATATGCTCTCTTGGAAAAATGATAATGTTTAAGACAGTTTGTATTGGAGTGGGTGGTCTTCACAGCTTTGGAAGATTTGCTGCCATTTGGGCTGACTGGTTTTCATTGTGTCTTCCAAAGAGCATTTTCCAGGGTGTTCCATTTGCCTCTGTGATTGTAGGAGCTGGGCAGAGAGAAGTCCTTGCCCAGGGAAGAGATGGGGAGGGGAGTCAGCCCTCTACAAGGAGACTGGGTGGCAGAGAGGAGGGGAGACTGAGAGAGTCCCCGTATGAAAGTGGTGTGTATTCAGGCCTTCTTCTACAAGAGCCTTTTCAAGCACATATGACTGTATTCTTATAAATGCATTAACAAAGAATCTATTCATTGGCTATTCCTATTCATGAAGAATATATTCATGAATATATACTTGAACATAGTTAATATCTTGAGTATTTTTGTGGCTAGATCCTTCATGTAAATAAGATAGTAATGAGGAGTCTATGGTCAGGGTGGACACCCTGCCATCTCCCCCTCTCAGTGGGCTGTAGCCTAGACCAAGTTGTTGGCTGACTCTCTTCTTAATGGGGATCTGGGCCAGAGACAGATGGAATATTACTTAAAATGCTGTTACGAACTGGCTTTTGATGAATTGGCTTTCAACAAGGGAACGTTCAGCTTCTTAGTTGCCTACTGGAGATCTACTCCCTGTGGGTGTCGCTCAAGTCCTGGGAGCACGACCAAATCAACCACACAGGGTTTCCTCAAAAGCCTACCCCTTATAGCCCCAGCTCTGTGAGTGGCACCGCTGTTTGCACGATTGTCCAGCCAGGAGTCAGCAACCAACCTCAACCCCAACCTTTGCCTCTATCTCCGAAAGCCACAGGGCATCAGGCCGCAGCGTTCTCTTCTGCGTTGCTCTCAGGTACCTTTCCTCTTCTTCAGCATCACTGTCACCACCTCAGCTCTTCCCTGAAGGCTGGAGCTAGGACCTCCTCTCAGCCGCCTGGCCTCTGTCCTTCTGGTCTGCCCTTTACCATGCCCAAAGGAGGGACTTTAAAAGTTTTTATTCACAAAATATTTCAAACACAAGGTATACGACACCTGTATACCCACCCCAGCTTACTCAAACCTTAAAATTTGCCATATTTGCTTTAAATCTTTTCTTTTAATAATTTTTATTGAGCTTTAAGTGAACGTTTACAAGTCAATCTGTCACATATAAGCTTATATACACCTTACTCCATACTCCCACTTAGTCTCCCCCTAATGAGTCAGCACGCTCCCTCCTTCCAGTCTCTCCTTTTGTGACAATTTTGCCAGTTTCTAACCCTCTCTACCCTCCTATCTCCCCTCCAGACAGGAGATGCCAACACAGTCTCAAGTGTCCACCTGATACAAGTAGCTCACTCTTCAAATCTTTTTTTTAAGAAATAAAACTTTAAAAGATTCAGTTGACACTCATCACCACTTCCCAACCTTATTTTCATACAAATATTCTTTTGCTCTCTTCACTCTCTTCAATTTGGCGTTTATCATTCCTGTGCATGTTTTTATACTTTTGTGCTTATGTATCTAGCCATGGACAACATAGAGTGATATTTTTATTTGTGTGTGTGTTTTAACAGCTCTATTGAGATATAGGAAACCCTGGTGGTGTAGTGGTTAAGCACTACAGCTGCTAACCAAAAGGTCGGCATTTCGAATCCACCAGGTGCTCCTTGGAAACCCTATGGGGCAGTTCTACTCTGTCCTATAGGGTCACCTTGAGTCGGAATCGACTTAACGGCAATGGGTTTTTCTTTTTATTGAGAGATAATTTACGTACCATAAAACGCACCATTGAAAATATTCATTTCAATGATTTAAAGTAAATTACTAAGTTGTGCAACCATTACCACCATCCCTTTTTTTATAACAGCTTTATTGAGATATAATTCACATACCATAAAATTCACGCTTTCAAAGTATACAGTTCAGTGGTGTTTAGTATATTCACTGAGTTGTACAACCATCACCACTATCTAATTTCAGAGCATTTTCATCGCCCCCAAAAGGAGACCCCACACCCATTAGCAGCCACTCCCTATCTCCCCCTCCACCCAGTCCCTGGCAACCACTAGTCTGTTTTCTGTCTCTATGGCTTTGCCTATTCTGGATATTTCATGTAATCATACAATATGTGGCCTTTTGTGACTGCTCAATCCCTATACTCAACAGATTTTCATGGAGTAACTACTACATGCCAAACACAGGTACTGGGGGTATATATGGGATACAATAGTGTACACAGCTTAGATTTGAATTTCTACTATTTCTAGTCTAGAGCCATTTTTGTAAAGCTGTTACAAAAAAGTAAGTATAAGATATGTGAATATAGGGCTGTACGTGTGTGTGAATGACATGTGTTTAGGCTGTTCCCAGGAAGACCTGGAAGAGAAGGTAAGTTTTGACTGGAATTTGGAGAGGAGGAAGGCGAATGTGAGTCTCTTGTCTGAGTGTAGGAAGGCTCACCGTCAGCACAAGCTCTGGGCAAATGACTGAGGGAGTATTCCTTTCTCCTTTGCTCCCAAGACAAGAGTTGATCGAAGAGCAGGTAAATGACCACCTGCAGGGGTACCTGGATGAGATGTACTGCCTCAAACAGAATCTAGCCTGCACTGAAGAGAAATTGGCCTACCTGTCCTATGAGAGAGCCAAGGAAATATGGGTGAGAACCTCCAGGGGTGGGGGTGGGGGTTGACAAGACAGGGACAGTGAAAAGAATGTGGGGCCAATCGTTTGTAATGAATTCTGGTAGCCCCCGCTCAAAGGAAAGGGGCATCCCCAACTGTCCCCTTCTACAGGGTTCAAGGACAACGTATTCATGGATCTCAGAACTAGCGGTGTCCAATCTTTATGCCCATGTTCCACGTCCCACGAACCAGCCTGGCTTATTTGGTAACAGGAGGGTAGTTCTCACACTCGAGGCTGCCTCAGAACTACCTGGAGGGCTGGCTAAAAGGTGGATCACTGGGCCCAGCCCAGATCTTGGACTCAGTAGATCTGGAGTGAGGCCTAACAAGTGCCTGGGGACCACCCTTTGAGAACCGCTGCCTCAGGCCATGGGTCACTAAGCACGTGGTGAAGCAGTCCCTCCCTCCTCCGTGTCAATGAGTTAGACTCACTCTCTTCCATACCCTGTCCTTGGCTGGCTGTTTCACAGCCAGGTTCTCAGTGAGAACCTGGCTGTGAGAGTGAGGCTGAGTCAAAGGGTCCCAAGATGGGGCCCTTAGAAGCAGGTTTCTTCCTCTTCTCTGGATGTGCTATAATTTCTTGATTTTCCTCTTAAAATAGTCGACTCAACAATGTTTCCAGGGCATCCCTTAGGAACTCACCAAAACGGCCATAGGTTCATTCTGACACCAGAGTATGTGTGTGTTTGTCACCTGCAGGAAGTCATGGAGACTTTCAAGAGCCGGATAGCTAAGCTTGAAACTCTCCAGCAAGTGGCCCAAGTGGAGATGGTGGAGAAGCTCAGAAGCCGTCCACAGGAGTTCCTGTTCAAGTTCATTAGCATACTCCTCACCTTGGCCACCATCCTCTTGGCCTTCATCTCCACCGTGTGTGCCTGCCCCTGGCTCCTTGTCAAGACGCGCCTGCGCACATGCACCTCCCTTGTGCTGATAGGACTGGGGATGCTGGCCTGGCAGAAGCGGCATGCCATCCCCACCACCAGCTGGCAGGCCTGGGTCACCTCTAAGTGGAGACTCTATGCCAAGGACCCCAAGCCTCTCTCAGAGGAAACATAAGCTCCCTTCCCCTTCCTGGGTGTCAAGGGCATCCAGTGAGCCCTCCAAAGATAGACTGTCTTCAGCCCTCCCTCCTGAGTCCATAACCATGAGCCTGGTGAGATTTTCGCAGACGCCCAGCTGCCTCGCACTTTGATCCTCCACAATCCTTCAATATCACCTGTAGAAACAAACGCTGGAAAAGATTAACATCTACGGAGTGCAGAGGTCCTTGGTCCTTTCCTTTTTATCCTCTGTCCTCCCTTTCAAGACCAAATGGCTGAATACTCAGAGGCTAAAAAGGTGCCCCAAATGGCCTTGGCCATCTTTGTGATGTTGTTTGGAGTGGGGGAGGCAAAGACAAACTTCATTTATTTCCCAGGGGTGGAGGAGAAGGGGGGAAGAGTGGGGGCCAAAGCCCTGATGGCTGGGACGGGGGTTATTTTTTTCCTGTAGGAGACAGAACTCTTTGTTGCCTGGAGACTCATGCGGGTGACACTGAAGAGACAGATGAGGCCTCCGTTTTAGAGGCACTAGAGAGTTCAGAACTATCATCCACCTTCTTTCCAAAAAGCTGCAAGATGCAGTTCCGAAACTGGAAGGACAGAAAGCATTAGTCAGCAGAGTAGGATGGGTCAGTATGTTAGGAAAAAGGTAATGTCCAGAGGGTGAAAGAAAATGAGAGAAATCCTCAATGAGATGGGTTGACCCAATAGCCACAACAATGGACACAAACATACCAACCATCATGAAGATGGCACAGGACTGGACAACATTTTGTTCTGTTATACATATGGTTGCCATGAATTGAAGCCAACTTGACGGCAACTAAGAACTACAACAGGTAATGCTTGTGGCATTCTTAGGAAGGTATTTGTTAAGTGTTACCTTGATGACCCCAGACCTTCTCTTCCATCATTCAGAGGCCTAGACAGAGACGGGAGCAAGGTGCAAGCTATTCCTTGCATTCAGAGATGGTCTGTTTTTTATGGCTCAGTCATCTAATCCATTTAATTTAGCAGCTGATGGGGACCAAGCATGATGGGGGCTCACACATTGAGTGACCATCTGCAGAAGGTCTGGAAGGAAATTCAGGCATTTCTATTCCATCAATTTTGGGGAAAGGTGAGGACTACGTCAACAACAATCTAGCCACCTGCCTCATCTCTTCAGCCAAAAGAGACTCTTACCAAGAGGGTTTTGCTCTCTGCTGGCTGACCCCTAAGGACATCTGGGCACTAATATTTTCTCAACTTATGTCTGGTATCATCACTGAACCAACCACAATGCTTTGAGAAACCAGACCAGAGGTTTTTCCTGAATATCCCAGACCTATTCTTAACAAGGAAACCCTGGTAGCATAGTGGTTAAGTGCTACGGCTGCTAACCAAAGGGTCGGCAGTTCAAATCTGCGAGGCGCTGCTTGGAAACTGTGGGGCAGTTCTACTCTGTCCTGTAGGGTCGCTATGAGTCAGAATCGACTCGACGGCACTCGGTTTGGTTTCGGTTTTTAGGATTTTAACAAGAAGACAAAGTAAAGTATTATAATGATATGTGCAAAGACCTGGAGATAGAAAATCAAAAGGGAAGAAAACGCTAGGCATTTCTCAAGCTGAAAGAACTGAAGAAAAAATTCAAGCCTTGACTTGCAGTATTGAAGGGTTCTATGATGGGGAAAATATTAAACAATGCAGGAAGCATCAAAAGAAGATGGAAGGAATACACAGAGTCACTGTACCAAAAAGAATTTGTCGACATTCAACCATTTCAGGAGGTAGCATATGATCAGAAGCCAATGGTATTGAAGGAAGAAGCCCAAGCTGCACTGAAGGCATTGGCAAAAAACAAGGCTTCAGGAATTGACGGAATATCAATTGAGATGTTTCAACAAATGCATGCAGCGTCGGACGTGCTCACTCATCTATGCCAAGAAATTTGGAAGACAGCTACCTGGCCAACCGACTAGAAGAGGTCCATATTTATGCCTATTCCAAAGAAAAGTGATCCAGCTGAATGAAGAAATTATTAATTATCATTAATATCACACACAGATGAAATTTTGCTGAAGATCATTCAAAGAGTATATTGACAGAAAACTGCAAGAAATTCAAGCTGGATTCAGAAGAGCGCATGGAACGAGGGATATCATTGCTGATGTCAGATGGTTCCTGGCTGAAATCAGAGAATGCCAGAAGGAGGTTTACCTGTGTTTTATTGACTACGCAAAGGCATTCAGCTGTGTGGATCATAACAAACTATGGCTAACATTGGGAAGAATGGGAATTCCAGAACACTTAATTCTGCTCATGAGGAACTTGTACATGGATCAAGATGCAGTCGTTTGAACAGAACAAGCGGGGGGGATAGTGCGTGGTTTAAAGTCAGGAAAGGTGTGCATCAGGCTTGTATCCTTTCACCATACCTAGTCAATCTGTATGCTGAGCATATAATCCGAGAAGCTGGATTATATGAAGAAGAACCTGGCATCAGGATTGGAGGAAGACTCATTAACAACCTGCGTTATAGAGATGACACTACCTGGCTTGCTGAAAGTGAAGAAAACTTGAAGCCCTTACTGATGAAGATCAAAGACCACAGCCTTCAGTATGGATTACACCTCAACATAAGGAAAATGAAAATCCTCACAACTGGACTAATAAGCAACATCATGATAAACAGAGAAAAACTGAAGTTGTCAATGATTTCACTTTACTCGGATCCACAATCAACACCCATGGAAGCAGCAATCGAGAAATCAAAAGACACATTGCATTGGGCAAATTTGCTACAAAAGACCTCTTTAAAGTGTTGGAAAGCAAAGATGTCACCTTGAAGACTAAGGTATGCCTGACCCAAGCCATGGTGTTTTCAGTCATCTCATATGCATGTGAAACCTAGACGAAGAATAAGGAAGCCTGATGAAGAATTGACACCTTTGAATTGTGCTGTTGACAAAAAATAGTGAATATACCACGGACTGCCAAAAGAATGAACAAATCTGTCTTGGAAGAAGTACAACAAGAATGCTCCTTAAAAGCAAGAATGGCGAGACTTCGTCTCACATACTTTGGACATGTTATCAGAAGGAATCAGTCCCTGGAGAAGGACATCATGCTTGCTAAAGTAGGGGTCAGAGAAAAAGAGGAAGACCCTCAAGGAGATGGATTGACACAGTGGCTGCAACAATGGGCTCAAGCATACAATGATTGTGAGGATGGCATAGGATTGGGCAGTGTGTCATTCTGTTGTACATAGGTTGCTATGAGTCGGAACCGACTCGACACCACCTAACAACAATAACAACATTCTTAACAATCTCCGGCTCCCTCTGTTGTCAAAATGTTTTAAAAAAAACTTTTGAAATTAATAACATAAGTGGTCTGAACAGCAGAATGGATTCACCTGAAGAGCTGGCAGACAAGGCTGAGGAATTCTCCCAACAAATTAATTCAACATCAATCTATCAAGCACCTAACGTGTGCCAGATACTGTGCTCTGGGTGCTGAGGATACAGCAGTGAACAAAAAGAGCAAAATCCCCTGCCTTCATGGAGCTTAGTTTCCACTAACTTTTCTCAGAATGCGGCAGAAAGAGAGAACAATGTGGAAAGTGGGAAAGCAAAGTTTGAAAACCTGGAGAGGTCCAGAAATGCAGACATCTGTCTGGAAGGGGAGAATGGAGAGAATCAAGTAAAGTCAGCATTTGGCAGGAACAAAGGCTAGGGCATCAATGTGTCATCAATGCAGTCCCCGGGAATCAATGGTGGGACTGATCCTATTTGATATTTAACAGTTTCCAGAAAGAACAAATGCTTAATGAACTCTGCAGACAAACCTGGCTTGAGGCCCTTTGTGTGAGCCAGGCGCCAAGCCCGAGGGGATAGAGAAGAGCCAGTTGGAAGGGCAGGCCCCCGGGCTGGCGCTTGAGCTTCCCACAAGGGATGGGTGGGCCTGGCAAAAGGCGTGGTCCGGGGCAGGGTATTTCTAACCCATGGACTTTCCTGCTCACCATCAAGTCACATCTCAGCTGTTCCTTAATGAAGTGGACATGGTAGAGTCAAGGAAGAAAAGCTACTTTTACTTAAAAGAGGATGAGCCTTGGGTGGCCACCTGTAACCTACCAAGAGGACCTGGGAATCATAGGCAGTTTGCTGCTGGGGCCCAGTGTGCTAGCTAATGGTGGCTGCCATTAGCAAAACCTTGAACTAATGTACAAACTCCTCAGAGTCGAGTCAGCTCAGCCAGAGAAAGGCCCATTTTGGAGCTTGTAAGAAGCAGTTAAGCTTCTAAAATGGGAAAATGAAGGTTTAGAGAAGAGTTGAGTCTATAAAACCAACAGAGGCCTAACTAGGGTACAGGTAGACATGTTGGCTAAATCCTAGGGTGTTTGCATTCTAGGGCATTGCCTGACACGTGATGGCAAGAGTTCTGTGGCCAACAAGGAAAGAGTACATGGCACATAGACCATTGAGGGCAAAAAATGACTACCCTCAAACTGAAGGTATAAAAGGATTCCAGAAGGGTGTAATGAAGTCTACTGCTAACGAGTGGATCAACGTATGTCTGCATCTGGGTCACATGCTTAACTCTTTGAAGTCATTGTCCTGGAGGGTCCTTATCAGCCAGCCCCACAGCTTTTCTGCGGGCTCTTCATCTGAGATGTGATTCCACGTGGGAGCGATCATTGGTCTATTCTAGGGTAGACTTCTAATTTGATCTGCTGATCGAGTTACCTACCTGCCGGTTCATGAAGACATAGATGATGGGGTTGTAGATAGTGGCACTTTTGGCAAAGTAGGCTGGCAAGGCTGCCATCAGAGGGTGGAAGGCGTAGCCAGGGTGGGCAGTAGCAAAGCATGCAAAGAAGGTGTAGGGCCCCCAGCAGAGGCAGTAGGCAAGGATCATTACTACCACCATGCGGGTCACCTCCTTCTCAGCCTTCTGGGTGGACTCAGATTCTTTCTGCTGCTTTGCCACCTGGAGGAGAGAAACAGTCATGCTCAGCCACAGTGAACTGGCGATGGCATCCAGAGCTCTGTGTGTGAAGGGACTCTGCATGGCTATGACTTGAGCAGTGAGTCAGACAGGCAGTGAGAGGTGACCCAGGGAGAAGGACTCTTGGGGAGAAGGGCCAGCCTGTGGCCTGCTCACACCCTGAGTTGGTGTGCCACCTGCCCGGACAGACACACCAGCCCTGGGCCTGGTCTTGGGGCCATTCTAGGCTTTCAGGTAGCTGCCACGGCTGGGCCTGGCCAAGGATGGCCAGGCAATTTGGGGGGCTTCCAGTGAGGAAGTGAGGTTTCTAGCAATTTCTAGCTTTTGGAGCATGTGCTGATCTGACTGCAGGCACCAGCAACTGATTGGGGAAAGGCACCCCAAAGCACCTGTGTAAGCAGTGCCCCAACACCAAACGGGGAGGGGAGTGACAAAGGGGCCACAAGGGGAGTGTGGAGCTGGCAGCATCCTTAGGGCCCAATCTCCCTTTCCTCTCTTGCCCTAGATGGGCTTCTGGAGTGGGAGAGTGCGTCTGGGGGTGGTGAATGGCATACTCAAGCCCCGCCTTGGCCTGCCTCAGTGGCCTCGTGACAGGCCCAGCACTCGGGACACCCTTCATCTCTATACACCTCTGCAGGTTTCATTTGCCTGATCTGGCCTGCATGGCAAAAGTCTCCGGAAAAGAGGCTTTGCCACCCCAAGGAGCACTGCCCTGGGTCAGAAGGCAGTGCCCTTGTATTGGACTCCTCTGGGGCGGGTGAGGGCCAGGGTGCCTGGGTTGGGGGTGCAGCCAGCAGCAGGGCCCCAGCACAGGGCCCCACAGACTGCCTCATCAACACCTTAGCTCTTAATGTTTTCTCTGTGGTGTGGGATCCTCTTATCTGAGGATCTCAAGGAATTGCTTGAGGCTCACCGGGCTGGTTTAGCTGGACTTGGCGGGGGGGGGGGGGCTCCCTCCCAGCTTAGCGGTTAAGGCCTGGGCTGGGGCTTACCGCTCGGATGGCCAGCCACACATGGAGGTAGCAGAGCACGATGATGCTGAGGGGAATGATGCAGCACGTGGTCATGAGGACGATCATGTATGACTGTACCCCGGGGTATGAGCTGCCACTGAACACGTCAGGGCCACAGGAAGTCTTCAAGCCGTGGGGCCAGTACCTGCAGAGAAGCGTCCTGACTCAGGGCAGGAAGCTGGCAGAGGGCTCTGGCCCAGGCCTGCCCCTGATCTGGGTGGGGTTTAGTAAGTCCTTGCCCCTTTTTAGGTCTCACTTCCCCTCTTTTTTACTGTGGTACAATGCAAACAACATGAAACTTCTCATCAGGGACATTTAGTACAGTCACGCTGTTGTACAAATGTCACCACTTAACAGTTCCGGGTAATTTTCATCACCATAGTCACATCCCCTCTCTACAAAAAGGAGTGAGGCCCTTTTTCCTCTGATCATCTAAGAACACCCATGAATGCCTGAGTCTCTTTTCTGGAGTCAACTAGGCAGCAACCGCCCGTCTCTCCCACTCAAGTGGAATGTTAACTGTTGAGACTCTTTGAGGACCCACCCTTCTAGACCTTGTCCATGGGAGCAAGGGAGCAGTGTTCTGGGGAGCCCAGCTCCTGGAGACAATTCAATTTAACCATGGAGCCCCCTTCTCCACGGCCGGAGTTGGGAGGGACATTGACATTGGCCTGTACCCCAAAAAGCCTTGTTCAATCTGTGACTTCTAAGTGATTATTTCACGTCTTATATTTAGAATGCATGGTCTAGTTTCCAATAGCATTGTCATACCTCAGTAAGGACTGGAAACGAGGTCAAAAGTAAGACACATTTTCACTACAACCATCTCATGGTTGGCAGTTGTCCTCAAACCTCCTGAGAAAAACCCTTTCTCCAAGTCCCAGAGCTCCTCCGGGGTAGCTGCATTGCCCCTCCTCCTGTTCTAGAAGCACAGACTCTGAAGCCAGGTGGCCAGTTATCAGCTGCAGAACCTCACCTCTCTGGGCCTTGGTTTCCTCACCTGTAAAACGAGGCTAACGGTAAGGAGGGAGATTTGATTTGATTTGATTTGATTTGATTCTGGCTAGTGCCAAAAGCAGTGTTTGGAGAGAACAAGCTTTGGGGTCAAACAGGCCAGGGACCCAGCCCTGTGTGACCTTGGGTGGCTCACGTCTGTTTCCTCAGGATGGCCAGGGGAATTAACTGGGACAGTCTACCGGCATGCCAGCATGTGTCCTTAAAAGGACACATGCCCCGGGAAGGGTGGGAACGGAAGACACGCTTTCCCAAGGCCTCTTTCCCAGAATGATGTGCACTCCCTGAAGAAAGAGGAGCCCTTCTCCAAGCACTGCGAGAACTTGCAGAGCTTGCAGTGTAAGTGAAATGTACTGTCCTCACCCTGCCACCCCTTCTCAAGTGTCTGAACCACTGCTTCAGACATTTGAGTCTCTCCCCAAAGAGACAGCCTGGCCGGGGCACAGAGGTCATGCCCTTCAGGCCTAGGTGTCCCTACGACTCAAGCAGCCTCCAAAAGGCGGCCCCCAGAGTGCGCAAAAAAGAGGCCTGGGGCCGAGGGCTGAGCTTGCATTTCTCTGAGTGCCCCATCTGTATCTTCCAGTTAGATGCTTGCAGTCATGGACATCACACGCTGGAGGAGGGGGTCTCAGGCAGCGTCGGGCCTGTCCCCTCATGGTGCAGGGGCCCGGATGCAGGAAGTGATGCTTTCTGAGGCCACAGAGGGATTCACGAGCCTCACTTTTAGCTCTCCACAAGCCCCCCTGGTGGACCTGTGCTCTTACCTGCTCCAACCAAAGATGGGAGGGGCTGTCCAGATGGCAGCCCAGATCCAGGAGAAGGCAATACCCGCAATGGCCAGTTTGGCATCAAATCTGACATTGCCAAAAGGTTTGCAGACCACCAGCCATCTCTCCCAGGAAATGATGGCCAGCGACCAGAGGCCCGTGATCCCTATGGGAGAGAGCAGACAGGGCTTGTGACAGGCACTCGGGCACAGCCAATTCAAGGCAGGAGGGCCACCAGCAGGACGGCCTCCAAGGTCACCCACCTGAAAAACTTCATTCTCAAAAAAATGTTTGCAATTGCAGTGGGCAGGGGAACTGATAGCCCTCCTGGGCTCTTGGTCAATGGGGTGACTCTTTCTCCACTGTCTGTAACATCTGCTTTCCGGTTCTTCCCCTGTGTGCCTGGACCCCCACCCCCCACCACCTTGCTCCCTCATCCCTCTTTGACTTGGCCTGTCTCTCCCTTCCCCGCTGACCTAAGCCGGCTTAGTTCTCCTCCTCCATTTTTTGTACTCTCCCCCTTTCTTACTTTCTTCTTAATCTGGATTGTTTTTGCTCTGAAGCAGGAGCTCTGAGCCCCTGGTTTGGTCACTGAGTTTCTCACTGATCAAGTCGTGAAATTTGGAAGCTGGGAATTCAGAACACACTGAGCCCAACCTCCACAACCCTACTACAAGGGAGGAAGGAAGAAAGAGAGAGAGAGAGAAGACAAAGAAAGGAAGGGAGGGGAGGAAGGAATAAAGAAGGGAGGAAGACAAGAAACATGGTAGTCTGCTGGCTCTGCAGCTTGCCACCCTCTTGGCCACCAGCCATTCGTGCGATGTCATCAGCAGGACTGTTCACGGCCACATACAGATCAGTGTGACCATACTAAGGAGCTGTTGGCCCCACTGGGAGCAAAAGGGAACACGGTTGTCAACCTGTGTGCCCTTCTTCCGGCCCCGGTACACTTTCCATTAGGCTTCTGGAAATTGCTCTTCTTCTTAGAGCTCGAGGGTCTATGCATGAGATTCAGGGGCTCTGTGAAGTGGGATGGAGGGAAGGACGTCTTGGCTTGCCCTAACCTCAGCACCTTCGACTTGGTCACCAGTAGAAATCACAGATCAGACGTTTTGAAATATCACTAATGTTCGTCACTACTTTCAAATATCAGTAGTTCTAGGCCCACTGGCTAAGATCCTGTTATTTAACACTTTGGTAAAGAATTGCGTCGCTTATACTTTTATTTTCATTGTGATAAAAATATATATAAAAAATTGCAATTTTACCCGTTTTTCTAAATACTTTTAGTACTAATACTCTTAATGACTTTTCAATGTTTTGATAACTGGATTATAGTAGCCTTGGAGGATGGCAGTGTGCATTTACTGACGTTCTTCCGAGAAGGGGTCCGTGGCTTCACTCAACGGCCCAGGGAGCCTGTGGTCCCAGAGCAACCCAAGGACAAGCTGCCAACTGGGGCCAAGGGTAGCTGGGGACCTTGGTAGGACCAGAGACAGGTGGGAGTGGGGGACACGGGGGCACTCAGGGAGGGGCATGTGGTGGCTGAGGCCACGCCAGCTTCCGGGAGCACTTGTACTTGGGGGCCAGGCTTTCTCCCCCGATCTTCCTTGGGTGCTCCCATTCTGTACTTTGGGGAGAGTGCTGGGACTTCAGGCAAGTGTCTTGTTTCGTCTGGGCCATGGTTGGTGAATGAGAGACAAGCAGTTAGGTCAAGGGGCCCACCCAGTCTTCTGACCTGTCAAATAGAGGTCATATTCATGCCTACTTTGTAATATTGTGGGAGGGTCCAATGAGCTCATTAAGTCTGCTCAGCATCCACCTGAGGTGGACACTGGCGTCCCCATTTTACAGATGGAAAAGCGGAGGAGTAACTTGCTGGAGATCACACCTTCGGTAATTCAAACCTGGGTCTGACTAACAGCCTATGTCCCTCCAACCCCCCTACACGTGTTGCCTCTCTATGTACATGTCTCTTTCTCTTTCTGTCTGTTGTCCACCCCCTAGGAATCAGAATTGGAAGTAAGTTCAGGCTGCAATAAGACAAATTCCAGTCAGATGTGGGAGTTAAAGAACACAGGAGTGGTGACCAGGTGACCCTGGGAAACCTTAAAAATAGGAGGGCAGCTGGAGAAAGGCTGAGCCACTAAGCACGAGGATCTGCCAGCCCTTGGCACCCCTTTCTCCTGGGCAGGATATCAAACTCTAACCCTCCGCTCTCTAGAAGCATTCTCCGAGGTCCCGCCGGCCTGTCCTCTTCCTCTTGGGCCCCTGGGGTAGAAGCCCTGGGCTCCTTGCCTCACCTCCAGCCCAAGAGACCCAGGTCCTGCCTCCTCAGCCCTCCTACCAGCGCAGGCTGGAGTTCTGCCTGGGGAGCCCTCCGTCCCACTCTGTGCTGGGGTCATCTGGCACTGTATCCGTCTCCTCCCACCCCAGCCCCAAGGCCTCAAACTGGCTGCCCTGACAGAGCCTCCCAGCCTGCAAACCCTCTCTGGCCCAGTTCCCCTGCAGTCTTGGGAATGTCTCTTCTACATGCATAAGGCTGGGTCTCCCCTGAGTAGGGGGAACCCAGAGTTCTTACCACAGAGGGAGACAGTATAGCCTTCCACGACACACAGAGGGTGGCCGAGGATGAAGTAGCCATAGATCTGATTCACCACACTGATGGTGCTGGCGATGACCGTCTCTGCCAGGTCAGCCACTGCCAAGTTCACCAGGATCCAGTTCAAAGGGTGGCGCAGCTTCTTGAACCTCATGGTGGCCACCAGCACCAGCCCATTGGTGAAGACGGAGGCCAAGACCACGAAGAGCATCCAGGCACTGGTGAGGTGGTACACCCACCGTGGGGCGATGTGGTAATTGGGGCCTTCGAAGGGGCCTGGAGCCGAGAGGTGCAGAGGAGAGAGAGGGCTGGGTCATGGGGCGTGGGCCACGGGGACATTCAGGGACAGACTAATCTACTCACCAGTCTGGGTAGAAGAGTGAGGAGCCGAGAACAGTGTCGCCCACTTCAGCCTTCCCCACTCTCCCTCCTGCCCGCCAGCCTCCCCTTCACAACCTGCTCTTCCCTTCCACCTAAAATGAGCTCTAGTGTCCCCCCCCAACCTTAGATAACCAGCCCTCCATCCTGCCTCTCAAGCAAGGGCCCCAGGACTTAGCCAAACCAGACTCGTTGTCACCTCTGAGGTCTGATTCCCCACCCCCAGTGCCCAGGGGCAAAACCCCTGAGTGACAGTGACTCGTCCTGCCCCCTCCCTGCTTCCTGCCAGCACTGCTTTCTGCAGCTCTTTCCCATCCCCTCTCCGCTTCTTTTTGTTGTTGCATCTCTGCTCACGCTCCCAGTCCCTGGAGTACTCTTCCCTTCAATGGACGAATCCTTTCCTGCTGTAAAGCCCAGCTCAGAAGTGTTGGCCTTCTGGAAGCCTGGCTAGATGCCCCAGCTGAAAGTCATCTCGACCCTTCTGCTTGCCACCGTGCCTCTCCATCATGTGCTCCCCCGTCTGGGAGTGACCAGCACACCAGGCTTTTCCTCCTCACCAGAAACTGGGCCTGATTCGTTGTCACATATAGTCTCCAGCACACAACAGGTGCTCAGCAAGGGAATGAATGAGTGAAGGAATAACTCATCTTTCTTATAATACACCGTTATCATTTCTTATTTTGCAGTCATCACCACTATTTATTTCTAAAACATTTTCATCACCCTACACAGAAACTCTGTGCCCCTTCAGCAATGTTTTCCCACTCCCCCTCTCCCCAGCCCGTGGTAACCGCTAATCTACTTTCTGTCTCCATGCATTCGCCTATTTTAGATATTTCATGTAAGGGGTGTCATGCAATATTTGCTTTTTTATGTCTGCCTTATTTCACTCGACATAATGTTTTCATCCGTGTCTTAGTGTGTATCAGAACTTCATTTCTCTTTATGGCTGAGTATATTCCATTGTATGGACAGGCCACATTGTGCTTATTGATTCATCTGTTGAAACAACTTGGGTTATTTCTACTTTTGAGTGATTAAGAATAGAGCTACTATGAACACTGGTGTGCAAATATCTGTTTGTGTTCCTGTTTTCAGTTCTTTTGGGAATATACTTGGGAGTGGAATTTCTGGGTCATGTGGTAAATCTATGTTTAGCTTTTTGAGGAACTGCCAAATTTTTTCCACAGCGGCTGCACCATTTTACCATTCCACCAGCAGTGCAGAAGTTTTCCAATTTTTGCACATCCTCACCAACACTTGTTACTTTCTGTTTTTCTTATAGTAGCCATCTGTTATGGATGAAATTGAGTCCCCTCAAAGTATGTGTTGGAATCTTAACCTGTATACCTGCGGATGTAATCCTGTTTGGAAATAGGGTTTGCTTTGTTATGTTAATCAGATCATAGCAGAATAAGGTGGGTTCTAAATCTAATCACTTCTGAGTTATAAAAAGAGCAGATTAGACTCAGAGGTGCACACACGGGGAGGGGCACAGATGTCATGTGAGGATTGCTGAGGAACCGAGGAATGCCCAGGGCTACCGACAAGGAAGGCATCGATCGACACAGCTGAGACCTTGACTTGAGTTCTTAGCCTCCAGAGCTGTGAGAAAATAAATGTTCTTTAAAGCCACTCGGTTATGGCATTTCTGTTACAGTAACATTAGGAGACTAACACACCATCCTAGTGTCACCACCATCATTTTGGCAAAACACTCAAAGGGGTTATGAGACTCCCAGTCATACCAGAGAAGCTGGAGTGATTACAACCATCATACCACAATGCCCGCTGCCATGTTCCAAACCCCACAGAGCCTAGAAAAACACCAACAATATCACCCTGGATTATTAGGACATTTTCAGGTGCTCATTACAGAAACCCAGCTTAAGAAAAATGGGGATTTCTTGTGCATGTAATGACTAGGAAGGACGGGGTCAATCTTGCCTCCAGCATAACTGGACCCCACAGCACTGATGACACCTCAGGACTCTCCATCACTCAGCCCTGCTTCTCTCCGTGTGAGCACTTCATGTGTTTCCATGCACAGGGAGCTTCCAAAACTCACTAGCAATACCTGCAACAACACTAAATGACACAGCATACTCATGAATGTCAAAATCTGAGTGGGCGGGGACAGACCAGTGACAACTCAAGACCTGTGTGGTATCTGTCTCTGTGCAGAAGGGAGCAGAAGGAAGAATGGGGCCTCTGATGGCCTTGCTAGCAGATATTCCCCGGGAAGTCCAGCTGCTGAATTTGAGAAGAACAGCTAAAACTGGGAGGTGTTTTGAACATCCTGCCTTGCAGGTGTCTGCAAGGGACTGGAACAATCTAGATGCTATGAACTCTCGACACTGGCCAGGCAGAGCACCTGGAAGGTATGACTGAGTGAGTTCAAATTGGGCAGAACAGGGACAAGAGGAGCAAAGGGGAGAGAGAGAGTCCATGCAATGGTGAGGAGGGGGCAGGACAGCTCAGCATCAGAGACCACTGAAAAGGGCCTCTATTAGGGTAACTAGAAAGTTCAGGAACTAATTTCGTGAAGAAATGACCAAATTAACTCTCAGGCAAAGTTATTACAAGAAATATAGGGAACTACTTGTTCACCCACATTCACTGCAGCACTGCTCACAATAGTAGGGACAACCTAAGTACCCGTCAACAGATGATGGAGAAACACACTGTGGTCCATCCATACAATGGACTATTACCCAGCCATAAAGAGAAATCAAGTCCTATACATGCTACAACATGGGTGAACCTTGAAAACATGATGCTGAATGAAATACCAAAACCCAAAACCAAACCCACTGCAGTTGAGTCGATTCCAACTCGTAGTGACCCTATAGGACACAGTAGAACCACCCCATAGTGTTTCCAAGGAGCCGCTGGGGATTCAAAATGCCGACCTTTTGGTTAGCAGCTGAGCCCTTAACCACTGCACCATCAGGGCTCCTGAATGAAATAAGTCACTCACAAAAGGCCATCTGTTGTATGATCTCACTTATATGAAATATCTACAACAGGCACGGGGAGGATGGAAGCGGGAGGTATCGCTTAAGAGGCACTGAGTTCCTGGTAAGGGAGATGCAAAAAATTGAAACCGGATAGTGGTGACGGCTGTACAACATGGCGAACGTAACTAGTGTCACTGAATCGTACATGTAAAAACTGTTGAAGTGGCAAATGTTTTGTTGTATGTATTTTACTATGATAAAAAAAAAGAAAATTAAAAGGCATACCAAGCAATCACTATGTGTGGACCTTATTTGCACCCTGACTCAAACAAACAAACTGAAAAAAAGGTATGCCATCCCACTTTGAATTGTGGCGCCTGGGGTCCTAAATGCCAACAAGCGGCCATCTAAGATACATCAATTGGTCTCAACCCACCTGGAGCGAAGGCAAAGGAAGAACACCAAGGTCACACGACAACTAAGAACCCAAGAGACAGAAAGGGCCACATGAACCAGAGACCTACATTATCCTGAGACCAGAAGAACTAGTTGGTGCCTGGCCACAATCGATGTCTGCCCTGTCAGGGAGCACAACAGACAACTCCTGAGGGAGCAGGAGACCAGTGGAATACAGACCCCAAATTCTCATGAAAAGACCATACCTAATGGTATGACTGCGACTAGAGGAATCCCAGAGACAATGCTCCCCAGAACTTCTGATGGCACAGGACAGGAACCATCCCCGAAGACAAATCATCAGGCATGAAAAGGACTGGTCAGCGGCGGGGGGAGAGAGATGCTGATGAAGAGTGAGCTAATTAAATCAGGTGGACACTGGAGAGTGTGTTGGCAACTCTTGACTGGAGGGGGGATGGGAAGATAGAGAGAGAGGGAAGATGGTAAAATTGGCACGAAACGAGAGACTGAAAGGGCTGACTCAATAGGGGGAGAGCAAGTGGGAGAAGGGAGTAAGATGTATGTAAACCTACATGTGACCGACTGATTGGAATGGTAAATGTTCACTTGAAGCTTAATAAAAATTAATTACAAAAAAAAAGGTATGCCATTAGGAGACAACTGGAACTTTGAAGGCTGACAAGGATGTTTGATGATATTAAGGAACCATTGGTAAAGTTTTAGGTGTATAATGGCACTCTGGTTACGTATTAAAAAGAGGCCTTCTCTTTAGAAGCACACGCTGCATGATACAGCAGATACACAGATGAGTCCTGTGATGTCTTGGATTTGCTTCCATCTATAGGTGGCCCTGGTGGCGTAGTGGTAAAGCGCTACGGCTGCTAACCAAAAAGTCAGCAGTTTGAACCCACCAGGTGCTCCTTGGAAACCCTATGGGGCAGTTCTACTCTGTCCTGTAGGGTTACTATGAGTCATAATCGACTCAACGGCCGTGGGGTTTATAGATGGCACAAGACTGGACAAGCAGAAGCTGTGGGATGGGTACCGTGGGGTCACTGCACTCTTCAATCTACTTTTATAGACGCTTCAATTAAAAAAAGATTTTTTAAAGAAATCTTATCCATTGAAGAAGCCTTTGGGGGCCTGAGAAAATTCTGGGATACAAACAATCAAGTTGAGACAAAATGCATGTTACTCAATTCATTTGGGTGGGGCAAGGGGGCATTTGGCTAATCACCACTTGAGGAATACTGCCCAGTTCCGGAACCCCTGGCCTGTCCTCTGCTCTCTGAAGGGCTCTCAGGCAATGGGGCCACTCCCAGGGCAGAAGTCAGGCTGTGCTGGTGAGCATTCCCAGGTGGCCAGTTGTCGCTGGGCCTAAGCCCTGTCCCCTAGGGCCACTTTCGATGGGAGGGCTGCCCTAGAAGGTGCTCTGTCCTCCCGGAAGCCTCCTCCAGCCCTGAGGTTTTAGAAGTCACTTGTCTTCTGCTGCTCCTTTCCCCAGCTGCTGGCACCTCCCGGCTCCCCAGGACCCTTCCCTAGGTTGTGTGTCTAGGGGCATTACTTCCTGGCCGGTCCGCCAACCTCCTGAGCTACACGTTTTTCTCCTTTTGGCCACAGGAGATGCAAACATGAACCAGACCCAGCTCCTTTCCCTGGGCAATGAGGGCCAGGTAGACACGCTCTCTAGCAGAATAAAAGAAAGAATGAATGAATGAACTCTTCTGGGACAGGGCTCCTCAAAAGGGTTTGGGAAGCCCATGTGGTTTGAAAATGCACACTCAAGATCATGGTGGACTTTGACATTTGGAAAGGAAAATCTATTCATCTCACCATCAATGCTGAGAGGGAAGCCTAAGCTGGGGCATGTGCAGAAGAGGCTCCCAGAGCGGGAGGGACCTGGTGTCCCAGAGGGGCCGCTCAGCCAGCCTCCAGCGCTTACTCACCTCTGGTAGTGTTGGTATTGGTGTAAACGAAGATGCTGGCCTGGGTGCTGTCCTCAGAGGCATCCTGCAGCCGTGCACCTGTGAGCCTGTGGGGGCCCCACTGCTGGGCCATGGCTCCGGACAGCCCTGTCCCTGACGCCCGCCAGCTCTGGGGGTCACGGCGCTTTATACCAGCCTGCAGGATCAGCCAGGGCCTCCTCACCTTAAAAGCTCCCCAAACACTTCACCCTCTGATCTCTTAATTGGGCCTGGACTTAGACCTCCTCCTCCCCGACCCCAGCCTCTGGTTCCTAAGGTGAGCCTGTGAAGGCAGCTCAGAGGGATTGGCTGGGAACCAAACTCTGAGCCTGGGCTTGCTGCTGCATCCTTTGCCTATCCCTCCTGTTAGGTCAGACAGAGCCAAGAGGCAGGATTCTCAGATGAGGGCAGGGTAACAGCACAAACCCAAACCCGTTTTTTCCATCTGATTCTTCTTGAGGAGGCCTGCCACTGGAGCCTCTTCAGGTCCGACCACTCAGTGGGCCCAAACCCATGCCTTGTGGCTGGTGGAGGTTCGTCCTGGGAGGTGGGGGGCAGGCTTTGATGGATGGGGCTGGAGGGGACTCGGCAGCAAGTCTTGCCCTCAGCTCCCCCCGCCCCTTGCTCCCTCTGGACAGCAGTCCTTTGGTCACCAGGGTGCTCATCCAGGCCCTGGTGCAGGCCCCCAAGGTGACCACGGAGGCTTGAGATCACAACCTTTCTGTGGACTGCCTCTGGCCACAATTTCCCTCTGGATTTACCTTCAAAAAGCAAACCGTGACAGAATGTTCCTGACGGGCTACCTCCTCCACCTGCCCTCTCCTCCCAGAGCTGTCTGGCTTCTGCTGGCACTGTTCTTGGCAGCGGTGCCCATCGCCTGCTAACTGCCCAACCTGCAGCCTTGCCTCCATCTCTAGCAGAGCACCCCATTGGCCCCATCCACAGACCCCCCTCAGGGAACCCTTCCTCTCTAGTGTCTTTTGCCAGCAACTTTTCTCTGCTCAGTCCAGCTGTTTTCAGGCACATCCTTTGGGTTGGCCCTTAAACTCAATAAAACCAAAACGTGAGCTGTGGTCTTGGCTTTCCCGTTCTCGGTGCTATTATTCTCAAGGTCCCTAGCAATCTGGTCCTCTCCGGCAGGCCAGAGCTCAGTGAGTCCCCGCCTGGCCACCCACAGTAAGAATGGCTAGACACCCAGCCAGAAGCTCTATGTGTAGTAGAAGGAAAGAGTCCTGGCCACAGCCTTACCAGGGACCTGTTGGCGGGCCTAGAAAGCTGTGCTCACTGCCCAAGGGCACATGGCGAGCTTTGTGCTCTTTGACTGTTATGTGCTGATTTGTGCACCCCCCCCAAATATGTATGGAAGTCTTAACACCTGTACCTGTGAATGTGATCTTGTTTGGAAATAGATTTTTTTCAATTGTTAATGAGGTCGCGCCACAGTACAGTGGATCCTAAACCTAACCCCTTCTAAGCGGTGCCTTATAAAGGGGCGAACAGACATATGGAGCCGTTCTACTCTGTAACACATGGGGTCACCATGAATCAGAATTGGCTCGACTTTAATAGCTTCACAGACACAGAGAGACACACACAGGGGGAAGACAGACACCAGGTTACGACAAGGGCAGATGCATCTACAAGGCCAGGAAAATAAGGACAGATAGTGTATGATTCCATTTATATGAAGTGTCCACAACAGGCAAATCCATGGAGATGGAAAGCCGATTAGTAGCTGCCAGGGAAAGGGGGAGGAGAGAATGGGCAGTGAGTGCTTAGTGGATACAAGGTTTATTTTTGCAGTGATAGAAATATTCTGGAATTAGGTACTGGTGATGGTTACACTAAGTACCACTGAGCATCTTTCCTTCTTGGCCTTGCTCTTTTAGGACCCCATCCAGTGCCCCCTGCAGGAATACATCCCTGGTGGCCACTGGCCCTTGAAACCCCTGCCCTCAAGCCCCTCTCGAGGCCATGCCCTATGACTTTGTAGTTCTCTTCCCTTGAACTCCCTAAATAGATTACCCATTCTGGATGGGAGACCACAGTCTCCCCAGTAGATGCACAGTCTCTGAAAGGGCTGGGCACATAATAGATGCTCACCAAGACTCATAGGAGGCTTGGTGTCAATGGCATCACTAACCTTGACAGAGCACTCGCTTATTTCCACTGGGATCTTATCATCTCCACAGGGCATGCTTCAGGCCATCATGTGTGCATGGTGAGCTCTGGCTGGGTTCCTGTGTGGCCCCCACCTGAGGCTTCAAGAGAGCAAATGGCATGTCCAAGGCCACAGGGCTCTCATTCTATAGCTTGATGTAACAAGGTCAAAGCCCCAAGACTCAAACCCAGGTCTTTTGGACTTTCACCCTCCAGGGAGCTTTATCTGCATGTCCTGCCAAGGTCAAATAATCAGAGAATTCAAAACTGTGGGAGCCGGAAGTAGGCCTCCTCTGAAATCACCCACCTAACCTGGGCCCTCTGAGCAAAAGGTGGCGAGTCGGACTTGTCCCCGCACTGCCTGGGACTGGACAAGCCAACCTCTTCCTTCCTCATGGCCCCAGGTTGCCCTTCTGTTTAAAGGGAGAGAACCAGTCTTCCTTGGATTTGTAGGGCTGCCCCAGGCATCCAATGCCCCATATTATCTAGAAGCCCTTTGTGAACACAAAGTCCAAGTGGGGGCCCCACAGAGGAGGGGTGAGAAGTCTGGAGGAAGCTGGGACCCTGCCCACCTGCCCTTGACCTTGACCAGTATTATACTAATGACCATTCTCAGCATTATTCCACTGATGCCCTTGGGATAGAGAGAGGTCTAGCCCAACATCTCAGGAGGGGGAGGGAGGTGACGGAGGAGGCAGGAGGCAGGGGAAGACAAGGAGTTCTGGCACTTTGTCTCTTCTGAAGGGGGGGAGGGGGCTAATTGATGATTAGGGCTAACAGAAGATCAAGTCCCAGTTTAGCCTAAAGCAGATTACTGCCCTAGAAATCACCCCTCACCTGTGAGGGCACGTTTGCTCAAGACCAGCCCACTGCCAGCTCATGGGGGCGGGCAGCAAGCAGCCCCACAGCCTTGCAAAGGGTGAAAGCAAGAGAAAGGGGGAGCTAGGTGGGGGGATGAAGAGCAGGTGGGACGGAAACAGGGTGACCGGGAACGAGAGAAACAGGATGAACAGGTGGTGGAGAAGGAGAAAGCCCCCGCCTATTGCCCCCCCCAACCCATTTGGCCAGTGTGCTTGGAGAAACAGGGCACCGAAGGATCCCTTTTGCCACCACAAAGCACCAGGGCAAAGGCAAAGCGGACCCGCGCCAGGCTGGGCTTCGCTCTTGGCAGCTTTTCCTCTGTCCCAGGGGCTCCTGTCCTCCCTGACAGACTAGTCTCTAATCTGACTACTCCAAAGTGACACCGAGCACTCGAGCACTTGGGAGAGCGGATTAGTAGTCATGGGGCGGACTGTCATCTTGACTCAGCTCTTGGGTCCTCCGTCCTGCAGGCAGGGGGCTTGCACGTCAATAGCCAGGGGCTGCCACAGCTGTGAGCACAAAACCATTCCGCCACTTGCCTTCCTTTCATCTTTGTATTTGGAATATGTTTGTGTTGTATTTTAATTTGCATGGGGTCATATATGACTATATTTTCTTTTGGCTTCTTGCCTTGCCACCTTGGTCTAAAAGTCCTGCCCCACCCTTAAATTCCTCAGAGATTGTAACCACACACCACATATAAACTCAAAGGACAGGTGTCAGGCTGCTTCCCCGATTCTAGGACGGTCCCAAATCACTCACCTAAGAAACCTGACACCCAGCGGGTTTGCCTTGAGCTCCAGCTGACCAAGGCCCCTAACCAGCCAATGTACCCCCTCAGAATAGTCTCACTATTATCAGATCTGTTCATAATCTTTCCTCTGGGCTGCCGCAGGCCTCCGAAGTCCCTGTCCTTCCGACCTGTGCCATGTCTGAGCTCTGTGATGTTGAGCCAGTTGGTCACCATCTCTAGAGCTCAGTGTTCTCGTCTGTCAGATGGGGACATTTCCTTACCATAAGACTTAAATGAGTCCATTCTTTAGAAGCTTCCAGCACAGTATTTGACACAGAAAATTTAGCCACCAAGCCATTCCCAGATACTTAGTGAGCACTTACTGTGTGTACCCAATTGATGCCTTTGAATTGTGGTGTTGGTGAAGAATATTGACTATACCACGGACTGCCAAAAGAACGAACAAATCTGTCTTGGAAGAAGTGCAGCCAGAATGCTCCTTAGAGGCAAGGATGGCGAGACTTTGTTTCAAGCACTTTGGACATGTTATCAAGAGGAACCAGTCCCTAGAGAAGGACATCATGCTTGATAAAGTGTATGGTCAGAGAAAAAGAGGGAGACCTTCGACAAGATGAATTGACACAGTGGCTGCAACAATGGGCTCAAGCACAGCAACAATTGTGAGGATGATGCAGGACCGGGCGGTGTTTCGTTCTCTTGTACGTAGTGTCTCTTGTACGTAGTGTCTCTTGTACCTAGTGTCAGAATCGACTTGACGGTACCTAACAACAGCACCTAACAAAAACTGTGTGCCCAGCACCGTTCTAGGCACTGGGGTCTATCTGCAAACAAACAGACAGAGATCCCTGCCCTCTGGAAGTGGCCATTCCAGTGGGAAGAGAGAGACAATGAACACTAGATTTGAGAAACGAGTACTGTAGTCATAAGGAGCACGGAGAAAAGGAAAGTTGGCTAAGGAAGTTGGGTGCCAGGGTGGGGAGGGGATGGATGCCTATTTTCATAGGCCATGGGTTGGGTCTCTCTAAGCAGGTGATATCTGAACAAAGACTGGAAGGACGAAGGGAGGGAGCAAGGCAGAGAGCTGAGGAAGACATCCGAGGAGAAGGAGCGCCAAGTGCAAAAGCCCAGGGGCAGAAGGAACAGCAGGGAGACTCAGGTGCCCAGAGCAGAGGGAGCCCAGGGCAAGTAGGAGAGGAAAGGAGGGTCAGAGAGGGGGTGGGGATCACGGGGGGCCTGCAAGGCATCTTCAGAATATTAGCTTTCACTCTGATGAGACAGTGAGCATTGCACACTTGTGAGCTGAAAAGTTACATGCACTGACGTAGGTTTTAATAAAATCCCTCTGGTGGCTGCTCTGACAGCTGTAGGGCCAGGGCAGAAGCAGGGGAACCGGCAGTGACCCAGGGGAGAGATGATGCCGGCTCCGACCAGAGAGTGGAATGGGAAGAAGAGGTCCGATTTGGACTACTTTTTTAATTGTGGGAAAAATATACATAACATAAAATTTAGCATTTTGCCCATTTTTAAGTGAACAATTCAGTGACATTTAGTACATTCACTCAGTCGGTTGTGCATCTATCCCATCTGTCTCGTCCAGACACCTTCATCACCCAAAGGCCGCTCCCCATTCTCCCTCCCCTCCCAGCCCTGGCCGCCACTAATCTGCCCTCTGTGCCTGTGGATTCCTTTGTTGTGGACAATATGTGGGTTTTTTTGTGTGTCTGGCTCATTTCACTCAGCATCACGTTTTCAAGTTTCATCCATGTCTTAGCATGCAATCAGAACTTCGTTTCTCTTCCTGGCTGAGTAATATTCCATTGTGTGGATATGCCACGTTGTGTTTATCCAGTCATCTGTTGTTTCCACCTTTCAGCTGTCGTGAATAGTGCTGCTGTGAACACTGGTGTACAAGTATCTGTTTGAGTCCCCTGGTTAGATACCTAGGAGTGGAATTGCTGGGTCATTCAGTAATTCTATGTTTAACTTTTTGAAGAATCTTGGATATCTTTGTAGGTAGAATCGTCAGGATTTCCTGGTGGCCTTGGTGTAAGCAGTTTGAGAAAGAAAGGAATTCATACTGACTCCAAGGTTTGGGATCTGAGCAACCAGAAGGATGTAGTTGTCTTCACCTGAGAAGTCAAGGCTGTGGGTGGTGCGGGTTTAGCTGTCGGAGGGAGGAGGTGAGCATCAGGAGGTCAAGTGTAAATAGCCAATATCACAAACAAAAAGGAAGCAATCACCTCAGGCCTATAGACATTCTCAAAAGAGAATATTAGGAACAACTTTATGCCAACACATTTGAAGAATTTAGACAAAATGGACACACTCAGGGAAACACAACTTACCAGAATGGACTGGAAAAGAAATTGAAAATCTGAAGAGTCTTATACCTATTGAAGAAATTGAACGCATAATTTCAAACCTTCCCACAAACAGAATTTCTCTGTTCTGTTTCTGACCCACTCCAATGTTTCTCTGAGTTTTGAGCCTGGATGTGTCTCTTTTGTTGCATCTTTACAAGGAATTCTCAGACATTTTTGGCTCATCTCCAGTGCTCTTTATTCCCACACAAACAAACAGAATCAGCAAGTTACAGCTAGAGAGTTTCAGTGCAAATGACTGAAATTTTGAGTGAATTAAAACTTGTCATGCCTCCACTGCCTAATTTTGCTTGCTGTGGTAACTCCAGAAGCTGTGGTGGCGCAGTGGTTAAGTGCTACCTATGGCTGCTAACCAAAGGGTCGGCAGTTCAAATCCGCCAGGAGCTCCCTGGAAACTCTATGGGGCAGTTCTACTCTGTCCTATAGGGTCGCTATTAGTCAGAATCGACTCGCCAGCACTGGGTTTGGTTTTGGTTTGGTGGTAATTCCATGAGGTTTGCACTTGACTACTAACCTAAAGGTTGGCAGTTTGAATTCACCCAGTGGTGTTGTGGAAGAAAGGCCTGGCGATCTGCTTCCAAAGGTCACAGCCAAGAAAACCCTATGGAGCACAGTTCTACTCTGTAACACATGGAGTTGCCATGCGTCAGAATGAGGCCGACGACAATGGGTTTAGTAACTACACAATCATCACGGAGAAGAAACACCATGTCAATTTCTCCTGGGGAACTTGGTGAGCTCCCAAATGTGGGCTACGGTTTTGCCAAACTCCCAACAGGCTGATGCGTATTTGGCTTTGTGCTCGAGGCTGGGCTGAGTCAGGGTCAGTTATTTCTTAATTGCCTGGAGTTTGTCAGGGCAACCCTTGCCCACGTAAGCCCCAGATTAACCGTCTGCTTGGAGCACAGAGTGGGAGGAAGTCTCACACTGTACCTTTAGGCAAGGATCTGCGCTTTCAAGTAGGGGAAGGCCCTGTTTAGAGGCTGCCATGTTCGTCTGCCCCCAACATCATCTGTGTTCGCCCCTCCCCAATCACAGTCTTCTCTTTTCACACTGCAAAGATGTCACCTTGAAGACTAAGGTGCGCCTGACCCAAGCCATGGTATTTTCTATCTCATCACATGCATGTGAAAGCTGGACAATGAATAAGGAAGACTGAAGAAGAGTTGACGCCTTTGAATTGTGGTGTTGGCGAAGAATATTGAATATACCATGGACTGCCAGAAGAACGAACAAGTCTGTCTTGGAAGAAGTACAGCCAGAATGCTCCTTAGAAGCAAGGATGGTGAGACTGTGTCTTACATACTTTGGGTGTATTATCAGGAGGGATCAGCCCCTGGAGAAGGACATCATGCTTGGCAGAGGACAGGGTCAGTGGAAAAGAGGAAGACCCTCAACGAGGTGGATTGACACGGCGGCTGCAACAATGAGCTCAAGCATAGCAACGACTGTGAGGATGGCGCAGGACCGGGCAGTGTTTTGTTCTGTTGTGCACAGGGTCACTATGAGTCGGAACCGACTCCACGGCACCGAACAACAACATCATTATGTTGAAACTGGTTCTTTTATATGTAGGAAAAACAAAACAAAAAATTAGCTCAATGAATCCTGATCTTCATGATAAGAGGAAGTGGAGATATGTAGTGTCAACATGTTAAATTTAAAATTTAAATATGATCTCATAATTTTAAATACACATATATTTCCTAGTACTATCTATCAAAAGAAGTACAATGTGAGCTTGGAATAGTTTGTTGTGTCAGAAATTGATGGGGCAGTGGCCAAAGGCTCCTACTGGCTGAACTGGTGACAAATTGAACATCAAAAAGATCTGGTGACAACAATGGATGAAAACACATTGGCCCTGTGAAAGTCCTTGTCCATACACAGGCCAGACCTTCCAACCAGTTTGTTCAGGTTTGAACCCCTGCAGAGAATTTGCATTTCTAACAAGGTCCCCAGAAGTTATACATAAGAATTACCCGGGGATTTTATGTTAAAATGTAGATTCTGATTCAGTCTATTTGGGGTGAAAATGCAAATTCTCAGCAGGGGTTCCACCCCAAAAGGAGCTGACACATAAAATGTTTTCAAACACTTTTCTGCTGAGCTTCCTTTGCTGCTGAGACGCTTTGCTTTTGTGTTTTGTTTGTATGACTGCAACGGTCTTGCTTTTCTTTACTTTTGCCTCTATTGTTTATATTTCAATGCGCGCAAAAGGATCCTAGGGAATCCGAGGGTGCACTAGATTCGTTTCCCTGTTTCTCAGCTCACCGGCTCCCTCTTCTGGCGCTTCCGTGGGGCGGCGAATCTGGTACCATCTGCGCGGCCGCTATGAGCTGCTTGCGCTTTCTAGCCTTTGAAAGCCTCCACAGCACTGCTCTCTGTCCTGACCCTTCTCGGAGCTGCCCAGAGCAGCTCCGATGCAGGACCGGGGCCTCTCCCGCTGGAGTGGGTCCCTGGTCGGTGCGTCCCGGGGACGGCTGGAAGGAACCCTTTGTCACGTGCCACTGCCCTGCCACACCCTGGTGGCCTCTTGGCCTACAGAGCTCTGTTTTTCGGTGGTTCTCCCCCGCCCCCTCATCACCATTATTTGGAGTTTGCTTCTCTGCTTCCAGGTTTCGTGAAAGATGTAGATTGTGGGAGATTTTCATTCGTTCTTCTTGCGTTTTCATGGGTCTTAGAAGAAGTGGTCTTCCTTTGACATGCTAAAGCTGGGCAATGATTGCGGAAGACCAAAGAAGAATTGACACCTTTGAATTACGGTGTTGGCAAAGAATATACCATGGACTGCCAGAAGAACGAACACATCTGTCTTGGAAGAAGTACAGCCAGAATGCTCCTTAGAAGCAAGGATGGTGAGACTATGTCTCACATACTTTGGGCATGTTTTCAGAAGGGACCAGTCCCTGGAGAAGGACATCATGCTTGGTAGACGGTCATCTAAAGAAAAGAAAACCCTCAATGAGGTGGACTGACACAGTGGCTGCAAGAGTGGGCTCAAGCATAACAACGGTTGCAAGGATGGCTCAGGACCTGGCAGTGGTTCGTCCTGCTGTGCATAGGGTCGCTATGAGTCGGGACCGACTCAGCAGCACCTAGCAAGAAGAAGTGGGGAAATTCACGTGGCTCCTTACGTCTACCTGAACTTAGAAATCTCTTTATTATGCTTTGTTTACTAATATCATTAATACAGCCTGTAGTCTGATTGTCTCTTTTTTTTTTTTTTGGTAAACTCTCACAGACAGGGAAATCATATAAAAGCTTTAATTTATACTATATATGCAGTTAACATTATCAATAAGATTTATACGTAGTGTGATATTGCTGTTGTTGTTAGGTGCCGTCAAGTTGGTTCCAGCTCGTAGAACAGAACGTGACACTGCCCGGTCCTGTGCCATCCTCACAATCGTTGCTATCCTCCCTTTTAACCATTTTCCCATGTTAGGGAGGAAATGCCAAACAGAACCCCAAGACGAATCCTTTTTAACAGGGTTTCACGTTGTACAGGGGTGTGGGCGGCTTTATTGTGTGTGTTCCCTTTGTCTGTCAGGCCTTTTTTACATGGAGACATTTTACAAGAGATGTTCATAGTTTCCCCTGTTGTGGATGTGTTTCTACTGCCTTTGGTTCAGGGAGACAAAGACAGAAACCTTGTCCCCACTGGGTCACGCTGCAGCCCCTGCCAGTATGGGGACTCTGTCTCAGAGGTGCCTCGTGGGGAGTGACCTGCTGGCTCCCCACAAGGCTGTGACCCCCCCAGGCCATTTTCCTGGAGGCTGTGTGCAGGCGCTGGCTCTTCCTCTGCAGTTCAGCCCTTGTCATGTAATGTGGGCGTCTTGAATCTGGCTACTTGAGCCTTACCTTTAAAAGTGACATTTCTGGTGCAGTTGTAATTACAAATTTGATTATAGTCCCATTATAGTCTGGGAGGACAGAGGACAGACTCTGAGTGGCCAATGCAAAGGACGGCTTTCTCTGGGTGGAAGGGCCTCTGGGAAGGAGCCAGCACACGCTTTGGCACCCTGATGCTCAGGGATGTTGTGGACCAGGCCAGCCTACAGCAGTCAAGTTCCCTGCTGATTTGTTATAGACTCCACGTGAGGTGTCATCGACAGCTAGAACTCGGTGATTTGTCTAGACCTGGCGAGTCCATAGAGACAGAAAGGAGATTCCTGGTTGCCAGGGGCTGGTGGGGGGTATGGGGGGCAGCTGCTAATGGAACTTGATAGAGGTGATGGCTGCACAACCTTGTGACTGTACCAAACACCACTGAATTGTTCACTTTAAAGTGGCTCATTTTGTTATGTGAATGTCACCTCGATTTTTTGGAAAAAGACAGAAGACAGTTGTGGTTTTCGAAACTTAGCCATTCGTTATACTAAAGCTCATCTGAGTCCCATCTGTAGAGTCACTGTCACTGTTTGGAAGATGTCGTTAAATCGCTGGCACTGAAGCCTGCAATGGAGAGAGGCTGGGCACTGACACTGCAGCTGCTGCCTCCCACGTGTTGGTGTCACCGCGCTATCAGCCTTGCTGAGAAACGGTGGTCAGGCTGTGCACCGTGACACTGTCCCGCAGGGCCTGACAATGTCCATTTGATGTGTCACTAAACTGATTAACAGATGAAGTGAAATTCACATAACATAAAAATTAAGCATTTTATCGCTAACAATGCAGAAGAGAAACCAGATGACTGGGAGCTCCTAAATATCAAACACCTATGCTCATCCAAAGACTTCACCAAAAGAGTAAAAAGATTACCTACAGACCGGGAAAAAGTTTTTAGCTATGACATTTCCGATCAGCGCTTGATCTCTAAAATCTACGTGATACTGCAATAACTCTACTACAAAAAGACAGATAACCCAATTAAAAAATTAGCAAAAGATATGAACAGACACTTCACTAAAGAAGACATTCAGGTACCTAACAGATACATGAGGAAATGCTCATGATCATTAGCCATTAGAGAAATGCAAATCAAAACTACCGTGAGATTTCATCTCACTCCAACAGGGCTCGCATTAATCCAAAAAAAACACAAAATAATAAATGTTAGAGAAGCTGTAGAGAGGTTGGAACACTTCACTGCTTGTGGGAATGTAAAATGGCACAACCACTTTGGAATTCGATTTGGGTCTTCCTTAAAAAGCTAGACATAGAACTACCATACGATTCAGCAATCCTACTCCTTGGAATATATTCTAGAGAAATAAGAGCCTTTACACGAACAGATACATGCACACCCGTGTTTATTGCAGCACTGTTTACAATAGCAAAAACATGGAAGCAACCAAGGTGCCCATCAACGGATGAATGGATAAATAAATTATGGTATATTCACACAATGGAATACTACACATCGATAAAGAACAGTGAGGAATCTGTGAAACATTTCATAACATGGAGGAATCTGGAAGGCATTATGCTGAGCGAAATGAGTCAGAGGCAAAAGGACAAACATTGTATAAGACCACTGTTATAAGATCTCGAGAAACAGTATAAACTGAGAAGAACACATACTTTTGTGGTTACGAGGTGGGGAGGGAGTGAGGGTGGGAGAGGGTTTTTTACTGATTAGTTATTAGATAAGAACTACTTTAGGTGAAGAGAAGGGCAACACACAATACAGGGGAAGTCAGCATGACTGGACTAAACGAAAAGCAAAGAAGTTTCCTGAATAAACTGAATGCTTCAAAGACCAGGCGTAGCAGGGGCAGGGGTTTGGGGTCCATAGTTTCACGGGACATCTAAGTCAATTGCCATAATGAAATCTATTAAGAAAACATTCTGCATCCCACTTTGGAGAGTGGCGTCTGGGGTCTTAAACACTAGCAAGTGGCCATCTAAGATGCATCAATTGGTCTCAACCCCCTTGGATCAAAGGAGAATGAAGAACACCAAGGAGACAAGGCGATTACGACCCCAAGAGACAGAAAGGGCCACACGAACCAGCGACTACATCATCCTGAGACCAGAAGAACTAGATGGTGCCCGGCTACAACCGATGACTGCCTTGATAGGGAACACAACAGAGAACCCCTGAAGGAGCAGGAGAGCCGTGGGATGCAAACCCCAAATTCTAGTAAAAAGACCAGACTGAATGGTCTGACTGAGACTGGAAGGACCCTGGTGGTCATGGTCCCCAGACCTGTTAGCCCAGGACAGGAACCATTCCCAAAGCCAACTCTTCAGACAGGGATTGGACTGGACTATAAGATAGAAAATGATAACTGGTGAAAAATGAGCTTCTTCGATCAAGTAGACACATGAGACTATGTTGGCATGTCCCGTCTGGAGAAGAGATGAGAGGGCAGAGGGGTTCAGAAGCTGGCTGAATGGACATGAAAAGAGAGAGTGGAGGGAAGGAGTGCGCTGTCTCATTAGGAGGAGAGCAAGTAGGAGTATATAGCAAGGTGTACGTAAATTTTTGTATGAGAGACTGACTTGATTTGTAAACTTTCATTTATAGCACAATAAAAAAATTCAATAAATGGGATAAGATCTACACTGAAAAAAATTAAGCATTTTAAGGTGTACAATTCAGTAGTTGTTAGTACAGTCACAGAGTTGTGCTACCATCACCACTATCTAATTTCAGAACATTTTAATCAACCCCCAAAATAGCCTGTGCCCATTAGCAGTCACTCTCCATCGCCCTCCCCCCATTTCCCGGCATTTATGGATTTACCTATCCTGGGCATTTCATATCAGTGGAATCATACCATAAGTGATCTTTTTGGCTGGCTTATTTCACTGAGCGTAATGTTTTTGAGGTTCATCCACATCGTAACATGTATTGTGACTTCATTTCTTTTTACCAAAACATATTTAAGTCAACGACATTTTAGTAAATCTACAGGGTAGCTCCTATAATCCCGCTGAGTCGTTTCTAATAATTGCGGAGCATTCTGATCGTTCTTACTCCTTCCTGCCATCCCCCCTTTGTTCACATGCACCAGGTGATAGGTCACAGAAGCCAGGCCAAGGCACGAAGCTTGGCGCTACCAAGCAGCCCTCCATCAAAGAAGGTCGCCTGAAAAAGACCCCTGTTAACCTTGTTACTGTTCTGAGGACTGATCTCGGAGAAGGCCAGTATAGAAAGCACTTGTCAGAGGAGGCTGCTCAGTCACTGAAGATAAGAGCCCAGGTGCCCTACGACAAGAAATGCCCATGGCCTTGACAGTGTAACCAGAGTCACAATATTTTATAGCAACTCACAGTAGAAGGTAACAGGATAACCATGAGGAATTTTAGCTCCTCCACAGAGGAGGTGCCTTTGTTCTTTGTTTTGTTTAGTAGCTTATTTTCTAATTGTCCACCACTGTGAAATGGCCATGACCAGGGGTGTCATGAAAGCCCCACGTTAGCAGACTCTTGGGAAGTGGGAGTTCCTAGTACAGTGAGGGTCAGCCCTCTGCCATCTGAGCAGAGTACCTCATGCTGAGACCCTTTTCTTCTGAGCAGCCAATCCTCCCAACTCTATTACACATAAGCTTTTTAAAAATTCATTAACTTAATACATCTTCGTGTGTATTTGTTTAAATATCCACTTACATACAGTCACAGTAAAAGATGTTCAGCTGCAAATATTATTTAAAGCTTTAAGACTTTAAATCATAAAGTATAATTAAAACAATCAGGCACAGCATAAAACAATGTTTATACTACAGTGGTTTTGTCAATTTAATTTGGGGGTATGAGGGACAACTGTGTTTATACTTAAACATGAAGACATAAGTAAAAAGTAACTCTGTACTTTTTCATTCTCTGTCTCTCTGAACTTTAATTCCTTGGGTGATTGTCCAGGTAAAGATTACTCACTAATTACCTCAATTTATTATCCATCCAAAGTCTCAAAGTCAATTGTTAGGGAATCTTAGAAATGATAGGAGGTTGACATTGAAGAACAAGACGGTCACAGTTAATAAATGGAAATGTGACATTGTAAACTTCATCGACCTCACAAAGTGAGTAACCTCTAGGGCTATATATTTAATGCTATTGTTCAGAGCTTAAAAAGATCAATTTAAACAACCCATCAAAAAAAAATTTTTTTTTTATCAATGGATGAATGGATAAACAAAATGTGGTACATACATACAATGGAATACTACTGAACCAGGAGAAAAAATGAAGTCTTCATACGTGCTGCTATATGAATGGAGCTGGAAGACATTATGCTGAGTAAAATAAGCCAATCACAAAAGGACAAATATTATATAACCTCTTGTATAAAAAGACAAAACCGAAACCTGTTGCCATCAAGTTGATTCTGACTAAGGCAAATGTAGAGAGAACAAAGTTTACTAGTGGTTACCAGGGGTGGGAGGAAGGGACAAAGGGGAGGTTAATGGTGATGGAAATAGAACATTGATTAAAGGAAGGGTTGTACAGCCCATTATTGTAATTGCTGTCAATAGGTTGTACACCTGTAAAAAGTTGAATTGGCAAAAGTTGTGTGATAGATATAGCAATTTAAAAAAGAAAGAAAAAAGAATCGCTGCTGAGGCTGCTTATGTACAGCCAAACACCTTTCGGGATTTGGTTCCTTGGTTTGGAGGTTTAGGGTCATGGCTCCATGGGACAGCCCAGTTAATCGGCCTAATAACATGCTTAGTGCTTCTGTTCTACTTCCTAGTTCCTTGTGTAGTGCCGGGGGCCTTCAAAGCGTGCAAGCAGCCATCCGAGGCACAACAATTGGTTTCTATTCACCTGGAGCAACAGAGGAAGGAGAGTCAGGAATAGGAGGAGGAAATGGAATGTGCGGCCTCCACGAACAGCTGCCTTCTTTGCCACGAGACCAGAAGAACTGGATGGTGCCTGGCTACCATTACTGAACATTATGATCAAAGATTCCATGGAAGAATCCTGATTAAAAGGGGGAAAATGCAGAACAGAGTTTCACATTCTCATGTACTCCACACTTCCTAGAGCCATGAAGGGTGGATGAACCCTTGAAACTATTGCCCTGAGATAATCTTTGAACCTTAAACCAGAAATATCCCCTAAAGTCTTCTTAAAATCAAACAATAGTTTAGCTTAACTAGTGAAAAATGTCTGCCTTGAGCATTGTGCTCTTTTAAGAACTATTTATATGGGACTACCCCAGAAAATAAGGCCCCTGGACGCTCTGTTAACCTGGAATTAAAACTATTCCTGAAGCCCACTCTTCAAACAAGGATTAGACTGGACTATAAAATAAAAAATAATACTCGTGAGGAGTGTGCTTCTCAGTCCAATCAGATACACAAGACAAAATGGGTGACTCCTGTCCAGAGGCAGGATGAGAAGGCAGGAAGGGGCAGGAACCCGTTGAATAGACACAGGGAACTGGGGTAGAAAGGGGGAGTGTGCTGTCATGTTGTGGGGATTGCAACTAATGTCACATAACAATATGTGTATAAATTTTTGTATTTGCAATTAACTTAAGCCGTAAACTTTCACCTAACGGGCAAAAAAAAAAAAAAAAAAAGAGCGAGAACTATCCATATGGAATTGAATTGACAACAGCAACTCTAAAGATTAGCTAGGAACCTTGTTGTTGTTGTTAGGTGCCGTCGAGTCGGTTCCGACTCATAGCGACCCTGTACACAACAGAACAAAACGCTGCCCGGTCCTGCGCCATCTGTACAATCGTTGTTATGCTTGAACTCATTGTTGCAGCCACTGTGTCAATCCACCTCGTTGAGGGTCTTCTTATTTTCCACTGAACCTGTCCTCTGCCAAGCATGATGTCCTTCTCCAGGGACTGATCCCTCTTGACAACATGTCCAAAGTATGTAAGATGCAGTCTCGCCATCCTTGCCCCTAGGGAGCATTCTAGCCGCACTTCTTCCAAGGAAGATTTGTTCGTTCTTTTGGCAGTCCATGGTATATTCAATATTCTTCACCAACACCACAATTCAAAGGCATGTACTCTGTCCTATAGGGTCGTTATGAGTCGGAATCGACTTGATGGCAGTGGGTTAATGCCTAGGATATCAATGTTTATGCATTCCATTTCATTTTTGACGATTTCCAATTTTCCTAGATTCATACTTTGTACATTCCAGGTTCCGATTATTAATGGATGTTTGCAGCTGTTTCTTCTCATTATGAGTCTTGCTGCATCAGCAAATGAAGATCCTGAAAGCTTTACTCCATCCACGTCATTAAGGTCGACTCTACTTTGAGGAGGCAGCTCTTCCCCAGTCATCTTTTGAGTGCCTTCTGACCTGGGGGGGCTCATCTTCCAGCACTATATCAGACAATGTTCCGCTGCTATTCATAAGGTTTTCACTGGCTAGCGCTTTTCAGAAGTAGACTGCCGGGTCCTTCTTCCTAGTCTGTCTTAGTCTGGAAGCTCAGCTGAAACCTGTCCTCCATGGGTGACCCTGCTGGTATCTGAATACCGGTGGCATAGCTTCCAGCACCACAGGAACAAGCAAGTCCCCAAAGTACGACAAACTGACAGACACGTGGGGGCCTAGGAACCTTAGGGGGCAGCAAATTTATGTTAAGGAGGAAGAACTCACGAAAGGAGGATGAGAATGGTTGCACAACTCAAAGAATGTAATCAATGTCCCTAAATTATACATGTAGAAACTGTTGACTTGGTGTATGTTTTGCTGTGTATGTTCACAACAACAACAAAATAAATAAAATTTAAAAAAGATTGATTTAAAAATAAAGACATTAATAATTATAGCTCAGCTTAATTCAACTCACAGGATTACATTTCTATAAACTTGGATATCTAGTATAAGAAATGATCACTTATCTGACCTATAGGATAAGTGTAATGATTTTAGGAAGCTCTATTTGATTTTTTTTTTATTTGATAGCTCCTACCTTGCAAAACGCAAAATGTAACATTTGTATTATATTTCATACTGTGATGAAATTGGAGAGAAGAATAGAGCTACCTTTCAAATGAAAATTAACAAAACAATTTAATGTGTTCAAGGGTTTAGCTTATGCAGAAGTCTTGAGTGAATTTGAGGTATTAAAATGTTTTCTTGGCTTTATTTACTAAGAGGAGTACAACTTCTGCTACAACTTGACAAGTGGGGCTCAAAATTTTAATCACAAAAGATGAGGGGTTGTGTCTTTTGGAGATTAATGCAATGATCCCGGTGAGGGTTTGCAGCCCAAAGCCGTCCAGCCCTCAGTTTAGAGATCAACGGAGGCTCCTCTGGGCTTTAGGGTTCTCCAGACTTCCTGCTGCCCAGCACTGGGTGGGGCAAACTGTAGGAGTCAGGGGCCTTTCTCTCAGCTTTCCCGTTCCCATGAGGATGGCGGGCCACCTTCCTCCTTGTCTCTTTTACGTTGTTAAAGGCCTCTAAATGTTGGTAAAAAACCAGTTGTTGTCAAGAGAATTCTGACTCATGGTGCCTCCATGTGTGTCAGAGTAGAACTGTGCTCCGTAGGGTTTTTAATGCCTGGTTTTCTTTGGAAGTAGATTGCCGAGCCTTTCTCCTGAAGCACCTCTGGATAGACTTCAACCTCTAACCTTTTGATCAGTAGTCCACTGCACCACCTAGGTGTTCTTTTACATGGTCATTTACACATACAATTTTTATTTGTTAGCATGTAACAACGAAAGATTCCGTGATTTGACTGACTGGCTTTTCTTTTTTGGACAGTTACAAATTAGTGGTTTTGCAGAGAAAACCATGATGAGATTTTGTCCCCACAGACTGATTAATTTATTTAAAATATCTTAGCAGGTTACCGTGCATACTGGGGGACGGATCCACATTGTTTGGGGACTAAAGCTTATACAACCTGGGATCCCTTTTTTTTTCCTTTCTTTCTTTTAAAAATTGTGCTTTAAGTGAAAGTTTACAAATCAAGTCAGTCTCTCGTACAAAAACTTACATGCACCTTGCTATGTCCTCCTAGCTGCTCTCCCCCTAACCTGACAGCACACTCCTCCTCTCCACTGTGTATTCCCCAAGTCCATTCAGCTGGCTCCTGTCCCCCTCTCCCTTCTCATCTTGCCTCCAGACAGGAGCTGCCCACATAATCTCATGTGTCTATATGTGAGTGGCTCCCTTTTTAAGAAAAAAAAATTATGAATACAAAAGCTGTTGTGAAAGTAAATAATTATTCAGAATAAGAAAAGAAATCAACTAACTATGAGTTTTTAAAAACTGACTGAACGAATCATTTCTTTTATAAGGATCAGCACCAAGCTGGTTCCTATGAGGCAGAGGTTACAGATGTCCCAAAGGTCCAGCTTTTCCAAGCTGCTGTCCCACTCCATCATCTCTAACATCCACTACTCCCTCTCCCCTCGGTACTCTCCCTCACGTCTTTGGGTTCCCTTATTCTCTGCTGCTTCTTACAGAACTCGTACAAAGGAAATGGCTCATGCGGTTGTGGAGGCTGGCAAGTCCCAAATCTGTGGGTCAGACATACGCTTCTCCCAACCCATGTGGCTGCAGGGGCTGACAAACCCAAACTGACAGTGCAGACCACAGGCTGCTGGCTCACAAGGCTGAGGAAGCTGGTGAATCAGGTCAGATGTTAGCCCGCTGGTCTGCGGGGCTGTACAGGCCGGCAAATCCCAGAATTGGCAGGTCAGACACAGCAGGCCTCTGGCTTGAGTCCTAAGAACTGGAGCTCAATTGATCACGAACCAGACATGGGATCCAGATGCAGAGAGAGAGGGAGCCCCTCCAGGACAGACACATATATCTCAGATGCACATCACACCCCAGGGAAGGGCATAACTTGAGTGAGGGTGGGACTTGAGTCATGCCCTCCTGCAAGGCTGCAACCCAAGACACCCCTTATACCAATGCTGCCTCATCAACATGTAGTGGTCTGGATCCACAACACATAAAATGGAGGATAACCACACAACACTGGGACTCATGGCCTAGCCAAGTTGACCCATAACCCCAACCATCACAGGTTCCATATACCTTATTTGCATAGTCCCACTCAATCATTCTATAAGTCACAAAGACCATGGCTACAATGGCCATATTAAGTAATTCATTACACCGCACTGACAAATACCACAGAAAAATTAAAAAGCCTGCAAAATATCATTGTCATTGTTATTATTTTTATGTTACAGGTTTGACCCATCTCTCTACTCTTTTTTTCCCTACACTTTTGGTCACATGCTCTTTAATCTCATCTTCACATGACAAGGGACTTGTAATATTACTTTCTCTAGAGAAAACTAAAAGATCAGTCAGTCTTCCTTCCAATATTGTTGATTAAGATGCTTTATTGTCAATGGTTTAGAATTGAGAACACTCTCTTTCCATTTCATGAGTCCTTATTGGTAAAGCTGCTGAGAAACTTCCTCTTTGGTGTCTTGCTCAGATAAAGCTTCTGCCCCAGTGCCAGCCCTTCATTTTCCCTTCGTGTGTCCCATCTGCCCAGTCTGTCCATCTCTCTCGTGTAGCTGCTAGATTGCCTTCGCCCAAGTTCCCTTTGCTCCAAGACCAACCTAATGACCTTAGAGCCTGGTTGCAGTCTCCCCTGCCTCCACGCCAAGCAGGGAGCAGGGCAATGTCTTATGCTGTTCTCTCTCTCTGAGGTCAAAGTGAAGTCTGACGGCTTGATGCCGTGCACCAGCCCTGGGACCGCCACCAGCCAGGGGGTGAGGGTGGCTGGGCCCACTTGGAGGATACAGACAGTGAGGGCTTCACTGGGAAAACCTGCCTGAGCTCACCTCCCAGCCCATGACTTCGAGTTTCTCTTAAGGGGCCAGCATTTTTACAGCGTGCGAAGTTGGGACTTCAATTTTAAAATATTTTTTTCTTGGGAGTCTTTGAAACCAATCAAAATAGGAGCTCTGCTGCCAATGAGAGCCTTGATGTCTTGATTTGTTGATTTCCTGCAGACGTGGGTAAAGGCACCATTCAAAGAAAACTCCTCCCCTTTAATATTGCTGTAGTCCTGAAAGTACATATACCTAGAAAAACCCTCACTCACACCCAGCAGAAGAATCTTAGCAAGCTCTCTAGCAAGCTGGAGACTGTCAAGGAGGCCTCCTCTGTATACTGATATACCTCCCCTACCACTGAGCCCTGAGTGGGGGTCTCTGTTGGGTGCTCAGGGAATTTCTGGGTGAGGATTTGACAAGGTAAGGGGGAGGCTCCCGTTTCATGCTGTTCTACAGAAAGTGTAGGACTTTGTTTGGGGGATCAAGGGTGAGCTAGGTGCTCGGGTCTTAACTCAGTGCTGGCACCCACAGCTTCTCCTCCCATCCTGCAGTAGCTCACCGGTGGTTCTTCAGTGGAGAAAAAAGAAAAAGCCATCAGAAGCAGCCTCAGGGAGCTGCGGGGAGGTCGGGCTCTTGAAGGCTCTGCAGCAGGCAGACATGAGTGCACTTGTTCCCTTTGAGCCTCAGAACACGTGCTCGAGATGACACCGATGCCCTGGACTCCCCCGGGAACCATTCTCTAGGGGTGGCTCTCTTGTGAACCTGGTCTGTTTCTGCAGCTGCTTGCACAAGCCCAGGTCCCCTTGTGGGGGGTTACTCAATAGTGTGCCCGGCCAACAGGCTCCAGTGAGCAGGGCTTACAGATGGAGACCACAGAAAACAGGTAGAACCGGTTCTCCAGCTCTGGCTAAGGATAACTGTAAACAGACCCTCCCCCGCCCCCGCCAGGCAGCAGCTATTCAGCTCACCCTCTGCCAGGGAGAGGCCACTGTCCTGTAGGCAGAAAGCACCAGGCTTGTGAACAGCTACCCTGGCTCTGGGCTTTTCACTGAGCCTCAGAGTTGAAGCCAGTGTGTGGGGTCATCACTAGGTTTTCAAGACTTCCTGTCTGGAACCCCTCACCCAGGCTGCCAGCTTCTAAACCAGAAGACAAACATCCTTAAGGGGTCTTATCAGTTTCGTGTACTGGAACAAAGTCATGAGTCACAGAATCAGGGCTTTCGGTCTCTCACCCTGAAAGACAAGAGGAACTCACCAAATTGGACCAGAAACTTCAAGTGGCCACTAGGCTTTGAAAGCCGAGAGCTCAGAAACCAGCGTAATCACCGTAGCCATGGTGAAACCCACCATCAGTGGCAGCCTTCCCTGGCAAAAGCGCCAGGGACTTGAGGACCCTCACGGTGCACTGCTCGGGCTCCCCAGGGGCCAGGGCTGTGCTCTAATGGAGGCTTATTTGGGGCAAGTGACTTTGGGGGAAGCCGCCAGACTGTGAGAGCAAGAATCCCAGCTAAAAAGGTGGTGCACCTGTGAAAGTGGAGCAAGGCAAGGAGCAAAGGAGAAAGCCGGACCGAGCAGCAGTCCCAGGGGCGGCCCTCAGAGACACAAGGGGGGACTTCGGATGAGTTTGTCTCCTAGGTGCAAAACAGCTTAGTTTCTCAAGGGCTAAAAATCTGTTATGTCTTAATAAATCGTGGGGGTTAAACAAGGGTCACGTTGCCCCAGATACATGACACAAGATAAGGGACGTTTAATTAGAAATTCCCTATAGGGCAGTTATACTCCACTCCCTAGGGTCACTATGAGTCGGAATTGACTTGGCGGCAACAGCTTTAAAACCTGCCTTATTTTCAGGGACTTCCAGTGGCACAGTGGTTAAGAGCTCAGCCGCTAAACAAAAGGTTGGCAGTTCAAATCCACCAGCCACTCCTCAGAAACCCATGAGGTAGTTCTAATCTGTCCTATAGGGACGTTATGAGTCAGAATTGACCCTATGGCAACAGATTTAATTAGAAATCATGAGCAACATGATTGTGAGTTTCAATCAGAAATACAGTGCAGAAAACAGTCATACGAAGTTCCACTTAAGTTTAGAGAAAACAAGCTTTTTCCTAAGTTTGGAATAAAGGTTACCCATTTGCAGTCAGGGGGTCTTTGTGTCATTCCCACTACAGACAGTAATCTATACTGTTGTCATAAGGATAGCAATGGGAAAAGGAAAAACATACTTCTTACGTAGAGCAGGGGGCAAGGAAGCACTGCCAGTCAGAGGCAGAAGCTTTGCTGGACTTCAGGCATGACTAACAACATTTATAAACCTCATCAAGAGATACAGGAGGAACGGCACAGGTAAAAGGTATTAGGAGTGCAAGGCAGCACATAACCACAGATGCAGTAAAGATTTTAAAACACAGAAAATTGTGAATAAGTTTATGCCATTACATTTCAAAATGCAGTTGAAATGAGCAAATTCCTGGAAAAACAAATTACCAGTATTGACTCAAAAAAAAAGCAGAAAACCTAAATAGTCCAATAATCGTAAAATAACTTTTATCAGTAATTGTCGTAGTCAGCTTGTTGTTGTTGTTAGGTGCTGTCGAGTTGGTTCCGACTCATAGCGTCCCTATGCACAATAGAATGAAACACTGCCTGGTCCTGTGCCATCCTTACAATTGTTGTTATGCTTGAGCTCATTGTTGCAGCCACCCTGTCAGTCCACCTCACTGAGGGTCTTCTTCTTTTCCACTGACCTGTGCTTTGCCAAGCATGATGTCCTTCTCCAGGGACTCATCCCTCCTGACAATGTGTCCAGAGTGTGTAAGACACAGTGTTGCCATCCTTGCCTCTAAGCAGCATTCTGGTCGTACTTCTCCCAAGACAGATTTGTTGGTTCTTTTGGCAGTCCATGGTATATTCAATATTCTTCGCCAACACCACAATTCAAAGGTGTCAATTCTTCTTTGGTCTTCCTTATTCATTGTCCAGCTTTCACACGCAAATGATGCAATTGAAAATACCACGGCTTGAGTCAGGAGCACCTTAGTCTTCAAGGTGACACCTTTGCTTTTCAGCGTTTTAAAGAGGTCCTTTGCAGCAGATTTGCCCAACGCAATGCGTCATTTGATTTCTTGACTGCTGCTTCCATGGCTGTTGATTGTGGATCCAAGTAAAATGAAATCCTTGACAACTTCAATCTTTCCTCCATTTATCATGATGTTGCTCATTGGTCCAGTTGTGAGGATTGATTTTTGTTTTCTTTATGTTGAGGTGTAATCCATACTGAAGGCTGTGGTCTTTGATCTTTGTCAGTAAGCGCTTCAAGTCCTCTTTGCTTTCAGCAAGCAAGGTTGTGTCATCTGCATAACGCAGGTTGTTAATGAGTCTTCCTCCAATCCTGATGCCCTGTTCTTCTTCATATAGTCCACCTTCTCAGATTATTTGCTCAGCATACAGGTTGAATAGGTATGGTGAAAGGATACAACCCTGAAGCACACCTTTCCTGACTTTAAACCAATCAGTATCCCCTTGTTCTGTCTGAACAACTGCCTCTTGATCTAAGTAAAGGTTCCTCATGAGCACAATTAAGTGTCCTGGAATTCCCATTCTTCACAATGTTATCCATAATTTGTTATGATCCACACAGTCGAATGCCTTTGCATGGTAAATAAAACACAGGTAAACATCCTTCTGGTATTCTCTGCTTTCAGCCAGGATCCATCTGACATCAGAAATGATATCCCTGGTGCCATGGCCTCTTCTGAATCTGGACTGAATTTCTGGCAGTTACCTGTCAATTCCAACTCATAGCAACTGTTACGGATTGAAATCGTGTCCCTCAAAAGTGTGTGTCAACTTGGCTAGTCCATGATTCCCAGTATTGTGTCATTGTCCACCATTTTGTCATCTGATGTGATTTTCCTATGTGCTGTAAATCTTACCTCTATGATGTTAATGAGGTGAAATAGGCGGTGGTTATGTTAAAAGGGTAGGACTCAATCTACAAGATTGGATTGTGTCTTCAGGCAATCTCTTTTGAGATATAAAAGAGGCAAACAGAGACACAGGGGGACCTCATACCACCAAGAAAGCAGCGCCGGGAGTAGAGCGTGCCCTTTGGGCCTGGGGTTCTTGCTCAGAGAAACTCCCAGTCCAGGAGAAGATTGATTAGAAGGACCTTCCTCCAGAGCCAACAGAGAGAGAAATTCTTGCCCTGGAGCTGAAGCCCGGATTTTGGACTTCCAGCCTATTAGACTGTGAGAAAATAAATTTTTCTTTGTTGAAGCCATCCACTTGAGGTATTTTTGGGGCAGCCATGCCGACTCCCCCTATAGGAGTCCATGGAGAGAAGCCTCTGTAGTGGACTTGGAGATTCCATTTGGCCTCCCGTGCTCACACACGTGCGGGCATGTAAACAGGAGGAGGAAACAGACTATGTAGGGAAAAGAAAACTTCAAATAAAAAAAAACCCTACTGTTAACATCTTTGCAGAGATAAGAGGAGAAACTGTTGCAACCATCGAACAGGAATAGACAAGGAAAAAGACCGTTGCTGTCAAGTTGACTCCAACTCAGGGCCACCCCACGCGTGTCAGAGTAGGGCTGTGTCCCACAGGGTTTTCAGTGGCTGATTTATCGGAAGTAGATCATGAGACCTTTCTTCAGAGGTGGTTCTGGGTGGACTTGAACCTCCAACCTTTTGGTTAACCATTATGTACCACCCAGGGACTCCTGAACAAGAATAAACAAAACAAAAATAAAACAAAAAAGCACCCAGAGAAAAAAGAACTCTGAAAATTAAAAGCACAGTAGCAGAAATGAAAAACTATAGAACTCTTTGAAGGCTACATTGGGGAAATTTCTCAGAAAGTAAAGCAAAAGGACAAAGAAAAGGAATATAGAAAGGGAAAGATGATGATAGTAGAGGCTTAACAGAAAACGGAGAAAATGGAGAGGAAGAAATCAATTAAACCATTAAAGAGCATTTCCCAGAACTGAAGGACATGAGATGCCAATTGAAAAGGGCCACCAAATGCTAAGTTCATGGATGCAGACAGACTCTCACTGAGGTACATCACTGTGACATCTTAGTATGTTGAGGAGAAAGAGAAGGTTTGATAAGCTTCGGGGGGGGGGAAGTTTACATATAAAGGATCAGGAACCAGAATGGTGACACCTAGAACAGGGAGCTAACGGAGCCATTCCTTTCAAAATCTGGAGGAAAATTACCTCCAATCTAGAATTCTCTATGTTGCCAAATGATCAATAACATCAAAATGCTGAATAGAGACATTGTCAGACACACACGTTCTTAAAAATTTATCCCCTGTGCACTCTCTCTTGGGGAACTACTGGAGAATATCCTCCATCAAACTGAGGGGTAAACAAGAAAGAGGAAGACAAAGGATATAGGAACATGAGCTCCAACCAAGGACAGAGGTGAAGGGCCCTCAGGCCTCAGGCTTGGGGACAGCCAGTCTGGATTGAAACAGCATGCTGTGAGAGACAGACACATGCAGCCCCTGTCCCCAGCTCAGCCCTGCCAGATATCCGACTGGGGAGCCAGCCTGTTTCCCAGGAGTCACTGGTGACCTTGCCCATTGATTCCCCCGGAATGGAACTCAGGGAGCAGGCAGGACCAAGCCCCAGAAGCTTTGTCCAGCTTCTCTTCTCTTGGGAGCCTTGCCACAAGAGTGATGGTGCTGCCCTTTCCTTACTCGCCACTGGGTTTGATATCCATCACTTTTCTCATGTATTTCTTCACAGTCATCCCTGTCACCCTCTCAGGACTTGCACCCCCTCCCACTGCCCTGTCCTTTTAGGCCCTGGAACTGGGACAGTGAAGACGTCTAACGAAGACCCTGTTTTGTTCTTCACGCTGATAGCAAAGGCAATTGAGGTGCAACTGTGTTTGGCTAATTTATTTGTTCGATCAGTTATGCCCTTATGACACTTAGATTTTAGTGGAGGAGACAAAAGCTGGTGCACCTACCTACATAATTGTTAGGTAGTGATAAGGGCTCAGAACAGATCCAGAGTAAAGACATAGAGAAGGACAGCATAAAGACAGCGGCAACCATGTTAGATGGAATGGGTGGGGAAGGCTTCTCTGAAGCTGGGACATTTGAGTAATTAATTCCAATTTCCCTTGCAGCTTAATATATGTCATGGATCGAATTGCGTCCCCTCAAAATATCTGTCGGCTTGGCTGGGCTGTGATTCTCGGTATTGTGTGATTGTCCACCATTTTATGTGATTGTCCACCATTTTATGTGATTGTCCCATATGTCGTAAATCCTATCACTATGCTGTAATAAGATGGATTAGCAGCAATTATAGTAATGAGGCAGGAATCAATCTAAAAGATTAGGTAATGTCTTAAGCCAGCCTCTTTCGAGATATAAATGAGAGAAGCAAGCAGTGAGACATGGAGAACTCATACCACCAAGAAAGCAGTGCTAGGAGCAGAGCGCATCCTTTGGACCTGAGGTTCCTGTGCTGAGATGCTCCCAGACCAAGGGAAGACTGATGATGAGGACATTCCTCCAGAGCTGACAGAGACAGAAAGCCTTCCCCTGGAGCTGACACCCTGAATTCGGACTTGTAGCCTCCTAGACTGTGAGAGAATAAACTTCTCTTTGTTAAAGCCACCAACTTGTGGTATTTCTGTTACAGCAGCACTAGATGACTAAAACAATATGTTATCGGTTTTTTGTCAAATTTTGATTGGAACTTGTGGTGCAGTAAATTACTTCATATGGCCCTTTTAGCCATAGTCTTTGTGACTCCCACACAATGATTGAGCAGGACTATGAAAATAAGGTGTATGGAACCTGTGATGGCTGAGGTTATGTGTCAACTTGACTGGGCTATGATTTTCAGTGGTTTGGCAGTTATGTAATGATGTAGTCATCCTCCATTTTGTGATGTGTTGTAAATCTTAGCCTCTATGCCTGTTGTTAGAAACTCTGGCAGTGTAGTGGTTAAGAGTTACAGCTGCTAGCCAAAAGGTCGGCAGTTCAAATCCACCAGGTGCTCCTTGAAAACCATATGGGGCAGTTCTACTCTGTCCTATAGAGTCACTATGAGTCAGAATCAACTCGATGGCAAGTTTTTTTTTTTTTTATGCCTGTGGTTATGGTCCCATTTGGGAGCGAGTTGTCCTTTATCCATTGTGTTAACAAGGGAGGATTAGGGTGGGATGTATCTTCACCTTACTAGAGGAAGTGGCTAAAGTTACCACCCTTACCACCCGTATTCAAGTCACACCCTTACTTAAGTCATACCTTGTATCTTACAAGAGATAAAAGGAGACAGGAGCAAGAAAAAGAGCTACCAAGAAAAAGAGCTAAGTGTACAGCACGTCCTTTGGACCCAGGATCCCTGCACTGAGAACTTCCTAGACTCAGGAGACAGAGAGCTGCAACACAGGAGATGGCGAAAGACGGCGAGAAGTGGTAGCAAAGTGTGGCAGAGAACCAACCAGCAGCAGCAGAACCAGGAGACCAGTACGAGATGGTGCGGTGGGCTCCCCGGCTCACGGAGCAAGGCGGCTACAGTGGAAGCGCTAACCCAAGAAGCAAGAGAGCTGAATGCCTTCGGGCCAAGGCTTACTGGTAAGTGGGGTGCTCCCAGGCACTTATTGGAGGAGCTAAAGAGCTCTGTAACACTTGCCTAAGCAGGGCAGAAGCCAGGCTGAGGAGCCAAGGGCCAGAGAGACAGGCATGCCTGCAGGCATGGCTGAGAAAAGGCTGTCCTGATTGAAGAACTGTATCCTTAGTCATTTCTGATCCTGACTTGTAACCTCTTACTTCCCTAATAAACCCCATAATTGTGAGTATTGTCTGTGAATTCTGTGTGGCCATTGCAATGAATTATCAAACTCAGTACAGAACTAGAGTGCCGTGGGGACAGGGACAGTGTCAGAACTGGTAAAGATGGAGGAGAGAGGAAGCATGTCTCAACTCCACCTCATAGGAATCAGCCTTGGGCTGTTGACGGTGATACACCTTCCCCCTTGTGAAGTTAGAAGATGCATGACGCCTCCACCACACCATTTTTACAGAATAGAAAACTGTATTCTCTGTAGTGTACAAAATTCAATTCATAGTTAGGAAATCAATGTCATGGATTATAGCTTTAGCCAATTGTATACTTCTCTGTTTTGCCACAGAAATAAGACTCTTATGTTTCTGTCCATTTCTTCATAAATTGTGCTTTCTCTCTTTCAATGAAATGCTGCTAGGTTCATAATGATTCATTACAGTTACCTCTTTGTTGTAAAGTGGTCTGATTGTTGACATAAGATTACACTTTTTTGGGTAGTATTTAATGTTCTTTGAATTATCTTCTGGCAGATACCATTTATTGCTTTTTCCATTCATTTACATTTATTCTCCCAAATTGAGGGGGGCTGCTGAGAGCAGACGTGTCTCTGAAGGCTCTGGACAGTACACAGAGTTGCCCAAATGACCTGGCACAGCCTGAGGGACAAACCAGTGGCCCCATGCTTGAAACTGCAGGCCCACAGGTAGATGTAGGCCAAGGGGGCATCTTCAGCAACTGGCTCAGGTGGAATGATGCTCATTTTAAAATTGAGTGGTTATCTGAAAGGAAACATTGTGGACCTATGCCAAGATGCTTGATGGCGGAATCTAGCAAACTAGATGCTTGGAGACCTAAAGCCAAGCATCTGTAACAGGAGCTGCAATTCCAAAGCCAGACACAAAAGCCCAGAGCCATCAGGATGCAGAAAGAATAAAATCAGATACGGAGGGAGAAGAGGTGGGAGAAAGTTTAAATGTGCTGACTCCCTTATCTTTAAAAGTTAGGGATCTATAGATATTGTCTTGTGTGTTGATCAATGGAGTAATGAAGCTTTGAATTATTATTTAAAGGTATAAATAAAACCCCTAGAAGATCTGCAAGTACTAATATAAACAAAACTGCTGGGAGGAGTAGAGGGACAGGAAGGAGGGGAGGTGGCAAGAAGCATGAGCTAACTTCCTCGTCTTTTATAGTCGAGAGTTAATCGATGGGCCATTCTGGGCCTGTTTGGACTCAAATCTATTCCGAATCGTAAGTCGCCTTGCAGCCTGTCTTTCCCAGGCTCTGGGGCCAGCTGGAGGCCCTGGCAAGAGACTGGAAGGGTGGAGGAGGGGAGAAGCCAAGGTACTGTATTTCTTCCTCTGGCTCTGCCCTGGAGCTTCTCAGCTGCAGCTGCTGCTCCTCTAGGGGCTCCAGCTCTCACCAACAGGCCCAGCCTTCTCCCTGTGTCCCTCCAGCCTAGGGGTGATGGCAGCTCCCAGGCAGTGCTGACCCCCAAGCTGCCTCACTATTGACTTCCTGGCAACACTAGGTACTCCCTTCCCAGCATTCAGTGCCCTCAGTTGTAACTACTTGAAGTGGTTTTTGTTTTCCTGGAAGGACTTTGACTAATATAATAGCAATTTTGAGGCCACACTAAGGAACATTTGAAGCTGGCCATCATGGCAGACAGGAGTGATGGAAGAACCACTGATTGAATATTAAGCCATAAAAAAAAAGGCATTAATAAATTTCTAAAAATAGAAAATAACACAGAACACATTCTTAGAATAGAAAATTAACAACAAAAATGGAAGGCAAAACAAACCAAAGCTTATGTAGAAAATTTAGAACTCCCTGAAGAAAAATCTTAGGTCAAAAAAATAAAAAATCAAAGAAAATTTTGGAGAATATTTAGAGAACAGGAATGATGAAAGCAGAAAGTATGCAGTTAAAACACAGAAACCAGAAAACGAAAAAATCAATCCCAAAACACAAAACAAGACAAAAGGATAAAACAATAGTCAGTCGAAGCAGGAGCAAAAACAAAACAATGCAAAATAAACAACCCAAACTGGGAAATAAGCACAGATGCTGAGACATCTATATTCACCCAAGTCCTCAGAAGTGATCAGAGCTTCTGTGTCCCCGTGGGTCACAAGAAACTTCTGATTAAGGAAACAGAAAAAGTCGTTGGGGAGTATAGGAGACCCTTAACTATAGAGAAAGTTTTCACGAAGACACCCGTGATCGAGCTCCTGCCGGGGTTTAGGTGTCTCCTGCAGATCCACCCCTGCCAAGGAAGAGCAGAACTGCCAAAGCTTCTCAGAAGCCCCTGGTGGACTTGTCTGTTCTTCTCATTGGCTCGAACTGGGTTGCCGGTCACCACGGTGAAGCATACAGGAAAAGACTGGGCCCTGGAACTAACAAGGCAGCAGAAGGGGGACCTGCTGCATTATATCTGGTTCTTTTTGGCATCTATTTGGTTTTATTGTTTGTCTGTTTCAGCACTGAAACGGAACATTTCACAGTGTGTTTGGATACCTGGAAAGGCAAGTCTCCCCTTTGTAAACATTTCCTGGCCGATCTTATAAATTTTCTCTGATGAACTTTAGAATCATAGTGTCAAGTTCCATGACGCTCAGGTGGGGGAAAAATGGATGTCCCTTATCAAGCTCTTTGTAACGCCATAGATCATTTTTATATGACCTTTCTCACAATGGTCTTGCAACTCTCACCAAAGGATTAGGTGGGACTATGCAAAAAAGGTACTTGTGGCCCACCAAGGGGATTGGTTGTTGTTAGGTGCAGTCGAGTCACTTCCAACTCATAGCGACCCTATGTACAGCGGAACAGAACACTGCCTGGTCCTGCGCCATCCTCACAATCGTTACTATGCTTGAGCCCATTGGTGCAGCCACTGTGTCAGTCCATCTCCTCCAGGGTCTTCCTCTCTTTCACTGACCCTCTACTTTACCAAGCATGATGTCCTTCTCCAGGGACTGATCCCTCCCGATAACATGTCCAAAGTATGAGAGATGAAGTCTCCCCATTCTCACTTTTAAGGAGCATTCTGGTTGTACTTCTTCCAGGACAGATTTGTCTGTTCTTTTGACAATCCATAGTATATTCAATATTCTTCGATAACATCACAATTCAAAGGCATCAATTATTCAGTCTTCCTTATTCTTATTCGTAATCCAGCTCTCGCATGCATATGAGGTGATTGAAAACACCATGGCTTGGGTCAGGCGCACCTTATTCCTTAAAGTGACATCTTTGCTTTTTAACACTTTAAAGAGGTCATTTGCAGCAGATTGGGGTTTGGACAACTTGCTAATAATACAAATAACTTTCTTGGTATCCTTGTGGGGGTGGTACCATGCAAATAAGGTATATGGAGTCCTAATGAGGCGATTGGTTAGTTTGTTCATCCTGCTAGGCTTAAATTCAGCCATCCCAGAGGCAGAGAGGGGGGACCTCACTACCACCCAGAAGAATAAATGGAAGCAGAGCACATCCTTTGGACCCGAGGTTCCTGCACTGAGAAGTTTCTAGACCCAGGAGACAGAGAACTGTAACACTGGAGACAGTGAGAGATGGTTTGAGGGTTAAGGTTGTGTGTCAAGTTGGCTGGGCCATGATCTCAGTGCTTTGGCAATTGTATAATGATGTAATCACTTCCGTGATGAGATCTGCTATGAGAACCTGTTATGGATTGAATTGTATCTCCCCAAAATGTGTGTCAACTTGTCTAGGCCATGATTCCTAGTATTGTGTGATTGTCCGCCATTTTGTCATCTGATGTGATTTTCCTTTGTGTTGTAAATCCTACCTCTATGGTGTTAATGAGGCAGGATTAGAGGCAGTTATGTTAATTAGGCAGGACTCAATCTATAAGATTAGGCTGTGTCATGAGTCAATCTCTTTTGAGATATAAAAGAGAGAAGGGAGCAGGGAAACATAGGGACCTCATACCACTGAGAAAGTAGTGCTGGGAGCAGAGCGTGTTTCTTTGCTCTTGGAGTACCTGTGCTGAGAAGCTCCTAGACCAGGGGAAGATTGATGACAAGGACCTTCGCCCAGAGCTGACAGAGAGAGAAAGCCTTCCACTGGAGCTGGCACCCTGAATTTGAACTTCTAGCCTCCTAGACTGTGAATGAATTTTTCTTTGTTAAAGCCATCCACTTGTGGTATTTCTGTTATAGCAGCCCTAGGTAACTAAGACAGTAACCAGTTGGTTGAAAGGGAGTTTCCTTGGGGATGTGGCCTGCATCCAATATATGTGGACTTTCTGGCAGAGCTCGCTAGCTTTTGCTCTGCTCTGCATCCTGCATTTGGCTCATCAGCATCTGACCTCCAGTTCTTGGGACTTGGGCCATCAGCTTTCTGTTTTACCTGCTGATCTTGGATTTGTCAGCCTTTGCAGCCGTGAGCCAGCAGCCTGCTGTCTGACCTGTGGATCTTGGGTTAGTCAGCCCCTGCAGCTACATGAGTCAGGAGAAGCCTTCTACTTGATGCCTGATGCCTGACCCATGAACTTGGGACTTGCTAGGCTCTACAACCACGTGAGTCATTTTCTTGAGATAAATTTCTCTCTCTCTACATATATATACACATACGTGTTGTTGTTGTTAGGTGCTGTCGAGTCGGTTCTGACTCATAGCAACCGTATGCACAACAGAACGAAACACTGCCCGGTCCTGAGCCATCCTTACAATTGTTGTTGTGCTTGACCTCATTGTTGCAGTCACTGTGTCAATCCACCTCATTGAGGGTCTTCCTCTTTTCCATTGACCCTGTACTTCACCAAGCATGATTTCCTTCTCCAGGGACTGATCCCTCCTGACAACATGCCCACAGTATGTAAGACGCAGTCTCGCCATCCTTGCCTCTAAGGAGCATTCTGGCCGCACTTCTTCCAAGACAGATTTGTTCGTTCTTTGGCAGTCCATGGTATATTCAATATTCTTCACCAACACCACAATTCAAAGGTGTCAACTCTTCTTCGGTCTTCCTTATTCATTGACTAGGTTTCACATGCATATGATGTGATTGAAAATACCATGGCTTGGGTCAGGCGCACCTTAGTCTTCAGGGTGACATCTTTGCTCTTCAACACTTATACAAATACACACTTCACTGGTTTTGCTTCTCTAGAGAACCCAGCCTCAGACAGATGGCGAGAAACAGCAGCAGAGAAACAGTGGCAACAGAAAGAACAGAATCAAGAGACTGGCAGGAGATGGCACAGTGGGCTTCCAGCCTACAGAGTGAAAGAGTTGAGAGTCTTCAGGCAGAGGCTACCTGGAGGAGTGGGGCTGCCCCTGGGAACTTATCAGAGGAACTAAAGAGTTTTGTAACATTCGCCCGAGCAGGGCAGAGGCTGGGCTGGCCCAAGAGGCTCAAGCGGCCAAGGGGCCAAGGGCCAGAGAGGCCTGTCTGTGGTCGTGGCTGAGATGAAGCTGTCCTGACTGAAGAACTGTATCCTGAGTTGTTCCTGATCCAGAATTGTAACACGTTACTTTCCTCGTAAACCCCATAATCGTGAGTATTGTCTGTGAGTTTTGTGTGGCCATTGCAACGAAGTACCGAAACCAGTTGCGAGGTACAGAGTGCCGTGGGAGGGACAGTTTGTGTTAGAATTAGTAAAAAGTTTGGAGAGAGGAGGTATGTCTAACTCCCACTTCATAGGAATCAGTTTTGGGCTGATACTGATGGTGATTCTCTCTCCCGCTTGTGAAGTTAGAGGAGGTCAGATGCCTCTGCCATGCCATTTTTATACCCCTGAAACTCCAATATGCATTTTCCACCTCTCTCAGTGATGAGATTTTCATCTTTATCCAAGCATTACATGAGACCAGCTTCAGTTCATCGACATACTCCTCTTCCCCATATGTGCAGTAAAGGGTTAACTAAGCAGATTTGGGGTGTTCAGACCGTGCACATCCCACAGAAACTGGACTGTGCCCAGGTACTGGGAGGTGACCTCTAAGCCCTTGGAATATCTTGCTTGATAAGAGTGACTTTGTATACGTGGAGCCTTGGGCCACTCCAGATAATCTATGCCAACAACGGGGTTTATGGTGGGGGCCTAGGGCCATGGCAGATAGTCTGTGTTAACAATGTAAGCACTGCCTATACAAATACTCTGGAAGAGGACAACCAGAAGCTTGTGCCTGGTCTCTGCCCTGTGCACCTTTTACATTTGCTTATTTTAGTCTGTACCCTTTTGCTGTAATAAAGTGTAACCATGAGTATAACAGCTTTTTTGAGATCTGTGAGTCTTTTCAGTGAATCATTGAGCCTGAGGGTGGTCTCAGTGATTCCTGATATACCATATTTGATATTTATACTGATATTTTTAGTTCTTTGTAAGCAGGGGCAGATTATCCAATAAGCAAGGTAAGCACATCTTTGATGTGGTGAAACCCATGTGAAATTGTTCACTACAGATTAGTAAGTAAGCACAAGTAAGCCTGTGCTTACCTTGCTTACTAGGTCATCTGTCCCTGTCAGGGATTGTAAATTTGAAAAGAGGCTTTGATTCTGTAGGAAGGTGCTCGGGGGTTGGGAGAGAGACAGATGCCAGTCATGCCTAGAAGCAGAGTCACTGATGTGGTGAAAAATGTGAAATTGTTCACCACAGATGATCTGGTAAGCAGGGTAAGCACTGTGCTTACCTTGCTTATTGAATACTCTGCCCCTGCTTTATAAGTTTGACTAATACACTTAAATCTCTCATTCCATCAGCTTTCAACAGTAGTGTATCTGGACCCGTCATTTTGTAAGTTGAAGGTATTAGTGTCCCTACCCTTTCCTTTCTGGTAAGCATCCCATTTTATATCAGCTGCACTTTAATTTTTAGGGCTGCTATGAGTCAGAGTCAGAATTGACTCAATGGCAAGGGCTTCAGGTTCACACTTTAATTTTACATTGTCAGGGTAAGCATTTACACCTCATCCTTCAACAATAACCAATCCCTTAATGTTTTGTGCATAGGTTGACTTTAGAAGTTGAAAACCAAACAAAAAATTCACGTTATGATGCCTATGTCAATATTTTTCAATGCCAGACCAAGAAGAGGGGTGCTAGTATTATATCTCCTCCTCTATAAGCTGAACGTGATGACTCCTAGGCCACTTGAAAAGAGAACTTCCCCAGCATAATTGTCCAATGGATTTTCTTTTCTTGTTATTGTCGTTAGATGCCATTGAGTCGGTTCCGACTCACAGCGACTCTATGTACAACAGAAGAAGACACTGCCCGGTCCTGCACCATCCTCACAATCATTGCTATGCTTGAGCTCATTGTTGCAGCCACTGTGTCAATCCATTTCATTGAGGGTCTTCTTCTCTTTTGCTGACCCTCTACTTTACCAATCATGTTCTCCTTCTCCAGGGACTGGTCCCTCTCGATAATCCAAAGTGTGTAAGATGAAGTCTCACCATCCTTGCTTCTAAGGAGCCTTCTGGCTGTACTTCTTCCAAGACAAATTTGTTCATTCTTCTGGCAATCCATGGTATATTCAATATTCTTCGCCAACACAACTCAAAGGCATAAATTCTTCTTTAGTCTTCCTTATTCATTTTCCAGCTTTTGCATGCATATGAGGCTATAAAAAATACCGTGACTTGGGTCAGGCGCACCTTTACACACTACCAACTGGTAAAATTATGATACATTTTACTTTGTTTCTTATTTTGATTATAACTATCTAGTATGATGAAAAAATGGCATGTCAGGGGTGTCTGGCCTCCTCTAACTTCAAAAGGGGGAAGGAGAATCAAGATCAACAGCCCAAGGCTGATTCCTATGTGGAGGTCAGATATGCCTCCACCCTCCAACCTTTTTACCAATTCTGACATTAACTGTGCCTCCCACCGACATTCCGTACTCCTCTGCTAGGTTCAGTAATTCACTGCAATGGCCACACAGAACTCACAGACGATACTCATGATTATGGGGTTTATTAGGGGAAGTGACAGGTTACAATTCAGGTTCAGGAATGCTCAGGATACAATTCCTCCATCAGGACAGCCTCTCCTCAGCTGTGCTTGCAGGCACGCCTCTCTCTGGCCCTGGGCCTCAGCTCTGCCTGGACAAGTGTTACAAAGCTCTTCTAGCTCTGCTGATAAGTGCACAGAGGTATTCCACTCTGCCAGTAAGCCTCAGCCCGAAAGCTCTCAGCTCTCTTGCTTCATGCGTTGGTGAGCTTAGCCCTGCTGCCAAGTGCCTGGAGGCACCCCACTCCACTAAGAAGCTTCCTGCCTGTAGGCGCTTAGCTCTCTTGCTCCATTCGCTGTAATTGCATTGCTTGGTGAGCCAGGAAGCCCACCATGCCATCTCCTGCCAGTCTCCTATTTCTGCTGCTGCTATTTCTCTGCCGCCGTTTCTCTCGGTCTCTGGTGTTACAGCCATCTCTCTCTCTCTGTCTGTTGGGTCTAGGAAGATCTCAGTGCAGGGGCCCCAGATCCAAAGGACATGCTCCCCTCTCGTCTCTTCTTCTTGGTGGTAGTCAGATCCCTCCTCTTTGCCTCTAGGTTGGCTCATTTTAAGCCTAGAGGGATGGCAAATCTGACCAATCTCCTAGTTAGAGTTCCATACACCTTATTTGCATGGTCCATCCCCCACAAGGGTGCCATGCACATTACTTATATTATTAGCAAGCTACCCAATCTCCTTGGTGGGCCACAAGCATCTTGTTTGTATAGTCTCACCCAGTCATTTGGCGGGAGTTACAAAGGCTATGGGTAAAATAAAATGGGTAGAAGGGTCATATTAAGTAATTCATTACACTGCATATGAATAAAAAAAGTTCTTTTTTCCTGGTGTTTCTAATTGCTCTTCCTTATTTTATTGAATTATTTACCATTATTAGATTCAATTTTCTGTCAACAGTCACACCATCTAATATGTTGACTTCACACACACACATTTAAAAAAAAAATTCTTGGAGTCCTTTCTCCCATAGCTTGCCATTCTCCTACTCCAATCTAGACCGACTGCCAATCAGGCCTTCTGCCCAGTTGGCATGCCTGGTATTTCCTGTCACTGCTCTCCTGGATTAGAGCCACTGTTTTGTGGATAACACATCTTCCTATTTCTTGGCTTACACCCTGGTTTTGCTGGAGAACATCCTCAAGTAGCTTCCTAAGAAAAGATATTTGAGAGGTAAATTTTCTTAGCTTTTGCATATCTAAATATTTTTATTCTATTATCACACTTAATGGATATTTTGGCTGAATTTTAAGTTGAAAAAGATTTTCCCTTGGATTTTTGAAAGCATTGTCCTATTGTCTTTTATCATCCAGTATTGTTGTGAAGTCTGATGCTATTCTGATTCTTGTTCCTTTTTCTTGGTTTTATCTTTCAAGAATTCTTTTTTTTTTTCAAGAACTCTTGATAGTTAGATAGGAACCCTAGGGGACAGCGAGTTTATGTTAATGCAGAAGGAACAACTCAGAAAAGGAGGGTGAGAATGTAATCAATGTCACTGAATATGTAGAAATGCTTGAAATGGAGTATGTTTTTTGTGCATATTTTCAACCATAACAACAAAATAAAAAAAAGAGAAAGAAACCTTGTTACCTGCTTGATGGATTTCCTATATCACTCTTCTAAGTGTTCATATTTTCTCTATTTTTTCTCTCTGTTGATCTGTTCTATTTTCTGAGAAACTTCTTCAGCTTTATCTTTCAATCTTTCTATTGAAATTTGAATTTCAATAATCATATTTTAATTTCCAATACTTCTTCTAGTTCTCTGATTGCTCCTTTTACATCATATGCTGTTTTTGTTTTGTGGATGCAATATTTTCTTTTACTTCTCTGAATAGACTAATTAGATCAAATTTTTTCCCGTATGTTATCTGTATTTTCTGGGATTCCTCCTAGTTCTTTCCCCCCCTTATATGTTTATCTTGCATTTTGTTTGTGTTGAAGTCTTTTTTCAAATTTATGATGACCCTCAGCAGTCAGTTTATATTGAAAAAAAAAGGGCCAGGTAATTATTGTGGATTTAGTCTGCTGTTGGGTAAATAGGTCTGTCTTCTTGCTATGCTCTTCTCTCTATAGGGCAGGGAGCTGAGGAACAGGGTCCATATCCCCCAAATGCTAGAATGAGGAGAAAATTGTTTGGGGGTTGCCATGCCAATATCCACACTGGAAACCTTTGTTCTGCACAGATATTTCATTCAGTTTATTTAGAATTTTCTTTGCAGAGCTCTGCCAGCTGATTGTGAGGATGACACAGGACTGGACAGTGTTTTATTCTGTCGTACATACGATTGCTATGAGTTAGAACCGGCTCAACAGCACCTAAGAACAACAACCTGGGCCAGCTGCCACCTCAGCTGTCTGGTGGGGAAGAGGAGATTCCAACTGGTACGGTCATCCCTGTATTTGGACCTTCAATTAATCCCCAGGTGTTCAATTAATACTATTGCCTTTCACCACCACACCTGTTGATTCTGAGCGTTCTGATGTATCTGGCAAATTGGCTCCCACCTCTTCTGTATTTCCCTTTCAAATATTTTATGCTGTATTTTTCCTATTTTATTTAACAACTCATTCCCAAGTGTCTTCCAAAAAAAATCGTTGTTGAAATCTGTCCATTGGTGGTAATCTCCTCTTCCTCACCACATTCTCTTTATTCTTATGGGTTTATTCCTTTCTGTTCTTCTATACTTTTTGTGGGCTTCTAAGAAAGAGACTGGTAAAGTGGAGGATTGGCAAAGGCAAGGAAGGCCCTCAGTGAGATTAATTGACCAGTGGCCAAAAAATGCATTCAAACATAGCAAATATCATGAAAATGGCACAGAAACAGGCGACATTTCATTCTGCTACACGTGGGGTCACCACAACTTGAGAGCACCTGACAACAGCAACAACAAGGCTAAAGAAGAAAAACTGTGTGTATGCGCATGCGCATGCGCCTGAGTGTCTGCATGCTGTCTTCTATCGGAATCAAGCCATTTCTTACCTCTTTTTCTTATTTTCTAGTAAATGTTGTTAAGGCTGTAGATTTTTATACATGACCACTGGGCCACATCTCATAGGTTGTTGTTTGTATGTGAGGAGTTTATAATTTTAGTTTTTGTTTCCTCTTTAACTCAAGTTATTTCAAAACCTATTTTAAAACTTCAACGTAGAGAGCGGGTTTTTTTTTTTTTGTTTTGTTTTGTGCCTATTCTTTTGCCCCTAATTTTTTAAATTTTATTAAATTGATGTCAGAGACTGTGATCTGCATGATTTCTACATTTTGGAATTCACTGAGATTGTTGTTTTAAGGTCTAATGCATAAGCCAAAATGTCACTTTAGATGACATTTAAAGCGACTAACCCTGGTGGCGTAGTGGTTAAGAGCTACAGCTGCTAACCAAAAGGCTGGCAGTTCGAATCTGCCAGGCGCTCCTTGGAAACTCTACGGGGGCAGTTCTACTCTGTCCTCCAGGGTCACTATGAGTCGGAATGGACTCCACGGCAGTGGGTTTTTTTAAATAACACTAAAAAGCAAACATGTTACCTTGAGGACTAAGGTAAGCTTGACCCAAGCCGTGGCGTATTCAATGGCCTCATATGCATGTGAAAGCTGGGCAATGAGTAAGGAAGACTGAAGAAAAATTGATGCTTTGAATTGTGGTGTTGGGGAACAATATTGAATATACCACGGACTGCCGGAAGAACGAACAAATCTGTCTTGGAAGAAGGACAACCCGAACGTTCCTTAGAAGCAAGGATGAGGAGACTACGTCTCACATACTTTGGACCTGTTATCAGGAGGGATCAGTCCCTGGAGAAAGACATCATGCTTGGTAAAGTAGAAGGTCATCGGAAAAGAGGAAAACCCTCAAGGAAATGGATTGACACAGTGGCTGCTCAAGCACAACAATGATCATGAGGATGGCTCAGGACCGGGCAGTGTTTTGTTCTGTTGTCCATAGGATCACTACGAGTTGGAAGTGACTTGATGGCGCCTAACAACAACTACAAGGCATCAGCAACTGTAGCAAGTTTTCCATGAGTGTTTAACAAAAACTTGTGTTTCTGTTTTATCTTCTGGGGTGTTGTTTCCAAAGTTTTGGACTGTCCATTGTACCATTCTCTTTTCCATAGTCATTTTGAATTTACTCTTCTAAAATATAAATTTCCTATTGGTTCAAGGAAATTTTTGACAGATGGGGTACAGTTGTGCTCAGTCTGCCATATTGATACAATCTCTCTGTGTTTTTGTTCTCTTGTCAATTGCCATCTATATTTTCCTTGTTATTTTTATATACTGTATTCCAAGTTTTAATGAGATCTCTTGTTCTTACTATTGTCCCACTATGGTGAGTTCTCCACACTGCCCCTACAGAGTGATTCTCCTAAAACATAAATCTGATGATGTTGGATTCCAGTTCCCATGGCGGCCCGGGCTGCCTCTCCAACTGCATTCCCAACTACTATCCAGCCACACAGATCTCCATGTTAGTCTCCAGCATGGCAAGCATAGACTTTCCTTAGGGCCTTTGATTTGTTGTTGTACTTGTTGTTAGTTGTTGCAAGTAAAGTTTTGCTGAAGATCATTCAAAAGTGGCTGCAGCAGTATATCAACAGAGAACTGCCAGAAATTCAGGCCGGTTTCAGAAGAGGACGTGGAACCAGGGATATCATTGCTGATGTCAGATGGATCCTGGCTGAAAGCAGAGAATACCAGAAGGACGTTTACCTGTGTTTTATTGACTATGCAAAGGCATTCGACTGTGTGGATCATAACAAACTATGGATAACATTGCGAAGAATGGGAATTCCAGAGCACTTAATTGTGCTCATGAGGAACCTTTACATAGATCAGGAGGCGGTTGTTCATACAGAACAAGGTGATAGTGGTTGGTTTAAAGTGAGGAAAGGTGTGTGTCAGGCTTGTATTCTTTCACCATACCTATTCAATCTTTATGTTGAGCAAATAATCCGAGAAGCTGGACTATATGAAGAAGAACAGGGCATCATGATTGGAGGAAGACTCATTAACAACCTGTGTTATGCAGATGACACAACCTTGCTTGCTGGAAGTGAATAGGACTTGAAGCACTTACTGATGAAGATCAAAGACCACGGCCTTCAGTATGGATTGTACCTCAACATAGAGAAAACAAAAATCCTCACAACTGGACCAATGAGCAACATCATGATAAACGGAGAAAAGATTGACATTGTCCAGGATTTAACTGTACTTAGATTCACAATCAGTGCCCGTGGAAGTAACATCATGATAAATGGAGAAAAGATTGAAGTTGTCACCCCGTTGCCATCAAGTAGATTCCAACTCATAGCAACCCTATAGGATGGAGTAGAACTGCCCCATAGAGTTTCCAAGGAATGCCTGGTGAATTTGAACTGCTGATCTTTTGGATAGCAGCTGTAGCACTTAAGCACTATGCCACCAGGGTTTCCTGAAGTTGTCAAAGATTTCATTTTACTTGGATCCACAGTCAATGCCCATGAAAGTAGCAGTCAAGAAATCAAAGGACTTGTTGCATTGGGTGGATCTGCTGCAAAAGACCTCTTTAAAGTGTTAAAAAGCAAAGGTGTCACCTTGGGGACTAAGTGCGCACCTGACCCAAGCTATGGTGTTTTCAATTGCCTCGTAGCTGAATAATGAATAGGGAAGCCTGAAGAATTGATGCCTTTGAATTGTGGTGTTGGGAAAGAATACTGAATATACAATGGAATGCCAGAAGAAGGAATAAATCTGTCTAGGAAGAAGTACGGCCAGAGTGCTCCTTGGAAGCAAGGATGGCGAGACTTCGTCTCACGTACTTTGGATGTGTTATCAGGCGGCGGGATCAGTCGCTGGAGAAGGACACCATGCTTGGTAAAGTAGAGGGTCAGCAAAAGAGAGGAAGACTCAACACGATGGATTGACACAGTGGCTGCAAGAATGGGCTCAAACATATGAACGATTGTGAGGTTGGTGCAGGACTGAGCAGTGTTTCGTTCTGTTGTACATAGGGTCACTATGAGTTGGAACTGACTCAAGGGCACCTAACAACAACAAAGCCATCAAGTCCACTCTGACTCATGGTGACCTTATGTACGACAGAACAAAACATTGCCTGATCCTAAGCCATCCTCACAATCGTTGGTATGTTTGAGTCCATTGATGGAGCTATTGTGTTAATCCATCTCTAACAAGTGGTCTTTCCTGATGACATGTCCAAAGTCAGTGAGTTGAAGTTTTGCCATCCTCACTTTTAGGTGGTTGTATGTCTTCTGAGACTGATTTGTTCCTTTCTTTCAACTTGCCTGGAATGTCCTTTCCCTGTATATTCATCTGGGGGAATAAAATGAGTGAGAAAGCCTGTGGATAGCTAAATAGCACCTCCATCCTTGCTTTATCTTTTTTAAATCCTTGTTACTCTGTGACATTATATTATATACTTATTTGTATGTTTAGCATGAATATTCCCCGTGAAAATGTTAATTCACTGTCTTGGATGTTTTTCATCCAAATCCTGGAACAGGGCTTGGCACATAGTAAGTGTTCAATAAATGAATGTGGGGAAAGCCAAATTAAAATCAGAAGGTGCCCTGGTAATCATAGTGTCAGCACAAGGAGTACTGGATGAAGTGGATGTTGAATGGGTATCAGGATAGGAGGATCACCTTAACAAACAGTCCTGTACTGAATATCCCATTGGCCAAAACTTTTTACACGCTCTTAAATATTTTCCAGAAATAGAAGTGCTGGATCTCGCTCCCAAATCCTTTCTTCTAAGAAGTCTTCCCACTCTCGTCCAGGCAGAGTGAAGTGCTCCACATCTATACCTCCACCAAACCATTCCTTGTTTAACAATTGCAGGTCTCGGAAGGCCTTAGCGTGCATCCTCTTTCCCCCACCAGAGTTCCACGAAGGCAGGGGCTGTGATTTGTCAGTGTAGTGCCCGCCCCTCTGAGGGTCTGGCACCCTGCGGGCTCAGAAGAAAGAATGCAATGGGTAGGCCTCTGAAACCAAGGTCCCTCGGCTGTGCCAACGTCAAGCAACTTTCCTGCTTCTATGAAGGGAGTGATGGTGAGAAAATGCGGGAGAAGTGAAACAGTTATCTCAGCGCGCCTTGCGCGTTTTTGGACGGCAGGCCGACCGGCCGGTTGGGCCGCGCAAACGAGCGCTCCGAGCCTAGGCCTTCACTCGCCCTAATATCCGCAAGGGCCCATTAATCCCTAGCATTCAAATTCCGCCCACTAAACCAGCCCTTCGGGGGCCCAGCCGCCTCTTTCCCAAATGACGGCCGGCGGCAGCCAATCGGCAGCTGGACAGGGGTTCCGCCCCCTAGTCCCTGACGTAACTGACAGGAGCTCCTACCAATTGGCGGGGACGCTGCCCAGGAACCGCCCCACCCCTACCACAAAAGCCAATGGCAGGCGGGCTCGGGACGACGCGGCGGCAACGGGGGCTGGGCCGGGGCGGGGCGCGGGCGCGCAGGTGCAGCAGCGCGCAGGCCGACCGGGGAGGGCGGGGCGCGACGTCGGCCGTGCGGGGTCCCGGCGTCGGTGGCGCGCGCACTCCCTCCTCTCGGAGAGAGGGCTGTGGTAAAAGCCGTCCGGAAAATGGCCGCCACCGCCGCCGCCGCGCCGAGCGGAGGAGGAGGAGGAGGCGAGGAGGAGAGACTGTGAGTGGTACCGCTGAGGCCGCGGGCGGGGACCCTTCCTTGGGGGAGGGGGGCAGGGGCGGGACGTGGCGCGGGAGGGGCCCGCGGGCTCGGGCGACTCGGGCTGGCGGATGGCGTCCCTCCTCTCTACTCTCCCCCTCCCCCGCCTGCCGCCTCCATTGGTGGCTCCCCCCTCGGCCCGTCACTCGCGCTCGCGGATGACCGTCCTCGCCGCGGTCTCGTGGGGCCGCCGCCCGGGCCGCTTCGGCCTTCTGTCTCACTTCCTCCCGCCCTCCGCGCGCATCTCTGCCCCATGGGCGCCCATGTCGCCGGGGCTTCGCCTGTCGTGGGCGCGCGCGCGTCCTGCCCTTCTCGGGGCTTCGGGCCGCGGCGCCGTCGCGCGCCCGCGCACCCGGCCTCTCCCTGGATCGCGCTCTCCCCTCTCCCTCCCTCTCGCGCCCCCTCTCCCGTTACTTTGCCCCCCCCCAACGGCGCGCGTGCGCAGTCCGCCTCCCGTCGGGAGAGTGCGCCACAAGGGCTTCTGCGCGCTCACCCCCCATGTTCAGGCTTTGCCTCCCCCTTCTTCTCGCCCGTTCCATGACTCTCTGCCCCCACTGGAAGCGAATCCGTCCACCGTCTCCTTTCCACATCTAGCAGCAAGAAGTAGGCGGGAATTATTGTCCACCCACAAGAGGCAATAGACATAATGTCCTAGGTCCCACCACTCATCATAAAGAGGTGGCTATAGTTCTCTTCTGGAACTGTGGGTAGGGGACTGTTTGTCCGGCAGCACATGAGGCTTTTCGGCATCAGCGCGCCCCCGGGCTACTCAAAGGATTTTTTTGAGGGGGGGGCTGTGACTTCGGAATATTAGCGCCCTCTCACCCTCCCCCCCTTTCAGCGATATTCCAGTTACATAAGTGTAATGGGACATAGTATGTAATGGGCTCCCATAGCCCTGGAGCACGACCTGCACAAGATCACCGAGACCAGATGTGTCAAGTTCATTGCATTGCTATGGTCCCTGTCGATTTTCCTGAAAGTTTATTCTCTTTTCGGTTGGGTTATGACTGAATCACCCAAACTGAAACTCAGGTGACTTTTTGTGGCAGTGGCAGCGTTTCTCTGGTTTTGCGCTGAAGATTTAAGGTCATCCTGAAGAGTCTAAAAAGATTGCTCTGACAAAGGAGACCGTTTATGACACTGATAAGTATGGTCCCTGAAGGGAGAAAGCTTGCTTTGGAAGAGATGACAAATCTCCTTTTTTCACCTTCGTGTCAGTGGCTTCTGTCGGGACTGTGTTTGGGTGTGGATTGGTCACAGCAAAAATGGGCTCCACCACAAAATTGATATTCCTGACTCATGGTCAGGCAGATGTGTACTTCTGGTGATTTTTCCACTAACAGGAATGGGCTCTGCGGAGCTATTGACAAGTGCGTCTCCAGTGTATGGGATCAGTGACCCACATTGGTGAGATTATAGGATATGATTAAGGGGGTGGTTGGTGATCAGGGAATCAGAACTATGATTGTGTGCAGCTAACTGGTTTAGACTCTATGGGACTCCCACAAGTTTTAGACATTTGGCTATACTATAGGAATAAAACATATTCAGGCCTCTGTAGTAAATTTAAACACGCAGTGATTACTGTAGAGGAGAAATTTGGGTTCTGTAGCTGGAATTTTCAACTGGGTCACACTAATTTCAGTTAATAACGAGATTAAGCTGATCTCTTGGGTCTTATGAAATATGCTGGGTCCCTATAAAAAGACAGGGTCTGGATTTTTTAGGTCTTTTGGGAATTTCCACCAGAGATTTAGGGAAACAGGCTTATTTATTTCAGGACTTTTACTTCAAATCCTAGTCAGGAAGCCTGAGAAACACTTGCTTTTGTTTTTGTACCTGAACGTGTCTGAATCTTAGCACGCTCAGTTGAGGTAAAAGTAGAGTGGGCTTTTGTGCGTCGATTGAAATCAGTTGCCACAGATGGCCCATTCGTGGCAGGTCAGCTGGGTCGCCACATTGTTGGGGTACATTCATCCCCGCACACAGACACACAAGCCTCACTTGATGAAGATTCCAAGATTTGTCCACCTGAACCTAAGACATGACGAGCCTAGTTCTTCAGTTTGCTTTCCCTAGTTGACAACGCGATTGCCTCCTCTGGAGCCCCTTTGAACCACACAGGCATCCTCCCAGAACTCCTTTTCTCTGGCAAGTGCCTGGTGGCATCTGAAGGCAGCACGTCCTAACAGCTTGAAGAAGCCTCCTGCAGCTTGCTTGCTAGTACTGGCCTATCACACCTTTCTATTTCCTGTTTTAAAATATTTGCGTAGAATGCTTTAAATCTGGAGTACCAGGCCTTTTTTTTCCACCTGATAGGAAAGCATCTGCAGTAAAGCCTACTCTGACTTTTTTGCTGTTTGGATCCTGAGATGGGTCTGGGGTAGGGCACGCACCTCTGTCTATGAGGAGGATTAGGGTACAGTTTTTATTTCTGTGTTCACATGTTTACAGTTTCCAACTGGAGTCCTTGTTGCCTGCCTGCCTGAATCTGGTGTCGGGGGAGAGGCAAGCTGTGTGGTTTTGAAAAAACAGCTGGCTAGGTGACACCCAACTCCCCCCGTCCGACCCCCCGCACGGAGATGGAACAAGGAGTCTGTTTTTTCAGTCTAGAATAAAGAAGAGCAGAGGTTAAAGTTGTTTGTTCCTTACTTGCATCCGTTTCCAACTCTAATGTACCTTCTTGGGACTGTTTTCATGACAAGTCGTGTGGCTTCGGACCCTTACTTTTTTATAAAGTCGAATAAATATTCATGAGAACCTTGTACTTGGCTCGGTCCAGTTTGGAGCCCCGCCACTTGAGTTCTCTTGGAGGTGAGGCGCCCTTCCACTGCTTGGCCGGCCTCGGCCTCATAGTGACTGGTAGTTCAAGGTGCGCCGAGAGCAGTTGCTGAGCTGGGGGCTGACTAAAGCATCAACCGGGCAGTTTCAAATTGAAGTGGCTGACCAACCTCCTGTGGTGGCAAACGCCACCTTTTTTCTTGGGTAGAGCGTGATTGCCACTCTAGCTGCAGGACCTCATCCTAATGCTTCTGTATCAGCCCTTCCTAGTCCAGTTGCCGTTGTCACCACTGTGCCTTTACACAGTTTTGGGCAGAACAATGTGAGTGGTCACTTTTCTTGGGCTTCCTGTATACAAGCCATGCTTCGTTGCCTCTACCTGATCGCTTTTCTCTTCCAAGGAAACTTCTCATATCGAAAGCTTTATTTGCACGCCATTGCTTACCTACTTTGTTCTACGAGTTTGATGGTAGGTATGGTATGTGAAATAACTGAGTTGGAGTGGAAATTTGGGGAAGGGCAGGACATCCCCACTCCATGCCAAAGGTGGGGTAACGTTCCATTAGCTAATAAAGCCTCGGCCTTTATAACTTCTTGAAAGCCCACTGATGTTGGGTGTCCTTGCATATTTACATGCCATTACCGTAGTTAATTGGTTTGCAGTTGTCTGGATTCTTGATGCTGCCTCTGAAGCTGGTGGTACCAAGCCTTAGGAAGGGGTCACTCGTCTCACTTGCCTTTGGAACTGGAGGTGTCATCTATATGGACCTGCAAATCACTGCTTTACTGTGGTTTTCACCTCACTGTTCTCATTTTCTGGCACTTTTTTGGTTTTGTTTTTTATTGAAATTTTGAGTGAATCAAAGATCTTGAACTTTCAGAGCTGGAAGGAACCTTAGTCCAGCTCCCTCAGTTTACAAGTGAGAAAAAAATTGGGGCCTTGAGAAGTTACGGCTTCTCCGGGGCTTCCCAGCCAGGATACCAGTTGTATTTTTCTTATATAGCTGAGTAATACTGTGAACTTGCCTTCTGAGAGTTCTAAGCATTCTGTGACTTGAGTCTTTGTTTAAAGGAATTATGAGGCCTCATTGAAGCACAGAAGGTGTATATATTCCAGGTATCTCTCTTGGTAGTTCTAGACTATCCATAAACGACTTGGTTGGTGTTGCCCTTCCTCTGGGTTTGATTACATGAGTAATTGTTTGTGTGAAGAGCTTCTAAGTTGTACACTCTAGCCTAGTCTTTTTTTAGTCTAAAGATAAAAGTGTTGCAGTTGGACTGGACAGTCACGGCATCTGAGATTAGCTAATATGGGGCAGTTTATGTTGTAACAAGGAAACAGTGGTTATCTAAATGGCTAAAAATGTAATGACAAAAGTTCTTTTTTGAACGTGAGCTCAGAAACAAAAGGGCAACTATTAAGGGGATACCTTAGATTGTTGGACACTGCATTTTACTGATCTGAAAAATTTATAAGTGGTTGCTCTGAAATAGCTGTGCGTATTTTTTTTTATTTGGGGTGATGGCTCTGGATTTCCCAGGGCTCTTGGTTTCCATTGGTACTGCTTCTCTCACTTGGGCTTAAAGCTCTTTTACAAGATGTCACAGAGCTCTTTGCAACTTAAGCTGCTTGAAAAAGGGAGTCCCGCCTCTTGATTTCATGTGTTCTTTCCGGGATGGTGTTTTGGTGCTGTGTGTTCTCTTGTACGTGTGTTCTCTCCCAGAGTATTTCTGTATGACTTGGTGGCAGAGATACTTGCCAGAGATTGCCACTAACGGTAGGCTTTGTAGTGTCAAAGTATACCCTGGAGGAGACAAGACTTGTACGTGTTGATTTGGACAAGAATGCGCCTTTCTTTGTAGCAGGGCGTGTTACGGGCCAGATGTTGCTTCTAGCTAGCTAAGCCGGGAACTAGCATAGCACTTTGTCTATACGTTTATCTTCAAGATGTCCCAATCGCCCTGGGAAAAAGGTCGTGCAGCACAATGAGGGCTTTCAACTTACAATTTTCTTTGTTTTAGGCTCCATAAAAGTACAGACTCACCAGTTCCTGCTTTGATGTGACATGTGACTCCCCAGAATACATCTTGCTTCTGTAGACCAGCTCCAACAGGATTCCATGGTAGCTGGGATGTTAGGGCTCAGGTAAGTAACCTTCCTTTTTTTTTTTTTAGTATATGTCCTGGTTTGGCCATCTGTTTTTAAAGAAAAAAAAAAGGAAAAAAAAAAGATATACTACTCTTGGACAGTATAAAAGTACCCCAAAGACTAAGATATAACTGTGCCAAACTGTGCCATATAATAAAAAAAAGTCACTTCCCTGAGCCCTGAACGGTCAGTTTGGGTAGGGTTCCTTGGTAGCCACAGCGTGATCTGGGGGCGGGAGTCAGAGTCGAGCCGGAACTGGTGAGCTGCATCTCCAGTTCACCTTGAAGCAGGTCAGCCGCGCCGGAAGCTCTTGCCCTGAGCCCTCCACCTGTGGCTGTACAGCCTAGTGGTCTTCAGCAGGGGGCTGGGTTTGGTTTTGTTTTCTGTGAATGACTCACTGGCAAATGTTTCTGAGTGCCTGTAGTGCATTTTCCGTTGTGGGCACCGGTGTGTAGTCCCTTGTAAAGATGGATTCCCGAAAGCTGTCCCAGAACGGGGGGTAGCTGTGCCTCATCGAGTGTGCACGCCACATGCAGACATGTGCAGCCAGGGATCTAGACTCTGGGGCAGGGTGCTTTTAGAAAAGCTGGGGCTACTAGTCGCTCTAGGCCTGAGAGTCAGGTGATGGATCAGCTACACCTTTAGCGACTTTGTCGCCATTGTGTGCACTCCAGTTTTGTAAAATTGAGTGGTTCCTTCATTTTGCTACTGTTATGCTCAACATCTCAAGTTTTCTTTAAATCAGTGGTCAGTCCGTATTTGATATTTTGACACTCTGATTTTCAAACATTCAGTGTGGTGAGGCAGAACATTCTAATCAAGTTTTTCCATTTCTCTTCCCGAGAAAAATTGTGGCTTACACATTGACTGCCATTTTGATTTCTACATAGACCCCAAGGAACACGTTGTTCTGTGCTCTGCAGTGGCTTCTGACTCCTCACTGTAAAGCACTCCATAAGAAATAGCCGGCCTCCGAAGCTATGTGCAGGTGAGGCCTAGGTGGAGGAAAACAGGTGGTCTAGAAGAAGGCAGGGAGCATTGTGTTTCCTTCTAGTCCCCAGTTTGGTTCTGTTCTGGTCCTGTGACTCAAATTGTCATTTCCCTTTACTTCTGAGGGTTGTGCCTGGGGCCACATGGACAGGACACTCTTTGTACTCTGTGGATTCGTGCTGGTGGGAGTTGCATGGCGAACACTTTGTGTGTTGTCTCAGAAATTAATGTTGCCTAAATGTTATAGGATGAGTGAATGGATTTCTTCTGGTAGGTTTTTAGGCGTGGGGTGGTGGTTTATGTTTTTAATGTTCTTTTTCTCAGATTACAAATGGGTTTTTTTTTAAACAGGCAGTGGTGACACTATACAGTTTCTCTTAAGAAATGTAGAAAGGAAGAGATTAAAAAAAAAACTCATTGCTGATGAATGGGGAAAATATGGCCATTTGAGTTTCAAGGAACTTTGAAGGGAATTTTCAAAGCCAGAACCTGTCCTTAGTAGTTAAGTGCTTGATATTTACTTCCTTTTCAAAAAATACAAAAATAATACATGCTTTTATCAAAAACTCAAACCATTTAAAGTATATCAAGTAAAAAAATGACCGCTCCGCTTTAGTCTCAGGTTCCACTACTCAGAGATAACCACTGTTAATAGCTTAATATACCAAAACACAAACCCGTTGCTGTCGAGTCGATTCCAACTCATAGCGACCCTATAGGACAGAGTAGAACTGCCCCACAGGGTTTCCAAGGAGCCGCCTGGTGGATTAGAACTGATGACCTTTTGTTTAGCAGCCATAGCTCTTAACCACTATGCCACGAGGATTTCCATAGCTTAATAGAGAGCCTTCTAAATCTTCTCCTCAATAGACATATGGGATGGATTAAACATAGATTGCAACAACAAGAATAAATGATAAAAAAATAAAATTAAAAACAAAAAAATATAGATTGCAGCTCTTTGGGCCAGGACATTTCTATCTGTGTGTTTGTTTCAGTAGCACTGTAGTCAGTCCATGGTGTCGATGAACTGTCATATATTTCGTCGTCCCCTTAGTGTTGTTTCCAGTGGTTTGCCATTCAACAGTGGCTGTATTGAACTTCCTTTTGAGTCAGTCTTGCTGGAGAATGGCTGCCCAGACCTGGAGTTGCTGGTGGGTACCGCCACATCGCCTTCCAAAATGGCTGTACCACTTCCCAGGACAGCACATGAAAGTGCCAGTTTCTCACCCTTACCAGGATTGGGTGGCCATCTCTGGTCTCAGATATTGCTGAAACTGAATCTCAGTAATTTGGCCATTTGTATTTTGTCTTGTGAATTGTTTCTTCGTGGTCTGCTTCATTCTTCCGTTGGGGTATTTCTTTTTAACTTGATTTGTAAGAACCCGTAATATGTTGAGGATATTCTTTGTCATCATGCAAAAAAATTTCCTACTTCTGTCGTATGTCTTGATTTTGCTTGTCCTTTTTAATATATAAAATGTCTGTTATGATTTCTTCTTTTGCTTTTATACTTAGAAAATACTTTTCTGCTTTAAGAACAATTATTCATCTTCATTTTATTTCTTTCTCAAAACAACTTGTGTGTTTCATACGTACAAAAGAATATAGGTAAGTTTCCTGTTTTTTCTTAATGGTTTTTTAAATACTTTTTTCTTGGTTTTTCTTTTTTATTTATTTATGGTTACCAAATTTCTTTGAAGGAATGATATAAATGAAAGAACTGAAGTGGATGTTTTGGTACAATGTGTAAAAAAGGTAAAGATAAACCTACTATGGCGTATGTTGCGTTGGTGACCCCGGAAGTCACCCCTGTGGCTGTGGGGAAGCCAGGCTAAAGCTCTGTCCATCACTGTCTCCCAGGGTGTGCTTGTCAAAGAGATACTCTGCAAGGCCAGATTCTGGGGGCTCCCATCTTGCACAAGTTCCTTAAGTAGGCACCCAATTCTTTGATGAATTTCACCTGCTCACTTAGGTAATGAGACTCAGTGAAGTCACACAAGTGGAGGTCGTTCTTGTCAGTGCCCAGTTTGTGTGGTTCCAGTAGTGACTGGTCCACGCTTTTTTCCAAGTGTAGCGCACTCAGCTGCATCAGCCCGCTCTCCTTGTCATCGCGATCTGGTTTCTTGATGCAATCTTCTGAAGGGAGATTCGCCCACCTCGTTGGTTTGGCAGCTTTATCAGCTTCTCAACATGTTCACTCTCCCCATGAGATTGATGAAGAAAATATTTGGCAAAATTCTTCAAAGCCACATCACCGAGGTTGAGGTAGTAAGACATGGACAGGTAGACATACAAGGTGTAGAGCTCCAGGTTGATCTGGCGATTGATGGCAGCCTCCGAGTCCTGGGTGTAGTTCTGGCACACCTGCAAGGGGGATGTGGTTGTCATGGTGGCAATTGAGGAGGGGGCCCTTGGGGCATCTGAGGGCTTTGCTGTGAGGAGGTGGCAGCAGGCTGGCTGGGAGTGACTAGTCGGGGGAGGTTGGCGAGCACCAGATTCTCTGTTCAGGTACTGTTGGAGCCGGAGACTGTGGAGACTCTGTGAAGGACATCTGGCCGGTATTTCAGTTTAGAATGCAGTGAGGTCTAGATCAATTCGCCAGTGTGTCAGCCACTTGTTGAATAAGTCATTTGTTTTTCGCCTTTATCATATGCTAAAATCTTAAAAATGATAGATCTTAAACTCTTTCCTGTTTTCTCTGTAAAGTTGCTCTTTCTAAATTTTTCTTTGTGAGGCTTGATGGCAGGGCCATTAGCAGGTAGCCATTTATTCATCGACCGGCAAATATTTGGGCATCTGTTTTGAGCCAGGGACGGTGCTGAGTCCTGGAGGCTGTGCTGCCCTTGTCATGGGGCGGGGGGTAGAGGTAATGTTGCCAGGCAAGTACAGTGCTTATCCTGGACGACTCGAGAAAAGAGTGGCTCTTCACAAAAGTGTGTCTTGTATAAGCTAGGAGGAAGCCAGTGTTGTGTATGTGTGTGTGTGTGTTTTAAATTTTGACATACAAGTTAGAGCTTTAGGGTAGACTGCTACATAAGCATAGTTTGTTTTCTGACTGCTATAATTGCAGGCTGATTTTTGTCTTGAAACAGTTCTATATTCAGTTAGCTTGGTTGTGGTGGAATAAAAGTTGCGTACTGACAAAAATGGTAATTTTCTTCTATGATCATGTTGAAGCTTTTCTGTAATAGCTGATAAAAATGAAGCAGGCTTTTGGTGAATATATTCTTAGGGGAGCGGATGTAATTTTTGCAACTTGCATTATTTAAATCTAACAAATACCCTTAAAACTGAAGTGGAGTCTTGATTTGGACTGAGAATCTTTTTTACTTAATGGAGAAGGCATATAAATGATTCGTGATTAAGGAAAAGGTTTGTTGTGTAAGACTTTTTTTTTTAATGATTTTTTTGAAATTAGGGATATAGTATAAAATTCAGAAGATGGGATGAAAGGTTATATGGTGGAAAGGCGCCTGCCATCTCTGTCCTCAGCTGTCCAGTTTTCTCCCTGGAGGCAGCCACCATTATAGACATATTTTTATGTGTGTGTGTGTGTGTGTGTGTGTGTGTGTATGCATGCACACACACATGTGCAAACAAGGGTGTATGTTTTTAAATAAACAGTAAAATACTGCGCACATCTGTGAAGCTTGCCCTCTTCAATTACTGTATCTCAGACATTGATCTGTAGCGGTTCACATAGAGCTGTATCTTTTTTTTTTTTTTTTTTAAGGTTTGGAGTAGGCTGGATATACCTTAATTTATTCACCAGTTTTCTCTTGATGGAGATTTATGTTTCCAATTTCATTAATACTGTAGTGACTAGTCTTGCACAGATGCTTTTTTGCTCATGGGCAGGTTTCCTGGTATGATAAATTCCTAGAAGAGGGAGTTACTGGATCATAGGCTACAGGCATTCTCAGCTTTGATAAAAAGAAAAAAAAATTTTTTTTTCTTTTATCAGATAGTGCTAAATCAAGGGCGGCTTTTTTAATTTTTGTTGTGCTTTAAGTGAAAGTTTACAATCAAGTCAGTCTCATACAGAAATTTATATACACCTTGCTGTATACCCCTAGTTCCTCCCCTCCTAATGAGACAGTACGCTCCTTCTCTCCACCCTCGATTTTCCTGTCCATTCAACCAGCTTCCCACCCCCCCCCCGCATCTCCCCTCCAGACAGGAGCTGAAGGGCAGCTTTTTAATTGCAGGCTTTTAAGGAAAAAAACTACTTACGAGTGGATAGGTGCACGAGTTTACGACTGCAATACTATTTGTAGAGATTAGAAAACTGTTAATTGGGCAAGGAAGAAATATCTGTTAGCAGTTTACACTAGAAAGCAAAACTTTGAAGTTGTCACGTCATCAGGATGTAATCTCATGTGAGCAGGACCTGTGAGTAGGAACTTTTTCTTGGGAAGGGAAACTGGCCAATTCTTGTTTCTGAATCTTGAAGAAGATGGGGTGTTATTGTTTTTGGTCAGCTCTAAGTTGTGTAGCTCCTTAGAACTTGGAATTTGAGTCTCCCTCAGCTGTCGGATCTTCCCGTAAAACCAAGTGTTATGTCTCGTATGTATTGCAGTGAACAGAAGGAGTATATCAGAAGTGTTCACAACCAGGCTGCTTTTCTTCCTTTGCCTATGGCTTTGACCGTTTATAAAGGTACCGTGCTAGGTGCTGGGGCAGCAGTGGTGACGAGCACACAGGCTGCCCTCCCCTGATCAATCTCACAGGTTCCTTTACAAGGAGATAAGTGCTATGATAGTGAAGACCATGAGCTAAGGGGAACCCCAGAAACCTAACAGGGGGTCCCACTTAGTTGGGGAGGTGGGATCAGAGAAGAAAATCCTGAAAACTGGCCCCCGAGATCTGAAGGAGAAAGTAGGAGTGGGGGGATGCATTTTCAAAGTGTTCGGTCGACAGCACCACCGGTGTCCAACAGCCTTAACTTTCTTCCCAGGTGACATCACATCCTGAGATGTTCCCTGGGCCCTAGAATGCAGGGTCCTCTGTCCACCCGTCCTGTCCCCTTTCCACCCTGCTCTGTATGTCATCTTCCCCAAGCTGACTTCCCTGTCCTTTCCCTCCTTGTACCCAGGGGTCCTCCTGCAAGTCTCGGGGAACCTTCCTTTCTCCCCGTCTGCCCCTGAGAGCTGGCAATGCCCGCAAAGTCAGGACTTCCTCTAGTGCAGAATTCTCTGATACTCTCAAGTGCTGGGCTGCAGTGAGGCCGGGAGCTCATGTGGACGTGAACTGACTTGGGCACCAAGGCCACTGTTTAGTTCTCCTAACCTGTATTTATTACCTGTCTAACAAGACTTTTGGGATGAAGAAAGCAATGCGGAAGAAAGCAATGCAGAAGCAAGCTCTTCAGTTTGTCGAGCACCAGTGCCCAACAGTTCATGCCTAGTGCCACGCCAACCCCGCAGAGCCCTCCTCTGCCTGCCACTCGCTGTCTCCAACCCTCTGCCCTTGAGGCCCAGACCTCTTAGCAGTGCCCCCTACCCTCGTCCCCCCTGGCCAGACAGTCTGCTCAGGTGGTAGCCGCTCATGTACTTAGCACCCAAACCTCATACATGTCACCATTTTGCCATACTGTGTTAGCTCTTTTATGGAACTGAAACATTATTAAAAAAAAAAAAAAAACTTTATAAAACAGTATATAAAAAAAGAAAACTGGGAAAAACATTATAGAGCCAGCTAAATCCCAGCCCATCTTCCACTCTCCATTCTGCCTTCCCTGGGATAACCCCTTGGCTAAAGGTAACACGGGTCCTTTTCATCCCAGTTTTTATACTTTTATTACACATGACAGTATATAATATTTTAAAGTGTTTTTTACACTTCCGGGATATCCCACCATATGTAGTACTCTGCAACGTGCTTTGTTCACTGAATGCTTGGCCCTTGGGATTGGTCCATGTTGATATATGTAGACTCATTCGTTCATTTACCATGTCTCCACACGCTGTATAAACATTTTTAGGACATAAACTCCACTAGAGCCCTGAGGGAGAAGGATTGGCGTCTGGTTTATGTTTATATCCTTGGGTCCTATTAACTAAGAAGAAGATATTTTTGTTTCTGTGTTTGTAAAAGCCTTCTACAAGCAGGCATCCATTTTCTAGACTTACTAATAGGGCAGTCCAATGGTTTCATTTTTAGGTTTGAAAGAAAGCAAAGCAAGCTTCTGAGACATGCACATTTCCCTCCCAGCTGTAGCTTCTTCTTCCTTTACAGCCTCCCATGTCGCTGCTGGAGCATGAGCTTGCTTTCTGCATGTGAATAATGTTTGCAAATGTTAAAGCATGCTTGGTTTCCCTGGGGTTTATAGCGGTACTTAAGTTGCAACATTACTTTGATAAGTTGTATTTTAAATTTTTTACACATATTTGGTAACTAATTTTTAAATATAAATTTCCGTGTGTTTGTGGTTCTTGTGTTTTTGTAAACAGCAGAAGGTATTAGTCCATATTAAGTACTAATTTCCTCTAATATTTTTGGCTGTTTTTGGAATTACACTTGGCAAATAAAATAGCCAGACGCCTGCAGTTGTGACAGTTTGTCTTTTTGTTCCTTTTGACTCTAAAATAAATAATTCTAGTGATTTTTTTTCCCTAGCCTTGAAAGAACATGGAAACGATTAAAGCCATCCAACCACTTAAGTTGTTGTTGTTGTTAGGTGCCGTCGAGCCGGTTCCAACTCTTAGCAACCCTGCGTACAACAGAACGAAACGCTGCCCGGTCCTGCGCCACCCTCACAATCTTTGCTATGTTTGAGCCCATTGTTGCAGCCACTGTTGGCAGTCCATCTCGTTGCAGGTCTACCCTGTACATTACCAAGCGTGATGTCCTTCTCCAGGGACTGGTCCCTCCTGATAACATGTCCAAAGTCCACGAGCTGAAGTCTTAGCATCCTCACTTTCAAGCAGCATTCTGGCTGTGCTTCTTCCAAGACAGATTTATTCCTTCTTCTGGCAGTCCACAGGATATTCAGTATTCTTCGCCAACAACATAATCCAAAGGCGTCAATTCTTCTTCAGTCTTTCGCATTCATTGTCCAGCTTTTGCATGCACATCAGACGATTGAAAATACCCTGGTTTGAGTAAGGCCTGCCTTAGTCCTCTAAGTGACATCTTTGCTTTTTAACACTTTAAAAAGATCTTGTGCAGCAGATTTACCCGATGCAATGTGTCGCTTTATTTCTAGACAGCTGCTTCCATGGGCATTGGTTGTGGATCCAAGTAAATTGAAATATTTGACAATTTCAGTCTTTTTTCCATTTATTACCATGTTACTTATTGGTCCAGTTGTGAGGATTTTTGTTTTCGTTATGTTGTGTAATCTGCGTGTCCCAAGTTGTTAATGAATCTTCCTTCAATCCTGATGGTTATTCTTCATATAGTCCATCGTCTCAGATTATTTGCTCAGCATTCGGATTGAATAAGTATGATAAATGGATACAACCCTGATGCACACCTTTCCTGACTTTAGACAATGCAGTATTCCCTTGTTCTGTTTGAACGATTGCTTCTTGAACTATGTACAGGTTCCTTATGGGCATAATTAAGTGTTCTGGAATTCCCATTCTTTGCAATGTTATCCATCGTTTGTTAAGATCCTTACGGTGGAATACCTTTGCGTGGTCTGTAAAACCACAGGTAAACATCTTTCCAGTATTCTCTGCTTTCAGCCAGGATCCATCTGACATCAGCAATGATATCCATGGTTCTACGTCCTCTTCTGAAACCGGCCTGAATTTCTGGCAGTTCCCTATCGATATACTGCTGCAGCCCTTTTTGAATGATCTTCAGCAAAATTTTGCTTGCGTGTGATATTAATGATATTGTTCTGTAATTCCCACATTTGGTTGGATCACCTTTCTTGGGAATAGGCATAAATATGGACTCTTCCAGTCAGTTGTCCAGGAAGCTGTCTTCCATATTTCTCGGCATAGACGAGTGAGCACTTCCAGTGCTGCATCTGTTTGCTGAAACATCTCAATTGATATTCCCATCAATTCCTGGAGCCTTGTTTTTCGCCAATGCCTTCAGAGCAGCTTGGACTTCTTCCTTCAGTACCATCGGTTCCTGATCATATACTACCTCTTGAAATGGTTGAATATCGACTAATTCTTTTTGGTAGAATGACTCTGTGTATTCCTTCCATCTTGTTTTGATTCTTCCTGCGTCGTTTAATATTTTTCCCATAGAATCCTTCACTGTGGCAACTTGAGGGTTGAATTTTTTCTTTGCTTCTTTCAGCTTGAGAAATGCTGAGCGTGTTCTTCCCTTTTGGTTTTCCATCTCCAGCTCTTTGCACATGTCATTATAATACTTTGTCTTCTTGAGCTGCCCTTCGAAGTCTTCTGTTCAGGTCTTTTACTTCCTCAGTTCTTCCTTTTGCTTTAGCTGCTCGATGTTCGAGAGCAAGTTTCAGAGTCTCCTCTGACATCCATTTTGGATTTTTTTCTTTCTTTCCTGTCTTTTCAATGACCTCTTGCTTTCTTCGTGTATGATGTCCTTGACGTCATTCCACAGCTCATCCGGTCTTCTGTCACTGGTGTTCAGTGTGTCAAATCTGTTCTTGAGATGGTCTCTAAACTCAGGTGGGATATACTCAAGTTCATATTTTGGCTCTTGTGGACTTTGCTCTGATTTTTTTCAGTTTCAGCTTGAACTTGGATATGAGCAGTTGATGGTCTGTTCCACAGTCAGCCGCTGGCCTTGTTCTGACTGATGATATTGAGCTTTTCCATCATCTCTTTCCACAGATGTAGTCGATTTTATTTCTGTGTGCTCCAACTGGCGAGGTCCATGTGTATAGTTGGCGTTTATGTTGGTGAAAGAAGGTATTTGCAATGAAGAAGCCGTTGGTCTTGCAAAATTCTATCATTCGATCTCCGGCATTGTTTCCGTCACCAAGGCCATATATTCCAACTACTGATCCTTCTTCTTTGTTTCCAACTTTTGCATTCCAATTGCCAGTAATTATCTTCAATGCATCTTGATTGCATGTTCAATCAATTTCAGACTGCAGCAGCTGTTAAAAATCTTCAGTTGCTTCATCTTTGGCCTTAGCGGCTGGTGCGTAAATTTGAATAATAGTCGTATTAACTGGACTTCCTTGTAGGCGTATGGATATTATCGTATCACTGACGGCGTTGTACTTCAGGATAGATCTTGAAATGTTCTTTTTTTTATATATAATAATTTTTATTGAGCTTTAAGTGAACGTTTACAAATCAAGTCAGTCTGTCACATATAAGCTTATATACACCTTACTACATACTCCCATTTACTTTCCCCCTAATGAGTCAGCCTGCTCCCTCCTTCTAGTCTCTCCTTTCGTGACCGTTTTGTCAGCTTCCAACTCTCTCTACCCTCCTATCTCCCCTCCAGACAGGAGATGCCAACACAGTCTCAAGTGTCCACCCGATACAAGTAGCTCACTCTTCATCATCATCTCTCTCCTACCCATTGTCCAGTCCCTTCCATGTCTGATGAGTTGTCTTCGGGAATGGTTCCTGTCCTGGGCCAACAGAAGGTTTGGGGACCATGACCGCCAGGATTCCTCTAGTCTCAGTCAGACCATTAAGTCTGGTCTTTTTATGAGAATTTGGGGTCTGCATCCGACTGATCTCCTGCTCCCTCAGGGATTCTCTGTTGTGCTCCCTGTCAGGGCAGTGATCGGTTGTGGCCGGGCACCATCTAGTTCTTCTGGTCTCAGGATGATGTAAGTCTCTGGTTGCTATGGCCCTTTCTGTCTCTTGGGCTCATAGTTATCGTGTGAAATGTTGTTTTTGACAATGAATGCAATGCCATTCCTCTTCGAGTTGTCATTCCCAGCATAGTTGACCATATGATTATGTGATTTTTTTTTAAATAGGATGACACTACTTTTAACAACAACAAAAAAAACACTTTTGACCTTTTCTATCTTGAGTCGTTAGAGAAGGTCAAAAGCCTTTTTGTCAAGTGGTGTCTTCCTATAAAAAATGTTAATATAGTTTGTAAGCAACTGTATAGGATGTCTTTGTTACAAACAACAAAACACAGTATTTATTAGGCTTTTTTTTTTAATTACGGAAGCGAAACATCATTATTTAAACTTAGAAAATACATATAGGCACAAAGACAAAAAAAATTAAAATCTGTTTAGAAATTCTACCAAGTGGCGATAACTACTATTAATATTTGGTGTGTATCTTTGTGGACCAAGGCATTGGTCTGGGGCAAAGAATTCAGGGGTTAAGAATTAATCTGGGGTTAAGAATTCAGGGATGGAAAAAAATTGTATCTTCATTTTTACTAGCCTCTAACTGAAAAATTTAGATTTCTTTCAAAAATGAATGTAGGCAGCATTCCATCATATTGTTAGGAGTATCTGTGACTTCGTTGCCAGAGTGATCAAAGGTGGTTTACTATCATATTATAGTTGTCATAGGTATTTTGAAGTATTATTTATGCTTATGACTATTTCAAAAGTACAGTAGTTATTAGATCTACCTCTAGATCTTGTCATTTAATGGTTTAACAAAGAAGCGCATATTGCTTTACTTTATCGCCAATTCATCACCAGTGTTTTGTTCCTTGATTTCTATTCATTTTTTTTATGCATTTCAAAATACTTATCTGAGAAGGAGTCCATGGCAGAAAGAGGTTACGAATGCTTGTTCTGTCCAGATTATCCCATGCAGCTGCAGATGTAAAAGCACTCAGGACTTAGCTAGTCAGTTATGGGGGCTGGGAGAAGAGGTCAAGGAGTACCTTAAAGTACAAGCAACAGAAGCAAAATGACATTTAAAGCTCAGTTCAGTATATTATAATATCAATTATTTACAAACACATACAATGTTTTGTAGCTGTCATGCAAAGTATAATGAATGTTTCTATCACTGTTTAATAATACTTAATAGGATATAATTGGTTGGTGAATAATAGCCCAAAAGTTGCCTTTGATGTTAACATTTCAAACATCCTTCCAGAGTCGTCTTATATGCCTGTGTGCATGCACACATAGGTAAATAAAAAAAACCAAAACCAAACCCACTGCTGTCGAGTTGATTCTGACCCATAGCGACCCTATTTAGATAAATAGGATCGTATAACACGTGCTGTTGTAAGTTGCCATCTTTAACAGTGTGCTGTCATTATCTTTCCATGTCAGTAAATGCGGATTTATAGTATCACTTTTTCCCAAAATGAAAACAACATCATTTTATTTTCTAATTATAAAAGCAATGTATGTTTAACAAAAAACTATTCAGAAAATGGAAAAAGATAGGAAAAGTAGAAGTTGCCCGTAGGTCTGCCACTCTTCTCTGGTTCATGTTTTTACAGCGTCGTTCCTCGGGTTATCTGACGTTTCATTGCGTGGCTGTGCCTTCATTTAGTTAAGAGGCATTTGCGTTGTTTCTGCATCTTCATTGCTTTGTGGGATGGTGCGTCTGTTGTCTCAAACCTTCCCCCTGAGCCCCACCTTTGACGGCTTCATTGGTGTTTGCACTTGAGTTGTTACTGTAACAAGTCCCAAACAGAATCTCAGTTTTTCCCCGTTCACTCCTCATCTCAGTAAATAGCATCAACATCCAGTTTCTCAATCCAAAATTCTAGGAATCATCCTCGCAGGAGGAAGGAAGCAGTGCGGAAGCTGGGAACTGAAGATTGAACAGAAGTGGGGAAGGTGCAGGGTGGAAGGAGGCATTCCGGATGGAGGAGAACACGTGTGAAGGCCCATCTGAGGAACTTGAAAAAAGCCCTACATGGCTGGAGTGGGGGCAATAGGGGCCTGGTGGCAGGAGGTGCTGTCAGACATAGGGGCTAGGTCATACAGGATTTGGGACATTAATGAAGGAACAATAGGAAGCTATTGAAGAGTTAGGTGGTTTGGGTTTTGAATTCTTATCAAAATACTACTATTACTAGGTGAAGAGTCAGCTCAAAAGAGCTTATGATTTAAACAACAGTCTACCTCTTCCCCTCCCTGCTCCACACCCTAGAGATATATAGCTTTTAACCTTTTAGTTCCTTTTGATGTTTACCTTCAAAAGTAAATAATATGCTTATTCATCTTTCTTGGTTTGCCAACTTAAGGAAATTGTACTAACTCCCTGAAATGAAAGAAGATGACTTAGCTTACATTACCCTCGCCATGTTGAGATTCCTATTTGCATTTTCTCTGTAACTTTAAACAGTATTTCTTGTTCCATCAACTTTAGTCCACAGTCTATACAAGATAGGGATAGTAAAGACTCTACTTTTCCTTCCACCTTTCCCCTGCTTTTACCTCCTAAAAGCTATACTTGAGCATATACATTCTTATAATTGTTAACATTTATGTTTTGCTCTATAACCACACCTAAGTCATAGGTTAATTCTAAAAGTTGGAAACCAGTAAACATCACTTACATTATTATACATAAGCCAATATTATTCAAGTCAAGACCCGATAGTGCTAGAATTATGTTTCCTTTTTGATATGTCTAGAGGGTCAGCAAAAAGAGGAAGACCCTCAACAAGATGGACTGACACAGTGGCTGCGATAATGGGCTGAAACATAGCAACAATTAAGAGGATGGCACAGGACCGGACAGGGTTTTGTTCTGTTGTACACAGGGTTGCTATGAGTTGGAACCTACTTACTGGCACCTAACAACAATATAACAAGGGTCACAATCACTGGACCACTCAAAGGAGGATGACCAATCCAATCAAGGTCAAATGGATTTTCTTTTCTTAAACCATCATCTGTTTAAAACCATCGCCAGAATTTAATCTATTTCATTTTTGGACCTTGGCTTTCTTGTTTAGCTTTTTGTTTTTTCCACTGTTTCTAATTGCCTTTTTTTTTTCTTTAATGATATTCCTTGATCTTGTTTTAAAATTCTCTCAGTCATGCTATTTATTTCCTGTGATTATTCTTTTTCCCCAAAAGTCCTTTCTCTTTGAGCTCCTTGTCCTCCTCCTGCAATGTGGACAAGCATTTTCTCTTTAAGGTTGCACATAGCCGCCACCCTGAATCTTCCCTTCACTGATCTCTTGGGTTGGAGCCACTGTTTCCTAGAACCCATGTCTTTCTTTTACTTGTCGTACTGCCTTAAATACCTTGCTAAGATAGGGCACTGATATTTTTTTAAATGATTTATTTTTTCATATAATTTATTTTTTCTTGTTGAGAATACGCACAGCAGAACACACACCAATTCAACAACTTCTACATGTACAGTTCACTGACACTGATTACGTTCTTCAAGTTGTGCAGCTATTCTCTCCCGCCTTTTCCAGGTTGTTCCTCCTCTGATAACATAAACTCAGTACCCCTTAAGTTTCCTATCTAATCTTTCGAGTTTGGCCACTGATACTGATCAAGGGTGGATGTATGAGTTAAGATGGTCCTGTCAGTCTTAAAGAAAGGGCTTACGTTGCCATTTGCTGGGAAGACATTCTTTCTCTCAGTGGACATGAATAAGAGGAAGTTGCTGCTGGCAGCTCTTCTATGACCTCAGACTGAGGGACCAAGACTGAGGACAAAGTGTACACACCAAGGGTGGTGGATCAAAGACATGCAAACAGCCTGGGTCTTGATGCTGTTGTTCAGCTAGTGATTGCACTGAGGGAAGCTTGCCTTATCTCTGGATTTCCAGTTATGTGCAATAACAAATTTTCTTATTTAAGCTAGTTCGAGTTGGGTTTTCTGTTACTTGCAGCCCAAAGCATTATAATGAATAAGTTTTCTGAGTCATTGCATGTTTGAAATGCCTTTATTCTGCTCTTAATGCTTGATTGGCTGAGTGTAGGATTCCAAGTTGAAAATTATTTTCCCTCATAACTTTGAAGGCATTGCTCTCGTTGTCTTCTAACGTGCAGAGGTACTCAGGAAAGAAATGCCTGATGCCTGTAGGGGGCCTTCTTTTCCCTCCCTTCTTCTGGAAGAGTTTAGGGTCTTCTCTTTTTCTTTAGTGTCCTGAAATTTCACAAGACTGTGTCTAGAGTTGAATCTTTTTCATCCATTATGCTGTGGTCGTTTAATCACAATACTTTTGTCTCTTGTCACCTCTTTTTTAAAAAAGATATGTTGCTTTCCATCCTTTTATTTTCTCGTTCTTATGAGGAATCCTTTTAGTTTAATTTTGGACCTCTTATATTGGTCTTCTGTCTCAATTTTCTCTCATATTTTCCATTTCTTGGTCTTTTTGCTCTGAATCTTGGAAGATTTCCTAGACTTTATTTTTTATTCCTTCTGTTAAATTCTTTATTTCAGCCAAACATTTTTTTTTCTAATTCATTATGAAAACCTGTGTGCCCACTGCCTAGCTTCAACAGTTGTTACCATTTGGTCTATATAAATATGTGTGTTTTTATACCTTTTTGCTGAACCACTTGAAAGTAATTTGCAGACATCAGGACACTTCATCCCTAAATACTTGCTCTCCTAAAAATAAGGGCATTTTCTAACATAAGGACAATGCCCTGATCCCATTAAAAAAATTAAACATATACATTCATATGTATAATAAAGCACATAGGGGGCACAGTTACAGAGCCGACCTAGGCATATCCAAACACCTCGTGGAATTGGTTTACTGCGTTAAAAGGCTTGGGACCATAGTCTCATGGGACAACTCAGTCAGTTGGCGTAACACAGTTCGTAAAAAGATAATATTCTACATCCTACTTTGGTGAGTAGTGCCTGGGGTCTTAAAAGCTTGTGAGCAGCCATCTAAGATATAACTATTGATCTCTTCCCCTCTGGGGCAAAATGGAATAAAGGAAACCAAAGATTGAAAGAAGAAACTAGTCCACAGGACTAATAGCCCACACGAACCACAGCCTCTTCTAGCCTGGGACCAGAAGAACTGAATGGTGCCCAGCTGCTACTACTGACTTATCTGACCAGGGATACATTAGAAGGTCCCAGATAGAATGGGAAAAAACTGTAGAACAAAACTCAAATTCCTAAAAAATAGCCAGACTTTCTGGACTGATAGAGACAAGAGGAACTCCGAGACTATCACCCTAAGATACCCTTTTAACTTGGAACCAAAGCCACCCCCGGAAGTCTCCTTTCAACCAAATAATATGTTGGCTTATGTGCTCCCTTAAATAATCAATTATACAAAACCAAACAGTCAACCTTTACCCAGAAGTGAAGATGAGAAGGCAAGGAGGGGTAGGGAAGCTAAATTAATGGAAACAGAACAAAGAGAATGAAAATAATGAGAATGCCGAGACATTGCAAAAATTGTAACAAATCAGGGAACAATCTGTACAAAAATTGTTAAATGAGAACCTAATTTGCTGTGTCAACTTTTACCTAAAACAGAGTAAAATATTTAATAAAAAAAATAACAGTAATTCTCTAATGTTATCAGATAAAACCCACTAGCCATTCCAAACTCAGATTTCACCCATGTCTCTTACAGCTGTTATTTGGGGAACTAGTTAATAATTAAAATTTATGAACTGTATTTGATTGTGCCTCATTTGTCTCTCTAACAAAAGCTGTCCCTCTACCTCCCTTCTACCAGTGATACTATTTGAAGCAACCAGTCCAGTTATATATAGAAGGCCTGCATTCTAGATTTGTCTGTTTTCTTGTGGTATAATTTAACTTGTTTATACCTTACATTAATTGTAAATAGGAAGGTAAGTCTACAGGCTTGTTCAGGTTAAATACTTTGGCAAGAATATTTCCTAGGCAATGTTGTATGCTTCATATAGCATCAGATCGGAAACCTACACTGGTTGTCCCATGATTCCATGTTTTATCACTTGGTTAAAGTAGGGGGTGACTGCCATATCTTTCTAGTAGATGTCCATCTGTTGGGTGATACTTTGGCAAAATATGAATATTGTGTTGCACAACAACCATTCAGGTAATGGTTTTAATGTTCATTGATGAACCTTACCTTAATCATCATTACATTGGAGGTTGCAAATGAAATTTTTTAAAATTCTGTCATCCCTTGTACATTTATTATTGGCATTGCTCTTTAAAGAACTTTGTCTTATAAGTAAGAATGAACTATATTGTCTCCTAAAAAGACAGTGTAAATGCTTAATTATTTGCCTTTAATTGCTGATTTTCAGAATAAGGAGGTGGAGTAGTTGTTGTCGTCGTTAGGTGCATCAAATCAGTTCCGACTCATAGTGACCTTAGGTATAGCAGAATGAAATGTTGCCCAGTCCTGCGTCATCCTGACAATCATTGCTATGTTTTAGCCCAGTGTTGCAGCCACTGTGTCAGTCCATCTCATTGAGGGTCTTCCTCTTTTTTGCTGACCCTGTACTTTACCAAGCATGATGTCCTTCTCCAGGGATTGGCGGTATAGTAGTTACTGTATAATGGTGTAAATGATAAACAGTGGTGAAATATTTGCTATTGTGTTTTCTCCTCTCTCTTGTGTTAGTATGGGCTCATGGAGTTTTATTTATTAAATGTCTTACAGTTCAGCTCTGGTCATTATTCTTTTTTTGATGTTCAAATAATTCCAAATTTGGCCAGTGAGAGCCCCTTCATATTGTCTCCCGTGTACTCTTGACCCACTCTGAGAGCAATTCCTTGATTTCTGGTACAAGAAACCCCACCCCAGCATGTATTTTTCCTGTACCAGAACTAGTTCTAAGACATCCTCGTTCCTTTTAGTGGAAAACAGCATTTAGAATCCAAGATGTAGAGTACTAGATATGTTTATTCTTACTGGGGTGACATTGCTTCTAGGCCCTTTCAGTGGACAGAGATATAAAATTAATTGATTTTTTTAAAAGTTATGAATACATATTGATACTTTCAGTGGAAACTTAACATTACAGAGTTTTTTCTTAAGTTTTATTTTATATCTTCTTACCCTGAAAGTGTTGGTTCATAATAACATTAACATATTTGCTTACTTGCTTTATCTTATACTGTATTTTTATGCAGATAACACACGACTTCTACGTTTGTTTGCCACCACAACCCCCCGTGAGGTATTTTCGTAAGTGTGCTATGCTAATTTTTATTAACACTAATTACGCTAATAATAAAATGCTAATGTTTAATACTGAAGGATATAGTCTTCAGTATGGATTGCACCTTAACATAAAACAGAAATCCTCACAACTAGACCAATAAGCAGCATCATGATTAATGGAGAAAATGTTGAAATTTTCAAGCATTTCATTTTACTTGGGTCGACAGTCAACGCCCGTGGAAGCAGCAGTCAAGAAATTAAACGATGTATTGCATTGGGCAAACCTGCTGCGAAAAACCTCTTTAAAGTGTTTAAAAGCAAAGATGTCACTTTGAGGACTAAGGTACACCTGACCCAAGCTATAATATTTTCAGTTGCCTCATATCCATGCAAAAGCTGGGCAATGAATAAGGAAGACCAGAGAAGAACTGATGCCTTGGAATTATGGTGTTGGCAGAAAATATTGAATATACCGTGGGCTGCCAAAAGAATAGACAAATGTGTCTTGGTAAAGTAGAGAGTCGGTGAAAAAGAGGAAGACCCTCAATGAGATGGATTGACACAGTGGCTGCAACAGTGGGCTCAAGCATAGCAATAGTTGTGAGGATGGCACAGGACCAGGCAATGTTTTGTTCTGTTGTGCATAGGGTCACTGTGAGTCAGAAAGCTACTTGATGACACCTAACAACAACAACATAGGGTGGTGCAGGACCGGGCAATATTTCATCGTGTTGTACAAAGGGTTGCTATGAGTTGGAATCGACTCGACGGCACCTAGCAACAACAAAATACTTAATGACAAATTTAAAAATTAGCAAAGCACACTTACAAAAATATGTCACGGGGAGGGTATGGTTGGCAAACAGACGTAGGTGGTGCACATTATTTGTGTAAAAATATCGTACATAAAATAGTTACATAATTACAATACCAGTATTACTACTGGTTTAGGCTGGGTTCTCTAGAGAAGCAAAACCGGTAGAGCATATAAATAAATATATAGAGAGAGATTTATATCAAGAAAATGGCTCACACAATTGTAGAGGCTGCAGTGTCTCAAGTCCATGGGTCAGGATAGAGGCTTCCCCTAATTCATGTAGCCACCCAAAAAAAAAAAAAAACCCAGTGCCATCGAGTCGATTCTGACTCGTAGCGACCCTGTAAGACAGAGTAGAACTGCCCCATAGAGTTTCCAAGGAGCGCCTGGCAGATTTGAACCGCAGACCCTTTGGTTCGCAGCCGTAGCACTTAACCACTACGCCACCAATCCAACGGCACGTAGCCACAGGGCCTGGCAAACCCAAGATCGGTAGGTCAGAGAGCAGCGCTCTTGCTCACAGGCTGGGAAGATTGAAGAATCCCAAGGTCGGCAGGCATGATGGCAGGTAAGCTGCTAGCTCAAGTCCCAGGAACCAGAGGTCAGACGAACAGGAGCCAATTGCAGAATCCAGGGCAAATACAAGTCCCTGAGTCTTGCCAGAATGTCCACTTATGTTCAGTGCAGGCCACATGCCCAAGAAAACTCCCTTTCAACTGATTGGCTACTCACTACAGACACCATCGTGGATATCAGATCTCATCATGGAAGTGATCACAACGGCATATGCCTGCCAAACTACATCATTAACTGCCAAACCATTGAGAATTATGGCCCAGCCACATTGACACACAACCATAACCATCACAACTATGAACAATAAAAACACTGAATGAAGTCTTACATTTCTTTGCAGCTCTTTTTATCCTTAGAGTATGTCTTACTAAATATGTAAAATCAAGTTTACTGTGTTCAAAAGCCACCTGGGAAGTTGCTCTTGGTATTGGTGAGGTAATTCATATTGGACCACCCCTGTTACAGACGGCAGTTACAAACCCTGGACAAAAATTTAAAGGCATTGGAGAGTGACTAAAGCAGGCAGAAACTGGAGGGAAATTGATATTTGGAAGAGGGGAACTGCATTGGATGAGTTTTCTTCTTTAATGGCTTTTCACTTGAGTGAAAATATGCTTGACAGCAACGGGCTTCTCAGTAATTAATAGAACTATACAAAAAAATCAGTACGGACATGGATGATCTGAACAACATTATCAACCAAACCTGTTGCCATTGAGTCAATTCTGGCTCATAGTGACCCTATAGGACAGGGTAGAACTGCCCCATAGGGTTTCCAAGGAGCACCTGGTGGGTTCAAACTGCCGAACTTTTGGTTAGCAGCCGTAGCGCTTAACCACTATGCCACCAGGGTTTCCCATTATCAACCATCTTAGCCTAATTGACATTTTTAGAACAATATACCCAACAACTAAAGAATACAGTTCTTTTCAAGTGTATGTGATATAGCTCAACCATGTATCATTTGCTAGGCCATAAAACAATGCTCAGTAAATTTCAGAAGGTTGAAATTCTATAGATTATATCCTCTGAACGGAATGAAATTAAATTAGGAATGATAACAATAAGACATATAGGAAGAGAACCAGATATTTGAAAACTAAACAATACATTTCTTAATAACCTGTGGGTCAAAGAAGAAATCACAAGAAAAATTAGAAAATATTTCAAATGATAACGAAAATACAATGTATTAAGATTTGTAGAATGTAGCCAAAGCAGTGCTTAGAGGGAAATTTATAGCTTTAAATGCTTTTAATTAGAAAAGAAGAAAGATGTAAAATTAGTAATGGAAGGTTTTACCTTAAGAAGCTAGAAAAAGAAGAGCAAAGTAGAGGGAAGAAAAAGTGATGAGCAGAAATTGATAAAAGGAAAAACAATAGAGAAAATTGACAAAGCCAAATGGTGGTTTTTTGAATATATCAACAGATCAAGAAAAAAGGAAAAGCTCATAAGTTAATGATATCAGGCATAAAAGGAAATATTACTAAAGACCTTTTAAACATTAAAAGGACTGTAAGGGAATATTGTGAATAATTTTATGCCAATACGTTTGCAATCTTATATGAAGTGGACAAATTCCTTGAAAAATAGAACTTCTAAAAACTTACCAAACTGATCTCATATTTAATAGGAAATATGAATAGCCTTTTATCTAATAAGGAGATTGAATTAATTATCACAAAGTCCACAAAGAAAACTCTAGGTCTGGTTGGTTTCACTGGTGAGTTTTATTAAACATTTAAGAAATAGCACCGGTCTTACATAATCTTTTTGAAAATGGAGGAGGAAACACTTCACAGCTCATGTTATGAGAACCTCGCAGAGACATTACAAAACAAGAAAATTACACACCAGTATCCCTCATGAAGATAAAAGCAAAAATCTTAATCAAATATTAGCAGATTGAATCCAATAATATATAAAAAGGATAATTGGAGGGCTTATACTACCTGATTTTGGCATACTGTAAATCTACAGTAATCAAGACTATTTGGTACTGGTATTAGGATAAATACATAAGTCAGTGGAATAGAATAGTGAGTCCAGAAATAGACCATTTGATTTTTACAGTATCATTTGATTTTTTAATAGAGACACCAGAGCAGTCCAATGGGGAAAGGAATGTCTTTTTCAGCAAATGGCGCTGGAGCAACTGGCTGTCTGTGCCAGAAAAAAAAAAAAAGAACCTTGACCCTACCTCACACCATACAGAAAAATTAATTCCAGATGAATTATAAGCCTAAATGTAAATGCTGAAAGTATGAAGCTGTAGAAGAAAACATAGGAGAATGTCTTCGCAATCTGGAGGTAGGAAAAGGTTTTTTAGGATACAGAAAGCAATAGCATTAAAGGGAAAAAAATGGATGAATTGGACTTTGTTAAAATTTAGCTCTTTGAAAGATACCGTTAAAAAAATGAAAAGTCATAGAGAAAATGATTGACACAAGTTATAGAGAAAATAGAAAAATCTTATATCTAACAAAGGATTTGTATCCAGGATAAAGAACTAATACAAATCAATACCAATTTAAAAATGGAGAGATTTTGATACTTCACAAAGGTGTACAAATAACCAGTATACTCATGAAAAAGTGCTCAACACGATTAATCACCAGAGAAGTGGAAATTAAAGCCACAGTGAGATGCCACTACCCACCTACCAAAATAGCCAAAATTGAAAAGTGACGACACCAAGTGTCACGGAGGGCAGGGCTTTGTGTGGCGAGCGCGTGCCACGGGTGCATGCGCTTGACAGAACTCATGGAATGATCCCTGTAAATGTCACCTGCAGCACTGAAAGCCACTTTTCCATTCTAGTCAATGATATGCGTGCTAAAGTGTTCAGGGGTGCAGTGTACTTGTGTTTAAATTTTGAAATGAATCAAAAATAAGAAATTGATGGATAGATAAATGATACATGATCAAATAAATATAGCAAATTGCTAACAGAATCTAGATGGCGAGCATGTGGGTGTTTTTTTGAACAGTTCTTTAAAACTTCTTCTGTATGTTTGAAATGTTTCTTTGTAATAGCTCAGGAAAAAGTCCCTCGGAATAATTCTTTTCTCAGTGGTTATGTTATCGACTTGATATACAGTTGGTTCATTTTTACAACTTTGTGGTTGGCTTTTTCCTTTGTCTATTTTTTTGAATATGTAAAGCATTTAAATGGTTCAAAAGTCAAGTCTACATAAAAAGGTATACTCAGAGAAGTGACATTTACACATCTCACCCCTGATGCTCTTTCCTTCCTTCCTTATAGGTGACCATTTTTCTTCATTTCTTGCTCATCCTTCTAGTGTTTCTTTTTGTAAGGTAAGCGGATAAACATGTGTCTTCTTATTTTCCCTTGTTTCTCACCTGGAAAGTTAGCCTGCTGTATATATGGGTCTGCATCTCGTTTTTACGGGTTTTCATGTAATATATCCAGGAGATCACTCCACATCAGCACGAAGATCTTCCTTTCTTTTTCCATGACGGCATGGAGTTCTTCCTTCCCTCTCTTTGTTACCCCTTGTACAGATGTGGTTTAGTCGAGCAGTTCCCTGTGGCTGGACCAGAATCCAGACCAAACCTATTGCTGTAGAGGCTATTCCGACTCCTAGCAACCCTGTGGGACAGAGTAGAACTGCCCCAAGGAGCACCTGGCGGATTCCAGCTGCCAACCTTTTGGTTAGCAGCCGTAGCACTTAACCACTCTGCCACCAGGGTTTCCATGTGGCTGGACAGTTGGGTCATTTTTACTCTTTTCCTATTACAAACAATGCCAACTGGAAAACCTTGCTGGGTGTTGTTAGTATTTGTAGCTAACCCATTTTTAATCTCTGAACCCTTTTATTGTCTGTTTCTTTCTTGTTTACAGGTGTTTCTCTTCTGACTGTTTTATCTTCTAGAATTTCCCTGAGAGTATTATCTGTTTCTCCTAGGGATGGAATTGGTCTGTCTTTCATGTCGCTGCTTCTCTTCTCCTGCCCCTGGAGAGCTATTCACTTTGGGGAGAGGAGGCTTAGTTAGCTGGCGGGCTGCCTCTGTTCTGCTGTGCTGGAGTCGCCCTCTTCCTGCTGGGTCTTTCCCGAGGGGTGATTTGGACTAGGAGCTCTGTGTTGCGCAGTGCAGGGCAGGGAAGGGCTAACCCTCCCACTACAGACGCTCAGATGCGAGAAAGAGGTGGGCTTCCCCTGGGCTGCCAGCAGCCACATCAGAAGCCTGAGGGGAAGGCTCACAGGTATTTATTCAGGAAAGTTCCTTTGGTTTCTAGCCTGAGGGTATGTGATTAGGTGTCTCCAGGGACAGCCATTCCCAAACTTTTTTGTAACCTCCCCACCCCATCCCCACCTGTTTAGTCTCATTTCTCCTTTCTGTAGACCATAGCACCTTGCCACTTAAAGCAGTCCACGGACCAGCCCTGCGACCTCAGCCTCACCTGGGAGCTTGCTGGCCATGCAGAACCTCGGGCTGCCCCAAACCTCCTGGATCAGATCTAGAGTTGAACAAGACCCCGGGTGATTCGTGTGTACCCGAAAGTTTGAGGGGCACTGCTTGACCTGATCTGATCTGACCCAAAAGCCTCTTTGAGATTCTAGTAGGCACACGACCTCCCCTTCCTCTGTATCTCCCTTGTAGTTCATTCTGCCCTGTTTCAGTTGTCACCACGTTCCTCACTACTTCAGCTCTAGGGTTTTGTTGGAAACATCCCACTATTTATTTATAAGTCCCTTCCTGCTATCGTCCCTGCTAGTGGTTTCTTCTGCTGTACTTTCGTACTTCAGCTTTATTGAGCCTGGAGGGGCAGGTGGCAAATGCGTGTACACAGCAGGCTGCCTTCCCTTGGAGGATCTGAAGCAGGGAGTAACACTGTAAGTTTATGTCAAAGAACTAGCAACTACCCTGGCTGTAAGATGGTGAAAATAATCGCAGGTGATGGAAGCAGAAAGCCTATTGGAGCTGCGGATGGGTGAGTGGGAGACGAGGAAGTGGAGACTGGTGTAGACAGCTCTTCTTGAAAAGTTCTGCTGTGATGGAGACCAGGGAGGTGGGGGTGGAGATAGGAAAGGGCCTCTTGAGTGGTGGATAGGAGGGCATGTTTGCACCCCACAGGGGCACAGCCCAGTAAAGAGGCCACCTAAAGAGGAGGAGAGGCTGCATACCTGGGGGAACAGAGTCCTTGCACAGAGAGAGGAGGTAGCACCCAGAGCCTCTGGCCACATAGGGGGTGGGCTTTGGGGAGACAGGGAGGATGGAAAGTACCTGAATCCTTTGTTAAAGCCAAGGACTCTACAGAGAATTAGAGCACACGGAGACGCTGTATGTGTTTCCTGTGTCTGCTTCAACAAAATACCACACACTGGGTGGCTTATAAGAACAGAAATGTACTCTCTCACAGTTCCAGAGTCCAGAAGTTGGGAATCAAGGTGTCGGCAGGGCTGTGCTCTGTCTGAAGGCTCGAGGGGAGGATCCTTCCGTGTCTCTTCCAGCTTCTCGGCTTGTGGTGGCATCATTCCCATCTCTGCGTCCATCATCACATGGCAGCCTTCCCTCTGGGTCACCAGTCATTGGGTTAAGGCCCACCCTATTCCAGTATGATCTCATCTTAACTAATTATATCTGCAAGGACCGCTTTCCCAAATAAGGCCACCACTGCTGGATCCAGGTATCAGGATGTGGGTGAATCTTTTGGGACCACCCTTCAGCCCACTCCAGATGCCCATCCTACCTCCAGGATAGAAGGGCCCAAGGAAAGGCCAGGCTTCCCCACAGAGCTCTTGGTTTCCATTTCGGATATAAACAGATGGGGAGTGGCAGTTTAGCTCTACTCCATACAGCATGATCACAACAGATTTAGCCTAAAAAGGTTCATAGTAGATTTAGCAAGATGCTCCTCTTGTCCTGAGTTGTCTGAGTCGAATGCCCGCCTGACTCCCAGCTGCAAGGGCAGCTGCTCTCTGTCTGCTTGCAGTTGCTGGGCAGCTGTCAGGAGGACCCCCCTCAGCACTTACTGTCAGTTTCAGTCCCTTCTCGTCTGTACCTTGTTCTTGGACTTGCCACAGAGATCAGACGTTGCAAAGTGAAAGTACTTACGTGATATGCTTAAAGACAACTTTCTAAAGATTCATATGCTCTGACTGATAGCACCTCTTTTTACTCTTTTTCACAGTTCAGCGATTTTTGCCAGGACTGGTGCTGGCTCCAGAAAATTGAGCTCTCATCTTTTCGTTTTTTCAGTTATCTGCCAAAGCAGTGGTTGTTGTTAGGTGCCGTGGAGTGGGTTTGACTCATAGCGACCCTTTGTGTACAACAGAATGAAACACTGCCCAGTCCTGTGCCAAAGTAAAAACTCTACCATACCCTTTCCCTCCAGTAGTCAAACTTAGAATTCCTTGCCAGGCCCATCTTTTCTCTGGCCCTTTCTCCCCGAGCCTGAACCGCTGGTTCTTGCTCCCTGGTATACCCCTCGACTCCCTAGCCACTCTCTTCATCATATTCGGCCCTGAGCAAATTCAGTCTTCCTGCCCTGCCCTGTCTGTCAGGACGAACACAGCCTGACAACTGGTTTGCGTCCAAATTTACATTCAGGGACCTTCACGCTGCCTGCCCACCTTTTTGCAGTTCCCCAGTCTCTCCTCTCCTCTCCCTCCCTTGCACCTTCTCTCAGGTGATCACCTCATTTCTCAGTTCCCAGAGGAAATACCACCAGCAGGGCCCTCACTCCCGTCCTGCTGTGAGGAATCGCCCTCCAGGCTCCTCTCCCCTGTTCCCAGAAATCACACTCACCCGTCTTCCACTGTCTCCTGTGCCATGACCGCTCCACCCTTTAGAAGCTGCCACGCTCTCCATCTGACCCTTTCTTCTGCTTCCCTTCACAGTAGGGCTCCTGGAAGGATGCTCTACTCACTGGCCATAAGACCTATGCCCACGCACCCACGAACCTTCTCCCGTTGGCCTTTAGCTGACCCAGCTCTACCCGACTGTTCTGTGAGGGTCTCCACGTTGTTCAGCTCTGTGGCCACTTGTCTAGTCCTCTGCCCAACGTGCCAGCGTTGGGCACCCCCGTGTCCACTCACCCACTGCAGCCTCATTGGCTTCCCTTCCCTTCCTGGGATGCTCCAGCCACATTGTCCCGGGGCCTTGGCACCTGCTTACCCTCTGTCTGGAGCACTTTTCCCCCCAGGTAGCTGCATGGCTCCCTCTTTGGTCTCCTTCAAGCCTTCTCAAGTGTCACCTTCTCACTCCGGCCCTCGCTGACCTACCTACCAGTCTCCCTCCCTGGCACTGGTCACCATCTCCTCCACTCTGTTTTACTGGTTGGTTTTGTTAGTACACTCATCCACGCTCACTCCGTCCGTCTCTCTCCCTCCACTCCCTCCCACCCCTCTAGAATCTAAGCGCTGTGAGGGCAGAGACTTTGCCTCTTCCCTGCCATATCCCCAGCACCTAGAATTCTGCATATTTAATGAATGAATGAGTTCTGCAGTGGGACCTTGCCCTGGGATTTTGTTTTTGTTCAAAAGCCCATTGCCGTCGAGTTGATTCTGACTCATAGCGACCTCATGTGACAGGGTAGGACTGCCCCATAGGGTTTCCTAGGCTGTAGATCTTTACAGAATTAGACTGCCACGTCTTTCTCCCACGAGGTAGCTGGTGGGTTTGAACCATCCACCTTCTAGTTAGCAGCCAAGCACTTAACCACTGTGCCACTGGGGTTCCTGTTGTTGTTGATAAGAGAGGCCAAATAGAACACAGCCCAGTCTGCTGTTGTGCCATCAGCTTCTCCTTGGCCAGCAGGCACGGGATTGTTAATGGGTTAATAAATTCTGCAGTCGTGAGTCAGAAGGCACACACACAGAGTAATAGGTGGGGCTCAAGTTTGGGCTGCTTTTGGGGAATTTTCAGTTATCAGAAAACACGGGAGAAATGTATGAAGTCTGAGTGGTACTCACAGTTCATCCACTTCGTAAAGGTGGTTACTTAACAAATGTCTAATTTAACAGTGTGATTTCCTAACAGAGCTCTGCAGAGCAGAGGAAATGAAATGGTGATGGCTGTCAGGGGCCTTTGCAGTTGACCCAGGCTTCATATTTGTGTGACAGCAGTTGTGTTCTGCCAACAGGTGTGCTGCTTAACGTGCCCATGAGAGTGGCCTTGGTGGATTTCCACTTGACAGTTTGGGAACCTTAAGAATTGATTATGGAAAAGAGGCTAATAGTGCCCACCTTATCTCGTGTCCCAGGAGACTTGACCACTTTCTCCTTTGTACCCTCGCTAGATCCCCTTCAGATAGCTCTGGTAGCCCCTCTAGCCAGACAGTGGTTTTTGGCATGTTGCTTATTCCCTAATGGGTCACAAGCTTCTTGAGTACAGAGATCTCAGCTGACTGCTCCGGTGCTCTCCCTCATAGCATAGCCCTTGGCTGTCAGAGGTACCCAGTGACTGCTGGAATAAGGAAGGAGCAGTGGGCCAAGTCCCCTTGGATCTCTGAGGGAAGCGTAAGAGCCAGCGTTGCTCCTGGCATCTGGTCATGGCCCATGTGTGGGCCTGGTATCTGTTGACCCATCTCATTCCATAGGCTTGTTCTACTTGCTTCGCTTCTAGGTGGGCCTGTTAGGTTCCTGGAGCTGCCAGAGCAAAGGACCACACACTGGGTGATTTAAAACACCAGAAGCTTGCTCTTACATAGTTCTGGAGGCTAGAAGTCCAAAATCAAGGTGATGCTCCTTCTGAAGGCTCTAGGGGAGAATCTGTTCCAGGCCTTTCTTTTAGCTTCTGGTGTTGCCAGCACTCCTTGGCTTGTAGACACATCACTGCAATCTCTGCCTCCATCATCACATGGAATGTATATGTGTCTCTTCTTGGTTTAAGGGCCCGCTGTGCTCCAGTATGACCTCATGTTAACTAATTACATCTGCAACAACCCTGCTTCCAAACAAGGGCACATTCTGAGGTTCTGGGAAGGACATGTATTTTGGGAGAAGTCGTTCAGCCCAGTGTACTGGGTATAGTTTGGGGTAGAGCATTTTCTATTCCCTGGCTAATCAAACTTTCTGAGTCTCAGCGATTGAAATAATGTGTTTTTGTTCTGGTCAGGTTATGACAACTGCAAGCGTAAAGGAAGTGATTTGTCATCTGCTGTCATAGGAGATGGCGTGTTGAGTAATTTTTTGAAAACGTTTTTATGTTTCTGCAATGAGGTGAGTTTTCTCTGAATAAGTAATAGTGGGAGCTTATTACACAGAAGAAAGCACATGTGTTTTAGGTAGTGTATTCTGAATTATCTGGATTTTTGTCTCTTGAATTCATTTATAACCATCCAAAGACTGGTTTTTTAGCCATTGGAAGTAGATGAAACAATTTCAGAAGGTATTGTGTCATTTTTCAGTAGTTGGAGTTACAGTGATTGTGGTAGATAATTTGGTGAGAAGCCATGTTGTGGGTGAGTCTCACAGAGGGTATGTCATGGACATTTTGTTGTGTTTTGACTTCCAGTCATCATGAAAGCTTCTTTGTTATAAAAGAATTCCCCCATGGTGTGGCAGGTGGACCCTAGTTTCCACTTAAGAAAGCCCAGACGGGGCTGAGCCTAGCAGTACATTTTTTCTCTCATGTGACATGACATCTGGAGGTAGCTGGCCGTGGCCACTGCAGTGGCCCCATAAGTATCCAGGACCCATGGCTCCTCTGTCCTTTTGCTCCATCATCCTTAGTGCGTGAATGCCATCCTCAAGGCTGCCTCATGGTTGGGAGATGACAGTTACAGGTGAGAGGAAAGAGGGTAATACGGGGGAAGGGCAGAAGGACACTTGCCAGCCCAGCCCTGCAGGCCCATTCAACAATTCCTGGTTTACTGGGGGACAGACAGCCCCAACGCCTCAGGGACGAGAGCAGCAGTCATTTATTTCTTACCCATGGGTCTGGGTCAGCCACAAGATGGGGTTCAGATGTGTTCTCAAGCTTGTTGTGCCAGGACCCAGGCTGGGGAAGCAGCTACCAGGGACAGTCTCTGCTTGGCAGAGGTCAGGAGCCCCAGAAGAGGAGCAGAGACAGGAGGCCTCTTAAAGCCTCTGTTGGGGACCAGCATGCTGTCACTTCCTTCCCCATCCCAGCAATTGAAGCAGGACATGTGCATAAACCCAGAGCCAGGGGCAGGAGCAGCTGGGAGTGGAAACTGATGAGCAAATAAAGCCCTTTGCTGCCATCTTGTTGGCCAGACCATCATCACCTAGCTGTCCTTGGAGGCTGGGAAATACTGTGTTTTAGCCAAGCACAGACTCCCGCTAATAAGGGAGGTAGAGAGCCTGGACTGTGGGTAGCCTGCCAGCCGTGCCTGCCCCAGGAGAACAGGTACGGGATGGTGATGATACCTGGGTTTGGCCAAACCCTTTGGGACCTGGACACTTTAGGGACGGTGAGGGCTTGGTAATGGAGACAGTAAAGCAGCAGTAGCGGCTGATGTCCAGTGATGAAGTGGCCGTGGCCCCCAGAGTGGGTGTCCGACCAGACGGCTGCTTTGTGTACTGGCTTGGCTGTGTTTTCAGTTGTGCAGCTGTGTTTCTAAGCCAAGTTCTCTAGTCTTCTCTCCCTTTTCAGACATGCTGCCAAAGAATTCCTTTTTGATTGGAGTTAGCCACCGTTGGTTTCTGTTGATTGTGACCGAGGACTCTTGACAAAACGTGCAGGTGTGGACCACGTAAAAACGTGCTTTCGCAATGTGCTCTCAAGTGGAGTGACCCAAGTGTAGGCTTTTCACGCCATGTGGCCTTGGAATTCATTCCTGAGTCTTTAATCTACTAACCTTCTTGATTGGATGTACATCCTTTTAGTAATGGAGTAGTAATTTAGGAGCACTGGTTGCAATTCAGGGCCCTGCTGGAAAGGGGGTGCAGAAGGAGGCCTCACTCAAAGCACGGTGCTTGGCACGCTGAGGCAGCTGAGCAGATGTTTGTCGAATGGATGAATACTCAGGTGGTAACTTCTTGGAACCCAGAAGAGGGAACCGTTTGAGTTAGAAAAACAGTTCTGCTGTAGGCCACCATCCAGTGCTCATTCTAGGCTTCATGTTTCTACAAGGAAAGGTGGAAACGCCTCTGACGTGGGCTGTGGGTACAGTTGTCTGGGGCTTATTCAGTAGAATTTATTGCAAGTGCACTGGGTCAGAGTTTTTAATTTCCTTCTCAGTCTAGACTTGAATGCAAAAGTTTTGATTGTTGCTAACTTACCAGTAGTCACCACTGCTGAACAAAGGACATGAACAGGAAATTCATAAAAGGAAATCCAGATGGCTAATGAAGATGGGAAAAAAGTGCTGCCTCCGTGGTAATCAAAGAGATCCAAATGAAAACAAAAAAGATGCCATGTCACCTTCCAAATTAGGAGAGATTGAAAGGGAAAAGAAGAAAGAAAGGAAAGACCCAGTGTGGCCAGGGGTCAGAGCTGCCCTCTACCTGCTCCCCACGCTGCTGTCCAGCCTCCGCACCACAGCTGAGTTAGGCACATTTGGATTTAGTTTTGAACATGCATCAACTCGAGTGACAGCTCATCTTAGTGTCCCTGCTGCCCTGCTCTCCAAGCCCCCAGGCCCCTCTGCAGGGTACCGTCGTGGCCAGGTTCTTGGACGCAGCCTTGGAGATGCTCTAAGCACTTACCTCTAAACCGACCTTCGTTTTCCTCAACTGCTTGTGTCAGTGTGGAGAAGGTATGTTTTTCTAGGAATTTGTCCATTTTGTCTAAGTTGTTGAATTTCTTGTCACATGAGTGTTCATATCATCATTTTTTCATCTCTGCAGCATCTGTATCTGTGTCTCCTTTTTCTTTCCTAAGACTGTTTATTTGTGCCTTCTTCCTTTTTTCCTTCTTCAGTCTTGCTAGGAGTCTTGTCAGCTTTATTAGTCTTTCAAGGAGCAAGCTGTTCTGTATTAGTGTATGTTTGTTTTCTAGTTCATTAGTTTTTGCTTTTATCTTTATCATTTCTTTTACTTCCTTGAAGTACAGTCTTTGTCTTTTTAACGTCTCAAAATGTAAACTTAGGTTTTTGATTGCCAACCAGCCTTTTCAAATGTAAGCACTGAAGGCTGACCCTCCAGTATTCCTGCAGCTGAATCCAGCAAGCTTTGATATATAGTCTTGTCGCTTTAATTCAGTTCTAAGGGTTTTTAAACTTTATGATTCTTTTTTGATCCACAAATTACTTAGTTTTCTTTTTTTCATTTCCAAGCGCATTGGTTTTGTTTTTCTCTAGTTACTTTTTAAAAAACCCAAATTCTAACTAAACTGCACTGTGGTCAGAGAACTTGGTCCACGATCTGTGTTGATACCCATTCGGTGACTGCTGGAACAGGGAGTGTGGCCTCCAGTTGCTACCTCAGCCCTAATAATTGTGTTGTGAACATATTCTATATTCTTGCTGTAATTTTGTCTACTTGATTTGTTAATTGCCGAGGAATGTGTGTGAAAATCCCCTGTGAGGATGGACTTGTCAGTTTCCCTGTTTTCAGGTGCTTTCAAGATTAGAAATTGTTCTCTCTTCCTGGTGGGCTGACCCTTTTATCATTATAACTGATAATGCTTTTCCTTCATCCACTAACATCTCCTTCATTACTAAGGTGGTGTCATATGCCTTTTCTTTTTTCCCACTTCTTCAGGTTTTTATTTTGTATTTTTCTCCTGGATAGAGTTTTAATTGCTGTTACATGGTGTATACATAATATTGTACCCTGCTTTTTCCCCCGTTATGAAAAACTATTTCTAAACATCCTTTGAAAGGCTGCCTAATATCTATCCATCATGTCGTCTAGTGTATTTTCTTCTGCAGCCTCCTATTGACTCTTTATCCTTGTCCATGCCAGCCTTTCCACAAAAGTAGCTTCTAGCTGCAGTCCTCCCCAGTGGTCGGCCCTGGATCTGCATCTCTGCTGGTTCCTGCCCTGACAGCCTGCTCTGATCACAGAACTAGCAGCAGCAGGGCCTTCCTCCGAGGCCAGCCCTCCCAGTGCTGTGCTAACTCACCCACTCTGCACAGCCCCCTGGCGAGGTAGGCTCAGTTTCTACCCACATTTTTCAGACGGGAACTGTAAAAATGGTGTGGCGGAGGTATCGTCTGACCTCCTCTAACTTCACAATGGAGGAGGAGAATCAAGACTGATTGCTGTGAGGCAGAGGTCAGATACAGCCTCCTCTCGCCAGCCCTTTTTACCAATTCTCATACCAGCCCTCCCTCCCACGGCACTCTCTGTGTCTCTACTGAGTTCGATAATTTGTTGCAATGGTCACACACAACTCACAGACCATACTCACAGTTAGGGGATTTATAAGGGAAGTAACAGGTTACAATTCAAGTTCAGGAACGCTGAGGATACAGTTCTTTGATCAGGACAGCCTCTTCTCAGCTATGCCTGCAGGCAGGCCTCTCTCTGGCCCTTCGGCCTCTGCCCTGCTTGGTCAAGTGTTACAAAGTTCTGTTAGCTCTGCCAATAAGCGCCCTGAGGCATCCCACTCTGCCAGCAAGCCTTGGCCCAAAGGCGCACAGCACTAACTCTGGGGGTTGACAAACCCAGCTCCACCAGGTGCCCAAAGGCACTCAGCTTTCTTGCTCTTCTCACTCCATGGGCCAGGAAGCCCACTGCGCTGCCTCCTGCTGGTCTCCTGCCTCTGCTGCCACTGTTTTCTGCTGCCACTTTTCGCTGTCTTCTGTGTTACAGCTCTCTCTCTCTCTCTCTGTCTGCCTCTCTGTCTCATACTTCCAGGAGTTTCTCAATGCAGCGATCCCGGGTCCAAAGGATGTGCTCCATTCCTGGCTCTTCTTTCTTGGTGGTGGTTAGATCCTCTCCTCCTGCCTCTGGTTTGGCTCATTTTAAGCCTAGTGGGATGGCGAAACTGACGAATCCCCTTGTTAGGGTTCCATACACCTTATTTGCATAGTCCCACTCAATCATTGCTTGTGAGTAACAAAGGCTATGGCTAGAAAAGCCACATTAAGTAATTCATTGCACCGCCGGCTACCCCCCTGGCTCTTCTAGCCACTGGCACTTTCATACTTGAAGGATTAACTTCCCCCTCCCAATCGTTTTACCAGTCCAAAACAGTCATTTACAATAAAGAGCCCTAAGGGTGAAATTACTCAGGTACCAGCCACTCAGGTCTGCTGCAGGTGTCCATCTGATCTGGTCAGATTCTCCAGAAGTCATGTGTCTTCATCCTTTCTGGCCACTGATAAAATTTAACTGAGAGAAGATTATTCCCTTGTTCTGTCTGTCTGTCTGTCTCTCTCTCTCTCTCTCTCGAGGTATCAGCATAATGTTAGCTTGCACCTGCTGCGTAACCCATTTGTTCATTCCTGGAGTTTAGCAAATTCAAGTATTTATCTTACCGGACCTCTCTCTGGCATTTGAAAATGTTCATTTGCTCCTTGATACTCCTCCCTGCCGAAAAGGAGAGTTAAGCCAGGTCCTGTTGTTTGACCCTGTTTCCATATCCTTGTCCCTCCCGTGTACGGAGCTGTATGTCCTGCATTCAGGCTTCATACCAGGCTGGGTGGGCTTCTTATCAAGCAGGTCCAATGACGGTAACATGACCTGTGGATGCATGTTTCCCCCCACTCAGCCAAGTCCATTGAGAGCAGTGACGGCCTCCACTCACCCATAGAGCCTCCCATTTTGACCTTGGGTACAGCACTCCTTACAGAGTGTTGTTCAGCAAGTGACATTGGTAGCCAGGATAGAACTGGGGTGGAAGGTGGAGAGCAGCAAGTAGTTGTAGCTCCATGCTTTACCCTGAGAGCTAACACTTTTCACTAAGTTTGTTTGCATTCCTGAATTTAAAAAATAAATACACCTGAAATGTAGACGCTAAACACTAGAACCTAAAACTTAGTTCAGCTCAAGTGCACCATAATTTTTATCCCACCAAATAACAGTTTCTTGGATGTCTGCAAATTGTTCCTCTTGGTATACCTGAATTTGATAAGTGATCCTGGGAGTACAGAGAAGTCAAGGTCAAGGCGTGTCTGCCAAAAACCATCTTAGTTTGAACTACTGAATATAAATGAATTCCTGTCTCTTAGTTCCAGGAATCTCTGATCTTTGCAGAGGGATTGTCACGTGTCTAAAGGAAGCCGGGGTGCTTTCAGTGGCTGCTTCGGGGCGCTGTCCCATATTCCTGGGCTGGGTGGGTTGGTTCCGTGGCTGTGGCTTGGGACCACTCTCGACTCTGCGGTTAGGCTGGCTGTCTCCTGAGACTCCCAAGACTCCCGGTCTGCCCGTGAGTCCACAGTGAGTCTTCTTGGGGTTTCATCGAAGATCCCATTGGGTGGCAACAGAGAGCACTGAAGGGGAAGTAAAAAGGAAATAACCCTTGCTTTGCTTCTTTCATGGTAGAAAATAAGGAGCATTAGGAAGAATTTTTGCCCTCTCATTCTCCTCAACCCACTGCTTACCCTTTAAAAAAACAACAACAACAAAAAAAAAAACCCTGCCATAGAGTCTGTTCTGACTCATGAGACCCTGGTAGTACAGCTGCTGACGAAGAAGTTGGCAGTTCAAATCCACCAGCCGCTCCTTGGAAACCCTATGGGGCAGTTCTGCTGTGTTCCATAGCGTCACTCTGACTGTTTGCCTTAAAAAAAAAAAATTTTTTTTTTTTGCCTTAGCACCTCTAAAATAAGATGGTTGGACCAGAAGACCAGACAGCCAAGCCCCATGTCTTCTGCTCTCTGTTACAGTTGCTAACAGCACCAGTCCTCCAGCTAGAAACTCGAGAGCCATCTGCCTTGCCCTGCCCACATCCAGGGAGTCACCTTTGAACTCTGTCTCCAGCCTCTTCTTCTTCTACATCCCGCCACCACCATGCTAGTTCAAGCCTCACCTCTCTCTAGGACTCCTCCAGTAGCTGGTGGGTTCTGTTGTTTGTAGCCAGCACGTACTCTCTAGGGTCACGTCTCCCTCCTGTGCTTTAAACCTGCGAGTGACAGTGACAACTGTCCATGAAGGCTGACATCATGGTCCCTCATCTGGCCCTGCCTCTCTCTTTAGCCTCTTTGCTGCTCCTTTTCTCACCGGCTTACCCTCAGCTACTTAGGGCTGCTTCAAGCTCCTCCACACACTGCCCTGCTGCCCACGTCAGGCCTTCACACCTGGTTCCCTTGCCTAAAGCTGCCATCTCTTTTCCTTTTCCTCCCCATCTACCTCCACATCCTGCTGACTCTTTCAGACTCAGCTTTCCTTCCCTGCCCCTCCTTACTCTCCATCTGAAAAAGCACCATGTGACCCTTGTGCTACTCGGTTCTCCAGCCCCACTGACTCCCTGTCACCACCTCACTTACTGCCCCAGTGGTCCTTGTGCATTGAGGACTGAGTGCCAGGCCCACAACTTTTTTCTATCTCTCCCTGTCCCTGCCATCCCACCAGTGACCGCAGTACATGTAGGTATCTCCCTGACCCCTCTGCTCCAGCGGCCTCAGCCACCCACTGCCATGTTCACGCCCTGGGCTTTGTCATCATTTGAGACAGCTCCACCCGCAGAGCTAGAATTCAGATATCTCAGTCCATGAGGAGAACTTCCTGTCCCTCCAGCTGGCGTGATCTGTGACGACTCCGTGCTCGCTCGCTCTCTCAGACTTCAAGTTTCCCTTCCTTTATGAATCATCCTACCACCATATTAACGTGCATTAGACTTTTCCATCTTAAACCCTCCCTTCATTTCATAGCTCTTTCTGCTCCTATCTAATTCTCTGGCTCCTCTTTAGCAAAGCCCTTCCTGGAGTATCTGTACTCACTGTCTCCACCTCCTTTCTTACCCCCACTCTGCTCAGCCAACTCCTCAAAGGCTTTCTTCCTCTCATTCCATGAAACTGTCTTGTCCTGTCCCCAGTGAGCATCCACATAGCCAAGTTGTGTGGCCAGTGGTGAGTCCTCCAGTTCCTGAAAATGTTTCCTTCAAACATTTTCCTCTTGTACCTCCTGGGACCCCTCACTCTCCTGGTATGGTGTACACTGGCTTCTTTTTTTTTTTTTTTTTGCCAACCTCACATCTGCACCCACTTCTGTGTTTGGGAGAGTCTCCCCTTTAGCTTATGAGCGGTTGGCAAACTACGCCCGGCCCACAGCCTGTTTTTGTAAATAACGTTTTATTGGCACACAGCCACAACCATTCTTTTACATGTTGTCCATGGCTGCTTTCTTACTGCAGTGGTGGAGTTGAGTAGTTTTGATAGAGACTATGTGGCCCGCAGTACCTAAGATATTTACATATTTACTATCTGGCGCTTCCCAACAAAAATTGGCTGAGCCCTGAGAGGGTGTGGGCGTGTGACCCTGGCACTGCCAGTCTAATACACCTGCTGCAGAGGAGCCCTGTCTCACTGCCACAGCTGTGAGAAGGACGAGCTCCTGGGGTGCAGGGTCCATGGGACTAGCGCTGGCAGAGGCTGTGTATCTGCATGCGACCAGTTTGGTAGCAGGAAGTGGGGTATTGCTCCTGGCCAACTGGACTCCATCCTGTTTCTCCAACCCTTTAGGGATTCTCTGGGCCACCCAGTAGCCTTTTAATCAAGCTTTTTTTCTGCTTAAATCAGCTACAGTTGATTTCTGTTGCTTACAACTAATAATCTGGACAGATACACCTGATGTTCCTTCCATCTCACTGACTGTTCTTTCTCTTCTCCTTTGCTGATTCTTTCTCCTCTTCACAACTCCGGATAGTGAAGTGAGAGATCTGCACTCATGCCTCAGGTGCCACATTCAGTTGCCTCGCTCTTCCAACCTCCGTGCCAAGACTCTATCCAGGCCATACTGCTTCCCCGAACTCAAGACTTTTGTATATCCAGCTGCCATTGAGACCTGTAGAAGGTTAAATATCTAAAACATACAACATGGAATCCAGAGCTCTTGATCTCCCACCTGCCCTACGTCCCCTACACTGCACGTGCTTTCTTGTCCCTGATTGCCCCAGGCCAGCCACCAACATTTCCTGCTGAGCCTCTTGCCGTAGCCTCACGTGACAGACACAGAGGTCACTGCATGGACCCTCGGCGTGAATGCACTTGGCAGGCTCCACCTGCCAGCTTCAGTGGGCTCAACTGTGAGAGGCTCCTTACCCAAGGTCCTGCCTTTCCCAGGGCAGCCCACTGGTGACTGAGCCAGGGGGATACAGAGCCCCCTCCCCCTGGCCATTTCTGCCCAAGGTGGGACTCTGCCAGGCACTCCTTGCTCCAGAGCTCCCAGCCAGGTGGGCTGAAGTTTTGTCAGGCCTGTCGTGCACTTTGACCTTTTCCTCTGCCCAGGTATCAGCCCCTGGTACACATCTTGCCCCCTGGGCTGGCACTCAGCGTCTTCTTTTGGAGAGCCCAGTCTGTGGCACCTCAGGTCTTCTTGCTTTCATCTTGTTCCCTCATGCCCACCCCCTACATCCTGTACATCTTCCATACTGTTAGAGTGAGTTTTGTAAAAATGAGCCTTTTTTAGAAGTCACTTCCCTGATAAAAACCTCCAGGGCCTCCCGTCCAGCTCAGAATAGAATTCAAAATCTGCCCAGAAGCAAGGCTGGCTTCCTGGACGTGCCACCTGTACAGTCCCTTAAGATTTACGAGAGCTTGTGTTTGGTGTGATGCTCTGCTGTCACCATCCTGAAATTCTTAATTTTGACCAAGGGGCTCCCGTTTTTATTTTGCATTGGGCTCTGCAAATTATATAGTTGGGCTAGAAAAAAAATTTTTTTTTTTTTTTACCTAGAAGGCTAGATATAACCTGGCTCCTACCTACCTCTGTAACCACATCTTTTGCCGTTCTCCTCCTTGCTCGCTTGCTTCCAGCCCACTCATCTGTTTGTACAGGAAAATGCCAAATTGTTCCTAGTGTCAGAGTCCTTGCTCTTGCTGCTCCTTAAGAGGCCTGGATCCCTGTGCATGACCTGCTTCCTCACTCCTCATTCAGGTCTGTGTTCAAGTTCACCTTCCCAGAGTAGCCACTTTGAGCTTTCTGGCCCCTACCCATCTCTCTGACTTGTCTCTGACCTCTGTGCTTTGACCCCTCACCTCCCCCACCCTCACCTAGTAAACAGCTGAGCCAGGATTTGAGTGCCCAGGCAAGCTGGCTCCTGAGCCTGCTCTCTTCACCACTGCACCAAGCTGCCCTAGAACTTTGTAGATAATGTGCGTGGTCTTCTGATGTTTCCCCCTTGGAAGTCACATAGTTTTTCCTGCCAGAACGCCTGAAGAATTCTTTCTTTATCCTTGAAGCTGAGTAGGTTGACTAGAGTCTGTCTTGCCATTGAGCACTCTTTATCAAATTTTCCCAGGAACACGATGTGTCCTTTGAAGCTGCAAATACAGTTCGTCTCCATTTCAGGTCAGTTCTCTCCTAATAGATCTTTGATGGCAGTGTCCATTCAGGGACACAAATTATCCTTATGTTGAATTGTCTTTGTCTCTCTTCCGATGCTATTAGCTTTGCTCTAATTGCCTTAGCTTTCATCTTTTTCTTCTGCATTCACTGTGTTTATCTAATTTGATTTTCAGCGATGTATATTCTGTTCCTGGCTGTTTTTAATGTATTTATTTGTTTCATAATGATGTGTTTTGGTCTACAGTTTGTTCCTATAGGTTGGGAATGTGCCTTTTCATCTTATTGTGTTTCATCGTCTCATCTTTGAGCTCTTCTGTTGGGAATGTGTTCTTATAAAGTTGTAAGGAATTTCCTTCTTTTCCTTGAGGTGTATTTTCTTCTCGAACAGAGACTTTGCTTTCAGGGGCCGTCTCCTTCCCCGTGTCTCTCTTTTTTCTTTTTGCCATACATGTTTGCAAACTTACCGTGTCAATTGTTTTCCTTTGGGCTCTGGCTTAGATGGTTCTGTGCAGTTCTTATGTTTGCTTTGATAGAATGGGGATTCTGTCTTCCCAGTCTCTTGGCATTTCCTCTCTGTGTTCTCCCTCTGGCTATCATGTGAGGGCTGGTTGTCTGGGCGTTGGAGAGAATTTGGATACTGAGGGGAGCTGCAGCTGGGTAATCTTTGTCATTATCTAGATTCTTCTCCTTGTTGTTGGAATTGGGTGAAACGTCTTATACCAGAGCTAATTCTAGCTGCCCGAAGGTTATGTGTGCCCTCCTCATTGCAATGGGGAAGCCTCAAGCTCTGGATGTTTCCCTGCATCTGTGTGTCCCTGAGAGTATACACTGCCCAGTGTGGGCTTGACTCACTGACCGCCTTATCTGATTCTCTCGCTCTACCCAGCAAGATTGCAGTTTCTAGGTCTCAAAGGAAAAAGCGAAGGACACGCACCCAGGTGCTCCTTTCCAGCTTGCAAGCTGAGAATTCTCAGGATATAGCTCATGAGGAAGGTTTCTGGGGGCAGGGGCAGGCCTAGGAGCTCAATCTGGCAGCTACATTTTCCTCTAGAATCGTTCCCTGGGCTGCCAGTTCTTGAAGCATCCTGATTTCGAGAATGGCCCCTCCCATCTTTTGATGACTTCCTTCCTTCACATTCCTTCTCCCTGCTTTTGTTTGTTTCTCATTTGATTAGGGATTGGGAGAGTGAAATTCATTGAGGACCCTTGAATCTGCCATTTGAACATAATTCTTTAATCCGTGTGTAATCGATTCTGTCGTGTGATGTGTGAGCAACAGTTGGTAAGAGGTAAGTTTTGATAGGGCTGTAAGGCATGGCCTGGGTTCCCCCCCTTCGGCTTCCTCTTCTTACTTTCTCTGGCTATTTGCAGATGCTTATTCTTCTAGGTAAATGTCAGCTTCAAAGAAAACCCATTTGGGATCTTGATTGGAGCAGCAGTAATTCAGCCCTCCCATTCCCTTTTCTACCGACTATCCATACATGAGAAAGTTACCGATTTGTTTATATTTGTTTGCCGTCAACCATGTTACTTAACTGCTCAGCCAATACCCCAGAGTTGTTTTTGGGAACAGAAGTTTTATCCCCTGCTGGTCACTCGTGGCTTTCCAGGCAGTTTGAACCTCTTTTGGCAGAAGCTGGGGTGGGGTAGAGGTCCAGGGTCCTACTGGGGAGGTGGCCGAAATAAGTGGAATCTCTGTCTCTGCCTGTACCTAGACCCATACGTATACCTCTACCCATTACAGTCGTACAGAGGTACCTGGAGTGCTGCAGCCCTTCTCTGCCCCTCCATCACTGTCAGGAACCTCTCAGCAGTGCCAAGGGAAACAGGTCAGCCCTGTAGTGGCCTCTCCACATAGGGCACTAGTGTGCTTCCAGGTTCCCCCGACTTGCTACCGGCAAATTGCCCTGTTTGCCTGACCTTAAAGACTTTCTAGGGTTTTCTTGGGGCATCCTGTCCACGTAACTCCCTGATGGGTCCCTGCTTCGTTCATGCTAAATCGTGGCAGAATTGTGTGAGCAGTATTTCTCTTAGATTGATCCCAGTGGCACCATATCCACCAGAAATCTCGCAGAGTTTCTAGGCCATTGTAGAAATGTTGTGGTGTGATGTTGTCAGACCTCCTCACCTGACTCCACAACGGGGAGGAGAGAAGATGAACATCAGCCCAAGACTGATTCCTCTGAGGTGGAGGTCAGACACACCTCCACCCTCCAACCTTTTTACCACTTCTGACACCAGCCGTCCTTCCTATGGCACCCTCTACTTCTCTGCTGGGTTCGAAAATTTGTTGCAGCGGCCATACACAACTCACAGACAGTGCTCAACAATTATGGGGTTTATTAGGGAAGTACCAGTTTAGAACTGGGGATCCGCATCAACAGGCTACAGCTTGGAATCAGGATCAGGAAGCATTTAGGCAAAGTCTCCCTTCTTCAGTGTAGGACAGCCCTCTCGGCTCTTCTCGGCCATGTAGGGGTCCTCTTGGCTTCTTGAGGACAGGCTCCTCTCGGCCCCTTCAGGACAAGCCTCTTCTCTTGGCCCTTGGCCTGCCCTCTGCCCTGCTAGGGCAAGTGTTACAGAGCTGTTTGAGCTTTGCCAGTAAATGCCCAGAGGCACCCCACTCTGCCAGCAAGCTTCCTGCCCAAAGGCACTAAATGAATAATTAATTTCTTTCATAAGGATCAGCACCAGGCTGGTTCCTATGAGGCAGAGGTTAAAGATGTCCTAAAGGTCCACCTTTTCCAAGCTGCTGTCCCACTCCATCATCTCTAACATCCACTACTCCCTCTCCCCTCAGTACTCTCCCTCACGTCTTTGGGTTCCCTAATTCACCGCAACGCCTCCTGGAATTCACACACTGTACAAAGGAAATGGCTCATACACTTGTGTAGGCCGGCAGGTCCCAAATATGTGGGTCTGTGGCTGCGGGGGCTGACGCTGCTGGCTTACAAGGCTACGGAAGCTGGAGAATCAGGTCAGATGATAGGCTGTCAGCCCACGGGGCTGTGGAGGCCAACAAACCCCAGGATTGACAGGTCAGACAGCAGGCCTCGGGCCCAAGAACCAGAGGTCACTTGATCACAAACTAGACACAGGATCCATATGGAGAGAGAGCCTGCCAGGTCATCCACACATATATCTTAGATGCAGGCCATCCCCCAGGGAAGGGCGTAACTTGAGTTAAGAGTGGGACTTGAGTCCTGCCCTCCTGCTAGGCTGTGACACAAGACACACCCTCCACCAGTCCTGCCTCATCAACATGTAGAGGTCAGAATCCACAACACATAAAATGGGGGACAGCCACACAACATGGGGAATCATGGCCTAGCCAAGTTGACCCATAACCCCAACCATCACAGGTTCCATATACCTTGTTTGCGTAGTCCCACTCAGTCATTGTGCATGAGTCACAAACACCATGGCTAGAAGGGCTATATTAAGAAATTCATTACACCGCAGACACACAGCTCTCTCGCTCCATGAGTCGGCTTGCCTCTTGTAGCTGTCTCGTTTGATAGGTCGGGAAGCCCACCACACCGTCTTGTACCGATCTCCTGGTTCTGCTGCTGCCTTTCTCTGCCGCTCTTGCCGCCACTTCTTGCCATCTCATGCTTTCTCTGGTGTTAAAGCCCTCTCTCTTGAGTCTAAAAAGTTCTCAGTGCAGGGACCCCGAATCCAAAAGACATGCTTTCTTGGTGGTAGTGAAGTCCCATCTTTCCACCTCCGGAATGGCTCATTTTAAGCCTAGCAGGATGGCAAACTGACCAATCCTGTCATTAAGGTTCCATTCATCTTATTTATATGATTCCACCCCCGCAAGTGTTCCATGTACCTTATTTGCATTGTTAGCAAGCTGTCTGATCCCCTTGGTGGGCCACAGCACCTTTTTTTACATACTCCCACCACGTCACTGAGCCGGAGTTCCAAGACCATGCATGGCTAAAAGGGCCATGTTTAATTCACTGCACCACAGATGTTGATGGCAGCGTTCTTGTTTTCCAACAATAGTAAAGGTATTTCCCCATTTGTCTACTCTGTGGTCATTCCTATGGGATCAAGGTGAAGTCAGAATGTGGGCTCAGTGGCCACCCTTGTCACAAAGCAGAAGTTTGGCAGGCATGTGGACGAGACACAGCGGCACTAGGGAGAGGCAAAATAGTGAAAGTGAAGACAGCCCTCGGAGTTACTGATGAGATAATCACATAAAGTGAATGGCCCTGAGCTTCCTCCCTTCACTAGATATCTCTTTTTATTTTTCCCCAAAATGTTGCCTCCATGTTGAAAATTCATTTTGTCAAAAATTCTCTTCTTCAATAGAAGCAGCCAACACTTTGATAAGTCTGTAAAAACATATACATGAAGTATACAAAGGTAGGAAAAAAAATTATCAATAGGAAACTTTAAAAAGGAACCACTAGTGAAATAGAAAGGAGTCCTGGTGGTGAAATGGTTAAGAGCTTGTTTCCTAACCAAAAGGTCAGGGGTTGGAACCCACCAGCAGCTCTGTGGGAGAAAAGACCTGGCGATCTGCTTCCATAAAGAATAAAAACAAAAAAACCAAACCCAGTGCCGTTGAGTCGATTCCGACTCATAGTGACCCTATAGGACAGAATAGAACTGCCCGATAGTTTCCAAGGAGCACCTGGTGGATTCGAACTGCCGACCTCTTGGTTAACAGCCATAGCACTTAACCACTACGCCACCAGGGTTTCCTCCATAAAGAATACAGCCTTGGAAATCCTATGGGGCAGCTCTGCTCTGTCCTATAGGTTCACTGAGTCGAAATCGACTCGACGGCACACTAGAACAGTGAGGTAGGAGGCCGGGTGAAGGCTATCACAGAAGCCAGAAGAAAGTGTTTCCAAAGTGGATTATTTGGTGCCAAGCCATTCTGCGGGGAAACAGTAGTGTCTTCCACAGATGGTGCTGGGACAGCTGGATCTCCACATGCAAAAGAATCAGGTGGAACCCTGACCTCATACTATATACAAAAACAACTCAAAACAGATCAAAGACCTAAATATGAACACTAAACTCTAAAGCATTTAGAAGGAAATGGAGGAGTAAATCTTTGTGACCTTGGAGTTGGGATAGAATTCTTAGATACGACACCAAAAAAACAGGCAATCAAAGGAAAAAATAAGTTGGACTTGACAAAAATTAAAAACTTTTGTGCTTCAAAGGATACCATCAAGAAAGTAAAAAGTAAACCCACAGAATGGGAAAAAATATTTGCAAATCATATATTTGATAAGGTTTTCGTGTCGAAAACATATGCTCTTTTAACTCAATAATAAAAAGACAAATAACCTAATTAAAAAATAGGCAAAAAATCTCAATAGGCATTTCTCAAAAAATATGTAGATAAATATATATACAAATGGTCAATAAGCACGTGAAAACAGGATCAACATCATTAGTCCTTGTTAGGTACCCTTGAATCGGTTCTGACTCAAACAACAGGATGAAACACTGCCTAGTCCTGTACCATCTTCACAATCATTGCTGTGTTTGAGCCCATTATTGCAGACACTGTGTCAGTCTGTCTCGTTGAGGGTCTTCCTCTTTTTCGCTGACCCTCTACTTTACCAAGCATGATGCCCTTCTCCAGGGGCTGGTCCCTCCCGATAACGTGGCCACACTACGTTGCTGTCCTCACTTCCAAGGAGCACTCTGGCTTTATTTCTTCCAAGACAGACTTGTTTGTTCTTCAGGCACTCCATGGTGTATTCAATGTTCTTTGCCAAAACCATAATTCTAAGGCGTCAATTCCTCTTCGGCCTTCCTTATTCATTGTCCAGCTTTCACATGCATATGATGCGATTGAAAATACCATGGCTTGGGTCAGGTGCACCTTAGTCTTCAAGGTGACATCTTTGCTTTTCAACACTTTGAAGAGGTCCCTTGCAGCAGATTTGCCCAATGCAACGTGTCTTTTGATTTCTTGACTGCTGCTTCCATGGCTGTTGATTGTGGATCCAAGTAAAATGAAATCCTTGACAACTTCAATCTTTTCTCGGTTTATCATGATGTTGCTCATTGGTCCAGTCGTGAGGATTTTTGTTTTCTTTATGATGAGGTGCAATCCATACTGAAGGCTGTGGTCTTTGATCTTCATTAGTAAGTGCTTCAAGTCGTCTTCACTTTTAGCAAGCAAGATTGTGTCATCTGCATAATGCAGGTTGTTAATGAGTCTTCCTCCAATCCTGATGCCCTGTTCTTCATATAGTCCAGCTTCTCTATGCCAAGAAATACGGAAGACAGCTTCCTGGCCAACTGACTGGAAGAGATTCATGTTTATGCCCATTCCCAAGAAAGGTGATCCAACCGAATGTGGAAATTATAGAACAATATCATTAATATCCAACGCAAGCAAAATTTTGCTGAAGATCATTCAAAAACGGCTGCAGCAGTATATCGACAGGGAACTGCCAGAAATTCAGGCCGGTTTCAGAAGAGGCCGTGGAAGCAGGGATATCATTGCTGATGTCAGATGGATCCTGGCTGAAAGCAGAGAATACCAGAAGGATGTTTACCTGTGTTTTATTGACTGTGCAAAGGCATTCGACTGTGTGGATCAGAGCAAACGGTGGATAACATTGTGAAGAATTGGAATTCCAGAACACTTCTAATTGTGCTCACGAGGAACCTTTACATAGATCAAGAGGCAGTTCTTTGGACAGAACAAGGGGATACTGAGTGGTTTAAAGTCAGGAAAGGTGTGCGCCAGGGTTGTATTCTTTCAACAGATGAATGGATAAACACAATGTCATCCATTCATACAATGGCATATTACTCAGTCATAAAGAGAAATGAAGTTCTGATACATGTCACAAGGTCAAAGAACCTGGGAAACATTATGCTGTGTGAAGTTTTGGATATGAAAGGACAAATCCTGTACAATGCCACTTATATGAGATATGTAGAATAGGCAAATGCGTAGAGACAAAAGTTTATTAGTAGTTTCAGCGGCTGGGGGAATGGGGAGTTACTAAGTTGCTAAAACGTGGATGAACATGGAAACCATGATGCTGAGTGAAATAAACCAAACACCAAAGGACGAATATTGCATAATCCCACTTACATGAAAGACCTAGATTAGGCAAATGCCTAGTATCAGAAGGCAGATTAATAGTTTCCATGGGCTGGGGGAAGAGAGAATGGGGAGTTAATGCTTAAAGGGTAGGGAGTTTCTCATTCTATGAAGCCACCGTATCCCTGATAACAAAACCAGGTAAAGACACCACAAGAAAAGAAAATTGTAGACCTATATCCCTCATGAATGTAGATGTAAAAATCCTCAACAAAATTCTAGCCAATAGAATTCAACAACATATCAAAAAAAAAAACAATTCCCCATGACCAAGTGGGATTCATACGAGGTATGCAGGGATGGTTCAACATTAGAAAAACAATTAATGTAATCCATCACATAAATAAAACAAAAGACAAGAACCACATGATTTTAACAATTGATGCAGAAAAGGCATTTGACAAAGTCCAACACCCATTCATGATAAAAACTCTCAGCAAAATAGGAATTGAAGGAAAATTCCTCAACATGATAAAGGGCATCTATACAAAGCCAACAGCCAACATCACTCTAAATGGAGAGAGCCTGAAAGCATTTCCCTTGAGAACGGGAACCAGACAAGGATGCCCTTTATCACTGCTCTTATTCAACATTGTGCTAGAGGTCCTAGCCAGAGCAATTAGGCTAGACAAAGAAAGAAAGGGCATCCAGATTGGCAAGGAGGAAGTAAAATCATCTCTGTTTGCAGATGACATGATCTTATACACAGAAAACTCTAAGGAATCCTCCAGAAAACTACTGAAACTAATAGAAGAGTTCAGCAGAGTATCAGGATACAAGATAAACCTACAAAAATCAGTTGGATTCCTCTACACCAACAAAAAGAACATCGAAGAGGAAATCACCAAATCAATGCCATTTACAGTAGCCCCCAGGAAGATAAAATACTTAGGAATAAATCTTGCCAGAGATGTAAAAGACTTATACAAAGAAAACTATAGTACACTTCTGCAAGAAACCAAAAGAGACTTACATAAGTGGAAGAACATACCTTGCTCATGGATAGGAAGACTTAACATTATAAAAATGTCTATTCTACCAAAAGCAATCTAAACATTTAATGCAATTCTGATCCAAATCCCAAGGACATTTTTTACTGAGATGGAGAAACAAATCACCAATTTCATACGGAAGGGAAAGAGGCCCTGGGTAAATAAGGCATTACTGAAAAAGAAGAACACAGTGGGAGGCCTTACTTTACCTAATTTGAGAACCTATTATACCGCCACAGTAGTCAAAACAGCCTGGTACTGGTACAACAACAGATACATGGACCAATGGAACAGAATTGAGAATCCAGACATAAATCCATCCACATATGAGCAGTTGATATTTGACAAAGGCCCCAAAACAGTTAAATGGGGGAAAAGACAGTCTTTTTAACAAACGGTGCTAGCATAACTGGATATCCATCTGCAAAAAAAATGAAACAAGACCCATACCTCACTCCACACACAAAAACTAACTCAAAATGGAACACAGACCTAAATACAAAACCTAAAACGATAAAGATCATGGAAGAAAAAAATAGGGACAATGTTAGGAGCCCTAATACATGGCATAAACAGTATAGAAAACGTTATAAAGAACGTAGAAGAAAAACTAGGTAACTGGGATCTCCTAAAAATCAAACACTTATGCTCATCCAGAGACTTCACCAAAAGAGTTAAAAAGACTCCCTACAGACCGGGAAAAAGTTTTTAGCTATGACATTTCTGATCAGCGCCTGATCTCTAAAATCTACACGATACTGCAAAAACTCAACTGCAAAAAGACAAATAACCTAATTAAAAAATGGGCCAAAGAGATGAATAGACACTTCACTAAAGAAGACATTCAGGTAGCTAACAGATATATGAGGAAATGTTCACGATCATTAGCCATTAGAGAAATGCAGATCAAAACCACAATGAGATTTCATCTCACTCCAACAAGGCTGGCATTAATCCAAAAAACACAAAAGAATAAATGTTGGAGAGGCTATGGAGAGATTGGAACACTTCTACACTGCTGGTGGGAATGTCAAATGGTACAACCACTTTGGAAATCTATCTGGCGCTTCCTTAAAAAGCTAGAAATAGACCTACCATACGATCCAGCAATCCCACTACTCGGAATATATCCTAGAGAAATAAGAGCCTTTACACGAACAGATATATGCACACCTATGTTTACTGCAGCACTGTTTACAATAGCAAAAAGCTGGAAGCAACCAAGGTGCCCATCAACAGATGAATGGATAAATAAACTATGGTATATTCACACAATGGAATACTACGCATCGATAAAGAACAGTGAGGAATCTGTGAAACATTTAATAACATGGAGGAACCTGGAAGGCATTATGCTGAGTGAAATTAGTTGCAAAAGGACAGATATTGTATAAGACCACTATTATAAGAACTTGAGAAATAGTTTCAGAAGAAAACATTCTTTTGTGGTTACAAGAGGGGGGAGGGAGGGAGGGTGGGAGAGGGGCATTCACTAATTAGTAGATAAGAACTACTATAGGTGAAGGGAAAGACAGCACACAATACAGGGGAGGTCAGCACAATTGGACTAAAGCAAAAGCAAAGAAGCTTCCTGAATAAACTGAATGCTTCGAAGGCCAGCGTAGCAGGGGCAGGGGTCTGGGGACCATGGTTTCAGGGGACATCTAAGTCAATTGGCATAATAAAATCTATTAAGAAAATATTCTGCATCCCACTTTGAAGAGTGGTGTCTGGGGTCTTAAACGCTAGCAAGCAGCCATCTAAGATGCATCAATTGGTCTCAACTCACGTGGAGCAAAGGAGAATGAAGAGCACCAAGGACACAAGGTGATTATGAGCCTAAGAGACAGAAAGGGCCACATGAACCAGCGACTACATCATCCTGAGACCAGAAGAACTAGATGGTGCCCGGCTACAACCGATGACTGCCTTGACAGGGAGCACAACAGAGAACCCCTGAGGGAGCAGGAGAGCCATGGGATGCAGACCCCAAATTCTCATAAGACCAGACTTAATGGTCTGACTGAGACTGGAAGGACCCCAGTTGTCATGGCCCCCAGACCTTCTGTTGGCCCAGGACAGGAACCATTCCTGAAGCCAGCTCTTCAGACATGGATTGGACTGGACAATGGGTTGGAGAGGGATGCTGGTGAGGAGTGGGCTTCTTGGATCAGGTGGACACTTGAGACTATGTTGGCATCACCTGCCTGGAGGGGAGATGGGAGGGTGGAGGGGGTTAGAAGCTGGTGAAAAGGACATGAAAAGAGAGAATGGAGGGAGAGAGCAAGGCTGTCTCATTGGGGAGAGAGTAATTGGGAGTGTGTAGCAAGGTGTATATAAGTTTTTGTGTGAGAGACTGACTCGATTTGTAAACTTTCACTTAAAGCACAATAAACATTATTTTAAAAAGAAAAGGGTAGGGAGTTTCTCTTTGAGGTGATGAAAATACTCTGGAACCTAGATAGTGGTGATAGTTGCACAACGTTGTAAATGTACTAAATGCCACTAACGGTAAATTTTATCTTATGCATATTTTACCACAATAAAACGATTGATCAAATGCCCTCCGAACATTTAGCTGACAACCTTCTACATGGCTAATAGCCTGGTCCTCAAACTCTTTGAACTAAGTTCCTTTCTGACTGTCGTGGTTACTGTGTCGCGGACTCCAGAGCTGGCATCCCGGTCGGCTTCCTCCAGTGCCTGCGTGCCAGCCAGTCTGGCCAGCTACAACTTTGCACAGGCGATGCAAAGCCTGCTTTCACGACTTAAGGTAATTGGTTAATTCAGCAGCTGTTTTATTGGGCTTTTTAAAACTTCGGAGAGAATTCACATACCGTACAAGTCACTCCTTTAAAGTGTGCGATTCAGTGGCATTAACTGCATTCACAGTGTTGCACAAAATAAACCCCATGCCCATTAGCAGTCACTCCTCCATCTCCCCCTCCCCAGTCCTAAGCAGCTACTAATCTCTGTTTTGTCTCTTTAAAGCCAAACCAAACCTGTTGCCCTCAAGTCAGTTCTGACTCATAGCAACCCTACAGGACAGAGTGTAACTGCCCCATAGGGTTTCTCTGAGCAGCTGGTGGGTTTGAACTGCTGACCTTTTGGTTAGCAGCCGTAGCTCTTAACCACTGTGCAACTGGGGCTCCTCTGCCTCTATAGAGTTACTTATTTTGGACATGATATATAAATGGAATCATGCAAGATGTGACCTTTGGTGTCTGACTTCTTCACTTAGCATAGTGTTTTCAAGGTTCGCCCATGCAGCATGTATCAGGATTTCATTTTTCTGTCCTTTTTGTGCCATTTTAACCACTTTTAAATGTCCAGTTCAATGGCATTAATTACATTCACTGTGTTGTACAATCTCAACTGATACTCCGTCAATTCCTGGAGCCTTGTTTTTCGCCAACGCCTTCAGAGCTTTTTTTTTTCAGAGCAGCTTGGACTTCTTCCTTCAGTGCCATCGGTTCCTGATCATATGCCACCTCTTGAAATGGTTGAACATCGACTAATTCTTTTTGGTAGAATGACTCTGTGTATTCCTTCCATCTTCTTTTGATGCTTCCTGCGTCTCTTAATATTTTCCCCATAGAATCCTTCACTATTGCAACTCGAGGCTTGAATTTTTTCTTCAGTTCTTTCAGCTTGAGAAACGCCGAGCTTCTTCTTCCCTTTTGGTTTTCCATCTCCAGCTCTTTGCACATCTAATTTATAATACTTTACTTTGTCTTCTCGAGAGGCCCTTTGAAATCTTCTGTTCAGGTCTTTTACTTCATCAATTCTTCCTTTTGCTTTAGCTGCTCAACACTCAAGAGCAAGTTTCAGAGTCTCTTCTGACATCCATCTTGGTCTTTTCCTTCTTTCCTATCTTTTCTTAAGGACCTCTTGCTTTCTTCGTGGATGATGTCCTCAATGTCATTCCACAACTCGTCTGGTCTTCGAAGGGTCACTAGTGTTCAGTGCATCAAAGCTGTTCTTCAGATGGTCTCTAAATTCAGGTGGGATGTACTCCAGGTCATACTTTGGCTCTTGTGGACTTGCTCTGATTTTCTTCAGTTTCAGCTTGAACTTCCATAGGAGCAATTCATGGTTTGTACCTTATACCTTAAGGAAGGGAGGGGGTGAGGGGAGGGCGGTGGGAGCACTGTCTTAGTTCTCTAGTGCTGCTATAACAGGAATATTTTTTTCTTTAACAAAGAAAAAAAATTTTTTCTCACAGGAGGCTAGAAATCCAAATTCAGAGTGCAGGCTGTAGGGGAAGGCTTTCTCTCTCCGACTGCTCTGGTGGAAGGTCCTTGTTTCTTCTGAGCTTCTGCTCCTGGACGGTCTTCATGTGGCTTGGCATCTCTCTTCCCCATCTGTGCTCTGCTTACTTGTTTAATCTCTTATATCTCAAAAGAGACTGACTGAAGATGCATCCTACAGTAATCCTGCCTCATTAACATGACAAAGAAAACCCATTCAGAAATGGGATTAGAACCAAAGGCATGGAAGTTAGGATTTACAGCACATATGTTGGGAGGACACAATTCAGTGTATAACAATCACTTTTTTCCTCTTTCCTCACATGTTTTCATTTCTCACTGTTGGGGTAGCCATCACTGGGGCTCTCTTCAGTCCCCTTTGTGACCACAGCTGCGTGGTCTGGAGAGCGTGGCACCCTTGTGCCTCTGGGGAATGTGCTGCTCCGCGCTCAAGACCAAGCACTGAGGACGTAGGCCACCAAGGTGGTGCCTCATCAAGGTGGTCCTTGGATGTTTGTGTGGGCAGAACTGCCCTTTGAACCATCAAGGGTTTGGGTCCTTTACTCCCTCCACTAGGAAAAGGAGACTCTTGGAGACTTCTTTGGAACCTGTGTAGTCTGTACAGGTCAGACTGTGCTGGCCGAGGGGCCGGAAGCTCTTGGGGTACTGAAACCAGGCTTGACGTCCCATCATGGAGCCACTTCTCATTTGAAACGCATATCCAGAGACTAGTTCCGAAGCCAGGTTCTTTTCCTCTTTCCTAGTCTCTACCCTGGGCAGCGTTTGCTCTCGGTGACGAGCTGGAAAGTGAAACTGTGCCTGGTCAGCTGCAGGCTGAGTAACCATATTGTGTAGGGTTACCTTACCTCCTCCCTAGTATGGGTCACGGCCCACACGTCATATCCTTTTAAAGCATAAAGAGGTCATAAGTTCAAAAACCTTGAAAATACCTATTTACATCCCAACCTTGTCCTTCTTGAAAACAGAACCTCGCTAATTTCCTTCCACCCCTTGGTTGTATTTAACAGGCATTCCTTGTGGCCTGTGGTTTGTCCTTGGCCCCATGGTGTTAAAATTATTTGGGGAGTATAAACGAGAGCTCCACAGAAGCCAGACCTTTCCAGGACCCAGGAAGCCCCCTGTTATTCAGGGTGTGAATCATGTTGTGAGTTGTGTGAAAGTGGGGAGTCTAGTCTGTCCGCGACTGCAAACTAACTGGAAGGTTCTGGGCAGCCTTTTTCTGGGCTTGCTGTGCTGCTGTCATGCCCTCCTTTCCCATCCTTTACACATGGAAGTCTAGTAAGCCAGTCCCAAAGGCTGAACTGGTCGGCCACACCTAGTTTATCAGGACCCAAGACTCAGAAATGTGTGTTCTTGTGACATGCACTGGTTGAGTTTCCAGTTGGTACAGCCAGAGCGTGCCCTGGTCCCCTTCACTGCCCAGTCTCCCTGGAATAGATGAGAGGGGCAGTGACTGGCAGAGATGCGAGCCCTACGGGCCAGGAGGATTCTTGGCTGAGGACACAGGGCAAGAATGGTCTTGCCCTTGCCATTTTTTCATGTCTGCTGCTAAAGGGTGCCTGTGATCCTGAGGCCTCTGTACACCGCCTGCAGATGACCGCTTTGTGACCTGGCCATAGAGTATCCTGGCAAAACACTGGCCCCAGGGTGCAGGAAATTGCCAAGGCGGGATCTGCTCCCATCAATGGAATAGGGGGCTGTCTTCTGTCCCAGCAGGAAGGCGGGTAGGGAGGGCTGTGGCCCTCTCCAGGTGCGGAGTCTTGGGAAGGAGCATCTCATGACAAGGCAGACCAGTCTGGAGTTGCTTCCTTCTTGTACCAGAGCCCTGGGCAGCAGTTAGAGACTTGCTCTGTGCTGGGCACCCCCCCAGCCTGCCTGACGGTGCTGACTTTTTCTGCAAACTGATGTGTTCTTTGTGATACTTACATACTTGTTTAATACTTCAGGGAAGAAAAGTCAGAAGACCAAGACCTCCAGGGCCTCAAGGATAAGCCCCTGAAGTTGAAGAAGTTGAAGAAGGATAAGAAAGAAGACAAAGAGGGCAAACATGAGCCTGTGCAGTCTGCCCACCACTCTGCTGAGCCAGCTGAGGCAGGCAAGGCAGAGACGTCCGAAGGGTCAGGCTCTGCTCCGGCCGTCCCAGAGGCCTCTGCGTCCCCCAAACAGCGGCGCTCAATCATTCGCGACCGGGGACCCATGTATGACGATCCCACCCTGCCTGAAGGTTGGACACGAAAACTGAAGCAAAGGAAATCTGGCCGCTCCGCTGGGAAGTATGACGTGTATTTGATCAAGTAAGTAAGAGCAGCTCCTGTCTCTGCGGGGTCTGGAGGGCTGCGAGGGTTGGGGGTGGGGCAGGTGCGCAGAAACTGGTGGGAGTGTGTAGCCCCGCCTCCTGGGGCGAGGCAGGCCAGGCCTTAAATAAGTCCAAGGCCAGACCACCAGATGTGTTAGGTCTGTGTCCAGAAGGCCAGGACACAATGCCCACCAGATGTGTTAGAAGGCCTGTGTCCAGAAGGCCAGGACACAGTGCCATGCTCTGAGTTCTGTGCCTCATGTCCTCCTCACCTGGAAAATGGAATAACGAGTAGCAGTAGACCCTACCCAAGGGGTCCAGTGAGGATCCAGACAAAGCCCTGGAGAGTACAGAGAGCAGAGTCCGACATGTAGGCAGTGAAGACACTCAGGGTGACATGCCTGCTGTGCTCAAGGACACAAGAGCCTGTCCCAAGCCGGGCCCACTGCAGCCTGCTCCCCCAAGCTTGTGAGCCCAGCACTGATGGCAGCTGGAGCTCCCGGGGTCTGCCATGTCCCCCCTGGAGAACATTCATTGCAGGGATTTTTCTCCAAACCGTGAGACTGCCCTCTTTTCTTTCCTTGAAACAGAAGAAGAAGTTAATAGTGCCCAGCCTATTCTGATTTTTGTTTTACTATGTGAATCACTTTTGAGAAAGGTGTGCCTTCTAACATGGCCTCAGAGAAGAGAGACCAACAGCACTGACGTGCCTTTCCATCTGTCCCTTTGATATTTGTCCAGCTGAACTTGTTCTGTTGAAACAGAGCAACTTCCAGAGTTTGAGCTTTAGAGGAACAGGGAATGAGTACATTTCAGTTATACCCCTTGGAATGATGCAGAAAATGTTAGCACTTTCCAAAGGACATTTGTGTATCATTTATTTAATTACAATCGATCCTCATTATTCACGGGTTCCTTATTTGCGAATTGGCCTATTCGCTAAAAATTCTCGTGGTGCTTTCCCAGACATGTGCATACCCAGGGTGGTGAAAAGTTCCCAGCTGAGGTTGAACAAGGCTCGTTCAGTATTTGCTAATTTATTGTTTACGGGGACTTTATGGAACATCACTACTGTGGGTAATGAGGGTTAAGTGTACATCACCTTTGAGAAGAGTGTGCAAAGTGTTAGCCTGTTGACAGAGAAGGAAACAGATTCCCAGAGAGGTTAAGCGACATGCCTGGGCTCAGACATGTGGATCAGGCACAGGCACCGACCAGCGGGATGTACTCCAGCTTGACTTCTAGGCAGGGCCCCTGGGGTCCCTTCTGTGACAGGCCTGACCCCTTTGGTTGCTGGATTGTGGAGAGGCCGGGGCTGGGTTGGGGGGCTTAGTGGCAGGAGGGTACTCTGGGCAATCCAGGCTGCCCCAAGCATTTTAACAGGCTGCACAGGCCGCCTGCACACCAGCTCCTCTGAGGCCTGCCTGTGCCATGTGGCTTCACACACAGCCTTTCTGGTGCCCCTAGAGTGACAGTGTGCTGTGGCTTTTCCTCACTAGACTCTTGTTTACTAGTGAGATCAGGTGTGTCAGTTAAACATCCTCTCAGAGAGCTCATGGCCCTCTCCCGCACTTCCCCATCTCTGACACTGTCCTGGAAAGCCGCTAATCATTCTTTGTGTTTCTCCATTTTCCCCCAGCCCCCAGGGCAAAGCCTTCCGCTCTAAAGTGGAGCTGATTGCATACTTCGAAAAGGTAGGCGACACCTCCCTGGACCCTAATGATTTTGACTTCACGGTCACAGGGAGAGGGAGCCCTTCCCGGCGAGAGCAGAAACCACCTAAGAAGCCCAAATCTCCCAAAGCTCCAGGAACTGGCAGAGGTCGGGGGCGGCCCAAAGGGAGTGGCACTGCGAGACCCAAGGCAGCAGCGTCCGAGGGCGTGCAAGTGAAAAGGGTCATGGAGAAGAGTCCTGGGAAGCTCCTCGTCAAGATGCCTTTCCAAGCTTCGGCGGGGGGCAAGGCAGAAGGGGGAGGGGCAACCACGTCCACCCAGGTCATGGTCATCAAACGCCCAGGCAGGAAGCGGAAAGCAGAGGCTGACCCCCAGGCCATTCCTAAGAAGCGGGGCCGGAAGCCCGGCAGCGTGGTGGCAGCCGCGGCTGCCGAGGCCAAGAAGAAAGCCGTGAAAGAGTCTTCCATCCGGTCTGTGCAGGAGACCGTGCTCCCAATTAAGAAGCGCAAGACCCGGGAGACCGTCAGCATCGAGGTTAAAGAAGTGGTGAAGCCCCTGCTGGTGTCCACCATGGGCGAAAAGAGCGGGAAAGGACTGAAGACCTGCAAAAGCCCCGGGCGGAAAAGCAAGGAGAGCAGCCCCAAGGGCCGCAGCAGCAGCACCTCCTCACCCCCCAAGAAGGAGCACCACCACCACCACCACCACTCGGAGTCCCCCAAGGCCCCCGCGCCGCTGCTGCCGCCTCTGCCCCCGCCTGAGCCTGAAAGCTCCAAGGACCCCAAAAGCTCCCCCGAGCCTCAGGACTTAAGCAGCAGCATTTGCAAGGAGGAGAAGATGGCACGAGGAGGCTCATTGGAGAGTGACGGCTGCCCCAAGGAACCAGCTAAGACTCAGCCCGCGGTTGCTCCTGCCGCCACAGCCGCAGAAAAGTACAAACACCGAGGGGAGGGAGAGCGGAAAGACATTGTTTCATCCTCCATGCCAAGGCCAAACAGAGAGGAGCCTGTGGACAGCCGGACGCCCGTGACAGAGAGAGTTAGCTGACTTTCAACTGAGGGGATTGAAAAAGCAAACCAACAAGAATAAAGGCAGCTGTTGTCTCTTCTCCTTATGGGTAGGGCTCTGACAAAGCTTCCCGATTAACTGAAATAAAAAATATTTTTTTTTCTTTCAGTAAACTTAGAGTTTCGTGGCTTCAGGGTGGGAGTAGTTGGAGCATTGGGATGTTTTTCTTACCGACAAGCACAGTCAGGTTGAAGACCTAACCAGGGCCAGAAGTAGCTTTGCACTTTTCTAAACTAGGCTCCTTCAACAAGGCTTGCTGCAGATACTACTGACCAGACAAGCTGTTTGTCAGGCTGCTTAGGCAACGCCTGCACCTGCCCTCCCACCCAACCCTTTTTACCCTGTGTGGGGCAGGAGTGGCACGCTGCTGGTGGTCATTAGGAACAGAGAGCAGTTTAGAAAATACCCGTTTTCCGTGCCATTGGTGCCCCAGTCTCCTGCCCCCACCCTGCCTGCACCTCTCCCAGCTCCCCCCACCTCCCGCTCCCAGCGATAACGGGACAAGGAGGTGTGAGGCAGGAGAGACAGCGGGATTCTTTAGCAGAGCAGACCGAGATGGCAAGTAGCTCTGGCCCCTGCAAGACCACCTATGGCAGGCCAAGTCTGGTCCCACGCCGGTACCCATCCAAACTCGACCAGGACACTTGCCCGAACAGAACAGTAACCCCTGTCCCCTCCAGTCCTGACATGGCCTGGGAGGAGCCATCATGTGAACTGCTGGCTGTAGACTGGCCTGAGCCAGCGGAGAATGGGCAAGGTGGCATTGTCCACTCTCAGGGGACATTCTCCAGAGGGTGGCTCTAGAGAGAGAGGCTGGGAGAACAGCCAGCCGAGGACACAGCAGGCTGGCCCAGGGTGGGGACCAGACCCAGCACAGTGGGGCAGAAGGGGTTCCTAGTTACTCCAGGCTGTCTTTACCGGTAGTTAGGGACATAGTGGCCTGGGCGGGGGAGGAAAACTGTTCTTTCAGTTATTTTCCAATTCTACTACTTTAGGGACAGCTTAGAATTATTTGCACTATTGAGTCTTCATGTTCCCACTTCAAAACAAACAGAGATGCTCTGAGAGAAAACTGGCTCACTCCAGCCACCAGAAGTGACAGTGTTCAGACTGCCTGTATTTGTACATATCTGCGCTTGTTTTAAAGTGGGATTAGCACATAGGGTTCCCACGAAGCTTCGAAACTCTAAGTGTTTGCTGCAATTTTATAAGGACTTCCTGATTGTGTTTTCTTCTCTCCTTCCATTTCTTCCTTTCATTTTACCCTTTCATTTCTTCCATTCTCTCCTTCTATTTTGTCCTTTCTGTTCCAGGCAGCCGCAGTGCCCCACCATACCCTGAGCTAACGCTTGTAGGCTCTTGGCCCTGTAGAAGTCTCCCTGCCTATCCCTCTGCCTTCACGCTGCAGCCCCAGCCCCTTAGGAGGCCCCGGTCTCCGCTGAATGAGAGCTGGCCATAGCATTTCAGGGCTTCTCTCCCTGCAGAGAATGAAGGAGCAACAAGGTTTTGTTCTCCTAGGTAGGCCTTTCTTCCCTGGTAAGAAAAAAAGCAAAATGCTCTTCCAACCCTAAGCAACAAGCCTTTGCAAAAACTTCAGCTCCAGAGAAGCAGGCGGGAGAAGTTGGGTGGGTGTGTTAGCTGGGTGCAGCATTGAGGCCCCCAGTGTAGTCTCTGAGGCCCCTGTGCTATCCTGACAGTGGCCTCTGGCTGACTCTGCCCAGCTCCTCCTGGCTTACAGTAGTGCAGACACTCCTGAGACCTGACCTAGCGCCCAGTCTCAGCCCTCAGCTCCTCTGATTCTTAGGAAGTCCTGTCTAACAGAGAAGGCTGGGTGGGGCCAGTGCATCACACATTTCTCTCTGGTCCAAGGTGTGGTGCTGGGGGTAGTAGTGGGCTTGGGCTTGGGATGGGTTTTAATTTACAAGTTTTAATTTGGGTTCCTGTCTTGTTAACCTCTGTTCAGGAAGTCCTTATTTAGCTGCATATCTTCATCATATTGGTATATCCTTTTCTGTGTTTACAGAGATGTCTCTTATATCTAAATCTGTCCAACTGAGAAGTACCTTATCAAAGTAGCAAAATGAGACAGCAGTCTTATGCTTCCAGAAACACCCACAAGCACGTCACCTGTGAGCTGCTGCAGTGACCTGTCAAATGTGTGTTGTCTTGTGTATTTCTGTTCTTGTCCCCGGCTTCCTTGTTCTGGTGTGATCCTGAAGGAGTGAAACATCATAGAAACCGTGTAGCACTTCCTTGCCAGTCTTAGTGATCAGGAACCGTAGTCGACAGTTCCAATCAGTAGCTTCAGATAAAACAGTGTTTGTCTCTTCCGGAATGGTTAGAAGCAAGGGAGTTTGCCCCGTTTGGTTCGTAGAGTCATAGCTGGCCTGTTTAGCCTATTTGTATCCATTTTCTTATGCTGTAAAGGCAAGTACTGCAACAAAACCCATGTCAGCCTGATTCCTTACACCTGCACTTGCTGTCAAACCTTCCAGCTTCTCCTCTGGCTTCTCCCCAGGAAGGGAAGTGGGCGGTCTGGGGAGGGTGCGAGGCCTTCCTAACTCCCCTTCCTCGGAGGACAAAAGGCTCCTGACCTCTGACGTGGCCTCACTCGGTAGGCTTCTGTGATCCTGGAACTCCTGGCTCCTCCAAAGGACACCTGCCCATGTGTGTGTGGCATCCGACCAGTTTGCTGAGACACTGTCACTAAGAAGACATGGGTTGGGCTTGGTCTGGCTTTTATACAATGTGCCTAGTCCAGTGCAGTGTGGCTCTTGGGAGCAAAGTCAGGAGTTGGCAGTCGGGCCCAGGGCTGGCCAGCACCCCCCACTCCCCCAGCTTCTTTCCCTCTGGTTCCCAAAGCTGCAGCTGGCGCCTCAGGCTCCGCAGAGTCTACACTCTCCTCTCCCCTTCCATCTGTCATGAGTCTAAGCTGAGGATGGCCCCTGTGGCTGCCCTGCCTTGAGGTCGATTTGAACAGGAGCTTGGAGGAAGGCTGTGTCCCACCCTGTGTTAAGGGGGCCTCGGGTATGTGTGTTCTTGAACTCGACAAAGATTGAGGGCATCTTTTAGTGACTATGTGAAAAATACAGGCATTGACCAACAGCTTTCACATGCCCATGGGGCTGGAGCCTTGAAGGTCGCGTTCAGTCGTCCCCACCCTTGATCTAGGTGTTAGTTTCTACCTCCTCTCCCTGGTTCGTCCTGCCCTGCCCCGCACTGGAGGGCTTGTCATCAGTGGGGTAGCCAGCCTTGAGTGGGGGCGTGACCACAGCCAGGCACTAGTACAGAGGCACTGGGGCCCCTTAGAAATGCCACATCACCCAGCCCATCAGGGTTGCATGGGCCTGAAGCTCCCTGCTGGCCCCAAGCCTTGTTTGTCATTGCCCTGAAGGGGACCCTGAAAGAAGGGTTATCACCAGAAGCCAACAGCCAAGTTGGGTAGGGCAGGCGTTTCCTTAACTGACAGGACCTCTGACTTGTATCCAACTTTTAATAAGCAGCTCAAGCCCAGGCAAGAGCAGAAAGGTCTGCACTGAGTCCACCTGGTGTACCTGACTGGAGTTGGGCAGCCTGAGCTGTGTATCCGTCCCTCCGCCCTGACTGGGCTGGGGATGGTCACGGGTCACCAGTTCTTTGAGACCTTTATGGTTGTCCCACATTGCTTCCTGATTCGAGTTTAACCCGACAGAAATGAGCTGTTTCTAGAGTCCCCTGTGGAAGTTGGCAGGGCAAGCCCCTCGGTTCCCGCAGACATAGCAGGCCGGGGAGGAAGTGGCCCCGGTGTGAGCAGTGAGTGTTTTGCGTCCCAAGCCCTGTGCACCCCCTCGGTCCCCAGGATGCCCTGCTCCTGCCTGCCCGCCATGCTCTCTCTCTGCTGTCTGCAGGGCCCATCTCTGCTCTGTCCATCAGCGAACTAGCTACACTCCGAAAGAACCTGTTCATTTTCTCCACTTTTGTGTTTTTCTCTTTTAGATACTGTGTCAAGCTTTAGAAAAGGCGTTGTCTTAATTGTTATAAGTCACTAGGATACTGCCTCCTCCAGGGTCTATAATTACATATTAAAGGAGAAAAATTTAACACAGAGACCAATTCTCAAGCATTAGAAGGAAAACCTAGAAAACGGTTGGCAGAAAATTACATTTCGATGTTTCTGAATGAAAAAGAGCAAACTTCTGCAAAAATGCTGATCTAAAAATACTTCGAGCTTGGCCTGAGGTGTCTGGTGAGCAGTACAGGCCAAGGGAAATCCAGCCCGAAGCCACCTGAGACTCTGGGCCACTTTGTCATTGGAGAGCCAGTCTGTCCTTTGGTAGCAGTCCCTGAGGAGCCAGCCTGTGACCTGTTCTTTGGAATTGGGTACGGAGGTTTGCGTAGGAGCCCAGCTCTTGGTATGGGAGGTGGAATGTTTACCGGTGACTCAGCAGGCCGCAAGCTGGCACCACCGGTCCCACCCTACTTCCTGCTCTCTCCTCGTCTTGACAAAGCCCACCCCAGTCACTGACGCGTAGGGAACTTGGACGGAGGGCGTGACGTCTATCCCTCGGCATCTGCCTGTTGGGCACCCTGTCCCCCAGGGACTCCAGTCCCCTCCCACCCCCTCGGCCAGTTCTCCCTGCCTCACTCTCCCTCCGGGTCTTAGGGCCTAGAGTGTTGGGAAGCAGCCCCTTCATGAGACTGCCACCCGGGTTCCCCTCTGACTCCAGAGGTGAGGACAGAGGCTGTGCTGGATGAGCCCCTCACCTCGCGCCTGGCCACCTCCTGAAGCCACCGGGCCCTGTCGGGAGGGGCGGGTGGGAGAAACCCTGGGGCGGAGGCAGGACAGGTGCGAGGAGAGCAGCCCCCACCAGCCCAGCCCAGCCCAGTCCAGTCCCCACCTTCCTGGGTGGAAGCCCAACATTGGAATTTGAGAACATTTGGGAGGCTCGCACATGGCCTTGGCTCTGCTGGCCTCCCGTCTTCTCTTGCCCTTGGTCCTGGCCTGCTTAGCAGGGAGAGGAATCAGGTGAACAGTGCCCTCCTGCAGTGTCCGTGTGTCCAGTGATGCTCCTCGTGACTTAGAGACACCTGCCTAGGCTGCTTGTGCTCCTTGATCCTGGGGCTGGCTTTGTTTTGCTTTTTAGTTCTGCCTTTAGTTTTTCTGTCCCTTTTATTTAATGCACCAACTAGACACAAAAAGCAGTGGAATTTTTATATATATATCTGTATATTGCACAATTATAAACTCATTTTGCTTGTGGCGCCACACACAAAAGACCTGTTAAAATGATACCTGTTGCTTAATTACAATATTTCTGATAACCATAGCATAGGACAAGGGAAAATAAAAAACAAAAAAACAAAAAAAACCGACAACTCTGTCTGCTGGTCACTTCTTCTGTCCAAGCAGATCCGTGGGCTCTCCTGCTGGTGTCTCCAGGGCTGCCTCGTGCCAAGCCAGGGCAGGCGCCAAACGTCACCCAGGGTGTGCCCTCCTTTTCCTAGTCTCTTGTGCTTGTGAGCTGTGTCCCTAGACTGGGTGCAGGACAGATCACCTGCACGGGCAGGTGGCCAAGGCTCCCTTGACCTGGGGAAGACTGGAGTGTAGTCAGCTCTGGGTGGGGGAGCTGGAACCCACAGAGAGTCTCGACTTCTCCCTCCCCTGCCAGTGAGCTGGGCGTGGTGATCAGCGTGGGGAGTCAGGGGACGGAGGGGAGATGGGAAGGCCAGGAAGGGCCCCAGGGACTCCAGAACCCCATGCGTCCGGTGTGCCCCCACCAGGAGTTGGAGAAGACTCCAGAACCACCCCTTTCTTCTCCCGTAGCCTACCAGTAAATTGCATTTGCTTTTGTAATTCTAAATGAGCAATATCTGCTAGAGAGTTTAGCTGTAACGGTTCTTTTTGATCCTTTTTTAAAAACACCAAAAAAAAAAAAAAAAAAACTAGAAACTTGTTCTTCCAAAGCAGAGAGCATTATAATCACCAGGGCCAAAAGCTTCCATCCCTGCGCCATTGCTGCTTCTGAGGCCCACGTTCACAAGAGGAATGGGTCTCTGGCCCTTTGGGTGGCTGGGCTGCCCTCAGGACCCTCGAGAGAAAGCTGGGTGGGAGGTGCTCACCCTGAAGCTGGTGTTCAGTATTAGCAGTGGGCCGGGTAGGGGAGAGTCGGCCAGGAGACCACTGGCGCTGATGTCCTGCCACTCCCAGGTGGGTGTCCCCATGTGTAAATGCACGTGATTTCTGACCAGAAGTGAAGGCAATGCCGGAGTTAGCCCCCGTGGGCCGCTAGCCCTGCCGGCCGGTGAGGCCCCCTGTTCAGTGTTTCTGTGGAGGACGATGGGTGCAGAAAGGGTCACAGAACTTGAAGCCTGCTCCTTCCCTTGCTACCAAGGCCGCCTTTTTCTGTTTGAGTTTATTCCTGCTTCAATCAATAACAGCCGCTCCAGAGTCAGTAGTTGATGAATATATGACCAAATATGACCAGGACTGTTACTAACTACGTGCCGGCCCGAGTATCCGGACACTGTAGCGCGTGCTGTGTTTGCGCTCCTTTCTCCTTCCTGCCCTGCCCTTGCCTTGTCTTTCTGGGGGGTTTCTGTTTGGGTTTGGTTTGGATTTGATTTTTCCTTTTGTGTTCCAAACATGAGACACTCTCTACTGGTCCTCTTAACTGTGGTGTTGAGGCTTATATTTGTGTAGTTTTTGGTGGGTGAAAGGAACTTTGCTAAGTAAATCTCTTATGTGTTTGAACTGAAGTCTGTATTGTAACCATGTTTAAAGTAATTGTTCCAGAGACACCATTTCTTTACAAATGAACAAAAATTGGAGGGAGGAGGCCGGTGACTGAAATGAGAGGGCCTACCTCTTCCCCCGTTCCGGGGAAATCTGAAGAGATGGCCCCCTGCCCAGGTCAGCCACAACCCCCCCAAAAGACAAAAAGACAAAAGAGAGTCCGGTTCTGGCTGACACGTGGCCATCCTCTAAGAGCAAAACCCCTTTCATACCACCCAGTGGATTCTTTTGGCTTCACCCCACCCCCACCCCAAGATTACTCACATCAGAGTTATTTTTAAGGAAAGACAAGGTGGCATTTGCGAGGGTAGCCAGGAGAGGACTGGATGTGTGGAGCTGCCTTCGCTTAAGTGGGGAGGGAGGGTGGATGGCCTAAGTGGTGGGGCCCGGAGGTCCTCGGAGGGGTCTGGCCCAGCTGGCGCTGGGAGGTGAGTGCTCCCCGCCAGAAGCAGCTCCTCCTGAACAGGCCTGGCGTTTGGATGATCCTCTCCAAGGCGGGTCCCGCGAAGTTACCATTAAAGACACAGCATCCCCTCCCCACCCCATTCATATGCACAACACCAATGTGATGTCCCAGGGCAGTAAGTTGACTTGGGAGGGGGCTCTCTGATCCCTGGCAAAATGTGGCATTGAGAAACCCTCTTCCCTTCCCTCAGAGAAGCTGTCACCCAGCATTAGACATTGTTTGGGGTTCATGGGACACATCTCTGCTCCGTGTCCGGCAGCCCCCCTTGGAAAGGCCAGGGACAGTGCCGGTCGTGGTGGCCACTTGCACGGGGAGGGAGGGGTAGTAGCTACAAAAACCAGGTGGGGGAGGGCTGCCCTCCGGAGGCGCAGTTACACTCCCTGTCCCAGCCTGGAGGCCAGTGACACGGGCCACCCAGCCCAGAAGCCTGTCCGAGGATGGGGGAAGTGTGGAGGGTAGGGAGAGCCTGGGGCAGACTCAGCCTTGATGGCATTAACCTTCGGGTTTTGTGTTTCGGGACAATTACTTTAGAAAATAAGTAGGTCGTTTTAAAAACAAAAAAAATATTGATTGCTTTTTTGTAGTGTTAAAAAAAAAAAAAGGGTTCTTTGTGTATAGCCAAATGACTGAAAGCACTGATATATTTAAAAACAAAAGGCAATTTATTAAGGAAATTTGTACCATTTCAGTAAACCTGTCTGAATGTACCTGTATACGTTGAAAAACACCCCCACGGAATCCCTGTAACCTATTTATTATATAAAGAGTTTGCCTTATAAATTTACATAAAAATGTCCGTTTGTGTCTTTTGTTGTAAAACCCAGTGATTTTTCATAAGGTTCTTTTACTATTCGAAAAGATGGGCAGCACGCAGTTTTATTTTATTTTTGTAAGGTTTTTAATACATGTGAAGCAAAGAATACTCAGCATGCCTTTCTAAGTGACGCGTTTGCACCTTTTGTTGGGAAGTACTGTATCCTGTGCTGTTAGCATTCTCGATAAATCTCTCTGTGAAAGTGACTCAAGGTCTGGGCTTTCATTGTCAGAAGTCCCCCTCCCAGGTCACACGGGTTTCCTGACCGTCTCTGGCTTGCCCTTGCCACAGATGGACGGGGTTGAGGCCTGGCAGAGCAGAAAGAAGGGATGCGCTCTTCGTCTGCGGAGGCCACCTCTTTGGGGTGCTCCAAGTCCTGAGGACAATGGGGAACCCCAGAAGGGCTGGCCAGGTCTGCCCTGCCTCCATCTCTTCCAGTCCTTCTAATCACAGCACAGGGACTGGGGGCGGGAGGGTCTGCATGTCCCTGCCAGGGGCGGGGAGCATCTGGGTGCTTTTGGACCCCTTCTCCCAGCTCTGGCTCTTCCTGTCTCGAACGTCAGTTGTGACCTCTGCATTGGCCTTGGCTGCCTGATGACCAGGCCGCTTGACCCAGCAAGGGCATGCTGACAGATTGCCCTAAGGGGGCCCTGTGGGCCACAAGAGCCTGGTTCCCCAGGAGCGGAAGGGGTTATAGGCCTGTCCCCCCATCCTCTCTGGTTCCCAGTCAGGGTATGGGCTCTCGGTAGCTGTTTGCCCTGGCTCCAGACTGAGGACGCTGCAGATGCTGGACGCACACGTACTGGAAGGTACACTCAAGTCCTGGCCCTGAATGGAAACTGAAAGGGAGGGGGACAAGATCCCACTCGTAGGCATCTGGACTGTTCTAGGAGCTGACAGCCTGCATGAGCAAGGAGGCCCCAGGCCCTGCTCCCCTGAAGCTTAGCATGTGTGTGGTCATCTCAGATGGTAGGGTGTGTCTCAGGAAGGGCTGTCTCCTGAGAAGTCCTGTGGAAGAAGCTCAGTGGGGATAGATTTCAGGCCCTGTGGGAGGATCTGGCTTCTGGAAGCAGCCCTAAGTCCCTGGGAACACAAGCTGGGGATGCTCCTTTGGGGTCAGGATTGAGAGGGGCCAGGAAGCTGGCGGAGAAGACTTATTGGCAGCTGGAGAAGCCAACTGAAGAAGGAACAGTCCTGCTCCTGGGGACTCCCCGTCTAGTGGGGTGGTGGCCCTGTGGTGAGCAGGATGCACAAGAAGTAAAAGGTGCCGGGTGGACTGCAGTCAGCTCTGTCTGCCGAGGGACCGGAAAAGGTTCGCCACAGCTGTTGGACAAGGAGAATGTTCCAGGCCAATCCAGTGGCATGTGCAAACTCCAGGACACAGAAAACCCTGCATGTACATTTTTGGAACCCTGCAGAGTTCTGAATTGCTTAAGGCTGCTGCTCTGTGGAGAGAGTTAGAAATGAGAGGATGGGCAGGGGCCACATCGTGACAGCCATGTGTGCTGCAAAAAGGAACTGGGACCCCATCAGAGGGCTCCAGGACCCCGGGAAGAGTGTAAGCAGGGAAGGTAATAAAGCAGGTGGGGGCCAGTGGGGAAGGGCTGAGCCCCAGAGGTGATCAGGGGACGATGGGAAGATAGTGGCTGCTGAGGTGTGGGGTAGAGGAGTGGAGGGGTGGCCCAAGAATCCAAGGAAATCAGGGTGGAGAACATTTTGAGAGTGGGCAAGAGACACAAACGTGGCTAAAGAAGTCAAGCTAGCTGAGCAGAGTTCGAGGTGGTGACTGGGGGAAGCCAGACCCTGCTGTCCTGCCCCAGGGGAAGTGAGAACTGCCTGAGAAGTGTGACAGCAAAACGGAGGAGAGACAGCAGGAGGTGAAGGTGATGCGGGGAGGCACCAAGATCGGTTTTTCGGTCAGAAGAGACTTAGGTGTATGTGCTCATTGGAGGGAGCCAGTAGAGAAGGAAAGTAGAGGAGCTAACGCTTGGTGGAGCAGGTTTGAAGGAGAGAAGATGGAGCCAGGGCGCCCTCCCTGACTGGAGTCAGCCGAGGGGGGCCTTTGTGGAACACCTAACTGACCCTGTCCTGCCCAGAACTCTGATGACTAGCCACTGCCTACCACTTAAAGACCAAACATCTTAACGGGACCTCCAAATGGCTCTCTCATGGTCCGGCTGTAGCCACCTGGAAGCACTCTCCCGTTCTGAAACATACTGTGCCTTCGCCGTGCCCTGTGCTCGTCCTCGTCCCTCAGCGCCCCACTTAGCAGGCCGCTCCTCCTGGAGGCCCGCCCGGTTGGGCGAGGTGCAGGTCCGACTTCCCGGGCTCGCGGGAGCACGGGCTGCGGCCGGGCGCGGGCGCCCCCTTGTGGCCAAGGCTTGCGCGGCGGCGGCCGAGATGGCGGCGGGGCCCGGGCACCGCCCCTTCCGTCCCGCCGGGCGTCGCACGAGGCGACTTAAAGGGGAAGTGAGTCAGTGTCCGTCGACCCGGCCGGCCGAGGCCCGCGCCCGCCGAGGCCCCAGAGGCCCCGGCCCGGCGGCGGCGGCGCTAGGCGGGCCATGGCCGGGGGCCCGGGCCCGGGGGACCCCGCGGCCCCCGGCGCCCAGCACTTCTTGTACGAGGTGCCGCCCTGGGTCATGTGCCGCTTCTACAAGGTGATGGACGCCCTGGAGCCTGCCGACTGGTGCCAGTTCGGTGGGTGGCGGCGGACGCGGGCCGGGGCGGGGGGCGGGGGGTCCCCGGGTCGCCGCTGCCCGCCTGACGCCCCCTGCCCCGCAGCGGCCCTGATCGTACGCGACCAGACCGAGCTTCGGCTCTGCGAGCGCTCGGGACAGCGCACGGCCAGCGTCCTGTGGCCCTGGATCAATCGCAACGCCCGCGTGGCCGACCTCGTGCGCATCCTCACGCACCTGCAGCTCCTCCGCGCTCGGGACATCATCACGGCCTGTGAGTGCCCGCTGGCCGCCGGGGGCCGGGGGCCGGGGGCCGGGGGCCGGGGGCCGGGGGCCGGGGGCCGGGGGCCGGGGGCCGGGGGCCGGGGGCCGAGGCGCCACTCACCCTCTCCCTTTCCTCCGCCATGCACAGGGCATCCTCCTGCCCCTCTCCCGCCCCCCACCGCCACCACCCAGCCCCTGGGGCCCAGCAGCATCTCTGTCCCCTCTGAGGCCAAGGCCAGGAGCCCCAGGAAGTCGCAGTCCTCAGCCTCCACCCTCCTCTCCCCAGGTAAGAGCCGGGGCTGCTGGACAAGATGGGTTTGGGGAAGAGGCACCTTGACCGTGGTCTCTCACTTTAACAGGTTCCCAGACCCATCCTGGGCCCCACCTCGGCCCCACCGCACACCCTGCCGTCCCCCGACCAGCACTGCCAACTCCAGCCCCTTGCTCCACCGAGGTGGGTGCCCCTTGCCTCAGGCAAGATTCCAGGCACAGAGGAAGAAAGCGGAGCCAGCAGCCAGCTGGGAGGCAGCTGGGGTGGATTTGGGGACCTGGCTGCCCAGGGCAGAGGGGAGGAGACCCAGACACAGGAGCCCACCTGCTGGGGTCTTGTCCCACAGCAGAGCCCAGAGAGCCCACTGGCTTTCCTGCAGGGGGCCCACCCTGCCCCGTTCTGCTGGCCCCTCCCTGAGATTGCCCAGGGCACCCGCAACTTCTCCGAGGAGCTCAAGATCGGTGAGGGTGGTTTTGGCTGCGTGTACCGGGCGGTGATGAGGAACACGGTGTATGCTGTGAAGAGGCTGAAGGAGGTGGGTGTGTCCTCCGGCGAAGGCGCCAGTTCAGGGTCCCAGGCTGCTGGGTTGCAGAAAGTCCGGGAAAGGTGGCAGTGGGAGTGGTGGGGCGGCCATGGTGAGCAGAGCCTCTCCCCTTCCCTCCCCTCCTCACCGGGGCTGCAGGACGCCGATCTGGAGTGGAACGCTGTGAAGCAGAGCTTCCTGACTGAGGTGGAGCAGCTGTCCCGGTGAGCTTCCCCCCACCAAAATGCTTCCAGGGCTGTGCCTGGCTCTCTGGGCCCCCGCCATGGCCAGGGGGAAAGTGTGGTGAAGCCTGAGGCGAGACACGTAGCCCTCCCTTTGTCAAGCAGGTTTCGTCACCCAAACATTGTGGACTTTGCCGGCTACTGTGCTCAGAGCGGCTTCTACTGCCTAGTCTACGGCTTCCTGCCCAATGGTTCCTTGGAAGACCGCCTCCACTTCCAGGTAGCCCCACCTGACCTGGCACAGGTCCCTGGGCCTGTGGCACACGGGGTCCTGGGGAGAACTGGGCATACAGCCTTGGGCTCAGTATTTGTGAACGAGTCTCACCAGTGGGCAGGGCCCGGGCTCCCGGCTCTCCCTGCAGCCCCTAGCTTAGGGCTCCTCCCGAGGTTGGGTGGCCATTTTCTATGGGTCTCTTTTGATGGCTTTACCCTGGCTGCTCCTGCACGGCCTGGAGCTGGGCCCACTGCCTCTCAGAAGGGGGATTTCTGCACAAGAGCGCCCCAACTCATGCTTCTCCCCCTTGTGAGCAGAGTGACGAAAGGGTCTCATCAACCCGGCCTTTGAGAAAAGGGAGCAGTTGGCAGCTCTTTGTGTCTTGTGGGCTTCCTTGCCTTGTCACCTGTGTGCCCAGGATGGGCACACTGTGATGGGGGAGGGCAAAAATCCACTCAGCCAGGACAAGTAGCTGCTTGGAGAAGAACTCGGGGAACTCAGGAGTGACTGTTATAGTTTGTAATGAATCCCGGAAACAGACACTCCACGTTCTTAAAACGTTTCCCAAAACGTCGGACTAACTTAGTTTCAGCCCCCTTGTGAAGTAGGTAATGGCAGTTTTGATCCTGTTTTTCCAGAAGGGGCAACTGAGGCCCAGAGAGTGAAGTGGTGACAGGTGGGGGAGGGTCGGAGTCGAGGAACAGGAGTGCTCATGGCTGCCCCCCCAGCCCCCTGTGTCCCTCTGCCCTCCAGACCCCGGCCTGCGCCCCCCTCTCCTGGCCTCAGCGAATGGACATCCTTGTGGGCACAGCCCGGGCAATTCAGTTCTTACACCAGGACAGCCCCAGCCTCATCCACGGGGATGTCAAGAGGTGAGGAGGGGCACAGCCGGCACCCTGGGGCCCATGAGAGCTGTGAAGGGAAGATGCCTCCCAGCCTCCCGCCAGCTTAGAGCAGCGAGTCTGGCCCCAGAGGAGCCCTGCCCTAAGTGCCTCCGTGAGGGGCCTGCCCTCTCCTGCTTGAGGCCTGGGACATCCAAGTTGGGGGGCTCCAGGGCTGCTGAGTACCCCAGCATCAGACCCATGTGGAGATGGAGGCCAAGGGCAGGCCCTGCTGAAGAACGGGAGCCAAAACTGAGTGAGTGAGTTTGGGGGCTGCCCCACCCTCTACTGCAAGGACCCAGTGGGTGTGCCCACTGAGCCTTCTGTCACTGGGCAGTGGGCATGGGATTAGCCAGTCTGCTGGACTATGCAGGGCAGCGACAGACCGTTTTCCTGGGGCAAAGCACCAGGTCAACAATCCTGAATTCCATTGCGTTAGGGGCCAGGCAGGTATGGAGAGACATTAGGGCCGGGGCGGGGCTGACTCCACTCTCTTTCGTCCCCAAGTTCCAATGTCCTCCTGGATGAGAGACTGATGCCCAAGCTGGGAGACTTTGGCCTCGCCCGTTTTAGCCGCTTTACTGGTGCCAGCCCTGGCCAAAGCAGTGCCGTGGCCCGGACTCGGACGGTGCGGGGCACCCTGGCCTACCTGCCCGAGGAATATGTCAAGACAGGGAAGCTGGCCGTGGAGACCGACACTTTCAGCTTTGGGGTGGTGAGCTGCTTGCTGGCCCTTGTGGCGGCCTGGGGGAGGAAAAGGCCACAAATGGTCACAGATGAGAGGGCCTGGAAAATTCCATGTGGGGACCAGAGTTTGGTCTGGTGAGACACTAATGAGGCCGCTTCCAAGCCCTGTACCTCGCTTTCCCTCGAGGTCTAGGCCTAGCTCCCTGCATCCTCCGCGCCCTCCTGCCGACACCAGTTCCCACGGGGCTCTCAGGGGCAGGGAGGGGAGAAGGGCTAGGAACCGAGGGCCTGGCCTCTCCTCTGGATAGACCAGACAGTCCTTAGGTCCCTGGACCATGATGTGGGCCTCTCTCTAAGGCTGGCAGGCCCCCGCCCCATCAACAGCGGCCTCTCACTCACTAGGGACGTGTGGGGCCACTGCATTCTTTGTCTTCATCTCTGGTCTCTGTCCCCCTGGCGCTGTCCCTTCTGGGAACCAGTGCTCCTCTGCTTGTCTGAGGGCTGTGTGCCTGTTGGCCCCAACCCATGCCATTCTGTCAGCCTTAGAGACCACTTCTCTTTCTTCTGCCCTCTTCCCAGGTGGTGCTGGAGACCCTGGTGGGCCAGAGGGCTGTGAGAACACAGGGAACTGGGACCAAGTACCTGGTGAGCCAGCTCCTGAGGCAGCCCTGGAGGGTAGAACGATCTGGAAGGCAGGGCCCCCCAAAGCCTGCCTCCGCTGTTGCTGACTCCTTTTTGAAAGCAGCCAGGGCCTGGACTGCTCCTTGCTGAGGAGAACCCTGTGTCTTTATATGCACGTACTGCATATGAAAACCCCCTGTAGCTGGCGCTGGGTCCAAGGCTGGAGAGGAACCTCTGGAGGAGGGCGGGGAAGGGGAGGCTAGGCACCCAGCAGGGGACAGTCAGGGCTGCAGGGCAGGTCTGGGTTACCCCAGCCTCTCCCTCCTGTATTCCTGGGTGCCTGTCCATGGCCAGAAGACTAGAGACCTGGGTTCAAGTCCCAACTTGACAGGGGCCTGAGAGGGAGCACTGGGCCTCAGTTTCCCTATCTGCAAAACAGACAGGACACGTGAAACGCCAGGAATGTGCTCTGTCAGTATTTGCTCCTCACCCTTCTGGTGCGTCTGCTCCTGGCTCAGGGAACAAACACGCGTGGCCCTGTCTGTTACTGGTGTCTCTGTGGGGACTCTCAGCTGCTCCTGCCATCTCATCTGTGTTCTCCCCTCCTGTTCTTTGTGCGGCCTCAGCTGCCCTCCCTCATCAACAGACTCCTTTCCTTCACCTTCCACACCCATCCACTTGTGCCCTAGTACGTCCCGGTGGCCCATCTTTCCAGCCAGACCCTGACCAGCTGTTTCTCCACTGTCACCATCACTTGCCAGGTCCTCAGTGGTTGTCTCTCATTGGCCTTCTGAGCCCTTCCTCTTCCCGTCTGTTCTCTAGGCTACAGCCAAAGCCCCGGTGAAGGCCTCCCCACTGCTCTTGGGGTGAAGGGCCTGATCCTATGTGTGTCCCCACTGCCTCGTGCCGTCTGACTTGTTCTGATCCCATCAAGCACTCGTTCAGGGAGGCCTGGCCAACCCAGCAGCCCTGGTCAGCGCCCTCGTGGGCCTCTCCGCCCCAGCATGTCTTTCAGTGGCAGCAGCTTCCCAGGGTCTGTGGCCCCTGGGCATCTCCCCCACTGGAATGTCAGCTCTGTGAAGAGGGCTCAGGGTGTTGGGCTTGGCACCCACTGGGGGATTAATGAATACATAGAAAGAGGCATAAATGATGAAGGTTTTGCTCACTGTGTCTGTTCTACAGAAGGACCTGGTCGAAGAGGAGGCGGAGGAGGCCGGGGTGGCCCTGAAAGGTGGCCACACCACAGCGCAGGCAGGTCTGGCCTCGGATGCCTGGGCTGCTCCAATCGCTGCCCAGATCTACAAGAAACACGTGGATCCCAGGCCCGGGCCCTGCCCACCCAAGCTAGGCCAGCCCCTGGGCCAGCTGGCCTGCTGCTGCCTGCACCGCAGGGCTAAGAGGAGGCCCCCCATGACCCAGGTAGCCCTGGAGGGAGGGCCTGACCTGAAGTCCTGCATTCTTGGCCCTGTACCAGAGTGAGCTGACCAAACTGCCTGCCAGGCCTCTTTCTGGAGTTTCCAAAACAACATTCTTTGCTTGCCCTTCAGCATTCAAGTTTCATCTGCTTCTCTCTGCACCATGGGACCCAGGGCTCTCCTGCTTTGACGCTGGACTTTGAGCCTGGCCCAGAGATAAAAACAAATGACCTTTGCTGCGCCCCCTGCTGGGTGCATGGTGCCACTGCATCTGCATCTTTCTGCCCCCTCCCTGATCTCTATCCCCTCTGGTGACAGCTGAGAGTAGAAGAGGCCCCATTTGAGGACAGCAGGGCAGTGAGGTTCACTTTCTAGAAGATACAGAGAATCCTTTCTCAGTCCTTGGTGCTGGTAGCTGTGACTAAGGGCTCCTGGTGACAGGGACAAAGGGGCAAAGAACAGAGCTTTCCCGGTTACAAGTTGTGCCAGTTTAGTGGTCCTGACAGCCCGAGGACAGGTCACGGACAGCCTGAAGCAGCCTTGTGGTTTGAGCACAGGGCCCCACACCAGGGCCGTGCTCTGAAGACCGTGATTGAAGCTGGTAGCCCTGCCAGAGAGCCCTGGTTCTGCTCCCCAAGGCTTGGCCTGTGGGCAGACCTGCTCTGCCTGGCATTGGGGCTGCTTCTTAAAGGGGTCTGGTGGGGCAGGAGAGCCCCACCTGGGTCCCTCCCAGAGAGCCTTTTCTGCCCCCGCAGGTGTACGAGAGGCTTGAGGAGCTGCAGGCAGCAGCAGGGCTGCCCCTGGAGCCTGCTGAGCCCACCGGCCGTGGTCCACCCTCCCCACAGGAGAACTCCTATGTATCCACCGCCGGCATTGCCCCAAGCAGGGGCGCCCCCTGGCAGCCCCTGGCAGCGCCATCCAGAGGCCTGGCCCAGGCTGCAGACCAGCTCCGGAAAGGCCCCAACGAGCCTGTGGAGAGCGACGAGAGCATGTCCGGCCTCTCTGGTGCCTTGTGCTCCTGGCACTTGACTCCAAGCCCCCCCCCAGGCCCGGCCCTGCCAGGCAGCCCTGGGCAAGGAGCTGCCACCTGGGCCCCAGCGCCCCTCAGACTGGCCAGCTGCACTCAGGCAGGGGGTGTCACCGGAGAGTCAAATTGGGGGAGCGGCCCGGGGTCCTGGCCCACAGCCTTGGAAGGTATCTGGGGGCAGGGGACTCCTTCTGGGAAGAGGAACTGGGGGCCTGCTGTTCAGCCCCATGTGTCCTTAGTAAGAGGCCGCTGTTGATGGGGCGGGGGCCTGCCAGCCTTAGAGAGAGGCCCACATCATGGCCCAGGGACCTAGGGACTGTCTGGCCTCACCAGAGGAGAGGCCGGGCCCTCGGTTCCTAGCCCTTCTCCCCTCCCCACCCCTGAGAGCCCTGCGGGAACTGGTGTCAGCAGGAGCTAGGCCTAGACCTCGAGGGTCAGCGAGGAGTGCCTAGGGAAAGCCACGCTGGCACAGCTCTGGCAGCTAAGAGGATGCTGTGTACCCCAGGGTCACCGCTGGCTAGTACCACATCATCTGAGCCACCGCAGATCGTCATCAACCCCGCCCGACAGAAGATGGTGCAGAAGCTGGCCCTGTACGAAGATGGGGTGTTGGACAGCCTCCAGCTGCTGTCCTCGAGCTCACTCCCAGGTACCCCAGAGGCTGGGTGGATGGGGCAGATACCCTGGAGACTTGCACTCCTGCCAGCTGCCACAGGTCCTGACAGTGCAGGCAGGCCACTCCCCCAAGGAGGGCTGAAAACCCAGCCACCCCTGCCCCCCCACCCCTTCTCCCTCGGCAAGTTGTCGACTCTACCCCAGTTCCCTACCTTCTCCTGTGAACCTTGGCTGCCCCTGACAACACCTTTCTCTGCCTGGGGTTGCCAACCCTCGCTGATGCTCCCAGAAACTAAGAAGCCCAGCGAGAACTTTCCATTCCAGATGCTACTGGAAGAGGCGCTTCTTAGAAATAGCCTTGATTCCAGAAAATGCCCCAGGAGATGAGGCAGCAGCAGAGCCCCCACCTGCTTGCTAAGTGTCCTCTCCTCTTCCCTTTCATAGGCTTGGGCCTGGGCCCTGCGGACAGGCAGGGGCCTGAAGAGAGTGACGAGTTTCAGAGCTGAGCATGTGCCCGGTCAGACGCCCCAAACCTGGAAGTCAAAGTTCTCGTGGTCGGAAGTTCTCACGGTGTGCGAACGCTTGGCAGCTCGTGGGCTGCGGGCGTGGGGGCACCGTCCCTGGAGGGAGAAGGGGGGGGTCACAGGCAGGACTCGGCCAGCCAAGCCATCGATTGGCCTTTGGGTCAGCACTTGGGTGTCATTAGAGGGACATGGGGAGTACGGATCTGAGGCCGCTGGCTGCATGGGTGCTGGTGCAGTGGGATGAAGGGGAGCTGGCTCCCCTGAGAGTGAGGTGGGGTATCTGCAGCCATCTATGCTGCAGAATAGAGCAGGTGAGGCCCAGAGCCCTCCCGGGCCGTTTGTAATGTGGAAAGTTGCCATGTGGCTGTCCTGTGGCTCGGTCCACTCGCAAGAAGTAGGAGTTCTGAGTCTCTTCCCAGTCCACAGCGCCCCGCCCTCCCCCCGCCCCACAAGTCTGGCCAGTGCCTGCATGCCCCAGGGTTCACTGGCATCCTTGGGTCTATGAACGGCTGCAGACCAGGTTAAGCTCTGGAGGCCATGGGCTCAGCCTCTGACCCAGGCACTGATGGTGAAAGAAGGAGCAGCTAGGCCCAAGCCTAAACAGTGAGGAGGCCCAAGAAGACGGAAGTTGGGAACAAGGCAGAGAGGGAGGGGAAGCATTTTCAGAGAAAAAACAACCTTCACATGTTAGAAGCAAGTCAGATTTTGTTTAACTGAGCGTCCTCTTGGGTGTCTTAGAAAGTAGCCCCGGGCTGTAGCGCAGGCTTATGATGATTGTTTGTCCACAATCATGAGTCACACTACACGCCCCCATGAAGCTAGGCATTGGTGAAGTAAAAGTTGTCCTTGAGTAATAAAATTTTGCATTTTGGATCTCTGGCTATACTTGTGGAGTTTCTTGCACTGAAAGTGTTGAGCTTTCTTTCCATTGCTTTTCATCTTAAGATTCTTGACTGTCCATCTAAAAACACTAGCTCCCCAAATCCTCTGGAGGCCCTTGTTTCCACTCCTAATGAGCCGCACCTACACTGGTGCCAGGTCCACAGTACTGCTGTCCAACAGTGCTTTCCTAGGGCGTTAATGTTTTCTCTAAGTCATTTATGTTTTTTTATTCCACTGTAAATGGCACTTTTATTTCATTTTCCGATTGTTCATTCATAGTATATAGAAACACAATTGATTTTTTTATATATTGACCTAGTAGCCTCTGACCTTGCTTAAATTCATTTATTAGTACTAGTAGTTTTTCGGTAAATACCTTGGGGTAGCCAATGTACATGATCATTTCATCTGCAAATAAAAATAGTTTTACTTCTTTTCAGATGTGTATGCCTTTTAGTTCTTTTTCTTGCCTTATTGCATTGGCTAAGACCACTAGTAAAATGCCGAATAGAAGTGGTGAAAGTGAACATCATCGCCTTGTTCTCAGTCTTAGGTGGAAAGTGTTGTCTTTCACCATTAAGTATGTTCGCTGTAGGATTTTCATAAATGTATTTGATCAGGTGGAGGAAGTTTTCATATATCCTAGTTTGTTGAGAATTTTGAATATAGATGATTCTTGAATTTTTTTAAGTGCTTTTTGTGCATCTGTTGAGATGATCATAATATTTTTCTGATGTTAATCTGGTGAATCACATTGATTGATTTTCAGATGTTAAATCAACCTTGTGTTTCTTAGATAAAAACACTACTTGGTTATGATTCATTATCCTTTTATATATTGCTGAATTCCGTTTGCTAATATCTGTTGAGAGTTTTTATATCTGTGTTCATGAGGAATATTGATCTGTCATTTTCTGGTAATGTTTTCTCTGTTTTTTACTATCAGGGTAATGCTGGCCTCATAAAATAAGTTGGAAACTGCTCCCTTCTCCTATTACACATTCTTACAAGGTTTGTGTTATTTCTCTAAATGTTTGATAGAGTTCACCAGGGGAGCCATCTAAACCTGGAGTTTTATTTGTGGGGAGGTAATTTTTTTTTTAATTATGAATTTAATTTCTTTAATTAGATATCAAACCATTTAGATTTTCTATTATGTCAGTTTTGGTAATTTTCTTTCAAAGAATTTGTCCATTTCAGTTGGTATATAGTTAATAATATTCCCTTATTATCCTTTTCACGTCTGTATGCCCATTGTGACATTCTCTTTCATTCCTGATATTGGTAATTTGCATCTTTTTTTTTCCCCTTTGGATCAGCCTAAATACAGGATTCTCCATTTTACTAATAATTTCAAAGAACCGAGTTGTGGTTTCACTGATTTTTCTCTATTGTTTGTTCATTGTCCATTTCATGGATTTCTTTTACTTACACTTTGGGTTTAATTTTCTCATCTTTTTCCAGCTCCATGGGGCTGGTGTCACATTGTACTTCCTTCAGAAACCTGCTGTGACCCTCTGCACTCTCTCCCTTATAAGTGATGATATGAACATTTCTCTGCCAGGATCTGGTAACACTCTGAAATTGCTAGAATTTAGATTAATGCTAACGCTTTTTGGTGACACTTTAGATACAGTCAGCATTCAGGGACCTAAACTTCCCAAATTGATGACAACCACTTTATTTATTTTATTCTTTTTTAAATTTTTGATTGTACTTTAGATGAAGGTTTACAGAACAAACTAGCTTCTCGTTAGTCAATATACGAATACATGGGTTGCCAACCCCACCACATGTCAACGCTCTCCCCTTCTCGACCTTAGGTTCCCCATTACCAGCTTTCCTGTCCCCTCCTGCCTTCTCTTCCTTGTCCCTGGGCTGGTGTGCCTATTTAGTCTCGTTTTGTTTTATGGGCTTGTCTAATCTTTGGCTAAAGGGTGACCCTCAGGAGAGACTTCAGTACTGTGCTAAAAGGGTGTCCAGAGGTAACACTCTTGGGATTTCTCCAGTCTCTGTCAGACCAGTAAGTCTAGTCTTTTTTTGTGAGTTAGAATTTTGTCCTACATTTTTCTCCAGCTCTGTCTGGGTCCCTCTACTGTGGTCCCTGTCAGAGCAGTCGGTGGTGGTAGCTGGGCACCATCTAGTTGGGCCTGACTCAGTCTAGTGGAGGCTGTGGTAGTAGTGGTCCACTAGTCCTTCGAACTAATCTTTCCCTTGTGTCTTTGGTTTTCTTCATTCCCCCTTGCTTGCGACGAGGTGGGACCAGTGGAGTATCTTAGATGGCTGTGCACAAGCTTTTAAGATTCCAGGCGCTACTCACCAAAGTAGGATGTAGAACATTTTCTTTATAAACTCTGTTATGCCAGTTGAGCTAGGTGTTCCCCAAAATCATGGTCCCCACAGCCCTCAGCCCAGTAATTTGATCCTTCAGGGAGTTTGGATGTGTCTGTGGAGCTCCCGTGACCTTGCTTTGTACAAGTTGTGCTGATTTCCCCAGTATTGTGGATTGTTCTTTTCCAGCTTCTTAAGGTGTGACTGTAAATCATTGATTTTAAACTTTTCTAATAAAAGCATTTAAAGCTTAAGATTTCCTTTTAAGCACAGCTTTAGCTGCATCCTACACGTTTGGATATGTTCTATATTCATTGTCATTCAGTTCATAATATTTTCTAATTTACCTTGAGATTTCATCTTTGATCAATGACTAACTTCCAAGTGTGTTGTTTCATTTCCAAATATTTGGATATTTTGCAGGTATCTTTTTGTTATATGCAGTGCAGCGAATTACTTAATATGGGCCTTCTAACCATAGTTACTCCTACCAAATGACTGGGTGAGAATATGCATATGAGGTGCTTGTGGCCCACCAAGGGGGTTGGATAGCTTGCTAATAATCTAAATAAGGTGCATGGCACCCATGTGGGGGTGGGACCATGCAAATAAGGTATATGGAACCCTAACAAGGGGATTGGTCAGTTTTGCTATCCCACTAGGCTTAAAAGAGAGCCAATCCCAGAGCAAAGGGGGACCTGACTACCACCAGAAAGAAAAGAGGGGACCAGAGCGTGTCCATTGGACCCGGGATCCCTGCACTGAGACCCTCCTAGACCCAGTAGACAGAGTGAGAGCTGTTAACAGTGGAGACAGCAAGACGGCGAGAAACAGCAGCAGCAGAGGCAGCAGAACCAGGAGGCTGGCAGTAGATGGCAAAGTGAGCTTCTTGGCCCAAAGAGTGAGAAAGCTGAGCACCTTTGGGCAGGAGGCTTGCTGGTGGAGTGGGGTGCCCCCAGGTACTTATGGGTGGAGCTAAAGAGCTTTGTAATGCTTGCGGGAACAGGGCAGAGGCCAGGTTGAGGGGCTACGGACCAGAGAGAGGCCTGCCCATGGGCACGGCTGAGAAGAGGCTGTCCTGATCGAAGAGCTGTATCCTGAATTGTAACCTGTTGCTTCCCAAATAAACCCCATAACTGTGAGTATGGTCTGTGAGCTCCGCGTGGCCATTGCAATGAATTATCGAATCCAGCAGAGCAGTGGAGAGTGCTGTGGGATGGCTGGTGTCAGAACTGGTAAAAAGGTTGGTGAGAGGAGGCCTGTCTGAACCTGCCTCATAGGAATCAGCCCTAGGCCGTTGATACTGCTGATGACTCACCTTCCCCCTTGTGAAGTTAGAGGAGGTCAGACGCTGCCCCCACACCATTGTTATATTATGTGTTTCTAATTTAATTCCATTATGGGCAGATCATTCATCCTATATGATTTCATTTCTTTTCCATTTATTGGGAACTTGTTTGATGGCCTCATGTATGGCTTAGCTTGGTGAATTTTCCATGCCTATTTGAAAATAATGTATGTTCTGCAGTTGGGTGGAGTGTTCTATAAATGTTAATTAGGTGATAGATCATGTTCAAGCCTTCAGTATCCTTGCAGATTTTCTGTCTGCTAGGTCTGTCTGGTAGACTGAGACAAGGGTGTTGCAGTCTCCATTATAATTGTGGATGTATCTTTCTCCTTTCAATTCTGTCAGATTTTGTCTCATGTAATTTAAAGCTCCTTTATTGGGTGCATACACATTTAGGACTGTTACGTGTTTTTGATGAATTGACCCTTTTTTTAATTATGAAATGCCCCTCTTTATTTCTGGCGATATTCCATCCATTTGTCTGGTATGAATATAGCCATTCCAACTTTCTTATGCTTAGTTTTTTTTTTTGTGGTATAACTTTTTCCATTCTTTCCTTTTAACCTATCTGTGACTTTATATTTAAGGTATATTTACTATAGACAGCATATGGTTTGGTCTTCCTTTTTTAACCCATCTTAACAGTCTCTACTTCTTAATTGGTCTTTTAATCTACCTGCATTTAGTGAATAGGTTCAAGTCTATCATCTTGTACTTGTTTTCTATTTGTCCCCTCTGTTCTTTGTTCCTTTTTCTCTTCCTGACTTCTTTTGGATTGATCAAATTATTTCTGGTACTCGTTTATCTTCACTGTTGACTTACTAGCTTTAGGGTTTATGATATGCGTTTTTAGCTTTTCGCACTCTCCCTTCAAATAATAATATGCCACTTCATGTGGAATTTATACACTTTACACCAAATACTTCCACTCCATCCTCTGTGCTATTGTTACGTATTTTACTTCTACACATGTGACAAACTCCACAATACCTTATTTTTATTCAATTATCTTTTAAATAAATTAAAAATTCATTAAAAAAAACTTGTATATTTACCTACATGTTTACCATTTCCAACACTCTTCATTTTTTAAAGATTTAGACCTCGGTTTCCATCTGGAAACATTTTCCTTTGGCATTTCTGGAAGTGCAGGTCTGCTGACTAAGATTTTCTCTCCATTGTTTTTTTTTTTTTTAAATTTTTATTAAGCTTCAAGTGAACATTTACCATTCCAATCAGTCTGTCACATGTAGGTTTACACACATCTTACTCCCTTCTCCCACTTGCTCTCCCCCTATTGAGTCAGCCCTTACAGTCTCTCGTTTCGTGCCAATTTTGCCAGCTTCCCTCTCTCTCTATCTTCTCATCCCCCCTCCAGTCAAGAGTTGCCAACACACTCTCCAGTGTCCACCTGAGTTAATTAGCTCACTCTTCATCAGCATCTCTCTCCCCCCCACTGACCAGTCCTTTTCATGCCTGATGATTTGTCTTCGGGGATGGTTCCTGTCCTGTGCCATCAGAAGTTCTGGGGAGCATTGTCTCTGGGATTCCTCTAGTCGCAATCATACCATTAGGTATGGTCTTTTCATGAGAATTTGGGGTCTGTATCCCATTGGTCTCCTGCTCCCTCAGGAGTTGTCTGTTGTGCTCCCTGACAGGGCAGACATCGATTGTGGCCGGGCACCAACTAGTTCTTCTGGTCTCAGGATAATGTAGGTCTCTGGTTCATGTGGCCCTTTCTGTCTCTTGGGTTCTTAGTTGTCGTGTGACCTTGGTGTTCTTCCTTTGCCTTCGCTCCAGGTGGGTTGAGACCAATTGATGTATCTTAGATGGCCGCTTGTTGGCATTTAGGACCCCAGGCGCCACAATTCAAAGTGGGATGCAGAGTGTTTTCATAATAGAATCATTTTGCCCGTTGACTTAGAAGTCCCCTCAAACCAAGTTCCCCGGACCCCAGCCCCTGCTCCGCTGACCTTTGAAGCTTTCATTTTATCCCGGAAACCTCTTTGCTTTTAATCCAGTCCAATTAGGCTGACCTTCCTTGTATTGAGTGTTGTCTTTCCCTTCACCCAAAGCCATTCTTATCTACAGATTGATCAATAAAAAGCCCTCTCCCTCCCTCCCTCCCCCCTTTGTAACCACATAAGTATGTGTTCTTGTCCGTTTTTTCTATTTCTCAAGATCTTATAATAGTGGTCTTATACAATATTTGTCCTTTTGCAACTGACTCATTTCGCTCAGCATAATGCCTTCCAGATTCCTCCATGTTAAGAAATGTTTCAGAGATTCGTCACTGTTCTTTATCGATGCGTAGTATTCCATTGTGTGAATATACCACAATTTATTCACCCATTCATCCTTTGACGGACATCTTGGTTGCTTCCAGCTTTTTGCTGTTGTAAACAGAGCTGCAATAAACATGGGTGTGCATATATCTGTTTGTGTGAAGGCTCTCGTATCTTTAGGGTATATTACGAGGAGTGGGATTTCTGGGTTGTATGGTAGTTCTATTTCTAACTGTTTAAGATAACGCCAGATGGATTTCCAAAGTGGTTGTACCATTTTACAATCCCACCAGCAGTGTATGAGAGTTCCAATCTCTCCGCATCCTCTCCAACATTTATTATTTTGTGTTTTTTGGATTAATGCCAGTCTAGTTGGTGTGAGATGGAATCTCATCGTAGTTTTAATTTGCATTTCTCTAATGGCTAATGATCGGGAGCATTTTCTCATGTATCTGTTGGCTGCCTGAATATCTTCTTTAGTGAAATGTGTGTTCATATCCTTTGCCCACTTCTTGATTGGGTTGTTTGTCTTTTTGTGGTTGAGTTTTGACAGAATCATGTAGATTTTAGAGATCAGGCGCTGGTCGGAGATGTCATAGCTGAATATTCTTTCCCAGTCTGTAGGTGCTCTTTTTACTCTTTTGGTGAAGTCTTCAGATGAGCATAGGTGTTTGATTTTTAGGAGCTCCCAGTTATCTGGTTTCTCTTCGTCATTTTTGGTAATGTTTTGTATTCTGTTTATGCCCTGTATTAGGGCTCCTAGGGTTGATCCTATTTTTTCCTCCATGATCTTTATCGTTTAAGTCTTTATGTTTAGGTCTTTGATCCACTTGGAGTTAGTTTTTGTGCATGGTGTGAGGTATGGGTCCTGTTCCATTCTTTTGCAAATGGATATCCAGTTATGCCAGCACCATTTGTTAAAAAGACTATTATTTCCCCAATTGACTGACACTGGTCCTTTGTCAAATATCAGCTGCTCATACGTGGATGGATCTATGTCTGGGTTCTCAATTCTGTTCCATTGGTCTATGTGCCTATTGTTGTACCAGTACCAGGCTGTTCTGACTACTGTAGCTATATAATAGGTTCTGAAATCAGGTAGGGTGAGGCCTCCCACTTTCTTCTTCTTTTTCAGTAATGTTTTGCTTATCCGGGGGTTCTTTCCCTTCCATATGAAATTAGTGACTTGTTTCTCTATCCCCTTAAAGTATGACATGGGTATTTGGATTGGACATGCGTTATATGTATAAATGGCTTTTGGTAGAATGGACATTTTTACTATGTTAAGTCTTCCTATCCGTGAGCAGGGTATGTTTTTCCACTTAAGTATGTCCTTTTGAATTTCTTGTAGCAGAGTTTTATAGTTTTGTTTGTACAGGTCTTTTACATCCTTGGTAAGATTTATTCCTAAGTATTTTATCTTCTTGGGGGCTACTGTGAATGGTATTGATTTGGTTATTTCCTCTTTGGTGTTCTTTTCGTTGATGTAGAGGAATCCAAGTGATTTTTGTATGTTTATTTTATAACCTGAGACTCTGCCAAACTCTTCTATTAGTTTCAGTAGTTTTCTGGAGGATTCCTTAGGGTTTTCCATGTATACGATCATGTCATCTGCAAATAGTGATAACTTTACTTCCTCCTTACCAATCCGGATACCCTTTATTTCTTTGTCGAGCCTAATTGCCCTGGCTAGGACTTCAAGTACGATGTTGAATAAGAGTGGTGAGAAAGGGCATCCTTGTCTGGTTCCCGTTCTCAAGGGAAATGCTTTCAGGTTCTCTCCATTTAGAGTGATATTGGCTGTTGGCTTTGCATAGATGCCCTTTATTATGTTGAGGAATTTTCCTTCAATTCCTATTTTGGTAAGAGTTTTTATCATAAATGGGTGTTGAACTTTGTCAAATGCCTTTTCTGCATCTATTGATAAGATCATGTGGTTTTTATCTTTTGTTTTATTTATGTGATGGATTACATTAATGGTTTTTCTGATATTAAACCAGCCTTGCATACCTGGTTGATCAGGGTGAATTATTTTTTTGATGTGTTGTTGGATTCTATTGGCTAGATTTTTGTTGACGATTTTTGCATCTATGTTCATGAGGGATATAGGTCTAAAATTTTCTTTTTTGTAATGTCTTTACCTGGTTTTGGTATCAGGGAGATGGTAGCTTCACAGAATGAGTTGGGTAGTATTCCGTCTTTTTCTATGCTTTGAAATACCTTCAATAGTAATGGTGTTAAGTCTTCTCTGAAGGTTTGGTAGAACTCTGCAGTGAAGCCGTCCGGGCCAGGACTTTTTTTTGTTAGAAGTTTTTTGATTACCGTTTCAATCTCTTTTTTTGTTATGGGTCTATTTAGTTGTTCTAGTTCTGAATGTGTTAGTTTAGGTAGGTAGTATTGTTCCAAGAATTTATCCATTTCTTCTAGGTTTTCAAATTTGTTAGAGTACAATTTTACGTAGTAATCTGAAATGATTCTTTTAATTTCATTTGGTTCTGTTGTGATGTGGTCCTTCTCGTTTCTTATTCGGGTTATTTGCTTCCTTTCCTGTTTTTCTTTAGTCAGTCTAGCCAATGGTTTATCAATTTTGTTAATTTTTTCAAAGAACCAGCTTTTGGCTTTGTTAATTCTTTCAATTGTTTTTCTGTTCTCTAATTCATTTAGTTCAGCTCTAATTTTTATTATTTGGTTTCTTCTGGTGCCTGATGGGTTCTTTTGTTGCTCACTTTCTATTTGTTCAAGTTGTCGGGACAGTTCTCTGATTTCGGCTCTTTCTTCTTTTTGTATGTGTGCATTTATCGATATAAATTGGCCTCTGAGCACTGCTTTTGCTGTGTCCCAGAGGTTTTGATAGGAAGTATTTTCATTCTCGTTGCTTTCTAAGAATTTCCTTATTCCCTCCTTGATGTCTTCTATAACCCAGTCTTTTTTCAGGAGGGTATTGTTCATTTTCCAAGTATTTGATTTCTTTTCCTTAGTTTTTCTGTTATTGATTTCTAGCTTCATTGCCTTGTGGTCTGAGAAGATGCTTTGTAATATTTCGATGTTTTGGATTCTGCAAAGATTTGTTTTATGACCTAATATGTGGTCTATTCTAGAGAATGTTCCATGTGCACTAGAAAAAAAAGTATATTTTGCAGCAGTTGGGTGGAGAGTTCTGTATAAGTCAATGAGGTCAAGTTGGTTGATTGTTGTAAGTAGGTCTTCCGTGTCTCTCTTGAGCTTCTTACTGGATGTCCTGTCCTTCTCCGAAAGTGGTGTGTTGAAGTCTCCTACTATAAATGTGGAGGTGTCTATCTCACTTTTCAATTCTGTTAAAATTTGATTTATGTATCTTGCAGCCCTGTCATTAGGTGCGTAAATATTTAATATGGTTATGTCTTCCTGATCAATTGTCCCTTTTATCATTATGTAGTGTCCTTCTTTATCCTTTGTGGTGGATTTAAGTCTAAAGTCTATTTTGTCAGAAATTAATATTGCTACTCCTCTTCTTTTTTGCTTATTGTTTGCTTGATATATTTTTTTCCATCCTTTAAGTTTTAGTTTGTTTGTGTCTCTAAGTCTAAGGTGTGTCTCTTGTAGGCAGCATATAGATGGATCGTGTTTCTTTATCCAGTCCGTGACTCTCTGTCTCTTTATTGGTGCATTTAGTCCATTTACATTTGGCGTAATTATGGATAAATAAGTTTTTAGTGCTGTCATTTTGATGCCTTTTCATATGTGTTGTTGGCCATTTCATTTTTCCACATGCTTTTTTGTGCTGAGACGTTTTTCTTAGTAGCTTGTGAGATCCTCATTTTCATAATGTTTAACTTTGTGTTTGTTGAGTCGTTACGTTTTTCTTGGCTTTTTTCTTGAGTTATGGAATTGATATTCCTTTTTGTGGTTACCTTATTATTTACCCCTATTTTTCTAAGTAAAAACCTAACTTGTATCCTTCTATATCGCCTTGTATCACTCTCCATCTGGCAGTTCAATGCCTCCTATATTTAGTCCCTCTTTTTGATTATTGTGATCGTTTATCCATTGATTTCCATGATTTCCTGTTATGTGTATTATTTTGTTTATTTATTTATTTTTTAGAATTAGTCTTAATTTGTTTGTTTTTGTGCTTTCCCTATTTGAGTTGCGTTGATATCAGGACGTTCTGTTTTGTGACCTTGTATTGGGCTGGTACCTGATATTATTGGTCATTCAGCCAAACAATCTCCTTTAGCATTTCTTGCAGTCTTGGTTTAGTTTTTGCAAATTCTCTAAACTTGTGTTTATCTGTAAATATCTTAATTTCTCCTTCATATTTCAGAGAGAGTTTTGCTGGATATATGATCCTTGGCTGGCAGTTTTTCTCGTTCAGTGCTCTGTATATGTCGTCCCATTCCCTTCTTGCCTGCATGGTTTCTGCTGAGTAGTCTGAACTTATTCTTTTTTTTTTTTTTAATATATAATTTTTATTGTGCTTTAAGTGAATGTTTACAAATCAAGTCAGTCTCTCACACAAAAACTTATATACACCTTGCTACATACTCCCAATTACTCTCCCCCTAATAAGACAGCCCGCTCCCTCCCTCGCTCCACTCTCTCTTTCGTGTCCATTTCACCAGCTTCTAATTCCCTCTACCTTCTCATCTCCCCTCCAGGCAAGAGATACCAACATAGTCTCAGGTGTCCACCTGATCCAAGAAGCTCACTCCTCACCAGCATCCCTCTCCAGCTCATTGTCCAGTCCAATCCATGTTTGAAGAGTTGGCTTCAGGAATGGTTCCTGTCCTGGGCCAACAGAAGGTCTGGGGGCCATGACCACTGGGGTCCTTCTAGTCTCAGTCAGACCATTAATTCTGGTCTTTTTATGAGAATTTGGGGTCTGCATCCCACTGCTCTCCTGCTCCCTCAGGGGTTCTCTGTTGTGTTCCCTGTTAGGGCAGTTATCAGTTGTAGCCATGCACCATCTAGTTCTTCTGGTCTCAAGATGATGTAGTCTCTGGTTCATGTGGCCCTTTCTGTCTCTTGGGCTCATAATTACCTTGTGTCCTTGCTGTTCTTCATTCTCCTTTGATCCAGGTGGGTTGAGACTCATTGATGCATCTTAGATGGTCGCTTGCTAGATTTTATGACACCAGACACCACTCTTTAAAGTGGGATGCAAAATGTTTTCTTTTTTTTTTTTTTTATAATAACTTTTATTAAGCTTCAAGTGAACGTTTACAAATCCAATCAGTCTGTCACATATAAGTTTACATACATCTCACTCCCTACTCCCACTTACTCTCCCCGTCTTGAGTCAGCCCTTTCAGTCTCTCCTTTCTTGACCATTTTGCCGGGTTCCCTCTCTCTCTATCCTCCCATCCCCCCTCCAGACAAGAGTTGCCAACACAATCTCAAGTGTCCACCTGATATAATTAGCTCACTCTTCATCAGCATCTCTCTCCCACCCGCTGACCAGTCCCTTTCATTTCTGATGAGTTGTCTTCGGGGATGGTTCCTGTCCTGTGTCAACTGAAGGTCTGGGGAGCATGGCCGCCGGGATTCCTCCAGTCTCAGTCAGACCATTAAGTTTGGTCTTCTTATGAGAATTTGGGGTCTGCATCCCACTGATCTCCTGCTCCCTCAGGGGTCCTCTGCTGAGCTCCCTGTCAGGGGAGTCATCGATTGTGGCCGGGCACCAACTAGTTCTTCTGGTCTCAGGATGATGTAGGTCTCTGGTTCATGTGGCCCTTTCTGTCTCTTGGGCTCTTAGTTGTCATGTGGGCTTGGTGTTCTTCATTTTCCTTTGCTCCAGGTGGGTTGAGACTAATTGCTGCATCTTAGATGGCTGCTTGTTAGCATTTAAGACCCCAGACGCCACATTTCAAAGTGGGATGCAGAATGATTTCATAATAGAATTATTTTGCCAATTGACTTAGAAGTCCCTGCAAACCATGTGCCCCAGACCCCCGCCCTTGCTCCACTGACCTTTGAAGCATTCATTTTATCCCGGAAACTTCTTTGCTTTTGGTCCAGTCCAATTGAGCTGACCTTCTATGTATTGAGTGTTGTCTTTCCCTTCACCCAAAGCAGTTCTTATCTACTGATTAATCAATAAAAAAAACCCTCTCCCACCCTCCCTCCCTCCCCCCCCTCGTAACCACAAAAGTATGTGTTCTTCTCAGGTTTACTATTTCTCAAGATCTTATAATAGTGGTCTTATACAATATTTGTCCTTTTGCCTCTGACTAATTTCGCTCAGCATAATGCCTTCCAGGTTCCTCCATGTTATGAAATGTTTCAGAGATTCGTCACTGTTCTTTATCGATGCATAGTATTCCATTGTGTGAATATACCACAATTTATTTACCCATTCATCCGTTGATGGACACCTTGGTTGCTTCCAAGTTTTTGCTATTGTAAACAGAGCTGCAATAAACATGGGTGTGCATATATCTGTTTGTATGAAGGCTCTTGTATCTCTAGGGTATATTCCTAGGAGTGGGATTTCTGGGTTGTATGGTAGTTCTATTTCTAACTGTTTAAGATAACACCAGATAGATTTCCAAAGTGGTTGTACCATTTTACATTCCCACCAGCAGTGTATGAGAGTTCCAATCTCTCCGCAGCCTCTCCAACATTTATTATTTTGTGTTTTTTGGATTAATGCCAGCCTTGCTGGTGTGAGATGGAATCTCATCGTAGTTTTAATTTGCATTTCTCTAATGGCTAATGATCGAGAGCATTTTCTCATGTATCTGTTGGCTGCCTGAATATCTTCTTTAGAGAAATGTGTGTTCATATCCTTTGCCCACTTCTTGATTGGGTTGTTTGTCTTTTTGTGGTTGAGTTTTGACAGAATCATGTAGATTTTAGAGATCAGGCGCTGGTCGGAGATGTCATAGCTGAAAATTCTTTCCCAATCTGTAGGTGGTCTTTTTACTCTTTTGGTGAAGTCTTTAGATGAGCATAGGTGTTTGATTTTTAGGAGCTCCCAGTTATCGGGTTTCTCTTCATCATTTTTGGTAATGTTTTGTATTCTGTTTATACCTTGTATTAGGGCTCCTAGGGTTGTCCCAATTTTTTCTTCCATGATCTTTATCATTTTAGTCTTTATGTTTAGGTCTTTGATCCACTTGGAGTTAGTTTTTGTGCATGGTGTGAGGTATGGGTCCTGTTTCATTTTTTTGCAAATGGATATCCAGTTATGCCAGCACCATTTGTTAAAAAGGCTATCTTTTCCCCAGTTAATTGACACTGGTCCTTTGTCAAATATCAGCTGCTCATACGTGGATGGATCTATGTCTGGGTTCTCAATTCTGTTCCATTGGTCTATGTGTCTGTTGTTGTACCAATACCAGGCTGTTTTGACTACTGTGGCTGTATAATAGGTTCTGAAGTCAGGTAAGGTGAGGCCTCCCACTTTCTTCTTCTTTTTCAGTAGTGCTTTGCTTATTCGGGGCTTCTTTCCGTTCCATATGAAATTGGTGATTTGTTTCTCTATCCCCTTAAAATATGACATTGGAATTTGGATCGGAAGTGCGTTAAATGTATAGATGGCTTTTGGTAGAATAGACATTTTTACTATGTTAAGTCTTCCTATCCATGAGCAAGGTATGTTTTTCCACTTAAGTATGTCCTTTTGAATTTCTTGTAGTTGAGCTTTGTAGTTTTCTTTGTATAGGTCTTTTACATCCTTGGTAAGATTTATTCCTAAGTATCTTATCTTCTTGGGGGCTACTGTGAATGGTATTGATTTGGTTATTTCCTCTTCGGTGTTCTTTTTGTTGATGTAGAGGAATCCAAGTGATTTTTGTATGTTTATTTTATAACCTGAGACTCTGCCAAACTCTTCTATTAGTTTCAGTAGTTTTCTGGAGGATTCCTTAGGGTTTTCTGTGTATATAATCATGTCATCTGCAAATAGTGATAACTTTACTTCTTCCTTGCCAATCCGGATACCTTTTATTTCTTTGTCTAGCCCGATTCCCCTGGCTAAGACTTCCAGCACGATGTTGAATAAGAGCGGTGATAAAGGGCATCCTTGTCTGGTTCCCGTTCTCAAGGGAAATGCTTTCAGGTTCTCTCCATTTAGAGTGATATTGGCTGTTGGCTTTGCATAGATGCCCTTTATTATGTTGAGGAATTTTCCTTCAATTCCTATTTTGGTGAGAGTTTTTATCATGAATGGGTGTTGGACTTTGTCAAATGCCTTTTCTGCATCAATTGATAAGATCATGTGGTTTTTGTCTTTTGTTTTATTTATGTGATGGATTACATGAATGGTTTTTCTGATATTAAACCAGCCTTGCATACCTGGTATAAATCCCACTTGATCAGGGTGAATTATTTTTTTGATGTGTTGTTGGATTCTATTGGCTAGAATTTTGTTGAGGATTTTTGCATCAATGTTCATGAGGGATATAGGTCTATAATTTTCTTTTTTTGTAATGTCTTTACCTGGTTTTGGTATCAGGGAGATGGTGGCTTCATAGAATGAGTTGGGTAGTATTCCGTCATTTTCTATGCTTTGGAATACCTTTAGTAGTAGTGGTGTTAACTCTTCTCTGAAAATTTGGTAGAACTCTGCAGTGAAGCCGTCCGGGCCAGGACTTTTTTTTGTTGGGAGTTTTTTGATTACCGTTTCAATCTCTTTTTTTGTTATGGGTCTATTTAGTTGTTCTACTTCTGAATGTGTTAGTTTAGGTAGGTAGTGTTTTTCCAGGAATTCATCCATTTCTTCTAGGTTTTCAAATTTGTTAGAGTACAATTTTTCATAATAATCTGAAATGATTCTTTTAATTTCATTTGGTTCTGTTGTGATGTGGTCCTTCTCATTTCTTATTCGGGTTATTTGTTTCCTTTCCTGTATTTCTTTAGTCAGTCTAGCCAATGGTTTATCAATTTTGTTAATTTTTTCAAAGAACCAGCTTTTGGCTTTGTTAATTCTTTCGATTGTTTTTCTGTTCTCTAATTCATTTAGTTCAGCTCTAATTTTTATTATTTGTTTTCTTCTGGTGCCTGATGGATTCTTTTGTTGCTCACTTTCTATTTGTTCAAGTTGTAGGGACAGTTCTCTGATTTTGGCTCTTTCTTCTTTTTGTATGTGTGCATTTATTGATATAAATTGGCCTCTGAGCACTGCTTTTGCTGTGTCCCAGAGGTTTTGATAGGAAGTATTTTCATTCTCGTTGGTTTCTATGAATTTCCTTATTCCCTCCTTGATGTCTTCTATAACCCAGTCTTTTTTCAGGAGGGTATTGTTCATTTTCCAAGTATTTGATTTCTTTTCCCTCGTTTTTCTGTTATTGATCTCTAGTTTTATTGCCTTGTGGTCTGAGAAGATGCTTTGTAATATTTCGATGTTTTGGACTCTGCAAACGTTTGTTTTAAGACCTAATATGTGGTCTATTCTAGAGAATGTTCCATGTGCGCTGGGAAAAAAAGTATATTTTGCAGCTGTTGGGTGGAGAGTTCTGTATAAGTCAATGAGGTCAAGTTGGTTGATTGTTGTAATTAGATCTTCCGTGTCTCTGTTGAGCTTCTTACTGGATGTCCTGTCCTTCTCCGAAAGTGGTGTGTTGAAGTCTCCTACTATAATTGTGGAGGTATCTATCTCGCTTTTCAGTTCTGTTAAAATTTGATTTATGTATCTTGCAGCCCTGTCATTGGGTGCATAAATATTTAATATGGTTATGTCTTCCTGATCAATTGTCCCTTTTATCATTATATAGTGTCCTTCTTTATCCTTTGTGGTGGATTTAAGTCTAAAGTCTATTTTGTCAGAAATTAATATTGCTACTCCTCTTCTTTTTTGCTTATTGTTTGCTTGATATACTTTTTTCCATCCTTTGAGTTTTAGTTTGTTTGTGTCTCTAAGTCTAAGGTGAGTCTCTTGTAGGCAGCATATAGATGGATCGTGTTTCTTTATCCAGTCTGTGACTCTCTGTCTCTTTATTGGTGCATTTAGTCCATTTACATTTGGCGTAATTATGGATAAATAAGTTTTTAGTGCTGTCATTTTGATGCCTTTTCATATGTGTTGTTGGCCATTTCATTTTTCCACATGCTTTTTTGTGCTGAGACGTTTTTCTTAGTAGCTTGTGAGATCCTCATTTTCATAATGTTTAACTTTGTGTTTGTTGAGTCGTTACGTTTTTCTTGGCTTTTTTCTTGAGTTATGGAATTGATATTCCTTTTTGTGGTTACCTTATTATTTACCCCTATTTTTCTAAGTAAAAACCTAACTTGTATCCTTCTATATCGCCTTGTATCACTCTCCATCTGGCAGTTCAATGCCTCCTATATTTAGTCCCTCTTTTTGATTATTGTGATCGTTTATCCATTGATTTCCATGATTTCCTGTTATGTGTATTATTTTGTTTATTTATTTATTTTTTAGAATTAGTCTTAATTTGTTTGTTTTTGTGCTTTCCCTATTTGAGTTGCGTTGATATCAGGACGTTCTGTTTTGTGACCTTGTATTGGGCTGGTACCTGATATTATTGGTCATTCAGCCAAACAATCTCCTTTAGCATTTCTTGCAGTCTTGGTTTAGTTTTTGCAAATTCTCTAAACTTGTGTTTATCTGTAAATATCTTAATTTCTCCTTCATATTTCAGAGAGAGTTTTGCTGGATATATGATCCTTGGCTGGCAGTTTTTCTCGTTCAGTGCTCTGTATATGTCGTCCCATTCCCTTCTTGCCTGCATGGTTTCTGCTGAGTAGTCTGAACTTATTCTTATTGATTCTCCCTTGAAGGAAACCTTTCTTTTCTCCCTGGCTGCTTTTAAAATTTTCTGTTTGTCTTTGGTTTTGGCAAGTTTGATGATAATATGTCTTGGTGTTTTTCTTTTTGGATCAGTCTTAAATGGGGTTCGATGAGCATCTTGGATAGATATCCTTTCGTCTTTCATGATGTCAGGGAAGTTTTGTGTCAGGAGTTCTTCAACTATTTTCTCTGTGTTTTCTGTCCCCCCTCCCTGTTCTGGGACTCCAATCACTCGCAAGTTATCCTTCTTGATAGAGTCCCACATGATTCTTAGGGTTTCTTCATTTTTTTTAATTCTTTTATCTGATTTTTTTTCAGCTATGTTGGTGTTGTTTCCCTGGTCCTCCAGAAGTCCCAGTCTACATTCTAATTGCTCGAGTCTGCTCCTCTGAGTTTCTATTGCGTTGTCAAATTCTGTAATTTTATTGTTAATCTTTTGGATTTCTACATGCTGTCTCTCTATGGATTCTTGCAACTTATTAATTTTTCCAGTATGTTCTTGAATAATCTTTTTGAGTTCTTCAACAGTTTTATCAGTGTGTTCCTTGGCTTTTTCTGCATTTATCCTAATTTCATTTGTCTTTAAGCATTCTGTAAATTAGTTTTTTATATTCTGTATCTGATAATTCCAGGATTGTATCTTCATTTGGGAAAGATTTTGATTCTTTTGTTTGGGGGGTTGGAGAAGCTGTCATGGTCAGTTTCTTTATGTGATTTGATATGGACTGCTGTGTCCGAGCCATCACTGGGAAACTAGATTTTCCAGGTAATCAGCTAAAAAAAATGCAGGCAGATCCCTATCTGAATTCTCCCTCTGGCTCCGGGTATTCGGATGTTAATGGAGCCGCCTGGGGAGGGTGGGGGAGGGATCAGAGAGCTAGGAGTGTAGCACCATAGAATATAGAGCTGAACACCGCGTTCACGCTCTGCCCCCGTCCGCCAAAATCCGGGCGGGACGGGTCCCCGGCTGGGACGCTGCTCTCCCCGCTCCGAGACCAGTCACTTCCTCCCGGGGACTTCTCCCTCAGAATATAGCCAGAGTTGTTTGTCTTACTTGGAATGACTCTTATATCTGAGATTTCCGCGGGGCGCGTCGCCTATATGTACTGGCTGTGTGGAGATTGCCCCCCGGGGGGTCTGGCCTGCTGGCGTCACGGTCAGATCCTCCGCTGTCAGCCCCACCCACAAGGTTAAGGCTCCCTTACTGGGACGGTGCACTCCCGTCTCGAAAACCAGTCGCTGCCTCCCGGGGACTCCCCGTCCCGCCAGCCGCGTCACGCGCCGCTCTCATGAACCGAGTGGGCTCCCCCCCCCGGGTCAGCTCAGGAGAGCGGAGCAGCTCCCGGCGCCTGAGTCGCGACTGCGCATCCCGGCTGGGACGCCACTCTCCCCGCTCCAAGACCAGCCACTGCCTCCCGGGGACTTCTTCCACCGGCTGCTCCGCCACACCGCCCGCGCGAACCGGCTGGGCCCGCGCGAACCGGTTGGGACTGCCCCGGGGTCAATTCAGGGGAATGTAGCTGGTTCCCGCGCTCACGCCCCGCCCGCGCCCACCAAAATCCCGGCGGGATGGCTCCCTGGCTGGGACACTGCTCTCCCCGCTCCGAGACCAGTCACTGTCTCCCCGGGACTTCTCCCACCGGCTGTGCCGCCACGCCGCCCTTGCCAACCGCCAGGTACGCTGGCTCCTGGCTCTGAAAACAATCGTCTCCCCGTATTTGTTCGTTCTCCATCTCTAAATCTGTGTTTGTTGTTCAGAGTTCGTAGATTGTTATGTATGTGATCGATTCTCTTGTATTTCCGAGTCTTTGTTGCAAGAGGGATCTGCGGTAGCGTCCACCTAGTCCGCCATCTTGGCCCCACCTCTCAGTGAATTTTTATATATGCACACAGCCATGGAACAGCCTCCACTTAGATCACAATTTAGCAAACCAGCCCAAAACCCAGTGGCTTAAAACAACAATGATTACGTTGCTCCGGAATTTGCAGTCAGAGCAGGGCTCGGCAGGGCTGGTTCCTTGGCTGCACTAGGTGAGAGCTGGGTGGTCGAAGGCTGTGAGCTGGGTCATAGGAAGGCTTACTCTCACGTCTGGAGGTTGAAGCCAGCTGTCAGCCGACGGCTCTACCAGGACTGGAACACCTACACAGACCTTTTCCAGGTGGCTCTTTGGCTTCTTCACAGTATGGTGGCTGGGTTCTAAGGCTGTGTGCCTCGAGAGAGGACCCTATGCAGTTATGGGAGCTGGTTAAACAACATTATGGCTTGTATTGGGTCTGCAAAAAATATGTGTTGAAATCCTAACTCCTGTACATGCAAATATGACCCTGTCTGGAAATAGGTTTTCTTCTGTCAAGTTAATGTGGTCATACCAGAATAGAGTGGGTCCTAACCCTAATCACTTCTGAGTGACAAAGAAAGTGGAATAGACACAGAGACATACACAGGGGGAAGACAGGCACCAAAGAACTCCTGGGGCTACCAACAAAGAAAGACCTCCCCCTAGAATTACACCCTGAATTTGGACTCCTAGCCTCTTGAAACTGTGAGGTAATTTCTCTTCTTTAAAGCCACTCGTATTTTTTGTTATAACAGCACTAGATAGCTGTCTTAGTTATCTAGTGCTGCTGTAACAGACATACCACAAGTGGATGGCTTTAACGAACACAAATTTATTCTCTCACAGTTTAGGAGGCTAGAAGTTTAAATTCAGGGTGCCAGCTCTAGGGGAAGGCTTTCTCTCTCTGTTGGCTCTGGAGGAAGGTCCTTGACTCTTCTGAGCCTCCGCTCCTGGGCGATCTTTATGTGGCTTGCGGTCTTTATGTGGCTTGCGGTCTCTTCCCCTAGCTCTGCTTACTGGCTTGTTTGTTTAAATCTCTTTTATATCTCAAAAGAGATTGACTCAAGACACACCCTGAACTAATCCTGTCTCATTAACATAACAAAGACAACCCATTCCCAAATGGTATTATAACCATAGGCATAAAACCCAGTGTCCTCCAGTCGCTTCGACTCATAGGGACCTTATAGGACAGAGTAGAACTGCCCCATAGAGTTTCCAAGGAGCGCATGGTGGATCTGAAATGCTGACCCTTTGGTTAGCAGCCGTAGCACTTAACCACTACAGCACCAGGGTTTCTACCATAGGCATAGAGTTTAGGAATTTCAACACATTTTTGAGGGGAACACAATTCAATCCAAGTCTCCAAGTCTAAAATCTCATCTTGTAAAGCATCTAAATCAAATATGGGTGAGGCTTTAGGTGTATTCCATCCTGGGGCAAAAAAAATTTCTCTTCATCTGTGAACCTGTGAAATCTAGAATACAAGTTAGCTGTTTCCAAAGTATAGTTGTGGAACAGGCACAAGATATAATTTCCATTATAAATGGGAGAAATTGGGGGGGGAAAAAAGGGGGGGGGTAACAGGCACCAAGCAAGTCCAAAGCCCAGCAGAACAAATTACATTACCTCTCATGGCTCAAAAACAATTCTCTGAGACCATCAGGGCAATGACCCCAGTCTCCAGACACTGGGTGCTGGCCACGCCCTCTAGATTCTGGGGTGGAGGCCCCTTGGCCCTGGGCTTCAACTCTGCTCCCTTGGCTTTGGGTGGCTCCATTCTGCTAGTCCATCTGAGTAGCAACCCTACCGCCATGGCCCCAGCAGGCCCCATTCTTCTGCCCCTTGGGCATGGCAGCCTCACTCCCTCTGCTTTGGGCAGCTGCCCCATCCCCCTGACATACCTTAAATGGTAGCCCCACACTCCGGAATCAGTTGGCCAAGATCTGACTCTGAAACCTAGGAGGCTGTGGCCCCCACTCTTTGAAACCAAGAAGGCCCTGCTTCCTGTGCTCCTTCCAACGGCTCTGCTGGTCCCCGAGCTGCTCCAGGGATGTTCCTTTTCTTGTAGGACAACAGATGTAGCTCCTTTGGCCTGTTCCCTGCCTATAGAATTCCAATGGGCAAGACATAAATCTCTCCTTTTGTTCTTTGTCTGTCCCCTTCAATCTAAACTGATGGGTTATCTGCTGTGGTAGTTGGTTAGATCCATCAGCCACAGGCTTAATCTCATTAACGCAAGATTGTGTAGCCATGTCCTTGGTGAGCATTCTAGGACACATGTCCTTGGTTTGTACAACAGAATTTTCCAAATCTTTAAGTTTTGTTTTCATTTCATACAGTTCATTTTTAAGGAGAGAGAGGGACTTAAAAATAAACTGTGAGAAATGAAAACAAAACTTAAACATTTGAAAAATTCTTTTGTACAGACTAAAGACTCGTGTCCTAGAATGTTTCTCTTTGGAAACCCTGGTGGTGTAGTGGTTAAGAGCTACAGCTGCTAACCAAAAGGTCAGCAGTTCAGATCCACCAGTCGCTCCTTGGAAACCACATGGGGCATTTCTCCTCTGTCCTATAGGGTCACTATCAGTCAGAATCAACTCGACGGCAATGGGTTTGGTTTTGGCTCTTTCCTCTTGCATGTTACTATAAGCGGCAAAGAGAAACCATGTGGCCCCTTTGAGATCTTGCTTAGAAATCTCCTCACCCAGATATCCAAGTTCATCACTTACAAGTTTTATCTTCCACCAAACATTTTAACATAATTCAGACAAGTTCTTCGCCGCTGCATAAAAAGCATCACCCTTCCTCCGTTGTCCGATCACATGTTCATCGTTTTTTTTTAGAGCCTCACCAGAAGCCCATTTAACGTCCACATGTGTAGCAGCAGTCTGTTGCTGGCGTCTTATGTGTTCTCTAAGACCACAAGACTTTCCCTGTGGCTCTCCTCACTTCCTTCTGAGCCCTCACCAGAATTGCCTTTGACACCCATAATTCTACCCAACAGTCTCTTCAAGGCAATCTAGACTTTTGTTATTACCAAAAACCAAACCCAGTGCTGTCAAGTCGATTCCGACTCATAGCGACCCTATAGGACAGAGGAGAACTGCCCCATAGAGTTTCCAAGGAGTGCCTGGTGGATTTGAACTGCCCACCTTCGGTTAGCAGCCGTAGCACTTAACCACTGCGCCACCAGGGTTTCTGCTTTAATATCAGGCACCTTAAAACTTTTTCAGCCTCCACCCGTTACCCAATTCCAAAAGCACTTCCACATTGTAGGTATCCGTTAGAGCAGCACCCCCACTTCTCAGTACCAAATACCGTCTTAGTTATCTACTGCTGCTATAACAGACGTACCACAAATGGGTGGCTTTAACAAACAGAAATTTATGTTTTCAGTTAAGGAGGCTACAAGTGTGAATTCGGGGAGCCAGCTCTAGGGAGAGGCTTTCTCTCTCTGTTGGCTCTGGAGGAAGGTCCTTGTCTCTTCTGAGCTTCTGCTCCTGGGCAATCTTCATGAGGCTTGACATCTCTCTTCCACCATCTCTGCTCGCTGGCTGGCTTGTATTAATTTCTTTTATTTCTCAAGACACACCCTATGCTAATCCTGTCTCATTTACATAACAAAGATAACCCATTCCCAAATGAGATTATAACTACAAGCATTAAAAAAAAAAAAACTTGCCTTCCAGTGGATTCCAACTTACAGCAACCCTATAGGACAGGGAAGAACTGCCTTATAGGGTTTCCAAGGAGTGGGTGCTGGATTCGAACTGCCAACCTTTTGGGTAGAAGCCTGCACCACCAGAGCTCCACCACAAGCATAGAGGTTAGGAATTACAACACATATTTCTGGCGGACACAATCCAATCCATAACAGTACCTAAGACACTCATCTGTGTTGGTCTGTTGCTTCTGTGCCTCAAGTCAGCAGGGTCCTGGTCCCTGGGTGGTGTAAATGGTGAACACAAAAGCTGCAAAAAATCTAACTGACCTTCTGTAGAGGACTAGTTAAAAAAATTGCAGTATAGTCACACAATAGACTATTCTTCAACTCTAAAAAAGAACAAAACATATGTGCCAATTGCAGAGCAGTGGGTTTCTTTATATGGCCTTTCTGACCCTGGGTTTGTAATTCTCCCAAGATGGCTGGTCAGGCTGCAAGTGATTGGTCAGTTTACTACCCACCCTATGTTCGGTTGTTGTTAGGTGCTGTCCAGTTGGTTCCAACTCATAGCGGCCCCATGTACAACAGAACGAAACACTGCCCGGTCCTGTGCCATCCTCACAATCCTTATGCTTGAGCCCATTGTTGCAGCCACTGTGTCAATCAATCTCGAGGGTCTGCCTCTTTTTCACTGACTCTCTACCAAGCATGATGTCCTTCTCCAGCGACTGCTCCCTTCTGATAACATGTACAAAGTGTGTGAGACGTACTCTAACCATCCTTGCTTCTAAGGATTATTCTGGTTGTACTTCTTCCAAGACGGATTTGTTCATTCTTGTGGCGGCCCATGGTATATTCAATATTTTTCTCCAACACCACAATTCAAAGGCATCAACTCTTCTTCAGTCTTCCTTATTCATTGTCCAGCTTTCACATGCATATGATGCCATTGAAAACACCATGGCTTGACTTAGGCTCACCTTAGTCCTCAAGGTGATATCCTTGCTTTTCAATACCTTAAAGAGATCTTGTAAAGCTGATTTGCCCAACACAATGTGTCTTTTGATTTCTTAACTGCTGCTTCCATGGGTGTTGATTGTGGATCCAAGTAAAATGAAATCCTTGACAACTTCAATCTTTTCTCCGTTTATCATGATGTTGCTCATTGGCCCAGTTGTGAGGATTTTTGTTTTCCGTATGCTTGAGGTCCAGTCCATACTGAAGGCTCTGGACCTTGATCTTTATCAGTTAGTGCTTCAAGTCCTCTTCGCTTTCAGCAAGCAGGGTTATGTCATCTGCATAACGCAGGTTCTAACCGAGTCTTCCTCCAGTCCTGATGCCTTGTTCGTCTTCATATAGTCCAGCTTCTTGGATTATTTGCTCAGCATACAGGTTGAATAGGTATGGTGAAAGAATACAACCCTGACACACACCTTTCCTGACTTTAAACCATGCTGTATCCCCTTGTTCTGTCCGAACAGCTGCCTCTTGATCTACATATAGGTTCCTCATGAGTGCCAATTAGATGTTCTGGAATTCCCACTCCTTGCAACGTTATCCATAATTTGTTAGGCTCCACACAGTCCAATGCTTTAGCATAGTCAATAAAACACAGGTAAACATCCTTGTGGTGTTCTCTGCTTTCAGCCAGGATCCATCTGACATCAGCAATGATAGCCTTCATTTGACATCCTCTTCTAAATCTGGCTTGAAATTCTGGCAGTTCCCTGTCGATACACCGTTGCAACCACTTTTGAATAATTTTCGGCAAAATAGTGCTTGCGTGTAATGTTAATGATACTGTTTGATAATTTCCACATTCTGCTGGATCACCTTTCTTTGGAACGGGTACAAATATGGATCTCTTCCAGTTGGTTGGCTAGGTAGCTGTCTTCCAAATTTCTTTGCGTAGACGAGTGAGCGCCTCCAGCACTGCATCCGTTTGTTGAAACATCTCCATTGGTATTCCATCAATTCCTGCAGCCTCATGTTTCCCCAGTGCCTTCAGAGCAGCTTAGACTTCCTCCTTCAGTACCATCAGTTCCCGATCATATGCTACCTCCTGAAATGGTTGAACGTTGACCAATTCTTTTTGCTGTAGTGACTCTGCGTATTCCTTCCATCTTTTCTTTGATGCGTCCTGTGTCGTTTCATATTTTTCCGGTAGAATCCTTCACTATCGCAACTCCAGGCTTGGATTTTTTCTTCAGTTATTTCAGCTTGAGAAATGCTGAGAGGTTTTCTTCCCTTTTGGTTTTCTATCTTCAGGTCTCTGCACATGTCATCATAATTGTCTTCTCGAGCAGCCCTTTGAAATCATCTGCTCAGCTCTTTTACTTCATCGTTTTTTCCTTTTGCTTTAGCTACTCGACATTCAAGAGCAAATTTCAGAGTCTCTTCTGACATCCGTTTAGGTCTTTTCTTTCTCTCCTGTCTTTTTAACGACCTCTTGCTTTTTTTTTTAAATAATTTTTATTGTGCTTCAAGTGAAAGTTTCCGAATCAAGTCAGTCTCTCACACAAAAACTTATATACACCTTGCTACATACTCCCAATTACTCTCCCCCTAATTGAGACGGCCCGCTCCCTCCCTCCACTCTCTCTTTTCGTGTCCATTTCGCCGGCCTCTAACCCGCTCTACTCTCTCATCTCCCTTCCAGGCAGGAGACGCTAACATAGTCTCAAGTGTCCGCCTGATCCAAGAAGGTCCCTTCTCACCAGCATCCGTCTCCAACCCATTGTCCAGTCCAATCCATGCCTGAAGAGTTGGCTTCAGGAATCGTTCCTGTCCTGGGCCGACAGAAGGCCTGGGGGTGATGACCACCGTAGTCCTTCTAGTCTCAGTCAGACCCTTACGTCTGGTCTTTTTATGAGAATTTGGGGTCTGCATCCCACTGCTCTTCTGCTCCCTCAGGGGTTCTCTGTTGTGCTCCCTGTCAGGGCAGTCATCAGTTGTGGCCGGGCACCAACTAGTTCTTCTGGTCTCAGGATGATGTAGGTCTCTGGTCCATGTGGCCCTTTCTGTCTCTTGGGCTCATATTTACCTTGTGTCCTTGGTGTTCTTCATTCTCCTTTGCTCCAGGTGGGTTGAGACTCATTGATGCATCTGAGATGGCTGCTTGCTAGTGTTTAAGGTCCCAGATGCCACTTTTCAGAGTGGGATGCAGAATGTTTTCTTAATAGATTTTATTATGCCAAAAGACTTAGATGTCCCGTAAAACCATGGTCCCCAAACCCCTGCCCATGCTATGCTGGCCTTTGAAGCATTCAGTTTATTCAGGAAACTTCGTTGCTTTTGGTTTAGTCCAGTCATGCTGACCTCCCCTGTATTGTGTGTTGTCTTCCCCTTCACCTGAAGTAATTCTTACCTACTATCTAGTGAATTAGATAGTAATTGGGCTGGGTTATCTAATTAGTGAAGGCCCCTCTCCCACCCTCCCTCCCTCCCCCCTCTCGTAACCACAAAAGAATGTTTTCTTCTCAGTTTAAGCTATTTCTCAAGTTCTTATACTAGTGGTCTTATACAATATTTGTCCTTTTGCATCTGACTAAACTCTGTCCTGTTGTAATTTCACTCAGCATGATGCCTTCCAGATTCTTCCATGTTATGCCATGTTTCACAGATTCATCACTGTTCTTTATCGATGGATAGTATTCCATCGTGTGAAGATACCATAATTTATCCATTCATCCGTTGATGGGCATCTTGGTTGCTTCCATCTTTTTGCTATTGTAAACAGTGCTGCAATGAACATGGGTGTGCATATATCTGTTTGTGTAAAGGCTCTTATTTCTCTAGGATATATTCTGAGGAGTGGGATTGCTGGATCGTATGGTAGTTCTATTTCAAGCTTTTTAAGGAAGTGCCAAATCGATTTCCAAAGTGGTTGTACCATTTGACATTCCCACCAGCAGTGTGTAAGTGTTCCAAACTCTCCGCAGCCTCTCCAACATTTATTATTTTGTGTTTTTTTGGATTAATGCCAGCCTCGTTGGAGTAAGATGAAATCTCATTGTAGTTTTGATTTGCATTTCTCTAATGGCTACTGAACGTGAGCATTCCCTCATGTATGTGTTAGCTACCTGAATGTCTTCTTTAGTGAAGTGTCTGTTCATATCTTTTGCCCATTTTTTAATTGGGTTATTTGTCTTTTTGTAGTTGAGATTTTGCAGTACTATGTAGATTTTAGAGATCAGGTGCTGATCAGAAATATCATAGCTAAAAACTTTTTCCCAGTCTGTAAGTAGTCTTTTTACTCTCTTGGTGAAGTCTTTAGATGAGCATAGCTATTTGATTTTTAGGAGCTCCCAGTTAATCTGGTTTTTCTTCTGCATTCTTAATAATGTTTTGTACACTGTTTATGCCATGTATTAGGGCTCCTAACGTTGTCCCTATTTTTTCACCCATGATCTTTATCATTTTAGATTTTACATTTACGTCTTTGTTCCATTTTGAGCTCGTTTTTGTGCATGGAGTGAATTATGGGTCTTGTTTCATTTTTTTTGCAGATGGATATCCAGTTATGCCAGCACCATTTGTTAAAAAGACTGTCTTTCCCCCATTTAAGTGTTTTGGGGCCCTTGTCAAATATCAACTGCTCATATGTGGATGGATTTATGTCTGGATTCTCAATTCTGTTGCATTGGTCTATGTATCTGTTGTTGTAGCAGTACCAGGCTCTTTTGACTACTGTGGCTGTATAATAGGGTCCTAAGGTCAGGTAGAGTAAGGCCTCCCACTTTGTTCTTCTTTTTCAGTAATGCTTTACTTATCCAGGCCTTCTTTCCCTTCCACATGAAGTTGGTGATTTGTTTCACCATCTCATTAAAGAATGTCGTCGGAATTTGGATCGCAATTGCATTAAATGTATAGATCGCTTTTGGTAGAATAGACTTTTTTATACTGTTAAGTCTCCCTATCCATGAGCAAGGTATGTTTTTCCACTTATGTAGGTCTCTTTTGGTTTCTTACAGAAGTGTACTGTAGTTTTCTTTGTATAAGTCTTCTCCATCTCTGGTAAGATTTATTCCTAAGTATTTTATCTTCCTGGGGGCTACTGTAAATGGCATTGATTTGGTGATTTCCTCTTCGGTGTTCTTTTTGTTGGTGTACAGGAATCCAACTGATTTTTGTATGTTTACCTTGTATCCCGATACTCTGCTGAACTCTTCTAATAGTTTCAGTAGTTTTCTGGAGGATTCTTTAGGGTTTTCTGTGTATAAGATCATGTCATCTGCGAATAGATATAATTTTACTTCTTCCTTGCCAATCTGGATGCCCTTTATTTCTTTGTCTAGCCTAATTGCTCTGGCTAGGACCTCCAGCACAATGTTGAATAAGAGTGGTGATAAAGGCCATCCTTGTCTGGTTCCCAGTCTCAGGGGGAATGCTTTCAGGCTGTCTCCATTTAGGATGATGTTGGCTGTTGGCTCTGTATAAAAGCCCTTTATTGTATTGAGGAATTTCCCTTCTATTGCTATTTTGCTGAGAGTTTTTATCATGAATGGGTGTTGAACTTTGTCAAATGCCTTTTCTGCAGCAATTGTTAAAATCATGTGGTTCTTGTCTTTTGTTTTATTTATGTCATGGATTACATTAATTGCTTTTCTAATGTTGAACCATCCCTGCATACCTTGTATGAATCCCACTTGGTCGTGGGGAATTATTTTTATGATATGTTGTTGAACTCTGTTGGCTAGAATTTTGTTGAGGATTTTTGCAGTGCAATCAAGTCGATTCATGAGGGATATAGGTCTGTAATTTTCTTTTTTAGTGGTGTCTTTACCTGGGCTTGGTATCAGGGATATGGTGGCTTCACAGAATGAGTTGGGTAATATTCTTTCCTTTTCTATGCTCTGAAATACCTTTAGTAGTAGTGGTGTTAACTCTTTTTTGAACGTTTGGTAGAACTCTGCAATGAAGCTCTCAGGCCCAGGGGTTTTCTTTGTTGGGAGTTTTTCAATTACCTTTACAATCTCTTCTTTTGTTTTGGGTCTATTTAGTTGTTCTACCACTGTTTCTGTTAGTTCAGGTAGGTAGTGCGTTTCTAGGAATTCATCCCTTTCTTCTAGGTTTTCAAATTTGTTAAGAGTACAATTTTTCAAAGTAATCTGATATGATTCTTTAAATTTCATTTGGGTCTGTGGTGATATCGTCCATCTCATTTCTTATTCAGATTATTTGCTTTCTCTCCTTTTTTTCTTTTCTCAGTTTGGCCAATGGTTTATTAATTTTGTTAATTTTTTCATAGAACCAGCTCTTGGTCTTGTTGATTCTTTCAATTGTTCTTCTGTTTTCTATTTCATTTAGTTCTGCTCTAATTTTTATTATTTGTTTTATTCTGGTGCCTGAGAGTTTCTTTTGTTGCTCTCTTTCTGTTTGTTCACGTTGTAGGGATAATTCTTTGATATTGGCCCTTCTTTTTGTATGTGTGAATTTATTGATATAAATTCACCTCTAAGCACTGCTTTCACTGTGTCCCAAAGGTTCTGATAGCAAGTGTTTTCATTCTTATTAGATTCTATGCATTTCTTTATTCCCTCCTTAATGTCTTCCATAATCCAGTCTTTTTTGAGCAGGGTATTGTTCAGTTTCCAAGTGTTTGATTTCTTTTGCCTGCTTTTTCTGTTATTGATTTCCAGTTTTATGGCCTTATGGTCAGAGAAGATGCTTTGTAATATTTCAGTGTTTTGGATTCTGCTAAGGCTTGCTTTATGACCTAATATGTGGTCTATTCTAGAGAACGTTCCATGTGCACTAGAAAAGAAAGTATACTTGGTTGCTGTTGGGTGGAGTGTTCTGTATATGTCTATGAGGTCAAGTTGGTTGACTGTGGCATTTAGATCTTCTGAATCTTTATTGAGCTTCTTTCTGGATGTCCTGTCCTTCACCGAAAGTGGTGTGTTGAAGTCTCCTACTACTATTGTGGAGCTGTCTATGTCACTTTTCAATGCTGATAGAGTTTGTTTTATGTATCTTTCAGCCCTGTCACTGGGTACATAAATATTTAATATGGTTATATCTTCTTGGCATATTGCCCCTTTAATCATTATACAGTGTCCTTCCTTATTCTTTCTGATGGATTTAACTTTAAAGTCTATTTTGTCAGAAATTAATATTGCCAGTCCTGCTCTTTTTTGATTTTTTGTTGTTTGCTTGATATATTTTTTTCCATCCTTTGAGTTTTAGTTTGTTTGTGTCTCTAAGTCTAATGTGTGTCTCTTGTAGGAAGGATATAGACGGATCTTGTTTTTTAATCCATTCTGCCACACTCTTGTCTCTTTATTGGCACATTTAGTCCATTTACGTTCAGGGTAATTATGGATAGGTATGAATTTAGTGCTATCATTTTGATGGCTTTTTGTGTGTGTTGTTGACAGTTTCTTTTTCCCACTTGATTTGATGTGCTGAGTAGATTTTCTTTATATATTGTCCTTTCCTCATATTTGTTGTTGTTGATTTTGTTTCTGCTGAGTCTGTATTTTTCCCTTGTATTTTATTTTGATGAGTAGGACAGTTTGTCTCCTTTGTGGTTACCTTATTATTTACCTCCATTTTTCTAGATTTAAAACTAACTTTTATTTCTTTGTATCGCCATATCTTCCTCTCCATATGGAAGGTATATGATTACATTTCTTAGTCCCTCTTTATTGTTTTAATATTGTCTTCTTTTATATAATAACATCACTATTACCCTGTTTTGAGCTTTTTTTTTTTTTTTTTTGAATAATCTTGCTTTGTTTTTTTGGGTTTCCCTGTCTGGGTTGACTTCTGGTTGCTCTGCCCAGCGTTCTAGTCTTGGGTTGATACCTGATATTATTGATCTTCTAACCAAAGAACACCCTTTAGTATTTCTTGTAGTTTTGGTTTGGTTCTTACGAATTCCCTCAACTTCAGTTTACCTGGAAATGTCCTAATTTCGCCTTCATATTTAAGAGACAGTTTTGCTGGATATATGATTCTTGTCTGGCAGTTTTTATCATTCCATTTTTTAAATATGTCATCCCATTGCCTTCTTCCTGCATGGTTTCTGCCAAGTAGTCTGAGCTTATTCTTATGGGCTCTCCTTTGTAGGTGACTTTTCATTTCTCCCTAGCTGCTCTTAAAATTCTCTCTTTATCTTTGGTTTTGGTTAAGTTTGATTATAATATGTCTTGGTGACTTTCTTTTAACATCTACCTATGTGGAGTTCGATGAGCATCTTGGATAGATATCTTCTCATCTTTCACAATATCAGGGAAGTTGTCTGCCAACAAATCTTCAACAATTCTCTCTGTATTTTCTGTTATCCTTCCCTGTTCTGCTACTCCAATCACTCGTAGGTTATTTCTCTTGATAGAGTCCCACATGATTCTTAAGGTATCTTCTTTTTTTTTTTTTAATTCCTCTATCTGATTTTTCATCACATATATTAGTGCCAAGTGATTTATGTTTGAGTTCAGGAATTCTGGCTTCTACTCTGCTCCTCTGACTTTCTATTGAGTTCTCTACTTCTGTAATTTTATACGTAATGTTCTGAATTTCTGATTGTTGTCTGCCTATGGATTTTTCCAGCTTATTAAATTTTTCATTATGTTCCTGAATAAGCTTCCTAATTTCTTCAGTTGCTTTATCCATGTGTTCCTTGGCTTGTTCTGCATATTGCCTCATTTCCTTCCTGATGTCTTGAAGGGTTCTGTATATTAATCTCTTGTATTCTGCCTCTGGTAATTCCAGGAATGCACTTTCATCTAGAAGATCCCTGGATTCTTTGTTTTGAGAGCCTGTTGAGGTGATCGTGGTCTGTTTCTTTATGTGACTTGATATTGACTGTTGTCTCTGAGCCATCCATAAATTACTGTATTACTTTTTGCTTGGTTACTGTGTCGTAACTTCTTGCTTTGTTTTGTTTTGATACACCCAAATGTGTTGCTTGAGTGAGCTACCTTGATTGTTTTCGCCTTTGGACCACTGACGTCCTGTCCTGAGATGGCTAGAGCTGTTATCATGTATATCAGTCTAGGAGTCCATTCCCTTCTCTTGTATGAATTCAGCTCAGGTGTCCAGGTAGCTGATCATCAAGTGTGTGGTACAGGCTCTGTCCTACAGTCATAGAGGGGCAGGGGTGATTAGTTTAGGTACCGGTATCTGATTACAATAGGGGGTCACGCTCTGAACAAGGCAGGGGGCTGAGAACTGACCCCCAAGTGTCTCTGAGGAAAGCACATCCCTGTTGCCTAGAGCGTGCAGGTGGGTGGGTTCTGCAGACGGACCATGGCCACCCAAAGTTTTTGGTTGTAAGGACTGGGAGGTACCAGTTATTGTTGGACCCCTGTCATGGATGGCTGGGTGACCTGAGTGGAGCTCCTGGTCCTTAGGTCCCTGATGTAGTTAGGTGAGGAACTTGTTTAATAGGCAAAACAATGTCAAACATCAAACACCCACCTCTCCACTGCACAGCTGACATGGTTGTAGTCTGCCAACAAGGGCCTAGTCTCCGGAAATAGGCCCACACTGGTCCATGCTGATGGGAAAGGTGCTCAAAGTCCACGGACCGTTTATGCCTGGACAGGAGCCACTTCTGTCCTGAGCTCCCCTGGTTAGTGGAGCTGGCAAATTATCTTTTCCCCCAGTTGCAAATTTTTTCCTTCTCCAAGGCCGGGAGGATGGCTCTAGGTGTTCAACAGGGCCGATCTCAAGCCCAGGGAATTCAGCTGTTTAAGCCAGCTTGGGGGTAGGGGGGTGGGGGCGTGGTAAAATATTGGCAAGTACTTAGCTTTGGCCAAGAGCGCCCTTCTCCTCAGGTCCCGGAGGTGTGAGTGGGCTATGTGGCTGCTGCTTCTCCCTGAGGAAACTGTGTTCTCCTCAGGTCCCGGAGGTGTGAGTGGACTGTGTGGCTGCTGCTTCTCTCTGAGGAAACTGCGGCCGAATGCTAGTACCAGGCCGCTGCCGCCGCCACCGCTCTCAGGAATGGTGCCTAAGGGCTCCCCACGATTCAGGTCCAGTAACTCCTCTCTGCTTCTGAACAGTCTCTTCCTCCCCCTGACCCTCAGTTCGTTTTCTAACCTTGCCTTTGAAGCTCAGGGCTCCCAGCTTGTCACAAATATACTCATTTCACTTATTTTTTCAGGTCTTTGTTGTAAAGAGGGCTCACTGGAAGCATCTGTCTATTGCACCATCTTGGCTCACCTCTTGCTTTCTTTATGTATGATGTCCTTGATGTCATTCCACAACTCATCTGGTCCTCCTTCACTGGTATTTAACGCATCAGATCTATTCTTGAGATGATCTCTAAATTCAGGTGGAATATATTCAAGGTCGTACTTTGGCTGTTGTGGACTTGTTCTGATTTCTTCAGTTTCAATTTGAGGTTGCATATGAGTAATTGATGGTCTGATCCACACTCTGCCCCTGGCCTTGTTCTGACTGATGATATTGAGCTTTACCATTGTCTCTTTCCACAGATGTAGTCGATTTGATTCCTGTGTATTCCATCTGGCAAGGCCCATGTGTAGAGACGCCATTTATGTTTGTGAAAGAAGGTATTTGCGATGAAGAATTTGTTCGTCTTGCAAAATTCTATCATGCAGTCTGCAGTACTGTTTCTATCACCAAGGCCATATTTTCCAACGACCTGTCCTTCTTCTCCGTTTCCAACTTTCGCATTCCAGTCACCAGTAATTATCAATGGGTCTTGACTGCATGGCCGATCAATTTCAGACTGCAGCAGCTGATAAAAATCTTCTATTTCTTCATCCTTGGTCCTAGTGGTTGGTGCGTAAATTTGAATAATAGTTGTATAAACTGGTCTCTCTTGTAGGCGTATGTATGTTATCCTATCACTGACAGCCTTGTACTTCAGGATAGATCTTGAAATATTCTTTTTTTTTAAAATAATTTTTATTGTGCTTTAAGTGAAAGTTTACAAATCAAGTCAGTCTGTCACATATAAGCTTATATACACCTTACTCCATACTCCCATTTACTCTCCCCCTAATGAGTCAGCCCACTGCCTCCTTCCAGTCTCTCCTTTCGTGACCGTTTTGCCAGTTTCTAACCGTCTCTACCCTCCTATCTCCCCTCCAGACAGGAGATGGAACACAGTCTCAAGTGTCTACCTGATACAAGTAGCTCACTCTTCATCAGCATCTCTCTCCAACCCATTGTCCAGTCCCTTCCATGTCTGATGAGTTGTCTTCGGGAATGGTTCCTGTCCTGGGCCAACAGAAGGTTTGGGGACCATGACCGCCGGGATTCTTCTAGTCTCAGTCAGACCGTTAAGTCTGGTCTTTGTATGAGAATTTGGGGTCTGCATTTTTTTTTATCCCACTGTTTGTTCTCCTCCTCCCTCAGGGGTTCTCTGTTGTGCTCCCTGTCAGGGCAGTCATCGGTTGTGGCCGGGCACCATCTAGTTCTTCTGGTCTCAGGACGATGTAAGTCTCTGGTTCACGTGGCCCTTTCTGTCTCTTGGGCTCATAGTTATCGTGTGACCTTGGTGTTCTTCATTCTCCTTTGATCCAGGTGGGTTGAGACCAATTGATGCATCTTAAGATGGCCGCTTGTTAGTATTTAAGACCCCGGACGCCACATTTCAAAGTGGGATGCAGAATTTTTCATAATAGTATTATTTTGCCAATTGACTTAGAAGTTCCCTTAAGCCATAGTCCCCAAACCCCCGCCCTTGCTCCACTGACCTTTGAAGCATTCAGTTTATCCGGAAACTTCTTTGCTTTTGGTCCAGTCCAGTTGAGCTGACCGTCCGTGTATTGAGTATTGTCCTTCCCTTCACCTAAAGGAGTTCTTATCTACTAACTAATCAGTAAATAACCCTCTCCCACCCTTCCTCCCTCCCCCCCTCGTAACCACAAAAGAATGTTTTCTTCTCAGATTAAACTATTTCTCAAGTTCTTATAATAGTGGTCTTATACAATATTTGTCCTTTCGCAACTGACTAATTTCACTCAGCATAATGCCTTCCAGGTTCCTCCATGTTATGAAATGTTTCACAGATTGCTCACTGTCCTTTATCGATGAGTAGTATTCCATTGTGTGAATATACCATAATTTATTTAACCATTCATCTGTTGATGGACACCTTGGTTGCTTCCAGCTTTTTGCTATTGTAAACAATGCTGCCATAAACATGGGTGTGCATATATCTGTTCGTGTAAAGGCTCTTATTTCTCTAGGTTATATTCCGAGGAGTGGGATTTCTGGGTTGTATGGTAGTTCTATTTCTAACTTTTTAAGAAAATGCCAGATAGATTTCCAAAGTGGTTGTACCATTTTACATTCCCACCAGCAGTGTATAAGAGTTCCAGTCTCTCCGCAGCCTCTCCAACATTTATTATTTTGTGTTTTTTGGATTAATGCCAGCCTTGTTGGAGTGAGATGGAATCTCATCGTTGTTTTAATTTTCATTTCTCTAATGGCTAATGATCGAGAGCATTTTCTGATGTATCTGTTAGCTGCCTGAATATCTTCTTTAGCGAAGTGTCTGTTCATATCCTTTGCCCACTAACACAACCACCACCCCTTCTCCTTCATTAACATTATAGAAGCAGGATTTACAACATACAGGAAAATCACACAATACCAGGAATCATGGCCCAGCCAAACTGATACACACATTTTTGGGGGGTGTGGGGTGGGGGATGTAATTCAATCCATGACATTTCGCCATTCTAATAGGTGTGAAATATCTAATGTGGACATTTCATATAAATGGAATCTTAAACTACGTGGTCTTTTGTGACTGGCTTCGTTCACTCAGAATCATGTCTTCAAGGTTCATCCATGTTGTAGCATGTGTCCCTAGGTCCTATTCTATGGTATGGATGCATCGATGTTTATGCATTCATGAGTTGAATTTCCTTAATGACTAACATTGTTGAGTATTAGTTCACTTGCTCATTGGCCATTTGTATATCCCCTTTTATGAAGGTGTTGTTGTTGTTAGGTGTTGTTGAGTCGATTCCGACTCATAGAGACCCTATGCACAAGAGAACGAAACACTGCCCGGTCTTGCACCATCCTTACAATTGTTGTTATGCTTGAGCTCATTATTGCAGCCACTGTGTCAATCTACCTCGTTGAGGGTCTTCCTCCTTTCTGCTGACCCTGTACTCTGCCAAGCATGATGTCCTTCTCCAGGGACTGATCCCTCCTGACAACATGTCCAATATACGTAAGACGCAGTCTCGTCATACTTGCCTGTAAGAAGCATTCTGGTTGCACTTCTTCCAAGACAGATTTGTTCGTTCTTTTGGCAGTCCGTGGTATATTCAATATTCTTCGCCAACGCCACAATTCAAAGGCGTTAACTCTTCTTCAGTCTTCCTTATTCATTGTCCAGCTTTCACATGCATATGACGCAATTGAAAATTCCATGCCTTGGGTCACAGGCACCTTAGTCTTCAGGGTGACATCTTTGCTCTTCAACACTTTGAAGAGGTCCTTTGCAGCAGATTTACCCAATGCAATGCATCTTTTGATTTCTTGACTGCTGCTTCCATGGCTCTTGATCGTGGATCCAAGTAAAATGAAATCCTCGACAACTTCAATCTTTTCTGCGTTTATCATGATGTTGCTCATTGGTCCAGTTGTGAGGATTTTTGTTTTCTTTATGTTGATGTGCAATCCGTACTGAAGGCTGCGGTCTTTGATCTTCATTAGTAATTACTGTGCTTCAAGTCCTCTTCACTTTCAGCAAGCAAGGTTGTGTCATCTGCATAACACATGTTCTTAGTGAGTCTTCCTCCAATCCCGATGCCCTGTTCTTCTTCATATAGTCCCCAGCCCAGTGCTGTTGAGTCGATTCCGACTCATAGATATAGTCTAGCTTCTGGTATTATTTGCTCAGCATACAGATTAAATAGGTATGGTGAAAGAATACAACCCAGACGCACACCTTTCCTGACTTTTAACCAATCAGTATCCCCTTGTTCTTTCCAAACAACTGCCTCTTGATCTATGTAAAGGTTCCTCAGGACCACAATTAAGTGTTCTGGAATTCCCGTTCTTCGCAATGTTATCCATAGTTTGTTATGATCCACACAGTTGAATGCCTTTGCATAGTCAATAAAACACAGGTAAACATCTTTCTGGTATTCTCTGCTTTCAGCCAGGATCCATCTGACATCAGGAATGATATCCTTGGTTCCTCGTCCTCTTCTGAAACCAGCCTGAATTTCTGGCAGTTCCCTGTCGATATACTGCTTCAGCCGTTTTTGAATGATCTTCAGCAAAATTTTGCTTGCATGTGATATTAATGGTATTGTTCTATAATTTCCACATTCGGTTGGATCACCTTTCTTGGGAATAGGCATAAATATGGATCTATTCCAGTCAGTTGGCCAGGCAGCTGTCTTCCATATTTCTCGGCATAGACGAGTGAGCACCTCCAGCGCTGCATCTGTTTGTTGAAACATCTCAATTGATATTCCATCAATTCCTGGAGCCTTGTTTTTCGCCAATGCCTTCAGAGCAGCTTGGACTTCTTCCTTCAGTACCATCAGTTCCTGATCATATGCCACCTCTTGAAATGGTTGAACATCGACTAGTTCTTTTTGGTATAATGACTCTTTGTATTCTTTCCATCTTCTTTTGAAGATGCTTCCTGTGTTGTTTAATATTTTCCACGGAACCCTTCACTATTTCAACTCGAGGATTAAATTTTTTCTTCAGTTCTTTCAGCTTGAGAAATGCCGAGCGTGTTCTTCCCTTTTGGTTTTCCATCTCCAGCTCTTTGCACATGTCATTATAATAGTTCAGTTTGTCTTCTCGAGAGGCCCTTTGAAATCTCCTGTTCGGTTCTTTTACTTCATCAGTTCTTCCTTTTGCTTTAGCTGCTCGACATTCGAGAGCAGGTTTCAGAGTCTCCTCTGACATTCATCTTTTTCTTTTCTTTCTTTCCTGTCTTTTCAACAACCTCTTGCTTTCTTCGTGGATGATGTCCTTGATGTCATTCCACAACTCGTCAGGTCTTCGGTCACTAGTGTTCAATGTGTCAAATCTGTTCTTCAGATGGTCTCTGAATTCAGGTGGGATATACTCAAGGTTATATTTTGGCTCTCGTGGACTTGCTCTGATTTTCTTCAGTTTCAGCTTGAACTTGCATATGAGCAATTGATGGTCTGTTCCACAGTCGGCCCCTGGCCTTGTTCTGACTGATGATATTGAGCTTTTCCATGGTCTCTTTCCACAGATGTAGTCAATTTGATGTCTGTGCATCCTACCTGGCAAGGTCCATGTGTATAGTCACCGTTTGTGTTGGTGAAAGAAGGTATGTGCAATGAAGAAGTCGTTGGTCTTGCAAAATTCTGTCATTCGATCTCGGGCATTGTTTCTGTCACCAAGGCCATATTTTCCAACTACTGACCCTTCTTGTTTCCAACTTTCGCATTCAAATCGCCAGTAATTATCAATGGGTCTTGATTGCATGGCCGATCAATTTCAGACTGCAGCAGCTGATAAAAATCTTCTGTTTCTTCATCTTTGGCCCTTGTGGTTGGTGCGTAAATTTGAATAATAGTCGTATTAACTGGTCTTCCTTGGAGCTATATGGATATTATCCTATCACTGACTGTTATACTTCAGGGTAGATCTTGATGTGTTCTTTTTGACGGTGAATGCAACACCATTCCTCTTCAAGTTGTCATTGCCAGCATAGTAGACTATGTGATTGTCTAGTTCCAAATGGCCAGTACCTGTCCATTTCAGCTTACTAATGTCTAGGTTACCGATGTCTATGCATTCCATTTCACCTTTGACGATTTCCAATTTTCCTGGACTCATACTTCGTACATTCCAGGTTCATATTATTAATGGATGTTTGCATCTGTTTCTTCTCATTTTGAGTTGTGCCTCATCAGCAAATGAAGGTCCCGAACGCTTTACTCCATCCACGTCATTAAGGTTGACTCTACTTTGAGGAGCCAGCTCTTCCCCAGTCATTTTTTGAGTGCCTTGCATCCTGGGGGGCTCATCTTCCTGCACCATATCAGAGAATGTTCCGCTGCTATTCATAAGGTTTTCAGTGGCTAATGCTTTTCAGAAGTAGACTGCTGGGTCCTTCTTCCTAGTCTGTCTTAGTCTGGAAGCTCAGCTGAAACCTGTCCTCCATGGGTGACCCTGCTGGTATCTGAATACCGGTGGTATAGCTTCCAGCATCACAGCAACACAGAAGCCCCCAGAGTATGACAAACTGACAAGACACGTTTATGAAGGTGTATTAAGATCTTTTGCTTAGTATTTAAGCAGGCTGTCTTTTTCTTACTTATTTGCAGTATTTCTTTGCATACTGTGGTTACCAGTCTTTTATTTGGGTTGTAAACATTTGCCATTCTGTGGTTTGCCTTGTTACTCTCTTGATGTCTTTTGATTAATAAAATAGGTCTTAATTTTAGTGAAGTCCAATTTATCAGTCTTTTCTTTTAGGGTTAGTTGTTTGTCCACCTTCTGGCTATTATGAATAATGCCATATTGGTGTGGGCAGTTCCTGGCCTCTCTATTCTGTTACATTAGTCTGCAGCAATACCACACTGGCTTAATTACCACAGCTTTATAGTAAGTCTTGATTTCCGTTAGTTTATGGATTGAATGGTGTCCTTCAAGAAGATGTTTAGGTCCTAACCCCAGTACCTGTGAACAGGACCTTGTTTGGAAGTGAGGTCTTTGAAGATGTTGTCAGTTAACAGGAGGTTATACCAGAGTAGGGTGGGTCCTAATCCCATCTGAGTGGTGTCCTTATGAAAGGGGAGAACAGACTGGAAGAGATACAATGGAGGGAATGCAAATTTGGGGTTGCTTCAGGCTGGAAAGGCGTTTAAGGGGAGAATGGGGAGTGGCTGCTAATTAGATTCTGGTGACTCCAAAAGTATTAAAAGACATTGAATTGCACACTTTAAACAGGTGAACCTAATGGTATGTGAATTATACGTTACTAAGGCTGTTAAAAAACAAACCCAGCATGCTTGCCCCTAAACCAAAACACGTTGTATTTTTTTTTTAAAGCTGTTAAAAAACAAACCCAGCACGCTTGCCCCTAAACCAAAACGCATTGTATCGAGTCGGTTCTAACTCATAGCCACCCCTATAGGAGAGAGTAGAACTGCCCTATGGGGTTTCCAAGGAGCGGTTGATGGATTTGAACTGTCAGTCTCTTGGCTAGCAGTCCAGCTCTTAACCACTACACCAGCAGGGCTCTGTGCTAGGCCTAGTCCTCTTAATAAATCAGGGCTTTAAACCCTTAGTTTCGGTTGGAACCCTTGCTGAGAATTTGCCTCTCCACCCCAGATGTACTGAATCACAGTCTACAGTTTAACAAGATCCCCAGGTGATTCTTATTTATAATAAATTTTGAGAATCACTGCTCTACTAGCGGAAACCCTGGAAGCGTCGTGGTTAAGAGCTAAGCCTGCTAACCAAGAGGTCGGCAGTTCAGATCCACCAGATGCTGCTTGGAAACCCTATGAGGCAGTTCTATTCTGTCCTATAGTGTCGCTGTGAGCAGGGATCAACTTAATGGCAATAGGTTTTTTTTGGCCCTTACTGGTGGTTTTTAGAATTGGCCCCTAGCCGGGGGCATTAGCATCACCTTGGACCTTCTTAGAAATGCAGATTTTCAGCAGGGGTTCAAACCGGGATGAACTTGTTTGAAGGCCTGTAATGAACACATGTACAGAGGCTCATAGTCCCCCCCGCCTGTGTCTTAGGGGAGAATGCAGGAGTATATTCTTATTTAAGGTGTTTCTGCGAACTTGCTGAATTCCTGGTGGCGTAGCGGTTAAGAGCTATGGCTGCTAACCAAAAGGTCAGTAGTTTGAATCCACCAGGCACCCCTTGGAAACGCTACGGGGCAGTTCTACTCTGGGTCGCTATGAGTCAGAATCCACTCAACCGCAACAGCAACCAGGTTTGGTTTTATTTATTTATTTATTTTTGGTTATGCTCTGGGGCCCATAGGTTTTGGTGATGTTTGTGGGAGGAGTAAAACTCAGCAAACAGCTGACAATGGGTGTTTTCTCATATCCTTTAATGTCTCCAATTGTAATGTTATCCTCTGGTTATTTTTTGACCTTATTTTCTGCCAAGAAATAGTCATTTCAGTACTAAGGAAAGAAGGAAGGAATGGAAGGAGGGAGAGAAGGAAAGAGAGAGGGGAAGAAAGAAAGAGATTTCAGAGGGAAGAAGAGACCTGCAGGAAGGCAGGAAGAGCCCCAGAAAGGGTAGGTATGTAGGGAAGAGTGTGGTAAGAGTGTGAAGATGGTCTGAAGTCGGGGGAAAAGGAAGGAACAAAGGACAGAAGGGAGGCTGGGATAGAAGACAAATGGTAAGACAGTACTCTTAAACGCAACCATATCAGTAAATACATTAAAATGTAAATGGATAAAACACACAGATTGCCAAAAACTGCATTAAAGAAAAAAATATGCTACTTAGAAGAGATACATTTTATTTTTTAAAACATCTTTATTGCTGGTATAGTCGACATATAATAAACCCCACATGAAGGGTTTGAGAAGTTTTGGCATATGTCTGTGAAACCATTGCCACAATCTAGATAAGGAACATATCCATCATCCCAAAAGTCTCCTTCTGCCCCTTTGCAATCCCTCCCTTCGGCCCCGCCCTCCTCTCACCCCAGGCAACCACTGATCTGCTCTCTGTCTCTGTACATTAGCTTGCTTTTCCTAGAAGCGTATGTAAATGGTTCCTACTTTAGGTATGCTGGTTCTGTCCGGCGTCACTCTCTGCTGTAGTGTGTAGCAATAGCTTATTCCCTTCTATTGCTGAGTAGTGTTCTCTTGTATGCATATACAAGTTGTTTATCCACCTACCTATAGTGAATATCTTGATGAACACTCCTGTCGGAGTCTGTGTGTGGACATACGTTTTCATTTCTCTTGGGTAAATCCCTAGAAGTGGAATTGCTGGATCATATGGTTACCCCCAAAAAGTGTATGGAAACCCTGGTGGCATAGTGGTTAAGTACTATGGCTGCTAACCAAAGCGTTGGCAGTTTGAATCCGCCAGGCACTCCTTGGAAACTCTATGGGGCATTTCTACTCTGTCCTATGGGGTCGCTATGAGTCCGAATCGACTCGATGGTAATGGGGTTTTTTTTTTTTTCGTATGGTTAAGTGTATGGTAACTTTTTAAGACACTGCCAAACTGTTTTCCAAAGGGGCTGTACCATTTGCCATTCCCACAAGCAATGTATGGCGTTCTAATTGTTCCACAATTTATATGGAAATGCTAAGAACCTAGAATTGCTTTAACAATCTTGAAGAAGAAATTGGAGGGCATATTAGTGTCTTGGGGCTGCCACAACAATATACACAAAGGAGTGGCTTTAAACAACAGAAATTTATTGTCTCACAGTTCTGGACGTTAGGAGTCCAAATTCAGGGTGTTGGCAGGGCCCTGCTCTTTCTGAAGGCTCTAGGGGGAGGTCCTTCTTGTCTCTTCCAGCTTTCAATAGTCCCAGGTGTTCCTTGGCTACTAGCCAAGAAGTTGACGGTTCAAATCCACCAAGGGCTCCTTGGAAACCCTATGGGGCAGTTCTACTCTCTCCTATAGGGTGGCTATCAGTTGGAACCGACTCGACACAATGGGTTTTGGTTTAGGGGCAAGCACACCGGGTTTCCTTTTTAACAGCTTTAGTAAGATATAATTCACATACCATTAGGGCCACCTATTTAAAGTGTGCAGTTCAATCTCTTATATTTGGAGTCCTGCAACCAACACCATAATCTAGTTAGCGGCCACCCCCCATTCTCCCCTTAAACCCCTTTGTAGCCTGAGGCAGCCACAAATTTGCATTCTATGTGTATGGATTTGCCTAATGTGGACATGTCATATAAATGGAATCTTACACTATGTGGTCTTTTGTGACTGGCCTCTTTCACTCAGAATCATGGCTTCAAGGTTCATCCATGTTGTAGCATGTGTCAGTAGGTCCTGTTCTGTGGTATGGGTGCATCGGTGTTTATCTGTTCATCAGGTGATGGACACTTGGGTTGTTTATCCACCTTCTGGCTATTATGAATAATGCTGTTATAAACATTCATGTACAAGTTTTTGGGTGGACATGTTTTCATTTCTCTTTAGTAGATACCTAGGAATGGAATTGCTGGGTCATAGGGTAACTCTATGTTTAACTTTTTGAGGAACCGTCAAACTGTTTTCCAAGGTGACTGAGCTATTTTCCATCCCCACCATCAAAATTGGAAGGTTCCAATTTCTCCACATCCTCACCGACACTTACTATCATCTGCCTTTTTGGTTATAGCCATTCTAGTGGTATCTTATTGTATTTTGATTTGCATTTGTATCACCCTAAAGACTAATGAGGAGCTCTGGTGGCACAGTGGTTAAGAGCCCGGCTACTAAACAAAAGGTCCCAAGTTTGAATCCACCAGCTGCTCCTTGGACAGTCTGTGGGGCAGTTCCACTCTGTCATTTAGGGTCGCTATGGGGACTTTTAAGGACTAATCACAGCAGCTCCACTGGAGAAAGATGTGCCATCCTATTGGGTAAAGATTACGGCCTTGGAAACCATATGGAGCAGTTCTACTGTGTCCTACAGGTTGCTAGGAGTTGGAATTTGACTTGCTGGCAATGGGTTTGGGTTTGTTTTTTTTCTTTTCCGTTTAAGGACTAGTGATGTTGAGCATCTTTTCATGTGTGGGATCACTTTCCTTCATTTGAAGACTTCCGTTTAATATTTCTTGGAGTGCCGGTAGGCTGACATTGAATTGCCTCAACCTTTGTCTGAAAATGTATTTATTTTGCCTTCACTTTTTTAAAGGATATTTTTTGTCACCTGTAGAATTCTAGGCTTGCAGTTTTTCAGCACATTCATAGATATCATTCCATTGCCTTCTACTATTTCTATTGAAAAGTCAGCCCTAAGTCTTATTATTGCACCTTTGTAGGTAATTGAGCCCTGGTGGCGCAGTGGTTAACAGTTTGGCTGCTAAGCAGAAGGTCATCAATTCGAATCCACCTTCTGCTCTGAGGGAGAAAGATGTGACAGTGGGCTTCTGAAAAGATTTATAGCCTTGGAAACCCTATGGGGCAGTTCTACTCTGTCCTCTGGGTCCCTGTGAGTAGGAATTGAGTTGATCTATTGGCCCATTTCCTCACCTCCTCCCCCAACATCAAATAACCAACACAACTCATCTTCTTCCAAAAGCTCTATTTCTTCCATATACCTCTCACCATCTGCCTGGCCCGCGCCCTGGCCTTGGCCCAGGCCCCCGTCATCTTTTATGGGGACAGCCACTCATTAACCTCCCCGCAGTCTGTGGACACGGGCTCAGCAGGGGCACCCACAAAACGAACTCATTTTGATCCTTCTGGTCTCAGATATTAAACTTTATTGTTGGTTTATCCTCATTTGAAACAGATCTGTCCCCAGGCAATTCAGAATGAAGTCAAGTCAAACTTGGGTCCCTTAGCTTTCCACTCTGCTGAATTTGTGAACCATATTCAACTCCACCACTAGTGGTGAGGTTTTTTTTTTTCTGAACATTCCAAGAGCCATGCTTGTGGTCTATAGGACCCTGGTTGCTGTAGGAACCTTGACCAAGCCCTTGTGAAAGGAAGCTTGTTTGCCACTGTCAGCAGGAGGGCTGAGAATGAAGTGTCCATAATGGAGGCTGCATATTAAGTAGAGCCAAAGGACTGGCTGAAAAGGGAACCTGTGGATTCCTAGGGACAGGGGAGCAAGGAAGCCCACCTAGTGAGCAACTAGACGAGAAGGTCATCTTCTTTATACCACCTTCATTTTTTATCATCTCACCTGATTGCCAATGTACCATCAGAAATATTCCCTAGCTCTTGTTTTTCTGGAAGAGAATGAAAGTCAGCAGGGGAAAACGGAAGGGACGGACACCTCCTGCCAGGGCTGGCTGGGTTTTCTGCTGAGTCACTGCCTTAATGGCTACCGGAGATACCCAACCCCCCTCGCTTCCCCTGTTTCTAAGGCAACCATTGAGCACAGCCAGCCCAGATCAGAAGAGAGGCCCGTTCCCAGCCACCATGATCTTATTTTTTTCTACCCAGTACGTTTTTAGAGCCTATGTTTTTAAAACAAGCTTTTCCTTTGAAAAATCCCTACTCGTTAAAAAAAAAAAAATTTACAGCAACATACAAACCCAAGTCAAAGTTCACTGCCATCCAGTCAATTCCAAGTCATAGCAACCCTATGCAATGTACAAAGGAAGAAAAATCCCTTCTCACTCTCTCCACCTATGATACTTTCCAATGTATCTATTGCTTCGCCCGTATATAATCCTCTTAAGCAGCTCCGAGTCCCTGGGGGTGCAGATGGTGAAGGCGCTCTGCTGCCAATGGAAAGGTTGGTGGTTCCAGTCCACCCAGTGGTGCCTCAGAAGAAACGCCTGGTGATCTACTTCCGAAAAATCAGCCATTGAAAGCGCTACGGAGCACAGTTCTACTCTGAGACGTGGTGGTCACCGTGAGTCGGGATCAATCCAACAGCCACTGGTTGAAGAGCATCCCCTGTCTCCAGTCTCCTCCTGGGATCCCCGAAGTCCCCGTGTTTAACGCCCCTGTGACTCATACTTCACATGTCATGCTGCCCCTTGCTTGTTTCCCTTAACAATATACATTAAGATTCTTCTTCAAGGACACGTATTTTGTGCTCTTTTCGAGTTGCAGAGTAGTCCACCCTGTGAACGTACTATAATTTATTTAAGCAGTCCTCTATGGAGGCTCGGAAACCCTGGTGGCGCAGTGGTTAAGTGCTACGGCTGCTAACCGAAGGGTCGGCAGTTGGAATCCACCAGGCGCTCCCTGGAAACTCTGTGGGGCAGTTCTGCTCTGTCCTATAGGGTCATAGGGTCGCTACGAGTCGGAATCCACTCGAGGACACTGGGTTTGGTTTTCTGGTTTTTTATGGAGGGTCAGTTAGGTTGTCCCCACCTGCTGTGTTTTTGTTTTGCCCTAGGCCTGACAGTGCAACGTCATTTTGATTGTTGTTGTTAGGTGCCTTCAAGTCTGTTCTGACTCGTAGTGACCCTATGTAAAACACAGTGAAACACTGCCCAGTCCTGTGCCATCCTCACAATCCCTGCTATGTTTGAGCCCCTTCTTGCAGCCACCCACCCGTCAATCCCCCTCTTTGAGGATCTTCCTCTTTCCCACTGACCCTGTACTTTGCCCAGCATGACGTCCTTCTCCAGGGACTGATCCCTCTTGATAACATGTCCAAAGTACGTAAGACGGAGTCTGGCCATCCTTGCTTCTAAGGAGCATTCTGGTTGTACTTCTTCCAAGACAGATTTGTTCCTTCTTTTGGCAGTCCGTGGTATATTCGATATTCTTCGCCAACACCACAATTCAAAGGTGTCAATTCTTCCTTGGTCTTCTTTATTCATTGTCCAGCTTTCACATACATATGAGGTGACTGAAAACACCTTGGCCTGGGTCTGGCACCTTTGTCCTCAATGTGGCCTCTACAGCATTGAGTATTATAATGCAAACGTTTCACCTTTGTGAATCTAACAGGGGAAAAGGTGCATCTTGTTTTTTATTAGCATTTCTTTCATGAGGAGAAAGTTTGAACATTCCTTCATCAACTTCATTAACCTTTTGAATTTCTTCCTCCCAGCCCTCAGGTCAGAGCCTTAGTCATTTTTCTCCGGGGCTGTGGGTCTTCTTGTTGGTGCATGGAGTTCTTTCCACACTCAGGAGAGTGACCCGTGGTCTCTCCCTGAGGGTTGCCAGTCTTCTCTCCTGGTTGGTGATTTGGCCTTGACTTTGTTCCTGGAACTTGCAACAATGGATTCTTATTTTCCTTTATAGCCTCTGGCTTGTTTATTTCCCCATGTCAAGGGCATTTAAAAAGTCACTCATGTTTTCTTCTACTATGAGTAGATTTTTTCATGTTTAAATACTTTATCCAAGAGAACAACAATTGGCATAATAGATAATGTTATGTGTTGAATATTGTTCCCAAAAAAGACATGTTCAGTCCTAACCTCTGTGCACAGAGACAGAGAAACAGAGGGAGGATGCCATGGGACGCTGCATCTGCAAGCAAGGCACCCCTGGAGTCACCAGAAGCTGGGAGAGAGCCCTGGAACAGATTTTCCCTCAGAGTCTCAGAAGAAACTAAGATGATTGACACCTTGATTGGGGTTTTCAGCCTTGAGAACTGTGAGCCCTGGTGCCATAGTGGTTAAGAGCTTGGCTGCTAAGGGAGAAGGTTCCCCATTTTCCCAACTGCAATTGTTGGCCATAACCAAAAAAAATCCCACTGCTGTCCAGTTGATTCTGACTCACACGCCATGTTGTTGCTGTTGCTAGGTGCCGTCGAGTCGGTTCAGACTCATAGCGACCCTGTGTACAACAGAACGAAACACTGCCCGGTCCTGAGCCATCCCCACAATTGTTGTTATGCTTGACCTCATTGTTGCAGCCACTGTGTCAATCCACCTCATTGAGGGTCTTCATCTTTTCCGCTGACCCTGTACTCTGCCAAGCCTGATGTCCTTCTCCAGGGACTCATCCCTCCTGACAACATGTCCAAAGTATGTAAGACGCAGTCTCGCCATCCTTGCGTTTAAGGAGCATTCTGGCCACACTTCTTCCAAAACAGATTTGTTCGTTCTTTTGGCAGTCCATGCTGTATTCAATATGCTTCGCCAACACCACAATTCAAAGGAGTCAACTCTTCTTCCGTCTTCCTTATTCACTGCCCAGCCTTCACATGCATATGATGCAATTGAAAATACCATGGACTGGGTCATGCGCACCTTAGTCTTCAGGGTGACATCTTTGCTCTTCAACACTTTGAAGAGGTCCTTTGCAGCAGATTTGCCCAATGCAATGCATCTTTTGATTTCTTGACTGCTGCTTCCATGGCTGTTGATTGTTGATCCAAGTAAAATGAAATCCTTGACAACTTCAGTCTTTTCTCCGTTTATCATGATGTTGCTCATTGGTCCAGTTGTGAGGATTTTTGTTTTCTTTATGTTCAGGTGTAATCCATACTGAAGGCTGTGGTCTTTGATCTTCATTAGTAAGTGCTTCAAGTCCTCTTCACTTTCAGCAAGCAAGGTTGTGTCATCTGCATAACGCAGGTTGTTAATAAGTCTTCCTCCAATCCTGATGCCCCGTTCTTCTTCACATAGTCCACTTTCTCAGATTCATTTGCTCAGCAAACAAAATAAATCTTTGCAAGTGTGACCCTTGTAACCTTTATATTGTTGTTGTTCTTGTTAGGTGCCGTCGAGTCGGTTCTGACTCATCGCGACCCTATGCACAACAGAACGAAATACTGCCCAGTCCTGAGCCATCCTTACAATCGTTGTTATGCTTCAGCTCATTGTTGCAGCCACTGTGTCAGTTCACCTCGTTGAGGGTCTTCCTCCTTTCTGCTGACCCTGTACTCTGCCAAGCATGACATCCTTCCCCACGGACTGATCCCTCCTGACAACATGTGCAAAGTATGTAAGATGCAGTCTCACCACCCTTGCTTGTAAGGAGCATTCTGGTTTTATTTCTTCCAAGGCAGATTTATTCATTCTTCTGGCAGTCCATGGTATATTCAATAATAATTGTTAATGCTATTGTGTTTCTCTGAGGACCTTCTTTTATCTTCCCCCCTCCCCCTCCCCGTAAGGTTTTTAGGGTCTGATTTAAGGCAGGTCTGTTTAATGAGGGGGACTGTTTGGGATTGAACAAAAGGTGTTTAGGATTAGTGGGTGTAGTAAGGCAAAGGCCTTGAAAAGCCCAGCTGAGTGATGTATTTTTTTCAAAAGGGGGCTGTTACCCTGAAGAGGGCTAGTTAACTAAACTTAATGCTTGGATAAAGGATTTTCAGGAAGTCTTTTAACTAAGTAGCAAAGTTATTTGCAACTTCCTCTTCCTAGACAAGAACTTCTTGGAATAGTAAAGTCATGTTAAGGCAAGGAGTGCAGTAGTAAAGCCCCGGTTCATGTCAAGTGCAGATGCTGGATAACCTGGGATGTGGAGCAACAGGAGCTGTCACTCAGTGCTGGCGGGAATGTAAAAGGGACAGCCACGTGGGAAGACAGCTCTGGCAGTTTCTTACAAAGCTAAATATAATCTTACCATGTGACCTATTACCCAATTGGGGTCCGTGCCCTGGAGCAGTCGAGCCAATGAAACGTACTCCAAGTTAGAAGGTAGAGGAAGTTTCATTAGGAGGTGACACCACTGAGGGGGCAGGCGACAGCAATGCAGGCTGTCCTTGATGGAGTCCTCCCAAAAGCAATTTTTACATCAGAGCTTATGTATCATTTTGGCAAGGATTACCTAACGTTTTTAAGCCTGTAGCCCACAGATGGTTGTATATATCACAGAACTGCAAGAAACTCTTTATTGAACTAAAGATATGCACGTCGGACACCTGGACTCTAATCAGTATGTTTGTAACAGGCTGAAAAATAAACTTACATAAGAATCTCTCAGCTAGTGAAGTTGGTCTGCCAAGTCCACTCTGACTGAGATAAGGAGTAAGAGAGAAAGTTGGAGACCAAAAGTGCCAGGCAGCCTTCCTAGCTGCTGCCTTGCAGGCTGAAGGTCATTTCTCAAGAGAACAAAGAAGAGGAGAGGGACCAAGGCTGCAGGGAGCCGAGAGGGCTCCTCACGCCTTTGCAAAGAGAGCAGTGCAGCTGGTGCAGTAAAAAATGCTTATAGGTTACTTAGAGCATCATTATGGCGTTAGTTAGGTCAAGCTCTCAATCACCCATTTTGAAAAGGAGAAAACATGTTTCGAGGTATTAGGGTCACATGACCTAGCAATAGTGCTCCTAGATATCTACCCAAATCGAAAACTTCTGTCCACAGAAAAACCTACACATGACTGTTTATAGCACCTTTATTCATAATTGGCAAATATTAGAAGCAACCAAGATGTCCTTCATTAGGTGAACGGATAAACAAACTCTAGTACATCCATGCAATGGAGTACTATCCAGCAATAAAAAGAAATGAGCTATCAAGCCACAAAAAGACATGAAGGAACTTTAAATGGATACTGCTAAGTGAAAGAAAACCAAAAAAACCAAGCCCGCTGCCATCGCGTTGACTCCAACTCATAGAGACCACGTAGGGTTTCCAAGGCTGTAGATATTTACGGAAGCAAGCCAGTCTGAAAAGGCCGTATATCATATGATTCCAAGTAAATGAATTCTAGAAAAGGTCAAAGTATGGAAACAGTAAAAGAAATCCATGGTTGCCAGGGTTTCAGGCAGGGGGCAGATGAATAGGTGGACCACAGGCCATTTCTAGGGCAGTGAAGCTGTTCTGTCTGTACATTTGTCAAAACCCGCAGGACTGTACAACAGAATGAACCCTAACGTATGGGGTTGCTATCGGTCAGAACCAACTGGGAAACAACTAACAACAACAGTGTGAACTATGGACTATAGTTAATAATGATGTACCCAGATGGGTTCCTCAACTGTCCCAAGGAGAGTGCAGAGCAGAGGGGGATATGACAACTCTCTATACTTCCTGTGCAACTTTTCTGTAAACCCAAAACTGCTCTAAAAAAATGAAGTATAAAAATTCAAAAGAAAAACTGGTGTGTTTCAGGGCAGCTGCCGCTTGTGGTCTAGGATGTGATCAGTGTCTTAGATGCCGTCATGGACTTGGGAAAATCATGTGTTTGGCATACATCCTGGGGGCAGGGTTTCCAACCTGTCCAGGTTTTGTTATTGTTATTAGTTGTCATAGAGCTGGCTCCGATTCATGGTGTCCCCATGCACAACAGAACAAAACCTTGCTGGTCCTGCACCATCTTCAAGATCGTTGGTAATCTCGAAGTCCCTTGTTTCAACTATTTGTGGCACCTTCCAACCCAGGGGGCTCTATATCAGGATTTTCATTAGCTAATTTTCAGAAGTAGATCGCCAGGCCTTTCCTCTTAGTCTGCCTTAGGAAGCTCTGCTGAAACCTGTCCACTATAGGTGACCCTGCTGGTATTTGAAATACCTGGGGCATAACTTCCAGCATCACAGCAACATGCAAGCCACCACAGTAGGACAAACTGACAGACAAGTAGTGGACTTGTCCTTTAGATTGCCCTTAGTCACGAGGTTGTTCCCATCTTTTGCATCTTACTGAATTGTCTGCTCAACCCAAAGACATTCGAGGGAAGTGCAGAAACCTCCATCCATGGTGGTGGACCTGCCTGTCTTCCTCTGGAGTTCCATCAGCTTTTGTTTCATACGGTAAGGCCATTTTAACATTATTCCTAAAACGTTTTTGTTTGTTCTCAAAGTCTATTTTGTCTGATGTTAATATAGCAATGCCACCTTTCTTTCAGTTCCTAGTTGCCTAGAATTATCTTTTGGCTCATTCTTGTCCACTGACTCTTTCCACGGACATATGTTTGAGGTACGTCTCTAGTAAACAGCACAAGCGTGGATCTGAAGGTTTGGGTCCAATCTGCCAATCTCTGTACTCCTGAGAATTCTGCGATCTGAAGTTCTTGCTGAGGCTACAGCTGTCATTTGCTGGAGCTATCCCCGCAGCAGCTTCCGAAGGCCGGCACAGCATCCCTCGGTTCACGGTGGAGGTCCAGGCTCAGGTCCTCCCGCTGTTTTGGCTGACAATATAAAAGACAACTGGGTGGGGGGAAGCCAATCTGAACGGCAAAGGCAGAAGCTTCAAATGGCGAACGTCTCTCAACAGCTCAGACTGCAACGGCAGGACCCCCTTCGTGAGGCCGAGATGCCGGCATGGGCCACGCCACACGATATGTGACCCAGCTGAGTGCAGGTGCTCTTGTGGTGCTGGTGACAGTTTTTCGAAGTTGAAAATGTATTTTCCAACCACAACGAGATACTACTCCATGCCTACTAGAATGGCGATAATCGAGAAGACAGACAACAGCACGTACCGACTAGGACGTGGAGAAACTGAAACCCTTGCGTATTGCTGGTGGGAATGTAAAATGGTGCAGCTGCTGTGGAAGAGAGTTTGGTAGTTTCTCAAGAACTTAAACATACAGTTACAATTTGAGCTAGCAATTTCACTCCTAGATATATACCCAAGAGAATTGAAATCAGGGACTCAGAGACTTGTACACCAGTGTTCACTGTAGCACTATTCACAATAGCCAAAGAGTGGAACAACCTAAGTGCCCATCAACAGATGAATGGATAAACAAAATGTGGTATATCTATACAATGGAATATTATTCAGTCATAAAAAGGAATGAAGTTCTGAAGTGGGCTACAATGAACCTTGAAAACCAGATACAAGAGGCTACCTATTGTGTGAATCCGCTGATATAAAATGTCCAGAACAGGCAAATCCATAGAGACAGAAGGTAGATAGTGGCTGCTGGGGGCTAGGGGCAGTGGGGAGGGGATGGACAGTGACTACTAATGGGTACAGGGTTTCTTTTGGGCTAATGAAAATGTTCTGGACTTCAACAGTGGTGATGGCTGCACAACCTTGGGAATACATGACAAACCACTGCACTGTACACTTTAAAAGGGTGAACTGTATGGTATGTGAATTCTCTATTGCTTTTTTTTATTTTATTGTGCTTTTAGGTGAAAGTTTACAGCTCAAGTTAACTTCTCACTCAAACATTTATTCACGTATTGTTTTGTGACACTGGTTGCAATCCCCACAATGTGACAGCACACTCCCCCTTTCCACCCCGCGTTCCTTGCGTCCATTCAACCAGTTCCTGCCTTTTCCTCTTTGCTTTTGGGCAGGTGTGGCCCATTTGGTCTCGTATACTTGATTGAGCTAAGAAGCACATTCCTCATGTGTGCTGCCTAATCTTTGTCTGAAAAGTGGGCTTTAGGAATGGTTTCCGTTCTGAGTTAGCAGAGTGTCTGGGGGCCATAGTCTCAGGGGTTCCTCCAGTCTCTGTCAGACCAGTAAGTTTGGGCTTTTTTCATGAATTTGAATTTTGTTCTACATTTTTCTCCTGCTCTGTCCAGGACTCTTTGCTGTGTCCCCTGCCAGAGCAGTTGGTGGCAGTAGCTGGGTACCGTCTGGTTCTTCTGGGCTCAGGCTGGTGGAGGATCTGGTCTCAGTGTGGTCCTTTGGGGTAATATTTTCCTTGTATCTTTGGTTTTCTTCATTCTCTTTTGCTCCAGATGGGATGGGACCAGTAGGATGTATCTTAGATGGCTGCTCCCAAGCTTTTAAGACTCCAGACCCTACTCACCAAAGTAGGATGTAGAACATTTTTTATTGTGCTTCAGGTAAAAGTTTACAGCTCAAGTTAATTTCTCATTCCAACATTTCCACACACATTGTTTGTAACTCCCACAATGTGACAGCATGCTCCCCCTTTCCACTCCAGGTTCCCTGTGTCCACTCAACCAGTTCCTGCCCCTTCCTGCCTTCTCGTCCTGCTTTGGGACAGGAGCTGCCCATTTGGTTTCATGTATCTGACTGAACTAAGATGCACATTCCTCAAGTGTGTGGTTTTCTTTGTTTTATAGAGCTGTCTAATCTTTGCCTGAAAAGTGGGTTTCAGGAATGGTTTCAGTTCTGGTTAGCACGGCATCCGGGGAGAACATTTTCTTTATGAACTATGTATACTAATTCTAATTGACCTGTATGTTCCTCTCTCAGAATAAAACATGTATTTTCAAAGTGAAAATTGAAGCCAAAGTTGTGGAGGCTCAGGCTTCACGGAGTCTAGTTTGAAACATCAAGGTAGAAGCCCAGAGCACATGAGGGAAGTCCAAAGCCCCAAGTCCCACCTTGACCCCTTCCTATCTCCATGAACTTGGAAGTCACTCAACTTCCCTCAACTCAGTTTCCTAGATACTAAGCCCTCAGTAACCTTCAGCTACTACCATGATTCCTGTCTCCTGCCCTGCCTCCCTCACAACACAAGGCTGTGATCAAGTTGACATTCACCAACAACTTATTACATGCAGTGCCTTTCCTAAGCTATTTCTGCGGTGTTATGGATTGAATTGTGTCCCCCCAAAATATGTGTTGTAAATCCTAACCCCTATAAAAAAATCCCTATACCTGTGGTTATAATCCCATTGGGGAATGTGTCCCCCCAAAATATGTGTTGTAAATCCTAACCCCTATAAAAAACCCCTATACCTGTGGTTATAATCCCATTGGGGAATGGGTTTTCTTTGTTATGTTAGGAGACCTATCAGTATACGGTGTTTTAAGACCATCACCTTTGAGATACAAAACGAGCAGATTGGGCAGTGCGAAGCAAGCAGAGATGGGGGAAGATAGATGCCACGGCACATGAAGATCGCCAAGAGCCATGGAACAGAAACTGAAGAGACAAGGCCCTTCCCCCAGAGCTGCCAGAGAGAGAAAGCCTTCCCCTGGAGCTGGTGCCCTGAATTTGGACTTCTAGCCTCCTGAACTGTGAGGAAATAAATTTCTGTTTCTTAAAGCCACCACTCGTGGCGTTTCTGTTATAGCAGCACTAGGAGACTAGGACGCATGGCTTACCTCGTCTAATCCTCACAAGCACCCTACACCCTGGGAGGGAGGCACTGTTAGCATCTCATTTTAGGGAGAGGAAACTGAGGCACAGAGAGCTTAAGAAACACCAAGGCCTCCCAGCTAGTGAATTGCAGAGACGAGATCAACCTCAATTTTAAGCAGGGAAAGGTAAACCAAGGTGAAATGGAATTCTCGTTCACCCCCATCAGATGGGCGGATGGTAAATGTTCTGACGACACCTAGTGCTGTGG